>NC_142029.1:68560914-69787699 GCF_982192425.1 Myodes glareolus | reverse complement strand
GTGAGAACCTGAGAGTCTAAATGTGCTGTAGAACTTTCATAGTTCCAGACAGCTGCCATTTCTGAAGCGAGACCAGCGTCAAGGACCCACATTGCTTAATTAAAGGAGAAGTGCTTCCCTGGACTCATTTAGATTTTCACATCTGATATTCAGTGGGCTTTAAAGGAACAATCTATTTCCTGCAGTGGACCTCAGAGGCCTTGTCCAGGTCATGGCAGACTAGGAGGCTGGCCCACTTTGTTTCCACTTAATTCCTGGGGTGGCCCAATAGCTAGGTTACTGACTGTTATTGACGGTCGGAAAGATTTTACTTTCATTACCCATTTATCCTCCTAGCTGCTCAGTAAAGACATAGCCCATGCCTGTCTTATGACCAGGGAAGCCAGGGCTTGCAGAGGTTATACAGCATACTTAGGGTGGCAGTTGTTAGGGAGGGGAAACCGATTCAAACCCTGGCCTCCTGTCTGCACTGCAAGACCTCACAGGACAAGCTATGGGAGTCCATGTGGATGAGGTGCTGTGCTCAGCAGTTCTCTGAATACACTCAATGGCACTAAGTGGTTCTGCCCTATTTGTTTCTCTCAGCTGCTGGAACAAGTGGCCACAGGCTGGGTGTCTTAAGGCAACAGAAATGTATCCTCTCCATATTCTGGAGGACAGATGTTCCAAGTTGGTATCCTTGGGTTCAAACTGTGATGATGAGGTTGTGCTCCCCCTGGAGGCTCTAGGGGAGAATCCATCCCATTCGTCCAGTTTCTGCTGACTGATGGGCATTGTGTAAGGTTGTGGCTATTTCATGCCACCCAGTCTGTACCTTTGTTTTCTCTTTGCACCAAATTTCCCTCTGGTGTCTCTTATGATACATATAGGAAATATGCAAGCATGCTTGCATGTGTCTGTGTTTGTCTGTGTGAGTGTCTGTGTATGTGTGCATGCCCATGTAGAGGTTCATTCTCCCATACATCCCTGTGTGTAGGACAGAGGTTGACCTCGCGTGTCTCCCCCTATTGCTCTCCACCTTATATTTTGAACAGGGTCTCAGTGATCTAGAGCTTGTTGTTTTGGCTGGACTAGCTGGCTAGGAAGCCCCCACAATCCACCTGTCTACACCGCACCCAGTGCTGAGGTCACGGGTGCTTGCCAGTGCTCACAGCTTGCCAGTGCTACACCTCACCCAAAGGTGCCGAGGCTCCAGACTCAGATGCTTGAGCTGTGAGCACTTTGCCCACTGAGCCATCTCCCCAGCCTCTGGTAAATCATGGCTAATCGTTACATAAACTGTGCATAAATGGTGTCCCATACATGTTCACACTGTGTAATGTTGAGATTGGACTGAACATTTCTTCAAATATATAACATTCCCTCCTTCCCTCCTTCCCTCCTTCCCTCCCTCTCTCCCTTTCTTTCTTCACTCCTTCCTTCCTTTCTACCTCCCTTCTTCCTTCTTCAGTTTTTTTTCCCTATTGAGACAAGGTCTTTCTGTGTAGTCCAAGTTGGCATCAAATTTCTTAGCCTCCTGCTTCACCATCCCAAATAAATATGTGTGTTACCTGCCTTATCTTTTTATTTTTCAATGATACAAACTTTCAAAAATTTTTTCTTACTTTTAAGTAAAATCCAAAAGCTTAAATGCAGGACTAGAGGGATGGCTTGGTGGTTAAGAACACTTCTTCATGCAGAGGACCCAGGTTCAATTCCCAGCACCCACAAGCAGCTCAGAACTGCTTGTAATTCCAGTTACTGCTCTCCTCTGCCTGCCTCAGGTACCAAGCACACATGTGGTGCACAGACGTACATGCAGGTAAAGCACTTTATGCATAAAATAAACAAATCTAAAGAATTTAATTGCACTCATTTCCTTGCGCGTGTCAATCCGCGTGTGCATGTGGAGGTCACGGGACAACGTCTAAGAGTTTAACTCTCTCTTTCCACCACATGGGTCTCAAGGCTCAAACTCAGGACATCAAGCTTGATGGCATGCACTTGGTATAATCATCTCCAGCTCCACCCCTGTCCTTAGCAAATGGCAGGATTCTGTTCTTTTTATGGCTTAAAGTGTTCCACGAACGCCTGTGACTGTCCTATGGTCTTGGTACTCCAGAGTAATTACCTATGTCAAAGTCATTCCTGAACTTCATCACATCATTCTTGCAGAGTCTTTTCTTTGCCATGTAAAATAGTGTTTACAGGTCTTTGGAATAAAGGCATAGATACCAGTTCGTAGGAGGTAGTGCACACCTTTAATCCCAGCACTTGGGAGGCAGAGACAGGAGGATCTCTGTGAGTTCGAGGTCAGCCTGGTCTATAGAGAAGTTTCTGGGCAGCTAGGGCTACACAGAAAAACCCTGCCTCAAAAAACTAGAAGGACAAAAAGAAAAAGACATGGATAGCGTTCGGGAGAGTCATGGCTTAGCCCTACCACACATATTGTATTGTTTCTGGCATTGCCTTTCTGTACCAGAGAATAAAAACAGAAGGTTTGAGGGATGGAGCTTGGGTTTATTGCTAAATTGCTCCTAAAAGGGAGTGGTGTTCTCGGAGTCACCTGATCAGATTCAGTGCCCTGAGCAGACTTTGTTTTGTTTTACTTTTTGTTTTTTCACAGGGTCTCTTATTGTCCAGGCTGGCCTCAAATTCATTACATCACTGAAACTGGCCTTGAACTCCTGACCCTCCTGCTTCTACCTCCACAGTGCTGGGATAATAGGCATGTGCCACACACAGGGCCCCAAGGCTTGAATCGTGGTCCCTATCCTTCCCTAAAAGCACCAGTGTCTGGGAGTCTCCTTAGTTGGTTCACTTGGGTCAGTAAGAGCTGTTTCAGATTTTGGAAGGCAGACTTTAAACTCCTGTGGAGAGCTAAGGAGGAAGATTGCATGATTTCACTGAGCATTGGAGGAAGGAATGAACATTGTCATCCCTGGGGTCCCGGAAGAGCGAACCTTGGTGGAACATATAGAAAGAAAACCAGCCACCCTTCTGGAGAGACTAGCTGAAGTCGAGTTACTAGCCAGGCTCCCCTGGTATACCTGTATCTGTTGTCCTCCTGGGACAGGGGCTGGACTCTGGGTGGCTCCAGAGACGGCAGGTTGGCAGGGGAGCAGGTCCAGGTTCCATTCTGATCTGTGCTGTGCCAGGCTATGATCCTGAAGCTGACTTAACCCTCCAGGGCCTTTCGGAAGCCTTCCCAGGGGAGTGATCTTAATGAGCACAGGCCTGTAAGTGCTTGTCAGAGCTGAAAGTGGCATACTGTCAAGTTGGGCCACCCAGGGTGACCTCAGGGACATGTTCTCTCTGGCTCCTCACTACTGTCAGGAGCTTGTCACCCCACATACGCTTCAGTTCAACCTGAACACTACTGGAGAGGGATCTGTTTGTGCTCTCCTGGGTGGTTTTGTGTGTGTGGGGGGGTGGAACCAAAAGGGAGCCAGTGAGGTGGGGATGAGTTAGGGACTGGGGAAGGAATCTTTCAGAGTCTGGTTAGCTTGTCCCTTCCTTTTTCTTTTTATACTCATTAGCTCTGCACTGGCCCAAATGTTCTAAAAATAGAAACCTAGCTTCCTCCAGGCCAGTGAGGTTGGTCTGAAGGAACAGGAAGAGTGATCGCTCGGGCAAAGGCCTGAGGTGGATACCCGAGTGGACCTGAGAAGAATGGGAGCGGCCTGTAGCTGAGCGCACTTCAGTCAAGAGTGTCACTGTATGTTGCTCCTTCCGGCTTCAAGGGATAGATGCTCTCAGCTTGTCTCTAGGCCAACTGTGTGCCTTGGAGCAGGTCACTGAGTCACTGAGTTCATCTAAGGGCTCTGCTCATACAAACCTGTGCTGCGTTTTTATTTTTATTTCATTTATTTATTTATTTTAATTTTGAAACAGGTAGCCCAGGCTGGCCTCAAACAGACTGTGTAGCTAAGGTTATCCTTGAACTCTTTGTCCAACTTCCCCCACTTCCTGAGTGCTGGGATCACAAGCAGACACCACTACCCTTGCCTCATTTTTGTTTTTTAAAGGTTGCCTGTGGCTAGATCATTTTTTGTTTACAAAATAAAATGGTTTGTATTTTTTCCTAATGATTGAAAGAAAGAGAGAGGCCATGAGACTGGCAGTGTAGGCCATTGGTAGAGCACTTGCCTAGTTTTCACAGCTCTGGGTTCAGTCACCACCACTACTAAACAAACAGACAATTAACAAAACACAATAGTCTTAGAAGGAACCCGGCAGAAGTGCCATATCCCAGATTCTAGTCCAGAGTCTACCTGACACTTGAACCATCTACATTCCCATTGACTCTTTCTCCCCGCAACATTGTGATCAGATCTTGTGCACGGCAGTACCTGCCTTGTTAACATGGGCCGGTGGAGTAATGGGAAGGACTTGGAAAATGCGGAGTCTAGACATTCATTATAATTTTGGTAATTTTGTGTTAGACTGGAAGGTGACTGAGGTGAGGGGTGTTGGTGGAACTACAGGCGAGGATAGCTGGGTAGGATGGGCTTGTTTTTCTCAGTTGAGAGTATTTGAGCTATGTCTAATTAAAGAGCGAGACGGTGGCAGAAGGCTGGAGTGAGCACCTGGGACCTGGCTTCAGGAGGCAAGTTGATTTAGCTGCACCTCACTGCTCAAAGATAAAGGCAGCCCAAAGTGGCTCCCTGAGCAGTGGAGGGGCAGCCGGCAGGGCCATGCATTAAAGTATCTAGTTTCTCTGGCTCTCTCGTTTACCTGTAGGTTGACACTGGATCCCCTGAAAGCACTTGGCCAACCAAGCATCTCCGACATGTAGCCAATTCTAACCTGGGGGCCGGAGCTGTTTCTCCTGCATCTTGGATAGAAAAATACAGTCGTGGTCCACATGCTGCTGAAGGGCTCTTACAGGTGGCAGGGCAGGGAAGCCTCTTCTTAGCTCTATTTATGGCTTGTGCAACCTTCTCTTATAATGTGTGTCTGAATGGTGCCATTTTAAAAAACGCTTGCATGTGCACTGAATAACAACTCTGAGGCTAAAGCCAGGGATATAGGCCTTGGTTTGAAATGAGGAAACTGGAGGCCTCTGGGACTTGCCTATGATCACACAGTTAGTTTTGGGGGGAGGGGGTCCCTATTGCTGTATGGACCTCAACCTTGAAGTTCAGTGAACATTCTGTGTACACAGAGACTGCAATTTAAAAGGACGTTGGCAGGCCGTCTTTTTAGCCTGCTGAGGAGTGGTAAACTGTTAAAGATGGTGCCTTTGGACTGGTGAGAGCAGTAAGTATATCATGTGCCTCTTCAAGTTTTCGCATGCTGGATCACCAAGATGGATTGGTAGGCGAGGTCTGACACCCCGTGTTCAATCCTGGGACCTACAGGGTAGAAGGAGAGAACAACTCCAGAAGGTTTTCTTTTGACAGTATGGAAGTTTTCTTGTGTCGTTTTTCAATTGTCCTGAGTTCTTCCTCCAAGTCCCCGGCAACTTCTGATCAGCTCGTTGATTTAGTTGGCATTTTCTAGACTTGCTCGTAAGTGGTAGCGTGCAATATGTACGGTTGTACTCAGCTTCTTTTCTTGAGTTTCGAATGAGTGTGTGTGTGCGTGCGTGTGCATGCGTGCGTGCGTGTGTGTGTGTGTGAGAGAGATGTTTGTGTGTGTGAGAGAGAGAGAAAGAAAGAGAGATGTGTGTGTGTGTGTGAAAGAGAGAGATGTTTGTGTGTGTGAGAGAGAGAGAGATGTGTGTGTGTGTGTGTGTGTGTGTGTGTGTGAGAGAGAGAGAGAGAGAGGGAGAGAGGTGTGTGTGTGTGTGTGTGTGTGAGAGAGAGAGAGAGAGAGAGAGAGAGGGAGAGGTGTGTGTGTGTGTGTGTGTGAGAGAGAGAGAGAGAGAGAGATGTGTGTGTGTGTGTGTGTGTGTGTGTGTGTGTGTGTGAGAGAGAGAGAGAGAGAGAGAGAGAGAGAGAGAGAGAGAGCGCACTTAAGGTTTCCTGAGATAGGGCCCCATGTATGCTGGCCTCAAGTGTAGCCGAGGCTAGTTTTGATTGGATCTTCATAGTATAGTGATCGTGAGTGTGATCATATAGTCAGTTTCTTTTGCTTGACCTTGAGGTGTGTGAACAGGCTGCTGACCTAATCATAACCCCGGAACACAGCTTCTATGAAAATTCCCCATTCGCCCTCATTTCTAATTACACGTTAGGCATTTAGACCACAGTGGCAATGACACAGCAGATTCTCAAACGTAAACACTTTTACGTCTCAGAAATTGGAAATTCGATGAGGCAACAGGCTTTGAAGCCTTTAAGCGCTATGGAAATGGACACGCACCGTGCCTCACTGTGTGGGGTGTGCCTGTGCCATCACCTGGCCACCTAAACCTCCAGCTGCCTCTGGCCAGTCGTTCTTGGAGCTAAAGGCTTTGCCTTGTCTCCCACCACAGTCACGCCGGCTAAGATGGTGACTCTGTGGTAGCCTCTGCCGTCCCAGCAGGCACCGCGTGTGTGCATGTGTGTGTGTGTGTGTGTGTGTGTGTGTGTGTGTGTGTGTGTGTGTGTAGGGGGCTTTCCCTCTGTGTGGGTATCAGACAACTGTCTTTATCTGTCTCCACATACTCAGCAGGTATTGCCCATAGGACGTTTGCCTTCTGTTAGCATCTGGGAACCAGAGAGACCCTGTTTCTAATCACCTCCTTTCCCCTGCCTTGGTGTGCAGTATAAAAGCATGCCTGGGTTTGAGTCCTAGGTCTGCCCCTTACCACCCAGTGAACTTGGAGTGAATTTCTGAACACACCAAGCCTCGGTTTTCCTGTCTGTACTATCCCCCCCCCACACACACACATATACACATACACACACAAACACTGCCATCTAAACCTCTTCCTCTCAGGCCGTCTTCCTGCCTCAGCCTTCTGAATAGCTGGAAATATAGGTGTGTGCCACCCAAGCCCAGCTCTGATGGTAAAATTCTGGCAGTAACGAAAGAAGTGCCGATCCGTTCAAACAGTGGGAGAGTGCCTGGCATTCCCTCAGCCCTCTGTAATGAGACAGTGACCGTATTCTTTATTCTTCATGGTGCTGGTACAGCCTGGATGCCTGGCTACCCTGTGCCTTTATGTCTGCTTGCCCCCTCTGTGAGCTGGGCTGCACAGTAGTAGATGGACAGAGGCCAGTGGTGTTTCTCAGTACTGCAGTCTGCTCCCTCGTGCCTGGCTCCCTCCAGAGGGTCTGAGCGGTGCCAGGCCAAGTAGCAGCAGAGACAGAGGAGAGCCAGAACCGCCCAAGCGGCTGGCTGTGATTGATGCCCAGGCTCATGGATCTGATGGGGTACCATATGGCTGTCTACTGATTCCTCTCAAATGGAATCAGACTTGAGGTCCGGGAGGTGGGGGTGAGAGAAGGGCTGACTCAAGAGCAGGTCTCCTGTGTCTTTCTGCACTGGACGGGCACAGCCCCAAGCAGGGCACAGAGTCAGTGCCAGGAGAAGGGTGCTAGCAGTGCCTGCGAGGACTAAAAGCCCTTGTCTTTTTTAAGGCGGAGCCTCTCAGGAACCACTGGGAATTTGCCCAAACACTTCTGGGAGAATCTTTTGCTCCTTGTGTTTGCTTGGGGGCTGGGTGGGTGGATGTGTTGGCTAGAACCCTCTGGGTCATCTCCCAAGGTCACATGAGTGTGATCCTTTCTTCCTCCCGCCCCCTCTATTTATTTATTTATTCTGAGTCCTGGCTGACATTTAACTCTTTATCCTCCTGCCTCAGTCTGCCTAGTGTTCCGGTCCATTTTTCCAACACCCTCTTCCCTGGTAACTTGCATTATCTTCTTTGCCTCCTACTATTTATGAGAGGAAGGTGTCCTGGATGACCCCCTCCTGTGCCCACAGTGTCCCACTAAGTTCTGGGGGGGGGTGGAGGAAGCAGCAGATGTCATTTTCACCACTGAGCACTGCAAGAAGCTGTTTGACATGGCCGACTGCAGACGGTTTCCATCACCTCTGGGGCGGCGGGTGAATGTCTTCTAGACTAGAGCACATGTCCAGGGGCTTTGGGCTCTCACCACATGAGTAGATCAGTAGGGACACACGGTGCAAGCAGGCAGGTTTGCCATTCTAACCCAAACAAAACTGGCTTTTTTGGCATTTTAAACTTGTGTCCTTTGCCTTCCTGTGCCTCAGTGGTTCCGACTATGAAGGACATTGAATTCAGCCATTTCTCCGTTTGCAATCTGGCTCCAAGGTGACTTGGACAAGTGTGTTTCAACGTCACAGGGACATTTTCGTGACTTCGTTTCTACTCCGGGGCACTTGGATTTGGACCTTCACTTTTTTTTTCCTTTTCCTCAACGCTTTATTGTCAAAGAGCATTCTTCAGGGCATAGGGGAATGGCTCAGTTGGTGAAGCGCCTGCTTTGTAAGCAAGAGAACCAGAGTTCCACCCTCAGCACCCACATATAAAGCTATCAGTGGTGATACACACTTATAGTCACAGTCCTAGGAGGCAGAGACAAGTGGATCCATGGAGCTTGCTGGCCAGCCTCTCCCAATCATGGGCCAGTTTCCAGTTTCCAGGGAGACCCCTGTCAAGACACAAAGTGTATGGCTGCTGAGGGATTACATGTGAGGTTATCTTCTGGCTTCCATATGCACACGTATGTGAACACCGCATATGAACACACACGCACACACACACACACACACACATACACACACACGCACTTACACACAAGCTCTTTAGGACTGTTGATATTCTAGAGAGTAAATAAATGGAAAGAAAGAAAGATATGAGGCAATTACAGCCATGGGGAGTCATTTAATGAGTATGCATTAGTGTAATTTTCCAATTGGTACGAAATGTGCTTGCTTTCCTGCAAAATACAACCAGAGTGCTGGTTAAATAAGAGAGGAGGTCGTGCCTGCAGTCTGGCCCCTGGGGTGAACAAATGACTCAGGGACACCTTTTCACTTCCGGGGACATCTTCCCTTCGGCCGAGTTGCCGTGTGTTTATATAATGCTTTCCAGTGTGTTTCCTGGCTCCTGTGGAAGCATAAATATTCTTGTGTATAAAGCAACCTTGGCAGCAAACTCTCTCAGGACTAGGGCTGTTTCTGTGCAGGGGTGAGAAGCTGAAAGAGTCACCAGCCTGAGTCTGCAGAATGCCTGGGGCAGGCCGAGGGCACAGGCCGAGGGACAGTGGCAGCTGCATGCTCTCAGGTGTAGGTGTGTGGCTGGAGGGAGCTTGTCTGGGAATTAGGTAGCTGAGTTGTTTAGAACCCTGCTGCCTTGGAGCCTGTGTCCCATTCAGAAATATTTACCGAGAGCATTCACTCTCTAAATGTTTACTCTCTGGTCCTGGGAAGGAAGCACTTGGAGAGCAGGAAGGAAGTGTGTTTCCATAGCTGCTGTTGTATACAGTGCATTCAGCCACAGAGCCATGTGCAGAGCCCTGCAGGGTCAGCTGGAGTCCCCAACCCCTGCTGTCTACAGACTCGCGTCTCACTCTGCCTCTTGTGGCCATGCCTGCCTGCCTGCCCATTCCTTCTCCTCTTTGTCTGGTTACCTTTGGTTCATTTCTGACAGTGCAGCTGTGGCCCACTTCACCGCTCTTCCTTTCCTCTTCCCTCTCCCCGAAGCCTTGTTAAACATGACCCATGAAACAAGTCAGGCAAAGGGGGATCCCTATATCCCCTTCCGAGGACACAGAGTAAGCTGCCCAAGGTCCTCTAATGGCTTTTTAATGAGATGTTTCCTGTGTGATGTGATTTTTCAGAAAAGCAGAAAGTATAGACACTGTCTTGCGTCTTTGTAGCAGCTGTGGAAGCTTATTATAATAGGAGCTGGGAGGACAGATATAATTAGATATAATCTCTCTTTCCCTGGGACACTGGCACACTCGTGTGAAAGAAAGAAACTTAGGATCATGTGGTACATGCAGTACCAGGGATAAAAGACACATCTGTGGGCTGGGGATGGAGATCTGTTAGCAGAGTGCTTGGCTAGCATAGCCCTGGACTCAACCCCCAGAACTATGTCAATGAGAAACGTTGATGCATACCTGTAATTCTAGCACTTGGGAGATGGAGGCAGAGAAGGATCAGAAGTTTAAGATCATCCTCAGATACATAGCAACGCTGAGGTTAGCCTGGACTACACTGGACAGGAGGAGGGTGATATGAACAGCTGAGCAAAGAAGAAAACGTGAGTTTGAGATGCAGATACAACAGGATCAAGATATGGTCTTCTTCGGGAGGGGCAGGAGTTCGAAAGATTTTATATTACAAGTGGGGCATTTCTGACCTGAGACCCCAAATTCTGAAGCGCCCTAACGTGTGTGACTCTGAGCATAAACATGATGCCTCACATGGCAGATGTCATGCCTGACCTCAGTACAGAGAGGCACCCAAAATCCGTGCAGTGACCTGCAGGGTGTGCGTGTGCGGTGTACAGCATACGTGTATTTCATGTTTAGATCTGGGTCCCCTCCCCGAGAAATCTCATCTGATGTATGTGCGGTTATCCCAAACTGAAAGTGTGTGGAATGTGAGGTTCTCCTGGTCCCAGCATTTCGGGTAACAGATGGCAGAACTGGACGTATTGTGAGATCCAGGTTGTGGGAAAATCCTCCAGAGGGAGAAGAAAAGCTCAGAAGTGGATAGCTGGGAGAGCTAGCACAGCTAAACTCACCCAAACCCTCAGATCAAACTGAAGAGAAGTAAGAACAGTAAGGGAAGTGAGCCCGTCAGCATCTAACAGGTCGCCCATGGCTGTGAGCATCTAACAGGTCTCCCATGACTGTCAGTATCTAACAGTTTGCCTGTGATTGTCAGTATATAACAGCAGGTCTCCCGAGATTGTCGATATCTAACAATAGGTCGCCCGTGACTGTCAGTATCTAACAGATCACCAGTGACTGTCCGCATCTAACAGGTCTCCCATGGCTGTCAGTATCTAACAGCAGGTCGCCCGTGACTGTCAGTATCTTAACAGGTCGCCTGTGACAGTAACAAGTCTTAGGCTGATTGACCACCTGTCTAGACCACAAGGTCTGCTGTCTTCTCCTTCCTGGTACTTGCCCAAACTCAGGCTCTAAGAAATAAGGTTGCCTGTGTTTTAAGGTTTGCCTCTGTTTTAAGAGGCGCGACTGGAGCATTCTCTGGATTAGCTGCATGAGATCTCTCTCCTTTTCCTCTCCAGCCTCCCTTCCTTTTTATTTTTTACTTTGAGTCAAGTTCTCACTCTGTAGCCAAGGCTGGTCCCACAGTCCTTCTGCCTCTGCCTCCTGGGTGCTGGGATTCCAGGCCTCACCATTCTGCCCAGCCTGGCATCTTTTCTTTTGCTAGGGTTCCCTGCTGCTGCTGTTTGCATCTCGCCCTAGAGAAGACAAGTGCCATTTGCTTAGGCCTGTGGGAATGACACCCCCTAAGGAGGAGGGAGAGACTGGGTGGGGACGGGACATGCTGCCAGTGGAGAGCGAGAAGAACCAGAGATGTGTCACTACCCACCCACGAAGGTGAGAACAAAGTATATTCTCCCAGGGGCTGAAAATGGGCTTTCGAGATGAATGACCAAGTTCGAGACCTGGCTCTGTTGCTTTCCGAGGATGTGGTTTTATCGTATGACAGAACTTTTCTGGGGAGACGCAACCCAGGTCTACTCACTCAAGATAGGAAACCCATGACAGACCAAAGTACAGATACCACCAAAGTCCAATGTGGTGAACCAATGAGTTTTATTAGGGTTGCTTACAGGAACATGGGCGAGGGGTTGCTTACAGCGACAGAAATGACTCAAAGACAGCTGCATCACAAAAGCCCTCCCCAGCATGGGTGACAGCTCAGAAAGCTGGGAACCTGGAGCTCACTACACAGTCTGCAGGCTGCTCAGCAGGTCGGAGAGTGTCCTTCCTAGGTGCCTCGGTTGGTTTAAATTTCTTCCAGGCAGCTGGTATGGTCTCAGAGTCTTCTTCGCTGCTCAACTTTTATTGCTTACTCTGGCTGGGAAGGGCCCAGTGAATCTGGTCAGTTTCAGGGACTTCCTGAAGCTATTTTGAACTGTTTAGCTTCTGGTTTAAGGAGCTTCCCTGAGAGATAGAATGTTTGAATCTCCGAGGAAACTTCCACAAGAGGTTTTGGACAAGTTATTTCTGTAGGTTGGGTCGAGGCAATGGATACCTAGGTGAAAGCCACAAAAAGCCATCTGCATAAAAGTCATGATATACAAAATGCTTCTTATTCATCATCATCATTAGTTAGACTTAGTACTCTGGGCTCTGGTGCCTGTGTCCCTCCCCAAGCTCCCTTGTTTCAGAGGACAGCAGCACACGGTGAGGACAGCTGGAGCTGGGGACTGCTTCGGCCCAAAGGAATCCTTCCTCTTGGAGGCTTCCCTTTTTATTTCATCCCTTTTGGAAAGTGGGGATGTGAGTCATAAGGCGCTGGCGAGTGGCTTTTGTGAAGCACATTTTATGACACAGCATGTACAGCGAAAGGTACGTACCGTTGCTTCTGTCAGCTGCTGTCAGAACTTACCACACGTGGAACAGCTTTGAACACCCAGTGTTAATCTAACAGTTTGGGGGTCAGGAGTCCAAAATGAGTTAAGGGGTTTTTCTCTTGCTCGGGTTTTGTTTTTCACAGCAGGGGCTGGCTACGTAGCTGGGCCACCTTATAGCAGGTTTGCCTCTGCCTCCTGATGTTGGGATTACAGGCATGTGCCACCACACCTGGCTCCAAAGGGTGTCTTACCGGCTTCCATCAAAGTGCAGACAAACAGGTGTTGCTCTGGGAGGCCCAGCCCTCCCGTAGAATTGCCTTCATTCTAGGGCTAGTGGCACCACCCTCAAAACCCATTGGTTCAACATCTGCCCTATGACCCATCATTATTTCTCTTCCCCTGCCTCTGACGCTCCTGCCTCACTCTTTCCCTTCTAAGTACTGCTGTGATCGCACCTCCCCAGGTTAGGAAACTTAGCTTAACCACCCCTGTCAAGTCTCCTGTGGAGTAGAGGTGGCGTCCCAGGTGGAGCAGCTTCGGAAGGCCCTTGCTCCGCCAGCTAGCTGCGGCCTGTGCTCTGCATGTCTCCCTACCCCGTGACACTTGTCACATTTTTCTCTGATATCACTAACCCTCATTTGCTGCTTTATTACTTTTTTTTCTTCTTTTTTTGGATTTTCCTGTGCAGCCCTGGCTGTCATGGCCTCAAACTCACAGAGATCTGCCTGCCTCTTCTTCCCGAGTGCTGGAACTAACCACACCCAGTGTATTATTCTTAATTTTAATTCCTAACCTTGATATCTGCAATCAACATTTGCTGAGTGTCTACTGGTGGGGCATCTTTTAAACACTCACACAGCATCTTTTTGTGCCCATGAGGCGGGAACGGCTCCCCTGTTTTACAGGTGAGAGCACAGCCAGCAATCAGTGAAACCGGGGTACAGAAGCCGGGTGGCCTACTGACTGCCCCTTGTTTGCTTGTTTCATAGTTCTGGGGGATTGAACCTCACACTTACTAGGTAAACATTTAACCACTGAGCTACGTCCCAAGCCTTCTTTAAAAAAAAAAAAAGTTTAACATTTGTTTATTTATTTGTGTATTTGCATGAGAGCTGTCTCACCAGTCCTAATTTTTTTTAAAAAAAAAGATGTTTTTTTTGAGATTATATTATAGTTATATTATTTTACCTTCTCCTTCCACCCTCAAAGTTCTCCCATGTATCCCTCCTTGCTCTTTTTCAAATTCATGGCTTTCTTTTTTATTCATTGTTACACACACACACACATACACACACACACACACATGCACATGTATATTCCTAAATACATAGGTGCAACATGCTCAGTCTGTATAATAGTATTTATTTGTATATTTTTATGTGCAAAGAGCTAGCATGATCCTTTCACTGGGTAAATGTTCTTGAATAATCCATTCTTAGAAGGCCATTTAGTCCTACCTAATGAAGCCTATGTGTTATGGTTTAAGTAAAAATGCTTCAGGTCCCTGAGTGGCTGCAGTGGGCAGTGGGCCATGAGACCATGCCTCAGGTCCCCCAAAGTGGTGACAGGCAGCAGGCAATGGGTTCCAAGAGCAGCCAGTCCTAGGCAGGGATGGAGCAGTTCCCCAAGTGGCTGCAGTGGGTCACAAGGGGCAGATAGTTCCAGGCAGGCAGCCACAGCCCCAGCAGGTGAGAGACGGAGATGGTTAGGCATGTCATGCAGAGTGAGGTTGGATATTTATTTAATGGGTTATGGAGGGGGAAGGGGAGAAGGGGAGAAGAGGTGTGTGTGTATGTGTGTGTGTGTGTGTGTGTGTGAGAGAGAGAGAGAGAGAGAGAGAGAGAGAGAGAGAGAGAGATAGAGAGAGAGAGAGAGAGAGAGAAACAGAGGGGGGAAGGGTAGAAGGGAGAGACAGAAGCTGCCTCTTCGATAGAGAGACAGAAGAGACTTGGGCTGCAAGCAGAAAAGAAGATCTGCCTGCCTCAGTGGACCAAGGGGGTAGTGGGCAGGATTTGTCTCTTAAAAGGACAGGACAGACCATTACACTATGTTCTTTGTATTGGGGAAACACGAGGGTTCAGCCTTTGGTTCCAGATCGGCCCTGGTTGGTATAGGGACGGCCAATGTTCACCCAGCCTTATTTCTTGCCCGTGTCTCCTGGGGAGCTGCTGTTGACTGTCTCCCCAAGGAGGGAAATGACTGAATGAGACTTCAGAACCCAGGGTGTTGGCCTCTGGCTGGTGGTGTGTGAGGTTTGGTGACTAACAGGAGGCAGGAAACTCGAGTTCCAAATAAATGAGGTGATATCCCTAGATTACACAGGACTGAGGTTATGAGGGCAGCCTGGTTGGCCCCTTGGTTTGTTTTTTTTCTGGGTCCCACCAGTTGCCTTGTGGTTGACTGTCTAGTGATGTAGATTGGACTGACAATGCTGCTTGTTCTCTCCCTTATGGAAGAGAGAAAGAGAGAGAGAGAGAGAGAGAGAGAGAGAGAGAGAGAGTGTTAGGGGAGGATAGGCAGTGGGTAGTTAGTTCCTGGAGTCACAGGTCACCCAGTGCCTGCTTCTCTGTGCTGCTGACCCTGGATGAGGAGTGATGGTGGTAGAAAAAGCAGGCACACCCTTATTCCTGTGGCTTCACCCAGGGACTCCCTGGACAGAGCGTGTTGTGCTTGTCTGGGACTGAATTTGTGGTCAGACTGATGCAGGTTCTAATCCCTACTCTGTTTGGGAAAGTTAACAAAATCCCCATGAGTCTCTTAAATGTAGGGGATGGCATCCACCCCAAAGAATCACAGTAATGATGAAAGGAAAGAGTGCGTCTAGGTGGGGTCAGTGTGAAACACCTGGGTCCAATGGCAAGTGTACAGTGGGTGACGGTCAGGGAAGGGGCCTGTCTTTAGAACCACAGCATTGAGAGACGTGCAGAAGGGAGTTCTGAGTACAGATGGAATTTTTCTCTTTGTTTGGGTGATTGTTTTGAGTCTGAGTCTCATGTAACCCGGACTGGCCTCCAACTCACTGTGTAGCAAGGAAGACCTTTAATTTCTCCCCTCCTTGGAGTGCTAAGAATACACTCAAGCACGCACCAAGTTGCGTGGCACATTTTGGTTTCTTTTTGCTGCCTACCCTGCTCCTGAAGTTCTAGATTCTCTGGCCTCAGTCTCTCCGTTGTTGGAGCTATGGGCGAGACCCACCACACCAGGCCAAGTGAAGCTAACAAGTCACTCCAAGTCTTTCTTAAGAGATTGTAAGTCTTCCTCTCCCTCCACTGCTTGAAGATGGAAGGCCTGCAGCTAACTCGAATAGCCCTCTGTGAAACAGGTGACCACCTGGATTCTGGGGAGGGACTAGAAGGTAAAGGAATCTGCCTTTGGAATGTGGAAAGGCTCTCTTCTAAAGACCACAGGAGCCACACCACCGCTCTAGCTAGCCTTCCCATGTGCACAGAACTGGTGACCTTCTTTACCAAGAAGAATCTGTGGTCAGGGGTGATAGCACAGGCCTGGAATCCCAGCACTTTGGAGACCCAGAGGATCAGAAGTTCAAGGCCATCCTTGGCTACACAGTGAATTGAAGCCCAGCCTAGAATACAGGAGACTGAGACCGTACCTAAGAACAAAGCAATAGCAACAACAAAATAAATAAAAGAAATAGACCCGTAAAACTGAGCCCACTAGCACAGACCTGTAATCCCAGCATAAAGGATGCCACAGCAAAAGAAAGGTGAGTTTAAGGTCAGCCTGTGCTACCTGGGGAGGTCCTATCTCAACAAAACAAACAAAACAAGGGCTGGGAGTGTAGCTTTGTGATAGAGCTCTTGCCTAAAGTGCACAGGGTCCTGGGTTTGATCTCCAGTTTATCAAAAACAAGGGAGCAACAATAACAAAACCAGAACCCACCACAGGTTGGCTGGGTTGTGATAGTAACACAGGAGGCTCATAGGAACCAGCTTGTAGGTAGGACTGGAAAATCAGCTGGGCCGTAAACATCAACCTCCCAGAGATCTCAGGCCTGAAGTGCCCTTCATGCCTCAGGAAGTTCTCATTTCAGTGGAAGGTCATAATCTTACCAGCGCTGCCTTCTTTGCCTCTGAGGCAGGGCAAAGTTCCTAACCTCATTTCATCTGTCAATCATGGCAGGGGGCTGTATGTGTAGGAGCAAGGTAGTGGGTAGGGTAGCCCAGGCAGGAGTTGGTTCTCTACCGGTGTGAAGGGTCCCAGTGCTTTGAGCTTCAGGAGACCTGGAGTCGCAGGGAAGTTTGCGCGGTGACAGGCAGTCCACCCTGGAGACAGAGGTTGCATCTTAGAACACGAAGTTGTACTTTTTTAAAACAATTCTTTCCCTTTCCATCTTCTGTAGCCAGGGAAACTGCCCCTTGCTTTTTCCATGTCATCTTGAAGTAGTAGTGCTGGGCTACAGATATTTAATTTGGAGGATGCTTGACAAGATAAGGAAGAGGCCCAATGTAAAGTCAGGTTAGAGCAACAAAGATTCACTAAACTGTGGTTCTGACAGGTACCCAAGATTTTGTTGTTTTGGTAGCATTACTCCAGAGAGGAGCAAGACCTGGCCTCTGATGGCAAGAAGCATATGACTTTGTTATGTGATTAGATCGAGGGAGGGGAGCGTATCTACCCTCTAATCTGCGGGCTGCCTCGGGAAGTCCGGAGGCTTATGGGGAACTTTCCTAGGGAGGTTATCTTTGTTAGGGGCAGAATCAGGTCTTAGTTCACAAGGACATACAACCTTGAGAAACCAGTGGTCCCATGACACATTCTGCCCCTTAAGGCCCCATGCTCCAATGCTTTGGTTTCTACTGAACATGGCTGACTTTCTGACTGATATTCACTTGGACTTAGAAACAAGTTGTGGGGACCACGCTAGGCTACCCTGGGTTGTAAGGCCTGTAGAGACGAGGGTCCCCTTTAGGAGTCAGTCCAGGTGGCTTCTTCCTCGTGAACATGTCCCAGGGATGTTTAGAAAGATTGTCTGCACAGGATAAAGCATGTACAACCATGAGCTGATGGAGACCAGCCAGGGCCTCAAAAGAGGACGGCTTTAGGCTTTAAGCATCTGCTTGCTGAACAATTCCTCATGGAATTGTTGTGACTGCTCTCTACACACGTGATGGGGAGTGGGGACCAGCGTGTTGGAGGTAGAGAGCGGGTATGGCAGCTTCTCAGAGGCAGCAATGAAAGAGGTGGCAAGAAAATCCAGTGTGACTGAGCCAGGGCACAAGTGCAGCCCCGAGGAGGAAGAAAGGAACTGTTAAGCTGATGAGAATGGGAGTGCATTTCCTCAAGATTCCCAAGGATGGCTTGGAACTCCTAATAGGACTGGTGTGTGTGTGTGTGTGTGTGTGTGTGTGTGTGTGTGTGTGTGTGTGTGTTGTAAATCAGCCTTGAACTCCTTAAGAGAGAAAATTCTAGAAGGGTCAAAGTTGTCACTATAGTTTCTGAGGAAGGGGTTGACCTGTATTACAGCGTTTATTTTTAGTAACAAATCCAAGACTCTTTCTTTGTTTGGCTCTCTTGGCTCTAGAGTTGCTCTTTTTCTACAGGGAGCTACCTCCTCAGTCAGACAAGGAAAGATCAGGATGAAGGTGCAAAGGTCTCCATCAGGGTCCTGCAGCCTTCTCAGCTTCCTCCTGGATCCTTAGCACAGCACAGAGCCTCATTTTATGTCTTTTCTGAGGCAGGGTCTCAGGCAGTCCTAACTGACTTCAGGGAGCCAAGGATGACCTTGAACATCGGAGCTGGCTACCTCTGCCTCCAATGAATGCTAAGAATATAGAGTGTAACACCATTCCCAGGGCTGGGAATTGAACCTTGTGCTTTATGCACCAGACAAGGCCTCTAGCATCTGAGCCTGGAGCACTGTCTCGTAGATACTTGATGTCAGGTGTCCAGAATGTTCTTCCTCTTCTGATAATTTCCTGCTGTAGTTTTCCTTGGTTGTTGTTTTTGTTTGTTTTTAACACACGTTTATTGCATGTATACAGTACTAGGATCTGAGAGATATAAATACACACTGCCCTCTGCCTTCTTCACACTCCCAGCCAGGTGGGAAGAAGAAAAGATTTAAAACACAGAAGAGAGAAGAGAGAATAATTAGCTGGCACTCTGCTCAGTGCTTGGAAACAGATGGAAACAGAGCTGTAGGGTCATTCGGGAGCTAGAAAGGTGGTGGTAGGGTCTTGATTTCTCCCAAAATGGTAAAATCAAACTCTTACTGATTTCTGAATGGTATTGGAAGTGTGTGTGTGTGTGTGTGTGTGTGTGTGTGTGTGTGTTTATAGCTCATGGCCTCATGCATGCTAAGCAAACCCTTCACTGCTGAGCTCCACTTTCCATAGCAGCAGCTCTTGTGCTCCATTCCCCAGCATCATCAGCACCCTTTAAACCCAGCCCATCAGTGTTGATGACCCCATTTACAAATGAGGAAGTGGAACTCAAAGGGGCTGTTGGGCATGCCCTGTGGGTTTAGGGGCATCCCTGGTCTCTAACCTGAATTTTCTCGGCTCTGAATGTTTCCTTACACCTATGGTTATAGGGCTTTGGTTTTGGCTTGGCTGGTTTATTTCTGTTCCTGGATCACAGCTTTAAACTCACACAGCGAGCTCCCACATGCTTACTCACTGGCAAACAAACCTTCCTGGCAACACAGCCAGCTGCTGTTTCCTGTGTTTAGAGACCACATTGCAGGGAAGTGTTCTAAGAGTTGTTTTGAGTGTTGTGTCTGCTCCTCCATGCAGAAGTGTGCATGCCGCTTCTGAGAAAGAAGAAGGTGACGTGGATGCTCAATGTTATGTGGCAGCCCTCAGGTGCTGGGGGATTTGTGTATCGAGACGAGCCCAGGGCCTTTGTTCTGTGTGGTGTGAAACCATGCAGTTTATGAAGTTCGTGAGCTGTGAGGTCAGAGTTCTCGAGCCTCCTCTGACTCTGGGTAAGACAGTTTATGTCTGGGTTGCCCATCTGTGTGACACGTTCTCCAGAGCTGCAGATAGCGCCTCTGGAGCGCTCAGTGTCGCGCAGACCCTTCCACCCACTCAGAGATGAGTAGGGTGCTTCTGCCTCAGTCGATCCCAGAGACAGGGCTGTTGTGAAACAAGGGGTGCCTGCTGAAAGGGGACCCTTCTCTAGTTTTCCTCTTGGATCACAGAGACTCTATAGCTTGTTAAATACAGACAGGTGACGGCTCATGCTTGTCGTGTTTCTACTGTGGGCTGCTTTATGCTTTTAGCAATCCTGAGCCAAGGAATAACTAGCATTCTTGTCCTGCAAGTGAAGCAAACCAGCCTGACGTGTGCAAAGGTATCCAGCTAGGAAGTGTGCTCTGGTTTTAGATGTCTTCATTATGTGTTACTGTTTGTTATTCCATACTCTGCCTCACCCTGCCCTGACAGCTCCCTGAATCTTTTGCATGCCACATTCCTTGCTATTAAATTGTGTTCCCTTCCTTCCCCTGGGGCTCCCTTCTGTGGTTCTGAACTGGCTGTCAATCCGGAGTTAATCACAGTCTGGCCACCACTCGCCTTTGCAGCTCCTGTGCACCCAGCTTGCGTCACTGTCACGCGGGCAGGACAGCTTAGCTACCTTTGCCAACTCATGGGCTTGCTCTTCTGCACTTCAGGACCCTACACCAACTTGTTGCTAAAATAATGAATGTCTTCTTTCTGGGTGCATTTTTCTCTCTTTGTTGAGACCTCTGTTCATTTGCTTTGCTTTTGAGTTACATAATAGACCTACATAATAGGTCTACATAGGTCACTATGTAGACCAGGCTAACGTCAAGCTTGTGATCCTTTTGCCTTAGGCTCCCCACTGACAGGATTACAGACCTGTGACACCACACCCTGGTTAGCTAGGTATGATCTTATCCGAGCCTTTCAGATACTTTGCTTTTGAGACAATTTCTCAGGTGGTGACACTCATTTCACACTTCTCCACCTTCCTCTCTCCACGGTCCTTGCTAGATGCTGTGCGTGTTTGTGTAATCACGGAGAGTAATGTCCCATGTGATCAGTTAGGGAAACAGAAAACTCTGAGATGTTGTTCTCCGGGATTACAGTCCAGTCTTGGAAACTGACATAAGCCACCTGCGAGTATTCTGGAAAGGGGTGTGGTCTGGTGTATATACTATGAGCTGAGGCGTTGTATTCATGTGCACGTGCACATACACACACACACACACACACACACACACATACACATTGTGAATTTGTTATTTACTTATTTAAAAGATTTCTTTCTTTGCGCATGTGCACATTTGTGTCTGTGTGTGTGGGAGCGCGCACGTATGTGCACGCATGTGCACATGCCTGTGTGAATTTATGTGCATTGCATTCTTGACAGATGATCACAGAGGCCAGAGGGCATCAGTTCCCCTGGAACTGGAGTTATAGATGGCTGCGACTTGCCTGGTATGGGTCCTGGGAACCAAACCCAGGACTTTTGGAAGGACAGTAAATGCTCTTGACCACTGAATCATCTTTCTAGCCCGGTTAGACTTGGATTTGGGTTGGTTTTGGATTCCTGATTCTCTGGTTCCACCTCTCAGTCTAGCGGTTCTAAGGAAAAAGAGTTTTGTTTCCTTGTTGACTGTAACAGCCAAATGACCTTCTTAAGAGTACTCCTGTGAATTTAATGATAGGAATTTGAGAGCAGATAGGAAAACCTGGGAAGGACGCTATAGTGAAGGTGTGGGCACAGATATGGCTTCCTCAGTATCTGCCCCCACCCCTCACCCCCACCTTATCCCTCTCACTAGCTGGAGGCCAGTGTCCAGTGCTCACCACACTTTTTTTCTTTCTCCTTTCCATTGTGGCTGCAATCAGCCTACAGATGTCTGGCTGTACCACATTCCTCTGGGCCCAGGTGACCAATAAGGAAACAGAAAGCCCCAAAATGAGAGGGAAATGCCTGCAGCCTGGAGGACTGGCGGCAAAGACCAAATCACTTTCCAGTCCTTCTCACTACATATCCTACACTGGCTATGCTCCTTCGCTTGTCACTCACCGTTGTGGGTGGCGGCTTTTTGCCATAACCACCAGCAGCTCCCAGGACCTGCTTCCTTGAGGCCGAGAGTGACCTTCAGGACCACTGAATGCCTGGGATCAGAAATTCTCAGTGCTCCATGCAGTGACCAGCAGGGGAGGGGTCTGCTCTGCTCTGCTCCACCACTTCAGTGTAGAACCTGAGACTCCTAATGAAATAGAGTAGAACGCAATCCACCATGAGTGAGTGCGGAGAGTGTCCATTTGTGGGGTGTGGTCTGAGGAAAAGTTCCCACACACGGGGACTCAGAAGGTTAAGCTGTAGCCCCTGCTTTTCACTTGTGGACTGGGTAGTGCTGAGCAATTTGTCTGTTCTGTTTCAGACAGCACACATTATAGTCTTACTGTATACCAAGAGCGACTTGGCGAGTGGGTACATGGGAATAAACCAGACCTCTGTCCTCAGATACCTCAAAGTCCTAAACACATGACTCGGACTATGAAGGGGACTGCGTGGTACTAGCTAAGAGACCCACTCAGCCCACTGAGGAACTGAGGAAAGAGCTCCAAAGAGGTGCTTAGGCCAAGGCGCTTGAGAGGACAAGATGGTAGGCAATTGTGTGTGTTGAATATGGCAGGGTAGACTGAGAAGGCAGTCATTGTGCACACAGGTAAGATGGATAAGGCACATGCACACAGCCCAGACGTGCATTCATGGGGTATGTGACAGGCAGTGAAGCTAGGAAGACAGAAAGAATCACATTTGTGCTAAGCCTTCCAAACACACTGAAGGTTGCTGAGCAAGTTCATGGTCTGCCAGATCTGCCTGAGAGGTTCCACCCCTGTTAAAAGTGTCAAGTTCCAACTCCATTCCAAATCTGCTAAATGAGAGCTGTCACTTTAGTAAATTCTCCTGAGGACTGGCATTCACCGTAAGCATTGTATAGCTGAAGGGTTCATATCCCTGGATTGAACCAACAACTTTGTATTAAAAATATTCTAAATCAGTGCAAGTCATGGGTATAGTTCAATTATTAGCACATTTGTGTGGCGTGTGGAAAGCCCTATGTCATCCCCAGTGTCACAAACAGAAACAAACAAGGCATGGTGGTGCATGCCCATAATCCCAGCACTTGGGATGCGAAGGGTCATAGGTGCTACCTAGGTGAGACCCTGCCTTAAAAAAAAATCCTCAGGTCTGAACATAAAGGATTGTTTTCTTATCATTATTGTGTAATCAACTGTTGACGTAACACTTCTATTTTTCATAAATATTCTAGAACGATAGAAGGTGTAGGGAGGCTGTGTGGGATGCTGCAGATACAAAGCACCTGTGAGTAGACTGAGCTCTTGTGGCCTGGGCATCTGTAGCTGGTCCTGGAGCAGGGCAGTTGCCCTCGGACACAGCTGTTTGTGCACGTTCCAGACACCTGCTCCACACCAGTTGTTCCCAGCCTTCCGAGCGCGGTGACCCTTTAATACAGTTCCCCCAACCATAAAATTCTTCCACTGCTGCCTCATAACTAATCCTGCAACTGTTATAAATTGTAATGTAAATATCTGATCTGCGACCCCAGAAGGAGTTGGAATCCCCTAATTGAGAATTGCTGCTCTATACTAAGGGATAGCAAACTTTATGAAGAAGCAGAGAGAATATTCTAGGCCCCATGAGTCAGGTGGTCTTTTTGGTGTCAGCTCAATGCTGCTGTTACAAAACAAGAACAGAGACAATACGCACACACACACAAACACACACAAACACATGCGCACGAGCGAGCAACCTGTGCCGGGCTCTGGTAGGTAAGCTTATTGAGTCTGGTTTAATGTAAGTTTTATGTAGTATGAAGTTTTATTCTTCAAAAAATAAAATAAAATGTAAAAACTGTTCATAGGGACTGGGGAGAAAAGCAAGGCCCTGAAAAGCAAGTGGTGAGTTGGGTTTGGCCAAGGGCTATTGTTTGCTGACCCCTATCTAGAAAATTCCAGACCTTCAGTTTTCAAATAATACCTCCTGGCGTAGATACTTCAGAGAGACTGTGAAAGTCAAATAAATTGGGAAGGTCCCCACACCAAACCTGTATTTTTCAGGTAAGGAAATGGAGGCCCAGAACCGGAATGTGACTGGCTCATGGGCAACTGGCCCCTACCCCGCTAGGACTGAAACTGGCAGCTGAATTCCAAGCAGAGTTGATTTGAAAGGAGAGCGGAGCTTAAAAGGCAAAATTAACTGCCTTTCTGACATGTTACAAATGACTGCTTACGGGCTGTGCAGCGTTAGGGTTGCTTTGTCAATGTCAAATATAGTTAGCAGCCAGTCTTGGGAAAATACATTGCGTAGGGCAAGGAATTTTAGCACCTGAAATAACATGTGAATGTTCAAATACATGTATCTGAGGCAGGGCCTTGCTATATAGCCCTGACTGGTCTGCCTCTCCCTATGTAGCCTAGGTTGTCTTTGAACTTGTGGCAACCTCTTATGTCAGCGTCTCTAGAGTTGGGTGATGAACACTAACTCCCACACCCTGCTAAATGAAGCAAAATGAAGGCTAGGTTAAGTGTTATATCCTTCCCAAAGTTTGGCTATAAATTATTTCATTTAAACATCTATGTTTATTGAAATCTTGCTGTTCAGAGTAGTGATCATTTATTGTAAAGGTTATTTAAAAAGACTAATAGTATGAATTGTTTTCTGTGTTCTCTCACCCAGATTGGCAGCACACTGGAGTGACCTTTTTGTTTTGTTTTCTCAGTCAGGGTCTGCTTACGTAGCCCAGGCTGACCTGGAACTCATTAGTAGCCCAGAATGAATGCAAACTCCTGAGTTTTCTGCCTCAGGCTCTTAGTAATCCTTTCTGTAGCAACACTCAAGACTGACTAAAATAAAAGAAATCAACCAGAAAGTCCACCTCTTCTGAAGTACAGATTGTCAGCTTTATCTCTTTCTGAGTTCCGGTCCAAGTTCCCAGGCAGACAGAAGCAGTGGCTCACAGAGGAAATGGAGTTTTGCCCTCTTCCACTTCTGCTTCTTTGCTTTTTGTACACAAAAGGATAATGCTGAGGTTGATAGCGTAGGTTCTGGGCAAGGCAGAGGGAATGGCGGCTTCTGAAATCAGATCCAAGGACGTCACTATGGATGTGTACCAGTTGCCCTCGAATGAAGCACCAGGTCTTGACACACGGGAGCTTACTCATCCATTGTTTGGGTGTCCTGGTCTTTGTTCTTCTACTGGACACCTAGCTAGTACTCTGCCCTGTGAGGCAACAGATGCAGGTTCCCGTGCACTCTTCCGTTGTGCAGAGTGCATATCCTTGGGGCTTGCTGGACAGCTAGACAGGCAACCTGAATCAACAGGTTCCAGGTCGAAGGGGAGGGGGGCCAGGGAAGGAGGGAGGGAGTGAAGGACCCTGTCTCAAAAATTAAGGTGGAGAAGGACTAAGGAAGATATCCAAGTTAACCTCTGGCCTCCAGGTACCTGTATGTATTTGTAATGTAAACACACACACATACATACACACACACACACACATCTACTCAGAGACTGAGAAAAGCCTGTTATGCCCTTGAGGAGGAGATGCAGAGAGAAGCCTTTGACTATTATCACACACAGTCTTCATCCTTCTGGGCATCTGTGATTTGAAATGCCCTGCCTAGGATCGGGAGCCTTGTGTTGAGCATAGCAGCAGTGAGCTGACTCATCTCTGCCATCCAGGGTGGCCCAGCTGTCAGGACCAGATTGGCCTGTGCCTCCCCTCATTTCCCTCCCCCACCCCGTTTGCCCTGCTTTGTCAAAAAAGAAAAAAAAAAAAGCCATGGCTTGTGAATCACCTGTCCTCATGGAACCACTCAGAAAGCTCAATGGGCTTGAGGGGTGGGGGTGGGGTGGCATATTGTCCTCCTAAGAAGAGCCCTGCTGAGTCACTTTGAGGCCTGGCACAAATTGGATTTTTTTCTAAATAATTAATCATAGCCGTTTTCATTTATTTAGTAGCTGACTCTGTGGCTGGCCCAGCAGAGCCACCGGTGCTGTCAGACGCCCATCCCAGCTCCGTGCAGACTGTTGCCTTCACTTGAAAGACGTACCCCGCCTTCATGGTTCTGTGAGGCAGACACTGGTAACATCCCTGAGTTGTAAACAAACAGAGAGAGAGGTACAGGGTAGTTCGTTTGTCCCAGGTGAGGAGCAAGGACTGGGCCCTAGCCTTGAAAATCCTTTTTTTCCTTCCAGTCTGCCTTCTCTGAGCCCCGCCCCGTGCCTTCTTTTCCTGGCACTGGAGACTGAACTCAGGATTGGCCTAAATGTGCGTCTGTTCTGCCACAGAGCTGCTTAACAGCCCCTGGGCTGCAGAGAGGCAGGCAGAAGGACTTGCTTCTGACTCCTGGGTGGTTCCTTGGACCCACACAGTGGAAAGAGAGAACCAAGTCCTCTGACGGCCTTATGCATGTTATGGCCCATGCTTCCACACACAGCCCTGACGTCAAAAACTCTGAATTCTGCCTGTCAAAATTTGGAATTAGAGGCCTTTACCACCATGCCCAACCCAGCTTTTATTATTTCCTATGAAAAGTTGAGAAATAGGCTGGATCTTTTTTTCTTTTAAATTCAGTAATCAGAGCACTTGGTAGCGGAAGCAGGAGGATTGCTATGTGTTTGAAGCCAGCTTGGATTATGTCCCTCTTAGTTTTTATTGTTAGCTTGATATGACTAAGAGTCACCTGAGAAGATGGAGTGTCAACGAAGGATTGTCCAGATCACAATGTGTCTATGTATGCCAGGAACTGTCTTGTTGTTTAGTGGTCCGTGAGGGCCCGGGGCACCGTGGGCTGTCCCACTCCTGGGAGGTGGGTCCGGGCTGTGAAAGAAAGCCAGTGGGCAGTACTTCTCTTTGGCTTCTGCTCCAGTTGCTGCTTGAACCCTTGCCCTGACTTCAATGATGAAGGATGCCCTGGAAGTATAAGCTGAAATAAACACATTCTTCTCCAAGTAGTTTTTGGTCATGGTGTTTATCACAGCAACAAAAAACCAGCTAGGCTAGCCTGTGTAGCCAATCTGACCCTCCTGGGCTACAGAGTGACATCCTGTCTCAAGAAAACAAAACCAACCAAACAAACAAAAATCTCTTTCCAAACCTCCTTTCCCTTTTCCACTTCCTTTAGTTCCTGGAGCCTCAGGTATGGATCACTTACTTTTTTTTGTTTTCCCTGTGTAACCCTGGCTATCCTGGAACTTGCTTTGTAGTCTAGGCTGGCCCTAAACCCTGAGATCTGACTGCCTGTGCCTTCTGAGTGCTGGGATTAAAGGGGCGTGCCACCACTTCCTGGCATGCATATCTGTTTCTGATTGACAGCCCAGACACCACGAACAGGGTGTGTCCTGGAAGATCTACAGTAGCCCGGCTCTGGGATGCTGCTGCCCCTTACCTGCTGAGAGGATGCTGCTGCACTAAGACTTATGGGCCAACCTGCTCTGTGAAATTCACCAGTGAATAGGAACAGACTGGGATGTTAATAAACTATTGTGTGTGTGTGTGTGTGTGTGTGTGTGTGTGTGTGTGTTTTAAATGTAGCAGAAAATTTCAAACTTCTGCCTCAGTAGTCAGAGTCGTATTGTTAGTGAGAGTAGGTAGGTAATCGAAGAGCAGGCTCGATCCCTAACTTTTTCCTGGATGGTGATTTGAGCTTTCGGTCCCACGCAATCCCGCCGTGGAACCCTTTAGCACAAGGTTGTCCAGCTAAAGTGACACCCAGATGGCATTACACTGCTTTCATTTGCCATCTCCACAGCTTGAGTTAAATAAGCCTCTCTTCTTTATTAGTAGCTGCCTCAGCTATTTCCCCACGGTTAGCAAAGAGCAAATACAGCCAGTTTATAGGCCAAGATGAATGTTTTACAATATACAGCGCAAAACATCCGTGCTATATTAGCAATGTGTTTGTTTCCCTAGTCCATTGCAGCTGGCAAAGCCTTTCCATGTTCATAGTCTTCCTTGACATCACATAGCTCTTAGGGTGAACCCTAAATAGAGCATGTTTGCTATTGATTGATGAGAAAGGTAGGCGTAGAGAAGCTAAGTGGGTCTCACTGGGTTCCACAGTGTGGGGTATACTAGAAACCAGGCTCGGCCCGGGGTAGCTATGTCCTCTTCTCTCTGCTCCTGGAGCATGAAGTGGAGTAGATTTCCTTACAGCTCACTTGGGGAGCTCTCTGAGGTCTGCTCCAGCTGGGGTCTGAAACGATGCAGAAGCCTTTAGGGAGGACATATTAGAGGTTGCTTCAAGACCCAGCAGAGACTACCAGATGCAGCCCGGGACCCTTGACAAATAGCTTTCTTCTCCAGTGAGTTGAAACAGACAGATGTCAGTGAAAAAAAAAGGGCAGGAGTGAGCCAAGGGATGCGTGGCCATGGGTATAGATCAGCAGACTTGAATCCAGGTCTGTGGGCTGGGAGCGGGTGGTAGCTATCTCCCCGAGCAACAGAGACCACACTGTTAGCTGTGGAAGGGTTGCTTTACAGGAAAGGTTGATGCTCAGATGCTCTGAAATGTTATGAAAACAACCATAAACGTCTGGGGACTGAATCTGGGCAGAGTGAGTAAGTCTCTTGGCCGTTGTTTTTAAGGAAAGAACAAGACCCTAAAGAAAGGCCCCTGAGAGGAGCTGGCGGGGTGGGAGGAGGAGGGAGCCTAGACTACAAATGCATTTAGCAGCGTTCCTACTCTCCCCATCTCCTTTTCCCACATCCACTCCCACGTGCAACTGCTCTCAGACAAATCGATGTCTGTGATTCCTGTTTGTCTCTAAGTAAAATGAGGTCATTGCTATTATCTTCACACCTCCGGTGAAGTGAGATGTAACGTGTATGAGAAGTTGAAGGTTTATTGCAAGCTGCACAGATGTAGACAGAACAGAGGTCGTTATGGCCGCCTGTAATTCCAGCATGCTGGAGGGAGGAGGGATCTTGCAGAAGGACCAGAACGTGTGGCTAATCTGACCCATGCAACGAGTTCAAGGCCCAGATCGGGCTGCATGGCTTTGTCCCAAAAAACAAAAACAAAAGGTAAACATTTTTTTTTTAAAAAAAATTCCATCAGTTTACAAACGTCAGAAGTAGCATCTAAGATATGCGAAAGGTGTTTAGAGCCTTGGATGATCCCAATCGAGCAACAGTGATGGATCAACTGACTCGACATGATGCAAAACCTCTACTTGAGATGTTTGCTCAAAATACTGACCTTCAGATGGGAAGTATTATGCTGCCTAGCCTGAAAAATGGAACGCTTTAGCCCTTGAGAAGGAGGGTGAGCTGGTGTGTTGGTTTGGGAAGAGCATTGTTGCTCTTTAATGGCCCCTGAAGGCGCATGTATAACAACTTGGTCTCCAGCCTGTGATCCTGTTGGGAGTGTTGTAGGATTTGTTTTGGGAGGAACACCCTGATGTCAATGAGAGTGGAAGAGAGGAGATGTCACCGGTGGACAAAAGCCGGGAAGGACAGCTCCCAAGGGCTTCAGTTTGTATTCTCATTTTATACTCTAAAACTATAAGGTGGGCAAACAAGCAAGATTTTACAGAAGCTTACATGGCAACCATTAAGTTGTTTAGAGCAATGATCCATTGTTTTAGCTATTTCTCCATGTCATTCTGTTTTAGGTAGCAAGTGAAGTCATGCTTGGCGAAATAGGCAGTACACACAGTGCTTTAATTAAATCAATAGCTAATAATTGGTCTTTTCTACCTTATTCTACTAAAGGAGGGAGAGGAACTTATTGTAGGTGAGGCCTTGTCTTGAGTTTTGTTCTGGTTATTGGGATAAGATGTTCTGACTGAACAACTTAGGGAAAAAAGTGTTTATTCCAGTTCACAGTTCCAGGTTATAGTCCACAGTGGAAGTAAAGTCAAGGAATTAAAGCATCTGGTCACATTTACATCTGAAGTCAGACGAGAGTAATAAATGCATCCTGGATAGTGCCCAGCTCGCATCCTCCACTCTTACAGGCGTAGATCCGCTGCCTAGGGAATGATGCCACCCACAACAGCAGGTCCTCCCATCTCAGTTAATGTAATCAAGGTAATCCCCACAGACAGACATGCTCAGAGGCCCACCTCCCAGGTCATTCCAACTTTTGTCAAGTTGACAATTGATAATTGTCAAGTGACCGTCACAGACCCGTTGGAAGGAAGTTAGTTGTTGGGAACATGCCTCTGGAGGAATATAAGACTCTAGTCTAGACTATAACTATGGAGTTATGTATCACTCTAGTCCCTTTGCTTTGCTTTCTGGTTTCCCTGTCCTCCTGCTGCCAGGATGCACTGTGCAATCAGGCCCAAAGCAGCAGAGCCACATGACCACAAACTAAAGTCTCTGAAATTATAAACAAAAGAAAATTGTTTCCTATTTTTTTTAAAGTTTAATTCAATTTATTGAAATAGGATCTAATATAACTCAGACTAGCATCAAACTCAATATATGGTGGAGGCTGGTCTTGAACTCTTGAAACCCCTGCCTCCACCTTCAGGTGTTGGGATTTTAGGTGCCTGCCATCACACCTATTTTTTTTCTGTGACCTGTATAGATTTGACCTGATTTGGGTGGCTGGGAATGAGGAAATGACAGAGAGACACAAAACACCTACAGAAAAGCTAGGATTGGGTAGGTGATGTGTTCTGATGGAGAGGCACGGGCAGCCCAGAAACTCAGCTGTTTACGCTAAAGCAGGAGGTAAGCTAGGTAATAGCAGTAGGGGTCTCTGAGGAGGAGCCTTCGAGGGTACAGGGAGGGGGAGGCTGTGGCTCATGCTTTCTGCACGCATGGTCAATATACATACTAGGAACGGGGAAGTTTTTGCCATTCCATGGTTCCTAAGGCCTTAGGGTTCTTGACATTGGCCTTACCCGTGTTACAAATGCTCATTCATACAAGGTCACACTTCATCCCTGCACTCTTTGCTCTGCTGAGTTGATTTTTCTCAACTATTTTGTCACAGTAGCAGAAGTGGGGAGTGGATTTGGGGTAGGCAGCACCTACTCTATGATCCCTGTGTGCTTTGTGCTTTCTGAGGTCATCCTTACCAGTCTCAACAACCCTCTGAGGACTGGGGAGTGACCCAGGGTAGAGCACTTGCCTAGCATGTGTGAAGTCCTGGTTCCGATCCCCAGCCTTGGGAAAGTGGACAAACCTCTGATACTTATTTCATAGCTGAGAAAGTTAACTTCCACAGTATTTGTCAGGAGGGAAGGTCAACTTTGAACCCGGGTGGGCCTGAAACCCAACACGCACTTCCCACCGACACAGAGTCTTCCGCATTTCTCGACTGGTTCCTGCCCAAGCTCTCTAGTGTCTCCAGGTGGGAGAAGATGTCAAGTCATGAAGCCAGCTCTGTGCTGTTTGTACCCTGTACCCTGATTCAAGCCCCTCGCTTAAATATCTAATAGCAATAATGAGAGCACTAGTAATACACAGCAGAGACCAAGAACATACAGGAACGGTGGTTTTTATTAAGTAGCATGTAAGTTCCCTTACCAAATGCCTGAGTCTGTCGGCTTATAAGGAAGAAGATTTTATTTGGTTCATGTTTCCTAGGTTTCAGTTCATAGTAAGTTGGCTCTGCTTCTTTGGACCTGCAGCCCAGCACAGTAGCAAGAGTGTGAGCAAATCTTACCTCACAGTGGTCAGGAAACAAAGGGGGAGAGGTTAGGGTTGGAGCCCCATTGCCCCCTTCAAAGATATTCCCTCCAGCAACCAAACTTCTCGGTAGGACCTGCATCCTAAAGGTTCCCCCCACTGGCCCGTAGTGACACAGTCTGAGAGATATGTTGGATACCTGCAAGTGCAGGTGGTTTCATTTTGGGGCCCCTGCTTTCCTGTTTTGGGGGTGTAAATGGCTGCGCCAATTAGTAAGAGGTACGCAGCCCTTAGCCAAGTGTTGATTTGCCTCTGCCACCCCAGCAGTCATGCTGTTCTTCACGTTATCACATATAATTACATACAGGTTAGACAGTTAGAGCAACTTTTCCATAGCGAATGGTCTTCTCATCTGATTTCTGCCATTGTATGTCATACCACTTAATCGGCTCCATAGTTTTCAGAAATAATGGGTGATTTTGTTGAGATCAACATACTTACATATGCAGTCTTGTGTCCTGAACAGTCCAGACAGATAAAGGCTTTAGAATACTGGAAACGAAACGCCCAGAGCCCTGCACGGAGGATTACAGATGATTATCCGCAGGCCTGGAGAAGCACACTGCCTCGAGCAGAATCAGCCCCGCGGAAACTACAGCTACTGTGGGCTAGCTTCCTGTAGGTCTGGTTGTTTTCTTAAGTGAGATGCTAGGAAGTAGAGTTATATTCTCTTGGCATTTAAAATGTATGTGGTTGGACTATGCTGGCCTCCACCAGGGTTGGGCGAACCAGGAAGCTGGTGAGATGGTTCAGCTCAGCCACTGCCTAAACCAACTAGATAAGTTGACTGGAGACCACAGACAGCAGACAGACCTACTGTGGTCATCCCAGCATCCTGCCCAAGACCTCTGGGACCAGATCCTCTGTACTGCACGCCCAGCCACAGCTAAAGTTAGATACAGACCTGTGAGATCCAGAGAGAAAGCTGTGGCCTAGACCTGGTCCCTTCTTCCAAAACTCTACCTTGCTTCTGTATTTTGCATCATATACCCTTGTTGGTAGGAACTGCAGGTGGGCGATACCAGCCTCAGCTAATCACCTGTGTTCCCGAGACAGAATTTGTCTGAGGTGGTGACCCCTGGGGGAGTGGGTCAAGACTCCTGTCTTCCCTCTGTATGTGCTATTACTATCACAGGATTTCAGAGCAAAGAGGAAATCTCTGGGCATTGTGCCCAATCCCTCCCTTCTGTCAAAAGAGGAAGCTCAGAGAACATTTAAAGGATTTGTCCAAAGCCGTGAATATGTGGCAATTCAAGGACAAAAATCCCAGGTCTTCTGGTCCCCTACCCCCACCCCAGGGATTTCTCCCATCACCTGGACCATGATCATCTGAAGCAAATATAGGGTCATGGCTAAGAAGTTGTCTGGATATGTTCGCCCCTCTCTCTCTGAAACGGGTGCTGCTCCAGAGAAGTTCATCACTGGAAAAGCGAAACCACATGGCCACATGACCTGCCCTGGGCCTGGCTAGGCCTTCCATGCAGATTGTTCTGGAAACATCACCGAGAAACAGGAAGTAGGCTTGGGAGGCAGCTCAGTGGTAAAGAGGGCTTATCTAGCATGCACAAGACAGTGCTCATTCCTCAGCCAGCTAAGCGCATAACCGTTCCCTTCCTGAATTCACACAAATGTTGGAGCTAGCTTTCGGAGGAGAAAATTGCTCCTTTATGGACAGAGACTCCTGCCATCCAGCCGGTGGTGTTTTTCTTACTTTCTTGGGCACAAATGAAAGAAAAGTGGCCTCTCTTGCTCCGGATGCTTTTGACACTGGACTGCAAGTTAGACCATGTCCGGGGGCATCGACCCTCCCTGCAGGGCTTCTGCTGGGTTCTCCCATAGCTGTGCAGTCAGTTTACGGCTTACAACCTTTATGGGGAGAGTGTTTTTATTCCACTTTCAAGGACAGTGGTTTGCTTGTTACTACTGTAGCCACCCACTGCTTGTAGGAAAATCCCCAAATGTCAAATTGGGATATTTTAAAATGAAAAGGAGATACTTTGGGAATTAATAAAAAGCTTGCCTTGACTCGCCTTCTGCTGGTGACTGTGGGGCCCGTGGTCTTGCTGAGTCAGTCTGACTGAAGCAAGATGCCTTAGTGGCTATTTGTGGCAGGTCCTGGACTTACAGCAAGACTTGCTTTGTGACTTCATGGTACTGCTCCGAGGACAGGTATACAGTCAGTAGTCCCCACGGGGCATCTGTCGAGAACTTTGTTTCTGATAATGAAATAGGGTCATAGCTGGGCAGTGGTGACGAGTGCCTTTAATCCCAGCAGTCACGAGGCAGAGGCAGGCAGATCTCTGTGAGTTTGAGATCACCCTGGTCTACAGAGCGAGTTCCAGGACAGGCTCCAAAGCTACACAGAGAAACCCTGTCTTGAAAAACCAAAATAGGAAAAAAAAAAAAACCAACAACAACCAACCAACCAACCAACAAGCAAAAAACAGAAAGAAAGAGGGTCACAGGTTTGGTAGAAAAATCCCAGGCTAGGTCAGAGGGTAGTTAAACTCTATGGATGTACTTGGACCTGGGTCCATGTTCTATGATATAATCTGTGTAATACTGACTGCGTGAGTCGTCTTAAGCCAGATTTCCCCACCTGTGCTCTGGCATCCTTCAAAGTGGGGACAACTAAGGGATTTTCACAAAGCACCTAACAGGCAGCAGGCACTCTTTGAATGTCCAAATCCATTTCATGTTCTTGCGGTTATGCTGAATTACCAGAAGGAGGCTGGGGGACTCATAAAATAAGATAGGAGAATAAGAAAGTGTTTTGCTGTGAAGTCCTTCTTTCTTCTTTTGGATAGTGTGCATGTATTGATTGCTGTCTCTATGCCAGGCTCTGGCTAGACCTCTGGAACACAAGAAGGGGGTGCCCAGTCTCTGTCTCAGACATACAGTCTTCTCAGAAGAAGTGTACGAGGGGGTTTGAATACTGTCAAGGGCATTCCTGCAAAGACACAGTATTCGAAAACACTCAGAAAAAGGAAGGGCAGAGTGTAGGGAAATAGCTGGAGTCTCTTTCCTTTTACGTACACCTATGGAGTCACAACTAATACCAGACACTATTGAAAGAGACAGGGAAACAAACATTTTTTCCCCCCTCAAGAAGTGTTGAAACTGGTAGCAAAGGAAAGGCCAAACGAATTGCTGCTGATAAGCGCTGTAATCCAGGGACTCACGTGATAGGTGCACAAGCTGGGTGAATGGTACACACCTGTAATCTTCTGGGGAGGTGGAAACGGGGATCAGGGTTTCAAGGTCAGCCCTGGTTACATAGTTTGAGGCCAGCCTGGGCTACATGAGACCCTGTTCCCACCACACCCCAAATCATGCAGTACACTGAAATCACAACAGAAAATCCCTATTGTCCATCTAAAGAGACAGCGGGACAATGACCCAATCAGAGGCACGGAGGGATGATGAGCACAGATCCTAGGAGGGCTCACACCTGTAATCTCAGAACTTGGGAAGTGAAAGCAGGAGGATCACAAGTTCGAGGCCAGCCTGGGCCAGATGAGATGTGTTGCAATTAAAAAAAAATAAAAGTGGTGCCTGAGAGAAAGACGTTGTGTGACAGAGCTCAGGTGGGGAGGTTTTTGTTGGAGGGGGGGGAGTGTATGGGAAAGGGGGGAGGGGAGAGGAGAGAGTGGCCTCTGGGGATAGGAGCGGCAGAAGAGAAGAGAGAGGCGGGGGGGGGGGGGGGACGGTGGACAGAGCCCTTTAAGAGGGAACACAATGAATGCGCACAGGAGCTGCTCTCAGTGGCTACAGCTGAGGATGTCTACCCCAAGGACAGGCCAGTACAGATGCCTGAAAACTAACAAGAAACTAAACCAAACCGAAAAGAATGACGAGGCCAAACTCTGCCTTCAATCAGTCACTCATACATTCCTTCAGGCAGTCATACGTTCAGTGGCTAGGTTCTAGGTTCCTGCAGCTTCCCTGTATGGTACCCTAGAATCTGAGGTGCTGTGGTGGCTTGGGGAGCACGTGTGGTACTGAACCATGGCTTGATTTAGGGGTACGCTGTGTGACACTAGGAAAGCAGTGCCAACACAGCAGAGAGGAGGGGAGAGCTAGCTGGTCTGGAGTACCCGATCTCGGGCTCAGCCATCTCACTGGCCCTGTTTTGGTTTTGGTTTTGCTTTGTGTTTCTGTTGCATGGATTTACTATGTAGCCCTGACTGACCTCAAACTCTTAATCCTCCTGCTTCAGCCTTTTGATTGCTGGCTTACAGGTGTATTCCAATGTACCTGGTTTTGCTTTGTTATGTCATATCAGTGTTCTGTTGTGTAGTGCCCATGTAAGCTTTTTTTTTGTCAATGAGTAAAGATGAATGGGTTATTTTTAATAAAAATATTAAAATAAATTACAGATCCATATATAGTAGATTTATCAGTCAACTTCTAGGGTGTGGGGCCGTGGAGGAGAAAGCCATAGAGAGCAGGTGTAATAATGCACAGGGACCAAGAAGCTGCCTACACTGTGGCTTCCCTGAGTGCCAAAGTTCCTGGGTTCTCTTGATTTTTGACATCAAGAGATTTTTGTTTCCTTGCCAGAACTGGCCCCTCAGCACATGCTTAACATAGGCTGTCTCGCTCCGTGTGTGTTATTTACAGCTGAGCTGCTTGTTTGGTTTTAGGAACATGGCCTCTCCACGTAGCCCTAGCTGGCCTAGAACTCACAGGGTTGTGCCTGACTCAGCTCCTAGAGCTGTGGGATTGCAGATGTTTTACAGCCACGTCTGGTTTTATGAGATGCTTCGAATCACACCTAGCATTCTGTGCATGCTAGGCAAGTGCCTGTGCTGACTGAGCCACACACCCAGCCCAGCAATTGATCTGCTTTAAAATGTGAAACCTTAGCCAGGTTTGATGATGCACACACCTTTGATCCCAGCACGTAAGAGGCAGTGGCAGGTGGATCTCTCTTGAGTTTGACTCTAGCCTGGTCTACCTAGCAAGTTCGGTAGCCTGGCCTACCGAGTAAGATCTTGTCTCAGAAAAGAGGAACAAACTGGAACCCTGCACTTACTCCTTCTCTTAACCCTTGTCATCTTCTGGGGGAGTTTAGAAGGAGGTAGAAAATGTGGCTCTGAGAGACCTAGCTGTAGTACTTTCTGTACTGGGTACGGCAGCCTGGTGGTCACGGATGCCTCTTTTCTGTAACCGTGCCAACTTCTCTTCACTTGGATGTATTTTTGTGTGAGACAGGGTGCCATGTAGCCCAGGCTGTCCTGAGAACCTTATGTAGTTGAGGTTGGCCTCAAACTTACGATCCTCCTCTGACTCCACTTCCTAAGAGTGGTAGAATTATAGATGTGCCCCACCAAACCTGATTTATGTGCTCCTGGGAATAGAACCCTGGGCTTCATGCATGCTAGGCAAGTGGGAACTGAATTATGTCCACTGCCCCAATGGTGGGTTTTTAATAATGTTTCAACCTGCACTCAGAATGTCTCCCTGGGTCATGTGGTAGTGACCCCATTATTCTCTGACAGATGAGGGAGATGATGAACATTCCCACTCCTCTGATACTGTTGCCTTCCGTTTGCTCTTAAGACAATGGGTGGGGTTTTCTCTGTTTTCAATTTGATTGCTATTAATGTTTAGCTTATTATGCAAAATACTGAGTTTCATGATGATATTTTTATGCGTATATGTGACTATACTTGCTGTTTCCCTTCCCCCACCCCTTCTGCTCCTTCTTCCATTGTTACTTTTCTACACCATTTGCAAACGTTTCTGCAATGCCATGTTTTGTGCCTAGTGATTCTCTTAGTACCCGGGGTGTGTTGTCTGGGCAGTCGTTTACACAGAGCCTCATTCCCTAGTAGATGGGTGATGCTCCGGACAGACAGGGAAAGATGCTTGCGGTGGTTTTTGCACTGGCTCACTGCTTCCTGCATCTCAGCTGCGCCAGAAAGAATTTCAAATGGAGTGCGCATCTCGTGTCCAGCTACTTGTGTAGAAAGCTGCTGGGAAGTTCCTAGATACAGCCAACCTCAGTGGGTTTTGATTTTCCAGTTCTAAGCAGGCAGACTGGTTTCCGCAAGGCACCAAGTCACTACACACGCACACACTTTAAAAGACTTCAGCTAACTTCTAAAATGAGAAACTTGCCTATGTACCCGCGCTGCTGGCCAGCCTCCTGTGAGCCATGCTTGGTGCCTCAGCCACATTAGGGAAACATCCAGGTGGCCCTCTGGCCTGTCGCTTCCCTTCCATGCAGAACACACACAGTTGCCCCGCTTGCTGTAGGGGAGGTCTGAGTGTTGACAGGCTTTCTCCTTATCTTGTTTTCACATCGGTAGCTGCGCGATTGCTGCACCACGTGCAAGCGTGGGTGGGGGTTCCTCTGCCCTGCTCCGTGCTAGCTGTTAAAATAAGACGAGTGGTTTATTGTGGTGTTTTTCACGTAACGATCAGGCCGCTTGCAGTTGGCGACTCCCCCCAAGTTGCATGGAATAATTTGTTCATATCAAAGCAAAACCAGGCGTAGCTCTTTTGGGAGTGTGTTAACAAGAGGAGGGTCATGGACACTTCTGGAAGGCGGGGAGCAATAAGAGGCAGAAAGCCATGACGGATCTGAACTGTGACTGAAAGTTGGCACGACTCTAGGGATGAGGTGGGCAGAAAGGAGGCCATTGACCACCAACAGGACTGAGAGGAATCCTGCCTCTGAGGTGAGCTCTGCCAGGTACACTGGAATTACACTGCTCAAATCTAGCCTTGCCCTTGACCTGACGTGCGATGGAGTAGCCGTCCTGCCATTCTGGTTCTCTCCTCAGCAGAATGTCAGGGTTGGACTGGGCTGCTTTATAATCATGGAGACCTAGATTCCAGTTCAGGCTCCAGCACCCACTCACCATGCCGGTCTAGACCAGTTCCCTTACACCTCCAAGTTCTATTTCTCAGCAGTCCACTGGGGATAAACAATTGTGTCTCCAGCGGGAATTTGAAACTTTAATGAGGAGACATCAATATCTACACCCTTGCATCACCAGGTCGCTGAAGATCCCAACCAGGTGTTAGCTGTTTGCTCAGTAAATGTTCATCTCTGTCCTTCATGATGCCGTGTACCTGTGTGACACCGGGTAACACAATGACACATCTCCATTTCTGTACGTGCTTACAGTGCCCTCCCTAAGTGTTGGTCATCGAGACACTGAGGTGCCATATTCTAGAGTGGAAAGTTCTACTTAGCCTCGTGAAAGCTGATCACAAGTCACCTCATTTGGACCAATTTCATTTGTTCATTTTCTTTGAATAGGTGTATGGGGACCGCTTAGGAGACTATAGGATTATGGGAAAACAGGATTGTTGTATAAAGCTCAAGGAGAGAAAGAAGAGAGAGGCAATCAAGTAGTAAAAAAAACAAACTTACGGTATGGGAGAGTGTGAAGTACGCTAGGGCGGTACCCGCTGGGAGGGAACAAGACCTCGGGTCACAGAACATAGTGGGTACCATTTGGGGGCTCGCTGTTCTACTACAGCAGCCAGAATATACAACAGCCTCCTAAACCCACCATGTACCCCAAACCTCATCCACATCTTCCTCATATTCAGACTCTCCTTCACCCCTTTGGAGATGTTTGCTTTTAGGCAGTCTTTGCTCTCTGTCATTATCTCCCTTTCTTCTTTCCTTTTTTCTTCTTTCTTTTCCTCTCTCCTTCCTCTTCTTCCCCTTCTTTTACCCCCTCCATTTCCCTTCTCACTGTGTAGCCCAGGCTGGTCTTGAAATCACAGTTCTGCTGCCTTAGCCTCTCAAGTGCTGAGGTCACAGATTCTATGTCACCGTCCTCAGCTACTGATGCTCGTCTTTACCTGAAGTCCAGTGTGTAAATGTGTAGTGTATGCAAACAGTATGCTGGGATTGATTCTCCATCTTGGTCTCTGACCAAGAGGCATGCTGGGTAAAATGGTGGCAAGGCTCCAGCAGGTGCCTGCTATCCACAGATTATTCTTTTTTGTTTGTTTTGTTTTGCTTGTTTTTCGAGAAGGGGTTTCTCTGTGTAGTCCTGGAACTCACTATATGCACCAGGCTGACTTCAAAGTCACAGAGGTCTGCCTGACTTTGCCTCCCAAGTGCTGGGATTAAAAATGTGTGCCACCGTCGCCTGGTCAGATGATTCATTTAACCCTTGCAGTGCATTGTGAGATAAGTGTTAGTCTCATTTTACAGAAGCAAAGATGTCAAGGGTCGAAAATGAGCAGGCAGGTGGTCCAGGTAGCAATGAGCAGGCCAGGATCAAAACAGGGCTTTCTGCCTACAGCTCTCACTGTCTCCCTCAGCTGCACCAAGCCTCTCCCTTTTGGAATTTTTTGTTTGCTTGCTTGCTTGTTTTGTTTTCCAAGACAGGGTTTCTCTGTGAATCTGTCTCTGTGAATCTGTCTCTCTATAGACCAGACTGGCCTCAAACACACAGAGATCCTCCTGCCTCTGGTTCCCAAATACTGGGATTAAAGGCATGCACCTCCACCACCCGGCTCCCTTTGGCATCTTAACAGCAGTGAACATCTTAGGATCACTGAATTCAAGAACTCCCAACTCAGAAGAGATGGTACAGAGTCACACAGAACCAAGGTTACATCCTGTCCAGCAGCCTCCAGCATGTCCTTGGCATGTCCTTCAACCCCTCTCCCCCATTCTCTCTTGCCTGAAGTGCCCATAAATATAAGCATTTGCTTCCCACGTTTACTAACAAATCTCAGATTATTTTACCGGTGGTGCTTTAAGAACATGCCATGATTGAACTTTGGAAATCAATTGAGGAATCGATAATGATTGCCCACAGACCAGCAGCACCCACAGACCGGAGGCAGAGTTGTTGGTTGATTCCTGTCGGTAGGCAGCCTCATGCACCTGGGCTCGCAGGTGTGTGCGATGAGCAGTCAGGTGCTGGATGGGAAGTGCCAACATGCTGTATGTGGGCATGTTTCGGAACAGGGGCCGCTAAGGCAGCTGTCACCCCACCTTGGAGCAGCCCGGCTGTAAGAGTAAGAAGGAGGAGAGGTGGAGAAGTTACTCTTCCTACTCTCCCTTCAAGATCCAGATTCCCAGGGCTTTAAACTCATGGGAGTCCCCAGGATAGTGACTTCACATCCACTGAGAGCTTCGTCTCTCTGGCTTTGAGCTCTCATCCAAGTTGCAGACAGCGAGGGCATTTTTAGACAAAAATCACCTCCTTGGAGCTAAGTATGGTGGTGCACGCTTAGGACCCCAGCATCTGAAGGTGGAAGCAGGAGGCTCATTACCTCCAAGGGTAGCCAGGGCTACAGTCTGAGACCTTGTCTCTGAACAAATAAATAAAACAGAGGCTCAGCCCTACAAACAACACATACTTCCAAACTTAAAATTCTTTTTATGTCTTGCAGTTTGATAGACACACCTGAATGTTAACAGTTTTCTCCTCCTCCTCCTCCTCCTCTCCCTCTCCCCTTTCAACTTCAAGTTCAACCTGTCTGTTTTGCTCACACCGTCGTTTGCTTCAGATCCTAATGCAGACAGTTTGGGATGTGATAGGCAGAAGTGATTACTGACAGGTGAGGGATGCTTCACCGGGATAAGTACTAAACCACTGTACCGTGGCCCGATGTCCCCTGGGGTACTGAATATGAAGGGCACAGAGCTGAATGTTCCAGGGTAAAAGTCGACGGGGAAATGACATGGCGTGGAAATAATAAAGCGAGCCCTTGGTAGTGAGCGCGAGACTCTCGCAGCAACAGGTTCTGCTGAGCAGCCTTTCCAAACCTCCTCTTGGTGCAGTGCTCACTGTTTCCGATGGCTTTGGGCTTTCCAAAGTGTGCTGTTCTTCCACTGACCTTAGGCGCGCTGCAGAAGTCTGCTCAAGGCCAAGGTCGAATCACTCAGTACGTTGGCCCTCAGGAAACTGAGGGTATTTAGGGTCTGTAGGGATGATGGACTTAGACTAGACCCAACCCTCCCTTCGGACTCTCCTAGACCTGAAGATGCCCCTGCCTCAGTTGAACTCCTGTTCTGACAGCTTTCTCCCAGGCGTACGTAGGCCCTTACGTTTGAGGCCCTGTGCTGCCATGTCTAATCCTTGATCCCCATCAGGAATCCCCCTTCTCTCTGTGATGGGGTCTTTACTTCTTATACCTCTCTTGGTACCAACAGGTAATAGGTGAGGATGCTCCGCAAGAGGGGGTGCTCGCCAAAGCACCCAGACAGGAAAGTACCTGTCTGTGCATCGAGAATAGAGATGCTTTGTGAGGACCTAAAGGAAGGACGAGGCAGACCTTATGTGGTCGTGGAGAGGAACACAGGACTCTTCTGTCCTCCCCTAAGCACAGAGATCCCTTTCCCTGGTCACTGAAAGTCACAAAGACTTCAGACGTTTTATCAGAAGTTAGGTTTGGGGGCAAACACAATAAGCAGGAAGCAAATTTATTAGATTTTAACTTAAGAAGAAAAAGCCTTGTACTAACATAGTTAAACGAAGGACAGGAATTGTTAAAATTGGCCCCAAATTCTGAGTTTGCATTCATTCATTTATTTATTCTTATATTTGTTTTTCTTCTCTCTCTCTCTCTCTCTCTCTCTCTCTCTCTCTCTCTCTCTCTCTCTTTTTAAGGTTTCACTATGTAATCATAGATGACCTGGAACTCATTGTGGAGACCAGGCTGGCCTCTAACAGAATTGCCTGCCTCTGCTTCTCAAGTGCTGGAGGGACGGGCCCCTGTGCCTGGCTTCATTCTTCTGAGCCATTTGCTGTGTAAACAGTCACCTAGCCTTTCATGACAGAGGAAATTATATCTGGGTTTTTCAAATATGGTGACCTGGTTTTAGTTTCATGGTGGGGCAGCAAAGCAGATTGTTTTTCCGTGTGTGTGTGTGTGTGTGTGTGTGTGTGTGTGTGTTTTCATGTAAGTGTTGCCTTGCAAAAAGAGGTCAGAGGGCAGCCTCAAGTGTTGGCCTCACCCCTCGACCTTGTCTGAGACAGGGTCTCTCTTTTCATTACCTATATCAGTGCATGCCATGTTAGCTGGCCTTCAAGCTTTGGTTTCTCCTATGTTCACTTCCCATCCTTCTGTAAGACAAAGGGTTAGAGATATGCAGCACCACCCTGGCTGTGTGTGCTTCTTGGGATTCAAACTCAGCTCCTCAAACTTGTAAGTACACTTTTCTGGGGTAGGAAGGATGATGTGAGAAATGCACTCTAGGGACCTGGTAACCCCACCCTGCAGGCTCACTAGCGGTTGTCCCTCCTTATCCTGGTAGATGAGAGGATCTCCTGCCTGCAAGACACTTGCTCTACTCTCTAAGCCAAAAGTAATGGCTTCAAACTTGACTCTGCCCAACTCAGAAACCAGCTGACATGCCCCAGGTGCCTGTAACGGCAGATCTCGTAGAGGCCAAAGCCAAGTTTTGCCAGCAGCAACAAGTCCTCCGCAGGCTGTGCAGAACCTTCGAGAACCCACAGCTGTTGACGGTTTGCTTATGGCTGAGTCCTTGGCTCGAAGGCTACCAGTGGGTGATGGGGTCCTGTGGAATGTCTGAATCACAGGTTCCCGACACCTACTTCTCAGACTGCATCGGGAGCTCACATTTCTCAGCTTTGAAAACACTTTCCATTCTTCACTTGGGTGTAGATGGCCTTTTAAAATGTCATAGAGGCCAGCAAGGCAGACCTGAACACAGAAATAGGGGCAGTCGCAGGGGTGTAGCATCAAGACCATTTTCCCATGAGACATTCTGAATGACCGACTCTGGAAACCATTACTTTAATTAAGTAAGGAACTTAATTCCTGGATTTAGTTCCTTCTCTTTTATTTTGTTTTGTTTGAGACGGGTTCACTGTATAGCCCTGGCTGTCCTGTAACTAGTTATGTAGACCAGCCTAGTCTCGAACTTGTGGGAATTTGCCTGCCTGTTGTTGGTTGGTTGTTTTTACTCTTTGGGCTTTCAACTCTTTGGGAGCCCGCCATCCAACTCCCAAATAAAACACACAGGAGATTTTTTTTCTTATTTATAAATTCCTTGTCCTTAGATTGGCTTGTTTCTAGTCAGCTTTAAACACACACACATACACACACACACACACACACACACACAAACTTAAATTAGTCCATCTACCTTTTGCCTTTGGGCTTCTGCTTTTTTCTATTTCTGTATTCCTTCCTTTACTTCTTACTTTGTGACTTGCGGTGTAGCTGAATGACTGTCCCCTGATGTTCTTCTCTCTTCCCAGATTTTTCCTGTTTATTCTTTCTGTCTGCCAGCCCCACCTATCTTTTCTCCTGCATTGCTACTGGCCATTCAGCTCTTTGTTAGACCATGTTTTAGACAGGCCCAGTAACACAGCTTCACAGATTTAAACAAATACAACATAAAAGAATGCAACACATTTTGCATCATTAAACAAATATTCTAGAGCACAAATAGATGTAACACACCTTAAAATAATATTCTACAGCACCTGCCACCGCCTCCTGAGTCTTAAAATCATACATTTCAACCATGATGCCTAGAATTCTTAACAGACCAAAATTTTGAGGCATATCAATGATCAAAACTAGTCAATTGTCTTTATGTTTTATTAGGTTTGGGAGTTAAAAAAGAAAAGAAGGCCACATACATGAAGGCCTGCGGTTAAATGATTTGGTTTAGGGTTCCAAACCAATAACTTCAGGTGTAGAAGGTTGCAAGTGCCAGTTAGTCAAAATTATGTCTGGATTAGATCTCAACTTGTCCATACACATAAACTGCGTTCTACTTGCCACCCAGACCCATGCATCACAAAGAGAGGTGAGTGGCCATCAGCCCGGAGTCCACAGTCAACTGCCTATGGACACTTGCTTTCCTTTGCCCCAGTGAACAATCTTCACATGGTCATTATTCTGCTGCTTCTTCACTGGGGCCCTGGAGGTTCCCGTTTACCACAGAGCATCCCCTCCTGTTATGAAGTACCTGAGTAGCCAGTATGGCCGTTTGGGTACTCTTGTGAGTAGGTAAGTATTGACTACAAATGAATTCTTTGGCCTTCCATCTCTACCTTCCAATGTCATCAACGATGTTTTTTTCACCTTGCTCTGCCTTACTGAATCCTTGGAGGGTTAATTGGTTCTTCTGCTAAGAATGGAGTCAACTGTCCTTGATTCCTGTGCTTCCCAGGTGTTGCATCAATTCCTGTAGCTCCCACTGAAGCACAGAGACACCTACATGGTGGACTGTCTATAATATCAGACAACTGATACCCTGGTGTCTCTTCTTAAGGGTTCAAATTATTCAGCGTGAAAGGAGATTTTTATTTTCTTTAAATCCCTGGTGTATGCTCAAGGGATGTTGAGTTTGAGGCCATCCTGAACAATATCATGAGATCCTCTTTAAATGAATAAGTAAGTACATACTCCCTGATTTGATAAAACTTACTTCCTTGTTTTGTAGGCTTGTTTGTTTGAGAAAGGGTCTCAATAAATGGGCTACATAAGGCCGAAACGTTAGTTCTAATGATACCCCTGGATTCAGATCTGTGGCATAGGATTTTAAAAAGTATGCCCTGAGCTTATGAAATAGCTCAGTGGGTAGAAGGCCTTTGCCACCAAGTTTGAAGATCTGAGTTTGATCCCTGGGACCCACCTTCTAGAGAGAGAGAATCACACTTGCAAGTTGTCCTCTGCCCTCCACATGTGCACCGCAGCATATGATGCCCAAACATATGTATACCCCCTACACACACACACACACATAATGAAAACATTGTTTGAAAGTGTGCATGGCTTGTAAGAAATCACCTCCTTTTAGAATAGACTCAACAGTCCTCTCCTTACCATGCCCTTATAAGGGCTTCGGTTATCAGCACACTGAAGGGTGGTCAGAGGTCTGTTTGCACATCTGTTGGCTGTGAGAAACTCCTCCCACAAGGTCCGAGGAAGGGGCTCTGTTACTAACAGATCATGCTCTCAGGCTACGGGACGTTCTGCAGTTTGCTCTGGTACCCTGGATACAGGACTCCTCCAGTAGTTACTGATTCCAGAGATTGTGTCGTGGGCTAGTTGAGGTTTATCTGTCTCCAAATGTTGAAATATAAAGAACAGAAGACCTTTGAAGGAACTGAAATTCTTGATTATAATTTTACATACATGTACACTAGAAATGACAACGTGAAGCTTGGGCATATTAAAAGATGTGAGATAGAGAGTATCAGGTGTGGGGCCTCTGTAGAGCATCACATGCATGCCAAGTGACAGATTGCAGTATCTCTAGGCCAAGGACAGTGGCTCGTCTCTGTGTCTTTGTGCGTGGATGGGTCATGCTCTCCAGCCATGACTTGGGTCCCGAATCCTGCCAACACTGTCTTTAGTCTGTGTAGAAATGACTTATAGAAGGGGACTGGCGAGAAGTTTCTGGATGACTGTCTTACCGTTGGCTGCTTAAGCACCCCTTTCCAGTGGACTGAGGGTCACTGGAGACTGGTTTTATTAGAGAGAATAAAAAGTTAGCAAATCCGTATGATCTGTGAGCACACTGCCGACACGTTTTCAAAATGCATTAGTTCATAAATTCCAAGTTCCTAGGACTGTCGCCTGGGCATCCACCCAGTGGTCTGTGAACTGGCGGGTAACTGCTGCCGCCCTGCTTGCTCTGAGAAGACGGGCCCTACAACCCTGCTCTGTCAGGAGTCATTGGTCTTTCTGTAGTTTGTGCCTCTACCCAACTTATATTTACGATTAGGCAAACTGACTGCTCTCCTATGCCTTCATTTTTCCACCTCTAAAATGGGAATAGTGCCAGAAGTGTTAATACCCTCTTGTAAGGTCCAGCACTTTGGAAGGTAGAGGCAGAAGGATTGCCAGTTCAAGATCAGCCTGGATTACATGAGCCCAATGTATATGTATAATGGATATATGTATATCCATTGTCCCATTGCTGCCCCCTTGATGATGCATCTTGTCACAGACATACTGCGAGGACAAGTGTTTGGAAAGATTCTGAAGTTAGGGCAAGTCCCGTGGTTCTTGTCATCCACCTTTCTATCCCCGCTTGAGATGTCTACACAATACCCATCCCAGGCAAATGACCACCTAGAGAGGGGAACCCACAGCTTCCCCTTGGTTTGGAGCCGAGGTGGAAGTAGTCATGCCAGATGTCCCCCTACTTTGCTGTTCACTGTCAGCTAATGTAGGGCACGGTGTGGGGCGGGGAGTGTGTGTGTGGAAGTGAGGAGCGATTTGCAGCATCTGCTCCTTCCTTTCTAGTGGAATCTGTTCTTCTCAGATACCAGCAGCAAGTGCCAAAGTCAGCAGTGGAATTCAGCTGTGTGTGTTTGGAAGGCACTGGGAGATAAATTTATGTTCACTATTCGGATGTGGAAAGTACAGAGGAACCAGATGGCCTAGTCGTCCTTCAAGTGCCCCAGGGGGTGGTGGCTGGTGAGAAGTTTTGGGGGGAGAACTGTGAGGTCAGTTCACTCCCACTCCCAAAGAGCTTGCTGGATCGATAGACACCCAGGGTATATTTGGATATTTCCTCAGAGGGAATGGAAGGTCACATGAGAGGGACTCCAATGCTCTCCTGCTCCCTTCCATCCTGCCCCCGAGGGATGGACTGTTTTGCACCATGAGGGTCTAACTTTCTCTTACATTCTGCATCCTTATTGCGCACTGGAAGACCACCAAGGGAGGTGAAGGAATTTCCTGCTGGAGAAAGTACCTTCAACAGAAGAACCTGAGTGTTCTTCTGAGAAGCCAGGGGAAGACTTGGTGGGCTTCCCACACACTTTCTTGGCCCAAATCCCAGCCATAGACTACCCCCACTTACTACAGATGTGGCTTTTTAGAAGCAGTTACATCTCCAGAAGTGGATTTCTCTCCAGGGTGAAGGAACAATAGTGGTACGGGGTCCTGTACTTTGGAGCTGAGACCCAGAAAGCCGGATAACCCTGATCTTCCTCCTGTGAACCATCTACATGCTGAGCCTTGCTAATGAAAACCTGGAGCTAAATCACCTTATTTGAGCATTAAGACTGGACAGGAACTCCAAAACTCCCTGGCCTGCCTTTCCTTCAGAAGGAGTTGATTGTCACTTGGACCCTTCACTCCAGAGGCTTTGTCTAGAGACCCTGAGATGAAATGGGGGCAACACAAGATGAACCTCATCGCTGGCCCTGGATACTGGCTGTGCTGCCATTGAACTGAGCGGCTTTGGACCAATTGTCCATACAACCTTGTACAGGCTGTTCTACTTCGCCGTTGCTCATGTGTGGTGTGGGACAATACTAATTAATGCCTATGTCACAGTTGCTTGAAAACTGTATTAGATGTGCTAAATGCTGCCATGGCACTTGACACAGAAATAACACCCAAGAAACGTTACTGCTTACTGTTACTGATAGGTAAAACTCTGTAGTCAGAACGGTCCTTGCATGGCCACCACTGATGAGAGCTGGTTGCCTCATGCAGAAGCACTGTCAGTGTCCGGGGAGAATGAGGTGTTGTACTTACTGTGTCAAGAGTTTCCGTAGCATCCCTGCCAATAGCCACTGAGAATGACGTCTTTCACTTGCTACGTTTAAAGTGTCTAAAGACACCGTCCAGTAAGCTTTTGGGTCAGCAGACCCTCTCTGACGACTGTGGCCTTAGGAAAGCTCTCCTCTTGGGTGGATTACTGATGTAGAGAGCCATTAGAAGGAGGAAGTCCACAGTGATGACTACTGGGCCCCTCCTCTCTGCTCACCTCTGCCCCTCTGCTTCTCTGTATCCTCCAAAGTCATCATATTGATGTACACAGCTTTTGCCTCTTCTCTCATCGAGGGATAATTACAAAACTCAAATCTAAACAGGCAGCAGCAGTTTATGTTTGAGCACATGACTTTCCAGCTAAGCTCTCAATCTGCAGGGTGAATTCTTCAGCCGCTACCAGGGACCTCTGATTCTAGGGCCATTCACTCTGTGATCAGGATGCCATGAACCCCACTCAGCTTCTAACCAAAGTCGCATCTTCCTGTCTTGGGAATGCTCCAGAAATGGGAGAGTCTAGTGCTCCCCTCCTGCTAACCATCCCAGCAGCTTCTTTCAGGGACAGACCCTGCGGAAAAACTTAGACAGGAGTTCTCGATTGTGCCTCCTTGTCCTCTCTAGAGTAGACAGTTTTATCAAGGAATCGGTGGGAGGACACTGTTGAGAACCAGGATGAAAGGAAAACTTGGGGCACAGGTAGGGATGTGGACATCCTGGAGTGGGTATCTCTGTCCCCTCTGGTGCTTGGTCCATTGCATGCCCTTTGATCTTCTGGGGCCAGGTTGCCTCTAGGAAGCTGCTTAGAGTTTTTAGTCTGGTCTGCTCTAAAAGGAAGTGTGGGTTACAGACATGAGTGCCCTCTACCCCCAGGAGAATGACAACCTCAATATTGTCCAATTGGAGATTCTAGTCAGGCTACAGGGCAGAATCCTGGAGAGCTCGCTGGAAGGGAGAGAAAAAGGTTGTCTCCACTTTTCTCCTAGAAGAAGACCTGGACATGGCTGCCTCAGCCTTGCAGTTTCTGCACCGTAGAGTGACTCACTGATAGTCATCCCTGTCCTTTCTGTCTTGGATTGACACAGACTCCGAGCCTGAGTTTCCTCCAACACAGCCGAAGCCTTGGTACAGTGAGCTAAACAAACCTTGGGCAAACTCAGATTCCAGGCCACTCTCGTGGGACTTCCAGAGGGCTCCTTTGGAGCTGCCTCCCAGTATCAGAGGCCCTGTTTCTAGGTCTCAATATTTTTCTCAGATTATCTGCGGATTCCCTAGTGTTGCAGAGGAAGGACAAGGAAAGATTCTGTCTTTCTTGTCTCTTTTTGATCTCTTTCTAGATCTCGATTGATCATCTCAGGAACTACTCAGGACCCCCCCCCATTACTGAAATCTCAGAGACTATGGTGAGCAGACTTGGAGGGGAACTTTCTGCCATGTTGCATTGTCCTTCTTGTGAGTAGAAAATTCTAGACAGTTTGATGTAGGCCCCCTCTCTGCTTCCAAAAGTGATCCTACTCTAGGGCCTCTCAAGACAATCAGGGCATAATGAACCTGTAGTCCCAAGAAAGATTTCCTGGTAGTGGTCAGGTGTGTGGGGAGAAGCATGCCCTGGCCACACCCAGGCAGTCTGGAACCTGAGGTCCCCACCACAAGCATTAGGCATGGTTGAATCACTGCAAACAGCCCAGGACTGCTGTCGGTGGGGGTGGGGAGACAGTGGCTATAATTAGCTTCTGGAGTACCCTGTGTTCAACAGAGGGGAAACCACCCCTTGAAGTGTGTCTTATTTTCCACTGCTGCACCCCGTGGTGTCAGCACAGGTGCCCTGAAGTTGCCCAGAGCAGCTCGTTCTCCAGGAACTGCTGTGGCTGTTGGTGGCAGTTCTGCAGCTTTTGCGAAGTCTCACAGGACCTGGTCAAGCATCAGCAAATGATTTCCGGTTTCCTTCTCCCATCCCCCACCCCGACATCATTCCCCTGACATTAGGCCACCATTGCATGGGGAGAAGCTCAACTCTAAGGGTATTTCTCACCCAGGATTTAAAGCCACCCAAGAGAAGAGATGCCCCTATACCCAGCCTACTTCAGATGTCACTATCCTTGTTCCGAACAACCTGTAATAAAGTCCCTGATGTGTTTCCAGAGCTGTGGAGTCCTGCCTGGTCTCTGTGACAGTTCATAGCATGTACTTATAGTACTGAGAGGAATTAGGGAGAGCTGCCGTGTCTACACGCTTAGGCTTGACTCTGGGCTCTGCCATGTCTGGTCTTTTGGCCTTGGACAACTCCTTCAACTTTGGAGGACTAGCCTTCTGGTCCTTGAAATGGAGTCACTCGTGTGCCTCATGGGACTGTACAAGGATTTAGTATCATGACCAAAGTACAAACAAATGAATACAGCATCCAGCAGACTCTCAATAAAATACTGTTTATATCGAGAGTAATAGTAGGGTACAGGGGGAAAGCATTGCAACACTGGGGTTTTTAATTCAGGGCTGTGTGCAAGTTACCCAGGGCTTTCTTAGTGAATAACACGCCCAGCCTATGACCATATTCTTTTGTTGTTATTGTTGTGAAAATAGTTAGACTGGGACCAGTGAAAAGGTAACAGAAAGCTAGAACTAAAGCCGGGTGGTGGTGGCCACACACCTTTAATCCCAGCACTCAGGAGCCAGAGGCAGTTGGATCTCTGTGAGTTTGAGGCCAGTCTGGTCTACATAGTGAGTTCCAGGACAGCCAGAGTTGCCATGCAGAGAAACCCTGTCTTGACAAAAAAAACCAAAAGCAAAAAAAAGAAGCTAGAAATATAAAGCTAGCTATGTCTTGGAGCCTGTGTTTTGAGACATTTGGAAGGTTGAATGTGCCTCTTACAGCCATCTGACCCAAATCTTCTGAGTAGTTTGGGCAATGGAAACACAGAGCAGAAGTAACACTGGCTTTGTGTCAGTACTGTCCTAAAATTCCTCAGAATGATGATCTCACGTCAGGTCCACCATCCCAGCTGCCCATTTAAGAGAAGTCAAAGTCATTTGTTGAAGACCACAGCTATTAAGTGAGAAGTTCGGGAAGCCAGTTCCCCACTCTGAACGTCAGAGCATCCGCTTAGATGTCCACTCACACCCAGTAATCCTGCTGACTTCACTGGGAAACTTTTGGGGGCGTGTGAGAATTGCGGCATTAACATTTGTGAAGGCTGCAATGGAACAGAAATCAAGAGGACCCAACCTCTGCTGCCTTAGATGTCCTCTTGCGTTCCTGTCTTACTGCTTCCTTCTGCCTTTTCTTCTTTACCTGTCCGCAAGAGTAAGAAGCCTAGCGTATGCCCCATGACATCATCAGCACTGGTCTCTCTTGTCCGCCGAGAATTTTCCAGCGGTGGGAACAGCTGGGCTTCGACTGAGAGCTCATATCTACGGCTTCCTTTCTGGCCAAACCTAATGTATCAAGGCACGTTCTTTAACAGTAACACTTCTCAGAACGTTGTCTACACTCTAGACCGTTTTCCATCATCTCCTTTCTTGCTAAGGGCACTGGTGCCCGCAGCATTGCCCTGTCCACGGTCAGCTGCGTCCTCCATCTCCAGCAGGAGATAAAGATGACTGAACCCTTCCTCCTTCACATTTTTGTTAAACACAGTTATCTTCCAGGGGTCCTCTCTCTGACCATATACTCCTTTAATTGCTTCTGCACAGATTTTTTGTGAGTTATTCGTCTCCCATTCTAAATGATGGAAGAGTCTCGCCTGAAAACCATGGCCTTCAAACTTGCTTTATAAATGAGGGTGACCTTCAGCTCCTGCTTCCTCCTGCCTTCACCTCCCAAATTCTGGGATTATAGTCATGGACCGACACACCTGGTTGATGTGGTGCTGTGAATCCAGCTGAGGGCATTGTGTGTGTGCTAGGCAAGTACTCTGCCAATTGACCGGCATCCCCAACCATTAACATCTTGGTTTCATTCAGATTCCTGGCTTTAGTTTCCATTTTATTGGTAATTCCTGTCCTGATCTCCCAACCCAGCCTGATCCTCTCTCCTGACTCCTAGGATTAACATCATAGGAATGCCAGACTGGCATCTCAAACATAGCTCTCCCCTCGGGTTTGCCATCGCCAAGTAGAACAGTGCCTATCTCAAAGATGGTCAAGTCTTACACCTTGGGCCCCCGTGAGTCATTTTTCCAGATGTCAGTCAAATCTGCAAGCCACACTGCTTGCACACTGCCCAGGTTACAAGTGTTGCCATGTTGGTGTTTGGATTCTAGTGACCACATCTCGGAAGTGGTCATTTTGTTGTTCTAGTCTGTTCTTGTTAAAACACAGATACTGGGTGAATCTACTTCAGTTCATAGAGTGTTTGCCCAATATGAACAAAGCCCTGGGTTTGATGCCCAACATGGCATAAAACCAGGTGTGATGGAACATATCTGTATTCCCAGTACTTGGCAGGTGGAGGCAGGAAGATCAGGAGTTGAAAGGTCAAAGACAACTTAACAACATTGTAAGTTCAAAACCAGCCTGGGGATGCATTAGACCTTGTCCTCCCCAAACCAGAAAATAAAATAAAACCTTAAATCTCTTCTAGAGTGTTCCTTGCTAACTCTGTGGATCCCGTCTTCTGCCTTCCTTTTGTTTGCTCATTCAGTGTTGAAGCAACTGATCTCTGTCTTTTTTATTTAAATTTATGTGTATGCATCATTTTATAAATTCTCTAAGGATGCTGCTGCTCCAGGCCTCTGATGTCTTCTGGTCCCCCTGCCAAGAGCGTTCCTATGGAATCCACATGGCTTCCAAGTCATTTATTAGCCTACCTGACCTTTCTGTGTCAGCTAGAAGTCTCTTCCCGTCCTTTCTGCTTTATTCCTTTCGAGAATGCTTACTGTAAGATGCATACATTATTTATTGTGTGCACTCTTTCCTCTGATATGGGGCCAAAGAGATTCGCCAGTCATGCTCACTCCTAAAACCTCAAGACTAGAATAGTATTTGGTCCATGGTAGGTGTCCAGCTGTCTGACAAGGGGGAGCATGGCTCCAGAGGAGTTGTTTTTTGTTTGTTTCAGGGGATTTCTTTTTCTCTCTTTCATGTCGTCCAGACTGGCCTTGAATTTCCTATGCAGCTGAAGGTCATTGACCCTGAACTTCTGACTCTGCTGCCTCTGTCTCTCAAGTGCTGGGGTTACAGGCATGAGTCGCCACATCCAGTTTGTGTGTTCCTGAGGACAAACCAGGGCTTTGTGCATGCCGGGCAAGCGCTCCATGGAGCTGTATCTCCAGTATCCTAGGGTCAGCTTCAATGATCTAGACAGGTTCCAAATAACCAGGCAAGCCCTTTATCGTGTTTTGTTAACATACAGTCAGTGAATCTTCCACACTCTTTTAAAAGCAGAAGTGGGGGAGTTGGGTGGCTGGGCAGTTCTAGGCCTTTTTGTGTGTCCTAAATGACTCTTCCAGGTGATAATATTTACCGTGGCAGGGTTTTGCTGTAGCTCAGAACTACCGAAGGATGTTTGGCAGGGTGAACTGGCCTGAGAGTTCAATGGGTCCCAAGATGATTGCCCTGAAAGGGTCCTCATTGGGCCACCATTCCTTTAAAAGACCCAGATCCAGATCTCCTGCTCAGCAGACATTCTCATGTATGTTACTTAAAGTTATTTCCAGCGGTGCATGGGTGGGAGGCGGGAACTACGTTTTGCTACTTAGTGGTTTGGAGAGGCCTTCCACAATGTCTCCCTTCCTACCCCAGTCAATTTGTGCCCCGTAAACCCTTTTCCAAATTACACAGCATAACCTCTTAGACTCAGTGGTACGTTTGCAGATCTCAGAGCATACTTCATCTATTCTGGGAGACATTTGGAGGTATGCTTCTCACCTCTTTAGGATGTCTTAAGGAGACTTCCCTTGGGGAGCCACAGAATGGCACCCTTACATTGTTCAGTGTGGACAGGCAAGTTGCTGCCTTTTCATTTCTTGGAGAAGCTTTTTTTCTTTTTTTCTGGGTTATGGTGCATCGCTCATCACACTTTGCATTTATTTTTGTTAGTGAGGCAGGGTGTCCTGTAGCCTGGAGCTCACTACGATGCCAGGGACAAACTTGCGCTTTTGTTCGTCCTGCTTCTGTTTCCTCATTGCTGGTATTAAAAGCATTTGGAGCCATGTTGGGTTTATGGAGCCCCAAGGGTCCAATCCGGACCTTCACATATGGTAGGCAAGCCCCACTGCTGACTGAGTCATCTCACGAGCACAGCCGACACACTTTTAGAGAGCAGAAGGTTGCATTGTGGAGCTGGGGAGACCGCCTAGTAAGTAAAGTGCTTCCAGTGCAAGGTCAGGAACCAGAGTTCAGATCCCCAGCCCCCTTCTGGGTCACAGCTGGTGGTTGTGGTGGCTCACCTGAGGTCTTGGTGCTTGAGAAGCAGAGGTCGGGGCTCTTTGGAACTAGCCCACACTGGCTGCATTGGAACAAGTTGTCTAGCTGAAGTAGTTAAAATGGCAAACTCCAGGCTCAGACCCAACACCATAAGAGGGAGAGCAATCCAAGAAGACAACATCAACTTCAGAATTCCACACGTGTGCACACGTACCAAATGCCCACCTGCGGCACAAATAGAAAGAGCACACACACACGCACATACTGTTGCGTTGTGTGTGCGTGGCCTTTGCCAGTGTCCTGCAACCTTCATAGCTCTTATTTCCTTTGCTCTGGAAGCTTCCTGTGGTAGACAAGCTTCGCCAACATTTTACAGATGACGTCAGAGGGGCAGTGAAAGCTGGGACGAGCTGAAGCCTGCTGTCGCCTGGCAACCCCAGAGGATCTCTCGCGCAAGACACTTGCTCTCATTTCTTGACCTTGTGGGGCTTTCATTTCTTATTTAGGTTTCCCTTGACCGCTGGTATGTGTTCCCTCCTGCATGCCAGGAGCATAAGGACTGCATTCAAAGGCTTGGTGATTGTCTTTGCCTGGGGAGGCCTTTTCTGCGTTGATGTCTTGCTTCTGACTCTTCTGCATCTGCTGGGCTCGGGGTGGTGGGGGTAGGAGAATGGTGTGTGTTCTTTGCCTAGAATACACACTGGCAGTAGAGCCACCTGTGCAGTTCTTTATCTGTGTTCCCAGGCCAGGGGGCTTCTTTTCTCCATGAGCACCAGAACGTTGCCTCCTTCAGAAGTGCTCTCCTCGTCAGTCACACAGCCCTGGGTGCTGCCCTCCACGCGTGCTGCTCGGGCCTCTGAATTCACCACAGAATTCCATCGGTGTCGACTCTGTGCAGTGTTTTAGTTGTGACAGTTTCTCCGGAGCGCCCAGGACGTTTCTGAAACACGAGTTCCTGAAGCCCTTCTCCGGAGATTTTAATTGAGCAAGCTCTTAAGACGAATCCAGCCATCTATAATTAAATTAAAGAAACAAACCCTTTGGCAGTTTTGACAATGAACCAGGCTGGAAACACTGTTTAGATTACTAAACCCTTTTGTACATAATACTTCATTTGTTCCCCTCGGCACATGAGGAAGCTGTTAAACTCCTCTGCAGATGTGATTCAAAGACAGTAAATAACTTGCTCTGCATCACTAAGTTAGTCAGTGGCACTGAGGCCTTTGTTCCTGAACCCGTCTACTTCCACTGCGGTCTCCCTGGAGACTGTTCTCCTCCTCAGTTACCCTGAGGTGTACGTAGATTCCCCCCCTCTTCCTTTTTTGCTTCCCACTGAAGGACCAGAGTTTGTTGCTCCTCCCCGAGAACCATGAGCAGGTTTGGGAAAAGAGGGGGAAGAGAGGCTCCGGGGGGCTATTGCAGACTGCCTTAGTGTGCCCCAGTATCCGGGCCCATCAGCCAGCGGTGACAGTCAGACTCAGGGTCACCTAGAGCAGGCGAGGCCTTCTGCCTTCAGAAACATGGAGACTACAGGCCAGACAGCCTTCGTGGCTGGGTGGCTGTTTTCACCCAGTTCCAGGAAACTGTCTAACCTGGAGCTGAAGCCACAGACCACAGACAGGGCATGCTGGGGAGAAATCTTCCCTCTTTCCTATGGGTTGCAGTTTAGAGTTAGAGAGTCAGGACAGACTTCAGAATGAGTGCTGCTGGGTGGCCCTGGGGAGGCTCTGGGAAAATGGATCTTCTAGGCATCAGGATGAACGCATGTCTCTCTGGTTCTTTTGTTCCAGTGGGTTCTGTGCCATGAGGGCTCCTGGAATTGATACATTTGTGTCGGGTTCTGAAAGCAGCCTCCCTCAGCTCATAGTTCCCCCGTGGCCATTCGTTGGAGATTTTAGAAATGGCAACCTAGAGGACCTTTACCTTCACGATATGACCCTGCTTGTCTATCCATCAGTTGATTTATAGACATTATTGCTCACCTTTAAAAAGCCTGGGCTCTGCAGGCAGCTCCCTGGTTTCAGTGCCCCATGTTTGCCCCATCTTTGCAACTTCTATGTCTGAGGCTCAGTGTGTGTCGCTGTGTGAAATGACAGGAGTGTCTGCTCCCTCGAGTTTGGTAGAGGTTCGCTGAATTCTGTGTGGAGTGTGCAGAACAGTGGGAGAGAAGATAGCATGGTGTGGCGGCTCTGCCTTGAGGAGTTCAGAGCTAAGAAGGAAGCGAATGTGGAAACTGCTCTCATTGGCCGTCGTCGACTTAAAGCTGCAGGGTGTCATGGAAAGGACTGTGGTAGAGAAGTATCCAGAAGGCCTTGGGACTGCAGGCAGCAGGCTGGCCATGCTCTGCAGAGGAGACTTGAAGAGTTGGTGGCATTTGATCTTAAAGGGTCAGGCAGAATTTCCCAGATGAAACAGAAGAGAAAGGCATTCCTGAGAGAGGGGACAGCACACGCAGGGCCACCATCATGAAAACTCTGGGCAGGAAGTGATACAAGGTGAATGTGGACAGGGGGTGAAAGGTGAGGAAAAGACCTCAGCCAGCATCATGGGAAGGATCGTTTGAGTGATGGACAGGACTTATGCAGAGGATGGGCACTCAGGCTTTTGCCCTGAGGAACAGGAAAGGAGGGAGGAAATTACTGAGACTGGTAGCTTGTCTCCCATCTCCATTAAATCTGAATCCAGGTCATCCATCACTTTGGAGAGAACCCAGACACTATCTGTGGTCAAGAGACAAGTGTGTGATGCCGGTGTTGGTCCTGGCATTCTCAGTGAACTTGAGAGAGGCCCCTCATGTGTCCAGACTTGCAGTGGGGCTCACGCTGTCTCCACATCTAAACCTTAGGTCGTTGCCCTGAAACCCAGCGGGGTGAGGACCAAGATGGGAGGCTCAGCTGAGTAGCTTCACAATAGTTTGGATTGTTGAATGCTTGCATTTTCATGGCTCGCACAGGACAAATTAAAGTTGTACATTCATTCCCCTACCTAGTGCTCCCCCACCGTGCTGGCCTGCGACCCTTCCACAGGAGATTGCTCTGAGTAGTTTCCTGCCCGTATTTTCAACAGTTCATTGTATAACTGAGCACATGAGATAGGGTGAGCAGATACAGACAGGATGGGCACTTTTGGAGTAAGTATCCAGCATATTAACTAGGCCTTTAAAAAATAAAAGTACGTTCACGGCGGTTTCTATCGTGATGTATCCTTCCTAGGATGTAACTGATAAAAGCAACGTCTTTGACACCTCTGCTTCCCAGTTCTGTAAAACAGAGGCAACATCTGTCTGTTCATCAGGAGAGTTAGAATTTCACATTCGCCAGCCACTTGGCCCTTTGTGGTACAAGGGATTGTCGGAACTGTGCCTGTGCCGTGGTTCCTCAGCCAGGAGCCTCCCTTGTGTTCACTGGTCCTAGGACTTTATTTTCTAAATTTTTTTTTAGATTGCTAATTATTAACAAGTTGTTGGTTATTGTTGCTTCCCTCATTCCCCTTCCCTCCAGCTCTTCCTGTCAAGGCCTCTGAGCCTTAATTGGCCTCCCTGGTGTCTACCAGGGCCATGTGTGTCTGATTTGAGCCTTGAGTTCTGCCGGGGAGTCCTGCTGCTGCATGTGGCTGCCAGTGCCTCTCCGGAATTGGTTGCAAACTTTTTTTTTTTCCTTTTTTGGTTTCCACCACATGTGCAGAGCCACACGGAAGCATTAAGACTCCAAATCCCAGCTGTGAGCCAGGCCTGGGTGCAATTAGCTTGAGTTGCCAGCACCCCCTGATCATAAAGAGCCGGTATCTCTGCTTATGATAGAGAATTTCCTGCATTCTCCAAGGGTCACTAGAGAGGCTCAGAGGAAGGAAATGGGTGGGGGGAGGGGGCCCAGGCTGGATGATCTCCAGGATTCCTTCAGCTCTAAACTTACACATTGGTGACATCCTTGGGGACTGCCTAGCCTGTGCAGTTGGCTTGAGGTGCACCATGGAAAAGAAAGGACCTCGGTTTTACTTGACTGTTTAGACAGGGCTTTGGATTTTGTTTACCTGGGAAACTACCTGGAAGTGTTTTGTTGTTGTTTTGTTTTCTTTTGCTTTGTTTTGAAGCCGTGTGTTTACGTTGGTCCTTAGGTAGTAGGCAAAACCATTTTCTCCCAGCTGTGAGCTTGGGATTGAATTGCTAAATTCTGGGCTGTGATTCAAAACCTTTCCAGTTCTGTGAGGTCAAGAAAGCCTTGTCCTAGCCGAGGACTCAAAGAGACCTTGGTCACAACCCAGCCAGGCAGAGGACAACAACCTCTGGCGGAATGTCCCAGCCTGAAGGCTCCCAGCTCTTACCTGGAGTAAAAACAGCTGGAAGGGAAGAAGGGACCCGCCTTCCAGCCTGTGACCTTGGCGTGTGGACACGCTGTGCTGTGAGGCTGTGCTGGTTGGATCTATAGCTGTCTTCAGGAACCGTTCACTGAGTTCATGAAGTACAAGTAGAGGTCATTATCCCGTCTGTGAACTTCCCTTGGGGAGCCCCGACCCTCAAAAGAGCTTCAGGTGCTATCTGGGACATGCTCTCCTTGGTGACTTGGCATAGGCATAGATCTGCCTGTAGCATTGCTGTTGGGAAAGTTGTGGGGATTGGCAATTAGGCTTAACTGGTGTAAGGTTCAAGTAGAGAAGCAGGAAACCATGGATTGCAGCTTCCAGCCCCATGTTTTTATCTCAGATCTGAACCGTTAGAACCCATAACCACTTCTCTTACGTTGGAGAACTTCCCTCTGCACCCCGCAGCTTTGCTTAAAATGTAGCCTGTCCAGAGAGAGACTTGTGGCCCCTGGAATGGCAATGTTCCTGGATCACTGGGGGATGGATGCTCTTTGGTGACTGCCTTGGAGAGTCACCCAGCAGTGTTTGGTAGGTGCTGACAGTGTGGTTCCCACCATGTTAGAATCTGGTGGGTTTGAAAGACAGTGATCCTAGCAGCCTGGCAGAACAGCCTGTGGCTACCCTCAACTTTTGAACTGGGAGCCATAACATGTCAGAGCTGATATCTGAGTTCCTCCTCTTTGGAAACAGACAAGACCTTGCCCCGAGCCCCCCAGCCAGGTGGAGACAGACAGCATGCAGTCTCAACTCTCTGCTCTTTCACCACACACAGCCTGTGTCAGGCCTTCCAAACCGAAAAGATCAAATCAGGAAGGGCGAAGGCAGTGCCAGAAAGGAGGGAGCTGCTTTCATCACAGGTCTGCAGTGGCTCAGTGACCCAAATCCTGGGTGTCCTGGAAAGTTCAGGACTGTGACTCTCAGCCGTCTGTGCAGCAGGGGCCTGGCTGCCCACAGCTCTCCCTGGGACTTGATTCACCAGAGACCAGACTCCCAGCAGTCCAAGCCGCATCGCTTTGACCTTGTGACTCTGACTACTTAACACGAGGCTAGTAAGAGCTCCTGACATTTGAACCATACAGGTTCTGTCCTTGCTTTCCCTCCCGCCAGAATTAGGTCGGAGCCTCACTGACCTTGATTCCAAGTAACTGAGTCTTAAGAGAGAAGGTTTGGATGATCAGGGGGACATAAATGTGGACTTAATACTCAGTGATGCCGAGACATGGTGTTAGATATGATGATGGAAGGGAAGGGCGGAAATAGGCTTAGCAGCCAGAGATGCTGATGTGTATGTGGGCTTTAAATGTCTCTAGAGAGCAGCCACAAAGATGGTTCGATCAGTATAAGTGCCTGCTGCTACCTGACCACCCGATTTCAGTTCCCCAGAACCCACATGGTAGGAGAGAAGATTCCAGCAAGCTGTTCTGTGACCTCTACATGTAATACACACACACACACACACACACACACACACACACACACACAATGCAATTTTTAAAAAACCAAACAAAAGCCCATTATGTGTTTTGGAGTAAGAGAGCATGTTGGTTAGGATTCACTTAAAATGTTATAGGAAAGACAAGTTGGCTATATGAATAATTCAGCAACATCTTGTAGTTATTGAAGCAAGGATGAGTACAATGACGTTTACTATCACATACGCTCCATTTTTCTATGGGCTTGAAAAGTCTAAAAAGGCTCAAAAATAGGGCAAGGAGCTCAGAAACCCTTTGGGTCAGGGTGGAGGTGTGAACCCAGCGGCAGATCTGGGAGGGAGGAGGACGTGTAAGCAGTCTGGGTGCCGCATGGGAGTGCGTTTGCTCAAAGTCTGTGTTGTGTCGCCCAGATCTCCATTATTTCGTCCCTGATGAGTCCATGGAAGCCACATGAACCCGTAGACGTTCTCTGTATTTTTTTTTCCGGAGCGCTGGTTCCTCTAAGCTTTAGGTCAGCAGCCCCAGATTCTCCCAGGGAGGCCCCATCCTAAGTCAGCCCCTTTGCCTCACTGTGACACAACATGCTGGCACACCTCACATCTCTGGACAGCACAGAATAGCTCTCCAGCCCACCATGATGCAAATGCTTGCATTGCCCTGTCGGTGTCCCTCTCTCTCTGTCTGTAGCCCTCTGTCCTCTCCACCCCAGAAACTTGTCACTCAATCTACCCTGCCATGATTCAGTAGAAGAGTCTGCAGTCACCATGTCCTCTGTGAGGGAGGAGAGCTGTCAGGGTTGGTTCCTGTCACTTTTTATTCTGTTAGTTTCACTTAGAATTTTTGTACATGTTTCTTCCCTTAGACTAGGGCATCCATGTTGGTCCTTCTGTGAGCCTGCCCTAGGCCCAGGAGGCTTATTTCCTTGGAGCCTCTGTTCCTCTGTTTCTCACTCCTGGTGCCACAGAAATCCCTGCTCTGAATATTAGGTACCAACTTCTTGCATCTTTCCCATCTCCAGCCTCCTGGACATAGATGCTTCTATCTGCTAGGATGACCAGAAGAACAGTTTCTGTAGAAGCGTGGGCAGAACTTTGACCTGCTTCTGGTATATCCAGACACTTGGGTGCAGAAAGTGTCCAGAGGAGATCACAGGTGCATGGGGGCAGACATTTCTGTTCTTCCTGAGATGTCATGCTCTGGCACAGAACACCCAAGCGCTGAAGTGCTTTGACCACACTCTGCCTATATGGTGTGGAAGGCAAGAAAGTAGGATATGTTTAACTCACCAGTTAGTCAGCTTGACTTGTGACTTTTAAACATTTAGACAGTAAGAATGTGGGCCGCTGGGGTGGAAAGGTGACACAGTAGTTAGGAGCACACACCGTGCTTGCAGAGGAACCGAGTTCAGTTCCCAGCACCCACATGGAGCAGCTCCTAACAGCTTGTGGCTCCAGCACCAAGGAATTGGATGCCCTCTTCTGGCCATGTCATGCAATTGTACACACAGACGCTCACACAGACACATACAGCATACACATTACTCTGGGCATTCCTGGTGTTCTGTTTCCCACCTAAGACTCAGGACTTTGCTCTCAGCTGTGCTTCCTGTCACCTGAAGAAAGGCTTGTGTGTTCCATGGTCTTTCCTGCAACTCATCAATCGCAGCTTCTAAAGCATTGCTGTCACACCTGTGATGTGGAGAAGAAGCCACACTCTGTTATTTCATCTCCTCGTCTCTAAGAGCTCTTACTACCAGGCTAACCATTTTCTTTGCAGTAGTCATAAGTGAGGGACAACTGCGTGTTACCATAACTCCTCCTGAAATTCCCTGTGGTGAGGGTTCATCACGTGCAACGTCAAGCACAATTCTGAGGGCTTGTTGGGATATCAGGGCATAGTGTTAATTATGTAATTAGTGGGCCCCCCCCCCATGTGTCATTCATCTTGTGTGCACTGGTTTGTACTTGAGTACACATGTCCATGCTTGGAGGCCAGAGCTGGGTGTCCAGTGTCTTTCTCAATTGCTCTCCACCACCTATTTCTCCTCCTCCTCCACTTCCTCCTCTTCTCTTCTGAGACAGGGTTTCTCTTTGTATCGGTGGCAGGCCTGGTACTCTCTGTGTAGACCAGGCTGGCCTCGAACTTAGAGATCTGCCTGCCTCTGTCTACTGAGTGCCAGGGTTAAAGGCATGTGCCTTTAACTATGCTTACCTTTCCACAGTGTTCTTCAAGACAGAGTCTTTCACTGAACCCAGAGATCAGTGACTAGGTAGATTGCCTTCCCACTGTTCCTGGACCTGTCTCCAAATCCTCAGCTTGGGGTTTTGGGTACATGCCATGCTGCATGCGACTTTTTACATGGGAGCTTGGGATCTGAACTTGGGTCCTCATGCTTACACAGCAGGTTTTTTCCCGCTGAGCCATCTTCCCAGCCCTGGTTCTCCTTAAAGACTCAAAACCCCTCCGTGTGCTACATAGGAAATACAAAGTGAGTCTGGATAAAGGGAGTGGATGTAAATCTGCGTAAACAAATAGGTGGCTTCATACACGACAGAATATGCGTTTCTCCTTCGTTGTAGAATACTAACCTTAGTAACTTCCCACACATCCCATCTCAAACACCAATTAAATTTTAATCCAGATCATCACAAATGCAAAATGCTTTCTTCAACTCCATTAATTCTGCAGCTCCCTGGTGGCCAGTTTAATACATGCTTCAAGAGATGTCTGGCAACGACTGGGTGAGGGTATTGACTTTGCAGTGGGAGTTTTAATATCAACAAGTATGTCAGCGATAAGCCACTAGAAGCAAAATCCAGCCATCCAGCCTGCCTGTTTATGTGGTCACCCAGGCTCGGCCCAAATCCAAGATTCACATCAGTGACTCCTGCCATTCAATATGTCTGGCTTTTGTCTCTTAATGGATGTCCACAGACAAGTTTTATTTCCCACAATCCTCCTGCACCTATTCCATAAAAATAGGAAGTAGCTCTGAAGTCCTTGCTTAATAGGTACCTGCGGGTATATAACAAATGATTATAGTAATAAGAAGAAAACTGTGTGATAATGAACATCAGAAGCACTGTTTAGACTCAGAATAAGTGGTGTTTGGCTGCCCTGGAGAATTCAGTAAAGGAACTCAAAGGAGGGGACAATTGAGGTGGATCTTGGATAAGGAACAGCTGAATTGACTGGTTTAAATGCTTTATCGCTGTCTTGTGAGTTGTCCTTCAAGGGTTTAGTTTTCATGGACTGGTGACCAACTTGGGCCATGTCAACAAGCTTCAAGGAAAAGAGAAGGACCTGGAAAGGGCTTGGCGTGGTGGAGTAGAGGAAAGCACTCTGTCTGAGCCAGGGGGTGGTTGTGGCCAAGGCCAAGGCTCCAGAGCAGCTCCCGGTGCTCTGACTCCACCCTTGAACCTGGTTGCCGTTCATAGATTTGCTAGTTGCCTATGGGGTCCAGTGTGCTTCTGGGGTCCCAGCTGTCCAGACAGGCTGGTAGGGGCAATTGTCAGCCTGTAGTTCATCCAGCTCAGCTGAACAGGCTAGAGAAGAAGGCATACTTTGCACGCTAACCCCACCGCAACTGTGGCCTTGGTTCACATCTTGAAATAACTTCTCATTACTGGGCGAGTATTTTAAGATGTTGTTTTCATCAAGGAGGCCCCATTAAAGCAATTCCAGTAGAACGAATAATCATGCCCCTGCCCAATCAGGCAAGCTTGTCTTACAGAATCACAATGAGTTCAGCTCTAACTTTTTTAGCAATGGCTTAAAAATCAAAAAACAAAATTAAAAAAAAAACCAAAAAACTCTTCCATCAGTGATGGTCGTACGTGTGTATCCAAAGTTTCCCTTTCAGATTTCATGTCCATCTTTTCTGGGTCAGCATTTCTCTTTGTGGCCTTCCTTGTCACCGTTTTTTCTGAGTTCCTGAGTTCCTGTTTCCTTAGCAAGCTTTATATAAACTCATTTGTCCTTTCCTTAAGCCATTCAGGATTGAGGTTTTTTTTTTTACCCCTTTGAGGCCAGTGCTCTTTCTATGTCTTCTTCACGGCGCACTTGAAGGTTCTAGAGATTTCAAATGTGCAGACAGCCTGCAATTATTTGCACTTACAGGGCTGAGCAGCGAAGAGCCACGGCATACATTAGGAGCAGATTGCCATTAGGGCGGTCACCTGGGCCCGGCCCGGCGGCCTTCAGTCCTCCTTTGTTTATTTGCCCTTGGCATGCACTTATTTTTAGCCTACTCAACTGTGTTATTTGCAATTACTATGCGTGTGATAATCGGGCAAAAGAATTTACAGAGAAAACCGAACAACACGTGACAGAAAAGAAGTGAGGCTTGCCTTTTTCCTCCCCCTCTCCTCCTTCCTTCCCTTTGTTCCATCTTTGCCTGGCAGTGCCTCCTGGCTCTCAGGCTAGGCTAGAATCCCCTTTGCCGCCAAGGTGACCTTGATCATCTGCTCCTTCTCATCTCAGCTCTAGAGCACTGGGATTTCAGCCCTGAGTCTCCAAACCCAGTTTGTGGTTGTGGTTTTTTTTTTTTTTTAACAATACTGTGATGTGACCCAGGGCTTCGTGCCTGCTAGGCAGGTACTGTTCCGACTGAGCTACATCCCCACACCTCTGTTCAACTCTTGGACAAGAACAACTTCCAGAGACAGGTCAGTGGAGCAGTCTTCTCACTAAAGGAGGAAACAAAGTGAAGCAAAGGTCAGCCCTGCTTCACCACTCATGTGACCTGAGCTTCACACATTCCTTATGTGGCACCCGATATGCAGTAGGTTTCAGAGTCAAAGAAGCAAACCAAAGGACCTGGTCTTTCTTGGATTCAATAAAGAAAAGCAAGACTGGCAACTGTCTGTGCAGCTCTGAGAGCCCCAGCAGCAGGTTAAGCCAGCAATACCAATCGAGACATATTTGCTTCAGCCACAGGAAACTAGACAGAAGGCATTCCTGTGTGGGAATGGGGAAGCCATGTTCTAGGCCCAGGACTCGGCATATACAAAGACAGGGAAGGAATCAGTGTATCCAGGTCAGGTTTGTGGGGAGTTGGAGGAGGTGTGGAAGGGAAATAGCAGGGTTGAGCCTAGAAGGATAAATTTGGGCACCGTCATGAAACACCCCGAATGACCTGTGGAAAGGATTTTATCTGTGGATGGCAGGATGTTCCTGAGGGGGTAATCACAAATGATGCAGTTGAACCTGCATTCTAGAAAAATCACCGACAACAGTGTAGACAGTGTGTTTGAAAGGAGAAAGACGGTAAGGCCACGGAGCAGACCTGATAGAGGAAAAGGAAGGTACACGGAGGCTCATGTGGGAGCCAAGGCAGCGCACTTCACCTTCCTTTCCAGTGCTTTGCTACCTGTCTTAATTAGGGTCTCTATTGCTATAATGAAACACTATGACCAAAATAAAAAAAAAAAAGTATGGGGAGGAAGGTATTTTTTTCAGCTTATCCTTCCTCATTGGTGTTCATCACTTAAGGAAGTCAGGAGAGCAACTCAATCAGGGAAGGAACCTGGAGGCAGGAGCTGATGCAGAGGCTTTTGAAGGGGGCTGTTTACTGGCTTGCTCCTTTTTATTACAGATCTGAAAAAATCGGGCCGGAGTAACACAGTTAACACCGGGCTGTTTTGAAATCGCCTCTGCAAATACCATTAATTCAGAGTTCTTCAATTTAATCTCAGGCAGCCTTCGCAGACAAGGGCAAAAGCAGCCACATTCTTCATCAAAATTTCACACAACTGGTTTCTAGGCCACATCCTGACATTCTTCTCTTCTGAAACCTCTTGATCCAGGCTCCCACAGCACAAATCACCCTCAGCACCACCGTGTTCTGTACTTGTACTAGGATGGCCCATTAAGCCCCACTTAAAATGTCCAGTTGCTTGTCTAGCCCAAAGTCCCAAAGTGTTCCATGTTCCTCCAAACAAAAACATGGTCCAGCCTATCACAGCAATACCCACTCCTGGTACCAACTTCTGTCTTAGTGATTGCTTCTATTGCTGTGAAGAGACTCTATGACCACAGCAACTCTTATAAAGAAAAACCTTTAACTGGGGCTGGTTTCCAGATCAGAGGTTTTGTCCATCACCATCATGACAGGAAGCATGGCAGCAAAAGGCAGACATGGTGCTGGAGAGGTTGCTGAGAGATCTACATCCAGACGGGCAGACAGCAGGAAGAGAAAGTGACACTGGGCCTGGCCTGAGCATTTGAAACTTCAAAGCCCACCTACAGTGACGCACTTCCTCCAACAAGGCCACACCTACTCCAACAAGAACACACCTTTTAATAATAACAGTCCCTATGAGTCTATGGGGATCATTTTTATTCAGACCACCACAGTGCGTGACAGGAAGAAAAATGCCTTTAGGAAGATAGGGGCATTGATAGTACTGTCTGCCTGATACCCACTTGCGTCAGCATTGTGAACCATTTCCAAAATGCCTAGTTAAAAAAAAAATACCCACTGCTACAACACAGTTCTTCCTTCTGCTAAGTGTTCCACTCCTTCCCATCAGAAATGTGTTACTTATCCCTGGAGCTTTGTTTTTCGTTTGGGGGTTTTGGGTTTTGGTTTTGGCATACAGTGTCAATCTACAACCTCATATTTTGAAGTCCAAGAACTTGGCCTTTACGTGTCTTGGCCTCCTTCTATTTTAATCCAGTAAACATCACTGACATCATTCGGGAAGATAAGGCATTCAGAATGAGGACACAGTCTTTTCCTCCAGATTCACGAGAAGACAAACACTGTACCGTGAAACAGAGACAGGGTGGCATGAGAACCGGGAGTGAATGCAGAGGCAGACAAAGCCATGGAGAAGACTGACGGTGGGATGGAAAAGGTGGACAGAGACGCCGGCGTGGGACAGTCCTGAAGACAGACTATGAGTTTACTAGCCCATAGCGAGCAAATGTGGCATGCTGAAAAACCCGAGAAATAGTCTCATGTGACTGGCACATACTAGGGAGGAGAAACAGCCAAAGGCAGATGAGTCTGCCAGAAAATAGATGCCTGGGGCTTGGCCACTGTGTCTCAGTTGCAGAAGTGTATCCTGACTGAACCAGGGAGCTCCTGAGATAGAGAATCATGTCGGTGATGGTGTCGCTGGTTGGAAAGGGCAAAACTCGAGGCAGGGAATCTGTTAAGTGCTGGAATAGTCGGAGAGTAAGGCATGAGAGACAGGGAGAAGCCAAGGATGAACCAGAGGTTCCTTTTTTTTTTAATTTTTTTTTTTATTTTTTTTTTTGAGACAGGGTTTCTCTGTGTAGCCCAAACTGTCCTGGAACTCACTCTATAGAGGAGGCTGGCCTTAAACTCACAGAGATCTACCTGCCTCTGCCTCCTGAGTGCTGGGATTAAAGGCATGCGCCAACACTGCCCGGCTGGACCTGAGGTTTCTAACTTGATTATGCAGGTAGATCGCCTGGCATTAACCAGAGCAAGTAGGAGAGAGGCAGCTTTGGAGGGGAAAAAATAATGAGTCCTATTTTGAGCCCTGAGATTTTATGTAGGCAAAGTATTTAAGGGGAGTTTTCAGTGAGGAGCTTGCCCTGGAAGCTGAAAATTTGAGAGAAAAGAATGGATGGGATTTGAAGATTAGGATGTCAAGAGGAAGTGGCTCAGGTTTCTGCAGAGTGTGTGGCTGGTAAAGAGGAAGATGGGCAGATCCACAAGGAATATCGGCAACGAAAGTGTCTGGAGATATGAGCAAGTGAGATGGAGCCGGAAGAGAAAGCAGAAGAAAAAGCAAAGGAGACCAGGGTCTGGGAAGTAAAAGAGGGGGAGGCACGTCCGTGATGGGGAGCGCTGGGAAGAGGTCAGGTGACCTTCATAGAGCCCATCACATGGGGTGCGGTGAGTCCTCCTCTCGTGGCTCCTCCCTCAGTAACCTTGGACAGCTTGTTAATTTTACACCGAGCTCTATAAATTGGAATGCTTGTGTGCAATTTAGACAGCAGCCAAATATTCAGTAATGGTAGCCATTATTATCCAGAGATCCGGAAGACCATTTCAGAACTTAAGGGGAAGGAGACAGTGTTAGGGAAGTGTCACGTTAGAATGGCTTCATTCTGTTTATTTATGTGTTTGTTTATTATCAAGACAGGGTCTCACTTTATAGCTCTGACTGGTCTAGAATTCACAGAGATCCTCCTGCCTCTTCCTCTTGAATGCTGGGGCTAAATATGTGTGCTACCGTGGTCATCCTGTTTTCGTTATTTTGTCTGTGCGTGGTGGTGTCTGAGTCCCTGTGTGCTTGTGTGGCTGGAAGTGGGTGAGTTCCTCTATTGCTTTCCGCCTTTCGTCCCTTGCGTCTGCTCGCATCTGCTCACCCCACCCTCCTGGGTGGGCTACAGTGATCGATCAGAACTCAAGTCTTTGTTTCTGCAGCAAGCACTTCTCACACTGAGTCCTTTCTCCAGCCCTAGAGAAAAAAGCGAGGTTGAGGATTTAGGGGAGGCTTTTTAAAAGCAAAGGAGAAGTTCTTTGGAGGAAGAGACCATGCCTTGGTTTTTTGGTGGGAATGAGACAGAACTCCACCCAACGGTGAGGCACAAACTGAGGAAACCGGAATTAGAGAGAATGTTAGGTGATGACTCAAAAGAGACTGGACGAGCTGTGGTGGGGTCACCCTTAGGTGCAGTGGGAGTTTGAGGCTAGCCTGGACTACACAAGACCCTGTCTGAAAAACAGCAGCAAAGCATTGTACCAAAGAGTGTGAAACCAGGGGTGCGGCTCAGTGGTTGAATGCTGGCCTTGCTACTTGAGTATGAACTATTCCTCTGTGCATGCAGGGGAGACGCTTGCAGTTTTAAAGAAGTCGAGTGGTCAACTCGGCTTGCGTAAAGAAAATTAGTCATAGTAGTGGGAAGAAGAATGGATCCTGGGGAGGAGCGAGCTGTGTGGTTGCTGATAGAACTTTAGCATTGAACTAAAGCAATATACCTGCAGCCTTTTAACCTTGGCTAGGTAACATACCTCATTGACTCAGTTTCCTCATCAACAAAATGAGGATAATAATGTTTATCACTGAGGCTCTTTTGAGTTATATTTTATTTTAAAAAATATTTTAGGCTGGGCAGAAGAAGAAAAAGAGGAAGGGGAAGGGGAAGAGGGAGAAAGAGAAGGAGGAGAAGGAGGAGGAGGAGGGGGAGGAGGAGGAGAAAAAATAAAGAAAAGAAAAATTTCTTAGGCATTTATATTAAGTACCTAAAGTACCTAAGGTAGTACTGGGCACATAGGAAGCATTTTAACCATTACCTTTCCACCCTGTCTTGCTTCCCTCTGTTTTTAAGACAAGTACATTGAAGGCCAAGAAAAGCAAACCTATTACCCCACAAGGGTGCAGGCTAGAGTGCAGATCACTAGGACCCATATAGATGCCAGGCGACTGTGGCAGCCTGCCCGTTATTCCAGTGCTCACGGGGCAGCGTCAGAGCGTCTTGGGGAAAGCTTAGTGACCGGAGTAGCAAATAAGTGAATTCTGAGTTCCGCAAGACACCGCAAAATGGAAGGCAATCAAAAAAAGACACCGAACAGCAACCTCCAGCCTTAACACACATGCACACACATGTGCCCTCACACATGAGCCCCCACACATGAGAACACAAATACACCCACACACATACATGTAAACACTTGTAAATTGATTTCCCAAGTTTGCTATACTAGAGGAAAACAGCAATCTTGTCTTTTTAAAAAGAAAAAAAAGACTAAGAAAAGTTAAGTATAGCAGGGTAAGGCTGCAGATGCCTGTAATCCCAGCAAGACAGGTTGGGGAGAGAGACTTTGAGACCAGTCTGGACTATGGAGTGAGTTTCAGGCTGTCAGACAGAGACCCTGCAGCAAGGATGAGGTAGGAAGTGCATCTCTGCCTGCCCCCTGCTTGGCGAACTGAGATGATTATCTTCTGCGCACTACATTGTCTCAGTGCTGGACCTTTTGTGCTTAGGGATGGGTCCTGGGAGAAAAAGAATCAGATGCCCAGGACACTTTTAGGTCTTGACCCACAAGGAATGGGAAGCTACTTCTCCAGCATTCTTTCACACAGTATTCCATGATAGCTGGTTTGGGTAAATTTCTTTCCACCCTCTGAAAAGCAATAACCCAGGTATATTTCTGTAGAGTCGGATGCTCTTTATGTTTGGCATGTGCACATAAACCATTTGATCCTATTTTGTTCTACTCACTCGGTCACTGTTTATTGGGTGTCTGCTCAGTGCATGACATCTATGGTGTGGAGAAGAGCAATGCCTAGCATTGCACTCAAAATGCTCCCATATTTTAGGACCAAGTCCATATTTTCTGGAGTCCTAGAGACATAATTTTAGTAGGTTGTGGCCAGGTGTTATAGGAGCTACCTGGCTTTAAAGTAGGTTGGGTGGGCACAAGAAAAACTCACTGCAAATCTGGCATTTGAACTGAGTCTCAGAATGGGAGCTGGGTTTTCTCAAGTAAAGAAAAAGAGATGGGTTGTTTTTGTTTTTGTTTTTTTCTGTAGTCTGATGAGGCAGCGTGCACTTGGAAAAGCCTGGTTGGGGTTGTAAGATGGCTCAGTGATGAAAAGTGCTTGCTACAGAGCCTGAGGATCTGAGTTTGATTCCCAGAACCCACATGGTGGAAGAAGAAAACCAACTCCCATAAACTATCCTCTGTCCTCCACATGAGGGCTGTGGTACACACACACATCTGTACCTCAAGTGTCTACATGCACACACATCCAAAATAATAATAGACCAGGTATCTCTAAACAGGGTGAGACACTCATAGCTGTAGCTGTAGTATTAGCACAAGACACTAGTCACTGCTTACTAGGAGGAACGCAGTCTCTCCTCAGTACCCACCAGGGATGGGATCCACATGCCAAACCGAGACCAAAGTCCAAGGATGCTCATGTGCCTTCTGTACAATTTAGTGTTTGCTTGTAACCTAGACTTGCCCTCCCATACACCTCAGATCTTCTCTTGGGTATCTATAATGCCTGACACAATGTAACTATGATGTGTTAATTTGTAGTTAATTTGTAGCCGGGCTCCTTCCACCGGGAGGATATTGGGAGTTAAACTCAGCTGGGTAGACCTGGAACCAGGTGCCTTTAACCACTGAGTCATCTCTCCAAGCCCAGAAGCCCCCCTTTCTGTCACACATATGAAAGTACCGCAGATTGACATTACCCGGGGCTGATTTATAAACTGACATGGTCACTTGATTCAGATTCTGTAGGAACTCAGACAGAGTAAAATCTTAATTTCTCTGGCTTTTATATTCTGTGCTTTCTCTAACGTCAAATTGTAAAATATGTTCTATTTGACCCTCGTACCAACATCTGTAGGATATAGTTCAACCAGCAGAAAGAAACCCAAACAAAGACACAGTCCTACAACCAAGGCTTGACAGTGTTGTTTACTAGTAAATGAACTTTGGCACGGTGAGTGTGACAGACCTGTCTACTCCATGCCAAGCCCTCTACTCAAGGCAGTCCCAGGAGTGGTTATCCATCCTAAAGAATCCACACACTATGAGAAATCCCTCAAATGCAGCATCCTCTGGGAAGAAGATTGGTTTCTTAGGAGTAGGAAGTCCCAGAGCCTCTATTTGGAACAGCACAGACCCATAGCCAGGAGTGGGCCACTCCTCTTCCCTCTTTTAAGGCCCCACAGACATGGACTCCCTGAACTTGGGTGGCCTGGCAGCGTCAGAGTCGGCAGCCCCATTCAGCTCCTCCCCTCTTCCTTCCATGGGTTCTGCTTCCTGAACCTTTTTGCTGACCATGGAAACCAGCCTTGAACAAGCCCTCGGTGCTTCATCCAACCTCAGCAGGTCAGCTCCCCAGGGACAGCTCTCCTGCACTCAGCGGGAACCTGGCCCACCAAGATCCAGCCCAACTAGCCCAGTGGTGGCCTCAGATCCAAATGATCCTGTCCCCGCCTCTCTGTTCACACAGCACAACAAAGAGCAACACAAGCTGGATGGCCTCCAAGGTCATCTCAGGCATCTAGTATCCCTGCTAGATGCTTCCTCACACGGCCAACAGCATGACGTTACCATCCATAGTCTGGCCTCTGGGAATGGTCAAGCCTGGAAGGCTCAGCAGGGGCTTGGAAGAAAAGGGTGGGACTTGGAGAAAGGAGGAGAGATTTGAACAATGTTCCAGACAGGGCGAGCAAGGCGAGCCAAAGAGAAGGGCAAGAGTCTCCAAGTGCAGTGTCTCTATGCTCCATCCTGAAGGTTTCCAGAAGAGAAAATTCCAGGCCTTCCCCTGAGAGCAGCCCATCCTCTTTCCTGTGATCTCTGCTGTTCCTCTCTGCAGAGCCCAGTTGTTCAGAATGTGAGATTGGAAACAAAGATGACTGTGAAAGATGTCACATATGACAAGGCTGTCTTGGAGGAGTGTGGTCTGGTCTGGTCCTTTTCTTCAGTTCCATTTTATCCCCTTCCAGTCGAATGCCTGGTATCTCTGGATCTAGTCTCCAGGGCTGGTCTGGAGGCCACCTGAGACCGTTCACTGCACCCTCCAGCACCCTGTGTATAGAAAACAGCAAAGGACCTCTGCTTCCAGACCATGGAGGCCCATGCCCACTACAGGGCTGATGCTGAGGAAAATGCTTTTCATGATTTTTTTTTCAGATAGACAAGGGAAGGGCTGGGGGTGGTAGAGTGCTTGCCTAGCACACATAAAGCTCTGGGCTCCATCCCCAGAACCCTTAACTAACCCTTGAGTAGTGGAGCCATCCTGTAATCTCAGCACTCAGAAAGGAGAATCAAAAGTTCAAGGTCTTCCCTGGCTACACAAGGAGTTTCTGGCCAGCCTGGGCTACATTTGTTCTGTCTGAGGGGAAAGAGAGAGATCCACAAAGATCATTCACCTATATAAATAATTACTTTCCTATGGCTTCTTATGCTTGTATGAATGTGTAGATGTGTGTGTGTGTGTGTGTGTGTGAAAGAGACAGAGAGTATGTGTGTGACAGAGTATATGTGAGTGTTGTTGAAAGAGTACATTTGAATGTGTATGAGAAAGATTACATGTATGTGTTGTATGAATGTGTGTGTGAGAGAGAGAGAATGCATGTGAGAGTGTTGTATGAAAGGGAGGGTGTGCGTGTGTGTGTGTGTGTGTGTGTGTGTGTGTGTGTGTGAGAGAGAGAGAGAGAGAGAGAGAGAGAGAGAGAGAGAGAGTGTGAGCATGTGTAGCCTCGCGAGTACAGTGCACTAAGTAGTCATGTGAGCCATGAGGTGAGGTGGTCCTGCAGCTGTTCTCTTTCCTTCCCATGCCTGGCCGTCTAAGCCCAGCTCTTGTGTTCAGAACCAGGATGGGAGACTTGTAACCGTCCTGACAGTTGGGTGACCAGTCTGTTTTGGGACCTTGGAACAAGAAACTTAAGCTCTGTTCTCAGTTCCTCATCTGTAAAATGGGCACATGATAACCTCCCAGATGATCTGGCCTCAAATTCAAGATGCTGGCCAAGGGGCAAACACTGTGTGACTTGGGTGGCTCCACGGGTGAGCTGTTGAGAGCCTTTGTAGCCAGGACTGATCCTGTGTGGGACCTGGGCCAAGTCGGGACTTTATCCAGCTCAGCTTTCCTGTCTGGGAAGGAGATAAGAGATGGTGTCCTTCGGAGTCTAGCCCTGCACCTGGACCCTTCTTGGCAACTCTCTCATCACCAACACCCCCTGCCCCCGGCAGGTTTCCTGTTTTGAAACAGACGGAAAATGTGGGTGCTACCACTTTAACAGCTGAGGCTGGGCGTGTGAGAGTGTAAGCATGGGAGCTTGTGCTGTGTGCATTCATGAGTGTTTAGTAGGAAGGCGAGTTTGAGTGTAGGTAAGGTTGTGTGTGTGTTTGATTAGATATGCATGTGGGTGAATGCATGCCTGTGTGTGTGTGTGTGTGTGTGTTTAGGTGCGCATGTGGGTAAATGCATGCCAGTGTGTGTATATGTGTGTGTTTATGTGTGCATGTGGCTGAATGCATGCCTGTGTGTGTGTTTATGTGTGCATGTGGCTGAATGCGTGCCAGTGTGTGATGGGTGAGTACGTGGGCATAGATGTGTGCAGTTAAGCATGTGTAGTGGTGCTCTCTTCTTGTGTTGTGTTTCATGGTGTTTATTTGAACATGCATGACTAGCTGTGTGCCGGGAATTATGTGATTAAAGTATGCCAGACTGTGTGTTGTGTGTGATTGCTTTGTTTATTTGTTTGGGTGTTTGCTTGTTTGTTTTTGAGACAGTGTCTCTTATAGACCAGGCTAGCCTTGAACTCCTGATCTTCCTGCTTTCACCTCCCAAGTGCTAAGATTACAGGTGCTACACACTTGTCTTAGAGGCTCTTGTTTTGTTGGTACACTTGTTTGATAGCACTGGGGGTTGACTCAGGGCCTGGCAATCACTCTACTAACTGATCTATAACTCTGTGTGCAGCTGTGGGTTTTGCTGTGCATTGTATGAGTGCTATCACATGAGCCTGTGTGTTTTTCATGTGAGCCTGTGCATCGTGTATGACAGTGGGTGTGTCACTGTTCTGCAGAAGGCCAGCTGGGGCTTCTACTGGAGATGATGCTAGATTAGCTGGGAGGGTGGCAGCAGTTTTGCCTTACCAGGGACATTCCTGCCCAGCGGTCTAAAAAGCTCACTCCTCAGCCTGTCTAAGGTCTTTGTTTCCCAATCTTTGAAACAGAAAGTTTCCTACCACTTCAAAAATGGCTTTGTTAGAAATAAGATCACAGCACAGAATAGATCCCAAGCCTACTAGCTTGAAGGTCTAGGTCATTTCTTTATCTTTGGTATGTGACAGTTCCTGGCAGGGAGCAGAGTCCAGCCAGTTCATTCAGCAAGTGTCTGCATGCCTATTTCCATGGACCCCAGACTGATTAAGGTCCTTACGATTCAAGCGAAATCTTTGACCTCAGATAGTTTACAGTGTTGGGGGAAGACAACCCCAATCCCATGTATGCATGCATGCATACACACATGCATACCTGAAATTGTATCAGATATAGTTACTACTGGGTGACAATGGGGTCATTTAGGGGTCTTTCCAGCACTATTTATATGAGACTGGACTTTTTCCTGTTGTTAATAGAGGAAGGTCATAACTTTTCTTCATTTCAAAAAGGAATAGAGCTTTATAAAACAGGCTTTTAAAAAAAATTATTTTTTTACTTGGGTTGGGCATATACCTGTGCAGTCTGAGGACAACTGTCATGCATTGTCACCTCCTACCATGTGTGTCCCAGAGAAGCCACTCAGATCCTGAGGTTTGCCGGTAGGCACCTTTACTCCCTAGACCATCTTGCCAACCTGCACAGGCTTTTGAGAACAAAGAAATTCCCTTATTGAGAAAATGCTGTCAGCTTTCTCCTGCCCAGTGTTCCCTTACCACTTGTCAGTGACCTTGTGGCCTCTAGCATCTTAGGTCCCTCCTCTCTTTTTGCCTGGATGACAACATTGCATGGATCCTCGCGGCCTCTGCTCGGATGAGTTGCTGTCTATGGGTCGAGTTCATCTTTCCTCCTTACCATGTTTTAAGTGGCAGGGGAACGTGTGTATAAGGGTTGGGATTTTCTTCTTTGCTCTCAGTTGAGCTCCTGGAGGGCAGAGACTCTGGTTTCTTGCTGAATCTGCCAGTATCAAGCGCAAAGCCATGTCCTTCTGAGACACTCAGCACTCACTAGAAGGCTGAGCAGATGGAGGGTGGACAGCTCCAGAGCTCTTTCTTAAGGTTCCATGCCTAGAATTGCCCTAAGGAAGATCTCATGCAAGTGGAAGAGAAACAGACAGCGGCTCCAGATCACATGAAGTCAAAACATTTTGTTATGACAGAATTCACCTGAGGTGGAAGCTGGCCGAGGACTCCTGCCAGGACTGGACTGTGTGCCCGGGGGGTTGTGCTTCCTCCCTGGGCACATATTACGTTGTGCCTCAGAGTGTCAGGAGTGAAATGTTCACAATGTAACGTAAAAAATGGATGTGGAAGGAACTGATTGAGATGGGACCTAAAAGGCTAGCACACAGTAGGAGAGGGTTCATTCATTCCATTCGTTTAAAAATGTTTTTAGTATTTTAATTTTGTGGTGTGTGTGTGCACACACATGCACGCGTGCTTGAATGTGCAGAAGTCCCAGGAAAACTTGAGGAATTTGTCCTTTCCTTGCACCATGTGGTTTCCAGGCCTTGAACTCGGGTCATCAGGCATGGGCAGCAAGCATGATTACTCTCTGAGGAATAGCATGCTCTCACCAGCTCCCTCGTTCTGACTTTATGCATTATCTTTCTTATTTTATGCATTGCCACGGCATCCAATGTGTGCTCCGTTAGAAGACAAAGCTAAGACAAGACACGGAGCCTTATCCCTAAGGACTGTACAGTGCTCTGGGGGAATCTAGATCAGGAACCTGTGAGAGTTGCCAGGAGAGATTTGCGATTCTGAAAGAAAGTTCTGGAAAATTTCCTGACTCTTAGGTTAAGCCTTAGCTGGGTCTTAACAAGTTCAGTTAAGAGGGTATGAACACCCCAGTAGAGGAGCAAAGTGGACCGGGGCCCCACAGAAAACTGCAGGACATGCGTGGACAATGAGGCGGCTTCCCAGGCTCCATGTTAGCAGGGGCAGGAGAAGCAGGCAGGGATGTGGCAACTCTGAGCAATGTGAGGTAGGACAGTGTCATGATCCAGAGTAATATTATCAAAGGGAGGACTGGGCTTGGGGGAGTTTCTCTTAGTCTTCAAGTTAGATAGATATCGAGAATTATAAATCAATAGTCATATATGTTTATCACACTTATATTTAGACTAGTCAGGTTCCTTAGATACATAGAGATTACATTTAGTATAGATAGTATAATCTTCAACCTCTTCGAAGAGCTGTGAAAAAATGGTCTTTAATTTAACTTAAAATTTCATACTAACGAGACACAATCACTCCTGGCATCACCACTCTACTCCCGAGAGAACGTTGAGCACCAAAGACACTCCACTTGGAGATTGTCTTCTTCCTGGCAGAACTGGCCTTTGGGCAAAGAAAAAGCCCATACCTTGACCACTGACAGAATTATAGAATATCCATAAATGGATAAAAACAGGACTGTCTTATCTTGCCAAGACAGGGTAAGAGAGTTCTAAAAGGTTCCTTGCCTTTGAAAAATGACATGTCAGTTAGTTAGGTCGTAGCCAAAGTTGGTTGACTCAACATTACAAACGAGACTTTGGGTAATTGTCCAGGTAATCAGTTGTCTCAGTCATTTGTTGCACATTTCGGAAGTTTCTCGCTTGTACTTCCGGGCTGCTTGAGTATAATTATTTCCCTTCTCAGATCTTTGATGGAGTTGAAGATTAGATAGTTGTAGTTACCCTCTACATTATCTAGACTCCTTGAAATAGAATGTTTAGTAAAACTTTTGTTATATGTTTCTTGCTTTATACTGTTTGTTATTTGTAATTTTTTATATTTGATATCTGTTCCTACTATATATAGTTGAGTTGGGTTTAGTTCAATCTTGTTTAGACAAAGAGGGAGATGATGGGGAATCTCAGCCAATCCCATTCTGCTTAAGGTGTGGCCATTCGGGCTATAAAAGATCGAAGTGCCTTGCCCCCTCCCCCTTCCCCTTATCGGTTTTACGGCTCCATTGGTGTCCGTGGGATCTTGGGTCTTGTAAGTTTTCCCCTTTTAATTAAAAGCCAAATCTTTATATAGAATTGGTCTGGTTATTTTATTGATCGACCATGCCTGCTACATGAACCAGTAGCTGAGAGACTTCTGAAGCCACTCCAAGAGCACACACTTCGGGAGCAAAACGAATGAATAATTGCATGCACTCAGAATGAGCAGAGCGAGCTAACTTGATGACAGCAGCCAATGCCTGGGGAGTGTCCTCTGCCGTGAGAACCATGCTGCGACAACTCAGACAGGAAGGGAAGCCAGGCCAGGCATGGTGGTGTCTATCTGTAATCCCAGTACTCAGAAAGCTGGGGCTGAAGGATGGAGAGTTTAAAGCCAGCCTGGTCTATCTAGCAAGATCTTGTCTCTGAAAACCAAAAAGAAATAAATAAAGAAAGGGGAAAAATACATACTGGAAGAGAGAAAAGGGCCAGGTTACTGGGTCCCGAGTTTAGGTGGTAGCTCTGTGACTTTCAACAGTTGTCTATTCTGCTGAAGTGGTCTTTCCCCACCCAGTCAGCCCCATGAGGGCTATAGAGAAGAGAAAACAAGATAACCTGTGTTTTAGTTTCTTCACAAACAATAGGGTCAGCACCTGCGGTGATATTAGTTGGTTTTAAGTTGCTGCCGTCAGAAGATTAGAAAACCAATCTGGGGAGGGCCAGAGAGGGGCCCTGAGGTCACAATGATGCTGGAACTTTTTTCTCTTTATAGAGACACAAATAAAATTGGTAGAGCTATTTAGCCTGGGTAGAACAAAAAAAATACCACGACAGCTGAGAATTTGCAGCCCAGAACACACTTCCTTCAGTCAGACTCCCTGGGTTCAAATCTTGTCTCTGCAAAACATATTGCCTTGCACATACTGTTTGCCCTCTCCAGCCCTCAGTTTCCCCCTTTGTGCAGCGGGGATGGTGACAATGAGCTGGTGACATGTGTAGATGAGCTGGCAGAATAGCGGCCTAACTGTCGAAAGGACTGCGTGACACAAAGCTGGGAAAGGGCACAGAACAACATGTGACTGGAGAAACACCCGGCCTGAGCTTTGAAACCAGGACGGGATGTCTCCTCCCCCATCCCGTAAAACGGAGAGCAGGCCTATCTGCTGCAGGCTTTCAGAGATGCAGAGACACAGAAACAGAGCTACCTCACCCAGTGGCTCAGAATTGAGGAAAAAAGAAAAAAGTTCTTCCTTGTTTTTTTCTGTGAAGATGGAGAGCAGCCTGCTCATTTTCATCTAACCACAGTCTAGTTTCTTCTCTGGAGCTAACTCGTTTGTCTGTGTGGCAGTGTGGAGCACGGCACAGCACTCTTATCTTCTCCTTGGGTCTTCTCTGAATGCTTCTGTTTCCTTGCCACACTTGATTTTGAACCCAGAACAAGAAATAAGAACCTTGTCCAGGGTCAGTCTAAGGATCAGATATATGAGGAAAAGGTAAGGCCCAGTCGCCACTCAAGCTCTTAAGCGGCTCTGAGCTGTGTACCAATCCCTGAACCTGTTGAACACGTGATTGTTTAATGCTGTCTTGCCCCTTAAGCTTCTTGGTGAGTGTCAGGAAGAGTGGGTGGGTGAAAAGTAGGCAAGTCCTCAAAGGTGGCTGTGTTTCCATGGAGAACATCTTCATGGCTGACAGCTGGGATGATCGCGTGTTCTCTTTGTCCCAGAGTGGTCCCTGCCCCGTGCACACCCTAGACTGCACGTGACAGCGTAACAGGATGGTTATTGTCATTGTGAGAGGAAGAGCCGTCTGCTGACACATCGAAAGCTCTCAGGTTGGATCCCTTGTGGCTTTGGCTGCCATCTGAAACCCTCCCCGGGGAAGCAGCTGATTCATGTACTGCCTGTCTCCAGTTGGTCTCTAATTTGTGAGGCTGGCAGCCTGGAATGTAGTCATTGCAAATGATACTAATCTCCCAGCTGAATCCCAGAGTGGAGCTGCCTCTGTGAATGCTGTAATTGTGTGTAGCTGATAATTATTGCTATATGAAGGCACTCTGTGTATTGGCAGCACTTGCCTAGAAAGATAATCACAGTTATTTGCATTGGGCATTGCCTGGAGCCTTTAGAATATTAACAGAGGACATTCACTGAGTGTCCATGTACATCAGGTGCTGTGTGAGTAAAACCTCCCCCGAAACAACTCCGTGTGGTATTACATCCTGTGTGATCAGTGAGGAAGTAGGGTTGCTGCACTGTGAAGAGTACCCAAAGGCTGCCCGATACTCAACAGTGGATATCATTCAAACTCAGCTCCCCAAGTTATACTACTTCACCTTATTAGTGAGGTCATAATTATTATCCCACACTTTGTGGGGGGGTGGATAGGTGGTGGGGCAGGGTCTCACTACTCCAGTAGCCCAGACCATATCATTCTACTTTATGGTGAGATCTCAGTATCCACAAAGTATTCACAAAGGTTTCCCTAAATCTCTAGTAAATATCAGTCTTGACTTGAAGTTATGGGATTTGTATTCAGTGTGCTTATTAATGAGTACAGTGTCTCAAAGACAGCCTGTCTGACCTAAAGAAGGATTTCCAGTGCAGGTCCTTTGATAGGCTGAGCCCCGATGGAAGATGACAGCCTTTCCTCTCTGTCTGGCATGTCCATCAGACATGTTGGACATTCTTCTCACACGTATGACATCCTCAGTTATACCCCCCCCCAAGTTGTGCAGTTTTAATCTAAACTCTCAGTGCTGCCAAATCCTCCACCCAGCCAGTACTGTGTGCACTAAGACACTTTTATCCACAGTAACGCCATTCAAGGGGCAAGGGGCTAAATCCACCCATCCTTCCGTAACACAGCCAGTGAGAAACCATTCTTCTCCAGGGCATCCTGTGAACTGACTCTGGAGAAACTGAGAGCCTGGACTCCACTGAATTCGCCTCGCGGTTGCCAGCTCAACTCAGCGTTGCTAAAATGTCCACTCTCAGCAGAGCCTTGAGATTCAACTAGGGGGCTTCCAGGGGAAATGCTTCTTTGCTTGAGTTTTCAGGACCCAACCAAAACTCTTCCACTGCCATCTTAGTGAGCACCCTCACTAAACATAGTCTCCTGTGACCCATCAGTAAGACTCTACATGCTCATGGCTACACACACCTTTAATCCCAGCACTTGGGAGGCAGAGGCATGCAGATCTCGGAAGTCAAGGCCAACCAGGTCCACAGAGTTAGTTCCAGGACATCAGGGCTCCACAGAGAAATCCAGTCTTGAAAAATGAAAACTAAAACCAAAACCAAACACACACACACACACACACACACACACACACACACACACACACACACACCAAACCTTGGAGATCTTCGGGGTGCTAGTTACGTTTGTCCTGCTGGGGTTGAGTACTCTAGCAAAGCATCTATAAAAGAGAAAGGGTTTATTCAGCTTTCCATTCCAGATTGCAGTCCTCCATAATGAGGAAGGCAAGGCAAGAACCTTAAACAGCTAGTCACATCATGTCTACAGTCAGGAATAGGGAGGAAGTAGGGAGGAATGAATGCGTGCATGCCTGGTGCTCAGCTAGCTACCTTTCTCTGTTCTTGTACAATCCAGGACTGAAAGCCAGGGAATGGCGCTGCCTGCTTTCAGCCTAGGTATTCCCATATCAATCAAGGCAGCCAGAACAGTGCCCTGCACCTCACCCCCAAGCATGTTCACAGGCCAACCCAATCTAGCCAATCCCTAGGTATTCCTATGTCAGCAGCCAGAACAGTGCCCTCCACCCCCACCCCCCCATGCACGTCCACAGGCCAACTAGTGTAGCCAATGCCTCACTGAGATTCGCTTCTCAGTTGGAAACTGGTTTTACAGGAATATCACTAAGGAAGTTGCCCGAGCACTAGGCATATATGTGATAACTGCATAGACTTGAAGGAACATGAGGGGAGGGGTATGAGGGTGGTAGGGGTAGGGAACCACCTAAAGACAGGAACTCTGTATGGGAAGCCTGGATTTGCAGGTGCGTTGTTCACCGTGTTTCCCTGTTTGGTGCTTGACTAATAGTGAAGAATTTTAAAGTTGTGTGGCAGCAGTCACCCTGTACAATCGTGGGAATGATGCGGTGTCTCTGCATAGACGAGGCAGCTGGGTCCCCAACAGCAGACCCCAAACCCGGAGGACCATCTTCCCTCCATTGTCTTCCTGGAGTTGCTTCTGCTGCCCCAGGAGCAGCGAGGAGGAGCCTGCTGTGCTCTCTCTGTCCCCCTCAGCCTTTAGAATGCACCCACATCATTCTGATCTGGATCAGCTGTGGATGATTAGGAGCTGGGATCAGCTGTGGCTGGTCTCCGAGATGCCTTCAGCCTAACTGCTAAGCATCAGGGCCACCAACAAGGCCCACCTCCTGGCTCCAGCCTGCCCCGTAATTAGGTGTTTTGATTGGGTGATTTGTTTAGACTCTGCCAGAGCTGTTGTGCTGACTGGGGCCTCACACAGGCAGTGCTGCCCGGCTGCAGCCTTGCTCTGCTGGAAGATGGTGCTCATTATGGAGAGGAAGGAGTGGAGACCACACACATAGGCCTGCGGCAGCCGCTAACCATCTTCCAGGTGCTCATGACTGCAAATGGTGCTCCCAGTCTCTCCGGAAAGCCGTTGCCAAGTCCCTGACCTCCACCCTAGAGCCACCACTAGGGCACCTTAGCTTAGCTCCATCACCTCCAGTGAGAGCAGCCTTTGGAGCAGTGGTTCTCAACCTGTGGGTCATGACTCCTTCAGGGGTTGAATGACCCTTTGACGGGGTCACCTAAGATCATTGGCAAGCACAGATATTTGCATTACGATTTATAACTGTTACAAAGTGGCAACAAAAATAACATTATGGTTGGGGGTCACTACCACACGAGGAACTGTATGAAAGGGTCACAGCGTTAGGAAGGTTAGAAACACTGCTTTAGTTACAAGCACTGGCTGCTCTTCCAGAGGACAGGGGTTCCATCCTCAGCACCCACATGGTAGCTCCCAACCTTCTGTGGCTCTGGTTCCAGGGTCAACACCTGGCCTTCTTGGGCACTGCACACACATGGTGCATAGACATACATGCGAGCAAAACACCTAGGCATGTAAGAATAAATATAAAAGAATGCCAGGGTGATTGGGACTGCAGCAACAGACCAGGTGAACTCAAGGGGAGAGATTTGGTTTGGAGGGATGGGAGGGGAACAAGCTGGACCAAGTCGGAGTATATATGTAACAAACAGAATCAAACTCTCTTACTTCAGTCAAGTCCTGTCTGATCATCTGAAATAATGTCCTAGTCAAACGAGGCACAGGATGGACTTATTTTCTGTGTATGGGTATTTTACCTGCTTGTTTATATATGTGCCATGTGTGTGCCTGACACCTGGGGAGGTCAGAAGAAGGCTTTGAAACCCTTGGAACCTTCTAGTTGTGATGGTTGTGAGCTGCCATGTACGTGCTGGGAAGTGAACCCCGATCCTCTACAAGAGCAACAAGTGCTTTGAACCATTGAGCTATCTCTCCAGCCCCCAAACTCTTAATAAGCAAAATCTGGTTCCTCATTTGCTCTAAAGAATTGCTCTCTCTGAGTCTTTCCTATGGTTTTTACTACTGAACACAAAACAATACATTTAGCCCTCTTTGTCCATGTGTATTATTGAATCAATCACAGATCAGAAGTATTGAAAAATGTGTGTCTGAACTGCTTATGCAGATTTTTTGCCTAGCATTCTCTACATGATAAAAGTATAGTAATTATACATTGCATTTGACCTTATCAGCATTAGAGATTATGTAAAGTTTTGGGGAGCCAGGACTACATAGAGAGAACCTGTCTAAAAACAAAAAAACAACCAAAAAAATGAAAATAAAGCATTGGGGAGGACGCTCATGGGTCCTCATGCCGTTTTCTGCAAGAGGCCTCTGCATTTATTGTAGCATCTGTGTATTGGGTGTGGAGGATGGGGGTCTCAGAACCAGTCCTCTGAGGAAACCAGTGGAATGATGTCTTTGGGGAAACCCAATCTGGTTTACATCTCAGACAGCAACTGGAAGTGTCAGACCATGTTATGTGGCTCGGAGAGAGACTGTATGGTCCCTTCTACAGTGAAGGAGCAGAGAAATACCTATAGCTTCCACCCATGGGGAAGGGGCCAGAGTTTGTGGGGGCTGCTTTATCTAGCATTCAGTATTGTAAGCGTGACTCTTGCTTTGATATCTAATACCAGTTTCCAGTGAGGATTCTTCATGCCCCTTCCTTCCCTGCAGCCCGTACCTCTGTTTTATCTACTCATTTCAGCTCAAGGTTAAGGAAACCACAGTCCCACTTCCTCCCCTTGTGGGTGAAAGAGACTCCACAGCACAGAAAAAACACATAAGCTACTAGAACTGGAGAAGGCCTGAGATCTCCATGAGCCCCTTCCATTTTCTATAAGCTCCAGAAGACTGGAGGATACGCCAAAGGTCACATAACAATATTGCTGGTACTAGACTCTCGCTAGCATCCCCTTTCTGTCCACCTGCACAGGAGTTCATCAAAAGGATGGCGGAAAGGATGCAGGTGCAGCTAATGCCGATCTGCAGGTCTTAGGTCAGTGAGCAGGCTGTGCCTTGACTTCACTTGACCTTGAAGATAGGTCAGTGCCCTCCCCACTGCACACAGACACCGCTCCCAGCTCTGTGTGATGAGAAAGATACATTATGCGATCCAGTACTTCTGCATCTCTGTGTACATCGCTGAAGCCATGGCTCTGAGTGACACTGATGAGAGTCAATACCTACTGCTCACTGCACACTGCCATGATTCTTAATACTGGAGAACTGCCCTTCTGTCCCCTCTCGGCTTCTCCACATCCCGCCTGATCTAGAGTGCAATTAGGGTTTGTTGTTGTTGTTTTGTTTTGTTTTGTTTTGGGTTTTTTTTTAAACTCCTGTCATGGGAAGGACAGGAACCTTTTGTAAAGGAGAGTGAAGATCGGGTTTTTGATTGGGGAGGGAGCGGGGCAATGAAGGAGCAGCTGCTGGCAAGAAAGGAACACACAAGCACACACCCTCTGCTTTTACACAGCACCAAAGAGGTCCCAGCCCTGATCTGGTTATCTCTCCCTCCCACTCCACCGGGGATACTGTATCAGTGAAAGAGGAAGTCAAGCAGGGGAAGTGACTCATAAGATCCTCCTCTAACTGGGTGCAGAAGTGTATTTTGTCAACTCAGAGTCACAGCCCTATCTCTGTAAGCCTGGCTGAATTATATTCAGGAGATAGAGAGGGAGAGGGAAAAGGAGAGAGAGAGAGAGAGAGAGAGAGAGAGAGAGAGAGAGAGAGAGAGAGAGGCAAGTAAACAGACAGACACACACACACACACAACATACACACACGCGCGCGCACGCACATACACAGAGAGAGAGAGAGACAGAGAGAGAGAGAGAGAAAACTCTCCTAAAAATGTCCTGGCTAAAGACAGCTGTTAGAGCCACAGATCACGGGCTAGCCTCTACTTCCCTTCTGGTACTCACAGCCTAACTAATATAATTGTTTCCTGGAACTTGGAGTTCATTGTGGAGTCTTGTATCCAAGCATGACAATGCCCATGTTGCTTCTCTACAGAGGACACTGGACACAGACGTCCTGGGGCAATTTGTTAACTGGTTAAGGAGGAAAGTTGATTAGTTAGGACAAAAGGAATTAGGCCCCATGTCGGCATAAGCAATACCACATGTTGACCTAGCAGGAATCAAGGCTGACCACGTTTGGGGGCAGCATTTGAATGTAGCAGTCAGAATAAACCATGGGGAAACACTTGAGGGCATCTGGCCTTGAAATGCATGCAGAGCCACTCAGAGCTAAGTCAACCCCTCTTCCTGCTCCAGAACAGGAGAGCTTGTCCTGGCAGGTGAGCCAGTAGCTAGCTGGAGCTTCCACATGTAAACTGCCTCTCTCTTGCTTGCTAGGACTCTGTTTTCTTATCTTTGTTTTTTTCCCCCCTTTAGCCAGACATGGTGGTGCATGCTTGTAATCCCAGCACTTGAAGCAGGAGAATTGCTAGATATACCAGACCTGTTTGTTTCTTACTTATTTATTGTCTCAATGCCCTGCCCAGAGAATTAACTCAATACTGTGACATGAGCAGACGTGCCTAGCACGGTGTAGACCACCATCCTGCCCTCATAGTCTTCTTCTTTGAGCCTTCTGAGCATCATGAAAGAGGAAAGGGGACTTGGGACGTCTCAGGACACTTCCTGTTCTACCAAGCTCTGAATGTCTATGCTGTGGTTCTCTTCTTCCACCTACCAAAGAAGGAAGTTGAGCTGTTTCCCCAACCTCTGCCCCCCCCCATTATCTCCAGTGCCATGGTCCTAAGGTCTAGAGTAGAGCCTGTTTTGAGCTACCTAAAGACTCCTGTCTCTTTTGTCTCTCATCTTGAATGGTCCCAGCTGCTGTGGTGCCTCACTGTGGAGAACTAAGGCCAGGCCTGGAGAGCTGGAAGCAATCCAAGGAGGAAGCTGGGCCCTAGGGAGGGCAGAGCTTCAGATGGAGGAACAGTCCCTCAACCTGTGTGGCCACACAGCAGGACCAAAGGCAAGCTGAGGGTCTGCTTCCTCTGCCTCCTGCCAAGGTTGTAGCAGCACCTTCCAGTAGACTAGTACTTGCCCAGGAGCTCAAAGGGTTGACTAAGTCAAAAGGAAAGCAAGCGGCCCCTTCTGGGTGGAAAAGACTCATAGTGTCAATGTGCAAGAGAGCAGTTGGGAACCTGAGACACCTGACTGCCTGTCACTAGACTGTTTACCTCTGCGGGTCTCTGTTCCATTTGAAACACTGTAGGCCATAGCCTCTGAGGCCTGACATTTTGAGGGCACTGGCTCCCAAATATCATACCTTTTCTTTTCTTTCTTTTTTTTCTTTCCTTTCTTTTTTACCTCCCTACTTTTCCCTCCCCACTTCTTTTTGGGACAGTGTCTCTCACATTGTAGTCCCAAATTGGCCTCAAACTTGTGGTTCTCCTCATCAGCTCTGGTCTTACAGGCATGTGCCACCATGTCTGATCCAAATAATAAACACATAAAGCATGATAAATAAAAACTCAGAGAGAGAAATTGGGGTTTAACCTGAAGATCCGAAAAGTAAAGCAGCCAGCCTCTGGCTCGCACCTCTACCTCATTCTGAAAATTACAGTCCTACCTCCAGGAATCTCAGAATGAAACTGAGGCTGAGAGCTGTCTCCTCCCATTTTATAATCTTCTCTAGGGCTGGGATTAAAAGCATGCACCACTGGGATTAAAGGAATGCACTGCCAGGTTTCTATGGCAACTAGAGGGTCTACTGGGTGTGTGTTACCACTGCCTGGTCTATAAGACTGACCAGTGGGGCAGTTTTACTCTCTGATCTTCAGGCAAGCTTTATTCATTAAAATACAAATGAAATACCACTACACACACACACACACACACACACACACACAGAGAGAGAGAGAGAGAGAGAGAGAGACACACACACACACTATTGAATCCTAAAATAAGAATTTACTTATCTTTGTCCACACATGTATTATATTATGTATGTTGTACTTAGAGACTCTGTGGTTGCTATATACTGAGTATTTCCTTTTGGGAAATGATAGGGGCATAGAGGCAAACCCCTCATGGATGGGACAAGTGATTTAGGACAAGTGATTTAGAACAAGTGACTTAGCTGTTCAGGATTCTGAGTGTAGAGTACTACTTGAGTGTCGTGTAGGAGTTCATGGATTTGACTCCTGCGATATAATAGGTGAATGTCTAGAGTACGCTCCTTCACTCCCCTTCCGTCACCCTGGAAGAGAACCACATCAGACCCCAGTCAGGCTGGCCCTGACCTTAGACTTTCAGACTCTACGACTGTGACACGTAAATTTCTGTTCTTTATCAGCCACCTCGGGCAGCAGGACACAGTTATCACAGCCTACACCAGGAGAGTATGCATCTCTCAGATCTAGATAACCAAAGCCATGCAGTATTAGACAAATGTGCTGTTTGGTCTCTGTCCATAATATAAAACTCATAAGTACCGCCTGGCCCCTGCTTCTTGCTCCACTAAGGCATCCAGAGAGGAAGACTTGTACAGTAAAGGGCTCTGAGCAGTCAGAAGCCCAGTAGGAAGTAAGATTCGTTAGGAATCTCTCCTTTGTGCAAGGCTTCCTTGAGGGTCCCCAGTCTTCAGAAAGCACTGGTCTGTTTACTGTACCCCAGGGTTTGAGATTTCTCAGTCCCTGAGCTCTGGAAGCTGAGTCTCAAAAGAGGGAAGACTTGGTAGGGGGAGGGGAGCATGGAGTTAGGCCAAGCAGACTATTGGTTGCCTGGAGAGTTTGGGGCCCTTCTCACTTCCTGGTGGGTTTTGTAAGTCCCCGCTTAGAAATGCCAAGTATTCCCATAGAGGAGGAAACAGTAAATCATTTCAGGAAGCAGTGCCTGGCCTCCCTGAGCTGCTGAACAGTTACAACAGACCAGTTAGAATTTCCTAGGATTTGGGCTACAGCGTGGACCTTGTGAGCCCCTGCAGAGAACTACATTGCCAAAAGATCCTGTCCAAGAGAATCCCAAAGAAGGCATAGCCCTAACCAGGCAAAACAGAAGAAGACGTAGCGGTGGCGGCTGGCAGTCTGTCTGGGAGACAGCACAGACTCCATGCTGTCTCTGAGCTTGTGCCTCTTGCCTACGTTCCACACAGACAAATAGATGCTACAAGCTTTAGTTTGCACAGGCAGGGATGAGGCTCCAGAGGGTAGAGATCTGTCTGGTTATGAAGTTCACATCGTGACGGCTCAGCTCCCTCCTGCTGAGGTCCCACTCTGTCAACCCTTGGTCTAGAAAGACCCACATTGAGTTTTCACTGGTGCTAGGGATGGGGTGAGATGTGCTCTTGCTAGGAGGTATTGGGGCCGCAGTTTTCCTAAGATCTAGGATCTATATCCCCTATGTCATGCATGCAATTCCACATTCTTGTGTTGATAACAGCCAGACATCGCTCAGTGTTCTTTTCATGCCTACTGTCCTCCATCTGAAAGGCTGGATGTTTTCATTTTCTTTTACCGAGCCTTAAATCTCAGCAGCTTCGAACACACTGTGTTCTTTCATAGCGTCTGCGGGACACTGTGAGTCCGGAACTGCTCGGCTAGTGTCTCTGCGCTTAGCGTTTCTTTTACAGGGTGTTCTCACCTGGAAGCCTGTACGGGAACCTTCTCCAAGCTGCTTCTGCTGCTGGCAGAATTCACTTCCCTTTGCCTGTGGGACTGAGGAAGGAGCCCAGCCTCTTGGCTTATGTTGACTGTAAGCCACTTGCAAGTCCTGGAGGCCACCTAAAACGTGCCCTGTGCTTCTCCCTTTAGGCAGTTCCTACTCTGGAGCTAGCAGGAGAGTGAGTTGCTTGGTCTTCTGTATTTAGAATTCTGTATGTTGTACTGGTTATAAGTCTGCAGTAACAAGTCTTGCCGTACCCCAAGGTTGGTTTGCCCTTTGACTAGCTGGCCTTCGATCTCCATGGATGCCTCTTGAAATAAGTGACCAGCGGAGTGAGATTTGGTTGCACCATGGCACTCTTCTCTGGTAGAGCTTGACTGGTAGTTTGTGGTTAAAAGGTTTCCCATCTTCCCCAGGGTGTCAGCTGGCAGCACTGAGGTGACAGAAGTTGGCTTCTCTGCAGAGACATCTCCAAGGTCATGATAGAAACATCCTCCTGGGAAGCCTTAGAGAAATTCTCCAAACCCAGACTCGCTTTTCACATGCTCATAAGAGCCATGACAGATGGCTTGGATTGATTCTAGATCCTTCGTTAACTGTCTTTTCATTTAAAAAAAAAACTGTGTATGTATGTGTGTGCATGCTCCTGTGTGTGCAGATGTGTGTGTGGACCACATGCATGTGTGTGGAGGCTGGAGACAACCTCAGGAGTCATCCTCAGAAAATGTTCATCTCATTGGCCTGAAGCCAATTAGGTTAGCTGAATCTGCCTGTCTCCTCCTCCCCATCTCTGGGATCACAGACACATGCACCACACCCTGCACTTTCCTGTGGATTCTGGAAACTGAAGTCACAGGCATGCTTGGAAGTCGAACACTGTCCCGATGAAGCACTGTGCCTTGAAGCCCTTCTGTATCTTTTCTACCTACAGATTTTTAGCATGTAGAAGGTGACCCATTGAATCAAAAATGGCTTATTAATTAGATGAACTGATGGAAGAGGGGCTGATGATGTTCCATTGCTAGCTGAGGAGTTATTGGCAATTGGTAACTGCTGGGGGATGGGGAGTCATTTTTCTTCGGGCTTATGGCTCCTGGCAGGTTGCCCACGCTCCAGTGGGTGGTTCTGCATGCACACCCATACAGACAGCAAGAACTGGATTCCATGGGGGGTTTTGTTTGTTTTGGTTTTGGTTTTTTTTTTTTTTTGAGACAGGGTTTCTCTGTGTTGTTTTGGAGCCTGTCCTGAAACTCGCTCTGTAAACCAGGCTGACCTCGAACTCACAGACTCCACCTACCTCTGCCTCCCGAGTGCTGGGATTAAAGGTGTGAGCCACCACCACCTGACTTCAGTGGTTTATTTTTAAAAGGAGATTATATGAGGAGGAGGAGGAGGAGGAGGAGAAGGACGAGGAAAAAGAGATGAAAGAAAGGGGACAGTGGGAGAAGGGACTTGAGTTGAATATGATCGAGATATATGAAGACATGAAATTGTCAAAGAATAAATATATTCTTTAAAAGGGAAGGAGAGAGAGAAGACTTAAGGATTGCATGAAGCAATGCCTGTACATTGTATAACGAACACTCCATTAGCGCTAACTCCTCCCCTTCCTTATACCTACTTGTGGCTGAGATGGTCTCCCCAAGCGCAGAAGCCTTGTTTCCCAGTTGGTGTATTCACGGTCCTTAACACAGCATCTGGTGACAGAATTCTGCTGAATACTTGCTTGTCAGGGGTTGTTTGGATGAATGAATGGGCAGACAAATGATGGAATGTTAAAGCAACACCACGGTGTCTGGTAGAAAGTCCATTTTCGGGCATGGTTTGCTTTGCACTGCCATACCCAGAAACACAGCACTTGCCCTTGGTCCCGACCCCCATCACCGACCCTGCTTCCTGGAGGACTCTGCAGTGACACCACCCCCTCTTGTCATCTGTGTGACCCAGCCAAGTTATCCCATCTCCTCAAACCTCACTTCTCCTCCCAGTTCTGTGAAACCTTAGAGTACCAGGCCTGGAGGCAGGGGAGGGGTTTGGTGCGACTGTTTATGCGGGAAATGGTCTGTAGAACGCCTGCTCCCCCCCCACCCCCATGAGCTCCACAGCTTAACTGAAGGTGACTAACCCATAGGCGTCCTAGAAAGACGACCAGGACTAGTCTAGTCTGCGTGCCTCTGACCCAGTGCAGCTGTGAGTCACGGTCTCTTCAGCAGCTCTGGGATGAAACCATTTCGGGAGGACTTACTCCATCCCCGCGGAAGTATTTTTAGCTGATTCTAGTGGTTAGAGAATGAGGAGGTGGGGAGGGGAGGAGAAGAGAAGTTAGTGTCTGTTGTCATCTGCAACCTGAAATGACCCCGGTTCACTGTTCCTCCAGGGACTGGCGGTGTGAGATGGCGGGGTGGGGGGGGGACTTCTCTCTGCTTGCAATCCCAGCTTCCATAACCCTCTTGCACTTTGACTCTGAGCTCCAGTCATACCTTAGACCCCACCCAGGAAGGAGTGGGTTCTAATCTTGCCTTTTCCTTGAACTAATGAGTAGTTCTTGGCATGTCTGTTCACCTCCCTGTTGCCTTCCTTTGTATGAAATTATGAACTTAGAATGGCCGGCTGCTCTCGAACTATGGGACTTTTAGGAAGACCCCAGAAATGATTATGGAAACAACGCTAGCACAGTTTTGACCTCACCCCAGTGTTGGGGTGACGTGTTCCCTGGCTCTATCCTTTTCCTGCCTGAGGGGTTCTCTGCATCTTCCCTGAGAGCCCCTGCTCAGGGCTGCCAGCCTGAATTACTCTGGGAACTCTCTGTGATTCCACATTCACCACCCCCACCATCCCCCTCCACCCCGTTCTCCACAGCACCTTGGAGGGCAGTACAGTCTTTATTATTCAGTGAAATTTCCCTCCCAGATCAGCTTGGCTGTCCTCTGTAGGGTTGGCATGACTCTCAGAACAGACACAGTTCCTCTGGGATAGCCTGGTCTCCGTGATGTTCTATAGAACCTGAAAAAAGAGGTGGCTACCTTTACTGATGAGACTTCAAAGATAGACACCTTAAGTGTGACCTTGAGTCCAGGGGGCTGGTTAAAAATTAACCTCCATCTTACACTCAGAAACCCCTCCACAAAAAAGCATTGGAAAGCCTGCAGAAATAGCCAATCCCTATAGCGAACAGAGTCACAAAGTGGGAACTGTGGCCGTATATTACTGGGCACCTGCTGTGGGCAGGGTACTGGACTGAATGGCAATATCTGTCATCTCATTCCTGGGTCATGGCGCCTCTGGCTTCCTTGGCGCAAGACAGCAGTTGTTTCTGAGCCTCGGGTTCCCTGGGGGATAGATAATACTACTTTAACTTGTGCAACTGAACTTTAGAAACCCTCATCTTCTTTCTAAGAAGCTATTCCGGTGAGCAGAGTGATAAGTAAGGACCCTGTAAGGAGGGCTGTAGTGACTGGAGATCCAAGGTGTGTGTGCTCGCATGCGTGCAGCGTGACTGCACATGTAGAAGCCACGGGCCAACACCAAGCATCTTCCTCTGTCAAATCTACCCTTAGTCTTGGATATATAGTCTCTTGCTGAACCTGAAGTTCACGGATCAACTCACCTTCCTGGCCAGTGAGCCCACAGAATCATCCTATCTCTGTTTCCCTGTGCTGGGACAGGAGACACTTGTCACACTGCCTGCCTTTTATGTGGGTGCACGGGGTTCAAACCCAGATCCCATGCTGTGTAGCAGTCACTTTACCCACTGAACATCTCCCCAGTCCCCCCAAGCCTCTCTTTAGAACTGTCCTTGGACACACCTCCACCTGCAGTGCTGTCCTGGATGATGGAGGGGGTGGGCCACTTTACTGTCCCCTGTCCTTACCCCACTCACAGCCTCTCAGTGACTCCTCCCTTTTCTACCGAATCTAAATGCCACTCCAGGCCATAGCATCCATCCTCTTAGCAGACTTTCTGTCACGTTCTTCAGCACGGTTTGGTTTCCACCGTGGCCCCTTGCCTTGGGCTATCTAGAAAGCTTTTCTCTCTTGCCAAATCTGTAACACTCTCAAGACCTTTCCTGAAGTTATAGATGGTTTCAGCTGAGAAAGAATCTGGGTCACCGAGCACCTGACCTTGAAATGCTTCTTTCTCTTAGCGTGGAACTTCCCTTTATCCTTGGAAAACTGGGAAGATTGATGGGCTCATAGGCACGGGCGTTGTGTGCAGATGGTATTTTTGTTCAGTGTCTAATATATGCAAGACACCACGCAGAGCTCTTCAAATGCCTTACCTGATCTTAACCGTGAGCCTTCCTGAAGAAGTGGGCAGAGTTACCCCGACTTAAGAAATCCAGAAATTGAGTCTTGGGGAGAAATAACTTGCCTTCTGTCGTCTTCCAGCTAGGAAGAATTTGGTTCCCCGTAACAAGCCTTTTTTACACAACAGACAAGCACACCTGAGCCTGTGTACGACCCCACCCCCATCATGTGGGGGAAAAGACACTGCTGGAGACACCTAAAAGCGTGGGGAAGTGCGGTTGTGACATTGCCACCCATGGGCTAATGGCTGGTTTCCCAACTGCAAACCACTGCCTCCCTGAAGCAGAGGCCACACAGCTCCCGGCTCTTTTTAGCAAGAACAGAACAAGGCCTCCCATCTGGGCGGCTGGGCTCTGCCACATAAACATCCTGGAAACCTAAACAACATTTTTCCTGCTAACCACCCCCTGAGAAGGCTGCCTGATGGAGGGCATGTGGATGGAGAAGTCTCACCTCTCTGGAATTCTCTAGGGAGGGCCTGCATACCTAATTCCCCAAATAGCTCATCTTTTTTCTTTCTCTGATGAGTTTTATGAAAAAGTTCAGTGCATTTTCCTCCCCGTTAGCTAGCCTCGTAGGCAACAACCAAAGTCTTGCCATTGCATTATTAGATCCAGTCAGGCCATTAACCCGGGCTGACTGAAAGGGCTCTCCACTGGGAGCCTGACTTTGACACAGGCCGTCAGGATCAATACATCTTCTTCCATTAGGTGCATTTCCTCTGACGGAAATGGGTCTGCCCATTACAGTTGATGCTTATTGACAGGCCTCTCTCCTGGCCTCTCAAAGCCCCCTGGGGAAACCCCACAGGGACATGTGCCAAGACTCGGGGATGAGCTTGTATGGTTGAGCTACCTCTGTTCTTAGCAAGTAGTTGGACTCCCTTAGGTGAATGTGATAAATATAAACGTTTTTTATTGGGTAGGAAAGAGAGACCAGGTACAGAAGGGCAGGATCAGTTTGAGAATAGTGAGTTCACGAGGTTGGACTCACGGACAAACTTTCTGAGTGCATATGCCATTGGACAGCCAGGAAATGGCCCTCCTAATAGAAAAGACTATTCCCTCAGAAGTCAAGGAAAGGGTGCAGCAAGGGCAAGTTCCCTGCAGGCAAGGGGTCACCATCACTTAGGTGGCTGGGGGGACCTCAAAATACCTTGAAAACATTATTCTTTTCTTTGTCAACTTTCCTATGGGCTTGTTCATCTCTCTCTCTCTCTCTCTCATACACACACACACACACACACACACACACACACACACACACACACTTGAAAGCATTAAAATTAAACACCAGACTGGGGAAAGGACAGTTGCAAATCAGTGTTGGTTGCTTGTACTTTCCTTCACAACAGAAATAACGTGGCCGGTCCCTGAACTTCCCCAGGTGGCCTTGCTAACACCACTGCTGCCCGCTCTTGGTGGGCATAGCTCTTAGCTGATCACCAGCAACTGCCTCAGGCTCCTTTGACCTCTGACTACCAACTGAAGAAGAGGCTGGATCTCTAGAGTTCTTACTGTAGCTGGTAGGATAACAGATGTCTCCGTTGATGGGCAGTGATTCTGAGAGACCCTGAGCCTGGGAGGTCAGGGGTGGTGAGGTCAGGGGTTACATAAAAGTTGGTTGTTCTGGGAGCATGCTGGGTCTGGCTGTTGAAGTGCCTGCAGTCATCTTGACTGTGTGGTTTACATCCATCTTCCCATTCCCACATTCATGTGCTCTGCCCAGCCTTGGAGCCATCCTAAGACAAAAGAAGAGAGGGGAAGCGGGCTGGTTGTGGTTTGTGGTGGGATTGAGCCTTCATTAAGAGTACAGTCCAAAAGAAATGAATATTAAGCAAAAGCAATCAATTCTCATGAGGGAGATGGGGGAAGGAGGGGAAGAAGAAGGAGAAAGAAACAAAGGGGGATGGAGTTGGGGGAGACACAGAGAAAGAGAGACAGAGATGACACAGAGAGACAGAGACAATGAATAGTTCCTGGATGCTCCTCCCCTTTAGATAAGCAGGGTTTTTTGTTTTGTTTTGTGTTTTTTTTATGTGTGGAGTCATAAAAACCTTTTTAAAGAAAGATTTACTTATTTTATTTTTTGTTTATTTTTTTTGTGTGTTTGAGTGTTTTTGCTTGTATTACATATATGTGCCATGTGTGTGCCTGGTCCCCAGGAAGACTAGAAGAAGGCACTGGATCCCCTGGAATTGGAGTTGCAGATGGTTTGTGAACTACCATGTGGGTTCTGAGACCTCTGGTCCCGGATCCTCTGCAAGAGCAAGAAGTGCTAGAAACTGCTGGGCCATCTCTCCAGCCCCTCAGATGTCTTTGTCATGCCCATTGTTCCTACTGAGAAGAGGTTTGGCTGTGCTCACAGTTTTGACAGGGAGGAGGGAGAGCCTTGGCTGATGCTGTAAGGTAACCGCCTGGCTTAGACCCAGAGAAACTGACTCTGAAGTTCCCCATGTCGACACCCTCTCTGTGGCCAAGCTCCATGGAGCCTGGAATACAGCTGGAGCCTGGAGCAGGTCTAGACAAGCTTGGGCTAATGAGAAGATCTTCGATCACTTTTCCATGAGTCTACAAAGGGAACAGAACTAGTAACCCACCAGCCAAGACCCTTCCCCAGGCTGGGCCTCAGGTCACCCATACCAGTGAGTGGGGTTCCTGCTTTGACCTGAAGGTGCCAGCTCAGGCAAGTCCTTTGGGTAGGTGACAGACAGGAAGAGGAGAGTTGTCGAGGCTACTTGATTAGACTGTGCAATTCCAATCTCAGGAGGTGTTGATCACATGCCTTAATCTGCAAAACCTGAAACCTAAGAGATGCTAAAATTCCAACTTTTTGTTTTGGGGTTTTTTATTGTTGTTGTTTGTTTGTTTTTCTTTTTTGAGACAGGGTTTCTCTGTAGCTTTGGAGCCTGTCCTGGAACTAACTCTTGTAGACCAGGCTGGCCTTGAACTCACAGAGCTCTGCCTGCCTCTGCTTCCTGAGTGCTGGGATTAAAGGTGTGTGCCATCACTGCCCAGCAAATTCCAACTTTCTTAAGCTTTGACATAATACACAAAATTTGGGAGTTTTGGAACATTTTGGACTGCAAATGTTTTGATTAGGGACCTTTAATCCCAGCACTCAGGAGGAAGAGTCAGGCAGATCTTTGAGTTCAAGGCCAGCCTGGTCTCCACAGTGAGTTCCAGGACAGCCAGGGCTACACAGTGATACCCTGTCTCAAAGGAAAAAGAGATAAAGATGCTTGGTAACCCAATAGGCCAGAAAAGATATTAGGGTAGAGTCCTGAAAGGCCATCGTAACTCCGCACAACCTTTCACCCCCTTTTATCTGTGTAAGGGAATGGCAAATGACAAGCGATAACTGACCGCCTACTGATTTGCACACAGAAAGGCGAGAGATTAGGGAAGTTTCGGGTAAACCAACACTGGGCTGCTAGTTTCAATGATTAACAACGGGAATGTGTGCTCAGCTGGGCAGGGGTTGTTCCTAGCAAAACAGAGCCATGAACACAGCAGGAACCCAGCCATGTTTGTGCAAAGAACCATCCCCCAAACCGAAAAACACCTCTGAAATCTGGCAGTTTGTGATAAGGGATGCTTCCACCTGTGTTTTTGGAAGAGTGACCATTTTGTTCTTGCGGCGAGTTGTACCTTGCAAGAGGAAGTTTAACAGACTAAAAGTGTCTGTTAATTCACTGACCACTGTGGCAACCACTAGATTATTCCATTGCAGCCGGCTGAGCAACTACAGTTTCCACTTGTAGGCCTTGTCTCTACAGTACAAATCACAAGTAAGCCTCCCCAGCAGGCACTCCTACAGCTTCAAATCCTGGCTCTGTCCACCAGGGTGCCCTTGGGTAAGGATTGTGGTGTTAATACATTGATCTGGACAGCCCCTGGTTTGTGTGTATGTATGTGTGTGTACATACATGTAGGTGTGTGTTTGTAGAATATGTGTAGAATATGTATACACACATGTGACGAGGAGAGGTCAACCTCATGTGTCGTTTCTAAGGAGCCATCCATCTTGTTTATTGAGACAGTGCCTCTGATTGGCCTGGAACTCACTGAGTAGGCTAGGCTGGCTGCCCAGGGAATCCCAAGGTTTCAGCTGTCTGTGTTCCGCAGCTCAGGCAGGACAGGCAGCACTATGGCTGGCCTTTTTGTGTGTGTGTGTTGGGGGGGGGGTTGCTTGATTTTTTTTTGTAAGATTTATTTATTATATATACAGTGTTCCACTTGCATGTCTTCCTGCAAGCCAGAAGAGGGCACCAGATCTCATTACAGATGGTTGTGAGCCACCATGTGGTTGCTGGGAATTGAACTCAGGACCTCTGGAAGAACAGTCAGTGTCCTTAACCTCTGAGCCATCTCTCCAGCCCTGTTTGTTTGTTTTTAAACGTGGATTCTAGGGTTCTACTTTGAGCCTTTACACTCATGCTACAAGGACTAACTACACTACCACCCAAGCCCCTCACTTAGCAACTTACAAGGCGACCAAGCTCAGCTGTCGTTGTCACCACCTCAGACATCATCTGCTCAGCACGTTACAGCAACTAAGACTTCGTCTGACGTATGAAGGTTCCTGTCTTGAGCCCCCAGTGTGGCTGGTGAGCTTCGGGATAGCAATGGTCCCTTCACTGTGCTGGGGCAACTTCCTCTCTCCTATATCAGAAGGGGCAGACAACCTGTAGTTTGTCAGCAGGTTGTAACAAGTACTCAGTGCCTGGTATGCAAAGTCTTTCCCACTTCCTCAATCCTACTTTTCTACCAGAGAGAGAAAAAAAAATTGGAAGATCAGCCTGAGTCCTCTGCTCTCAAGGTGACTGTCAGCCTCAGGCACAATGCTAAGCTGCCCGGGTCCTGCACAGATGCTCAGCTAAGCCCACAGTTCCTCCATGCCCCTGACAATTCTACCCAAAAGCCACCTCCAAATTAAAAAGGTTTCCTTGTGGCTGTGAGTTTGCCTTGTATGCACAAAGCCCTGGATTCCAGGCCCAGTACCCCACAAATGGATTCCCACAGCCACGTGGTAGCTCATAACCATCTGTAACTCCAGTTCCTGGGCATCTGATTCCTTCCTCTGGCCTCTGTGGTCACCAGGCATGCATATGGTACACCTATGTACACACAGGCAAAAAAAACTATACACACATACATAAAACCTGCTTGATGGCACATCCTAAACTCTCACCATCAGGAAAGACGAGCCAAGAGCATCAAAGTTCAAAGTCATCCTTGGCTGCACAGTTAGTTTTAAGACCAGCCTGGGCTAAATGAGGCCCTGTCCTCAGGAAAACCATTGTTTCACACAGACAGTGCTCTGAAAGTATCTCTCCATTGTCCCTTACAGCACCAGGGGCTTCACTGTATGTCTGGACTCTCCTGAAAAACAGAATTGACTCCACCTATGTTTGCCCAGAATGGCACAGGCTGTTAAACTGATTTTGAGCAAAGAGTCATCTGATTAATTGGGTCATATTTTAATTCAATTAAATGTGTTAGGTGTGAAAAAAAACTTAACAATTGCTATCCTGCAGGTTGAGAATTTTTTTTTTACATCTTAGAGTTCATATTAAATATTTCTAAAATGTACGGTTGTCTTGGCAACATGGAGAAGAGATATAATTCATTTAATTCTGGTTATATAGGGCATTTTATCCACTAGGAGGATTCTGTACTTGCCCTTGTGTCTTCTCTTTTCTTTACAAATAGGTCTTTTGAACAGAGTCAACTGGAGCACAAAGAATGGGGGGTGGGGGCAGGGGCTGAGACTGTATTTCTGTCTGAGAGCTACTCAGAGTGGTCTATGGTACAGCAAGGAAAAGTGTCTCTAAGCCCCACATCTGAAATCCAAAAGGCTCTAAACAAATTCTGCACCCCTCTGAGTATCATGATGCTTTGCGTCTTCAACCATTTTGCTTCCAGGTCTTCTTCAGCTTTCTGATGCTCAACCATTAGTCTATGCAAGGACCCTCAAAGCCAAAATGCCACAGAATCGGAAACACTTCTGGTCCCCCAGCATTTTGGATAAGGATGACTTAGTCTGCAGTTGGGAAATTCAGTGAATTCGTTTTGTGTTCACTGAATCAAGGTTTTACTCTTTTGAGTAAAAAAATGCGTTCTGCGTATTTCTTGCTGGGTTTGCTATAGGTGTCAGGCAGCTGAGTCATTAGCCCTACCTCTGAAGGCATGGCTTACCACAGGGGACCTCAGGTCCGGGCCAACCTGTCTCCTGTGTTAAGGGTGTGTTCAGTGTTTATTAACCTTCATTGTCACTCAGTTAATAACAGAAAATCATCCCTGGACAGGAAATTAAATGTCAGTTGTAATTCAAAAGACAGACAGAGAGAAGTCACAGTCAAACTGAGAAGCAAAGTTTCAGGTACTGGATATCTAACGGCAGACTCCACAGCCTTTCTGTTCGTGACCCCTGGCCTGGCTATCATCTTAGAATACACCCTGAATTCCTGGCCCATCATCCTTGCCCCAAAGCTGTCAGAATTCTGTCCTGTGTTCTCCCTCAGAGCTGTCTCCACCACGGCCTCAGCATTCAGTGTCTTGCAATGGCAAGACAGCTTTGCGAAGCACCTCAAACACCCTTTCCGTCCTGCTAATCTGTCCATGAGGCCTCTACGGAACTCAGACTGGTTGGGGCACTGATGGGAAATAGGATCCATTAAGCACTGCACGATGCTCTGGCCTCTTCTGTTGTCACATCCTGGTGGTTCTTAGTTTCGTCCTCACTCTGTCTTATACAATTGTCAGAACTCCAGTTGCACAGAGTGAAGGCTGAAGGAACATGGCACAGCCGATGCTCAGAGTGTGGCTGCCTTAAGCTGGCAGCTTGTGTGGTGTCCAGTGAATGAAGACCGTCGCTGTTTTCCTCGAAGCACGTTAAAACAGCCCCTGGCATCTCTGAGTTTAAGGCTAGTTTACCCTATCCTAGGGTAGCCTAAATCCGTGACTCCCCACTGGAGAGGCAGGCTCCCCCTTATCTGAGCTCTTTGGCACTGTGCCCTCCTCAGTCACAGCCGTTCATGTTCCCCTCTGAGAAACCATTTGTGGGTCCTCTTCTTTTGTTTGGTTTTTGATTTTGTTTTTCTTTTTGCATGTCTCTCGATGTGTGAACCGTCTGCCAACAAGACCATTGCTTTCTTCCTCTGCACATCCTGCAGACCCTGATAGGTGTTCCGTTCAAGGGACCTGAACCAGCAGGAGGGTCTCAGCCCGCGGCACTCCACAGAACCAGGGTAGCAACTGAGGGGTCCATGCGAAGGGCAAGAAAGTAGGGGATCCCAGTCAAGTCCCAGTGATTATGCTGCTTGAGCTTGTAGCAAACATCGTGCCCAAGGGTGGGAGAAGATTGCTGCTTCCCTCAAACCACCAAGAGCTCTCATGGTTGCTTTTCCAGCTTAGCATGGTGCCTTTGCAGCCGTTCTCAGCCTGTAGATCAAATATCAGATTACTGCATCATCGATATTTACATCATAATTCATAACAGTAGCCAAATTGCAGTTATGGAGCAGCAGCGAAGTAATTTTATGGTTGGGGGTCACCACAGCATGAGGAACTGTGTTAGGGTCACAGCGTTAGGAAGGTTAAGAACCATTGGCTCGGAGTAATGTAGTCTGGGAGGGACTTGAGAGCAGGGTATCTTGTGGTGTCTGGAAATAACACCAGCCTAGTTCTTGCTCAAGGAAACCAGAGGTTGTGGGCCCTGAAGGAGGCCCACCAATCAGAAGGCAGCACTGGCTTGGCTTCCACTTTCATTGGATTCCCTGCAGAGTTCCAGGTAGGAGGTTGGAGCTGTGGGGAGACAACGAAAAGGAAAAAGGGAAGGGCCTGGGAGAAAGAGAAGAACTGAGGTGAGGAAGGTAGGGGGAAGAAGAAGGGAGAGAGAGGCTGTCGCTGTTTGCCACAAGCAAGCCAGTGGGAAAGGTACTTTATGAACCTTTTTCTAAAGCATGACTTTGGGGCATAACCTCCACACCCAAAGATCTGAAGGTCCTGGGAGCTGGGAGCAGCTGAAGGACTTTGGGCAGAAAGGGAGCAAACCTAGGTGTTTGGTTGGTGACACTACTGGCTCCTCCCAGTGACTAGGGCCCTCCTCCTGCTGGACCTGTCCATCAGTCTTTGCTTCTGTGTTGCCTGAGTTCATCTCTTTCCTTAGTAGTCAGAGATTTGGTGCTGTCTTTCATAGTCAGCTACAAAGGAAGGCTAGATGTCAGTTAGGACCGGAATGTACCATGTGACAGAAGGTCAGGAACTCATGGGTTTTCTCCCACTTAATTGGTCTCAGGTGAGGCCACCCTACAGCAGTGCTCCGCTGAGACTCTATGGCGGGACTGGACTCTCCAGGCTGAAGGGGCGGCTCTCTCTCTCTGCTGAGGTCTCAACCTTCTGCAGCCTCTGGGTTGCTCTGAGGGGAGCAGATGCTTGACTGTACTCGGCACACTCCCACTTGCCCTTGGCGCTGGCCCCAGGGAGGTGGGCTGTGGGGGTGGCGCTCTATGGCAACTCGCTCTGCAGCTGAGCAGAGCTGGAAGGCTTCTGCCACTGTTCCGTGTCTGTCTGTTCTGTGGGCAGAGTTCTGGGAACAGGCTCAATCCGAATTGTAACCAGGTTGCTTTGGGCCTCTAGGCTCCGTAGGAATGGGGTTTTCCCTTCCTAGGGAATTTCACTCCTCTGTTTCAGGCATATAAATACTTTCTAGAAACCTTTAGAAATACATTTCAGGACCAGTGTTCTCTACGAAGCCTGACAAGTTGAGTTTAATCCTTACGGAAGGAGAGCACCAACCCCTGCAAGTTGCCTTCTGAGGGGGAGCCGGAGAGGTCGCTGGGCAGGTAAAAGCATTTACTGCCCTCCCAGAGGACTAGATGCTTCTTAGTTTCTATGCTGGCTCACAGTCACCCATAACTCCAGTTCTGTGGGATCCAATGCAGTCTTCCGATTTCTGCAGGTACCAGGCGAGAACGTAGCACATATACATGCATGCAGATAAAACGTACACATGAAGTAAAAATAAATCTAAACAGAAAGGTTTTAAAAGGTTAAACACGTATTTCTTCTAGAAAGTTCTCTCTCTCTCGTGGCCCACAGCCCTTTGTGCTGTAGTCAACACAGCTGACCCTCGCTAGAGAGGGTGTGTTAAGTGTGATGCCTTCCACAGAATGAAAGCCTTCCCTCTTGTCCCCTCCAGAAAGAACTGTTGGGGTTTCCTTAACCTTTCTCGCAGACTTATCACACTCAAACCTTCCATTATCTCGCTCCACTCTTTCCCTTTGAACCTTCTCCAAAACAAGCCTTTTAAGTTAGGGAAACCGTAACTTAATTAGATCTCTCATTTCCAGAGGATTCTCGTGGCTCCTCCAAAGAAATAAATTAAATTTCAGTCAGATATATTTCACGGGGGGGAAGGGTGCAAGAAAAAGAAATTGGATTCTTTATATAAATAGCACATTGTCTGGGGCTGAAAATGAATTTTCCTTATTCTGATTGTTTTGGGGACAATGAGTCCTTTGGGGGACATTAAATCCTTTTGAGTTTCTAGCCTTCAGCTCCCCACAACTGGTGGGCTTTTGTGTATAGGTGGCTTGTCTATCTAAAATAGGGAGGCAGGGGTCTCGGCCTGGGGAGTACCTTTCAAAGGTGGTGAGGGTAAGAGGCTGCCAGCCTTTTGGCCAGCTTCCTTTCTTGGGGACTTCCTCTTAGTGAGTAGGCCTGTCTTTCACAGTGCTCACCCAGGTAGCTGACCACAGGCGAGCCAGGCTGGGAGGAAAGCCAGGCCTGACTTAGCTCTCAGCTGCTAACAGAATTCTAGGCCCTGTGCTCTGCAGGGAGGATGCTTTGGAAAGAGATTTCTCCACTTCTCTCCACTGGAGCTTCCCTTGGTAGACTGAAGAAACTGGGCTCTCAAATGATGTCTCAGGCCCCTCCCAGCCTGACCCAGAGACTCTCACAGTATTCATTGTCCTAAGTGCTCCACAGAGGGGTCTCGAGAGAAAGGAAGACCCAGGTGCCGCAGGCAAACAGGAGAAGGATACCCGGAAAGAGCAACAGTTCCCCTTGAATTCCTTCCCTTCTCCCGAGGACCCCAAGTCAGTGTACTGGAAGGGGGACGAAAATGATCACTTATTGAGGACTCCTTTTGAAAATGACTGGCCACCTGTGATGTGTCAGCACTGCCCAAGGCTCCATGTACATCAGTCCGCTTACATTCCACGACGGAGTAGAGGCACTCAGTGTCTTCCGCCATGGCAGCCACCGCTCTCTTCCCCAGGAGTCAATATTCTCCAGCTCACAATGCCCCTCTTTGGAGCAGTCATTTGACTCTGTGTGTTGTCAAGGTTCTCAGGTTTTCCCTGCATTGCTCTTGCTATTGCTGTTACTGTTACTACTACTACTACTATTGAAAGAAGATCTCACCATGTAGCCCTAGGTAGCCTGGAATTCACTATGAAAACCAAGCTGAGCTCTGCCTCCCCCAGTGCTGAATCAAAGGTGTGCACCACTGTACCCAGCCCCCTCCATTCCTCTTGCCCCCAGTGCAATCAGATAGTTAGCTTACTACTCCTGTCTTCCTGCCTGCTTGGCTGAATTCCTTGGGGACAGGGACCATGTAAATCTGGTTCCCAGCACCCAAAAGGGTGCTGATGAAAACGTTGGCAGTGAGTAGCAACTTGTAAGCCTGTGTGCATGAATCCATGGAAGCGTAGGTCAGCATCAAAGCCAGCTCTGAACCCAGAACTCTGTGACTCTGGCTGACCTGGCCTTGCCGTGTTCCTGGAAAACTTGTGTGCAGGGCTTCATTACTGTGTGTCTCTTGTAGATGCTAGCCCACCATCAGGAGGGCCATGAGCAGTCTCTCCAGAAGTAACCAATGGTATTCCGCCATCTCTATTTCATCCAATATCATTGGTCCCCAAAGATGTCTGTAAAATTGGAGATGATGGAGCCACCTGGGTGGTTGGGGCATGGAAAAGGAGGAAGTGAGTTTATCCAAGTGTCCTCAGAAATGTTTAGCTCCACCTCTCCGGGTCCATAGGCTCCGCCTCCTCACCCATCCCTCAAGGACTGTGAGACTCTGCTCTGTGGAGGGGGGGATCTAGGTCATTGGAAAGGAGTGGGTGAAAATTGAGGAGGAGAAGTGCAGACATGACAACTTTTGGGGAAGCGAAAATAAAACCCTAATGTGGAAACTGAAAATAGACGGTAAGGGATGTCAGGCTGCATGCAAATCCGATGCTAATTACGTGGAAATTAATGACGAGCCCTAACTTCCATCTGCCTTCCTGTGACCCATGGGGAGCCGCTGCTTCAGGCGTCTTTCCTATGCCACCTAGCAGTGCTGGGAACACAAACTCTGATGTCGCCCCCTGCCCACTCCTCCCCAGTGAGAGAAACTGAGAGAAAGGCTAAAAATACCAACAATAGATATTTGATTTCTCTCTGCAGACAAAAAGCTCTGGCATCCACAGGAGGAAGAAGCGTTCAAGCAGCATGTGACTGGTTGGTATGAAATAAATAAATTGAGAAAATAGCATGTAATTAACTGCGAATGTCTGTGAGGAGTGCGGCTGTGCAATCTTTTTCTAATGGACCCTTCCAGGAGGGGGATGAGCCCAATGTGACAGGCCCGTTTGTCAAGTGGCCTGCCTCCTCTGCCCTGGCCCCAGGGTGTGTGTATCTCCTTGGATCTGTTTAAAGGCTTTCAAAATCGTCCCAGATAGAGGCTCACATTATCTAAGCCCTGCCAGTCTCTTCAAGATTCACTATCCATGTGTGGAGGCCAGGCTGGCCAATTAGAAAGCTGTCCTACTTAGGCGTTTGCCAGGATGTCACTCCCAAGAGAAGCCCGCAGGTCACCTTCCTGGAGCTACCTCTTGCTTTGGAGGTTCAGGAGCTCCAGCATAGAGGAAGCTGAAGGACAGAGGGTGTGCAGTGAAAACACTGTGGGGCCAGGATTTGAAGTTAGCCCAAGGATGCAACCTGGAGAGCAGCTTTGGGTTTTGTTTTTTGGGTTTTTTTTGTTTTTTGTTTTTTGTTTTTTTAGGGAGTTGTGGGATGAGGAAGCGTACCACTCTCTGGAGAACAGACATCTCTCTCCATCTGAGAGTTGGTTGGGAGTGTAAGCTTCGAAGGGTGGATCTTTCCAGCACAAATGGAAATCCTTGTCCGTGTAGTCCTGGGGGTTGGAAGCATGGAGAGGGATGGGCCTGCCTTTTCTGATCTTCCTTATGCACTGTTCTCCAGTGAGGCTTTCTTGGCTTTCTCTCACAGGTTGTTCTCCCATGTTGGTGACCCCTTCCTGGATGACCCCCTGCCACGAGAGTACGTCCTCTACCTCCGCCCAACTGGCCCATTAGCCCAGAAGCTTTCCGACTTCTGGCAGCAGTCCAAGCAGATCTGTGGGAAGAACAAGGCCCACAACATCTTCCCCCACATCACCCTCTGCCAGTTCTTCATGGTGAGCTACGTTGCATCTCTCCCTACCCTCACCCCCAGTGTCCCAGACAGCCCCGGGGACCTGGACTGAAGATAGGAGCTGTTCGAGAAGACTAAGGAAATGTTCAAGAGCTTTCAGCACTGGGTGGACCCCCCAGGGGTCAGTGTGGTCCATAGCGAGGACCTCACCTTAGTTGCTCACTCCTGACATCTGCTGAGGCTTGGAGCATCCGGGTTTAGTGCATCAGGACAACCATGCGCTTCCACAACCTGAAGGACAAGTCTGAGCCTTTGTGGGTAGCACTCTGGCCTGGCACCTGAGCAGCCATTGACATAATTTTATACATGCTTTCTGTCTACTCGGTCCACTCTTAGCTTAGGATGGGAGTCACAGTCTCTCTCTCTCTCTCTCTCTCTCTCTCTCTCTCTCTCTCTCTCTCTCTCTCTCTCTCTCGTGTGTGTGTGTGTTCCAGAGATCCACCTCAAGTGCCATTTCTCAGAAGCCATCCATCCACCTTGTAGTCTAATCTGGAATTCATTAAGGAGTCTAGGCTGGCTGGCTGGCCAATAAGTCCCAGAGCTTCTCCTGTCTCTGCCTCCCTGATGCTGGGATTACCGCCCGTGCTGCCCCACCCAGTTTTTTTATGTAGTTCTGGCAATGAAACTCCACATCCTCATGCTTACGTGGCATGTACTCCTCATGAGCTATTTTCTTTCCTTTCTGTTGTTTTGAGACAGTGTCTCATATAGTTCAGCTTCAGACTTGCAGCATCACAGAGGATGACCTGAAACCCCTGGTCTTTGAATTCCTGATCCTCCTGCCTCATTCTCCTGGGTGCTGTGGTTATGGGCATATGACACCGTGACTGGCCAGCTCTCAGAGCAGGGAGGGGAAGAAACAGAGAGGGGGGCACTAGATAAGTGGGTTACAGACAAGAAAAGCCTCTCCACCCATGTGGACTGCACCACAGGGTCTTACTAGAGTTTTCTAGAGACTGAAAGATAACCCTCGCCTGCCACAGTTCCTCATCCACACTCTGTCTATGGAGAAGCTTATTTAGGGGCTAAATCAATCCTCCATCCCCTGAAGTCTGAAGTCCACGTCATCTACTTCCACTCTCATGGAAATGGGGTTGACCTACCCACACGTGTTCCACACGAAACAGGATGGTAGCCTTTTCAAAGTACATTTTGCTTTGTTTTTTTCCGAATGTAGCCTCCGTTCGTGTGTGTCTCAGGTAGAAGACATGTTCCTAACCCCTTGTTTCTAGCAGCTCACTCTGAGAATTAAATCAACTGTCACTTCCTCTTAGTCATGCCAGGATCTTGCAGAAAAGCATTCAGAGTTTTAGAGACTCATTCTTTCTCTCAGCCCTCCAAAGAGGGTAGGTGGCTGACATCACCACTCCCAGACTTAATCTTCCTTTTTCCCCATGATCGTGGAAGTGGAGGTGGAGACAGCAGTTGTCTAAGGAGCAGCAGAAAGAGCGCTGGAGGCTGTGTTCCTGTCTTTGCTTGTTGCCCCCCCCCGCCACCCTCCACTCTCACACACTCCTCCTCCTTTGACTCTCAGGCATCTTCCTCTATCTACCTCTGCCTTACTCCCTGCAAAAGGGTCTCTTGCTGATCTGGAACTCGCTTGGGGGCGGGAGAGGTAGGCTGGTTGGGTAGCCAGCTATCAGACTCGGGGTAGCTCAGCCTCCCTGTGTTGGGCTTATGAGTACGTCCAGCATGCCTGACTTTTTATGTGGGTCCTGGGGATTTGAACTCAGGTCCTCATGTTTGCAGAGTAAGCACTCTTTCACACTGGGTTGTTTCCCTAGCTCTGTCTTGGGTGTTTTTTTTTTCAAGGTCAGGAGTCAAGGTCTCAGGTATTCCAGGTTAACCTAGAACTCAATATAGCTGAGGATTACCTTACACTATTCTTCCCTTTCTCGGTGCTGGGTTTTCAGATGTGACCTCAACATCCAGTTTATTCCCCGCCCTCCCACCCAGTTTTAAGCTATTCCTCGGCTTCCCTACTACCAGGCAAGCACTCTACCTAAGTATGTCTAAGCTATGTCCTCTGCTCTAACCGCTAGGGTTTTTTATACATTTTATTTTATGTTTATAGGTGCTTTGCCTATGTGTATGTCTGTGCACCGCTTTCATGCCTGGTGCACACAGAGGCCAGAGTAGGGTGTTGGATTCCCTGGACCTGGCCTTATAGGCTGTTGTGAACCACCATGTGGGTGCTGGGACCCAAATGTAGGTCCTCTGCAAGAGCAACAAGTGCTCTTAACCTCTGAGCCATCTCTCCAGCCCAAGAACTTTTTATTTGACATATTATAGTATATAGCATGACTGTTGAATATATGCATTTGTTATAGAATGTTGATTGAGCTGGTCCTATATACATTACCCATCCTCGTTGTTTACCTGTGGTAAGAACTTGACTAGCTCCTGCCTTCCTCTTCTTGTTTTCCTTTGGGTTCTGTGGATTGAGCTCAGGGCCTCTTGCATACTAGGAAAGACCTCTCAACACTGCACCCTATTTTCAACCCTAAAATCTACCTTTTAGCAGTTTCCTAGTACACAGCACATCGCTTCTAACTTTTGTTACCAGGCTCCCATTTACCCCTCTGAAATTGTGTTTCCTTCAACCGACACCTCAACCCCAACCCTGCCTTTCATTTTCTGATTAACCAATCAGATGTCATTCTGGCAAGGTTCGCAGGAGCCACTGTAGAGCAAGGGGAGTGGGCAGAGATGTCATGATGCACCCCTTAGCTCCATTTGCCCAAGGATAACCAGTGTCTGGATCATTGAGAGCCTGCAGCTCTTCCCTCCCTGGTGGACAGCAGTGCTGGTTAAGTAATGGCACGATCAGCCTCAGCTCTCTGGGGGCAGACAGAGTGCTCAGTGCCAAGGGGCAGCGGCAGGCTTCTCTCTGTCCTGGACTGTAACGAAGCCTGCTTGTTTTCCATGCCTAGTGCGAGGACAGCAAGGTGGATGCACTGGGGGAAGCCCTGCAGACTACTGTCAGCCGTTGGAAGTGTAAGTTCTCTGCCCCGCTGCCCCTGGAGCTCTACACCTCCTCCAACTTCATCGGGCTCTTCGTCAAGGAAGACAGCGCAGAGGTCCTCAAGAAGTTTGCTGCTGACTTTGCTGCGGAGGCCGCGTCCAAAACTGGTAAGCGCCCACGGTTCCCAAGGTCAGAGGTCAAAAGGGCAGACATGGGAATGGTTGTCTGGCAATCACCCTACAAAGAGAAAAGGATTTGTTTTGGCTCACGGTCCCACAGTTCTCTACCAGTGGTGGTTGCGCCTGGGTTGAGGCAGAATGTCATGGTAGGGTGGCATAGTAGAACAAACCTGCTAACTGCAAGGAGACCAGAAGGCAGTCTGCAGTAAGCACAAGTGGCTGAGGTCCCAATGTCCTCTTCAAAGGCACATCCCAAATAACCCAAGTTCTTCCTATAGGCTCCACCTCTTCAAGATTACACCTCCTCCCAGTAGTACCACAGGTTGGTGACCAAGCCTTCCACATAAGACATATGGGGACTTTTATGACCAGATGGTAACTTATGCAGAGGAACGGGCTGGAGACGGGAAGTGGAGGGATCATGTGGAAATGGACCCGTGTGGCAAAGAATGCCCCACGTCCCTTGTGACTTGTCACACTTCTTTCTGTCCTGCTAACCTACTGAGGAGTCTGCCCGTGGCTTGTGTCATGACTCCCAGGGACTTAACTGTTCCCACTGAACTATAAATGTAGCCCTTTGTAGTGTCTCCGTCTCCTCCAGCCAGATCTAAGAGAGCCTGTTCTCATCCTCGGCGCTTCCTTCCCTTGCATGCTTTTATCTGGGTCTGACCGTTCATTCCGCAGCACAGGGCACAGTGGAGCAGAGCCACTTTCTAGTAGATCGTGAAAAAAGTCCTCAAGTTGAAGAGTGTTGGTTCAGAGGATTAGTTTACTGTACAGTTTATTTTGAGATAGGGTCTCATGTAGCCCGGGCTGGCCTCCAACTTGATGCATAGCTGAGGCTGGGCCGTAGATTTCTAATCCTGTGTCTAGCTCCTGGGTGCTGGGATTCCAGTTGTGTACCACCACGTCTGGTTTTCCCTGGTCCCGGGGATAGAATCTAGGGTCTCATGCATAGACTCGGAATTGAGCTAAGCTGCATCCCCAGCCCCTGAGTCCAAGTACTGAATGAAAAGCTGGGGGGGGGGGTATCCCCAGCCCCCCAGCCACACATTTAGGAATGACTGGAGACAGGAAGTCCCATGCCAAATCCCAGAAGTGACTCCTTTGTCTCCTAGCCTTCAGCAGCACCTTACCGTAGGGTGTCGGTTCTCGCTGCTGTTTATATTGTTTGTGTGGCGTTTCTTCGGAGAAGCCCCCACATAGAGCTTGGGCCCAAGGAAGAGTGTAATCAGAAGCCACTGCAGAACTACAGGGTCACAGTACATGTACTCTTAAAGGACTGTGGATCCTTAAAACACTCGCTGTGGTTTGGGGGCCCCCTTCTGAGAGCTCCTTTCTCCCACGGACTGGCCTTGGGTTTACTAGAGTCAACGGAGAGATGGAACATTTCAAAGAGATAGAATAACAAAGAGAAAATCTGCCCCACTGTCCTTAAGGACTTATTTTTATTTTAAATCCCTCCAGCTACTGTCAGCCCACTATATCACTGCAAGAACTAACACGAGCCCCAAATTCCTTTTACGTGAGATGAGCAGGACTGTGGCAGAGTCTTACTGTGCGTATGGAATCAGAGACAGTCAAAGAGCTTGTTTTCCGTGTAGGAAAGAGACAGCTAGTCCCTCTCTGAGATTCTACTGTCACTAAGAACTTGGTGACTTCACGGCTCTGTCCCTGTGGTGCTCCCTGGTGGTGATTTGCAGAACTGCATGGCCCTGACCCAGCCGGTCTAGCTTTGTGGAAAGTAGGTCATTATGTCTTTGCCCTAGAACTAATGCCTGTGTAGTCGAGAATTACTGGTTCACCCAGATTCCTCCAACGAGTATTTTTAGTGTCGTTCTTCATTCTGGGTGGCTCAGGAAGACTCAGCCATGTGCAGTCATTTCCTCAGCAAGTACTGAAGACCCAGAGTGTGGGTAGTGAAAACACGAACACCTGCCTTGTGGACTCACGCCACAGAAACACCGTGGAGTATAATGGAAAAGCCCAAACCCAAAAGATCAGCTTCCTCTGCTATAGTTCCTTCGTTTCTTCCAATTTCTTAATTTCTTTTTGTTGCATTTTCTTCGTTATTCTACCTGGGAAGTAGACAGTTATTATTGCTCATGTAACATAGAAAGGGGAGATAAAAACATGTCACTCATGTCAGTCAATTTGTTCTGCTTTATTTTTAGCATTTTAGAATAATGGTATACATACTTCAAATGGCCCCAGCCCAGAGCAGTGTCACCCCAAGGGGACATTTGCCAATGTGAGGAGTGCATTGGGTTGCTGTGACATTGGGGATGCCCCGGGGCATTCAGTGGGTAGAAGCAGGGAAGACTGCTACACTCTATAATGCAAGAATAGCTCCCTACAAAGAACTGTTCAGATTAGTGTTGTTATACTGCGAGTGTCTCTGCCCTCCTCATTTTTCCACCACATTTCCAGAATCCAGGACACTTGATCCCAGACGAAGACAATCACACCATTACAAGACCCTCCTTGTGTTTCCACAGTAATCATCTTGGCCCTTTAAGTCCCCGTTTTTATTCATCTGAATGATGGGGCTGGTAATGAACCCTAAACCTGCCGGGAGGAGTCGGCCTAAAAGATTAACTGGAATCCATCCACAGCTCCTGAAGAAAAGCCATCTGTCATGTGGCTTTTTATCTCTGGAACAGCGGGGCCTGGGATCCACCCCTTTAATTCACTGGTGCCCCTCCTTTCTTGGTTATATGGGGAACAGGACATCTCGGGGCACCTTTCTGTGCCCTTTCTTCTGTTTCCTGCTTTGCTGCAATTTCTTCATTCTAACCCCCAAACCCTATCTTCTCTTTTTCAGAAGTGCACGTGGAGCCTCATAAGAAACAGCTGCATGTGACCCTGGCATACCACTTCCAAGCCAGCCACCTCCCCACTCTAGAGAAACTTGCCCAGAACATCGACGTCAAGCTTGGGTGTGACTGGGTGGCCACCATATTCTCTCGGGATATCCGGTTTGCTAACCATGAGGTAACATTCCCCTGTAGCTCCGCACATCCCCAGGCACAGGGGTAGCAGCAGAACAAGGAGTGCTTGCTGCTGGCAACACAGGGAGATGGAGACCAAGGGGAAGTAACAGTGGGACACAGGGCAAAGGGAGCCAAAGGGGAGTTACCAAGCAGCACAGAAAGATAGGGACTAAAGGGGAGCGGGTGAGCGCTTGGCCAGGAGTCACTGGGCAGGTTTTATTGAGGTTCTGGGGACTCCCTGAGAGGCTTAGCGTGTGTGACATGGTTCATCTCGATAACATCCCCATGTTCTGTCTGCCATGCCAGCCTTATTGGAGAGACATAGAAATAAAATGGAGGATAGACAGAAAATATATCAGTGAAAATGTAATATTATATTTATGTAAGCCTTTGATGTTGAAAAAAGGTATTATCCTGACCTGAGGTGAGTCGAACACATAAACACAAAAATAAACCAAACTCTAAAACCTACAAAGGCAAAATCCATAGGTATTTGATGATAGGCTGATGTCTAGAGCATGAGAGGTGTGGTTGTAAGGGCCAGTGAGACTGGTGAGGGCGCATGCTATCAAGCCTGACAACCTGAGTTTGCATCTGGAAGCCTCATGGGAGAAGGGGAAACCAGAGTCGATCTCTGACCTCCAGTGAATGCACACACACACACACACACACACACACACACACACACACACACACACAGGCTACATTTATACCAAAAGAGCTTTGAGTTCAGCAAAGGAGAGAGCAGACAAATATAAAAAGAAAACTCACCTGGTGCCTTGTGAGAGGTTGCAGACGTCACAGTGGAAGGTGTGAGTGAGGGTGACGGAATCCTACACTAGACCAATGGGTATAAGGCTAGCATCCTTCTTTAAATATAATCAACGTGGCTTTCCAGTCAGTCATAAGTCTGTCAGGAGGGAAGCGGTTATCTTCTTTTTATCCCAGTGGAGACTCAGGTTAGGTGTCAGCTCTGGAACAGCAGTCCAGTTGAGAACCAGAGAGGAAGCAGAACCGAGGTCTTCTGACCAACAGCGGTGGGTGATCCGTCTAAAGAAAGGCCACACACGGCAGACCTGTGTGCCTGCTGCTTCCCTTTCTGTCATGGTTTCAGTTATCAGAAGCTATTGTTTCATGTTTTGGGGGATGGCCCAGTGGGTCGGAGCACTTACCGTGCCGACATGAAACCCTGAGTTCAGATTCCCAATAGTCCTGCCGACCCACGTGCCTGTCCACTCGGCACTGAGAGGCAGGCAGATGAGTCCTAGGAGCTAGCGCCCGTGCAATGGTGAGCTTCGGGATCATGGGAATAAGAGGAGAGCAGTAGAAGAAGACATCCAGCCTGTTTCTGTGGACTCCACGTGTGCACAGACACAGGTATAAGCACACAGGGGTGTACACTTGCACACACACTCGTACCTATGCAACGTATACAATATAAACATACGCAAATTCATGGCCTTTAGATAGCTTTTAGTACAGTGTATTATTAGAGCCTCTACTTTTATCATTGGTTATTGTCCTCTATCTATAAGTTAAGTTTGGCCATAGCTATAAATAGAAACAAACTTCTAGTAAACGCTTACACAGCACAGAGAGGGTATGTTTGGCTCTCTCTGTTTCAGGCCTACCCTTTGGGTTTTGGACTGAAACCCATGGTTAGTGGAGAACCTACTGGAGTTAGATGAAGATCTTTCTTCCAATTTAATTACATTTCTTCAGCTGTAGTTACAATTTTCCCCAACTTTTCAATAACAAAGTTCTTGTGGTTGTTGTTAGCATACATGACCTTTTGGCAGGTTTTTTTTTTTCTTAAATGCTTTCTTAACATGGAAAAATAGAGACCAGAAACAAACAGAACCTCTTGCTGCACCCAGGCAACCTGATTGTTTGGGAAGTATTAAGATCCAGTCTATAAACCAAAGCTTCGGGGCACAAGGTATGGCAGGCACGAGGTGTGGCGCTTTGGGAGTATTGAGGGCAGGCATGGCCTGACCCTCCTGATGAGAACACCCTTGGTTGTTGGTTTCTCCTGAGACAGACTAAGCTGACTAAATCTGATCTTAAGAATTTTGGCACCTCCTGGGATCACCTCAAATGAGCCCTAAAGGATACTAGAGAGAGGTGTGCCTCATCAGACTCTTTTTTCCAAGGACAAAAACAGAATAAAAGGTTGAGGGGAGGGGGTGTGATTGTGCCAGGCCTCGGGAAAAGTCACCTTTGTAAGAGGAGAAGGTGGCTGTGGAATTTTACAGGGCCTGTCTTCTAATGAACACCGCCCTCCAGCTAACTCCAAGGGTAACTGCTCTTCTTCACGACGCACATTCTGCTCAGTCTGTGCAGCAGGCCAGAGGCAGAAATACCCACATGAATTATTTTCTAAAAATAGCTTAGCCCCCTTTATCTCTTATTTGTGAAAGCTCAATTATTACTCTTTTTTCTGATAAGGCATCCACTTCCCCTCTAGGTCCTTTCTGGAGTCTTCTGATCTTCTGGAGTCCCTTGGGTGTGTGATGCTCCCACCCTCGTCCTCCATGTTTCCAGGAGGCAGGCTTGATAGAGTGTGCTAGCCAGGGAAATGACGACCAGAGAAGGAGACTGACTTAAGCAAGGACACAGAACAAAGCCTGTGTTGCTTAGGAAAACTGTGAGGTGATATCCTTCTGTTGTGTCAGATTCTCAAGTACAGACTCACAGGTGCCTGGTTGCAGCCCACATGGGGCCTTCCATGTTCGTGACGACATTGAGCAGAAGCGCTTAGAGCAACCAGCCACAGACATGTAGGGAAGAGAAACAGAAAGCAGACATTTCGGAGCCTCCATTTTCTGCTTCAAACCTGGCTTGCTCATTTTAGCCATAGTTAGATTCACAGCTACGGTTTCCGTCATTCACGGGCTAGGAATGTAGCTCAGTCTGTAGAGTGCTCGCCTTGAACGTGTGATCCCTGGATTCAGTTCCCACAGTTGTGTGAAGCTGGGTGTGATGGTACACACCTGTACTCTCAGAGGCAGGAGGATTGGAAATTAAATGTCATCTTCAGCTACACAGTTGAGTTCTGGGCCAGCCTGGGACACTTGAGTCCTTAACTGAAACAAAGCAAACAACAAAAAAAATCGAACCAACCAACCAGCTGAAAAGCAGAACAAACAGTAGGCTAGAGAGCCGACTCTGAAGGCCAGAATTCAGTACCCCAGCACTCACAGAAGGAAAACAAAATCCGTACTGGGGAAGCACCTGTAACCTTAGTATTGGGAGACAGAGACAGGAGGATCCCTGGAGTTTAGTACATAGCCAGTCTAGTCAAATCAGGAAGCCCCAGATTCAGTGAGAGATCCTATCTCAAAAAATAAGGTATACCTGAGTGGGGATAGAGAGGGCTCAGCAGTTACAAGCACTTGTATTCCAGAGGACCCAAATTCAGTTCCCAGCACCCGTGTCGGGGGCTCACAGCTGCCTCTACTGGTCCTCTTCTTGTCTCCAAGGACATCTACACATGTGGTACACATGCACAGACACACATGAACACACACATACACACTCACACAATTAAAATGAAGTAGAAGGTAATTGAAAAACACTTAACATCGACCTCTGACCTACACACACCGACATGGGTGCACAGAAAGCATATATTTTCCCCAGTTCTTAGTTTTCCCTTCTCTAAGGTGGAGATCTTTCCTAGACTGTTGCAAGGATGTGGGGGACCTGCGGGAAGTTACCCTAACAGCTAGCACAAGGCAGGTACCACAAAGAAATCCCACACTTGCAGCTTCTCTCCGTTCAGCTGCCTTTGTGTTGGTCTCTGTGGTATAACAAGGGAGGAGGAAACTAAGCGTGGCTCAAGAATCTTTTTTTTTAATATTTGTTGTTTTTATTTCATGTGAATGGGTGTTTTGCTTGCATGTATGTCTTTGTACCATGTATGTGCTGTGCCCATAGAGACCAGAAGAGGGTGTCCGATCCCCAGAAATTGGAGTTACAGCTGGTGGTGAACCTCCCTGTGAGTTCTGGGACCTGAGCCCAGGACCTCCGGAAGAGCAGCCCATGTTGTTAGCTGCTGAGCCATTTCTCAAGAATCCTAAGAAACAGACATGAAACATAAAGTAAAGAAATAGCACAATATAGGGCAAGTCAGGCCCAGGTCTCATGTCCCTCAGACGTGGGCTGAGTTTTTGTATCTACTTTTGGGTTGGAAAACAGCAGAGTGTACTTGAGTCTGGGTTATTGTTCGTTTGTGTATTGGTGCTGGGAACTGTACCCCAACCCAGAGTACGCAAGCACACACTCCACTACTGAGTTACAAGCCCAGCCTCCAGCTATAACGTTAAATTTTATGAACTCCCTCGACTTTTAGGTTATAAATTCAATCAGTCAAAGTTATTTACTGACTCTCTAATGTATGTCTAGGATATATTGTCTCTGATCCTCCTTACGCTTTGATGTTCCCAGGGATATCTGAGACAGAATGCTCAGCATTAAGGGGTACTTCTCTGAGCTCTTCAGAGGGAAGGCTGGTCTACCAGGCTAGGGGTATTTTGAGCCCGAACTAAGCTGTGCTCAGGTAGCTGAGGGGGTTGGCCGTGTCCTGTTCCGAGAACAGCAGTGCTGCCAGTCCCTGCATCGTCTCATGACCAGAATTGAATGTGAAAGACATGTCTAGTCAGTAATTCTTTGTCTCTTAAGACAATTTTTAAAAACAATTCAGCAGAGCCCTTGGCTTGCGTGATCATCAGAGAGGGGCAGGAGAGGAAGAGCAGAGGTGGGCAGAGGACAGACAGCCCAGCAAGCAACTAAAGATAACTGAAGAATTAGAGACGGAAGCACGCACCCTCATTAGAAACACCAGGGAGACAACCTATGCATTATCAACTTCATTCTCTGAGAGAAACCATTTTCCTGGCTCTTTTCTTTAGAGTTTTGCAGAAGAAAATGGTTTATTTGGTTCTGTTTGATGCTTTATTTTGTTTTCTTTTAAGATAAGAATTCACTCTGTAGCCCAGACTTGACTAGACTCACTATATAGACCAGGCTAACCTCAGACTCAGGGTGATCGTACATCTCAGCCCCTCACCAGCAGAGCCCTTTCGTTATAACATGTTTTGGTGGCTCGCCTTGATGTCAGCAGCTGGTTAGTTCACAGGGCCACCCAGTGCTGGCCTCAGGCCCCAGGGTCATGACTGGCTGCAAGGAGTACCATCAGTCAAGAGCCAGGAACCCTGGATCCCTAGAAGTACCTATGCCTCAGTCCTTCAGCATTTTCTTGGGGCACCTCATTTAACTTTCATAGTCTAGGTATTGGTGGAGATCAAAGCTGAAGACTCAGCAGATGAGAACCAGACGCCTGTCTCTGTCACCTCTGAGGTCTTATGGAAGGCTGTGAAAACCTCCCTCTCCTTTCTGGCTGTCCGGAAACAAATAAAATAGGGTACAATTTTCCTTCCTATTGAGGGCTCTTGCTGGTAATTAAAAAAATACAAAACAAATGTCTAAAGCTTAAAAAAAGTCTTTGGGCTGTATGCTTTTCTACACACCAAAAAAGGAAGCAGCCCCTCCAAGTAGGCTAACTCAGCCACATGGCCTGGCCTCATGTGTGCCCTGGGGGTCTTGTCTGAGCTCAGAGAAAGGACATGTGGCTTCCATCTGCTCTCTGGTGGAAGCTGGTTACCCTCCGATACACACACTGGTGTCTGGGAGAAAGAGCTTTCTTTCAAGGTCTTTGTTACAGTTGTAGGGCTTAAAGAACCTTAAAGTTACGGGTTTGTTTTACTCTATCAGATGAATCACATAGAAAGGGCCATCCTTCCAGAGCAGCTAGAAGCACTTACTGCTCCTGCAGAAGTCTGGAGTTTGGTTCCCAGTACCCACACAGGCAGCTCACAATACAGTATCCACTTCCAGGGGATTTGATGCCCTCTTCTGGCCTGCAAGGGATCCTGCATGCAAGAGCATGGAATATATATACACACAGAGACAGACAGACAGACACACACACACACACACACAAATAATAAATAAATAAGGGCCATACAATTGACTCTCCATCTGACCTGTCTGTGAGCATGTGTAGAAGACAAGTTTCTTTGCTTCTTTGCAAAATTCCCATCTGCCCAGTGCTCGGAACAGCAGATAGAACAGGGGAAATGAATGTCGGTATACCCAGCAATTGCCCAGAAAAACCTTTCAGGTTTCTGATGAGTTCCTGAAACCTACTTCTGAGTCCTGACATGAAGTAAAAGCATGGCTTGGCGGGGTAGGGATGGGGGGTCTGGAAGGTTGTAGAGCACCAGGCACCTACCCATAAGACCCTGGTAAGAGAAGGTGCTTTCTGACCAGGAGCCAGATCTACCCGGAGCCTGTGAGCCCAGGGACTCCTGTACGCAGCACACTTGGTTCTTGTGTGTGTAGACTCTGGTCCAGTGCCTGAGGTGCACTGAGGACGGTGGATGGGTCTCACATGTCCTCTCCTTTTTGCAGACATTACAGGTGATCTACCCCTACTCCCCTCAGAACGATGACGAGCTGGAGTTGGTCCCTGGGGACTTCATCTTTATGTCTCCCATGGAACAGACCAGCACCAGCGAGGGCTGGATTTACGGCACCTCGCTGACCACCGGCTGCTCGGGGCTGCTTCCGGAGAATTACATTACCAAGGCGGATGAGTGTAGCACCTGGATCTTCCATGGGTAGGTAGACCCACTCTCCTGCCCCGGTTGGCGACACCACCTGGTTGGCTTCCTACTGGGAAGCCAGCCTGAGGCTGCTCTCCATCTCTGGCTGGAAGATAGCCACATCTCGTGCCAAGCATGGACTGTTTCTGGGCTTCTGTCTGCTTCAACCTGGGCCATTACTCTGAGGGCGGGGCACTTCTCAGAGCAGCTAGACAGATTCCGTCTATGTCAGCCAGATCAATGGCAGAAAGAGACTGTAAAATCTGGAGCCCTAAATGTAGCCCTCATTTGCTAGGTCACCCTAAGCAAGTCTTCAGACCTGGAACGGATGTGCCCAGGCTACAGAGACTGTGTTTAAGGTGACAGGCACCTGTTGGAACTTAACAAGCATAATTCCTCACATTCCTTATTGAGGTGATAGCCACCTGCCCCCTTGCTACTCTGCTGTCCTCAGCCCACACTGGGGTCCAGTGTCCAAAATGGATCACGTTGTATGACCAGCTTTGTCTCGGTTATAAACAGGAACACAAAGCTGCTTTCTCTGTCCTAATCCAGGGAGCTCAAATCCAGCCGCCAGGCTTCACATGCAGGTTTGGTTTTCCCTCTGTTTTGTTTCTTCCGTGTGACAATGTTGCTGAGAGGCAGAAGTCCTGAAAGCCTTGTGTCCTTACTTCCCAATGTTGTTCCCATTAGAAGGGACCAGACCAGGGTGACTTCTGCCTCCTATTTTGTCAGAAGGCAAAGAACAAAGAAGGTCCCCAGACAAACCACACACTCAAGATAGGAAAGAAGACTCTTCCTTCCTCTGCCTCACGTGACACCCCACCCCACTCTGTCCCCAGTCCACAGGCATCCAGATGCCTCATGCCCACAAACATCCAGTTTTGTTTTATTTTAATGTTTCTGAAGCTGAAAATATAGAAGTTGAGACTTTAATCACCATTTTATCCCATGAAAATGAGGAAGGTCTGGGAGAAATCACACTAGTAAAGCTTAAAGTTCCAGTAGAGACTTTCTCTAAGAAAGTAGAGATGGGGATGGGAGGTGGGCGGGTTCAACCAGCCTAACCTACTTAGTGAGTCTCGGGTCAGTGAGAGACTCTTCAAAAAAAAAAAAAAAAAAGGAGGAGGAGGAAGAAGAAAGTGAAGGCTAACCATATGACTTAGTGGATAGGTTAAAAAAAAACCCTTGCCACAGAGCCTAATGTCCCAAGTTCAAACATGGTGAAAGGAAACACCCACTCCAGAGGGTTGTTGTATGACCTACACCCACACAGATAGATAGATAGATAGATAGATAGATAGATAGATAGATAGATAGATAGAGAGAGAGATAGATAGAGAGATAGATAGATAGATGTTTTAGAAGTATGTTAGCGAGGGCTGAAGAGATGACCCAGCAGTTAAGAGCACTTGCTGCTCAATCGTAAGGACCAGTGTTCAGATCCTAGCTCCTATAGGGCGTCTCACAAGCACCTGTAACTCCAGCTCCAAGGAATCTCTCTGATCCCTTCTTCTGGCTATTGAGGGCCCATACACATTTCCTCACACAGACACTTGTGTATACACACACACACACACAAGTAAAAATAAAATAATACATTTTTAAAGAGATGGACAGTGCCTAAGGAATTCAGGGTTGCCTGTGTCCTCCCCCCAACACACACACATAGACACACACATACACACATACAAGTAGAACAAATTACAGCCGCATGTCATGTTTGCCATAGCATTTGGGTTGGGGTGGACTTTGTACACAGTGATGGGACCTTGAATCTTGTCACGCAGCAAGCTAGCAGCTTGGTTTAAGCTCACCTCGTTGCTGTTCTGACAAATCACTTCCCAGAACATCTCCCCAATAAGTGGCTCATGCACATACTGAGAACTGAAGAATTTGCTTGATGAAGCACAGCTCGTGGGTCTCGTTTTTAAGCAGGGGGGCTAGATGTGGGGGAGCACACACATGAAGTCCTGCTCACCCTTAAAGACTTTCCGTGTAGCCCTCCTCCCTGAACTAGAACTCAGGATCCACCATGGGGGAAACTGACTGACCTTACTCAGGACACCGTGGAAGGTCTGTGCGTACCTCTTATTGTGAAGATAGTTGTTGATGTTATCTCCTGGGAACTGTGCTTTCAGTTAAACTACCAGGTTCACCGCTGGCTCTGCAAAGAGTGTCAGAATGCAGGGTTAGGCTTTGAGACTCTGTGATTAAGAACTTGAGTTTTAGTTGAATTTCTTTCCAAATCCTGTCTCTCTCGCGTACCAGTGGTGCAGACTTTGCCCAAGCTGAGTTACTTCTCTGGGCCAACAGGAAGGAGATAATCGTTGCACAGAGAGTAGAAGGTGTGGTGGCTCCAGGGAAGGACAGTTTTACAAGGCTCGTGGTGACTGTCCTGCAGTACTGCCTACAGAACGCCCACTAGGGTTTTGATGATTTTTTTTTCTGTCTATGTTTACCAGACCTCATTAAACTAAAGGTCTCTTCCGTAAAAATATCCCGACAGGTGAGCTATACTTGAATGCTTACCGCCAGGGCTAAAAATAACTCACAGAGGCATAGCTCAGCTCTGTAAGACAGATCTTCTCACAGGGGCCTAACCAAAGATGGACAGTCCTGGGGAGACATGTGAGCCACCTGGCTGGACCCTGGCTGGCTTCGTGAAAAGCTGTAGAAAGGGTTAATGCAGCGTCCAGAGACTTGGGGTGTCAGTGGCTTTTGTACTTCTCCCCACCCGGTGCTCCCCACCCTTCTGGATGGCTGCTCTTCCTGGTGGTCGTTTGTTCCTAACTACCTTCTGGGTGATGCTGGCCCACTGTCTTGTACAGTAGGGTGAGTTTCTGGCCTTCAGACAGGCCTAGCAAGTTCTAGGTAGGAACTGGCATCTTCCTGCTCTCTGAGAAGGGGTTCTGGGTATCAGACCTGCATCCTCTCCACCCTGGTCTGGCACTGTCCCTGCACTGTCTCAGGGGGAGCCAGGGCCTTTGACTGTAGTGACATTGAAGACGGCAAGGAAGCTGCCATTCTCCTCACCAAGGAAACTGGGGGGAGAGAAAAGGCCCTATCATTTTCTTCCCAGCTGTGATAAAGCAAAGACGTCACAGCCACGGCCAAGGGAGATGTCGGCAGGATTCCAGACAGCTAGACGTTGAAGGCCTGAAGCTTTGATGAGCCAGACAGGAAGACTGAAGCTTCTTCAGTTGTATGCCATTGGGGGGCTTAAAATAAAGGAGAACAGCTGGCCTATTAGAGTGTGTGAATGGCTCAGATTCCTTGAGCTATAGTTACTTAAATTTGCCCATACCAGGTTTAATTTGACTGTGCATCATACTGAATAGACACGCCTTGTTGAGATACAGGCCCCTGGTTCTTTGGCTCTGGACGAAAGTCTGTGGGGAGCAGGGTACAGCCAGGAGCACCTTCGTGCATCGGTGTGCACAGGGCTGCGAATCTCTCAGGGTCTGACACCTTCACCTGAACGTACCGTCAGACTGAGGGCGTAGCTCCATTGACAGAGTGTTTGCCTGACACGCCTGAAGCCTGGGCTTTGATCTTCAGCGTCATAGAGACTGAGCATGGCGGTGCATGCTTATAATCCCATCCCTTGGGAGGTAGAAGCAGGGTATCAGGAGTTTAAAGCCAGGCTTGGCAGTGTGTAGAGTTGGAAGCCAACCTGAACTAACTATATGAAACCATGTCTCAAAGGAAAACAAAAATTGGTTTGTCATTTGTAGGGGGAAAGCGGGGGTATGGGAGACTACGAAGGGCAAAAGGTGTGCCAAAGTCCTAAAATCATAGGATTTCCTGAAAACCGAAACAAACAAAAATCCAATCAACTTCTAACCTCTGATCTGACTGTATTGCTCATGGGTATTTACCATAGACTTTAAGGCAACATACAGTAACATTGATTGAAGTACTGGTCACAATAGCCAAATGATGAAACCAGCCTAGGTGTCTGTCAGCAGAGGAGCGATACAGAGAGTGTGGTCAATATATAAGTGGGGTTTGATGTAGCAGAAATAATGTCACTTGTGAGAAAGTAGATACAATAGGAGATTATTATCTTAAATGAATCAAGTCAGACTCAGAAAAGCAAATATTGCATGTTTTCTCTTACTTGTGAATTTTATACAGGGACATAAAATCACATACATGTACATATAAACATAGGTGTGACATGAACGTAGTCATAAGACTGTTTAAAGGAGTTTAGAGAACTGGTGGGGAGGTGGGGTAGAGGGAGAAAAGATGGTCGAAGTACATTATCAACTCTTGGTTGTTGTTGTTTTTCTTTTTTAGAGATAGGGTTTCTCTGTGTTGCTTTGGAACCTGTCCTGGAACTAGCTCTTGTAAACCAGGTTGGCCTTGAACTCACAGAGATCTGCCTGCCTACCAACATTTTTTTTGAAAGAAGATATTTGTGACCCCAAACTACAACCACCAGGCAGAATCTCTGATTAGCCCTGGCTGTCCTGGAACTTGCTATATAGACCAGGCTGACTTCAGACTCAGAGTTCTGCCTACTTCGCCTCCAGACTGCTGTGATCGAAGGGGTGTGCCACCACACCCAGCATCTAAGTACATTATGTACTTGTATGGCAATGTCCTTATGAAACTAAGTACTGTGTACAATGAATATATGTAAAAAAAACAAATAAACCAAAAAACTAGAGGTAGGCAATTTTTAAAAACCTGAAAAACAGCTTTCTTACTGATTTTAGAAAATATGGGAAAAATTCAAACATAAAATTCTAATATGCATACTTGTTAAAGACAAATACTACAGAGTGGGTGCTTGCTAGCCTGCACATATCATAGGGTCCACAGACACAAACCCAGACTTGAATGAGCACAGCGGACCTTTCCAAGAGCGAGAAATTAAAAATTCAAATACTTCCTTTTGAGACTGCCCGGTGACCCAGGAGATGTTTGTTGGATCTGCCCAGTGGCCGTATTTAAATAGCAGCCCTCATTATAGAAAGCTTTGGAGAGCCGTACTGTGTGCAGAAATTTTCAGTGTGGCATGTTTGGACAGTCTTGCCCTCAGCCAGAGCGTCTCTGGGCCTGCAAAGTGACAGTGGCGTAGTCAGAAATAAGAGCTCCTGGCTCACAGCTCCAAACATGTGGCAGGAGTCAGCTCCTCTGAAGTAACCCAGTGTTTCATCATCTTCTTGAAGTTGCTGTGGAGGCGAGCACAGTGCTGGAGGCTGAAGAAGGCAGGTTGAGGGGCAAGGGGTAAGGCTCTGCTCCTGAGCCTCATAGCCACAGGCGGCTGGTGCTGGGAAGACGTCTCCCCTCGCATCCCTCGGGTGGAAATTGCTGTGGAAAAGATTAAAGGCAGCGGGAACTGTTTGTTTCAGTGCAGCGACAGAAAGAGCTGGAACAGTGGTACATAATTGATACCTCATTATTCTTTAACGTGTCTTTGCTGCCAACCCTGCCTGTGGCATCCTCATAAGCCTAGAATCACTAGACCCCATCCCTGCCCAAAGAGATGCGTGCATCTGTTCTCAGCTCTGAGAACTGTCCGCCCCTTGTTTATTAACTATGAGGCTTCAGTCAAAAACAAGATGTTCTTGCCTGGGGATGGGTGTTCCTGCTCAGGTTCCCAAACACCATGTGACCAGACAGTCCTTTGTGCTAATTCCCATACTCCTGTCGAGCTTCAGCATGAACAGCACAGCAGATGACTCCTGGTCAAAGCAGTTAACCCCTTCCTCTCCTTTCTCTGCAGTTCATACTCCATCTTAAACACCGTGTCATCCAGCTCCCTCACATTTGGTGATGGGGTATTGGAGAGGCGGCAGTATGAGGACCAAGGACTCGGGGAGACGACACCTCTCACTATCATCTGCCAGCCCATGCAGGTGAGGCTGACCACAGGGGTCACACCGTGTCCTCGAATCTAATCGGGATGCTCTGAGGACCATCCTCAGCACTGACCTTGCTTCTTGCCAAGGGTCCCTAACCTTACGGGGAGACAAGTACACAAGGTCATAAAAGACACACAGTAGTCCCGAACTAGGAAGAGAAGGGTGAGTGGTGCCGTCTGTGGACATTGCCATGTGGGCCTGAGCTTGGAAGCAAGGCCATCCCAGGGAAGGAAGAGGAGGCTTTCTCTCAGAATAGGGATGACACCCATATTTGTGTCGGTAGAGTGAGGTTCTTAGCGTGGACGTGAGAATACATCAGTGTATTGATAACACTTGGGAGCCAGGCTGGAGGAAGGAGTAGGAGCTGTCAGGCAAAACAGAGACAGGTGGAACATTCAGCGTGTTAAGGGTGAAAACGGAGGAGATACACTTGTCTGGAGCCCAGGGTTTGACTTAAACAACATCAAGAGAGCAGGTGGCAAAGTCCACAGCACCAGTCCACCCATTAGCCCTGGCAAAGCAAAAAAGAAGCCAGTGGGAGAGTAGTGGTCAGCAAGGACCTGGCAGCTCAAGGCAACAGGACCATGGAACGCATCAGCAGGAAGGATGGGGAAACATCTGTGTGGTGCCGCTAGCAGCCGTGGAAGCCAGTAGTTGACTCAACTTGCCTAAGGCACCATTGAGAAGCTGCAGCTTAACCCTCTGAGGCCATTCTAGAAATACCAATCTATGCAGTCAGATAGCAGAGCGCACATGATGGTTGGGATGTGCAGAATGTGGCTGGAGAGAGAGAGGACTCAAGCAGGTAAGGGCACTGGCTGCCCTTCCAGAAGACCCAGGTTCAACTCCAGCACCCACATGGCAGTTTATAGCTGTCTGTAATTCCCGCCCTAGTGTATTCTTCTGGCCTCTGTGGACACTGCACACACTTGGTACCCATACATGCATGCAGGCGAAACACCCATAGACATAAATAATAAAATTGTAGAAAAAGGAATGTGCACAGCAGGGCACTGGATATAAACTAGGCATGAGGCAGACACCTGTGACAATGGAATTTCTCCCTCCTAGAAGGAACTGATGACATATCTCTTTGGAGGAGATAGCTGCCCTTCTAGATGATCATCTCTACATTAAGGGCAGGTTTGGCCCATGAACTGTGCCTTGAGTAACCCTCCTGTTACAGTAGGGGGCAGCAAAGAGCATGGCACTTACACAATCCTTCCTATTTCAAAGCACCTGCAGGCATCTCTTAGGCACCTGAGAGTAATTTATGACGGCTGTAGTTTACTATCCTCGCTTTACAGGCAGGCCAAACTGAACTCAGGGTGGTCAGAGAGATTGTCAGAGTCATATACTGGCAGCATTTGTCCCAGAGCTCCGCTCACTTGGCATCAGGGTTGGTACAGTGTGTCTGCTTACTCCTTGTTTTCTTCCCCTGCAGCCCCTGAGAGTCAACAGCCAGCCTGGGCCCCAGAAGCGTTGTCTCTTTGTGTGTCGGCATGGGGAGAGGATGGATGTTGTGTTCGGGAAGTACTGGCTATCCCAGTGCTTTGATGCCAAAGGTGAGTGATTGTAGTCTCTCCATTCATCCAGTTTGACTCTATGGGTTCAGCTAGCCACAGTTAACCATGGTCTAAGACTAGTAAGTGGAAAGTCTCAAACAAGCTCTCTTCGTTTCGGTTTCTACTGCTGTGATGAATCACCATGACCAAACAGCAAGCTGGGGAGAGAAGGGCTTATTTGACTGACATTTCGACATTGTCAGCCATCATTTGAAGGAAGGACAGGACAGGAACTGAAATAGAACAAGAACCTGGAGGCAGGAGCTGATGCAGAAGCCATGGAGGGATGCTGCTTACTAGCTTGCTCCCCATGGCTTGCTCAGTCTGCTTTCCTATAGAACTCAGGACCACCAGCTCAGGGGTGGCTCCACTCACCATGGGCTGGGCCCTCCCCCATCAATCACTAATTAAGAAAATGTTCTACAGGCTTGCCTGCAATCCAATCATATGAAAACATTTTCTCAATTTGGGTTCCTTCCTCTCAGATGACTCAAGTTGATGCAAAATTAGCCAGCACACAAGCAGTCCGTTTGTTTTATGTTATGATCCCTCCACTCTAAGTAATGTGATAAAATCTCAGGCTATCCAAGTCTGTCCCATCTGGGTCATCATCCCTTTGTCCAATGTATCCACAGTGCGTATTGTACCTATCCATTTCTCACCTGCTATCATCTTAGTTATAAAATCTGCAGTCACAGTCTCATTTGTTTCTCTTCACTCGGTCCTGTAGTTACAGCACTCTTTCATAAGAATTCCAAGAGCATCACAATTCGGTGTTTTGTGCGAGCCATCTCTTGTAACTTGCATTGTGGTCTATCATTTGATTATTCCTTATTGCTGTTGCTGACTTATAAGTTAAATGTTATGATAGGTGTGTTTTGTGGGAGTGAAAAACGTAGTCTATTCAGGATTCGTCACTGTGTATGGTTTTAGGCATCTAGTGGGGCCCTTGGAATCCATCACAAGTCTCAAAGGAGTGGTGGTTGATGGCCTGCACAGCACTGCATACCCATAACGGCCTCTAGGGGGCACAGTCAAGCTGCTTTTATGTACATGTACTTATCATGTACATGCAGTTAAAAAATTTTTGGAATCTCTGAGTCCTTCCTGATTGTTCCAACTTATAGGGAAAAGATAAGTGTTTGTAACCCCGTTCTATAAGCTGAGGTACCAGGTAACAAAGAGTCACTGTATCTTGCCCACGTTCAGACAACAAAACCAGTTCAGAGACGCGTGCTGATTCTATGACCGGAGTTCCCACGATGGCATCACTGTGACCCATCTGGTTCGGTTCTCACTCGAGTGGCATTTTAAGAATGGGAACCTTGCCTGAGTCTGGTTGTTATATTCATTGAGAAATTCCCTCATCGCTCTCATCAGCAGAAGGGAAGGTGAATTCTAAGTCAGTTTACTGAAGAAAAAGTGTCAGATTCGATGTTTTCCATTGGCTTCAGACAGTTCCATTCAGTGTCTTTGACCAAGAAGGAGGAGGGGTCAGGATCCTCAAGGAATGTCTCGAGTAAAGAAAAAGTCTATGTGGTCTTTATTTGCTCTTCTTCTCCCACAAGGCCGCTACATACGCACCAACCTGAACATGCCTCATAGCTTACCTCAGCGGAGCGGTGGCTTCCGAGACTACGAGAAAGACGCGCCAATCACTGTGTTTGGGTGTATGCAAGCAAGACTAGTGGGTAAGGGCTCCTGTGATTACATAGCATCTCCTGGTACGTTCGACAGACCCACACCATGAGTGTGTAAACGCACTTCTTGGAACTTCCGTGTGTGTGTGTGTGTGTGTGTGTGTGTGTGTGTGTGGATTTGTTTTGTTGGTTTTTTTGAGACAGGGTCTTAAAGACCAGGATGACCTAGAATATCAGGTAGGCCCCTGCTGGTTACAGACGTGATCCCGACAAGGAATGAGAGCTGGGAAGTCAGGCTTGGTTTACATATGCCACTGGTCTAGTCATGTGTCAGCTGATAGCTCTAGACAGCAGCATCTGCCAGCAGGTGTAAGAAGTGCTGAAGGTGAGGAAGAGGTACGGGGGCATTGCTGAATTTGCACAGGCCCAGTGACTCACTGATGCTGTTCAGTTCCCTGAAAGCGTTTTCTGTACTGGCTGTGCAGAAACTATGCCACGCACTCCTCAGTCATTCAATACGTATTTATCAATCATTTACTTTGGGGCAAGTTCCTGGATGAGGTAACTGGGACCCAGGTGTGAATGGACGCACATGTATGTGTTGTGGGTGGCTGTCAGACTGTGTGGCTGACCAGACAACAAGCCACACAGAGTCTGAGGAGAATAGAAGAGAAGGGATGGAAGGAAGCAACGAGGGACCGAGAAGGGAGAAGAAAGGATGAGTAAGAGGCAAGGTGAGCCGGGGTCACATAGGAGCCGTCTGTAAAGAAGGAACAGAAGAAAGAGGGGGGTTTTTTTTGGCATCAAAGACATTATAAACAAAACCGCAAGGTTAGACATCGAGAGATCCCTGTGGCTAACGATTCACTGAGTAAAGACACAGCAAAAACTTGGCGAGCGAGTTCAGTCCCCAGTGTCCCGCGCTCGGCCTCGCCAGCAAGAACGACGCGGGGCACTTAGGATTCTTCTGCAGTAAAGCTTTAATGCATCTTGAGAGGGAGAGCATCAGCTTCCAAAGCGGAGACCCAGAATGAGGGGAACCCAGCCCTTATAAAGGAAACAGTCCTTGCTTCTGACGTGTCACTCTTGGATTGGTCCGCTGCCCATTATCCCAGATGATGCCTGGGAAGTAGGCGGGGACGCAGCAGTAGAGAGTTACCAAGCACATGCGCTGGGATTAAAGGCGTGTGCTACATCACCTTGAACTCACAGAGGTCTGCCTGTCTCTGCCTCCCAGGCTTTGGGACCAAAGGCGTGTACTACCACACCTTGAGGTCACAGTGGTCAATCTCTACCTTTGTTCCTTGAAGCAATGGAGAATGTGGTTGCGGCCCTCCACACCCCAGAACCTAAACAAAGGTGGGAGGAGGGAACTAAAGTTGACCTCTGGCTTCCATATGTACATGTGCTCTCCTCTCTCTCTCTCCCTCCTCACACACAACAACAACAACAATAAATACATTTTAAAAAATGAATAGCATTACAGGGGAAGCCGGGCGATGGTGCACGCTTTTAATCCCAGTACCTGGGAGGCAGAAGCAGGTGGATCTCTGTGAGTTTGAGGCTAGCTCGGTTTACAGAGCAAGTCCCAGGACAGCCAGGGATACACAGAGAAGCCTGACTTGAAACAGCCTAAAAGAAGTAATCTAATAATAGTAAAGAGTACATGGGATGCTGCGAGCTGTTCTTATTTCTAGAGCAGAGGTTGAGTCAGGTCAGGAGAAAGGACTGGCAAGGTAGCCAAGTCCTTGGAAGACACCGACCCCACATGAAGATGTTTAGGGCTTGCCTAGAAGAGAAAAGCAGTGGATTGCATGGGGAAGCATTAAAGCATTAGTTGGGTCTCTGATGTTCAAGAGTCTGGCCGCTGAGATTTGGGTTCCCACACTGGAATTATAACAAAGTCTGACTAACCCCCTCCGGGTTATCACAGAACGGGTTTCAGCATCTTCCCAGTAGAGGTCAGAGCATTACCCTGCTAGTAGGCCTCCCCAAGAGGGCATTTTGTTGCATGCTGGCTCTAGAAAGAAAGAAGAAGGCATAAAGAGGTGTGTTGCTTTGCCTCTTCTCTCAGGGCACTCTTTGCATGGGTGCACTGATGAGGGGTCTGGTCGACATTACTGGCTCTCCGTGAGCTGCTGCTGGGGAAGGGAGGTGTGTGGATCTGCTTGGCATGGTCCCATCAAGGGTCAAGATGAAACCCAAGTGACTCCGTCATGTTGATTCTCGGCTGATTTGCTTGGCAGGTGAAGCCTTGTTAGAAAGTAACACCGTTATTGATCACGTTTATTGCTCTCCATCCCTACGCTGCGTTCAGACTGCACATCATATATTGAAAGGTAAGACCTGTAGCACGACAGTGCTTATGTAGCTCATCCGACTGCTTCCTGCCACTTACTGCGGAGTTATGAAGCTTCAAAAACTGAAAGTTTATTTTTGTTGTTGTTGTTGTTTTACTGAAACGGTTTCAAGGTAGCGTGTAACTGAAGTTACCCTCAAACCTGCAGCAGTCCCCCTGCCTCAGTCTCCTGAGTGCTAGGATTACAGGCTTGAGTCATCTTGGCTCACACAAATCTGGAACTTTTATTGAGGATTCTTCCACAAGGTGGCAAACCTTGAACAAAAGTCATACTCCTAACGATGTCATCCAGATAGAGGGGAGATGCTAATCATTTTTCTCTAAGAATTTTAAGCTGTCTTGGTTGGATTGTAGCTATACAGAAATCTTTACACCTTATATAGACATGGTTCTCTCTCTGCATTTCAGCAGTTAAATCTCTTGTTTACCTTTGGTTTATAGCAGTGGCTGAGCTGTTGGAAATTCCACATCATTGCCATCTTACTTTCTTCGGTTAATTGGAAAGACTCACTTATTCACTTATTTTTGAGGCACGGTCTCACTGTGTAGCCTTGACTGGCCTGGAGCTCACTTTGTTGGCCAGATTGGCCTCAGACTCAGAGAGATCCACCTCCCTCTACCTCCCAAGTGCTGGGATTAAAGGTGCGCACCGCTGTACCCCACAAACTGGAAAGGCTTTAAAAGCCCCCGCACTGTAAAAGTACTCAGCTCTCACCCTAAAACCCATGGAAGTTTGTTTTCGAGCCATCTCTATTCTCCCCGCGTTGGAAAGGAGATGGGGGCTGGGGAGGCGGGGAGTTGGACTGAACTTGAGCCAGACAAACAAATGAGCCAGAAATAAAGAAGCCAGCAAAGAATTTGACACAACACTTGAGTCCTCTGTTCTTTAACCTTAAGTAAACCTTCCTCTCAGTACAGAAGCGTCTGTGTGCTCACTATGCACAGAGAAACTGGACTAAAGGTGGTGTAAGGAGGGCTGAGTGAGTCTGAAGGGAAGATTTGTATTCCCAGGGAATCACACTACGATAAAACAGAACGTGTGCACTGCCACATGTAAATGTCCAACTGGGTTCCCTGATGGACAAAGCGAGTATTTATGACGCTCAGGTACAGCATAAGCCACTGGACAGTCGTGGGTGCCACGAGAATAGCTGAAGGCTTTGAGTTTTGTTCTGTATGATGTCATGGAATTTACTAGAGAAAGAATTACAATGTAGAAATGAGAGGGACGTGGTGGTGCACACCTATAATCCCGACACTCCACAGGAAGCCAAAGCAGAAGGATCGAGAATATGAAGTCAGCCGAGGGTATACAGCGAGATTTTTGTTTCTATGAGTACAAAGGGAGTCAGAAGCTTGGACAGATTGGGTAATGACTTGTGGAGGGGAAACTTTCTCTTCAATCTGCTAATGACCAGCATACATGGTGGAGGTGCAGCAAGAAGAAAAAAATGCACTTGTTGGTAAACAAAAATGTATTTTATTTTTTAAGCACATGCTTTATGTGTAACTGTAAAGTTTACCTATTGAATACATTTATGGTTTACACTGTAAAACACAAATTTACAAATTTGTCCAAACCTGTATGCTTCCACCTGAAGTGATATATAGTCTAATAGGAAAGGAATCGTGGTCTTGTTATTAAAATATTTTTTATATTTTGAGTACCATTACACCATCTCCCCCTCCCTTTCCTCCTCCCAAACCCTTTGCTACACCCCCCACTCTCTCTCATGGCCTCTTTCTTCATCAGCTGTTAGTGTGCATTTGTCTTTCTGAATCTGTAAGCCCGACCTGGCCCGTTTGTACAGTGCTACCTGTATGTATGGTTTCAGGCTGACCCTTTAGTATTGGACAGCCATCGGAGATGCTCTTCCCTGGAGCAAACCACCTCTCCCATTCTCAACACTCCCCCGTTGCTCACAGTTCCTTATGTAGGGTTGAGGCCTCGTGGGCTTCCCTATCCCCCTCCACCATCGTGTCTGCTGGCGTCATCTTTGTTGAGCTCATGGTTAGCCCGTCATGTTTGTGAGGCTTTATCTTCTGATAGTCCTAGGAGACACACTCTTGTAATAAACTCCCTGGTCCTCTGTTTCTTCCCATCTTCCTGTTCCCTCTTTCTCAAGATTCACCTGAGTGGTTGGTTTGGGATGTAGGTTAGGGTTCGGGTTCTGTAGATGGATCTTTTACGACTGGGCTCCACAATTCTGCATCTGTTTAGTTGTGGTCTTCTGTAATGTGTTTCAACTGTTGCAAAGAGAAGTTTCCTTGATAGATGGTAATGACCATACTTGTGTGGGGTTTACAGATGAATATTTAGGATGTAGCTGGGGATTGTGCTGGTTTAGTAACGTTGTAGGATCTCCCCCAAGATCTGTGACTTCACAAACCCCAGGTAGTTGGCTAGGTTTCTGGTACCATGCATGATTTTGCTCACATTGAGCAGGTCTTTAGTCCAATTAGAGTGCTGTTGGTTACCATGCCACTGATACACAATTAGGGTTTTCCTGCCATGCGTAGCATCATTGTGGTTATAGACATTAAGAGCCCGGTAGGACTTTTGGTTGCTTTCCTCCTTTGGAAGCATGCGTGGCACATCCTGCTCTGCCTTATAATTTTTGTGACAGCTTGTCGTGTGGTTCATTCTTTTCCACTGACGATCTAGTGAGACTTCCTTCATCTTCATTTTACTTCATCCCTAAGGTTTACAACAAGACAATCACTTAAAGATTCGGGTCGAGCCGGGCTTATTTGAATGGACAAAGTGGGTTGCTGGGAGCACATTACCGGCGTGGATACCGCCATCAGAGTTAGCTGCGGCCAACCTGAGTGTTGATACAACCTACAGGTAACTTTCTAACTTGCTGTCTCCCTGGTGCCCTGTGTCCTGCTCTGTTACCACGCCATGTTCATCAAGCACATGATGGACCTCACATGACCTCCGTGGAATTGTTCGTGGTGGTAGAAATCAGCTACAATTTTAGAAACCAGGACTTGGGGAAGTTCAGTGTTTCCTTGTATTTAATGTTAGCATAAATTAGCCTTCTTATCCTACCCGCTCTTATGTTCAGGTTTTCTAACTTTATTATATCTACATCAGTGTAGCAGTAAAGACATTTCGTATTTTAGGGAAACACATGAAGTGAGGACAGAACAGCTCAGTGGATGTGGGACTCTGGGACGCAACAGTGGAGCACCTTCCATTTCTACCTTTGACCTTCCAAATCACTTGCTTATTTATCCTCTTGAGTCAGGGTCTCATTATATCGCCCAGGCTGACCTGGAAGGCGTGACTTTCCTGAGTGTGTTTCCCAAGGACTGTGACTACAGGCACGGGCCACCACATCCACCTTCTCCTGGATTTTTAATTCTCCTATGTTCATTTGTTATTCTTATCATCTTGGAAAGTGAAAGCAACTGAGATGTGTGTGTCCGCATGCACACGGACATATAAGCACTCTGCTGAACCCTGTTCCCAGCCCAGAAAGCCATTTTTATCTATATGACAGTCCAAGCGGCTTGCCTATGGTAAAACGTCTTGTGATCATGCATGGAAATAATAATGATGACATCACTGTAGTAAAAAAAAATTGACATCTATTAATATTTTTCTGTGTCTCCGGCTCTGTGTGTTCTGCCTTGTAGCCATTCCAGTCCTGTTTATTGCTCTTTCCATTAGACCATACTCTGTGCTAGAATGTTTTTTCAATGCCCTCAGGTAAACAATCTACATGCCTGGTAAAGAATTAACCAATAATAATACAATGGCAGTACCTATCAAAAAACCCACCCAAATGCTTTGAGGAAAGACCAGAAATCACAACCATTTTCAGTAAGAAATGAAATTCCTCTTTCTTAGGACAGAATTTGGCAGACTGACCATTACATATAGAATTTTCTTCCCTGTGGTCTCTGTTGGCCTCCTTCTGTGAATAATCCATTGAGTTCTGGGACAAGGTGGGAGAGAATCTCCTTCTCCATATCCCGTCTTCTGCTCTGTGGGTAGGAGCTAAGATAACACAGTCACTCAGCTCTGTCTTAAGGGAATTAGCTTTCCTCACACATCCCATTAAATTGGACTCATCACTAGTCCACCTCACATGTTGTTCTGTCCACTCTCTGGCTACTGTTTTTCTCTTACTTGGGAGAAATAGCAATAGACTATTGTCCCTGTGCCAACACCGTCACCTTTCTGCCTGGGAACAAGGTCAGGTTGCAGCTGGCACTAGTGAAATAGCCCTCCCCTGTCTCCACCCAGCCCTCTCCGAGTCCTCGTGCGGTGACTGGGTTTTAGTTTCCTCTGAGCATGTGTTCCACGCTGTTTCCCAGGATGACCTACAAATTCTACAGATGTGCTCCCGCTGAGCTTTCCACTGCACTCCAGATGTGCACCCAGGTCATACACCAACGAGCTGTGCAGGCAGGATGAATCCCGGGAATTGCTAGATCAAAACATGGTCCTTAGTCTAGGTTTCCTTTTCCATTTTAAAATTGAGCGTCACATTTTCTGCCAGTTTTGAGTAGGAATAGGAAGCCTCTGATTCCACGAAGAAGTTGAGAAAGCCAAAAGTAAAGCATTTGAGAGGCAGTGTGGTAGAGTTGACCACTGTCATGAATGGCACCAAGTGAATAGGCCGGCAGTTCTCAACTTGTGGTTGAGAACCCTTTGGGAGTCAAACAACCTTTCACAGGGTCTGCTAAGACCATTGGAAAACACAGATATTTACATTACGATTCATAATAGTGGCAACATTACATTTATGAAGTAGCAACAAAAATAATTTTATGGTTGGAGGTCACCACAACGTGAGGATCTGTGTTAAATGGTCACAGCATTAGGAAGGGGGAGAACCACTGGAATAGACAGTTGGATCAAGTAAATGAAGCTCACATGGTGACACAGAAACTCCCCCAAGAGTCAATATAATCAGAGCCAAGCATGCTTCGCTTCCAGAGCCCTGCCTCCAGGGCTCAGTGGTTATGGGCTCTCGCAGAAGAACTGTGCTTGGTTCCCAGCATTCTCGTGACTGTTCACCACTGTCTGTAACTCCATTTCCAGGCAATCTGATGCCTCTTCTAAGCACTTCATGCTCCCATACATGCATGGTACACTTCTATACACTCGGCCACATATACGTAAAATTAAATAAGTAAATGATTTTTTAGGAAAATAAAAAGAAAGAGTCTTGACTCCTTGCAACAAGGGCCATGCAGAAGAGAAGGGAAGGACTGGGAGCTAAGTGAGGAAACCACATCAGGCTAATAGCTTATATAGCTAGGCATCATCCACAGGTAGCAATAGCAGCCTGTGGGCTGCTATGTGTAGAAAGCAGGTGAGGGAGCTGGGCCAAGAATACAAGAAGGAAAAACAAAAACAAAATATTCTGCCCACTGGGAAACACTTCCTAGCAGAGTACAGGGCCCTGACACTCAGTTGTAGTGGGAGGGCCAGGGAGGACAGGGGACTGAAGGAGGCCATGGATGCGGCGTGCGAGCGGGCTGAGCTTTGAGTACAGTTCAGGGCAAAGCCTGCACTGCAGATTGGACTAGTACAGGTTGGAGAAGAGGGTGGCCATGGGAGAATGCTGGGAGAACTGCCAGGGAACCCTTCAAGTTCCAGGTACAGTAAGTGGTTGGAAGCTGACCTAACTCTAAAGGTGATGCAGGGCCTTGTAGGTATAGTTAGCAGTGTGATAGGTCCTGCTCATCGGAGAAACTTGGACTCTGCCTCACAGCCATCAGGACATCCTTCAAGACGCTGGGAGAAGCCAAAGGCAAGAACAGATGAAGAGCTAGGTCCTAAGATACCATGACAGTGTGGTCTCACCCACAGAGTGACTCCCTGACCAGACAGCGTGGCCTTTTGTTACAGCATGGGGGTAGGGGAGGAGCTCCTGGGAGACAGGATAAAATCACTGATGGTGGAACTGCATCAGAGGTGGGCGTGGACAGAGAAGGCCAGGAAGAGGAATATCCTCCAGAACAAAGATGTCCATTCCTAAGTGGTGGTGACTCTTGCCTGTCCGTGTCCTCTGGGAAAGAGTCGAGTGGTGGGCATCAGGAAGCTTCCTCCTGGGAGAAGAAGGCCTGTTGAGTGAAGATGAGAAAAAGCAAGTTCCCTCTGGATTTCCTGATAGTAAAATAGAACACCAGATGGACAGGCTTTGGGGTTTTGTTATTGTTGTTGTTGTTTAATTGGTTGGTTGACCAATTATTTACGTGTTTGGTTGGCTGGTTGGTTGGTTGGTTGTTTGGTCTGTTTGCTGTGTAACCCAGGCCGGCCTTTAGTTCCCATTAGCAGTTCTCGTGCCTTAGCCCCGTGAGTGCTTAAATTTCATTTTTGTGCCGGCCTGCCCAGCTATGATGGGTGATCTCGAAGAGAACACTCTCGGAAGTTGTCCTGTGTAAGAGGTTCAGTTCACAGGGCACGTCTAAGACTCAGCTTCAAATATGGACTCTGAGAGAAGTTAACGACACAGCGCGTCAGCTGTCACCTCAGAGCCAGTTTGTCACCTAGAGATTTAGATTGTATGCAAGTATTGCTGGGAAGGCACCACCAGAAGCATGCAGACTGTGCAGTTTTAGAGAGCCCTGCCACCCAGGGGCCTCTTAGTAAATATTTTCTGGACTAATTTTAACAGTAGTTATTTCAAAATTATAATCAAGATGCCTTGTGAAGTTAGCTCAACACCACCTGTACCAGGCACCACACATTCAACAATTAAAGACACAAGAAAATGGAAAAGGTATAGGAAATAGATAAGACAAATACTTCATGGACCAGACCCCTCCCCATGGGCGTGGGTGACTGGTCACCATGGTGAATACTTTGATTCTCCTATCAAATGCCCTTGTAGATTGTGTCTCACAGTTATGGTTTCCCTCTATAGCATCCCCACCTGGTCCACACAGAGAGTTTCTCAAGTGGAGAAATGAAATTCATTGTTATGTCTCTCGGGCTTTTCCTGGTGCTGGGTGCATAGTTTAAAATAAGATGCAAAGAGGAGGGAAGTGGCTGATGGAGATTTCACTGACTCACAAATAGATGGACAGCACACTGGTTTTTCTGAGCGCTCCTTGCAGCTCTTTGTGAATAAAGCCGCCAAGGAAAGCTCAAGCCCTCCAGGTGATCTGTACAGAGGGACCAGTCTCCACCTCGCTCCACATTAGCCAGATGGTTAGGACCCTCAGTGACCAGTGATGCCAAGGAAAAGTGTGCAGTCTGCTTAAGTGTGTCCCTGTGGGTAAGACAGTCACAGAATGCCTCCCTTTTCCATTGAGTCACTGTGTGTGACACCCATAACTTTTAAGCCTCAGCATCCTCCTGATGGAAATTATCTGCCCTGCACCCCTTTCTTTCCCGAGAAATGAGGAAATAGAAACACGGGCTCTTCCAGGAGATCTGGAAGTATATAGAGTGATATCATGTTCCTTTATCTCGGGATCAAAACGTCAGAATGTTTCCTCTCCTTTGTTTGCTTTTCCGTTGTAGACCTCACATCCCAGTCAGCAAATTAGTGATTTCTGAATCCTATGACACCTACATCAGCAGAAGTTTCCAAGTGACGAAGGAGATAATAAGCGAATGTAAAAGCAAAGGTAGGTGGAGTTGTTTGGGACCCCATTCCACAGGTGGGCATCTCTCCTTTGTGATTTATGAGCTGTTTGAGGGTGTTTTGAATTTGCTTTTTCCAATTTAGTAGGAAAGACAATGTTCCCAGGCTCTCTTGTCGAGCCTTTCACGTTCCATTTGGGATAGCCTGTGTGCATGTAACGTGAGTGCTGCACAGGGACCCGGTAGATGGTGTTACTACTTTAAATAAGCTGGGCTTTGCAATGTATCCTATGGGGAGGATGCCCAGTTAGAATAGTACCATCTCCCTGCAGGGATCCAGGATGGGGATCGTTGTGTAGACACAAACTCGTCCACAGAAATGCATACACTGCTTGCCTCTCAGAGACGGGTCTCGAATAGTTGATCAAATAGTTGATGCTGCCTGGGACCATCTGCCCACCATAAGCTTTAGTTAATACACTTATACTCGAAGGGCAAACATTGCAGCTATGTACATGCAGATGTTAACAGCGGGTAGTCATGGGCAACTGAGTATGGATGGTCCCACACTGCTGTTATTACTGATAACTCACGGCCATGGAGTGACCTGAGGTGTGGTCTCAGCTGTGAGGTCTCCAGTGTTCACAGTTCTGCAGTGGCGACATTTAAAACTGTATTAGAGGGGCTGGCTCAGAGATGCTGGGGAATGTTATTTTAAGGTGTGTTGCTTTTGTTTATGCTGCCCTTATTTAGCTCTTTGAAGCCGTGATTCTTTGCCTGTCTAAAACACCTGATGGCCTAATAAAGAGATAAATGGCCAATAGCAAGGCAGGAGCAAGGATAGGTGGGGCTTTCAGGTGGAGAGTATAAATAGAAGGAGGATAGAGACAAAGAGGAGAGCGGCGAGAGAACAGGGGAGGGGGACAGCAGGGACCAGCCACTGAGCCTCCCGGCCAGCCACAGAGTAAGAGCGAAAGAAAGATGTACAGAAATTAGAAAAGGAAAACACCCAGAGGCAGAAGGTAGATGGGATAATTTAAGAAAAGCCGTCTAGAAATAAGCCACGTAAAGGCTGGGCATTCCTAATTAAGAATAAGCCTCTGTGTGTGATTGATTGATAGATGTATGGCGGGCCCCTCATAAAGGGTAAAACATCACACGACACAGGGAGCCTGCAGACAGAGACCAGTAAGCTTGTGTCTCACTTGTGGTGATAGTTATGTATGCATGGGAGGGCGTCACCAAACACTGTATGCTCACACCCAAAACCGTGCTGATGAGCCTGGTGAGATTGGAATCGTGAACTGTACCCACATCTCTATCCATGGTTTTGATGGTCAAATGTTATATCGTGAAGCATGGAATCATGGGGGAGGCTGGGTGAAGAGACATGAACCTCCTTACTCCGGTGGTATGTGGGGGCATGACTTCTTATAAATCTGTGATTCTTTCTACTTTTTCCTTTGGAAAATAATTTTCAGTTCTTTTTAAATTATCACACAGTATATTAGATACTATTATGCTGTACAAGGTATTAGATATTATTGTGAACATTTTTAGAAGAGGTGTGTTTTGGTAGAGTCTCTGCCCCCAAATTTGCCTATTTCTTTGCAATGTCCAGGACATTGTGCACTCCAGAGATGTCTACCACTGAACTCTATCCCTAGATTTCTTTAAAATTTTTAATTTGCTTATAATAATCATAACTATTTATAGCATGCACTGTGATTTCAGCATATGTATATGTGGTGTGTAGTGAGTGAGCCGGTTGGGGTAATGAGCCTGTCTCATTTCCTAGGAAATAACATTCTGATTGTGGCCCATGCATCTTCCCTCGAAGCCTGTACCTGCCAGCTCCAAGGCCTGTCCCCGCAGAACTCCAAGGACTTCGTCCAAATGGTCCGGAAGGTAATTCACTCTCACATTCATGGGGCCGGTGGTACTTTGCATTTCTGTAACTGTTCTGTGACCAGCTGATAGCTAATTTCCCTGAAGCAGAATTTTTCACTGAGCTGGGAAGACTCGTTTACTGATTCATTCAGCCAAGATGTGTGCAAGTGGAACTCTGTAGGATATTTGATTAGGACCGTGTAAGAGGAAAAGGTTTAATGGCGGATCTAAGAACTGTAAGCAGAGGCAAGTACGAATGCAACCGAGATCTTAGCCTGAAAAGCGGGCCCAGCAGGCAGGCCAGGGGAAGCAGCATGTGAAAACAACCAGGCTGAAAGATGAGCTCGGGACCAAGGGAGGACAGAAGTCTAGGAGGCTGACCTTACCCTCTGGTCTGGATTCTTCCTTTTGCCTGTATTTTCCATCAGCCACATCCCCCCCTCCCAGCCCCCACCCATGCCGCTTCACGCAAGGATGCTGTCTCCTTTCCCTTCAGACAGAGTTCAAACTCAATCACAATTTTCTTATTTAAAAAGAAAAATGTTCCCTTACGTATACATCCATCCCACCAGTCTGTAATCTACTGGGGCGGGTTGACTGTCTTGCTTATGGCTGGATACTGAACACAAAGATAAACTCTGAGTTGCCTCGACAGCCCGTGGTTTCTTCTCTGAATGTCACAAGTGCTTGTGCAGGATTCCCCAAAGAAGATCAGACAAAGTTGACACTTTTTCTCTTTTTTCTTTTTGTTAATTTTTTTTTCAAGACAAGGTTTCTTTGTGTAACCCTGTCTGTCCTAGAACTAGCTCTATAAACTAGGCTGACCTCCATCCCACAGAGATCAACCTGCCTCTGCCTCCTGAGTGCTGGGATTAAAGGTGACACATTTTTTTTTAAGTTGAATAATCAGCTAGGTGTGGTGTCACATGTCTATAATCCCAGTGCTTGGGAAATAGATCCCAGATGATCAGGACTTCAAGGTCATTCTTAACTGCATAATGAGTTCAAGGCCCATCTGGACTACCTGAGACCCTAACTCAAAAAACTTGAATATTCTTTCCCATTATGGCCAAATAGAAAATGAGAAATTCTTGGTATGCCTTTTAAACTTGATGTACAATTTGGAGTTTAATCTTTGGTACAATTGCATTACTCTAATCTCTCCCCAAGTCTGAGGTCAACTTGGGTCTGAAAATACAGTATTATACAGTAAGATACCGGCAGGGTGGAGGTGAACACATTCGTATAACTGATATTATAGTATATTGTTAAAACGATTCTGTTTTATTTATTATTGGTGGTGGTCTTATTCTGTCTAGTTTATAGATTAAGCCTTATAATAGATGTGTAAATATAGGAGAAAAACCATACACCGGGTTTGATACTGTTCAAATTTCAGACATCAGCTTAGAACCTGGAATGCATCCCTGTGGTTAAGGCAGCATCATGCATGCTTCTGTTCTCTCCTCCAATGCTATTAGCCAGCAATCTGTAATCATGAAGTAGGGGTACTCACTGTTGACCAGATCCTGCTGATCAGGAACTCACACTGTTGCCTTAGATTTACCAGTCCCATCCATTTAGGATTGTTTGTTGACTTGAAAGGTTTTACTTCCATTTCTGCCACTGTGCCCTGGAAACTCTTGAGAGTTTGTTTCCTTCTACACGAGGGTGAAGGCATTAATTAACTCTTGGTCTTCTGCTCTCCCCTTTCCTTGCTGCTCTCACTGCAGATACCATACCTAGGCTTTTGTTCCTGTGAAGAATTGGGAGAAACTGGAATATGGCAGCTGACAGACCCGCCCATCCTTCCCCTTACCCATGGACCCACTGGGGGCTTCAACTGGAGAGAGACCTTGCTGCAGGAATAAAATGCCTGAGTGATGGGAAGAACTGGCCTGTTGCAGATGAGTCCTCAGGATGTCCAGGAGCAGAGAGAAAGCCCATATTGCATTTGACCTGGACAGTTCAGAATCATTTCGCATATTTCTTTTCATGCTTAGGAGTCTTACAGTGAGACTGTGTGTGTCAATGAGAGAAAGGCATGATTCAGAAGGAGAACAAAATCCATCTTCTCTGGACTTGCCTAGCTAGCATGGCTTTGGAGAATTGTCTTCCTAAACTGGGCACCTGCTGCAGCAGAGACTACCACCCTTCTTCAGGCTATGCATGGCTAAAGAGCCTCACTCTCCTCCCAGAGATCTGCCCCCACCCTCAAGAGATGTGCAAGAGGAAAGACTGTGTCTCGAATCCAACTGGGGATAGGATAGTCTTTTGTATTCCATTTGCAAGTTAGGCAAAGCCATGTCAAGGAGTGCTTCGGTGGTTACTAGAAACCATAAGACTAGTCCTCGGGTCGTATAGCAGATTCCACCCCCAGCAGGCTCCATTCGCTAATGTGCAAGGCTCGTACTTAAGGACTCCACCATTCAGCCTGGTCCTTCATGCTTCTATCTGTGAAATGGGGAAAGAAGCACTTCTGCTCTCCAAAGCACTTTGAGATACTCAGGGGGACATAAAGAAAATGTGTGATGTATTGAATGGGAGGTACGGTGACTTGCAGAATATTAATCAAATTGAAACTACCCCTGTGGTAACCCCATGAACTGTGAAACCTCTAAGCCAGTCTGAATCAAGATCTGCCTTTCCACCAGGCTCTGGACTGTGTCAAGCAGTTAAGGAGATCGACATCTGGACAGATGTATGTCCGATTCATTATTTGGATCAGCAAGAAACTCCTGTGCAATATGGCTGTTTTTAGAAGGTGTACCGATGGTCGAGTTGGACATGCACAGTCTGTGGCAGCTGTGGCAGAATATCCATAGGCGAAACCAGTCCTAGGTTATTTAAGGAAACCAGGGGACTGACTTGAATGATGACAGTCACAGGTCCTTTTGCTGTCCTCTTTATTTGCTTCTTTGTGACAATTGAAAATAGACGGGAGGAAGGGCTGCTTGAAGGGAGTTGAGAGTCGCAGCCTGCCTGTGGACTCTCATCACACCTACTTCGTGTATTTAGAGAGAGAGTGTGTATTTAAAGGAAGAATAAATGGCAATCAAGCCTAAACATCACTTATCAATGTCTTTTTAATTGTGTGAATAGCCACTAGAGCCACAGACAGTAACCTGGTGTGAGATCATTCTCTCTGTAGCAAGTAAGACACTTTGAGAAATATGTCGTCAGCTTCACATTTTGATAAATAAGTTGTGATTCTTGCCAGTACGGAAAGAACCCGGGCCCAGCTTCTGGCATGGATGTAACCCTATGGTGACGCATTAATTATGTTGTAACCTTAAAATACCTTGGAGGAAAGACTCTGATTTAAAAGTCTCAAAGGAGAAGTCACAGTGCAGCCACTGTAATGTCCCCGTCACTCGTTCTTGTGAACCCACTGTTCACTCGGATCCCCATGGTTCACCTCCCCAGATTGGGTGCTCCCACTAAAGCATCAGATTTCCTTGACTCTATAAAGAATGCCATAGACAGTGTCTGTGCTTCTCAAAAACAGTTCCTCCCAGCTTCTCCCCCATCTCTCTCAGTTACCTTGGTCTTAAGCATCTAGGTAAATGAAATTCTCTTGATTGGGCCACGTCCCATTGTCCTTAATCCACTATAGACAGTCCTGGGCAATTTCGACAGAATCAAAGATGACAGAACCTGAAGAAAGTTTCTGAAGAACTTAAATGGAAAACTCCTGAGTACAGAAAAGCTTAATTGCCCAAGTTATTTATCAGAATGGCTGGGTAATCTGTATTCAATTGGCATCTTACTGCACTCTTACCTACTTAAAATATTAAATATCAGCTCCAGCTGAGCAGTCCGTCGAATCTGCGTGTAAAGAGACATGTGTTGTATTGGGTTTGATATGAGTACAAAAGTTCTAGGTGGGCAGCAGACCCTGAGTTCTTTTTGCTCTGCGACTCATGTTTATTAGCTCAGATGATATTTGGGAGAAGGAATGAGTCAGGGACAAGGCAGAAATAAAAGAAATTTTTGGTAAGTGTTTGAAAGTTGTCTGATATCTGAAATACAGCAAGGGAGATGAAAGTAAGGAAAAGGTTTACTATGGTATTACTTGTCTGAACAGCGTCCTGCTTTCACAAGTGTGTGCATGCTCCAGTATCGTTCCTAGGTAGGACTTTGTCCCTGCGATTTCCTCTGTGGACTAACGGGAATCCTTGGCGCATGTTAATGGACACACTGGGGCTCTCCTTTTCCCAGGCTCTCATCACCATCGCTGCTTGGCTGTGAGGAGCCCTTTGCTTCACCCCAGGGTGACAATAGCTTTCAGATAAATGTGTCTTTCCCTTTGCATTCAGATTCATGCAGTCTGAATGGCTGATTAAGTAGCCATCTGATGGCTGAGAGAGGTGGTTATTTTTTACCCTGTCGTGAAAGGCCTGGGAGATTTTCTACTTCTTAGTTTAATTATATTTTAACCAAAGAATTATTTTTAAATATTTGAAAGATGATTTTGCAATAAATTAATTAATTAATTAAAAGTATGCCTTCTGGAGCCATGTGGGTTTGGTAAATTGTTGATCATTCTCTTGCCAGTTTTGTTTGGAATACTTGTAGATGGTCTTCCTGCCGTGTGCAGCACTGCCCTGGGTGTGTCTTTTCCACTCTACAAGCTGTATTCCTGCAAGAATGGGAACTCTCTTTCCAGTTATCTAATGCCATGGGGAACTCAGTGAACAACAGGGAGAGAAGTTCCTATCTCACTGCCTTTGTAGAAAAGTTTGCCTCTGTGCTCCGAGAATGGCATTCCTCTGTCACCTAGGCGCTGGCTTTAATTTCACAGCAATGATGAACTGCTCTTTTGAATCTACTCTCAGTTTACTCGTGTGTCAGAATACAGATGAGCCTCCCCCTAAGCAACACAGGGTCGGCACAGTCAACTGTACCAAATTTGCCCAAGGTTGGATAATGGGACTCCTGGAGATTTGCATTTAAACTGTGATCAGACACATGCCAAGTGAGGGGGTAGGGGGAAAGGGGTTTAGACTGGCAAGGAGGGCAGGGGACAGCCTGACCTAAGCATCTGTTTAGGTGAACGTCCATGTTGCAAGTGATGGGGATGGGGTTGCTAGGTGGGTGCCTTTCATCTTTAAACACACGACTAAAATGGATTTGCTTTTGTAACACTTCCCCATTGATTTCTGGGAACGTGACCACAGGCATTGCCTCTCAACGCAAAACGAAATAACTGGGCTGTTACATACGTAAAGTATTGGGTTTGCTGTGTGTAGGTTGAAAATTAGAGTCATTAGTAGTCAAACAATAGACAGTACGTTCTCTCAGGTTTTCGCCTGGTACTCCTTAACCGCCATTACTTGCACGGAAACTTTGTGGCTGTTCAGCTATTCGTGGACTCCATAGGAGATACATGTGTGTAATGAAAACAATGTATGTGGTTCTTTGGTTGCCACTGAGATGAGAGAAGCATCCCAAAGCCTTTGAGTTGTGCCTACGCCATCGGAACCTGCTGTGTTGGGAAGGCGTGTCCGTTTCTTTCTCACCTATAAGACTTTTGTGTCACTTCTTTTCTATGTGATCCCAGTGTATTTATTGGGGGGGGGGAGTTTGTAGTTACGAAAATAGAGAGAAAACCGCGCCTAGCTGTACCGCCAAATTCCTTGTACCCTACCCGCGGCATTTGTGCTTGCTGGCTGAGAAGCTGATCTTCCTGATAGAGCTGTGACAGCATCGTGATCAGGTCATCGCATTCCAGGACCTTATCCACTGGATTGGTCCATAGATGATGTAATAAAAAAGAAACTGTGTCCTCAGTTGATCCAGAGCAACTGGAAATCAAATCCTGAGTGTGGTGTGGTCTCTTTCTGTCATGTCTTGGGATGGAACTGTGGTCACTGTGACTGTGCTGGCATCCATTAAGAGTCTGACTCTTGCGGGACCGTGGTGGCGCACACCTTTAGTCCCAGTACTCAGGGGCAGAGGCAGGCAAGATCTCTGTGAGTTCGAAGCCAGCCTGGTCTACAGAGCAAGTTCCAGGACAGGCCCCAAAGCTACAGGGAAACCCTGTCTTGGAGGGAAAAAAAGGTGTGGTTCTTCCAACAGAGAGTCAGAGGGATGCTCGCTACTAATTGAAAGGGGGATCCTTTTGCAACTCCATGGACCTCGGGTCCTTTCTGGCAAGGCATCCAGATGGAGAGATGAGAACCCAATAGTCACTGAAAGAGCATTCTCCATGGCGCCTCCAGTTTATCCTCAGCAAACTGTAGGGAACATAGGATACCTTTCCAGCGACTGATCAGGGCCAAGGCTCCTGTGGCAAATACAAATTAACCAGAGAAAAGTGGACAGGTTTGACTTTTATGGAGCACGGGACACTTCATAAGGAAATGAAGACCCACTGAAACCTAACCACAAACTGTATATAATTGGTGTCAATTATGTTTTTTGACACAGAGACTCGCATAACCCAAGCTAGCCTTGAACTGGTTTTATGGCTTTCAATTCCTGATGCCCTATTTCCACTCACCAAGGCTGGGATTACAGACACACACCACCATATAGGGATAAAGCCTAAGTGTTTTAATGCTAAACTCGAGGGCAACTGGAGGGTGTGGAGAAACACAATAGATCTAATGATATGATCTAATTGGAACAAGTTGCCAGCAGCCATGCCGCTTTCTTGGTTTCTCCTTAGTTTCCCTGTATCATCAGAGACAAGAAAGCCCCCTTTTCTCAGTTGTTGGAGTAATAGTCCTATCACAGGAGAATTCTGGGTCCTGCTTAAGGGAGGGACTTGGAACATCCTTTGTAGGTTTTATGATCTGCTTTGAGAGAGAATGGAGTGACCTTCTTGTTGTCATTTTCAAACTCCATCTTACAATCCTCAGTGATACCAAAGTGACATATTTGAGGGGGGCAGCTCTGAACCCCATTGGCATCATTCCGCATCAGTGACCACTTCAAAAAGGTGCGGTGTACCAAGCATCAGCCACCGAGCAAAAATTGCAGCAACACGGGACGGGTGCACAAATCTAGCTAAGGATACGTTCTATACTCATAGGCTCCATTTCTAAATTTTATGTTAAGCTAATAAGATTTTAAAATAAGCTTTGAAAGCAAATTTGTGTCCAGTACATGGATATAAATTTTCATCAGCACAGCCATCCTCAACCCTGGTGGAATCCATTTCCTGAGGATACATAACAGCTAATGTTGGAGCCTGCACAAAAGATCAGGTTATGTTTAGCCCTCTGGCTTGTTCTTAGCTCTTCTCTGCTTGAAAGAGTCCCAAACTCATTTTGCCCTTTTGTGATGTGTGCAAAAGCTGGCTGCACATCCAGAAGAAAAATCAGTCAGCATGCTTTGCATCTGCTTAGGCTGACATCAGCAAGATGTGGCGCTTCTCGTTAGTGTAGGTTCAGGTTGCTGTGTGCAGGGTTTGCTTTGTCCTTAGGTCAGGAACTTTTCCCCCACCGAAAACATCTTCCTCTCAAATAGAATAGTACATCTTCCAGAAATCCACACATAAACCTCAGATTGCTTGCTTCTTTCCAGGAAAAGATAGCCTGGTTTATTCAGCTTTTAGTTGTCCCTGTGTTCTTGGGGCAGTCCACAAGGTCTACCTATCGCTGGGGAAGAAGTCTGAGGGCAGTGCTCCCAGGCCAGGGTCAAAGCTGGGCATGACACTGGCTCGGGTTGGTTGCTGCATGCTTCCAACTCAGCTCACCTATCAGTGAGCACAGTAATGATTCTTCCTTATGTCCCCCCTTTCTCCTCCCTTCCTTCTCCTTTCTTATATCACTCCCTTTTCACTTCCTCCCTTCTTTCTTTTGCCAGCATGCTTTGAAGAATCAAATGGGAAAGAGATATAAAATACTTGATACCCTCTGCCAATGATAACAAAATGCAATGTGCTAATACATAGATAACTGCTTTTCTAAGGCCAAGATAAAACTCATGGAATGTTCCACTTGCCCAGGAATGTGAGGGGTGAGGAATGAAAGCCTCATTCCTATGGATACTGTCTCTTTCTTTTCCCTATGAGTGAGCTACTGTAGAAAGAATGGTGAAAGTTGATGTGTTGGCTGGCTTCTGTGGGGATCTTCCTGTCATCCCTGTTGTTGAGGCTGGGGAGTTTGTCGGAGGCAGGTTCTCACCATGTAGCCTAGTCTGGCCTCAAACATGCTATCCCCCTGCTTCAGCTTTCTGAGTACCAATGTTGCAGGCATGCACCAGCACACATGGTTAAATTTTGCTTGCCTGATCTACCCCATCCTTTTATGCGATGTGGCATAATTAAATTGCTTTCATTTATCCTTGGTAATGATTTTGCAAGGCAAACAGGCCCGGTATTACGAAGTCATTGTGTGAAAGAAAGTAAGAGGACCATTGAGATGGCCCAGTAGGGAAAATGCTGGACATGAAAGCCAGCCTGAGTTTTATCTCGAGAACTCATAGTTCGATTCTGCCCTCCCAAGAAACTGTGGCCATGCAGCCCTCCCTCACCCATAATATGATGCTGATAATTGTAACTATAATAAGCAGTAAAAATAAGTGTTCATTTTTGTTAAAAAAGACAGTAAGATATAATGGACTCATTTGTCCTGCAAGATTCACTGAGTGGCATGTTCCTCATAAGGTAGGGACCCTGGAACTGCAGCAGCAGAGGAGAAAGCCAAGTGTTGGCCATTATGAAGTAGACACAGACTGTGAATACACAGTTTGCATAGAAACTTTGAGGGGACCCATCAGCCACTAGGATGGAGAATGACTTTGGAAGAGATTCAGACAAGGAGATGCTCTCTTGGGTGGGGTGCTCAGAAACAGAGACCCTGAGACGGTGACAGTTGAACAGACTGGCTGGTTATGGCAAAGGGACTGTGCAAGGAATATTTGGTGGAAGTTCCCAGCGCAGAGTTTAATAGTAGGAACGGCTCAGGTTTTACTCTTTGGCCTTTGCAGAAGAGTTTGAGAAATGCTAAGGCACAGCACAGTGAAGTATGGGAATGTTATCTGAAGCTCACAGAGTCTGGCACAAAAACAGACTCTGATAATAGATTCAGAGATGGCACTGCCTAGGATTAGCTAAGTGACAGACAGCATTTATTGAACATTTGTATTTACCATGCCCTGTCACATGCATCATTCATTTATTTGTTTGCTAACTAATTTGCTTAGTGTGGATGTGTGTGTGTGTGCATGTGTGTGTATACATGTCCATGTGTGATCAGGTATGTACGCATTCGTGTAGAAGCCAGAGAGCAATGTTAGATTTGTCCTCAACCCCTCTTCACCTTATTTTTTATAACTTATTTAACTTTATTTTGTGTGCATTGGTGTGAAGGTGTCAGCTACCCTAGAATTGGAGATACAGACAGTTGTAAGCTGCCATGTGGGTGCTGGGAATTGAACCCAGGTCCTCTGGAAGAGCAGCCCATCTTTCCAGCCTCATCTTATTTTTATTTCAGTGTGGATATGCATCTGTCTGTGTGTATGAGTGCCCACAGAGGCTACAAGACAGCATTGGCTTCCCTAGAATTGGAAAATGACTATGAGCTGCCTGATGTGGACGTCAGGAATTGAACTCCTGCCCTCTTCAGAAGCAGCCAGTAGCCTTAAACATTCCGAACCATCCTCCAGCCACTCCACAGTTTGTTTTTGACACAGACTCCCACTACATAATCCTCGCTGGCTTGGAACTTTATGTAGCCCAGGGTGGCCTCTAATGCATAGAGACTAGCGTGCCTCTCAAGTGCTGGAAGTGAAGGAACACACCACAATGTCTGGCCCCTCCACATTCATTTGAGACAGGATCTCTCAGTGAACCTAGAGCTCTCTGATTTGACTAACCCGGCTTGTCAGCAAGCCCCAGGGATCTTCTTGTCTGCCTCCTCAGTGCAGGGTCTATGTCTAGCTGCTAAGTATCTTCTGGGGACCAAACGCAGGTCCTCAAGTTTGTGACATCAATCACTTTACCAACTGAGCCATCTCCTCAACACCTGTGCACCTCCAGTCTTCTTGACAGCACTGCTATTCTGATGTAAGAAAGAGGAAACTGAATCCTGGAGATACTTAATAGCTTGTCCATGGTCACATGACACAGTCACGTGATGAAGAAGCCCTAAAGCTGAGAATCAATAATCATGTCAGCGTGGTTCTTGGCGCCCAGACTCACAGTCTAAATCTTTTTGTTTCATTTTGTTTGTTTCTCGATTGTTTTGGTTTTGAAACAGCATCTTTCATGTATCCCAGGATGGTACAGAACTATGTATGTAGCCCAGGCTGACCTCAAACTCCTGGTTTTCCTGCCTTTCTCTCTTGAGGGCAGGCTTTAGACATGCACCCACTATGGCCACCTAAAACTGTTCAAGAAACTTCATGAGAATATTGCAGAACCCCGAGGCACCAGTGGGATGCTTGGGTCTTTCAGAACATAGTTAGAGATTCATGACTTGCCTCTAGCCTCATTTACAGGTGAAAACATGGAAACAGTCACCTATCTGTGAGCTGGGACCTGGAAGTGACCTTGGCTGTCCTACAGTCATTCATTTAAGCTACAGCCAATCCCCTTCTTCTCCTCCTCCTTCTTGCCTTCTTCCTCACCTTCTTTTCCTTTTCTTTGCTAAGGTACTAGAGATTGTCAGGGCCTTAGACATTCAAGGCAGGACAATTTTGTTCTAAAATCAACTCGTATTTGGGCTGTTTCCAGAATCGTCTATTTGATTCAATTAAACCCCCACCTCCATGAAAGCTTGGGGCAGAATTTCCAGGCAGAAGTCTTAAAGGCAGAAGTCTAGTTGTCAGTTTTATCTCCAATGCCATGACAAACACCACAACCAAAGCAGCTTAGAATGAGAAGGGATTTATTTGGCTTCCAATTCCAGGTCATAGCCTACACTGAGCAAAGTGAGGGTAGAAACTCGAAGCAGAAAACACAGAGGTTTTCTGCATCCCAGCTTGCCCAAGCTCATGGTTAGCTAGGTAGCTTCCTTACACATTCCAGGACCATACGCACAGGGAATAGTGCTACCTGCAGTGGGTGGGGCCCTCTGCCATTGATTAGTAAACAAGAATTCCTCATGACTGGCCAACAGACCAGTCTGATTTGGCCAATCTGTCCACTGAGACTCCCTCTTCGGGTGATGGCTGTGTCAATTTGACAGTTACCCATAACGAGGGCAGTGCCCTTTTCCAAGCCGACCCAGCCTGCCGTAGTTGCTGAGATGCAACCCCAGCCCCTAGGTCTGAAGATCTCTCTACCACAAGGTGCTCAGGGTACCATGTTTAATTTGGATCTCCCAGTCCCTGGGCCATGACTATTCTTTCCGTCTTATAGATGGGGAAGTTGATTCGAAGAGGCAATAAATATGCTAAGGTGATGTGACCGCCATTGGCAGAGTGTCGGGATGCAGGCTCCATCTCTCTCACGCCTACTGTCATCTCACGACCTCTGCTGCTCATGAGAAACATTTTATGGATCCATATGTGATTTCAAAAGCTGGCGGTTTAGCTTAGAAACCCCCATGGCAAGTTTGACAACAGTCCTTGAAGAAGCCTGCCCCCAGTGTGAATTAGCAGCCGCTGCTGCTGGGAAACAGGCGAGCCACGGTGTCAGGCCAGGAAAGGCCAGGGTTCTCCACAAGAGCATGCGTGAAAGGTCAACATGAATGTGAAGGGCCTTCTGTAGCTGTTAGAAAAACCCCCGTAGCTTCTGCTCCTGGGAAAATCCCGTGTGTTCTGACCCTTAAGATGTCCATCTGTGGCCTATTTTAATAGTTCCTTCCTTCTTAGCTTTGACCTCTGCCAACAGTTACACCAGGATAACAATGTGCCAGCACTGGAAAGCATGCCTGCTTCTCTAAAATCTGACCCTCTTTGTCTTACCATCCCATGTTAGTCCCTGGGAGTAATGAAACCAAACACAAAGATCTCTTGAAATGGAAACCACAGTTACAGACTGGTGGACACACTTTTCTTGACCTTTCGTGTTTCTCATGGAACTGTGATCTTCCCCCAGAAAATGTCCCTTCCAAACATGCCTCTCTGGTAGAAGGGTGATTTGGAGCTGAGGCACCTAAGAAGATAAAAACAATCAACGAGAAATTAAGCAGTCTCTGTCCTCACCGTCTTTGCCAAAAAGCGCAGCATCGAGTATTAAGGTATCTTCCTCCCCCGTGCTCTGAACACACCAGTCATTTGCAGGTGACAAGTTTAGACCCTTACCAGCCTCCAGAGGGCACCAGAGGAACTTCATAAAGAGCTTTGTTAACCAGCCATTTCTTACCAGCTCGTTCCCCACACATTTGCCCCCACCCCACAGCTGTCTGTTGAGCCCCCCCATCCTTTTATACTATGTTGCAGCTTCTCTTTAACTCCATTATTCACTGCTGAAAATGCTATTTTAGAGTTCTAAGTCACCCCAGTGAGACCTGCTCCCTCGCTGGTGTCTCCCATGGCCATGCACATGTGAAGGACACAGGGAGGCAAGCTATTTTCTCTTCTTACGCTGTCTTTTGTTATTAGGGTCCGGCTAAGAACTTAGAAAAGTCATGGGGAAACTATTTCTCACTAATGAGGCCTCCCACCGACAAGGTGGCCACCACATACGCTTCCATTAGAAAACAGTTGAAAGGCACCATGACCACTGTGGCCCTCCCTCCTCATTTCTCTCCGCCCACTGAACAGTCGCAGTCTGTAATTCTTCCCCACTGGGCACTTGTGGGCTGCGAGCTGAAGTGGAGCTTAATGAGTGAGTAGGAAGGACTTTGTAGACCACAAGGACACGTCATACCCCAGCCTGCTTTGCAGCACTTCCTTCAGGGACAGTTCTTAACCTCTGAGACCAATGGACTCTTGTGACATTAAAAAGATCTGGTTTTGTGTTTTTAAAGGTTCTTGTAAATTTTAGACTATGTGCATACATGTTCTCTTTCTTGTGTGTATGTGTGTACGTGTGTGTGTGTGTATGCAGGTGTGTGGGTGTGTGAATGGGCCCTTGGAATCTAGAAGAAGACATCAGATCTCCCTAGAGGTAGAGTCACAGGCTCGTGGCTTCAGACACACAGTCTATCATGGCATTGTAACTAGAGTGTTGCTATCTGTGAGTGGCAGCAGTATTGGTGGTTGTTTATTCATATCATGGTGGGCAGGAAAACAGAAAGCTGGACCAGAACTGGAGATGACTGTGACTTCCAATGTCCCATTCTCAATAGCCTATGTAGACTAGCTAAGCACATGACCCAAAGGTCACACAATCAACACAGACCATATAGACCAACTAAGTACATGACCCAAAGACCTCACAGTTAACAAAGACCATGTGGACCAACTAAGCTCATGACCCAAAGGCCACACAACCAGCACAGACCATGTGGACCAGCTAAGCACCATGACCCAATGGCTGCACAGCCAACACAGACCAGCCAGAGAGTGACGTTTAAACACAACAGTCAGTCAGGGACATTGCACATTTAAAACATAACAAGATCTTCTTTAATGTTTGAGAAAATTATGTCAAACATCCTTTTGGACTTCAAAATAAATAGAGTCGTGTTCTGGCTAGAAAGGTGGCCCAGTGGCTAAGAGCACAGGCTGCTTTTCCGGAGGACCTAGATTCTAATCCTAGCACCCACATGGCAGATAACAACTGTCTGTAACTCCTGCTCCAGGGATCCGATGCCTTCTTCTGGCCTCTGTGGGCACCAAGATCACACAAGGTATACAGACATGCATGCAACACTCATATACATAAAATACATTTTTAAAGAATAGTGTTTACATCTCAGAGAATCCATTCAACCTTAAGTTCATTTACTCGTGGCAACCTATTACAAAAGAAATAGTCTATCTCACCTAATGAGAGAAGTGAACAGAAATTGTTTATTTGCATGTTTTAATCTCTCACCAGAGCATATTTTTCTTTAAAAAAAAAAAAGAAGGAATTTTTGTCCCATGTCCAATCATCTTAGAGAGACATAGAAGAGTTGATTGAAAATGGTGCTGGCATAACTATAACTGGACATCAACGTGTAGAAGAATGCAAATAGATTCATATCTATCACCCTGCACAAAACTCAAGTCCAAGTGGACAAAAGATAACATAAAACCAGATGCACTGAACCTCATAGAAGAGAAAGTGGGGAAACAGCCATGAACAAAGTGGCAGAGGAAACACTTCCTGAGCACAACACTGACAGGGTAGACACTAAGATCGACCACTAATAGATGAGGCCTCATGAAACCGAAAAGCTTCTGTACAGCCAAGGACATCATCAATAGGACAAAACGTCAGCCTACAGAATGGGAAAAGATCTTCCCCAAGCCCACATCTGACAGAGGGCTGATCTCCAAAATAAAGAACTCAAGAAACCTAGACATCAACAAGTCAAATAATCCAATTTAAAATGGGGTATATTCTAAACAGAGAATTCTCAACAGAGGAATCTCAAATGGCCAATAAACACTTAAAGAATTGTTCAGCATCCTTAGCCATTAGGGAAATGCAAATCAAAATGACTCTGAGATTTCACCTTATGCATGTTGGAATGGCTAAGATCAAAAACACTGATGACAGCTCATGCTGGAGAGGATGTGGAACAAGGGGCACACTCCTCCCTAGTGTGTGGAGTGCAAACTTGTCCAGTCACTCTGGAAATTAATGTGGTGGTTTCTCAGAAAATTAGGAATTGATCTACCTCAAGACTCAGGATACCAGTGTTGTCTATATACCCAAAGGATGCTCAATCATACCACAAGGACACTTGCTCAACTATATTCATAGCAGCTTTATTCATAATAGCCAGAACCTGAGAACAACCTCAACCAAAGAATGGATACTGAAGATGTGGTACATTTACACAATGAACTATTACTCAGCTGTTAAAAACAATGACATCAGGAAATTTGAAGGCAAATGGATAAAACTAAAAAAAAAAACCATCCTGAGTGAGGTAACCCAGACCCAGAAAGGCAAACACAGTATGTACTCAGTCATAAGTAGATATTAGCTATAAAGTAAAGGATAACCATGCTACAATCCACACCCCAGAGCAATCCACAATCCACTTAGCCAGAGAGGCTAAGTAACAAGGAGTATCCAAGGGGGACACTTGGATTTCTCTGGGAAGAAGAAATAGAAGAGATTTTGTGGGTAGACTGGGGTGGGTGGGAATGGGAACATGAGGGACCAGGTAGGGATGGGGTTGGGGGAAGAATACTGAAAGAGACAACTAAAAAAAGGACATTTCAGGATCAGATAGAAACCTAGTACAAGGAAAACTCCAACTCCTAGCAATAAGGGATATGTAGCCTGAACTAGCCACCTCCTGTGACCAGGCAAGACTGGGTTGCCTTACCCAGTGGAGGAACTGGGACACCAACACAGCCACATAACCTTCGACATACAGTCTGTCTTGCCTATGGGATGTGCTGGGGAAAGGGTGGTGCAGAGATTGTGGGAGTGGCCAACCAATGATGAGGCCCCTGCCATGGGAGTGAGTCCACTCTCACACTTCCTGGAGTGCCAAGGCCCAGAGGCTGGGTGGCCTAGAGACCCAGGATAGAACCAAACACAATTGGGGGAGGGGGGTTGTCAATATAATGATGCCTAACGATATTCTGCTGTACTCATAGAATGGTGCCCAGACCAATAGTCGTCAGAGAGGATTCATTCATCAACTGGTGGAAACAGATGCAGAAACCCACAGCCAAACATTAGCCTGAGCTTGGAGGATCCTGCAGAAGAGGGAGGAAGGGTTGTAGGCGCCAAAGGGGTCAAGAACCTCACAAGAAACCCCACAAAATCAACTAACCTGGGTCATAGGCACTCACAGAGACTGAAGCAACAACCAGAGAGTCTACAAGGGACTGACCTAGTCTCTCTACATATATGTGACAGTTGTGTAGCATGGTCTTCTGGTGGGTCTCCTAACAGTGGGAGCAGGCCCTGTCTCTGATGCTTTCACTGGCTTTTGGGAACCTACTCCTCATACTGGGTTGCTTTGCCCAGCCTTAATACAAGATGATGTGCTTAGTCTTACCATAACTTGATATGCCATATTTTGTCAATATCCATGGAGGTCTGCCCTTTTTGAATAGAGACAGAGGAGTGGAGGTGGGTAGAGGGGAAGTGAGGGGAGGGCTTGGAAGGGACTGGGAGGAAAGGAGACAGGGGAAACTGAAGTTGTATGTAAGCTAAATAAATAAATAAGATTTAAAAAGTGGGCTGACGACTGGAGAGATAGAAGGAAGGGTGAATGAATGAGTGGATTGGTCAGTAGATGAAAGGATAGATAAGCAGATGGATGTATAGATTTCAAACACGAATGAATGAATTGATGTATTCCCTAACAACCGCTAGAAATCATTGTCCAAGTTATAAATACAAAATATCCAAGAAGGTCAGGCAAAAATTACCTAGCTATAATTTGCCCAATAAACTAAAAAAAAAAAAGGCAAAAACCAAGATGATTTCACTAGACAGAGGCATTTCGACCTTTCCTTTGCCCTGTCTTCCCCGGAGACTCAGTCAGTTGACTTACCATCCCTACCCACTCGTGTGGTAAGGCAGTATGTCACCAGCACCCCACTCACACCTCTCAATGGCGATGACACCTGTGGCCCCCCGAGATGTTCCACCAGGAGGTGTTTGAGGGGTAGCTAAGAGGGAGCTCCGAGTGGGTGGAGGAATCGGTACACGTCAGGTCACAGAGCTACAGCCTCCTCCCTTCAAAAGCCTGCCTGTACCTCAGCACCTACAGGAAGCTGTCAAAGGGTGTGTTTGTCGCAGCCAGCATGTGGTGGGGAGTTCTCAGCTTGCTGACTTGGGTCCCGTTGCAAGGTAAGGACTTAGAATGAACAGGGTTTTTGTTTTGGTTTGTATTTTGCTCAGCAGACTTAACATTTTTTACTAAACTTACCTGTCAGTCTACTGTGTTCATGAAGGACCTACTGTGGAAGACAACTCAGGTAATTTTGCTAATACTTCTCTAGCTGAACTGAGCCCACACGCCCGGATACTGTGCCTTTTATGTCTCCTGTCAGCTGCTCTTCGGGGACTAGGGACAGTATGGCACGCAACTGTGGATCTGGTACTGCGAAACGTAACTGGCTTCCTCGTCAAAACGTCCTTGTGTACAAGTCATTGTCAAATATTTTAATTTCTCTAAATTCAGCTTTTTCATCTTTAGATGAAGATGTTACTAAAAGTTTGGCCTGTCACACTCTTCATTATAAGAACATCTCAAATGCAAAAGCTCCTTGAAAGTGGCAAGGCACTACTCAATTCTAGTTTACTTCAGAGAGAATAAGATCCTGGTGAAAACTAGCTACTTTTAAGTATACATTTGTTTTTAATTCTATGCGTATGAAAGTTTTGCCTGCCTTAGTCTGTGTACCATGTGCACGCAGTGTCCGAGGGGAGCAGAGTGGAAGTCGAATCTTTGGGAACTAGAGTTACAGATGGCCTTGAGCTGTCATGTGAGCTGGCAATGAACCCAAGTCCTCTGCAAGAGCAGCCAGTGCTCTTAACAGCTGGGTCGTCTCTCCAGCCCTAAAGGCCACATACTTTATAGAAATAAATCAGTCCTACTTCACATTTTGCTATAGTTTGGTTTTTGAAGCCTAATTCTACCATAGAGTTATGAACATTAGAGAAAGGGGCAGTGACCTTTTGGGCTAGGTCACATTAGTCCTACCCAAAAGTGGGGGAAAGGGTGGGGGATCATTTCCTGATGTCACAGATGGTCCTTGTGCCAGATGGGTGGGAAGGGACCACATACAGAGAGCCACCGCCAAGCCTTGCTTCCAAGTAGTGACTCTCCTGCCCTGTGTCAGGTCACGTGCCTTCCCGCTCGCTTGCTTTCATTTCGAATGGCAACCGAAGGACGCTGTTTGGATATTTGGGGGTGGGAGGGGGGCATAAAGATTTTTTTTTTTTTAGTTTTACATAGTTTTTCAATTCCCTGATCTCTGTATTTCAATTATGTCTTCCTTTCCTATCCCTGTACCCTGAGGCACTTAACGAGGATTCCGTTTTAGTAACGAATGACATTAGCTTCTTGAGTAAGTGGCTTACAGAACAGCTAATGCATTCTGAAAGGGTACATTTAGACAGCCAAAATTAGTATGATTTCAATTATTCCAAGGTTTAAAGTCTTCAGCTGACCTTAACTTTTCCACGCTTCAAACATTTCCCACATTAAAAAAAAAAAATCCCATAGAAATAGTTTTTTTAAAAAAATAAACAGCAAAAGCAAAAGGATCGTATCTTAAGAGAAACCTATTCTGAGCACAGCAGTGCACATCTGAAGATCAGCACTTGGGGCAGGAGAATCACCCTGAGTTCAAGATCAGTCTAGGCTATGTCATGGATGTCAGTAATTGCGAAGCAACACGGCAAGACCCTGTCTCAAAAAATAAGAAAACAAAAAGATAAACCTACGACAAGTCTTCCAGGACATGCAACTCGTCTGTGCACATGTATGTTGGTGCCTGCTGAGGCCAGAGGCATCAGATTCCTCAGGAACTGGAGTTACAGATATTTGCGAGTCACCCATGTGTGTGCTAGGAATCGAGCTAAGGTCCTCCTGCAAGAGTGGTGTTCTCTTAACTGCCCAGCCATGTCTCCAGCCCTGAAACTCTGTCTTAGCGAGGATGAAGAACCTGAGGCTTAGACTGACTTAGATATTCTGAAAGGTTCAATATTGAAAGAACCCAAACTGAAAATTCCCCCACCTAGGTGACACAGACCCTGGGTGGGATTCGAACCACTGCTGCTCACTCTGACCTAAACCTGCTCAGGCTCCTCAGGGTCCAGTGGGCAGGAGCTGGCAGTGCTGCTTCTTGTCAACATCAGCTTCCACACAGCTGCAAATCTTCAGCTGACTTTAGCACATTAGGCAGCAGAAAAATCGCTGCGGTGGCTTCTGAGGCTGCCAGAGATTTGCAGACAAAGGAATCTCAAGATCTTGGGCCCTGCCCCTGGTTTCCAAGCTCCCGGAATGAACAATCTCAAGGGTGGATGAAACATAATGAGAGTGAGTCTGGGCGTTTTTGTTTGTTTGGTTGTTGCTTTTTCCAAATTCATTCCTCTCCCTTACACTGTGGACGATGGAAAGGTCAAACCCGGGCCATTTCCAAGCCTCTTCTCTAGCTGTAGGAAGGCAGGTGTTCTGCAAACTGAGGAATTCCTTTGTTCTCTTGCGTCGAGCCGGCCTCTTTATGATGGCCTGGAAAATGATTTGATTTTGACAAGTCTAATTGGTTTTCACATCTGCAGGTTCTCCGCCTGGTCTATCTAAAAATCCTCCCAATCTCTTTTTGTAATGATCTTCCCTGACGTGCATCTCTGCCTACTCCTCCACGAGAGCCGCAGAAGCACGATCTGAGAAATCACGCACATGCTTTTAGCTTTAATTCAGTTCAAGTCTCTATTGTTTGATGCCACTATTGCAGAGGAAAATTAAGAGCTCTCTTAAAATATTTGTCTCTGAAGATTTACATTGCTCTTTCAACTAATATCTTTAAAAATTACCTTTATTCCAGTCCCTGGGAGTCCATAGTGAACGAACAGCACACTGCCTTCACTTCTAGCCATTTGTAATCCATTCATGGAACTGTCCCTAAAACTACACAAGTGTAAAGGAATGTGCGCTTAGTGCTGAACCCATCAAAGCCTTTCAGTATCTAGAAGAGAGATTTGGTCTGTTGGAAGGAAGGAGGTGAAGGCCTGTATTCAAGTGTGTTTTTCTTTATGTGTGTGTGTGTGTGTGTGTGTGGTATGCATGCATGTATGTATATGTGTGAACATGTGTGTACAAGTGTGTGCAAGCCCAAGTTTGATAGTGAAAACTCTTCCTTGATCACTCTCCATTTAATAATTCTGAGGCAGGGTCGCTCCGTCAAACCTAGAGCTTGGCTAGGTAGCTACTTTCACTAGCCAGCTTGGTCCAGGGATTCCATCTCTGCCTCCTGTGGGTGGGAGTGGCGAAGGAACCACTGCTCCCACCAAGCATTAATGTGAGTTCTAGGGATTCCAACGCCCACCTCCTTGCTTGCTCGGCAGCACATGCTTTAAGCACTGCGCAGTACCTGGAGTCTTCTACTTGGAAGTTTTTACAAAGGTTGCAATCTATGAGTTGACTCTCCAGAAAGAGAGTCTTGGAGGAGATAAGAAAGGCTCTGTGCTGGCCATGAGGATGGCTGGGCAAGAGTGACTTTTCAGCCTGAATCTCCCAACAAATGTCCCCTCACTTGGGCTACCTGGAAGGAGCATCATCAAGTGAGACACGAAAACGTGTGATGAAATCATCAGGAACTTTAGCCTGATGCCTACGCACAAAGGGAGCTATAGGAAATACTTTTAAAGATTCCTTATTTTTCTTTAAAAATTATATGTATGTGTGTGTGGTGTGGAGGGGGGCGGGGTGGAAGGACAGAAGCATCAGATCCACCTGGAGTTGTAGGCAGCGGTTAACTGTGGGAACTAGGAACTGAACTCAGGTTCTCTGCGAGAGCCGGATGTGCTCTTTTTTAACTTTTTTATTTTATTTTGTTTTATTTTAAGAACATGAGTGTTTTATATGCACATATGCCTGTGCACCCACACGCGTGCCTAGCGACCTTCGAAACCAAAGAGGACATTGGATCCCTTGGAACTAGAGTGACGGACAGTTGTGAGCCACAACTCTGGGTGCTGTGAACCAAGCTGTTTTCTGGAAGAGCAGCAAATGCTCTTAACTGCTGAGCCGTCTCTCCAGCCCCAGGAAACAGTTTAAATGAAAGGAAGCATAATGTCTTTAAAATGTCGGTCTAAAAGCTAATGGATGATGAATTAGGGGGAGGGACAGTTAGAAGACAGTTGCTGGAATGGTTCAGCAAGAAGCAATTGGGACATTCAGTCAAGGCCACAGCACTAGTGGGGAAAGGAAGTCTGGATTGATTAAATCAGTGCTTGCAAGAGATGAGAGGCTAGTGTGCTTGTCGGATGTCTGGGTGCCATGGCTGGTGACCCCATTAACTAATGTAAGGAAATGCTGGGATGGAGCCTGTGGCTTATCTGTATTAGCTAGGAGAGCCAGAGAGACACGGGGGACAGGAAAGATCCTGGGTTCCAACTGGACACAGAGAGGCACAGGGGACAGAACAGGACAGATTCCAACTGCACAAGCTAAGTTTGGGACCCTGCAATAGACTTGTTCTGATTGATTTTGAATTTATTACATGCAACAATTGGGCATAAGCCAATTTTTAAAAATGAATATTTTCTTGTCTTTTCAGTTTCTCTGATAACCTATATAAAGACCCTCCACAGAAACTCCCCCCTAATGCTGGGAAGGGCCAAGGGTTCTTAGGAAGTCCCTGGCTTCCGCTGTGCGGGCGTCAGGAGGTGGGCGTGACTACCATGAGCCCTTTGCTTGAAAATTAGTCACACGTGCTTTGATGAGACACTATCTACCATTCTGTGGGTGGTGTATTTGTGAGAAAGAGTGTGTGTGTATGTGTGAGTATGTGTGCATGTGTGCACACTTGTGTGCTGGTGCATATAATACAAAGGTCAGTAGAGAATACTGGATACCCCTCCTCTAATGCTCTTTCCCTCATGGCCTTTGAGGCAGGATCTCCATTAAGTCTGAATTCCACTTGTTTTAGCCAGCCTGGCCTTAGCTGCCACCAGGGATCTGCCCATCTCTGAACTTCTGACACCTGGATGACAAGCACACACACACCACACAGACATGCCTAGTTTTTCTTTTATGTGAGTGCTGGGGATTTGAACTCAGGACCTCATGCTTGCTGAGCACGTGTTCTTACCCACTGAGCCATCTTCCAAGTCTAGGACTGCTAGTTTACCTGTGAGAGAGAAGAGATGATGAGGTGTCCAAGCTCCATTTCTGTAAAGTCCTGCATGATGGGGTGTTGACAAGCCTCTATCATGTCTCCACAGCAGACTGCATACACCGTGGCCCCACAAGATTGCAACACAGTCTGTGTGCGTAGCAAGCCACGCTCTCCAGTTTGTGTGAATCCTGAGAACATGTGATGAACTGGCACCCGGGGGACTGTGAGGCAGCTCAGTGGGTTAGGACTCCTGTGGCGAAGACTTCTGAGCTGCTTTGGAACCAGGAGGTCCACACGGTGGGAAGTGATTCCCAAGAGTTGTTCTCTGACCTCCACCTGGGCACTAGGATGCACTCACCCACAGCCTTACACAAACGTACACAGCCTTACACAAATGTACACAGAGATGGAGATGTATAGCATGGATAATAAAAACCCAGAGCCAGAAATCGGGGTTCACCCTGAAGATCAGAAAAGCAAAGCAGCCAGCCACTGGCTCTTACTTCTACCTCAGACTGAAATGGCGGTCCTGCCTCCATGAACCCTCAGAATGAGTGTGAGAGCTGGCTCCTCCCGTTTCACGTTCCTCTCTAGTGCTGGGATTAAAGGTGTGCCCACCACTGCCCGGCCTCTATGGAAAACTAGTGTGGCTCCTGGGATTAAAGGAGTGTGCCACCACTGCCTGGTCTGTATAGCTGATCAGTATGGTTGTTTCACTCTCTAATCTTCAGGCAAGCTTTACTTATTAAAATACAAATGAAATATCACGAGAGAGAGAGAGAGACCAGGTTTTTTCTTTGGGGGCTATCAACTAGCTCCCAAATCATGAAACAGAGACTTATTATTAGTTTTGAATGCTCAGTCTGACCTCTTTCCTGGGTAGCTCTTTTAACTTAAATTAACCTGTTTCTCTTTACTTTTTACTTTTCTTTCCTTCTGTATATCTTACTTTCGCTGCTTCTTGTGTCTGACTGCCTGGCAGCTGCCTGGCTTCTGGCCCCGGGAACTCCCTGTTCTCTCCTCCCCCCCCCTCCTTTTCTCCTCTCCTCCTTCCCCCCTTTTCTTTTGAGCCTAGATTTCTCCTCCTATCTATTTTCTGTCCTCCTGCCCCACCTATCCTTTCTCTGCCTAGCTATTGGCTGTTCAGGCCTTCATTAGACTAATTAGGTGCCTTAGGCAGACAAAGAGAAACAAATGTAACACATCTTTACATAATTAAACAAATGTAGCATAAACAAAGGTAACACACCTTTACACAGCTAAAGTAATATTCCACAGCATAAACAAATGTAACACCTCTTTCCATAGTTGAATATTCCACAGCGGATAGGTAGGTAGGTAGGTAGTAGATAGATGATAGATAGATAGATAGATAGATAGATAGATAGATAGATAGATAGATAGATAGATAGATAGATAGATAGATAGATAGATAGATAGATGATAGATAGGTAATAGATATTATTATATTAATAAATACTTGTAATCATCTTTTTAAAGGACAAGAAAAGAAGAAAAAAGTCCATTGGATCAGTTCCAACGCTGTAAAAATAACTGTACTTCATGCATTTGCACCATAACGAAATCTCCTAACCACACAGTCCATAAGAAAAGACTCAAAAGGTGGCCTTGTAACATATGGCCATTCATGGCTACATGCATCCAGTCACTGAGCTAACCAAGCCCAGAAGACAGTCATCCACTCAGTCAGCACGACCTAAACAGGAGGCGGTGAGACCTTACAGCCACTCATTGCTGAGTCCCACATAGGGCTGATCTACAGATGAGAGAGTGAAGCAGACCAGACAGGGTGAAGCAGGAAGTTGGCACATGCCATGCAGGGCATGAGCAAAGCTAAGGGTGAATGAGAATGCCATCAGTGTATCGCTAGCATCGACGGGGAGGAAGTGGTGAGCAAAAGCAAAAACCCACACCTCGTTGCTCTGACGACAGGTGAAAGTTGGACTCCAAACTTAGGTAAAAGAAAAGTGAGAAGACAGCTAAACTCACTGTTTAGCATCCACCAGCCCGACGAGGAGCGTGCACATCTCCTCCTCGGAAGGCTCCTCCCTCAGGACTCCGCACAGCCTCTTCCTCTTGCACCCTCTGACAGACCTAGCATCCCAAGTAATATTTAAATTATTTTAAGCAAAGCTGGGTGGGCCTGTGGCTTCGTGATAGGCTAGTCTTCTTTTCTACACCAATTTCCTGCTGCAGGATCAAACTTGGAGCCAAAATAAGAACAGTAAAGCCCAAAGCAAGGAGTGGTGGCACAGCCGAGCTCTGCCCCACAGTAGCAGATCTTCCCATAGCCGTCTCTGGTGCCAACAGACGTGGTCAGTCTGACCAGCAGCCACACACATTAAGTTCTCAGCAGCAAAAGCAACTGCTAGTGAGCTTAGGGTGAATAGTACCTCCACTTTGCTATAAAGCCACAGTGCAGTTTATCACAATCTAACGACGTTGTCGGAGTCTGCTGACTCTCTTTAATTCATGAGCATGAGATTATTTCCCATGAGGAGACCCAAGCAGAATTCTGGCTGCCAGCCTCATTGCTTATTTTTGAAAACACGGATGTCTTGATTACTTAGTTACTTAGTGATTGAGACTAAGGCCTGTGCCACGCTAGGCACAGACTCCACCATCGGAGCTGTGCCTGCAGCTCCACAGATCTCTTTGTGTGTGTGTGTGTGTGTGTGTGTGTGTGTGTGTACATATTTAAGTAGATGTGTGCACAGGTATGTGTGGACGTGTGTGTATAAGTCTGTGAAAGCCAGAGGTAAACGTTGAGTATATTCAACATCACTCTATACTTTTTTTGTTTTATTTTGTTTTGTTTTGTTTTAAGACAGGCTGTCTCTTTGAACCCGGAGCTCATGAATTATGCTAGATTGGCTGGCAGCAAGCCCCAGGGGTTCTCCTGTCCCCAGCTCCACGGGACTGGGATTGCAGGTGACTACTCTGTGCCTGTTATATATATATTTTTACTGGGTGCTGGGGTCCAAGCTCAGATTCCCCGGGTTGCACGGCAAGCTCTTTACAGCCTAAGCCATCTCTCTAGCCTCACAATGGCGCATTGTTCTTTTTCTGCATTGGCTGATGGTACAGGTGTTTGTCAGCTAGAACTAAAACCGTTTTCCCATGAGAAGCAGTATGAATACCACACACAGACTCGGGGTTATTCTTGCTTTAGCCAAATGGAAATTAAGGACTAAAGATGGAATGCACAAAAAAAATAAAATAAACAAATAAAATAAAGGCTGTCCTAGTGCGTCCCCAGAGCTCCCCCAAAGCATTGTTCCTGATATTTAAAATGATCGCAAGGAGGCTGGGTATAGTGTGCATGTCTGTAATTCCAGCACTTGGGAGGCTGGGACAGGAGGGCCAGGAGCTCAGGACCAGCTTGGGCCATGTAGTGAGTGCAAGGAGGATCTGGGCTACACGAGACATTGTTTCAAAAAAGATTTTTTTTCACAGTGTGTGTTATCAGGAGGAAATAGCTTCCTTCCTTTTTTTCTTTCTTCAATTTTAGGTTGAAGATAGGGCTGTAAAGCATTTGCTATTCATAATTTATAGGTGTAGCAATTCTTCTAGTTGGGTAATTTTTACACCCTCCTGGGTAAGAATTACATTAATACCAAGGAAAAACAGTTTAGTTTAAAACTAATGAACGATGATGCGATGATGAATGTGCCAATTCAGTTTTTTAAAAAAAAAGGAAAAAAGTTTTTTCTTCTTTTATGTTCTTTCTGGGACAATAAAATTGTCACTGTTTAGAGTCAATTCTTCATCATTCTTGGGGGAGGGTTGTGATTTGGGCAAATTAAACTCATACATTTGCTGGAGAAAGTCCCTCTGTGGGAGAAGCTAACTGGGGTGGATCTGCATAACTCCCAGTGACCAACTGCCCCAACAAGTCACTAGAGCTTCATTGTGTGTGTGTGTGTGTGTGTGTGTGTGTGTGTTTGCGCGTGTGTGAGTATGTGCGTGCACACAGGCATGCATGCATGTGTGGTGGGGATTCAAAGCAGGGCTTCTCCATTGCTAGGAAGCACCTTGTCACTGAGCAACACCAGGACCTGCAATTTCTCCCCCACAGGTTCATACACAGCTGATATAACACACAAATTTGCAAATCATCCATTTTATAAATTGAGTGGATGCCCAGAGTTCTGGCAGTTCCTCGCTCTGATAGACCTATGTAGTTACAGAGGTGTGGACTAAGTCCACACCCTGAGTACAGATTCCAGTCACCTATGACCTTGAGCCTGCTGGGTTCACTCAACTGTAGCGTGAACAGCAGACTTCTTTTCTCTGGGCCTGGGCAGTGGCTTTTGCTACCAGGGCACTTGCTGCCAGGTTTGACAACCTCAATCATGCGACTCACTTGGCAGAGGAACAAATTGAGTACTTGGGGTTGTTCTCTGACGACCACACCTCATGTACACCTGCGTGCTGTCTGACCCGCCCCATCTCTGCATCCACAGCAGCCCTTCTGAACATGGAAACCATCACAGTGAAGGAGGGCGCGACACTCACCCTAAATTGTGCCACTTCTCCTGCGAAGAATGCCTCTCTCCAATGGCTGGCCCCTTCCGGGTTCACCATTTTTTTTAACCAACATCCTGGTAAGTGGGGTGAGGAGGGAACAAAAATGATAGACCTCCACCTAAGGGATTTCCAGCCGGGGCAGATTAGTGGCACAAAGACCCATATGAGTCACCTAAAGGGTGGGCTCGGCTCACCCACTGGATCACGTGATTTACACCTCTGAAGTTATTTGACACAGGGCGGGTTTGGGGGGGCACAGGAAGTCTGAAGTGGAAACCCCATCAGAAAGACTGTTAAAGGGGGCTCAAATTACAAAGCACCTTTCCATGCCTGCATCTCACCCCCACATCACTTTGTGACTCTCACTGACCAGGAAACACCCACACCACAGCCGTAGGCGGACAGCAGGCTGCCTTGGTGGACTCTCCTGTAGAGCTGACATATCACCTCGTGCCTAGAGCTAGCAGCAAAGTCACATTACCTAGCACCTTGTCTTCCCCCGTTGGGCTTAACACCAAGATTTCCAGGCAATGGAAATTGATGGCATGCACTTTCGTCAGGAGGACAGTCCTGCCTTTCTTATGTCACACAGAAAGTGTGTGCTGCATGCTTAAGGGAGAAAAAGAAGGACAAACTTCAGGCGCTGCTTAGACCTCAGACAGAAATTTCCCAAGATCTTTTTCCTAATGAGACCACTTGATATCTCTAATGCCCCTAGATGTCAAGGACTTGATAAATCGGATTCAGCCAAGTTCCATATATATTCACAAATAGATCCACTAAAAAATAGATACACTTTGTCAATACCGTTTAATTGATATGTTGAATATAAAATAGCCAAACAGATTGTTGTAAGCTTTACCACTCACTGTTAATAGTCCAGTAGACTAAGTAGGTACAGGTTGAGAAAGGTGGTGAAGAAGTGAACTTTGGGTGGGAATAGTTCTGGTAAACGAAGTTGTTTGTTTCTCTTTGGAGAATGGGAAGACCTTCTGGGGTTTTTGCAGTAAAACCCATTAATCCACATCAAAGGTTCTCCAGATGGTGTCATCTCGCACTCTGGTTGGCATTTGGCAACGACTGAGAATTGTTGGGGATGTTACAAGTAGGGAGTGGGGTTCCTGGGCTCAGGAGTCTGGAAGGTAGAGGCCAGGCATGCACTCAACAACCCACGCTTCACAGTGCAGCCCCTGCAGCAAAGAACTCTTGACTCCAGCGTCAGCAGAGATGAGCGCTCTCTCAGGGGACATCAGGTCCCAAGAGGCCCAGCCATCCTTTCGGATGAGAGATGTTCCCTTGGGTCGTTACCCAAGGTTTTATTCTGCTTAGACATTGTGCATTAAGCCCCTTTAACAGACTGAAGAGAAAATCAACAAAATCGCTCTTTTCAGAGCCCCTGCTTTGCGCAGTGACCTTTGACCTTCCATGAAAGTTCCAGGTCAGGATGTAAAATCAAATCAAGAGGAACTCTCCCTGTTAGTTAGAACTTTTTGGCCTTGCTTTTTTTTGCACTGTTGATTAAATCCCTAGAAGTACTAAGTTAAAATCCACAGAAATCTTCAAATCATGATGAACATTTTTCAGATTAAAAATTGAAGGTGCTTACCTGGTGTATCTATCTTCCATTGCTGACATTTGTTGTGACCGGGCAAACCATGCCTACATCAAGTTTAAGCAGCAAGCTGTGGCAAGCGTTGTTCATGGAAGTCACGGACGCCTTCTTGACTTCACACTTTAATCCCCGCACTGGGGAGGCAGAGGCAGGTACTCCGTGAGTGATCTTTTCCTCATGCCAGCTTCTTTCCCCTCCTGTCCAGCTTTAAAAGGCTCCAAATACCAGCTTCTTCACCACTCGGCCACACAGCTCTCCATCCGTATGCCCAATGTAACTCTGCAGGATGAAGGCGTGTACAAGTGCTTACAGTACGGAAGCTCCGTGAGGACGAAGCATGTGAAGGTGATTGTGTTAGGTATGTTCCCAGCAGGGTAACTCCCCGTGGGCGTGATACAGGGATGAACAAAATGCACCATTTTTATTTATTTTTTAATTTAAAAAAAATTATCTGAGGCCAGGTGGTGGTGGTGCACACCTTTTGTCCCAGCACTCTGGAGGCAGAGGCTGGAGGATCTCTGTGAGTTCAAGACCATACTGGTCTACAGATTGAGTTCCAGGACAGCTAGGGCTACACCAAGAAACCCTGTCTTGAAAAAAGAAAAAACAGAAAACAAGCAAAAAAAAAAAAATACCTGAAGAAGGGCATGTGTCGTGGGGCTCAGCGGACAATTCGAAGGAATTAGTTCTTTGCTACTGTCATTAGTATTTTCTGATGGTCATAGGTGACCCCTGGGAAAGGGTCAGTCAACCCCCAAAGGGGTCGTGACCCACAGGTTGAGAACCACTGTGTCCACAGCCAGCTTATTAGTTCTTTGAAGGGCCTCTCATTCCCATCTTTGTGATACCAACAAGGAGCACATCTGGAACCTGCCCAGATGTTCCATTCCTTCCCAACATCTGAATAAATTCAACAAATGCTTACAAGTGTGGTTCTCCATGAAAGAAAAACGCAAAAGTAGAATTGGAAGGAGGAAGACGTCAGTTCAGCTGAAAATGACTCCCAGGCCAGCAGTACAAAAAGACCTGTGGGTCCCTGGTAAAGGAAATGTTCTTTTGATGTGAGGAGGGGCAAAAGAACGGTGCTTTGCCCCCTATTTGCACAGACCTGCAAATGTTTAGAGCTAAAAAGCCAACGTCTCTGTGTCACAGCTGACATACCAAGACGTTGGAGGGCTAGTCTGTTTCTACAGCTAGCCAGTGACAGAGACGGGGCTAAAGTCGGGTCTCTCCCTAATGTGCTAGCAACTAAGCCTGTGGCATTACATCACATTCAGTCTGCCTTCCTGACGATGTCTCTTTGGGAATTCTCGGGAATTGACCACATGCTCAGAAACAAACATTCTGACTACAGCCAGCCTGGTTCTTTGAAAGCATAAAATGGCAGGATTCTGGAGAAAGTTAAACAAGAAATGTAGCCAGGAATTACATAATTATCCCTACAGCAATTCCAGGTGAAGAGTCACTGGTGATGTGCTTTGCCAAACCTATGCAGACCAAGTGGATGGAGATCCTGTCACTCGGGAGAGTGCTTGCTATGCAAGCCTGACAAACTGGGTTGGGATGTTCACTACCCACATAAAAGCTGGGCACAGGCATCTCTAACTCCAGTACTGATGAAGAGACAGGTCCCTCCCTGCAGCTCATTAGCCCGCCAGCCTAGCTGCATCCATGAGCTCCAGATCCAGTGACAGACTGTGATCAAAGAGTGAGGATGACATCTACCGCTGGCCTCTACACACCTGTGCCCACAGACGCACCTGTGCCCCTAGACACACCTGCCGCTAGTTCAGCACAGAAAACTCCATTTTCTTCTAGTGACGCCTTTCAGGCCAACTGTGGAAGCTTTGGTTGTCAGACAGCAGAACGGAGACAAACATGTTGTACTGAAATGCTCCACAGAGAGGAACAAGCCCCCTTCGCAAGTCACCTGGCTGCTGGGGAGTGGTCTGGAGGTCTATGGTAAGTAGGTGGAGAGAAAGGTTTCTTTGTTTTCTTTCTTGCTTCAATTTCCAAGATATTTTTTTAAATGTTATGGCGCCCTCTGGTGGTGATAGGTGCCCAAAGACAGCTCCAGAGAACTCGGCCTCATAACTATCAATTCTTTGTCTAACGATGACAGGCTAATCTCAAATCACAAATCTTTAAAAAATCAGAGTAAAAATATAAAATGAGTTATTTATAAGACGTCTTAAAAATGACAAAATTCCCTAAATTAAGTGATGTAACACGGAGCATGACTTTTTACAGGGTCATGAAATTGGAAACTTATCATAGTGTGTGTACACATGCTAGTCACTTTATCAAGAGACTGTGTCCCAAGAAACCCCACCACAGGCTGAAGTCTCTTAGTGAGAATCTTTATGCTTCAGTTCACCAAACGCCAAACAACCTCCTCAACCTCAGACATACTTTGAGCACTTGCATTACCCTACTTCTCGTCAAAATCATCTATCACAAAGCATATTTCATTAAAAAAAAAAAGTCTGAGCTATGCATGTATTTTATTCAACTCTATGATGAAGGCAGCTAAAACAAAGAACAATTGCCTGTACCTCCGAGTGTGTGTGGATGTGAGTCTATACATTCTAAGGTTGAGAAATCCCAAGCTGCGGCATCCTCAGTCAGGGAGTGTCTCTAACTAAATGCCTTCTTTATATGTGGATACAGTGTTGCACATACAGAAACAGATGAAAAAGTTATGATAGACAGGTGGCATGGCTCATACATGTAATCCCAGCACCTGGAAGGCTGGGGCAAGAGGATTGTGTGTTTGAAGCAAGACCGAGCTACATACATAGTGAGTCCCAGGTCAGTTTGAACTACTGAGTGAGCCCTACATTGAAAACGTCTTTGATACTGTAAGAATAAAGAACCTACCTTGTACCTTTGTTTTAAGCAAGATAACTGTAGTCTTGGGGAAAGCACACAGTGTTGGCTGACCTTTCAGTAGCTGCTGCTTTTGCTAACTGTACAATCGTCTGTCCTTAAGGGACTGTGCACTGGCAAGGAAGCCGAGGGCTAAATGGGGTGCTAGATAGAAAAGGCTTAAGTCTCAGGTCCGTCTTCCTGTCCAGCAGAATCTACTTCATCATAGAACTCCTTCATTAATTAACTTCATGTGCTCTCGGGGCTCCGTGCCCTGTGACAGTAAGTGACCCCTCTTGTGTAACCATGGTGGGCTTTGCTCTCTGCCCCAGGACAAAGGCTCCGTAGGAACGTACCCGCTCTCCCTTGCTCCCAGCATGCTGCTTGTCTTTCGGCCCATGCCCAACCCGCAGCTGCCTGGTTGTTAGACTCACCATCTTTCCCGCCTCTTCAAACTGTTGTGTAGGCGGACTCCACCACGAATTTGAAACTGATGGGAAAACCTGCAACACCACCAGCACACTCGTGGTCCACACGTACAGCAAGAACTCCACGGTGCACTGCATTATCCGGCACAAGGGCCTGGAAGGAAGGAAGCTGGTGGCTCCCTTCCAATTCGAAGATTTGGGTAAGAAGGACGTTTTTCTTAGCTCTTTAATTTGGCTTAATGTTTCTTTATTGTCCTCGCTTGCTTCCTTGTTGCTACGCTAAAACATTGACCAAAAACAACCTAACAGAAGAAAGGGCTGCGTTCATCCTACAGTTCAGCTCACATTCTAGCATCGAGGTAACTCAAGGCGGGTGCCAGGAGACGGGGACTGAAGCAGAGGCCATGGAGGAGAGCTGCTTACTGGTTTGTCCTCATGGCTTGCTCAGTCTGCTTTCTTAGAGAACCCAGGACCAATCATCAAGAGGTAGCACTGCTCATCCCTTGGTTAAACCTTCCCACATCGGTCATCAATCAAAACAATGCCCCATAGACATGCCTGCAGGCCAATCCAATGGAAGGAATTCTTCAAATGATGCTCCCTCTTCCCAAGGGCACCAAGTTGACAACCAATAATAGCCATCCTGGCTACCTATCGTCTATCTAGAACCATTCCAGATCGCCAGCAAATATTCAAGTGGGTCATTAGTATCAGCAATCAGTGGCTTCTATTTGCTTATTATCTTTTTCCTTTGATAAGCCACAGAGATAGTACAAATATTTTGTTCCCACAATCAATTTTTTTAAAAAAAGCTTACTAGTAGGGAATGCTTTAAAGCACACTTACAAGTAAGCATTCTGAGGCCTTTCGTCTACACAGTCCTCTGGGTGGGATGCAGGGAACATAAGAGTTGTCTAGGAATGTGTCATATCTAAGAATACGTAGTGATTCTGGACAGCAGGGCAAGAAGACTGGTTAAATTCTCTGGGGATTGATTGACTTCCTCGGGTTGGGATTGCAAATGAGAAGCATTTCGTTCCTATCACTAATGTGGGAGTGGGGTTTTATGCGTGGAGCCACAGTTCTTAAACATCTTTAATGCAACTGCCTTCCACACTCAGGGGTGTGTGTGTGTGTGTGTATGTGTGTGTGTGTGTGTGCACGTGTGCACGCGTGTGTGTGTGTGTGTGTGTGTGCACGTGTGCATGCGTGTGTGTGTGTGCGTGTGTGTGTGTGTGTGTGCGTGTGAATGGTATGCCAGTGCAGGTGTTGGTGAGTGTATGTGAGTGTATGAGTGTATCTAATCAGTCACTATCTAATCTTACTTTCTGAGACAGTGACAGAACCTGGGGTCACTGGTTGGAGACTGACTGGCCAGTGAGCTATGTGGGTCCCCTGGTCTCTGCCCTGGAGTGCAGGGAGCACAGGCTTGTGCTGTTCTGGCTTGTACCTGGGTGCCAGGGATGCTAACTCAGGTCCCCACACTGATGTAGCAGGCACTTTACCTCCACACACCGAGTCATCACCCCCAGCCCACCTTTCACACTCCTAAAAATAACAAAGAACTTTTATAGGCTGGGATTGTCTCTGTTAATATTTACCTATTAGTAGTTAAAACTGAGAAATTTAAAAAATGGTGGTTACTTTAAAATAATAAATCTGCAATATGCTGATAAACATTGCACAGTTTTATGAAAAAATGTTACAAACTTACATGAGAAAAAGGCTGTTTTTTATTTTTAAATATTTTCAATGCCCAGTTTAATAGAAAATAATGCAGTTCTCAGCAGTTTCTGCGTTTTGTTATTTCTACCAAGTCATCTTGCTTGAAATAAAAATACAATAATTCAGCAAGAGAATCATTAGATATTTGAGACCAGCCTGGTCTACATGGCAAGTTCCAGGCCAACTAAATCTAATATATAGCAATACTGTCTCAAGAAACAAACAAGCAAAACTGTATCACCATGGGTAAATGGAACTTCTGAAATATTATTTCTCTAATGGTTTTGCTGTAACTCTTCTTGCTTTCCTCAAAGATTTCACCTAAAATTCAAGGTTTTTTTAATACCTATTTAAAAATTACATATGTTTAATAGCATATTAAAATAGCAATTTTAAACCACAGAGAATTCTTTGATTAAATGAATACTGAGAAGTATCCATAAACTTCAGGAGACAATACCCATCTGTCACATATTGTCGTTGATAGGCACAGTTACATGCTTACGCATTTACAGTCTTCCTGGATGCCAGCCTTCTCATTGACTGATGAGAATGGTCCAAGCTGTCTCTCTGGACTGATCCACAGACAGCAACATTTAGTGAGTGTCTTCTTAGTAACAGGCATTGTACTAATTACCTTATGTGAATGGAATTACTACTGTGTGCATGCGTGCGCGTGCATGTGCGCACATACACACACACACACACACACACACACACACACAGAAAAAGCCAGCAACTGTATTTCACACAAAAGGAAAAATCTTCAGGGCTGGATAAATTAAACATCTTGCTCATGTCACTGAGGAATATGCTGATAATAGCACTGAGATTTAGCTCGCTCTGCAACCGGTGAAATGGATCATTGAGATGGAAGTATATTCCCCCATTGAAATAGGAAAATATCTACATGCAGATGGACAAACAGAGCAACTGATAGACAGGTGTGTGCAGAAGGACACAGCAAATGCCCTTTGCCAGCGACTGCCAAATGTCCTTGCACACAGGGGTCCCAGTATGCTGTACTCTCAGCCAGGTCACCTAGCAGATGGGCAAGCAGCGGGGTACAGATTCAAATCACAGAGTTGGGGCTCTGCGTTTCGGCACAGCCCCCAGAAGTGGGTAGCAGCCAGGCTCTGTGCACCATAATCTTGAGCGAGATGTGGCTAAGGCTGATCTCAGTGGTTGCAGAATTTTGTTTTTCCCCCTTTTTAGTTGCAGATCAAGAAACAGCTTCTGATGCCCCCGAGCAGAGCTCTCTCGCCTCTCAAACCCCCCAGGAGCCCACAAGTATGGGTAAGTCTCAAAATCACTGACGCATTAAAAGAAATGCCTGGTCGGAGATGCACATGTTTAGTCTACATTGAAAGAATACTTTTAAGACTTGTATATGTGTGTGGCGTGTATGTGTGTACCCATGTGGTGTGCTCACTCGTACATACATGTGTGGAAACCAGAGGTTAATGTAAGAATTTATCACTCCTTCTGCCTGTTTCTGAGTGATTAATTGATTGGTTTTTGAAACAAGGGTTCTCATTGAACCCGTAGCTCAGCATTTCGCAAACCTGTCAGAATCCTCCTGCCTCTACCTCCCAGTCTGGAGCTGTAGGCCGGGGCTCTGTGCATGAGATTTATGTGAGTTGTGAGAAACAGAACTCGAGCTCCCATGTTTGCATGGTCCACGCTTTGCCCACTAAACCATCTCCCTAGCCCTCTATTTTTATTTTTGGTAAGACCACATAGACCCCCCTCCAACTGGTCGCAGTTTTGTGGTGGCCTGGGATAAAGTCAAGTCGAGAATTCTCATGTTATGTGCTTGTGTCACTGGGCCTTTTGAGCTCAAAGATATTTGGCTCAAGGCACTTACATATCACACAGGCACACACATGACCGTGACATGTGAATTCCCGTTTTGATAAAGACAGAGCTGAAGTCATGTCGGAGACTTGCTCTTGGTTTTCTATGTACAGCATCACAAACACAAAGATTTCCCACCCACAGAGAGAGAAGAAGCAGGAGGTGGGGAAAGGAGTACAGTCAACAGCAATGACCTTTGTAGGCACATCTGTCGGTTACTTGGCTGTGAGAACACGGGTCACTTTCAACAGGATGGAGCTACAGGAAGAAATTAGAAAGTCTTGTATTTTAGATAATGGATCAGCTAGTTAACTTGGGAGAAATTATCATATAATTCATTTAGCTTTATACAGCATCGTATCTGCCAATAGTGAGTATTACTCAGAAACGGCACAGTAAAAGGACATGCGATTGAATGAATGAATGAATGAATGAATGAACGAACGAACGAACTAGTGAGTGAGTTTCCTGGTGTCTTGAGCAGGATGCTTAGCCTCCCTCAGGAGAGTATGCATTCCTGCATGTTCTCTATAATAATTCCATCTGGGAAGGTACTGTTTTTGAGTCATTATCCTGTTCCTAGTGTTCAGTATGAGATCATATTTTTTAAAATGCCATGTCCTGAATAATACTGAAAAGTAAATGTTTGGGGTTTTAAACACTGAAAAATACAATATGTACCACACAGAGGTTTTTTTGAAGAGTAGTGGAAATTGAAAACATTATGAAGCAAGGCAACCACATCCTTCCTTTAATAATTCAATATTTGTAAACGTGTTTAGAATCCGGTTGTTTGTAAATTGCCTGGCACCACTACTGAACAACTCAATTTTCTGCTCTGCATTTTCGTATACAACCTAGGGTTTAAGAGACATGGTCTCTGAAATTCTTTTCGGCTTTCAATTTCTGCAATTTTATTACTGTTAATAATATCTATTTAAGAGCTGGAGGCTTTATTCCCCTTGGGGCCACATAGTGGCGCTGTGCAATGGGCTGATAAAATACTGCAGCCAAGGAAGAGGGAATTAGAAGCATAGGCAACCAAACTGCAGAAAAGCCCTCTTATTGTTCCAGTTCATCTTCCAAAGCCTCACAGCTCGACCTGTTTCTAAAAGAGAAGCATCTGGACTTTTGACTGGCGCTGAGACTCTAGCGCTGCCCTAGAAGCTTTGTCCTCTGCATTCCTACCCAAGTTTCTCCAGAAGGCCCAGAGGCCCCCATCGTCCAGTGATTCTCTTGGAGCATCCCGTGGACCTCCTCCCTGATTGTTCCCTCTCAGGAAGGAAGCCTGAAATAATGACTTTGGGTTAGGTTCCCCAGTTAAAAAACAAACTGGGAATTCCCTGGTTGCCTCTGCTACTCCGCTGCTTCAGGACTAGGCCCTTTGCTAACTGCTCGAAACCTGTTCTTTCGGAGCTGAGGGGAGACATCACACACCACGTGCAGTGCCCGATGCACGTGAAGTGTTAATAAAGGGATGCCTTTACAAGTAAGACAAAGCAGGCTGCGGCCATTTGTGACTATTTTTGTGAGAAACTGGTGCTTCGAAGCAAAATAAGGCAGACCCAGGAAGAGAAAGGCTGTATGTTCTTTCTCATATGTGAAAGTTAAAAATGTTGACCCAAAAGTGAAAGCAAATAGAACTGAGATTATTAGTGATTGAAACTCAGAGGGGAGGGAGGGCAAAAGGGGAGAGGTTGGCTGAGTGCCGATGGATGGTTGGAGATGGGGAGTAAGTTGTCGTGTTCTGCAGTATGGTAGGGTAACTATAGTGGGGAACAACCTATCACGGAGGCTAGCGCATTGGCCCAGTGGATAAAGCATATTCTGCACAAGTATGAGAACCCGAGTTCAGATCCTTAGCCGTATGCAGTCCTGCAGCCCATGTTAATCTCAGCGTTGGGGAAGCAGAGATGGACATTTCCTCAGGGCTCGCTGACCAGCTAGTCTAGAAAGTTCAGTGAGAGAGAACCCGTCTCAAAAGATAAGATAGAGGTCAGGCACACACTTTTAAATCCAGAAGCAGAGGCAGGAAGATCTCTGTGAATTCAAGGCCAATCTGGTCTACATACTGAATTCCAGGCCAGTCAGGGCGAGTTGGAAAATGAAGGAGAAAGTGACCCAAAATTGAGGTCTGTTTACTAAGGAGCCACAGCCAGCAAGGACCTGTCTGGTATTTCCAAGAGAGAGCAAGAGGCACAAAGCTGCTTCCTTAAAATGAACTTTGTCAGGGCTGGAGAAATGACTCTGTGGCTAAAAACACTGGATGCTCTTCTAGAAAAAGCAGATTCAATTCCCAGAATGCATGTGGTTACTTACAACCATCTATAACTCCAGGGTGTCTGATGCCCTCTCTTGGCCTCCTTGAATACTTGACACTCACTGTAGAGCACAGACATGCATTCACACAAAATACCCATTCATAGAAAATAGATATATTTTAAAAGGAACTTGTTCTCTATCGTAGCATTATTCCTTTTATGTGGATGGACCCTTCTGAACCTAAACTCCTCTTAAAGGCCCACACACCCACACCATTACATGGCGAATAAATGTCAGCATGAGGATTAGAGGGACAGTCAAGCCAGTGCCATTATAAGATAAGTCACATATATGTGATCTATGTATATGTCATGTCTTACTTTCACCTTAGTCTCAGTGATGGAAAATTCCAGTTTAGAAGAGACTGACAAGAAAGAGAAAAAGCATGCCACTCAAGACCCTGACTTGACCACTGGTGAGTGTTACCCACTGGGCTTAGAACAGATGTTTGATGTTCTGACCTCTGAGCTATATGTCTAGTGGTCTTGTTTTCCGTTACCTTTCTACCCATATAACGAGTCAATCACTCCCCTGCCCCATCCTTAGTTGTCCCTTGACTTCCTTATCCTACTGCCTAGTCCTGTTACTTTTGCTCTCCACTGCATCTCCACATCAGCTAACTAACTCTACTTCTTCTGGGCTCTTTTGTTTTAAAAGGATTTCTTTCTTAATGGGTACGAGTGTTGGCCTGCATGTTTATATGTGCACCACATGTGTGCCTGGTGCCCACAGAGGCTAGAGGAAGGCACTAGATCCCCTGAAACTGAATTTACCAATAGCTGTGGGCACAGGGAGTCCAACCCAGGTCCTCCAGAAGAGCAGCCAGTTCTTAAGAAGAGCAGTTCACTGCTAAGCATTTCTTCAACCCCCTTTCTGAATTCCTAAGTGTGGGTGTTCTTGATTTCACTGCTTCACCTTGTCTCTGTTTAAACTTCAGCATTCAGGGGTTAAACCGAAGATTTCACACATGCTAGGCAAGCATTGACCACTGAGTTATAGTCCCTGCCCAGCTTTCCCTAGTCCATAGAAAGTTCACTAGCTCCTGAGCTGTTTCCTGCTGCCTATACAGAGAAGAATCCCATACTTCTTAAAGAGTGTCCCTCTGAACATCAGTCTCAATTCCGACCCATGGTCCTTTTTCTTTAAAGTTTATTACACAGTTACTTGTTTGTTCATTTATCTGTTTGTTTAGTCTGTTAATTATTTGTTTCAGAGGACAATGCCACACATGTGGAGGTCAGAAGACAACATGCATGGTTGATTCTTCCCTTCCACTGTGTAGATTCCAGGGTTAGACTCAGGTCATTGGACTTGGCAGCAAGCATCCTTACCTGCTGAGCCCTCTCACCAGCCCTTTCATTCCATTTTTTTCCATGTCTTTAGTCAAATGTCTTCTCTCCTAAGCTCAACAATGTAAAAAAAATCCAAGTGGCATCTTTTTCCCCAAATAGCTTGTTCAAAGCATTGCATACCCCAACCCTTCATTTCTCTATGCTGATACAGAGCTAGATGCATGTACATATGCACACACATGTAGCCACTGATGGCACATGAGTTCTCTTCCACGTGTTTTGTCTATGATCATAGTTACACCCTTACTATAAGCCCTTATCATCTTGTGACTTTAGCTCTTCCTCTTCTGGTCCAGGCTTAGCATCATGGAAACATACCCTTGTGCCCTTCCCACTTGTGTACTGAGAACCCTTCTGGCTTCCCAAATAGTCTATAACATGCAAAGCAAGTTCTCCAGCTGGACAAGGTGCACTCTGCTGCATACTCCTGCAGCCCTGCTTTAAGAAAGCCTGCAAGACACAGGATGCTCTGAAGGCTTTATCCTGTTCAGCATCCCTGTCCTATTGGTTCTTAATACTCCATAGCAGCAGGAGCTTCACCTAAAGTGTCTTACTTCTCTCCCAAAACTGGTGTCTACGGGAAGCTTTTCCAGTGCATGCAACCTTGGGGGTCCCCACTTATCTCTGAATTCTTAAACACACTATTCTATAAATACACACCCACGTTTCTGAGAGTTAGTGTATCTTACTTCTGTTTGCCTTTTCAATGTATTTATTTTTATAAAGAAAAAATGATCCCCTAAGGCATAAGGATTATGTCCTAGGCAGGTTCAAGTCTGTGTTCTTCACATAGTCACCATTCCTTAATTCTGGGCTTGTTGGCTGAGATGAAGGATATCTGGCAAAATTACAGACTAGTTTAGAAGGATTTTAAGAGCTCATCAAACGTATCTCCTAACGTCTTTACAAGGGCCATATTTAGCCTAGACAAGGCCTTTTGTTTTACTTGGATAGTTTTTTCCAAACCCCTTAATTCTCCTGTGCTACTGAACTACATTGTGTTGAACAAGCATTCCTCATAGCTACTAAAATGCCCAGACTGTAACCTAAGTCCGCTTTCTCTAGAAATTAAAAAAGAACTAAATATCTAAGTAATTTAGAAAATAACACACTGGTCCATGGGATTGATCTGTCTCTGTTGCCCATTTGCTTGTCTCAGAGAACTGAAAAGCATGCAGTGCATGACTTCTGGAGTAAATCTGACCCACCTCCTGAGTTGAGCTGAGCTGGGGGAGTGCAGTATATCCTCTTTGTCCTGGCTACATTCCCCTTTGCTGTGATAAAATGTTCCCCCAAAAGCTGTTTGAGGGAGAACCCATTTATTCAGCTTATAGTCCCAGAGTATAGTCTGTAACGGTGGGGAAGTCAAGGAAGACTAAGCACCACATTCCACAGTGATCAGAACCTAAACTGCCTGACGCCCTGTCATTCTCCTCACAGAAGCCAGTGCTCAGTATGCAGGCCTGGAGAGGAGGAAGAGTGGCATCCTGCTGCTCACGCTGGTGTCCTTCCTCATCTTCATCCTCTTCATCATTGTTCAGCTCTTCATCATGAAGCTCCGTAAAGCACACGTGATATGGAAGAAGGGTGAGTTGGCAGAGAACCCGGCAAGGTCCGCAAGAGCCCAACGGCTAGCTAGGGGCAATCTGTCAATCAAATCCCCTCTCTTAGCTGCTGTACAAGCTGCCCAGGAAGGGGAATCGCTCAAATAAGCAGTCATTTGTTTTCTCCCAAACGTGGGCTATGGATCTGCAGGGAATGTGTTTGAAAAGTGTCAGACAGAGAAGCTAAAGTAGCTGTGGGAGCTGGTGCCGAGCTGTAGATGCTCTTGTTGACAAAATGTTGAGCCAATTCATCCGCTCACTCAGTGAGCCTTCACTGAGTGCCCGCTACATGCCAGGAACTGTTCCCAGTGCTAGGGCTATGTGAGTCTACAGGACAGGCGATCCCTGGTCTCCTTATGTTCTAGTTATAGATAAACATCTAATGACGTTCATATTTTGCAAGAATGCACTCAGCTTCACTCATCCATAAGACACCAGCCGTTCTCTCCAAGCATTCTGATGGAAAGGTTGCCATTAAACCAAAACAATAGCAATCATAATGATACCATAGTAATAAATAAATAAAAATAAAAATATCTAGTGTAGAAGATACCTATTAAAATGCATGTACTCAACACATAACAGAGCTTGACAGGACTTTTGAAGTTATTCAGGAGAAGTTCATAACCTCATTTCATAAACAAATGTAGGATTAGAGCCCCTCTTCGTGAGGGTGTGAAGACTGTTAAAGCTGGAGAATGCGGAGGGGTGCCATGAAGGGCTGCCTTCTGGGTGTGACAGGGCTGTTGGCATCATGAACACATAGCAGCTGTGACCACCTGCATAGGAGCAGCAAATGCACAAAAAGACATGGTGATGCGGGGATGAGTTGGGAAAAAGATGAGGGTCAGCTGAAGGGGGAGACGCATGAGAAAAGGTAATGGGGGTAAATATGATCACAATGCATTACAATACAAATCAAAAACTTAAAAACTAACCTAAAAGAAATTCTCTCCTCAATTTCGACTAATTGTCTAGCACTATGCTGTCTGTTTCAGCAGCCACAAGATGATCATCTAGTCCCTGACATGTCTTGAGTCTCTGTCAAGATATGCTATAAAGATAAAACTACCCAAGTTTGAAAAATCAATACATACACTCAAACTCAAACGTAATATGCCAGTTAACTAAAATATATTGTGAAATTAACATCTCCCCTTTTGGACTGTGGTGGCTGGCGTACTTTAAATGATGGCAAAGCTGATGTAGTCACACACGGCCCAAGGACTCTGGTGACAGAAAATTCTTTATACCAACTCAAGGTCCTGCATCTTTGAATATCTCGGACTTAAAAGCATCACTCCTGATAGCTTAGTATGAGCTTACCTAGAAAGATGAAGTCATAACTCATTAGGGATGAGCCCAAAGGGGTAATTAAGAGAAGGTAACGAGGGGAAGATGAATAGCACATGCTTTCCCTCACATGCAGTCAATATACACGACATGAAAGCAGAAGGAAGACTGGGGAGGAACAGTGAGAGGGGAGAAGAGGTCTGGGGAGGGTGGCAATAGAGTGATGTGGGAGGAAAACAAGAGAAAACTTCAATGATGCATATGTATCTTGGTTATTTTTCTATTGCTGTGAAGAGATACCATGACCAATGCAACTTACAGAAGAAAACATTTAACTGGGGACTGACTTACAGTTTCAGAGGGCAAGTCCATTATCATCATAGTGGGGAGTGTGGCAGCATGCTGGAGAAGTAGCTGAGAATTCTGCATCTTGATTGGCAGGTAGAGATAGAGACGCTGGGCCTGGTGTATTTGACATTTCAAAGCGTACTCCTAGTGACACACCTCCTCCAACAGAGTCACATGTCCTAATCCTTCCCAAATAGTTCCGCTCCCGGATGACAAGCATTCAAGTATATGAGCCTCTGCAGGTCATTCTTATTCAAATCGCCACAATATGCATGAAAAGATCATAATGAAAACCCAACATTTTGTCTGCTAACTAAATCAACCAGCCAGGTGGTGGTAGTGCACACCCTTAATCCTAGCACTCAGGTGGCAGAGGCAGGCGGATCTCTGTGAGTTCAAAGCCAACCTGGTCTACAAGAGTTAGTTCCAGAACAGACTCCAAAAGTTACAGAGCAACCCTGTCTTAAAAAAAAAGATAATTTGACATATATATATATATATATATGTCAAATTATCTTTTTTATATATATTGAGAGGTAGAGTCTGATGCTTCATTTAAGCAGTAGGCAAATGGCATGGTAGGCATGGTATTATTTCAAGGTCTATTAATGATTGGTCACCATCATTCTCTTAGGGTGCTGCAGTTGTTCCTTTCTGAAGGGCAGTGCTTGCTTCTGTTCTGCTGTCAATTGACTTCACCTCTTCCAGTGCCCCTGGGAGACCTGAAAGTGCTGTAAGATTGCACTAATGAATCCATGAGGCGCAGGAGGCCATGACAGGCCGACAGTGGCCAGGCTGCTATCTTCTTCAAGTAGCCATTTCTGACGATGTCTGCAGTGTCAGAAATTAGTAATGGAATCTTCTTTTCTTACAGAAAGTGAAATTTCAGAGCAAACTCTAGAAAGTTACAGGTCAAGATCCAACAATGAAGAGACATCTTCTTCCCAAGAGAATAGCAGCCAGAGTAAGTCCCCTGTATGACCTGACATTTGAGTGATGAGGTTCATTCATGAGTCACCATAGGGAAAGTGGGAGGGGAATAGAATCAAAATTTGATTTGATCTGATAAATTTTCATTTGATTTATGGTATTTAAGGAAATTTATCTTTAAAAATAAATGGTGGTTAATTCATGTAGTAGAAGATCCTCCACTCTAGAAAGCCTGGCTCTGGCTCCGCTGTCACACTCAGGCTCACTGTGTGGCCTGAACTGTGCAGCATCGCACACAGAGCCTCAGGCAATGAAGCACTTTCCACACCACCCTAAGCTTTATTCTGTTAGTCAGAAAACAACCGAATTCATTCTGCATCCTTGAAGTTTGTCGTGGAGCCTGGCACAAATGGAGTGTCTGGTAAATGTTCATTGAATAACTGAATTCAAGGCTTAATTAATCCAAAGAGAAATATTTGGGGTCTTTTGGATGGCTTTATTGCAATACTTTAAGCAAAATAATGATGGTAAAGACCCTGAAGGGGAAGAAGAATGTCTGGGTGTGGTGGGTGGGAGTGTGGGTCTACACACTGAGCCAGGGCAACAGTATGAGAACCAAGCCATGAACAGAGAACTCCTCATTGAAAGAAAAACATAGACTGTACTGACCTCTGCTGTTTGGTTCTGTTTGTTTGATGGAGGGCTTCTACAGGATCCAGTCTCTTAAGACATCTGAGCCTTTTTGTTTTATTTTGGCCTTCCAAGGTGTGATATAGAGAGACTAGGTTTCTTGTAGGAAAAAGACATGGTAACCAGAAGATAGATAGGAAAGGGGCATGGTGACCACATGATGGGGAAAGAGACACGGTGACCAGATGGTGGGGAAATGCGTGGAAACCATCTACCGTCCCTTGGGCTGGGACAGGGGGCAGGCGATGTCATGGGAACAGTTGCTTTGTGTAGATGCCTGTGGTGTTCTTCCTGGGCAAGGGAAAAGGAAAGGTGAAACAGCTGGAAGGGAATCATGAGCTTTAGCAGAGAAAGGAAAGCCCTCACCCCAGATGCCAGACAGGCAAATGTCCTCATGGATCAGTTTTAAGGAAATGGGATGGACCCTTGCACTCAGGACTCTCTGTGCAGATGGGGACATCAGGAGTTCGCCATCTTCACAAGCAGAAGGGTTTTCTTTCTGTACTAGTCAGGTTTGGTTTGGTTTTTCACTGCTGTGGCAAACACCTGACAGACTAAGGGAAGAAGGACTTATTTTAGCTAATGTTCAAAGGTCTCAGCCCACTGTGGTGGGAAGAGTGCGGTGGAGCAGGGCCGTTCACATCATGGCAGACCGGAAGTGGTCAGAGAGAACCCATTTGCTCATTAGTCCTCTTGCCCTGGCCTGTCTGTTGGTGCTTTCCCCCTACTCCACCCTCCCAGAAAACAACAGAAGCTCCCAAAACCATGCTTGATCTTCTAGAGACTTGTCAATAAAATCAAGTGGACTTTAAGATACGAAGCACCATTCTCCTGCCTCCGTGCCTCAAACCCAATGTTGCAGCTGTATTGTTTCATGTTTTCAAACGATTGGTCTGGGCCAGCTCCAGCTCTAGGCTTTGAGAGTTCTACCCCAACCTAATTTTTCCACACAAGCCTTGTTATAGTCTAGTATGTGGTTTTGCTGAAGACAACGTATCATTTTTTCTGCAGTTGATAAGTAGCAAAAATGTCTATGTATTTTATTTCAGGTTGATTAGCATATTGTTTATGTAGCATAAAAAGTTGTTTCTTTTTAATTAAGACATGACTATTTAGAACATTTACACATGCCAAATTATTGGTGGTTAGGTTTAGTAACTAACACATGGCCTCCAAAAAGCTTCAAATAAGTGGGTGCAGTGCTGCTCAAAACTCATCTGTGATTTGTGTTTTCCTTTCAGCTTCCCAGTCTAAGCGTTGTATGAACTACATCACACGGTTGTACTCGGGAGCCAAACCAAAGAGGAAGGCGAATGCTCAACACTGGAAATTAGAGGGCCAGCACAGTCGTGTCCCAGAGAGTATTGTGTAAGTGTACTGTGCCATAGAAGATGGGATTGCGGGGCAGCTGAAGAAGGCCCTGGAAAGGAACATAAGTACTGTGGCACATAAAAAAATGTCCTTTGAGTACCATTCAGGACAGTGGTCACTGAGCCAGGGCAGCAACATGAGAACCAAGCCATGAACAGAGAACTCCTCATTGAAAGAAAAACATAGACCGAACCTATTATTACTAACACTACTTCAGAGCCGGAAATCTCTACTAAGTCTTTTGGATCAGGGTCAGTGTGACCAGCGAACAGCTGACCTCGAAGGAAGCAGTAGACAGAGTTTTTAGACATGAGGTTGTAATAGAACTATTTAAATTGGTTTAAAATCTTTTCTTCTGGTCAAGAAGAACTTAAGGATGAGAAGAACCCAAAGAAGACCTGAGATACCAGAAGCCCGCTTTCAAGACAGGCTCTCAGAAGCTGTCACATGGACGCTAGGGAGAAACAGGATGTCACAGCGTGTGAAGGACATGAAGACCCAGAGATCGACAGTTCGCAACCCAACGACTGAATTCAGCTGCCAGTTCCTTTAGGCTTCCTTGCTAACTATGTGAGGGAACCTGGCAGACAACTTTTTAACCTGAATACACCATGATGAAAGTATGTTCAGAAGAAAACCATGAGTTTAATTAACAGATTGTTAAACTCATGAGTGGCTTTTTCTTTCATAAAGACAGAGTGTGTCTTTCTAGAGGTTGTTGTGCTTCTTGATTCTGTGTTTTAAATGATTGATAGTTCTTTTTTCTATTAAAAAAACAGTTCAGAGGACATAGCAAACTCTGGTGCACTGTGAGACATTTCTTATTATTTGGGTCTGAGAAAAACATTTTGAAAATATCACATGCACACTCACGACACATTCAGATACACTTGCACATACCCATGAACACAAGCAGATATATACACACCTATGTCGTGGATGTTTTATTGCAGGGATCCCTCCTGTGATCATTTTTATATATATTTAACATTTACAAGATTACAAAAAGGGAATGTGCAGCACAAAGGACCTTCCTCACCTCTCTAAGAGTGAATGAACTTGTTGCTCGTTACCCCTTAGTCCCTCTGAGTACCCAAACAAAGACACACACCACCACAAAATCACCACCTACGTCAAGAAAGCAGCATTGCTGTCTTCCCACTCATGGTCCTTGGATGTTGTGGTGGGTTGAATGAGAAGGGCCACCCTAGACTCATATGTTTGAATGCTTGGTCCCCAGTTAACAGAAATGTCTGGGAAAGACTAGGAGGTTGTGGCCTTGCTGGAGGTGTGTCACTGTTTCAAAACCCCACATGAGGCCCTGTCTCACTCTCTCGGCACACTGCCTGCAGATCAAGATGGAAAACTCTCAACTACTGCTCCAGGACCGTGCCTGTCTGCTTCCCACAGTGATGATGGTGGACTAATTCTCTAAAACTGTAAGCCGGCCTCCAATTAAGGCTTTTTTTTTAAAATAGGAATTGCCTTGGCCATGATGTCTCTTCCCAGCGATAGAACGGTGACTATGCTTTCCCAATTGCCCTAACTGTCCTGAAGGTCCCAATTAGATGTTTACTTCATCTTCACCTCTGTCTGTTTGGAATTATTTATCTACCTTTTTTTTTCTTTTCACGTTCTGGGTGTTTGCAACACGGGGAAATTATTTTATAGAGCAGCCCTCAGTTGGGTTTTGTCCTCGGCTTCTTTGAGATCAGGTTCAACTCACACTTTTATTGGATTCTCAAGGAACCCCACTGAGTTTTCTTTCTCAAGCATTATTTATCCCACTTATTTCCGTCGCTCATTTTGGTTGACTCACGTGGTACTGTTGGAGTTCTACACTGCAAGCCTACTCTCTTCTTTAAGTAGCTTACGAGGAATTGCTTCAAAACTATGCTAAAGTTGTCTTCCTCATTAAACTCTAGAGCTTTTCACTTATTATTTTAGATCTGTGCTTTCTTAGACTCTGGTCTACTCTGTTGTTCAACGAGTTGTTATCGGTGACTACCAAACTGATCTATTGCAAATTTCACTGTCAAACTGTGGGCACCAGCATGTGCGTCCTTCTGGCTGACATGCACCTGTCTTCAGGAGCACCATTTACTTTCTCATACTTGACCTTTAAACTTTCCCTGCGCCAGCCCTGAAATCAGCAATTCTCTAAGAATTCCTGGTCCTGTTTACTGGATGTTATTAAGTTACAGAAACACAGGCAATGACAAGAAAGGACACTGAGACCAGCTGCCCCTCAGAAATGAGCTTCTTAGGAGAGAGAGCCTTGCAAACACTGGGACCAGGATTGGGCCTTGGGGAACATTCAAAAGGATAGTTTAAAGAGAAGATGGCCACTGTGAACATCATGATGGGGGAGGCTGAAGGAAGAAGGGAGTGTATCTTTGTAGAAGTCACTTGAATAAACAGGGTACCTAACTTTTATGCTTTGGAGGGGCTGGTGGCAAGTTATTATATATATAATACATGTACATATATATTCATAATTTGGTGTGGCACTGCCTACATGACAAGGAGCTGCGTACTGGAAAGCACCATACATTTATTTACCTTGCAGCTTTGAGGGGACAGGCTGGCAGACCACAGCATGGAACAACCTTTGGACTCTGTCCTAGAGGGGCATGGTCTGATCTGGGGGAGGTACAGAGAGGTTTCAAAGACAGTCTGCAATCTAACAATGGACGCTGGCATTGAGAAGCCAGGATTTGTGATAGTTGTCATCACTGCTTTTGAAGTATCATCCCTGATAGGTCCTCTCAATGGACAGAGCTTTAAACTGTCTACATAGACTCTGTGTGTGTGTGTGTGTGTGTGTGTGTGTGTGTGTGTGTGTGTGCGCGCGCACACACACACACACACACACATTCTTGTTGGTGTATATTTAATCTGTCTATTGAAACCATGAGTTTATTCTAGGGTCTCCTTTCGGTATTCATAATTCCCTCCTCTGAGAGATGAATTTTTTTGTATCCCTAACATATTTTCCAGTTTGATCAGTTTCCTGTGAGGAGGTCCTCTTCCAGTTCTGGCACTGCCCGTTGTGCTTGGGATGTCCTTCTCCTGCAAAGGCTCCAACTCTGATATCTGTGTTTCCATCATCCCTTCCTCCGTGCAGAGTCTCTGCTCACTAGCCTTGGGCTCTGACACCTCACACTGTGTGGCCCCTCTGTGTGGAAGTGTGTGGCATGCACACGAGAACACACACAACGTGCCATCTTTCTTACCCTTGAAGCTGACATTGTGGACAAGGGTAGCTCTCTATAGGGCACTGCCTCCTCCCTAGGCTGGGCCTCCCACACCCTCTCTAGACCTCCACATGCTCCTCCTCACACTCCCGTGGACTCCTGCTGTGTCTTCAGGAAGGAACTTGTTGGGAAGAGCATGGGAGTAGGATGCTGAGCGAGTGAGAGTGAATCAGGAATCCAGTTCAAAGACATCTGGATCTGGCATAGCCTTCATAGTGTTGTAGCATCTCTGTGTCAGCCACGCATCAAGTCGCCAGCAGTTTGAAAACAACCCAGAAGGAAACACTCTTACCTCGTAGGTCAATTAAACCTATGTTGGTCAACTTTGAGTCTATGTTTACAACGAATCCTCCCACATGGAACCCCCTGTGACTGCCCCATTTCTCCAGGTCCGTTATCAGGAACCATGTGAATGTGCCAACAGTTCAGCAACATATGGAGAGTAGGAAAGCACTTAGCCAATTGTCAGAATCCCCTGAGAGGATTTCCTAAGATGGGGATCCCCAATTCATTCCCAGTGACCACTGACAGATTTGGGGGAGGGTTTTGGAACTAGTATTTTGTAAAGACTCCACTGCAACCTGGTAGGGGAACCATGGTGGAGCACAAACCATACATTTTCAAAGCAGAGATGAACTGTCAACGCCATGGTGAGGTGATCACAGCCTCCTGGTTATCACTTTAAAGCATTCATGCCAAGATTACATAAGCAACTCAGGGTAGAAATGAGATACCAGTCCAAGCTGACCCGGCCTCAAGACCGTGGCCCCTCGGTTATCGCTGTGGTAAGATGATGCCGGGGGACATTTAAAGTGGAATGAGAGGTTGGGAGCTGTGTTCAGGATCTTTCATTTGCCCTAGGAGACTGATGATTTGGGCTACATCAGTGGTACCCCTTTCTGTTTCTCTAAAGAGAATGTGAAGTACCAGCAGGTGAGCAGAGAACACCAGATGTCCCGGGTTGGTGGAACTGACTGCCCTTTTCAACTAGAAGTTGCCTCTCTGGCCAGGTGTTTGGTTTCTCTGGTTCTGGAATCTAACTGATTTTTTTTTCATCACACCAAGTGGGCACTGGAGGATCCTGTGCAACCTTCATTTTCTCCAAAGCTTTGAATTTATAACTAACTAAATTCTATTTATAACTAACTAACTAACTAACTAAATTCAAAGCTTTGGGGAAAATGTAGGTTGCACAGGTATTAAATCCTTCATATAATCCAATTTGAGTGTATCATCCAGATGTTGCAGAGAAACTTACTCATAACATAGTTATATGTATAGATTCCTCAAATCCCATTAACTCCTGGTCTAGTTTCACAGATAGAATATTCAAATTATGAAGGAATTCATGTCAGGCGTTAAAATGTGTGGTGAGGTAAACTAATGTCCTAGAAATATTAGTAGAAGCTTTGTGGAGGAAAGAAAATGTCCCTGATGTGGTAAGATAATTCAGTAGGTAAGGCTCTTGCTTCAAAATTCTGAAGATTTGATTTTAATATCTGGGACCCACATGGTGGAAGAAGAGAAAGGATCCTTGAAAGTTGTCCTCTGACCTCCACACGTGTGCCATGACATACATACACATACACACTGAAAAGGAACAAACAAATAAATGTAATTATTTTTTTAAAAAGGTAGTTTCCTTGGATCGTATAAGATTGAGAATTATCTAACAGTGTAGCTTCAACATCCAGGACCCAAAAGTTGTCATAAAGGGTTCTGTGTAGCTTGATTTAACCCAGTTCTGTTCAGATGTACCTTATCCACAAACAGTGACCCCTGTTGTCTACGGGGGACAGTTTCAGGACCTCCCTGCCACCATCTCCCCTAACACCAAAATCTGAGTATTTTCAGGTCCCTTATATAAAGGTGTGGTATTCATTTATATAATAAATACACCCTTCAAAAATATAGATCACTTCCAGATTATGAATGATACTCACTACAGTGTAAATGACACTTGGATAGCAATTACAGTCGATTGTTTGGGGAATAATAACAAGAGTTGTACGTGCCCAGTGCAGGGCAATCTGTTTGGATCCCTAAGATTTGTTGTGTCCATTAATGTAGAATAAATACTACATGAAATGCAATAACGTAAAAAACAACACTGGCCATTGAGACATGAGTGAGTTCTTAATAACTTTCTAGAAAAAAATTGTTTGCTTACATATTTTGAGACAGGATCTTACTTTGTGACTCAAGATATCCTCAAACGTACAAACCTCCTGTCTCATGCCTGACACAGAAAAGACTTTCCTTAGTGATAAAAGGAGGCCTTCGGAATCAAAACATCCTTCTCCGAACACGTAACGATGAATGATGTCTGGAGCCACCATTACTCCTTCCCGGGGCAGGCTGCTGTGCCAAGGACATGGCAGGGAAGAGAAGGAAATCCAGTGTCCTTCCGTGTGTAGGGTGGTTGGGTCACAACTCCTGTGACCTGGAGAGCGGGCACTTATTCAAGCCAGACAAGCTGGGTCTACAGCTCCCTTCAGCTCCCAAGCCAGACAAGCTGGGTCTACAGCTCCCTTCAGCTCCCAAGCGGGGCAGCTTGAAACCCTAAAGCAGGCTGTTTCGTGTACAGTCATGATCCTAAAAAACAGGGATCCAGCGTTGTTTACTGCTGGAAGTACAGTGATGCAGACTCAGGCAAGCAGCTACCAAAGATGCAGCTGCCAAAGATGGAACTCGTGAGTAAAACGGCTGGGAACGGGACCTTAGCCTCTGGGCTCCTGTAGCACCCAAGGCAAGGGTCTGCCAGTTTCCCGACACAAGAAGCGGTTTCAGGCTCTTGTCCTCTCTCTCAGGGCAAGATGGAGGCAGAAAGGAATGGGCAGAGGCTGCTCAAGGCTGCCTTGTAGGAAGTCAGTCAAAAGAAGGCTCGTCATACTCCCCATTACGATATATGTATTCTGGCCCCAGGCATCACCCATACTATCTGTCATTAGGTGAAAATAACAGAGAAAATGACAACCACCCCACAGTCGGAGCACCCTGAAGTCACGAGGCTCCCTGTAGATGAAGAAGGTGGTTTGAACTGCTGACCGTTAATGAGCCCACTAATTTAGCCCAACAACATAATCTCCCACCACTTCCTCCAGCTGAAGTCATGGTAATTTGCTATATTCATAAAGGGGGTTTGATCTAGATGAAACGCGGGTGTATTTTTTTTTTTTTTTTTTACCATCCTGAACCTTCTGAGGGAGAAGCAGCCCTCTTCCTTCCTGTAATGCATCCACGAGCAGGTCTGTCATCACCATTGAAATATGTTAATTTCCCTCGTCTTGTCTCCTCTGCTCCTTGTTTTCAGATACAAGCAGAAGTGTCTTGCAGTCTCCCCAAAACCAGTTTATGGTTTTGTTTTTGCTTTTTAAAGCCATTCTACTTAATTTCTAGAAACCCTAAATTCGGAAAAACAACTGTATTGATATTTAAAAAGGTAAAATAATTTTTCCAGGGTGTTTTTGACTCCATGAAAAAATAAGTCATTTTATTATTATTATTACTAAGGCAGGAAAGTTCAGAGCTGGAGAGATGTCTCAGCAGTTAGGAATACACGTTGCTCTCATGGAGGACTGAAGTTCAGTTCCCAGCACCTACATCCAAGAACTCACAACCATCTGTAACTCCCGTTCCAGGAGTTGCCTCTTTCCTCCTCAGGTACCTGCAGACACACACACACACACACACACACACAAACACACACACACACTTCATATTTCTCCTTTCCCAGAAAGCTGCTTTCTCTTTTTTTTTTTCCTGAGACAGGGTTTCACTGTGTAACTTTTGGTGACTCCTTGAACTAGCTTTTGTAGACTAGCCCGACCTCAAACTCACAGAGACCCGCCCACCTCTGCCTCCCAAGTGCTGGGATTAAAGGCGTACACCACCACCGCCCAGCTCCCCAGCAGGCCTCTTGCTGGCTCCCCTGGTGGTGTGCAGGCTTCTTAAGGATAATGGTTTCAGGTTCATCCCTGGGCTTCCCTCTCCATAAAGGCCAGAGCTGCTTTCTGTGGTCACTACCCCTTTCCAATTCTCCATAATATATCTTCAAATCAAATTATCTCCATTAAAACCACTGACATCATTTCTGACGCCGACATGCCCTGTCACTTGTGATTGTTATTCCTTTAGTTCCACCAGAGCATAGGCAGGAGAGCTGCTGCAGAGGGGCAGGGAGGCGGGCCAGACTCGGCTGTGAGGGGTGTCTGTGCTGAGAAGGTGTCGTGTCTCTACCAGGAGCTATTGGATCACAACACTTTTGAATCACATAAGTACCCTGAACTAGAGAAGGCCAGAAATGTTCTCCAGATGAGGCAGAAAGCGGCTGAGGGACCTGAAGAACCGCAGCAGCAATCCACACTGACAAGTGACTGAGAAGCCAGGCAGGTGTGCGTGAGCCTCTCTTGATTCCTCAGAACACCGCATCCTGGGAGCTGTTATGAAGGAGAACACTTTTGATTGGGCTTCCTCTGCGTGTTTGAAGTTGCCATCATGATAATTCCTGCAATGGCCTGGACAGAAAAACACAAATGCCTCAGATAACTCACTTTTATTTTGTCAGCAGACACTGGGGTCTTACTGTGCACATATAGGAAAGGTCCCTACTGACAAAGGAAAATGAAAATATATCTGGCTTTACAAAGAATCTGATTGAAACGTGGTAAAAACTAGTGGTAAGGTTATTTTCTGATTCCCTGTTTTCCTATTATTAGTGAAGCAACTGGTCTTAAGCATTCTTACCTCTTCAAAGGCAGTTATTCAGACCTACTTGTGTCTTTAATTTGAATGTAATTTCCAGCATTTCCTTTCTTTGTCTTTGAAAAAATTTTGACAGTAGGCATCCTACACACACACACTTAAATGTATGATCTTTTTTTTTTTTTTGCTGTTGTTGTTTCTATCTGTCTTTCTTTTTTCGAGACAGGGTTTCTCTGTGCAATCCTGGTGGTCCTAGAACTCACTCTGCAGACCAGGCTGACCTCGAACTCAGAGATCTGCCTGCTTCAGCCTCCCAAGTGCTGGAATTAAAGGCGTGTGCCATCACTACCTGGTATGTCTTAAAGACGTATTTAAAATGCACATCATTGCCAACCACTAAAATCAGGAAATAAAATCTTAAAAGCAGTCTGAGCTGATCAGAGTCCTTAAGTCACATAAATTTCTACCTGGGCTTTTTAAATTATTGTTATTTTTATGTTGTTGCTTTTGTTATGTGCACCTACAAACCCAGCAGAGTTTGCTTTAGGTTGTCTTTAATTTTACGTTCCTATATTCACCAGCTCAGAAGGTGTATGAGGTACTTTCGTCATAGCTGTGACAAAATGACGGACAGCAAGAGAAGAGGTGATTGTTTTGGCATATGGTTTCAGCCCACAAAGGTGGGGAAGGCATGGCCGAATCTAAGGGGCCAGCATGGCACAGGCTCTGGGGTAACTGCAAAGCAGAGAACTCAGCAATAGGCTATAAGGCTATAACCCTCAAAGGCCAGCCCCAGTGACCCACCTCGACCAACCAGACCTCCGACCACACACACACACAAAAAAAAGCACCAGTGGGAACCAGGTGTTCAAACCCATGAGACCGAGTGGGACGTTTCAGATTTAAGTTGTCACAGAGGCATAAAAAAACATGCTTCCTTCGGGTGAACGCCTAAAACTGAGGTTGCAGGGAACTAGGTGTGCCTGCATAGCCCAGATAATGCCAAACCACCGTTTCCCTAAGTGCTACCTACCCAGTTCACACACTTCATCCAAATAAATCCCTTGGCCCTTGGAACTGGTGTATGTTTATCTGTTCGCTGTTCCTTTGGGTGTTTTAGCTTTTTGAGACAGGCTCTCACTCTCCTTATCCTCCAGCCACGCCCTCTGACTGTAGTTACTCCCAGGTGGCATCACCAACACGTAGCCAACTTTTCACCTTAAGATGCTCCTGCGGTGAGTGTGCTGTCCTGGGTGGCTTTAATTTTCCCTCTTCTGAATATTAGTGAATGAAGTTCCTTTCCGATGAAGGTCAAATGCTTATTGGCCATTTGTTCTCTTCTTACTCCCGCCTCTCTTCTCTCCTTGCCTCCCCCGCCCCTCCCCCGCCACACCCCAGTCAGCTACCCATCACTAACTGGGTTCCTTTCTCCCTCATGGTCTTGCCTACCCCAGCAGCATCACTGACCCAGGTCTCTCCTCCCTGCTTTTCCTCTTAGGCGGGGTCGGGGTGGCTGGACCTGAGCATCCCGAGCCGGGGGTTCCCCTCGCCCGCGCCGCGGGGCAGCAGGAGCGCTGGGCCCCGAGGCTCGGAGCGAGCAGCGCGGTGTTGGCCCTGGTCTCCAGGCAGCGGCGGGCGGGGCGGGAGCCGCAGCGGGAGCCGGGGCTGCGGAGGTTGCGGGGCCAGGGGCGCGGTCGCCCAGCAGCGCCGGCAGGTGACTGGCGGTTCCCGGCGGGTGGGAAGGGGCCGCGCGGGGCGGGCTGTACCGAGAACTCCGGGGTCGGCGCGAGGGAGCCGCAGAGCCTGCGGTCCCGAAGGAAGGACCGCGCCCAGGCAGGGCGGCGACCCCCCAGACCGGGCAGCCGGGTTCCCAGCCACTTGTCCCGGCCTCCTATCCGCCACCTCCGAACCTTCAAACGCCCTATAGCGGGTCTTGACCCTTAGAAAGCAGCCGGTCTTGACCCTTAGAAAGAGGCAACGGCAAAACCCCTGAGATCGCCATGGGACACACCCATCGTGTTCCAAACAGAGCAACTTTGGATCCGCTGTTCATCCTAAGCGGGCCTCCTTGTCCCCCTGCCCTAACGAATTTGTCCCCAAGTAATAGCCTAGACAGAAAGCTGGTGGTTTCTTAGTCCCTAGATACTAGGGACTATGCCCATGCCTTTCTTGTTTACTAAGAAGTGGATTGGCCAGGGATCGCAGAGGCCCAACCGTATTTGTTTTGTTTTAATTTTGTTTTGTTTTCCCCTAGGTTTGGTCTGAATTTTTTTGTACGGAGTATTACTAGGGAGTTACTCTTGAATTGTAACCACTTGCTAAATTTATTCGACATCAGCTCTTTTTCTGTCTCTCTTTCTCTCTCTCTCTCTCTCTCTCTCTCTCTCTCTCTCTCTCTCTCTCTCTCTCTCTCTCTCTGTTTCTCTCTCCCATCAGGCTTCCACAGAAAACCCAATTTGGGAGATATTTCACTCTGCTCTTTCACATTCTTCCCGAATTTTATCATTCTTGTCAACAACAACTAAATTATTGTCATATGTGGCCGTTATTTATTTGTTACTACCAAGAAACCCTGGGTTCTTGTTTAAGGAAAGAGAGAAAGATCTACATTATCGTATAAAAAAAAATTCTAAAATGAGTTACGATTTTTTTCTTGCTGGAGTTGTTGATTAAACCCTGGGTGTGAATATTCTATCAGTGACCTACACCCCCTTAGCCCTGACTTTCTAAGCTTGTTTTTCAAGATTTTAAATATAGTGACTTTTAAATGATGAAACTGCTGTTTACAGAGATTTTAAATTTTTTTCATGCTTGCTGCTTTCTAAAAAATACCCTGAAAAGCAAATTGATATTAAAATATGACAGAATGCGAGTGTGTATATTAAATAAGAGACTGCAGGCAAACTAATCTAAAATTAGGTGCTATATATCAGTCTACTAAGAGGAAGCTTGGAGTTAAGCAGAGATCATCCCATATTTGTTTAAGTATGAACACTACCCTTTGTCTGTTGTGTTGTGAAAGTGCTTTCATCCAAGCGTCGGACTGTGTCCTTGGAAACCCTAGCAACAAGGTCAATATAATAGTAATTCAAGGAACAGAAATCAGGTCAAGGTATTTAATTAGAAACCAGATTTGTCAAAAGAACATGAGCATGCCAGTCAAAACAAATTTGAGCATAGCTCCAATGGTAAAGGTTTCTGATTCTCTCCTCTCTCTCTCCCACTGTCTCACACACACACACACACACACACACACACACACACACACACACACCATAAAGGCAGTGAGAGAGAAGATAAACCAAAAGAGAAACACGGGGTAGAGATGAAAGGAAATCCACCCCCCAACCATCATCTTCCAATCCTGTGCAAACTCAAAGCATTTTTCTGTAAACCATCATCTCGTGGGTCACTGTTGCAGCCCTTGGAGACAGTGAGGGTTCCCTTGGAATCACACTCTTAAGTAAGTTAGGAGGGATGGACTCCCCTAATCCTAGCTGTCCTGCGGGCCTGTCTCCCACCTACCCAGCTTTGCTTAAGAACAGGTAGGTGGCCATCAGCCCGTGCTGGGAGTCGTTCAGTGACTCACAAACCTTTTGTTCAATGGTTTGGGTTTCTTTGTTGTTGTTGTTGTTTGTTTGTTTGTAGACAAGCTCTCATGCAGCCAAAGCTGGCCTCCCTCCAACGCCTGATTTTCCTCTTCCCTCTCCCAAGCGCTTAGCTTTCCAGCACGCAAAAACACACCTCATTTATTGAACATTTTAAACCATTATGATTACATTGCTGTTGTGGTATAATACTGAGCTGAGACTGATCTTCATATGATGGTCCCCCAAGTTACACACTCCTCTCTAGCAGCATCCTGGGTAGCAGACACTGGTCTTGGAGTGAAAGTCTGTGTATTATATACAGTTCTGGTTGCGGGAGATCATGCTTTCCTCTCCTTTACTTTCTAAATGATAAAACCCTGAACCTGTCTGAGTGCATCTGTGGCTGCTGCTAAACAGGACGTACACACACACACACACACACACACACACACACACACACTTGCCCTGGGCATTTGAAATAAAGCCACGGAAAGCACTGCTCACAATTAACCATTTGGCTTTGTTCCGGCTTGTTTGTAAGAAGCCCTTGGAAGCTGGAAACAGAATCTGCTTTCAAGCAGCCATTTGATTTCCTCAATAAAACCTCATTCGATTACTCGGGCCGCTTATGGGTCCTAAATCAGATGTGTTTCTGCAGAGAGAAAAACAATCATTTTTCCACTAGGCCTCCCTTGTTCATACACTCAAAAGGGTGCATTCAAAAGCCTGCAGATAATATAACAAGGTTCTCTTGCTCATTGACATTTTTGACAAACATTGACATTATGATTTCAGAAGCCACAGAGTAGCATAAATATAATTTTTAAGCAATTGCTTTTGACAGCTACAATTGTAAATGTCGGCTAACTGCTTCTGATAACAAGAGTGTTCCCGTCCATATTTCTGTGTTTCAGGATGAGTAAATATAAACCAATCCCCAAGCTCTCCACTCAGTCTCCTGTCCATCATACCAACTTGAGGACCCAGCCTTCGGGCAGCGCCTTTAAGGAAGAAGACTTAAACCGGATTTCAAAAGACTCCTTAGAATCAGATTCAGAGAGTCTTCCTCAAGAGATGAAGTCCCAGTCCCAAGCTGAGGACCAAATCCAGGACAAAAATATGGAGCCTGACAGCTTAGAGGAGGGAAGCTTGAGTGAGACAGAAGAGGAAGCGAACAGAAAAGCGGCCCACAGGGCCAGCAAGGACAACCTGGGAGCACGTGATGGTATAAACCTCAGGTAAGGGCCTGGCCTGTGAAAGGCACTGATGCTGACCAGTTTCCGGTACCTTCCCAGGAGAGAAAGGGTGGGCTGTCCTAGTGAGCAATGTGCGGAAGGGGGTCTCCAAGCAACTAAGGGCAGTATGGCTCATTAATTTTTCTTTTTTTTTATGGCTCCTTAATTTCATTGCATTCTCCCCCACCTCTCCTTTCTCCTCTTGCTTCTCCTCCTCCTGTTCCTCTTCCTCCTCTTTTTTTTCTTTTCTTTTGTTTTTTTTTTTTTTTTTGGTTGTTGTTGGTGGTGGTGGTAGTGGTGGTTTGGTTTGGGTTTTGGCATTTTGAGACAAGGTATCTATGTGTAACAGTCCTGGCTGTCCTGGAACTCGCTTTGTAGACCAGGATAGCCTCAAACTCACTGAGATCCGCCTGCTTCTGCCTCCCCAGTTTGGGGATTAAAGGTGTGTGCACCATCACTGCCTGGCCCTCCTCTTCTTTAATTAAGCAGTGCAGTCATTGACTGGGTTTGGAGCCTCAAAAACATACCTAGAGTACCTACCAGGAGACTGAGGAGGGCTGCTATTGGTTCCCGACTACCCAGCTAGCTTAGACCTACTTGTTTGTCCCGGCCACCCAGAACCAAAATAACCACACAGAAACTGTATTCATTAAATCAATGCTTGGCCCATTAGCTCTAGCTTCTTATTGGCTAACCCTTACATCTTAGTTTAACCCATCTCCATTAATCTGTATATCACCACGAGGTCATGGTCTACCAGCAAAGTCTCAGCACATCTATCTCTGGGGGCGGCTCCATGGCATCTCTCTGACTTTGCCCTCTTTGTCCCAGCATTCAGTTTAATCTTTCCAAGCCTACCTAAGTTCTGCCTTGCTATAGGTCCAGAGCAGTTTCTTTATTCATTAATGGTAATCACAGCACACAGAGAGGACTCCCACATTAGGGAGAGCCTTCTATAGGTCACCAGGTATAATCACCAGTCTTAGTAACTCTTCTTGTTGGTAACTCTTCTTATTGATATGACAAAATACCTGACAGAGGAAGAAATATTTATTATTTCCATGGTTCAGAGGGTACAGCCTGTCATGGTAGGGAAGACAACAGAAACTGGAGACTTGGTCTCTGATGGAGGATGCTCAGGCTGCAGTTTCATGCATAGAACCAGCAGCAAGCAGAGTCCAGTGGACCCTGAAGTGGGTGTTTCCATTAAGGCCAGCTTGCAAAGACCTGCTTCTCCTAGCCAGGCCACATTCACAAAGGTTCCACAACCTCCCAAAATAGATCCAATGGACTGCAAACCTATGGGGTCACATTTCACATCTCAAGGGACTTATCCAGGGTGGACAGTCTTGGAGAGGTCTCGAAGAGACAAAATTAGCACCTAATCCTGAGGCTTTTTCTTTTTCCTCTCTTAATTTCACTGGAGCTTTCAAGTTAAATGAAACTTGTCTTCATATTAGGGAGTCTCAAACAGTCAGAAAAAAAAAAAAAACCATGATAAATGCTGTCTCCAATAGGCTGAATGCAGTTGGTTGTTTGGGGGTTTTATGTGTGTTTTGTTTTGTTTTGTTTTAACTCTTTTACTCTTTTGCTCTTTACACCCAGCTCCCAAATAAATCACTCGTAGTCCTATTCTTTCTTATGAATGCCAAGTCTTAGTGTGACTTATTTCTAGTCAGTTTTTCTTAGCTTAAATTGGCCCATCTACCTTTTGTCTCTAGGTTTTTACCTTTTTCTGTTTCTGTAATTTTTTTCTTTATTTCTTTCTCTGCGGCTTGCTATGTAGCTAGTTGACTGGCCCGAGGAGTCCTCCTCCTTGTCCTGCTCCTCAATCTCTTGTCCTCCCAGATTTTTCCTCCTCTTCATTCTGTTGGCCTGTCAACCCTGCCTATCTTGTCGCCTGCCTTGCTATTGGCCATTTAATTCTTTATTAGACCAATCAGGTGTTTTAGGCAGGCCAAGGAACACAGCTTCACAGAGTTAAACAAACGCAACATAAAAGAATGCAGCACATCTTTGCATCATTAAACAAATATTCCACAGCATGAACAAATGCAACACATCTTAAAACAATATTCTACAACAGCGGAAGGCAGAAAAGGTTTTAGGATGACCTTAGCTAAACAAACTGATTGAGTCAACTAGGGGCAGAGGGGACAGCATCATGAACCAGCTTTTCTGGGAACCTGTGCCTTTATGTTAGAGAGGGGTCTTACCAACTGCAGACAGAGCTGCTGCTAGTAATAACTATTACAGCAGTATCGATACTGTGGGATTTTTAAAGTCTTTTTTACTCACTGTAATTATACTGTAATTCTGTTGGGAAGGTGTTGTGGTTCCTACTTTAAAGTTGGGGAAATGAAGCTAACAGAGAAGAAATAATTTGCCTAAGGTCATAGTAGTTTGAAGGCATGTTTTTTTCTTTTGTTATTAATATCATGTTTTATTGTTTTTATTTTTTGGTACTATGAATCAAACTCAGAGCCTTGGCATACTAGGCAAGCTCTCTGCAACTAAGCCAGTAAACTTTTGACTGTGAAAAATAGCTATCCTAAAAAAATACAGGGGAAAAGATGGCATTACTCTAAATTCCACATTTGTATTAGATTATCTTAGAGTCACAGTCATAGATATAATTTAATCGTTTCATTGTTGGGGCTGGAGAGATGGCTCCATGATTAAGAATCTGTAGTGCTTTTAGAGTGTGGGTCTCCATACCCACAACAGACAACTCACTGCTGCCTGTAACTCTAACTCCAGGGGATCTGACAACTCTGGCCACGAGATGCCACATCTAACTGCCCATTCCTGTATACAGATCCACAGAGATACACATGTCTAAAGAAGAAAAAAATAGCTTCCTTGTACCCTTATCATACCCTTTCCTCGGCTTCCTCTTCAGAAGTGACCGGACATATACTGACATGGCGGCGCAACCTTTCCACCTTTTCAGTCGCTCACTTTTCCGTGGGTGCCTGGCATTGGTGACGATATCTGCACAGGCGTATGCAGTATCTCTGTTCTCTTCGGTCGATGTTATGTCTGACAGTTTCCTGGTGTGTTTTTGTTTATCTTATAAAGTACGTAGTCCGGAAGTAGAGCTTATCCACTTCCTTCTGAAAGGAGCGTCTCTCACTGCCATGATGACACGTTGACAAGAAGCACCTTAAGGAACGGGGAGAGCTGGCTGACTCACGGTGCCAGGAGTACAGCCCAGCATGACAGAAAGGTCATGGTGGCAGGAGCTTGAGGTCGCGGGTCTCATGGCATCCTCAGTCAAGAAGCAGGGGGGGGATGAAGGCTACTGCTCAGCTGACCCTTCTTGGTATTTGTCCAGCCATTAGGATGGGGCTTCTGGTATCAGTTAACTGAGGAATCCCTCACAGCTATGCCCAGAGGTGTGTCTCCTACTTGATTCCTATCAAGACAACAGCCAGCATTAACCCTCACATCTACTGATGAATGTATTTTGGTTGCTCCGATTCTCACACAGTGCCCGGGTTCATCCTATGACTTGTTGAGTATGTGTACTCTGTTAGGGTATATGTACACATAGATGCAGTCATCGAATCTTAGGAGAAGGAATATGTGTCCGCAGTGCCTGTGGGGTCCCAGACCTCACGATTGCCCAGACGACGCCTTAAACCTCTACACTCTGAAAAGTTCTACTTTTGATCAATTTTAATTATCGCTCCTCATGACTTGTATGCTTTTAACCAAAGAAGGTCAATTTAGGCATAGTCTTCAGTGACTGATTAATTTCATTTAATAAAATAGCATATTTTTCTGTGCTTATAATTATGATCTTGCCTCACGCTACATGGTATTCCAATGTCTAGAGATGTTATAGTATGATTATTTAAGATCATAGGTAGACACCAGCATCCTGGTTGATTTGTTTTTGTGATGAATGTTTAACTGAGATATATATCTGAGAAATACATATTTCATATATATATATATATATATATATATATATATATGAAAGAATTGACAGAGCTCAGTGACAGATTAGTCACAGATATTGAAGAAGCAAAGAAAGCCACTGACTAAGTGTAATAACAGTTACCATGCATAGAACTTCTATCATGAGCCTGTCATTATACTCCATACTTCGCATGTCACCTCGTTTAATCCTGTGGAGTCCTGGTAGGTAGATACTAGAGTCAGCCTGTCTTGAAGGTTGTCAGTGAGGCTTCAGGATGTTGCCTTAACGCCCACTCCTGGATCTAGTGAGTACATGCGCAGAGCACTCATGCAATCTGACTTGCTACTCTGTGTTCTCATCCTGGATCTAATGAGAGAGATCTGTCGTCTTCATGATAGTAAGTGGTCATAGTTTTACTTAAAGAAATGAGGACATCAGAAAGGAAGTCATTTGTTGCAGTTGTTTCTCATGCTTTTTTGTATGGATGAGTGTTTTATCTTCATGTATGTATGTACACCAATGTGTGCAGTTTCCATAGAAGCCACAAGAGGATGCCAGATCCTTTTGAAGGAGGCTGTTTGTTTGTCCCAGCCGCCCAGAACCGAAATAATCACCAGAAACCATATTATTTAAATCACTGCTTGGCCCATTAGCTCTAGCTTCTTATTGGCTACCTCTTACATATTAATTTAGCCCATTTCTATTAATCTGTGTATCGCCATGTGGCTGTGGCTTACTGGCTAAAGTTCCAGCATCTGACTCTGGCGGGGGCTACATGACTTCTCTCTGACTCCGCCTCCTTTCTCCCAGCATTCAGTTTAGTTTTCCCTGCCTATCTCTGTTCCCCTATAGCTCTGCTATAGGCCCAAAGCAGTTCCTTTTTTAAGCAATGATATTCACAACATACAGAGGGAACTCCCACGTCAAGATCCCCGGGAGCTGGAGATGGTTGTAAACTGCCATGTGGGTGCTGGGAATCTTACCTAGGTCCTCTGCAAAATCAGCAAGTGCTCTTAGCCATCTTTCTACTCCCCATGTCTTCTGCAGTGTATAAATGATTTTTAAGATGAGGAGACCAAGACAAGACTCCACTGAATACACTGTCCTTAAATGGGTGACATTAAAGTACTCTCTAAGTTGCAGTCTCCTCCGAGGCTTGCTGGGTACTTTTTCCCATCTAACCCAGCCTGTGCCAACAGGTTTCTCTTTGCCCTTGGGTCTGGGTCCATGTGTGCTTCCCAAGCAACTTTGATGGCCAGCTTCCTTGTCCTTGCCGTCGTGGCGTGTCAAGCGTTCCCGCTTCATGGGAGCCCTGATCTCCTTTGGGGAGAGGACCTGTATTTTTTTGGTTCTGTTTCTCGATGCTTCTCTGCTGGGCAGTGGTGGCACACACCTTTAATCCCAGAACTCCGGAGGCAGAGGCAGAGAGGCAAACTCTCTGTGAGTTTGAGGCCAACCTGATCTACAAGCCAGGACAGGCTCCAAGGCTACAGAGAAACCCTGTCTCAAGAAACAAGCAAAAAACAAAACAAAAACAAAAACAACAAAAAAGACTCCACTGAATAATCTCTCCAGTTGTGGACAGTTTCTTCTTTTTGTACCATGCTCAGCAGGCACCACATTTTAGCCTTGTTCAAATTTCCCAGGGATAGTTTGATTACTACATAAGACATCTCAAAATGAAAGTTTTACCTCCAAAGAGTTAAAATTGTGGCTAGATTCTTTATCTTCTGGTTCAGAGGCTCTTAGGTAATTTGGTTTTCCTCCAATTGCGCTGCTGTGGTGATGTTTAGTGATAGACTGTAAACTGCAGGGCAGGGTTAGACAGACTACACTTAGTACCTGTTAGAAGGCACTGCTCCATTGACTGGCTGTGAAAGAACCAGTTCCACACTACAAAGGAAAAGACAACTGAAGGGTTTGTCCAAATAATGTCTCAAAAATGCGATTCAAGCGTGGTTGGGTATCAGTCCTTTCTCTGCCTTCTTTTAGTTCTACAGTCCTTTCATAGGTTTTTTCTCACTCAAATCTAAGTAGTTATGTGCCATGGAACAAATAAATTGATCTTGGGCTCTCAATACAAAATTGAAGGAGGCTTTCATTTCTGCAAGGTAGATGGCATTCTGGGGATTGTAGTTCAAAACAAAAATTAGTCCAAGCCTGGTCTTAAACCAAGACAAACCTTTCTTCTTGCTTTGATAAGCAATCATTTTAAAAGCTGCCTGACAAATCACTTAGCCTCACACTTAAGTTTTGATGTGACTAGAACCTCCAGATGTCAAAACCACAGTTCAGGGCCCATGGAGTAGAGAAAACCCTTTACTTAATGGAAATTGGAGCACCATTGACAGTGGTGAATGAATCAAGAGTGGAGAGAGGATCATCATGTGATAATCCTTAAGCCCCACTCCAGAGTGAGCCTCATGACACTCGGCACTCATGAAGAAGCAGATCAATGTAATACCAGGATGTCAGAAATAACCCCTTTAGTCCTGAAGCCTTCTGAAGTCGTGTGCATTGAAAGAAAGAAAGAAAGGAAGAAAGAAAGAAAGAAAGAAAGAAGCCATCCAGTACCTAGTGTATGTGCTTAATAAGGTCTTGTTTATAGGAATACTTATATAATTCTTCCAGTTGTGAATCTACTTGCTTTATATGTATTTCCTCTATCTTAGTCAGTACTTCTAGACTGGCTTAATTTAATTTTAAAAACTTAGTGCTTAGTATGCTACTAGGGAGTAAACTTAGGACTTCACACAGGTGAACCTCACATGTGATTCCCCGCCTGGAGCATCTTCCCCATTACTTTGCAGATTAAGAAACTGAGGCTCCCCAACATGTGCAGAGCCCATAAGCTGCTCAGATGACTCAACTCAGGGCTCTAATTGTGACTGTGTAATCATGGGTCTAAAATGTCTTACCATCGGGCACTTCCTTAGCACCAAATCTGATGACCTGAATTTGGTCCCCAAGACCCACATAGGAGGAGGAAAGAACTGACTCCCACAAGCTGTTCTCTGACTCCCACATGTGCAGAAGTGTGCACCCACACACACGTGAAGTGAATTAGCCAGTGCAGTAAAATGAAATATGCAATCATGGATTCCACTTTACCAACTAGTAAAACATTAAGGACAGGGCTGTTGAGATGGCTGAGCAGGTAAAAACACCTGCTAGCAAGCCTGGGGAGCTAAGTGTGAATCCTCTGGACCCACATGGGGGAAGGAGAGGATCAACTCCCACAAAGTGTCCCCTGACCTCCACACCTGCCCTGATTGAGATGTACACACACACACACACACACACACACACACACACACACACACACACACAGAGAGAGAGAGAGAGAGACAGAGAGACAGAGAGACAGAGAGACAGAGACAGACACAGAGAGACACAGAGAGTCACAGAGAGAGAATAATCGCAGAGACATAAAGACTGAAGCTGGAACACTCTCAGGATGGACTAAACTGAAGCCAGGGTAAATGTGCATGTGTAATTATGCATTTTTATAAAGCAATACAGTTGTCTAAAGGCTACTGAGTCCTCTGAATAAGAAGACATTTACTGTACTTCTCATCGGGCAGTGAGGTCAGGGGACATCAACCCCTATTCTTAAGTAGTTCCCCTGAGACACAGCCATGCTTCTGCTAGAGTGCTCTGTGGGGGTTTTCTCCCATCTCACCTGGAGAGCACAGTGTCAGTATGCAGAAGGCTTGTGGCCTACCTATGGATGCTCCGTGACCTAGGTAGGTGTGAGCGGGGGTCAGGTAACATGATGAGCCATTACTAGCTTCAGTTAAGCATTCAAGAACTGTTGGGAAGGAGTGGGGGACTGACTTGGTAATAATCAACATTTTTTAACTGTGTTATAGGATACATTTCTCCTCCTCCCCTCCTCTTGGATGCTTTAAAGTATGTTGCTTCTAGTAATAATACAAAAATCAGGAAAGTATTGAGTGATGAATTCTAGGGCTTGAAAATGAGTATTGAACAGTCAAAACAAGCACTGTTGAGTAGAGAAGTGATGGTCAAGTATCGGGAGCTTTCTTTCCTTTCAGATTTCTCCAGCTCTTCTCCTTTCTTCTTTCCCTCCAGCTGCTTTCTAGAACCTGGGAAATATTTAAATTGAGACAGACTCATGTTCCTTATAAGGGTTGTAGTTTTTGGTTTTTTTGGGTTTTTTTTTGGTTTTTTTTTGTTTTTTTTTTTTTTTTTGGTTTTTCAAGACAAGGTTTCTCTGTAGCTTTTGGAGCCTGTCCTGGAACTAGCTCTTGTAGACCAGGATGCCTCGAACTCACAGAGATCTGCCTGCCTCTGCCTCCCGAGTACTAGGATTAAAGGTGTGCGCCACCACCGCCCGGCTTTTTTTTTTTTTCAGCAGCTTGGAATCTAAGAAAGACATTTAAGGCTGGTTCAAATGTTCTAGGAACATGAAGACCATTCCAGAAGGTCCAGGAATTAGCTTTCATTCTGGTTCATTTCTGATGTCATTCATCTATGTTAATTTCTATGGTCTGTCAATAGGCAAACTTTCAATTTTAAGGTCATCAGTTGGGCAATCTCTTTGACTGTATTGCCCTGTATACCACATTCTAGGGATCTTAAATGATTTGGGGAGTAGAGATAAAAGTTAAAACCTTATTTATTCCAAACCATCTGGGAAATAGCTATACCAGAGTGGTGCTTTTTAGCTGTTTCCGCTCTACATTCATTCGTCGGCTCACTAACTTCTTCTTAGTTAAACCCTGATGCGTTCCTCGGAGTGGGTGTGGTGCCATCCCAGCAGGTGGATTGTCATAGAGAAAGTCAGGAGCATGTTAGAGCATGGATTGTGTCTATTAAAGGCCAAGCTCCTGCCAGAAACGCTAAAGCTTTGGAGGCTCATGGGGGCTCTCCACTGTTGCCCCCAGAGATATCTGCTAGTTCTTTACTCATTTATCTCAAAACTGCTGTATGTTTTTGTACTCAAATAAATAGTCAGTTAAAAAACACCTAAGAAGGTACAATTTATTACCCACAATCCTGTGAGTTTATCAAGAAGATTATAGCAAGTTACAAAGGGATAGTTCAATTTATGACCTATTTCCACTTGCTTGTAAGTTGAAAAATATAGAAAACTTTGATTAGGATAATTTTCAATCTCATTTTTTTTAAAAGGTAGTAATTTATTTGTGTGGAGAGCACACATATCAGGGTGCAGTCACAAAAATCAAAAGACATCTTTTGGGGCTTAGTTCTCTTCTTCTGTCACATGGGTCAGGAGGATCGAACGCCTTTCTTTGTGGGGCCATCTGGTCATTTGATGTAGAGTCTCACAGGGTAACTTAGGCTGGGTTTGAACTCGTGGAAGTCCTTCTTAAATGCTGAGATTCCCACTGCGGGTTATCAAGTCCAGTTAAATGCATTTTAGTTTTAGTTACTGTAATCTTGTTAGTATAATTTTTAACATATTGCATTTAAATTAAGTGGTTTTCCTCAAACTTACTAGCATCTCAAAGTTTTGCACAATAATCCCACCCTAACTCATCCAGTGATAGATTCTTAGAACTTTTAGAGCCTGGGAGTCAGCCAGTTTTCCTGCTATTCAAAAGGTGGAGCCATGACCTAGAAAAATAGATTTGCTGAAGCTCATACCATTGATGAGTCAGTGACAAAGCCTGGCCACAGGGCGTCTTAGTTACTTTTCTATTGCTGAGAAGAGACACTGCAACTGAGGGGACTTATTTAAAACATCCTTTAACTGGGGGTCTCCTTACAGTTTCAGAGTCTGAGTCCATGACCATCATGGCAGAGAGCACGACAGCAGACAGGCAGCCGTGGCACTGGAGCAGTAGCCGAGAGCCTACATCTGATCTACAAGTTTGTGGCAGAGAGAGGCTAGGCCTGGCATGAGCGGGTGAAACCTCAAAACCCACCTCTTCTAACAAGGCTACATTTCCGAACCCTTCCCCAAACAATTCCACCAGCTAGGGACCAAGCACATAAATATATGAGCCTACTGTGCCAATGCTCATTCAAGGCAACACAGAGTAAGACCTGTCTGTTCTTTTTTCCATGATATCAAGTAGAAATTCCGATACCATTAATCTGACGTTTAAACTGTAAAATGTACACTGTCTAAAGAAGGTATAAATACCCAAAAGTCTTAAGAGCTGATGTCTTGGGCTACAGATGTGGCTCGCCCAGGATGCACAAAGTCTGGGGTTCAATCCCCAGTACTGCAGAAACTGGGTGTGGTGGTGCATATTGTAATCCCAAGACTAAGGAGTGTGAGTCAGGAGGATCCAAAATTCATTCTCAGATAATAAGAAGTTCAAGGCACGCCTTTAATCCCAGCACTAAGGAGGCAGAAACTGGCGGATCTCCATGAGTTCAAGGCCAGCCTGATGTACAAGAGCTAGTTCCAGAATAGGCACCAAAGCTACACAGAGAAACCCTGTCTAGAAAAACTTAAAAAAAGAAAGAACCAAGAGAAAGGTTTTACTTTTCACCATTGTTTTGGTGACTAACAAGAACACTCAAACTTCCCATAGAAAATGTCCACAAAGCTCGCCATAAACTCTCACTGTAGCTCCAAATGCTGTACCACACTTACCGGAAATAGTGGGGGCCTGCATCTTTCTTGTGAAGGGGGAGGAGAAAGAGGAAGAAGAGGAAGAAGAGGAGGAGGAAAGGGTCTGGAGAGGTGGCACAGCAATTAAGAGCACTTAACTGCTCTTGCAGAGGACCTGGGGTTGGTTTTCCAGAGCACACATGGTGCCTCACAAACCTAATCCCAGCTCTAGGGGATCTGATGCCCTCTTCTGGCGTTGTCAGGCATTGTATGCGAGTAGAACACACACATGAAATAAAGATAGATAGATAGATAGATAGATAGATAGATAGATAGATAGATAGATAGATAGATAGGTAGGTAGGTAGGTAGGTAGGTAGGTAGGTAGGTAGGTAGGTAGGTAGATAGATAGATAGATAGATAGATAGATAGATAGATAGATAGATAGATAGATAGATAAAAGTCAATAAGAGGGAAAGGCTATACCTTTTTGAGTTAGGCATAGAAGTTCAGGAAGCAGCTACAGAGCAAAAGGGAGGGAACTTCAGCGAGAAAGTTAAAAAAAGAAAAGCCCAAAGTACCAGAGAAAGAGTATTTATGCTCTGGCTAACAACTAAAAGAAATTGATAGAAAAAAAAAGGAAAAAAGGAAATTACACCTTTCTGAGTCAGGGCCTCAACTTTTTTTTCTTTTTTTAATATTATTTTTTTAAAAAGAAAACAAACTATCTTTTTACCATTTTACATACCAATCCTAGTTCCCACTCCCTCCCCTCTTCCCATTCCTCCACCTGCCCCAGAGAGGGCAAGGCCAGTTCAGCCACTCTCTCCTCTATTGCATAGGGTCTGAACTGGGGTCATCCCTGTGGATTCCTGGGAATTTCTCTCATGCCAGGTTTCTTGCTAGCCCCATAATGGCTACCTCAATCAAGACATCTCCTTCCTTGCTCTCATCTCTGTCCTTCCTCCATCTCGACTATCCCATTCCCTCAAGTTCTTCCCTTTTTCTTCTCCCCTCCTCCTCCCCTTCTGCCCTCCCTTTTCCCCTCACCCCCATGCTCCCAGGAGCTTTTGTCAGAAAATCTTGTCTATTTCCTCTTCCCAGGGGGATCTATATGTCTCTCTTAGGGTTCACCTTATTACTTAGCTTCTCTTGGGCTGTGGACTATAGTGTTGTTTACCTTTGCTTTACAGTTAGAATCCACTTATGAGTGAGGACATATCATGTTCATCTTTCTGGATCTGGGTTACCTCACTCAGGATGGTTTTTTTCTAGTTCCATCCATTTGCATGCAAATTTCAAGATGTTATTGTTTTTTACCGCTGAGTAGTACTCCATTGTGTAAATGTACCACATTTTCTTTATCCATTCTTTGGTTGAGGGGCATCTAGGTTGTTTCCAGGTTCTGGCTATTACAAAGAATGCTGTTATGAATATAAATGAACAAATGTCCTTGTAATATGATTGATCATCCTTTGAGTATATGCCCAAGAGTGGTATTGCTGGGTCCCTAGGTAGGTTGATTCCCAATTTTCTGAGATACAGCCATATTGATTTCCAGAGTGGTTGTACAAGTTTGCACTCCCACCAGCAATGGATGAGTGTTCCCCTTACACCCCATCCTCTTCAGCATAGGCTATCATTGGTGTTTTTGCTCTTAGTCATTCTGATTGGTGTAAGATGGAATCTCAAGAGTCATTTTAATTTGCATTTCTCTGATGGTTAAGGATGTTGAACATTTTCTTAAGTATCTTTTGGCTATTTGAGATTCTTTTGTTAAGAATTCTCTGTTTAGATCTGTACCCCATTTTTTAATTTGATTATTTGGAATTTTGATGTCTAATTTCTTGAGTTCTTTATATCTTTTGGATATCAGTCCTTTGTCTGACGTGGAATTTGTGAAGATCTTTTCCCATTCAGTAGGCTGCCTATTTGTCTTATTGACTGTGTCCTTTGCTTTACAGAAGTTTCTCAGTTTCAGGAGGTCAGAGCCTGAACTTTTAAGACTTTGAGGGTATTTATGCCTCTTTTAGACAATATATATTTTACATTTTAAATATCAGATTAATGGTATTGGAATTTATATTTAACATCATGGGAAAATCAATAGACAAACTTAACAGAGCCTCATGGCAGGCCTACAGTTTCTGCATGAAAATCAATGTTTCTGGGAAGGAAAGGCACATTATCTCATTAAAGGGATAATTGTTCTTCTTAACATGGCATTAAGGGAATTCGCCTTCCTGAGGATTGGTTCCTTAGCCAGATGACTGACTGACCCAACTGGATTGACTCTTATGTTTTGAGTAGCTTGGAATGTTAGGTTCATACCCAGACCAGCAGTAGACTCCATTGACCAGGAGAAGCCTTTCCCTAACGGGATTCAGCAGAATCCTGATCAAGACTACTGTAACAACCCGGCATTTCTTGTGCCAGTGTAGCCCTCCTTCTGCGCAAGCGGCGTCTCAGTAGAAGTGAGGAGCTAGGGTTTCACGCCAAGAGCACTAGCACTCTAGTGCCCTTTAGATAACTTATCTTCCCTTTATTCACAGGTTCACCTTGAATTAAAATTGGTCCTAGCAATAACCTGACTCAAATGCCTGGTTATAGCAGTCACAAATCTGTTGTTGAAGCACAGTCTAGTGGGGCATGTCTTTAATCCCAGCCTTTGGGAGGCAGAGGCAAGTGGATCTCTGTGAGTTCAAAGTCAGTCTGGTCGGCATAATGAACACTAGGATAAGAACCAGGGCTATGTGGAGAGGCCCTGTCACAAACCAAACAAAACAGTAACAAAAGAACACAAATGTGTTGTTGAGAAAAAAAAAGGGGGGGTTGGGTCAAATTTATCTAAATAATGTAATTGCTGTAAACAAAGTTCACTACATAACAATTAACCCCTTCACTTGAGTGTGTTCTATAGACAGGTTTTACCTTCAATTCATTAAGCTATTATTTTTCTATTAAAACGTTTAATTATTTAAGTAAAATAAATGACTCCATTAAACAGAAAATTGTGGGTTACAAATGATCTCCACAAAGTATATCTGTGGAAACACTTTACTTCATATCTGCAAAAGTGACTTTTTAATCTTTTGGATTTGTTTTATTTCCTTATTTTATTTTATTTCCTTATTATTCTTTATAATAGTATAAAATAATATTCTTTATTATTTTATTTCCTTAAAAGCCATGGATAAGAAGAGCGAGATGAGGCAGGATTTAGGGGCCGTCAGAGACAGCCGTGTTTGTGGTTCCTTTAGAAAGCAGCACAAACTCTACCCTGAAACAAAAACTGAATTTGCTGCTCGTGTGCATAAAAGATTTAATGGCATATAAATTGGGAATAATTATTCTGTTTCAAAGGATTAAATAAAACCTAAATCAGTATTAATATGTGCGGTTTCAATCTAACTGCCTGCTTAGCATAAAGTGGCAAATAAGTGACAGCTAACCGACGAGGGCTTTGCTTTTATTCCACTCAACAGGCAAAATGGCCAGTTATTGAATATTTTATTGTGAGTGCAAAGGATGTTAATTGAAGTAGAAACATGCTCTAATTTTAGTAATTTTTTGATTGAATACAAACTGAGTATGAGGCTCTTCATTAAATGGAGATTTGATTTTATTTTGTTTGAAGTTATCACAGCACGGACTCAAACATAGTCCATTAAAGGCAGCAAAACCCCACTGAACGCATGAGAGATGCTCCCCCGCCCTCGCCCAACTCCTTCTCCTCTCTGCGTCTATTTCTAACCCGAGCCTCTGAAGAGGAGCCCCGACATCTGTTGTCTGAAGGGTAACAAAGGAGTTGAGTTCTCATTGTCTATGTGACCTTCCTGTCGGATGAGGAGGGGAAGAGGAGCCTGTTTTGTGTGCGGATGATTGTCCGCGAAAGAGCACTTCACACTCATTTTGTCCCTGTGTGTTGACCCAGGCTGCAAAACACAATCGGGCTTCTTAGCAGGCGAGCTCGGGACAATGGGGTCCTTTAGTATCATGTTCTGTTTCAACAATTCGATTTATTTCTGGGAAGCATTGCAGGTTCTCATGCACATGATTTTGAAAAAAAATAAACACATAAAAACATAAAGCCCCCCATCAGTTTCACCGTGCCTTCCATTTGAAAGGGCGAAGGGGATGTTTGGAGACAGCAATTGCCGGTGTAGATGGCACTGAGCTTTCATGGGAACCATGGTTGTTTTGGTTTTGGTTCTGTATAATCCACACTTTTCCTGGTGCTTCCCTTCTGACAGTTGATTCAGAAACAAGTCTCTCAGCAACCCAGTCTCTTCTCGTTTGTACTTAGCCCCTTCCATATTGTCTAGTTTCTGCTTAAAACATGGAGCTCTGTACGTATGATGATCTTCCAAGTTGCCATTTCTTTAAAAAAAAAAAAAAAGGCAATCTGTTAGGGCCTCCAAGTTATGGGTTTTCTGGAAGGTACAGAAAAATTTAATTCTCTTACTTGTATCTCCCTTACCAAGTTTTAGTGGTTGTTAAAATATTTTGTCATGTGGATTCACTGATATTTCTTAAACCCATTTCCTAAATTATGGTTCAGACATTTCCCACAGAACCTAAGTTTTGACTAAAAATCCAATTTTAATGGGTGTTATGTCTTTCAGGCCACTAGGACACCATTTAGAGCCTCGTGCCCTTCAAATATCTTAATCCCTTGGGGAGACAATGATCCCTTGAGCTCCATCAGCAGGAAGTGTAGTCCAACAACTGTGCTATGTCCTGGAGACTGAGTGGAGCTGGCAGTGAGCAAAACCCAGAGAGAGCTCATTGCTGCGCTCTCTGGGCTGCTGTTCGCTCCCTCCTTACTCTGTGCCTGCACAGAAGTTACACAAACACTCACAAAGTGATGAGTGGCGCCAGAAGTTAAGGGCAAGCGATTCTGTTCTAGAGCTGGCTCCTTGCACACTCCACTGTAGCGTCTCCCGGAACCGGAAGACGCTACGTCACTGCGCAGGGAAAGAAGGCAGCATGTACGCAGCTGGCTGGCTGCCATCACTGTTTGATGCCAGTTCAGTGCTGTGAGCAATCGGAGTGCTCCAGTGTTTCCCATGTCATCACAAGGTGAAAAGAGGCGAATACATTCCCTTCACATATCGAATGCCTCTGTGTTATCTTTCCGTGACCATGACGAGGTGCTAGAAATAGACACCTTGAAAGGAGGCGCCATCTCTGGACTCATACTTTCACGGCTCTTGACCCTGCTTCCTTAGGCCTGTGCCAATATCGAGGCAGGAGCACCTGTGAGGGAAGGCCTATTCACCCCGTGGATTCCAAGAAGCAAAGAGAAAGCAAAGTTCTAGCAGCCCAAAGGGCGCAGCTCCAGTGACTTAGCGTCCCCATGAGGCTCCATCTTCTGAAGGTTCAACCACTTCTCAGTACGTCACAAGCTGGAGACCAAACCGTCCACACATGGGCCTCTCTGGTGCATTTAAAACCCTAACTATAGCAACTGCCTTTGCAAAAAAAAATAAAAAATAAAAAATAAAAAATAAATAAATAAATAAAAAAAAAAACCGTTACCCGGTATCTTAGGCTCACAGGATAGCAAGATTGGAGTGGATTTGTAGATATTATTGAACAATTGAATATGGATCGCCATTGACTCTAGATGATTATAAGCCATCATGTGGGTCCTAGGAACCGAACCCCAGGTCCTCTGTAAGAGCCACAGAGTCATCATCCCTCCAGCCCAGTGATGCCCCATTTGATCACCAAGAAGACTGTTCAAAACTATCTTCAAAAGAGTGTGTGTGTGAGGCTGACCTGAAGCTCATCCCTTTGCTGTCCCTAATAAGCTACTAGTCTTCTGTCTGTAATTAAGCACTAAGAAAGATAATTTAGCAAAGCTCAAATTCTTCCAGAGTTATGAGGTCCCTGCACATCCGACCTCTAGCTAACCTTGAGCTCGAGCCTTGGCCTTCCTCCCCTCTCCCTCCCCTTCTGTGCAGAGCGTCTGTTCTCAAAAAGCAACACTGTTCTGTCCCCTCCACGCCTCTTCCCGCTGTTCTCTCAGCCTGGTACTCATTTCCTCAGCCTTAGGGGGAGGCCATGGCTTCCTGCAGAGAGTTCTCCCCAACCTCTTGAGAAGCAGGCATGGTCCCTCCTGAGTCCAGGTGACCCCGTGGTCACCAGCAGAGCAGGCGTCACTCTGCAGTGTTCATTGCTGGTTTTCTTTGTTTCCCCAATACTGTGCCACTTAGTCACGTGTCTCCCAGCCTAGTGGGTGCTCAGGAAACACTTGTCAAATCCAGCAGTGAGCTAATGAATAACAGAATAAAGTTAGATCCAGTTTTTCCTTCCCGTTAAACCACGGATGTGGAAATACAGCTCTTGTTTCTTTAAAGTTGTATTTGCTTGAAGATAATAATTGAGCCGTCTTCGCCATATAAACAGCTGCAATTGAACCTTAGGTCACTCAGTGTGAGATAAACCCTAAAATCATCCACTAATTTGCCCCAGTGCAAGAAGCATCTTAATGTTAAGATTTTAATTATGTTATTACTTTTTAAAAATAAATATCAACTGCTGTATTTGTGTTGGGTATTTATGGAGAGCCAGTTATTTATTCTAGAGGCGGTTAGCTTAGAGGTCCTAGAACACTGCCTGTACTAAGGCAGAGATTAGGAAAGGAAGGCCTACCACTGTCCCTGCTGCCCAGGACCTTAGCTCGACGAGAACACCATCACAGTGAGCAGTTAATGAGCGTGTGCAGAGCACTTTAAGATAACAGCTTCCTGGCAGTCTTTAGTCAGCCTTGAGAAGTGGAAGAAATACAACCTCATTTGAGACAAACCCCCTTCGAAAATGAAAGGCCAAAGGCCCAGTGGCCAAATACATGAGTTTTTAGGGCAGACAGCCTGTAGGAGGGACCGACCCGTCTTGGCCCTGACAGGCCATCTTGTGGTGTCACTGTGGGAGAACTCATTTCCTGAGAGACGGACCATTCTCCCTGTGCAGTTTTGCTGGAGAAGAGCCCACCTAGGAAAAGGAGATGCTGCCTGCATCCACAGGTTTCCCACCTTCTTAGGACAGCTGAAAAACTCGCAATGACAACTTAGTAAAGCTGACGAGTGTCTGCTTCTTGTCCAGTATTTGCTTTACATCGAATCAAAGAGTTCTAGGTCCACATTAAGATGGGGAAATTAGCATTATAGAGACCATTAGTTTGTTTACCCAGCATAAAATTCTGTCCTCTGTAAACGGGAATATCAAATAGCATAAAAAGCTGAGTGATTTACATTTTCTTTTTGATTAGAGGATTGCATCCACTGTCCTCAGCAAGGAAAAAAATCTCTCCCATTTAGCTTCTGAAGATCAAAGAGGCCATTAAATATGCCATATTACCAGCTTTCTTTATTTTTTTTTTCTTTTTCAGTTAAGACTAGAGGACTACTTTACAAATTGAGACTCTCACAGGCAGAAGGGAAGACTTTATTTGGGGTCTAGTTTACTTCCTTCAGACAGGACCACGTGCTTAACCTTAATTACGAGAGACTGTCCTAGAACTTGAGGCTCAGGCTGACCTGTCCTCTGAGGTTTGTGTGTGTGGCCCTAACAGCCAAGATACTCTAAGTCAGTCTGAGTCTAAGCCTGGTGGATTTTTCTGGTGGAACATTTGGTAAAAATCTATGGATAAGAGGAAGGGAAAACCACAATTCCTGGAAAGAAAGATGAGTCTGTGTAGACATTCAATTGAGATAAAAACCTGGCTTTCCTCCTGAGGTGAGAAATTCAAGGCGATACTAGGTACTAGAGAGAAATATCCAAATGTGCATATAACCAGCTAAGGTGTAAATTGTTGAGTTTCTCTTTCTTTCTTTCTTCCTTCCTTCCTTCTTTCCTTCCTTCTTTCCTTCCTTCCTTCCTTCCTTCCTTCCTTTCTTTCTTTTTTTCCTCCCTCCAGCCCCCTCTATTCTTCCATTTTTTTTTTTGAGACAGAGTTTCACATATCCCAGCTTGACCTTCAATCCGCCTTTTAGCCAAGGATGACCTTGAACTTCTGATTCTCCCACCGCCTCCATCTTTCAGTGCTGGGACTACCAGGGTGCTCCGCCATGCCTAATGCTGGGGACAGACTGAACTACGAGCCCACTGGCCAGTGTGAACTGTACTTCTATCATCATCGTGATGCCTGAGTAATAGGACTCTGAACCGTAGAGACATGCTGCCTTAAAGCTGCAGATGTTTCATTTGCGTCTGCTTTCCTGCTTTTAGAATTTAGGTGGTGTCCATTTTTGCGACAGATTTCAATGAACTTGGGTAATTAGACCTCTTCTGTGGTTCTAATTTGAGTCTTAGAGGCACCTTCACCATCCAGATAGCAAAAGGGAAGTTAGAGGACAGAAACCGAGGTTGAGTTTGAATAAAAATGATAAAGTAAATAGAATGAGTGAGTTCATTTATTTATTATTTTGTGAACTTTATAATGGGCCTTTCTCAGTTGGGGACTGTCCCGTTAGGGCAAACCCCTGGGGGATTCACCATAATTAAGGACATCTTGTTTCTTTTCTGCTTTCGACAGCCAGCGTCACGTAGAAGACAAATATTCAGACCTCCGATATGATCCCAATTGGAAGGATAAGAGAGAGGAGGTGCAGCCATTGGCTATGGAAGCCTTGCCAGGGTCTGCGGACAGCTCTTCAGAAAGCCTGCCTCTGGCTCCGCTCTACCCTTCCAGGGAGCCATCAATGGGACTCTCCGCAGGGAACAGCAAAGGGAAGAGGAGTCCTCAGAGCGAAGCCTCCTTGCTTGGAAGCGAGTTCCTAAGCCCAAACTATGAGTGTGGCACCCATCGAAACGAGTCCCTTTCAGAACTAAGTGACAGTGACCAGGAGGAGAAGTCCAGCAACCTCTCCCGGTACCTAAAAAGCTCAAGTTCACACAACGAAGTTTTCCTGCCGGGATCACGGGGGCCCCGGAGAAGGAAGTCCAAACAATATTTTGTGGAAAAAAACAAGCTGACTTTGGGATTACCGACTCCTAAACCAGACTCTTACCTTCAACTTCATAATAAAAGAAGAGGGGAGACCCGCCTTGAACAGGTGCGTAGCCCCTGCTGAAGCATCCCTTCTAAGTTGCCCCAGGATTTGCGTTTGTTTGAAATGGCAGGATGTCTCTTCCTTCTGGGCAAGGATGCCATAGTAACCACTTGCCTTGGTAAAGTAATTGCTTCCATACTAGTGCATGCTGCCCCTCCCCGCTGCTGCCACTTCCTCTGCTGCTGCCTTCTCCCTCCTCCTGCCTCCTGTTCTTTTCCTTCCTCTTTTCTTCTCTCTCTCTCTCTCTCTCTCTCTCTCTCTCTCTCTCTCTCTCTCTCTCTCTCTCTCTGTGTGTGTGTGTGTGTGTGTGTGTGTGTGGTGTATGGGTGTAGGTGTACATATGTATGTATGTGGTTCTGGGTGAGGTTAGCTTGTGGAAATTACTTCTTCTACCTTGTGGATCCCAAGGACCCACCTCAGGTCACCAGGGTTGGTGGTAAGTGTCTTTACCAGCTGTACCACCTTGTTAGCCCCGCTGCTCCTTGTAGAATGAATGTTATAACTCTTTAAGTTCTTAAGAGCAAAATAAAACACGCCTGCGGTTTACAGTGCTATAAATGCTACAATTCAAAGATATATATAATGTCTCCATTCAAAGACCCATGAAATTCTTTTAAATGTTTACTTAAAACATTGTTTTGCCTGTGTGTATGACTGTACCCCATGTATGTGTCTTGGAATTTGTTTCTTCTGTGTGTTCCAGTGGATGAAGTGCAGGGATGAGCGTTTAATTCCCTGTGTTGTTTGTCTTTGGCCTCACCTGCCAAAGGGCCCCAGCAGGTTGGAAGTCACACAACACATTCACCCCCAGAACCAGAGCTTGAGGAGAAAGTGACTCTACACCCAGGTTCTGTGTAGGTACTGGGTGCTGGGGACTAGGTGCTGAGCCAGAGTTGGGTGGGGATTGTTGTGAAGCCGAGCACATCGTGGGAGATTTTTCTTTTTAACTATTCAAATGACTCTGTATCTTGCCAGTTCCCAATTTTAATCACGGCACTGTCCCTCAGTGTCCTGTATAAGAATGATATACATTCCTGTCTTATACAGTCCTGTATAAGAATGATAATGGCTTAGACCCTCCATGTGTAAAATTAGAAAAATAATGAGTGCCCTCTTTTCCTCATCTGATCATTTTGAGGATAAGTTAGTTCCCAAATGATGTGCCTGTTGGAAGCCAGGCACAGTGGTGCACGCATGTAGACTCATCATTCAGGACACTGAGGCTGGAGGATGACAAGTATAAGGCTTGCCTGGACTATCTAGCAAGACCTTGTCTGAAACACACAGAAACACCTTCACATACCACACAAGAAGAAGAGAAAGAAATACTGTTTATTACAAGTAAATGCAATAAGGACCCTTTCAGCTCATCTCCTGAATATTGCTCCATATACTATAGACTCAAGTAAAGAGCTTGGCTGATCAGCAATCAACACTCCTGTGGAGAACAGCTTGGAATTCATGACCTACGAGGGTGGAGCTCCTTCCAAGGATTAGGAGTATGTGACGTCTTTGCCTTTGTAACTAACAATAAAACACAGCAATGGGTACAGAACATTCAACTGAATTATCAAAACAGCCAAACTTAATTAGTTCTCAACATATGTTTACAGTTTTAAATGCAAACATGCTTTCTGTTTCAGAAAACAAGTGAAATTTCTAATTTCACTTGATTGCTTACTTAAAAATATAAATGAATTCAAGAGTTAAAACGACTTTTGCTGGTCATCTCTCCCAGCCTAGGATGATACTTTTCACTGTTGTATTGCTTTCCATTTTGAGTCAGTGTCTTGCTGAAGGAGAACACAAGTAAATTAATCCCTCACTAACTCAGAATTAAGTATAATAAGGGGTTCTTTATTTAAGGGGAACTCACAGATCACAGTCCTCTGCCAAAATGGGGAACAGGAGCCAAATCCAGCTATCCAGGTGAGAGAAGAGAGAGAACTGACATCCAAGCACTCCCTTTTTGGTACAACCTGGTCCAGCCTCTCAGAGGCCATTGGCTGCAGAGGTTCCCCATAACCTCCCCCTTTCGTCTAAATAAGAGAGTTCCAAACCCAGTACAAAACTATATACAATAAGAACAGATATCAAGTATAAAATTAGAATTACAACCAGCATAAACAATGTTAAGCAAGAAACACATGTTTCAATGATTATTTTATCCTAAGAAATCTAAGTCTTGTATTAGAAATGGCGTAAGTCATAAGAGGAAAGTAACTACGACTCTCTAACCTTCAACCCATCGAAGACCTGAGAAGGGAGATAATGTTACTTGAGTCGGCAGGAAGTACAACCAAGCAGCTTCCAAATGTCCAGTAAATGACAGAGAAAACTGTTCAAATATGTCAAATGTTTTATTAAAGTTAAACCATCAAAAACACCAGGAAAAAACATAAGCAGTTCCTCTTAAGACTCAGAAATATTTAAAAATCTAGATATCCTAGAGATTAATAATTTGGTTTTGTGAATATTTAAAAACATCTATCAGAGGAAACTATAAACAACATTAAATATGAGAACCAAACTAGGAAAAAATATCCCTAATTTATACCACAGGTAAAACTCTATCTCTAGCACATGTAGAGATTCTCCTCTGTGTCAATAATAGGGAGACAAAAGTCACTGCAGAAACATACAAAAAGGCTAGGATAGGCAAGTCCCAGAGAAGTTAACAGAGGTGGCTACTGAGCACGTGTGGACAGACTCAGGATCTGTCACTGTAAGAGAGGAGCAAATTAATATGACATTGAAATGCATTGCCACCTATAACCTGTTGATGAAAATGTACAGTAATGCCAGGAAGAGAAGAAATCGGCATAACCAGAATAAAGGGCAGTTTGCATCTGTGTAAAACACAATTACACTCCCGGAGAAGCTAGAGCATAATGCCTAAGAGCAGCCACGTTGCTGAGCTCTGCCCCATGCTGGCTGTGCGACCTTGTGCAGGCTATTAAACCTCTTTGTGCCTCCTGTACAAAGGAGATAATAACAGTCTTTTCCTCGTAGGGTTGTTGAGAATATCAAATGAGCAGGCTGCTGTACAGCACGGGCTTTGGTTAGAGCCTGAGTCACAGGCAGCGCAGCATACGATTTCGTAATTAATATTTTCGTTTGGCCCGGCATACTCCACTCCTAGGAATGTGTTCAAGATAGGTGTGTGCACTCTTGAAAACGCGACTGTGCAGGATGATTCATTCCAGCCTTGTTTGTGATATCAAAAGATCAGAAAGCACCCAAATAGCCGTCATTTTGGAGGGGCTAGGAAGGAAGTTACGGTAGGGCACACTGTGGCTGTTTCATTCTGAAACGCTTTGGTCAACTTAACAGGATTCAGCAGGAAGAGAAAATCAAAAAATAAAACATGCAGATATAGTTTTTTTTTAAAAAAAAAAAAAAGAGGAGGAATAAAAATACATGTCAAGTTGTAATCTCTGCACATGGGGAAGTTGAGGCAGGAAGACTATAGATGTTAAGTCTAGACTGGGCTATATAGTAAGACACTGGAACACCACATTGATGACTAATTCAAAGGAGTGGGGGGCGATTGGCATAGCTTTCCACCTTGTGCTATTTTATGCCTGTGGGTTTTTTTTTTCTCTCAACATTTGTTTTGAGGCAGAATCTCACAACCTAGCCCTCGCTGACCTGGAACTCATAGAGATCCACCTGTCTCTGCCTCTGGAGTACTGGAATAGACACCACCGCACCCGGCTGTGTTTATTGGTTTTGAAACATACTTATATATAAAATCATTATTATAACTTTTTAAAAACTAAATAAAAAATAGCAACAAATGTGAATCAGGGTAGGCTGGGGCTATGGACCAGTTGGTAAAGTGCTTGCTTAGCTTGCACACGACCCTGGCACCATATCGACCAAGCATGATCGCACACACGTGCTATCCATCCTAGCACATGGAAGGTGGAGGCAGACGAATCGAATTCAAGGTCGTCATTGGCTACATGGCATCCCATGTCAACCTGGGAAGCCTATGATCCTAAACTAAAAAAGGGGGGGAAGGGGAGGGTCATTTGCAGTATCAACTCTGTAATAATTCTGACTGAGGTCTCTCCTTGTAGTGGCATACAGTCACCTAAGTTGCTTTTTGGTTGTTGTTGCCTGCATGCAATTCAGAATGAAGCCATTGGCCTTGACTTCAGTATCCCCATAGAACTGGTGGTTACACATTACTGCGCACTTCTTTCCTTTCTTTTCTGGTGTTTTGACACGGGGTTTCTCTATCACGAAGCCCTGGCTGCTCTGGAACTCGCTCTGTAGACCAGGCTGGCCTCGAACTCAGAGATGCCCCTGCTGAGTGTTGGGATTAAAGGCGTCTGCACACACACTTTGAATAAGGCTTTAAGCACATGGGTGTGATGCCAGGAACTGATGTGAAAAGCAGCGCACACTAGAGGGCACTTGAGCATCACCGTCTGGCCGCCACTCTGCTGGTGACCACTGGCATTTGTTCGACTCATTAGCATCCGAGTCAAATTGATGACCTGCCACTAAAGGAAACTGTTCTGAAATGAGCTGCCCTTCTATCTTGATCGCAACAGACTCTGAAGACGAAGGGGAGGTCTAGCCTGAGTTCAGGAGAGCTGTAAGTGCCTTGTCAGTGTGATTTGGCCCTTTCCTACTAATATCTTGAAAAGAAATTACAGGCATTTCACAATTATAAATACAGAAGGGTTATTCCATTGTCTGCAGTCCTCAGAAACATGTAAAGGCACAAACAGAAGCCACTGCCCAGGTCTGTGGACCAGCAGTAGGCCAATCAGTCAGCAAGTCTTCACTCAGCACAACCATGCCCTAGGTTCTCCTCTCCGTACTAGGCAAGCAGTAGAAAATAAGACACAGAGAATGCCCGTCTGTCCAGGAGCCTGTTTTCCACCCATGTGTCACAGACAAGAAACAAGTGCTTTTGCACAGAAAGCTGAACAAGCTGTATTTACTGTAGAACCATCATTTGAGCTGACCCCTGAAGGGATGGATGAAGGACAAGCAGATCAGAGATCTGGAAAGAGTGTTGGCTCTCCTGCCTTGGCAGTAGCACCCTTGCATGAGGAAAAGGACGATATAGGGGAGGAAAGAGAAGTAGAATATTGGTTGTGAAGTCAGAGAACCATGGGTCTAGGTATAGTGTTTGCAAGCTGTTCAAACAAGTGGCCCCTCGAACCCTTATCATGCTTATACATGGGGTCAAGTTCTGTGTTGGCACGCTGTTTGAGTAATTTATACATACAGCAGACCAGCAATAAAGGGGGCTATTAGAGCTGGGGATAATTCAGTCAGCAAGCACAAGAAGCCAAGTTTGACCCTCAGAACCCCGGTATGTGGCAGGGGAACTGATAGTAGTGTGTGCTGGGAGATAGGTCCCTGGAGCTCATTGGCCACTCAGCTTAGCTTAATCGGTGACCTCCAAGTCACTGAGAGACCCTGTCTTTAAAAAAAAAAATTTAAAAAGTAGATGATGTCTGAGAAAGGACACACCCAAGATAATTTATTCAAACCTGCACACACATGTGCACAAATGTGTATACATGCATGCATGTGTATACTTGTGTATACATGTGTGTACATTCCTTTTGCCATGTGAAAAGAAAGGAAACCACTTAGGGGATAAGCCCTTCTAAATGGTCTCCTCCTATCCCCAGCGACAGTGCCCAGAAGTAAGGAGATAGACCCTCAGATGGCACAAGGACACGATAGGACATGCCTGGTGTGCCTGAGGATGATGCGACGTCGTTGTAGACAATCCACAGAGGAGATTCATCTGAGTCAGAACTGTTGCTGCTGGGAATAGTCTAACAAATGCCTGAGAGAAAATCAGTCTGGGGGAAAGAAGGTTTGTATGGAACCAAGGTTCCTGTCATCATGGTAGGTTAGGAGGCTGTGGCAGAGCAGAGAAGCTCACTTTACGCTGTCCCCCCAACCATTTATTCCATCCAGACAACTGGCCTTGAGATAAGACACCCATACTCAGGGCAAGTGCGTGACACTTAGTTGATTCTCTCCTGAATGTCCCTAGTCAATCAAACTCTGCCCGTGCATTACAGAACGCTGCCATTTGTATTGCATTTATTTAAGTGTTTGTTTGTTCCTTAGACATGTGCGTGCCACTGCATCATGTGGAGGTCGGAGAACAACTTGTGGGACTTGATTCTCTCCCTCTACCATGTGGGTCCCAGGATAAGAACTCATCTTGTCAAGCTTGGTCACAACCCCCTTACCCCTGAGCCATCCCACTAGCCTGTGAACCTTGTGACCTTATATCCACCTAACAGCACTTTCTTCAATAATCGCTTTGAATACCTGAACTTTGGACTTAAAATAAGGACCTTATGAATAACTTTGGATTGTGTGCACAGTATTTAATGCTTTAATTTTAAATTATAATTTTGTGCCATAATTTTTTCAGCACTTCCCCTCCTCAAACCTGACCTCTCCAGAGGTCTGCTTGGCTACAGTTCTGGTTATTTCCCTATTATATTTTTGGTTGGTTGGTTGGTTTGGTTTTAGTCTAACTGTATAGCCCTGTTGGCCTCGAACTCAGAGATCCACCTGCCTCAGCTTCCCAAGTTCTGGGATTTAAGGTGTGCATCACTGCTGATGGCCACTATAATCTTGAAAACAAAATTCAGACTCTTAGGGTATGAAAAGCCCTTGCTGACCTGGGGCCTCCTGTCCCTTGGTCTCTTTGTTTCCCATCCTCCCCTACCCCCAGCTGCACCTAGTGTGCCAGTCATCCGCTAGTTTCACTGCCCCAGACGTCTCCTTGTTCCCTGTTCACAGACTACTCTTTCCTGGTGCCTGTGCTTGGGAAAGCTTGCCTTGCTTTGTAGACTCCACCCAGATTCTCTGCCTGTGAAGTCACCTGAATACCAACACTCCCTCTTCCTGCCTCACACCTGAACATCTGTCATGGTACCCAGAGAGCTGTATTGCACCATTTTCTGTCCGTGTGTGTACATGTGTGTATATTCATGACTGTGGGCTCCTCAAGGTCATGGACCAATTAAGCCCTGGCATATAGAAAGCAGTAACAAAATATTTGTGTTTTGAGACAGGGTTTCTCTGTGATAACAGTCCTGCCTGTCCTGGAACTTGCTTTGTAGCTCAGGCTGGCCTCAAATTCACAGATTCGCCTGTCTCTGCCTCCCAAGTGCTAGAATTAAAGGCCTAAGTCACCACCACCCTGGGAAGAAATGTAATTTTTAAATACTTTCTCTTTTGTCCAAAATTTGGGAGAAAGGTGGGGAGAGAAAGAGAGAAGGTAGGTGTCTATTGAGTTAAACGATGTAATTTGAAATCAAATTAATTTGGGGCTCTATTATTTTGCTGCAATTATTGTTTCGTTTTGTGTTTTTGCACATGTATGTAGATACAATCATGTGCATAATGGAGTGCATAATGCGGAGATCAAGGGACAACTTTCACGAGCCGGTTCTCTCCTACTGTTGATTCTGAGGCTAGAACTCAGGTCATCAGGCTTGGCAGGAAGTCCCTGTACCTGCTGAGCCATCCTGCTGCCCCACGCTCCTTTACCTTTAGAGCCATTTGTTGTTGCCTTTGGCAAATCACAAAAGCATGCTGGGCTTTATTTTCCGGAAGTGAGGCTGCAAATGTTTGCTTTCTGGGACTGGGGCAGAGTGTTTACTAGAGTGTACAAAGCTCAGGTTGATGCCGGATGTCGTATAAACCCAGCATGGGGTACACACTTGTCTTCCTAGCACTTGGGAGGCAGAAGCCATCAAGAGTTCAAGGCCGTCCACAGACACACTGAGATCTCGTGTCTAGCCTGGCCTACATGAGACCTTATCTCGAAAGTACAAAGGTTTGCTCTCTTCTGCAGATTCAGGAATGTTGGAACGTTCAAGTGACGTTCTATATGTGGAAGCTCTAAACGTCACGTAGGCCTGGTGGTGTACTTAGTACTGAATGCTTGGTTTGCGTTTAGTTGTCTAGTGATGAGGCCACTCTATCCAATGACGACTTGCTCTCCTTCTCCACGGCCGTGAGTTAAGAGAAGCTTCGAGCTGTCTGTCGGATTTAGTTTCATCTTACTTACATCATGATCATCTTTCTATACGTGTATTTGGTTGGAAACACTGACTCCTCTCTTACAGAATGTTCCAGTCTAGTTCTGCTTCTGAGATCTGGCGCCATAGCTCTTGCAGAAATTACTCTTCTACCCAGCTGGGACTCCAGGGCTGCTCATTGATTGACCAATAGATTTTCTTATTTTGTCCTACACCAACACAAGAGCACTTACTTATGACTACGTAATTCCAATTGAACTGTATAGTTTTTCCGATATGAGCCGTTTCCGAGGCACCCTTCTGGTGGGCACCACTCAGCACTGTTAGAGCGACACTTCATTAATCCACGGGACTCAAGAGGGACCCATCCAGAGGAAAACTTCCCACCTAGCTTATCCACACCCTGCTGAAAACTAGAGGTTGAACACAATTAGTCATTTTTAAGGATTAGTCTCTTCTAAGGATTCAAAAAGGTGCCCATTGCTTTGGATAATTCTGTGCTGTCTTACACAGGGCATATTGCACCAACTCGACTCAAAGTCAGAAGCCATGTGAATGACATTTTTGTCTTTTGTGTCAAATGACCCAAGCTGCCCTGAATCTGTGGTCATGTCATGCTACTGCCTGTGTTACCTGTGTGCCTCCTCCTGACATCTTAGGGAACCGGGCGGGGGGGGGGAGGGGGGGGACGTAAACAGCTAGGACTCAGTGGAAAATGGTCCATGGACTGAGAATCACCGATCCTGAGCCCCAAGTCCAAAACTTCTCAGCCACCATCAAGGGGCTGTGAGTAAAAATTCTCTACCCGTTCTCTTATGGTGGAAGAGGATAAAAGAGGAAAGAAGGGAGGGGGAGGGGATGAGGGAGCTAGAGATGGGCTGTGGAAGAGACACAGTCATAGGAACAGGGAGAGATAAATGAGTATCAGAAGCTTTGTCATAGTGGGGGTAAGTCCCAATTTAAACTAGGTTTACAGCAGTGTCTCTGTGAGGATATGGAAGCCATAAGGAGGTAAATTTCACAAATATTCGGGGAAGATGATTCCTGGGAGAGGGAATAACAATGAGAAGCTCGGGGGCTGAAGGGCTAGCAGCCCTGGGGCACAGTGAACAAGAGTGGGATGGAAGATGAGGCCCTAGTTTCCACCCCGTTTTATTGGCAGTTGTCTGCCTGGATTTGATAGAAAATACAAACCTGTCTGGATAATTAAGTAGATTTAACTGTCCATTGACATCCGTGGTGGACTCTTCTCAGACACTGAAATCTAATAAACGGTTTGGTGTTTGTGTGAACCCTACGCACAGCCTCATGTGGGCTCTCAGCTGTGGCTTACGTTGTCACCTCACAGTATGTCGATAGCTGTTGCGCCGCATTATTCTAGGACTGATGGGCTTGAGTCTACACGTGCTCACTGCTGGTGCGGTTTTTAAAAATGCGTAACATATGGCCAGTTGGATACTTGTTTGGTTTTGGTTTTGGTTGTTGTTTGGTTTGGGTTTTTTTCTTTGTGGTACTGGGGATTGAACTCAGGACCTCGTGCATGCTAGGGAAGCGCTCTATGACGGAGCCATTCCCTAGGTCCTGGCTGAACCCGCAGATATGGAGTCTGTGTAAACAGAGAGGTGACTATATCCATTCTGATGAAGATGGAAGAGCTCAGGGAACAACATGGCTCGAATTCATCATCCAGTCGTGTTTGTTGACCATCTATCTGTATGCCAGGCACATTCAGAGCGACTGGGAAGTCCAGATGTGCAGTGCTCTGTACTGGCCAGCACAGCACAGCAGCCTGCACACAGCTCTCGGTTCTGCCATCTTGAACTTCAGGAAAGAAGGGTGGACTGGCGCAAGCTAGAATCGTCTGAGAGGAGGGAACCTCAACCAAGAAAATGCTTCCCTAAGATCCAGCTGTAGGGCATCTTCTTAATGACTGATGGGAGAGGACCCAACTCATTGTGGGTGAGGCCATCTGTAGGCTGGTGGTCCTAGGTTCTATAAGAAAGCAGGCTCAACAGACCATGGGGAATGAGTCAGTAAGCAACTCCCCCCCATCATGGCCTCTGCTTCAGCTCCTGCCTCTAGGATCCTGCCTTGCTTGAGTTCCTGCCCTGACTTCCCTCAAGTGAAGGGGTATTACCTGAAGTGTAAATAAACCCTCCCCCTCCCTACCCCACCCCCACACAAGTTGCTTCTGATCATGGTGCTCATCACAGCAACGATAGCCCTAATGAAGCCAACGTGGAAAGAAACACAAACTACAGACAGGGTGGTGCTTATTAGGAAAGGAAAAATACAAACCATGTCTATGGCTGCCTCCTTTGGGAACCAGGGAAGACTTCCTAAAGGAAGTTACATTTGGACCAAAGCTGGTCCTCTAACTAGGATGGTACAGGCCTGTCATCCTAGCTACTGCTGAAGCTGAGGCAAGAGGATGGTGAGTTCAAAGCTAGGCCAGCTAACTTCATGAGAACCTGTCTCAAAAAGAAGTGACTTGGAGGGTAAGGATCTAGCTAGCTTTCCTGGCACGCAGGTTCAATCCTAAGTAAGATAAATAAGTATGGACAGTGACATGAAGTGTAGTGTGTAAGCGGAGACCGGCCTTCACACGGGCCCAGAGAGTAACAGTCCATACAAACATCAGTGTTAGGAAAGGAGCATGCATCCCAGGATGAAAAAGGGCCTGGGAGCCCAAGGTGCAGGCCTTGCAGGCCTGGGAAGATTGTGAGTGATGGGGAAGTAAGGAAGTGTTTTTAAGTGGGAGACAATGATCACTTGAGGAATCTTAACAGCTCCAGAATCTTTCTTCTCCTGAAAAGGAATGTGTGTGTGTGTGTGTGTGTGTGTGTGTCTATGTATGTGTCTGTGTGTCTGTGTGTGTGTGTCTGTCTGTCTGTGAGTGTACATATATGTCCACAGGACCCAGTATCCAGTTCAAACAGAGCACACATGCTCTCAGGTGTTCTATAGGAATGGAGACATGTTGGCTACAGGATCAAATTTTTTTTTTTGGCATGTGTTGTCTCTAACAGCTGAAAACACAAAACCCCTCAATAATTTAAGCTGCCATGCTGAGTGTCAGTGAAGCAAGCCACCTCACAGTAGTAGAATCTGAATCGGTGTCCTTTGCTGGCCATGGGCACAGCCCAGGGCAAAATATGCCAGGGGTACAGCAGGAATAAATGTTTCCTAGCTCTCATTAGCCAAATGAATAAAGAAACCCTTGCTGCACCCAGAGGGTGTGCCCAAAGTGGGAGTGTAAGTACCTGATATGTCTGAATGATGATGAGACATTAAAAACAAATCTGGCACTGGGCTGGCAAGATGGCTCAGCAGGTAGAGCTGCCCGCAGCCAAGGCTGCCAACATAAGTCTGATACCCAGGGCCTATATGGTGAAAAACAAAGTCCTCCAGTTGTTCTCTGACCTCCACACATGCACCGTGGCATGCACATCACATATGCATGCATGCAGACATACACACGTGCACACACATACATACAATAAATATAATATGTATTTAATTGGACACTCCGGCTTTTTCAGTTTGGTCGTGTGGCTAGTTGCCAGTACATGACCACTAGGAACGGGCATAACAAAGCCATCTCGGCTCATGTGAAGCTCCCCATGGCAGATGACACACAGACAGTAGAAAAGGCAGGATATAAGGGGCAACATGGGCACAGCCGACAGTGACCGCAGTCCGATATTAGCGTGTTTATGAAGCGTGTGTCCGTGTGTGCTGTGTAGATCTGCTGTGTCACACAGTTCTGGGTGAAGCCTTGGCTTTGCTTTCTGCAGCGCTGTCTGATTCTCTAAGAACCTGATGTGTTTCTTTGAGAGAGAAACAGCAGCGCTGTCTAGCTCAGCCGTACTCAATCTGAGTTGCCTTCCTCCCTACAAACCCGCACTTCAAAGCAAGGAACATAATGTACAATTTTTTAATGGCTCTAGACCCAGGCACTCAGACTCTCTGCTCTGCGCCTTACCTCAGTGTAAACACCTAATCAAGATTGCCTGCGCTCCAACAATAGCAGCCAAATGCAATTTGAGAGCCACAAGCCTTTGAAGTCCTCCCTGCAAAGGCCGGTTTTCTAGTCTGGGATAATGACATGCCATGATTGCTGTCTTTGTTGTATCTTTTCAGGACAGAAGCAATTATAGGCCCCAATTTAACAGAATAGACATTACACAGCTTACGATGCTCAAAATGCAATTTCATTTGATCATTTTCTCGATTTGATTGGTATTAATAGAATGGTTCACAAAAAAAAAGAAAAAGAAAAAGAAAAAATAGCTGGCAGAGGTTGTGTCCCACTCCACTTTCAAAGAGCTAATGTAGAAGTATGTTTTACCTGCCCAGCAAGCTCACTGGGGTGATGCAGCCAAGCTCCACCAAAACAGAGTGCATAGAGACCGTGTGTGTCCCTCGCTCCCTCGCAAAGGAAGCAGCCAACGCTCTGTTAGTAATATGTAAAGTTTCTGACAGAAATATGTAAGCATGGTTATCAATGGAAAATTAATGTCACTGATGATAAACCCCATTATCTAATGCACATCCTGTATTTCTCTTTGAATTGTGAAAGCCGGAGAAGCTCCACCCACCGGCCGTCTCTCCTATTCCCTCCAGAAGACATTTTAAGTCTCTTTGGGGTTAGAAGCGTAGCCTTGCCTGCTCAGGCAACCTAGTTAGAACTTTTGACCTCCGTTTCCCATTCAAGACAGAGTTGGTTTTTTCCTTGAAACAAATCTGCTTAACATCATAATTAATAGTGATAAGCAGTATTATTGCCTATTAATAGGAGATACACAGTAGCCATGGATGGACACACATGCCTAGAACCCCAGTGCTTGGGAGGCCAAGGCAACAGGATGGAAGCCAGCCTGTACTACAACATAGCAAGACTCTGTCTCAAAAATAAAAAAATAAAATAAACAAACAATATAACGAAAACCTTTCTAATGAAGCCAGTAACTGCTGCATTTTGTAATCCAGGGTGCTTCTGGAAACAGTTGTGTGAGGGAAGCCCTAATGTAAATTTGGGAAGTGGTTCTTGACCTTTATTAAACCTTCTAGACTTCAGACAGTTTTATGATATGAAGCCTTCCACTTGTAGAGGAGGCTATTCATTCAAAAGCAGATGATCACTTCCATTTAGAAAGCATTCGTGATCAAATAGTACACTCATTGTCCTTATTTTGGGAATAAAACCTCGAGCAACTGCTTTATTATTATTATTGTGTATGTGTGCAATGAGTGAGTACATGCAACATGCACGCAACAGCACACATGTGGGGTCAGGTTGCAAGATCAGTGCTCACCTTTGACCTCTACATATAAGGTTATCAAGTGCACAGCGAACACTTTGTCCTCGAAGCCATTTCAAGAGCCCCAGGTCAACTTTCAATTATTTCAAATTTCAATTATTTTTCAATTATTTGAGCTTCTATATTGCCTACTTTTTTTCCTGGTGTGTGTGTGTGTGTGTTTGTGTGTGTGTGTGTGTGTATAGTAATTCTGATAGTTATTTCATGAACTTACTAGGGACAGATGAGGTTATACTCAAGTTAAAAGAAACACAGTGTTCCTTCTTGAACTATAGACGCCAAATGGAATGGAAAAGATTGAGATTGTCATCATTGCCAAATATTTACTTAGCATATAATAGGAAGCAAATATGTGTCCTTCTTAGTCTTGAACACTACTGGTAAACATAAGCAGCCGAGGGAGAATTTGCACTCGAGCCTACCAGATCTGTTCCCGATGATCCAACATTCTTGCACATGGCCACTCCACGCTCCACAGCCCACCACAAAAAAATTAACAAGATATGTGCAAAGCCCTAAAGTTACAGGAAAAAATGAATAGCGTCCATTCAGAAGGAGAGAGACTTGACATTTACAGGTAGAGAAACAGACAGTAGACACCAGAGCCCAACCAGAGTAACAAGTCATGGTAAGAATGCTGAGGAATCTTGAGACAGAAATGTTAAGAACGGGTGTGTAGGAGAGACTTCTGGGTGGATGTGCTGTCTGAAAGGGGACTCACCTAATCTGTGTTACTCCATAAAGCAGAGGGATAGATAGTGTGAAAAAAATGTGTCTGTTTCTGTAAGAGATTTCAGACACGGAGGCTACTCAGTGATGGACGCTCTGTTCATCATGCATGAAACAGATTCCTTTTTCTCCTCCTTAACCCCTGGAAGACCATAGTGGACACAGCCGGTCAGGAGATGCAGGCAGACTGGATGAGTGTCTCCTAGAGTTGGCATGGATGTCCTGGAGCTGACATGGCTCCTTTCCAGGTTCTCTCCCTACCCTGAGACAGTAGAACTTTAAGTCAGTGTCTGCTGGACATTCTAACAGCCACCATTCTGTACAGCTCAGAGACATATTTCTTGTTATGAAAAATAGTCGATGGAGGGCTGTCGTTGTCACACTGCTGTAATCAAAATACTCGAGAAAACAGGCCAAAGAAGAAAGCTCTGTTTTGGCTTATGGTTTCAGAGGTTCGTTCTGTAGGTAACTTGGTTCCACTGGTGCTGGGCGGACGGTGAGGCAGAAGACCCTGGCTGCAGCATATGGAGGGAGATACTGTTTGCACTGAATATTCGGGAAGCAGACCCCGTGTGGCCTTCAAAGGCTCACTCCCAGTAGCTTGTGTTCTCCAACTAGGACCCACCTCCTAAAGTTCCCACCACCTCCCACCATCTCTCCATCCTCCTGCCTCAGCTTCCCAAGAAGGAAATGGCAGATGTGTACCACAGCACCTGCCTATTAAAATGGGCCTTGTCGGGTAGATGATTTTGCTCAACAGTGTGGGCACGTTTAAAGCAGGCTAGGCTAAGCTGTGATGTTCAGCTGGTTACGGATGTGTCTTAGTTAGGGTTCATGTTGCTGTGGTAAAGCACCATGACCAAAAGCAACATAGGGAGGAAAGAGTTTTGTTTGTCTTACAACTCTGAGGTCACACTCCATCGCTGAGGAAAGTCAAGGCAAGAACTCAAGGCAGGAACCTGAAGGCAGGAACTGAAGCAGAAGCCACAGCATAATCCTGCTTACTGGCTTGCTCAGTTTGCTTTCTTATACAGCCCAGGACCATCAGCCCAGGAGTGGCACTGTTTACAGTGAACTGGGCCCTCCCACACCAATCATCAATCAAGAAAATGCCCCACAGATCAATTTTTGAGGCCCATTTTCTCAATTGAGGGTCCCTCTTTCCAAAAGACCCTAGCTTATGTCAAGTTGACAAAAAGCTAGTCAGTACAGTTAATTAAATGCATTTTTAAAAATTTATGATGTGTTTATCAAAACAAATTCCCCATTGTAAGTAAAGGGTATGGAATCGACATATTTCTGTTGCTGGGATCAACTGATACTTTTGGTATCCTGTTCTTATAACTGTTCTAAAGTTGGGTCTTTTGACCAGGCATGAGACATTCAAACAAGGAGTGCTTGGGCCTCAAAACACCAATTCTCCCTTCACACCTGCACGAGAGAACACTGCTTCCAACTTCTTCAAGAGCAATCCAGGTCCCTCTAGTGATTTCTATCTCAGATTTCCCCTAAAACCTCAGGTGTTGAAGGCTTGGTCCCCACCTGATGGTGCTGTCAGGAGATGGTCAACACTTTAGGAGCTAGGATCTAGGTGGGAGGAGTCAGTTATATGGTTGTGCCCTTAAAGAGTACAGCAAGACGCTAGCCCCTTCCTCCATGTCCCCTGCTTCCTGGCTGCTGTAAGGTAAACCTCTTTGTTCCATGCTATACTCCCCACCATGGTATTCTGCATCACCCCAGGCCCCAAAACAGCAGGGCTAAGTAGCCATGGACTGAACCTTCCGCAACCATGCATCCAAATAAATGCTTCCTCCTTTGAGATGCTTCCTCCTTTGAGATGGTTTATCTTGTATTTTCTCACCTCAGCGATTAAGGTTGACTGCCATAAGCACCCGAGAGCTGGAACAATGGACCCTTGAGATAAACCAGACACAAAGCCCGTCTCTCTAGAACCCCTCCCTGAAGTACTGCAGCCTTGAACCCCGTGTCTGTAGGGCGGAAACGAACCCTCTTAGGATGCAGTACATGCCACTTACTATGCGATGTGCTTTTCGCTCTCAGATCGCCCACCCCATCGGAGGCACTGGCAAGATGACTGTCCAGAGCGACAAAGGAGTCGAAGACACTTCCGCGGATCCCGAGGACAAATGGCGTCAGAGAGCAAAGCAGCTCAAGGTCGTCTGCTAGATTGTGTGTTAAGTGCGCTTCGAGTGATCCTGCTAGATAGGAGCAATGTCTGTCACTGGGTTCTCGTCACTTAAGGGTTTCTTTTGTGCCTAGAATCTTAGCTAACATCCTGTGCTAAAGACTGCCTTCTGCCAAGGAGTGCCATAGCTTGCCTGCTTGCTCTGACAGCAACCCTACCTGCATTTTAAAAGGTCCCCTGTCCCAGAACACCCTCATTTCACACCCCAAGCACACAGAGACCAAAACCTCTCACAGAAGGAAGGGATGAGAGATGTGCAGGGGGGAAATAATGTTTCCTCTGGGAGTTAATCGCCACCCAGTAGACTCAGGTGACACTGTCCCTAAAGCTGATGGAATCCTTCAGAGCCTCACCAAGCTTTCTTTCCAGAATGTTCAAGCTTACCAACTGGTAACTTAGTATGATGGTATCCTTCTTGTCCGTGGCACTCATAAGTGGTTTAAAGGCAGGGGTAATTGTTCCACTATTTCTAGAAGAAATAGAAAAATCATTAGGAACTGATTTTTTTTCCTGAGTCAGTGCATGGAATTATATGGAGTCATTCTTGGATCGGGTCCCACCCCTTATTTAAGAAAGGATGAGCATGGTGGCATGCCTTTAATTTCAACATTCTAGTACTTAGAGGCAGAGGCAGGCAGACCTCTGTTAGTCTGAGGTCAACCTGGTATACATAGCAAGTTCCAGGCCAGTCAATGCTACATAGTGAGACCTTGTTTCAAGGGGGGGGGGGGGGGGCAAGAGGTGAGTCTTTTGAAATTGCCAGTTAAAATCACACATGAAGCAACTGTAAAGTTAAAACCATTAAAGTTCATCCAAGCATCAGAGACATCAGAAAAGATAAGACATCCCAAACCCTCTCTTGCCCTCACCAGGTCTATAGGCTGCTGATAGAATTGAAATAAGGAAATAGTCACTCCCCCAGAGCTTCCTGAAAGCCAGTGTCAGGGACGTCACATCAACAAGTAGAAAAGACAGGACTGAAGTGTCTCTTGGCAGTGGGATGTGGAGGACAGGACCTGCCAGAGAGCATTGGCTTCATCATGATTTTTGTATCAGATTCTTGTGCCTACTTAAGATCTTTACTCCCTACTTAATCCTTCTCTGTGGACCTTTTCTCAGGCCGTGTTGTCCTACACCATCCTCTGCTCTCCTGTGGGTCTCCACAGGTTTCATAAGTCCCATTTCATGGCTGTGCCCAAACTGAAGGCGTCAGTTGCTCCGGGGCCATTCAGGGCAGTGTGTGGAAGTATATCCCTGGCCACAAGAGCCTTCCAGGTGTCCTGAGAGTGAAATGAAGTCTTCCCAGACCCAAAACAAAACCACCAATGATCGCATCATAAAAAGTCACTTGGAGCCCTTAGCTCGTCATGGTCAAGCCCCTGTGACCCTTTCCCCACCTTCCCAAAGAACTATGCATTTGCTCTGTATTGCTTCTGTTTATCTGCCCTGAGTTCTTCCTTGCTGACAATGAGGGATTTAGTTAACAATTCATGTCAGTTGTTTCTTAATAATATTAAATACAATGTGGAGCCCAAGCTCACATTTGATTTTTAGCAAACACAAAAGAGAAAGATAATAATACAACAGAAAGTTGTCTGGGTCAAAGGTGATCTTGGAGCCTAGGCACAAGTTCCAGGACCCCAGGGCCCAATCGGGGCAGCTAAGAGCAGCAGTGGCCTCTGTGTTAGAGGAGATGAGCATCTAGTTAGTAAGAGTGTGTATTCTGCCGTTTGCTTATGACACATGAGCCACAAGACAGAAGCAGCCAGACAGCGCCTCTCACGGAGCTAGCGGATGGCGCGGTGTGCATGGACACAGATGACTAAGGACGGGTCTCACTATAACACCCCCTTCTCAACGTCAGGCCTCGAGATTTCCCAGTGCTGACACTCCACATGAGGCATGCAAACCTACTGCCATTAAGCCGTTAGTCAGAGTGCATGGAGGGTATACCAATTGCCAGCGTGGGTAACAAAAGAATCCTGGTGAGACTAGAATGAAGTCGCGGATTTCCGCGCTGATGGAGATTAAATAGCCTGAGAATGGCTTTGTATATTAACTTCAGGGAGCTCCAGCCTCACCACCTAAAGAGTGACACCTGATGCCTCAATTGTAGGGTAATAAATCTCCAGCCAGCAGCAGATCTCAAGTAGGCTACTTGGGAGGTGAGAGGAATCGTATCAGCCCATCAATGTCTTCCTTTCTGAGCATTGAAATGCCCACTCTGGGCACTTATGTCTACCTAACTGGAGGATTTAACTCTCGAGACAACTCAGGTTTGGTAAAATGATGAGTCTTTGGCCTTTGTTGACAAAGCACCCTATGATGAGGGCCGCTGCACTCTGAATCGTCAGCAACAAAGGTAACAACATGACTAGAATCACGTGGTAACCAGAACGTCAGACATAGTTTCCCCAGAAAAGAAAGTTCTCCTGAGGTTGTTCTTTTTTTCTGAAGGGAATAAACAGGAAAAAAAACTGGGGAAATATAAGTCAGGTGACAGCAGAAAGTTTCTAGTTAGTCCTTTAGTCCCCCAGAGAGCGAAAGGCTGAACAAACGTTGAAAAGAATGCTGCAATTGATAAGTATGAGTTAGAGTTTATAGATCATAGCAAAGAGAGGCTTGTTCAACCTTAACTAACAGGATGACAGCGTGAAAAGAGCCACTGTGTTTCAGAAACACACCTGTGAGACTATAAAATAGCAGTTTCCGGGCCAACAAGATGGCTCAGCAAGCAAAGGTGCTTGCCACCAAGCATGACAATATGAATGTGTTCTAGCCCTGGAACCCACGAGACGGAAAGGGAGAACTGACACCTGCAGGTGTCCTCCGATGCCACACATGCACTATAGCATGAGTACAGCCACATGGATATGTGTGCACATGCACACAAATAAATGTAATAAAAAAAATCTTGAACAGTTTTGAGGGGCCACTACAAAGAAGAACACACCTGGAGTCTGTATTGGGAGAGTCATGGCTCACGCTTCCCATGCAGCTTGATATACCATGTAGAATCTTACCTGGATGTTTAAGGAAAGGTGTTTGGTATTTTTGTCAGTTTTTTAAGGTGGGAGAGAACTGTGGTTGAAAACTGAAAATTTATAAGCGCCAATGAGAGCCTGGTCAATCCTCAGCTCAAATTCAAAAGAAAATGTGCTACATTCCAAACAACGTCATTCTTTATCTAACCAATCTGCTGTTACAAGCAATGTTTTTTATTACTGGTGTGCATTAGCAGACTTTAAATTTGACATCCTAATGTGGTTTTATTAGAATCGGGGACCATGATTATTATTTGGGAGCAGGCAGAGGCTCATATTGTCAGCCTGCAGCGTGTATCAGGGGAGAGAAATAAAGCCTAAAACTATATTATCATGATGCATTCTTTTTTCCCAACTAACTAAAGCAAATCTTTAGTTAGATCAAGAAAAGGCATGCTTTGCCCAGTTTGAGTATTTTCACTGGCCTCCAATGAACGGCCTAATGGTTGCATTTTTCAATTAACATTGCGTAGACATGGGTCATGAAGGGCTCTTTTTTACATGTGTGTTCTGAAAGGGACAAAGACAGTGCAGTTCTATAACACACTGATGCTCACGGTCATCTTACTGTTTCAATAAGCAGTTAATCATTCTTTCCAAAGGCCTCTTAACCCTGCTCATTTTTCACAAAGAAATGAGTGCTCCATTCCTCAGGAAATCCTCTGAAATGGCCGCAGGGCACAATACAGTGACACAGTGTATCTATTGTCCTGGGAGTACATTGTGTTGTTACTGGACTTAGGAAATCATGGAGATGGCTCTGAGGCCCCAATCCCTGTCCCCAGATGTTTGATTGCCTAAGTGCAGGCTATATTAAGCAACAGAAAGCAAAACAAGCCTTGCGGTTTCATAGACGTCCTATCACAGCCCCGGCTCTCTCATAATCCTCTGAATACGATCTAATTTGTTTCATCTGACAAAAGAGATCATTTCTAGCTGTTGACCTGTGTGAGTATACAGAGCTGATGGGCTGATATCGAACTTGGACCTGCGTGGCACAGGCAAACCTCTGGTGTCTTCTGGGTGGGGTTTTGGAAATGCTTCAGTAGCATAGCCTGTACCTGTTGGCGTAGATACATGTCCTTTCTCTGTGCATCTCTTTGGAGGTAAAGCTTAGCTCCCTCCCATTCCCAGCTTGGTGACACCTTTCCATATGGCTTGCCAGAGAACTAATACAGAGGCCGTTTTAAGCTCTCAAACGCCTTCTGGGCTCACAATCTTACATTTCCTTAGCTGCTCACGCCCAAGTCACCTGCAATAGGAAAGAACTCTCTGGATTCTCTCCTTTGCAACCCAGGGCCACTTTCTTAGAAGTTTCAACTCCCATTAAGAAAAAACAAAAAGAATTAATTGAAAATTTATGAAGAGTACTCACCTTCTAATTTTACCTTAACTATAATTTCTTTTTTAGAATTACCAAGAACACTTGTCTCAATATGAAGATACAAAATCGGGCAGTGTCCCAAGAGGTCAGTCCTCCGATACAGCCAATGGGCAGCAACCTTCCAAGAGAACAGGCAAGGCCAGGGTTCGGAAACAGAAGAAACGCCAGAATGGCCTGAAGTCTCTTGGGACCAAAGATCTCATTGTCAGTCAAAAACATCAGAATTATCCTCTCCAACAACCACAAAACCAAATGCAGCCAATGGATGCCTCAGCAAAGCATGGCCTGGCCACATATATGAATTCTTCGAATACAGATTTGCAGGACTCCCAGACACTCGCCCACAACCCCAAAGTCACCTCCAACACATTCGTTCCACCCAAGCAGACTTTTGACAGGGTGTTGTATAAAAACTCTGTCTCGGGGCTGAATGCTAATAAAAAAAGAGGACACAAACATGAAGACGAGAAAAGATCTTTGTATGAGCAGCAACCCCTCTACATGCTTTCTGATATGGATCTGCAAGACTTTAATGAACCTTTTCACAGACATGTGTCCCTGAGCCAGAAAGGCCCTCAGTCTGATTATGACATGAACACACACAGGTCAACGAAGATCAAGAAGCCATCCAAACAGCCACAGGCAGAGACAAAGTACAAGAACATAGAGATGCTATGGTGAGCATTCTGTTTTTTAGTTCAAAAATTTTATTTTTGTGGGTGTGAATGTGAATGTGGTTTCGTGCGTGTGCATGCATAATGTTTGCATATGTGTGCATATGAATGCACACGCACACATAGGCCGAAGTTTCTGTCATGCAAACTGATCCCATTACCACACAGAGGTTTACTATTAATTGGAAATGTTTGGCTAATATCTCAGACTTGTTACTAGCTAACCCTGACGTTTAAATTATCCCATGTTTCTTATCTTTGCTTTGCTGGGTGGATGGGTATGTTTTCTCAGCACGGCGTGTCCACCTTGCTTCTCTCTGCATCTGCTTGAGACTCCTGAGTCCACCCTTCTTCTTCCCAGCATTCTCAGTTTGGCTCTTCTGCCTAACCTTATCCTGTCCAGCTGTTGGTCAGTCAGCTTCTTTATTAAACCAATCACAGTGACATCTATTCACACAGTGTAAAGGAATATTCCTCACATGCGTGCGCAAGGCAGAACACCTATGGAGGACAGTTTGGATCTGGGGATCAAACTAATGGTCATTAGGCTTCTGTAAGTGCTTTTGCCACAGAAGCCATCAGACTTGCCTGGAATTTCCTTATCGTGAGTGGTTTGTTCAGACGAGAAATTAGAGGCTATGGAGAAAGAAAAGAGAGGGAGAAGGGGGCAACGGAGCCGCTGAGTGGGTCAGGCTAGAAGAAAAGACCAACTAACACCGCCCCTGCCTCTGATTCCTGCTTGATTTCTAATGTCTTCCTTCTCTTGCTGCTCTTCTCTACTGATTATGTGTTAATGAAACTAGAAGTTTGAGCAAGGGAAAGGCACAGGGACACAGCCAAAGTAAATTAATATGGTTAGAAGGATTTGAGTAAAGGTCAGAGAAAAGGTCATCTCCAGCCTGGAGCGACCAGGCCTAGAAAGGTGTGTAGGTGTAACACGAGGGCCGACTTGTTGGGGTTTCTGTCCCGCCCAGTACCCCAACAAGCCAGCAAGTCCCAAGGAAAATCACACACAAGACTCCATAAGGTTATAAACTGATTGGCCCATTAGGTCAGGCTACTTATTAGTTCTTATAACTTATCTTAACCCATTATTCTGATCTATGTTAGCCATAATGGCTCCGTACCTTTCTCATTGTGACAGCTTACATGTTGCCTCTTCGGTGGTCTGTACAGGAGTGGCTGAGGAAGCTCTGCTTCCAGAATGCTCCCAGTCTCTTTGCTCCACCGCTACTTCCTGTCTGGCTTTCCCGCCTATACTGCCTGCCTGGCCAATCAGCGTTTTATTAAAATACATGATTGACAGAATATAGATAATTCTCCCGCACCATTTCCCTCTTTTTTTTTTTTTTAAACAAAGGCAAATACCCATAGTCCATTTGTTGGGAATGTGGGCGTAGTATTTCAGGCTACTTCCTGCTGGTTGGGGGCGCTGATAATCTTATGGGGACCTAAAGAAAATTTAGAGTTATGATCAAGTCCTGACTGAAGTATCCTGTGAGTCTTGATCATCTCAGGCAGCAGTCTTGAACCTGTTCAAGAACTCAGACATCCGGATCATCTGTTCCTACCGGAGATTGCTCAGGTGGTCTCCCTTGGTCAAAGATGATTTTTCTTAACTCTGAATAAATCCAGAGCCTCTCATTTTCTGTGGAAACAAAAGCAAAATCTCTTCTCCAAAGTAACATACCTTTTGACTTCAATTTTGAAGCCAAGGTATTTTCAAAATACCTATCTTGGATTAATTCTGCAGCATTTATAAGCAAATATCTTTTAGCAGCTGTTGCTCCTTCCTCAGCATTCAAACAATTTAAAGAGAGCATAATAGCATACAGTATCAAGATTCTCTGTGTATTTTCCATCTTTACGTGGCTTTATTTTAACCTCTATTTTTTTTAATTTCTACTTTTAACTTTTGGCTTTTTGAGATAGGTTCTCTGTATATATCTTTGTCCTGGAATAACTCTGTAGACCAGGCTGTCCTTGAACTCACAGAGATTCTTCTGTCTCTGCCTCCCCAGTGCTGGGCTCAAAGGTGTATGCTACCACACCTTGAACTCACAGAGATCTGTCTGTCTCTGTCTCCCAGGCATTGGATTAAAGGCGTGTGCTACCACACCTTGAAGTCACAGAGGTCAATCTCTACCTCTGTCCCTTGAAGTTTCAGAGGTCAACGTACCTCTGCCTCCCAGGCATTGGGATTAAAGATGTGTTCTACCACACCCAACTACTCTCTTTCTTCCCTTTTTACCCTAAGAACTTTAACCTTTAGCCTGTATATATTTTTAACACATAGTAAACCATTTAGAGGTTTTTTTCGTCTTTGAACCTCTCTTTACTGTATCTCTCTCTCTCTCTTTTTTTTTTTTTTTACCACATGAGTCTAAAAACCATGGCTTTGACGGCTGGATCTAGGCCATTTCTTAGCTTTCCAGCCTCATGGCAGAGGTACTGCTGAAGCCATTTTTATTGCCACAACTCTGTGGCATTTCAAGGTCCCTGCTAGCAAGCAAGCTGCAGCATTCTGCTCACAGACCACACTCAGTCGGACTGCCTGCCTGAAAGAGTCAGAGATTGCCTTGGCAGGACAGCCCAGAAAGCCGGCATTTTAAAACAGCACAGCTTTTTTCCTGCTACTGCTGAAAACCCGAAAAGCATGCGTTCAGCTTTTCACCAACACCATTTAAGTGTTTCGTGGCAGGACCTCTTAATGAGCTGCAAGGTTTTGCAGCTAAAGCTGAGTCAGGAAGCCTCTCTTAGATGAGAGCACTTGCTTGCCTCTAGCAAGCAGAGCAGACCTGAGATATTGCTGCTACCAAGAAGGCATGATTTACTCTATTCTTTCCCAAGCTTTCTCAAGCTTTCTGTGGATTCAGTTATCCACGTCTGGGCACCATATGTAACACGAGGGCCGACTTGTTGGGGTTTCTGTCCCGCCCAGTACCCCAACAAGCCAGCAAGTCCCAAGGAAAATCACACACAAGACTCCATAAGGTTATAAACTGATTGGCCCATTAGGTCAGGCTACTTATTAGTTCTTATAACTTATCTTAACCCATTATTCTGATCTATGTTAGCCATAATGGCTCCGTACCTTTCTCATTGTGACAGCTTACATGTTGCCTCTTCGGTGGTCTGTACAGGAGTGGCTGAGGAAGCTCTGCTTCCAGAATGCTCCCAGTCTCTTTGCTCCACCGCTACTTCCTGTCTGGCTTTCCCGCCTATACTGCCTGCCTGGCCAATCAGCGTTTTATTAAAATACATGATTGACAGAATATAGATAATTCTCCCGCACCATGTAGGCACAGAGATACCACCACAGAAAATACCTAGAAATTCAATGGTAGGGAAATTTCCCTGATATTTAGTCCCCTGTGACCTCTGAAAAGTATGCCTTTGAGGAAATGTTCCCCTAAAGAGAAGGTAATGATTCAGGTGGCGGTGGTGGTGTGTGACTTTAATTCCAGCACTCAGGAAGCAGAGCCAGGAGGATCTCTGTGAGATTGAGACCAGTCTAATCTACAGAGCAAGTACCAGGACAGCCAAGGTTACACAAAGAAACCCTGTCTCAAGAGAGAAAGAGAGAGAGAGAGAGAGAGAGAGAGAGAGAGAGAGAGAGAGAGAGAGGGTAATGAGGTACAGGGTTATACCGAAGGACTGCGGTCCCTACTGCCCCAATGTGCACATGGTAAGGAAGTCCACCTGATGATGAGTATCTCTGACTCAGTGATTAAGAGCAATGGCTCCTCTTCCAGAGGACCCAGGTTCAAGCACCTACATGGTGACTCACAGCCATCTGTAACTCCAATTCCAGAGGATATGACATTATCTTCTGGTCTCTGAAGGCACCAAGAATAGGTGTGGTACACAGACATACATGTAAGCAAAGCATCCAGACACGAAAAAGTGCTGGTTGTGGTGGTGCATGACTTTAATTTCAACATTCAGGAGGCAGAGGCAGGCACATCTCTGAGTTCAAGTCCAGTCTGGTCTACATCAGGCCAGCAAAAGCTACATAGTAAGACCTGTCATAAATGAATGAATGGATGAATAAAATTTAAATGTAAAAGATACAGTGACTATCTTCTTTAGAGTTAGAATTTTTCAAGTTCCCTACAATATAGATGCATTACTCCAATAAGCAAGAAAAAGCTATTTTGTAAAGTTACTTCAAGAGACCATCCCTGATGTTCCTTCAGAAAACAGGTTTTCGGGGGCTAGAGAGATGGTTCAGAGGTTAAGAGCACTGACTGCTCTTCCAGAGGTCCTGAGTTCAATTCCCAGCAACCACATGGTGGCTCACAGCCATCTGTAATGAGATCTGGTGCCCTCTTCTGGCCAGCAAGCATATAGAACACTGTATACATAATAAATAAATAAATCTTTAAAAAAAAAAGAAAGAAAGAAAGAAAACAGGTTCTCTGGACATCTGACATGATGACTTTGATGCTAAAGTACACAGGAGACGTGTGTAATCTGACACACAGGGCATCTTTCATGGGCTTGTTTTCAACACAGGAGGTAACTTTACATATAAATCAACTGGGAGACAGGTACCATGTGAGATGATCTGAGATATACGTTAGTCAGCTTTCTGGATGACTGATGGCTGGCAAATACCCTTGCTGTCTTTTTTCTTTAGGGAGATGACTTCTAACCCTTTTGAAACTATAACTAGTATTTATGTTGGGTGTGGTTGTGTGTACCCCGTAGTCTCACCACAGAGAAGGTTGAGGAAGAATGATACTGAGCTAAAGGGTGGGCCAGGCAGCAGAGAGACAACCTGACTCTGAGCAGGCACATCCTGCAGGCCTCATGTCTAGGGTTCCATCTCCAAGCGTTCTCCCCCGACCTCCAAACATGCCCTGTAACACGTGTGTATGTCATCCTTTACATAAATGTATATTCTTACAACAGGTACACACATGTGCCCTTGTGCACACACACAACCACATGCACGTATGCAATAATAAAGATAATTTTTGTTTTTTAGTAGACAGGTGTAAAAATTCTTTCCTGGGGGCTGGAGAGATGACTCAGCCGTTAAGAGCATTCCCTGCTCTTCCAAAGGTCCTGAGTTCAATTCACAGCAACCATATGGTGGCTCACAACCATCTGTAATGAGGCCTGATGCCCTCTTCTGGCCTGCAGGCATACACACAGACAGAATATTATATACATAATAAATTTTTTAAAAATTTAAAAAGAAAATTCCTTTCTGTTACTATTTTCCTTTGTAAAGAACTTTTGTTATAAGTGAACTTGTAATTTCATCAAATATGTTTCACCAACCCTATAATGTAATGAAATATATTCATAGGTTTTCTACTGTGATGCCATCCTTTTGTTCCCAGAATTAACCCAGCTTGTCACATTAGACTTTTGTGTTGCTGTTGAAGAAACCCAGAGCCTTGAACACTTTAGGCAGGGATGTTACCACATGGCCTATCCACAGACTAGATTTTTAATAGATTGTTCAATTTTCTTTGTTTAGGATTTAGTGACATTCATATGCATGAAGGAAGTGAGGCCTTATCTTTCCTATCTCCCACTGACCTTATCTAGTTGTATTATCAATATGCTATCAAACCAGACATGGTGGCACAGGTCTGCAATCCTAGCACTGGGAGATGAGGCAGAAGAGCAAGGAGTTCAAGGTCTCATCAAGGTCAGGAATTATCAAGCAAGAATTATAGTTACAATATTGATATCTATTTTATCTTTTATCATAACTAAAGAAAACTATAATTGTAACTATCTTTTCTTCAACTCCATCAAAGAGCCCAAAAGGACATAATATTACCTAAGTAAACAGGAAGTGTATTGTAAGCAACTTCCAAAACTATAGAATTGACAGAGGCATCTCACTTCCTGGACAGTCACCCAAAGTTCTCTATCACTGGAGCATCCATCTTCAGCCTACAGGCCCATAGTATCTGACAGACTTTTCCACGAAGTAGGAAATGTCAAGGACAGTTCAGCCTATATTGGCAGTTTGTCAGTCACTTTCTTCTGTATCCTACAGAATGTCTGGCAGACTCTTTCCTGAAGCAGGAACCCCAAAGAACCATCTCACCTTTAGGTTAGTTCAGCAGTCATTTTTCTGTGGGTCCTGCAAGTTCATCAAGCAGTTCAGGCAAGAGCAGTTTCTTGCCCAAATGGCTAACAAACTCCATGAGGAGCCTCTTTGATGCGCATCATCCTCTTGAAGTAGATTGGTGCTGCCAGGAACAGATGTGTCTCACTGCCATAAAGTCTTAAGCTCTTAAAACATTTTAAATGCCATATTCTGAAGGTCTCTAAAAGATTTGAAGAATGCCTACCTGACTGAAATATAACTCTATATATCTAGAAAGCCGAACTAACATGACTACAAACTTGACAATTATAGATGACTATCTATTAACCTATATTTCTTAATTATACATTATATTTTTAAATGAGCTGCACAAACACAATACCTTAATCAAAAGTAGAAATATATATATATATGTATATATAGTATATATAACAAAATTGATCTTAAATTTGTATCAATAAACCAAGATCCATACCAATGCAAAGTATCTATCTCTATAGCATATCCCCCTTTAAATGTAAACAAACATTTATAAACAATATTTGGTAATTTGGGCATAGTTCTCTCCAAACTACTTCCTTCTGTTTATTGGCAAAGTAATTTTTGGGGTGTTCATGGGGACCTTTTGGGTGGTCTTGGTCCATCAAACCACATTAGTGTGGAAGAAATCCACAGGTTCTCATCTTCTGTGGAAACAAAAGTAGAACCTTTTTTCCAAAGCAACATATCCTTAGACCCAAATTTTGAAGTCAAGATACCTTTAAAATACATATGTTGGTTTAGCTTGGTAGTCCATACAATAAAATGTCTCTCTGTACTTAGCTCTTTCACAGTCAAATAATTTAAAGTAAACACAATAGTATACATAATTCAGACTCTCTGTGTATATTCCATCTTTATGTGACTTATTGTTCTTACTCTATTATTTTTTCTACAAGTTTACTCTGTCTCTTTAAAGACTTTGTTTTATTTTTTAATAAAAATAAGTGGAATAATAAAGGAAGTAATTTACTTCCTTTTATAACTCTTATACTTTTTTTCTTCTCTCTCCTAAGCCTACATATATTTGTCCAACACTGTGACCCATTTAGGGGTCTTTTTTAATCTGAATCTCTCTTTGTTGTCTATCTGTAATTATTTTCTGATCAGAAGTGCCTCTTTTTTCTTAATACAAGGGGGCATGGCTAGACCAACTCCACATCACTGCATGTTTGCTCTGTCCAGTCCAACATGGCAGAGGCATGTTCACTGCCTCTGAGAGTCACGCACATGGCCCATTTTCATGCACCACAGTGGGTCTATGTTGCCAATAAGCAAGTTGTAGCACTCTGTTCACAAACTCCATTTAAATGCTCCATAGCCAGACCTCCAAAAAGAGTCAGAGTTGTTCATGCATGAACCAGAAAGCCTTCTTAAAGGAACCATGCAGTTTTTGCTGCTACCACTGAGTCAGGAAGCCTTCTCTTAAAAAGAATTGTGCCTCTGCTTGCTTCTAGCAAACTGAGGCCACCTAAGAAAACGCTGCTAGCAAAAGCCATGCTTAACTCTGTTCTTTTGTGTCTAGAATTCCTTTTTAAGCTCTCTCAGGTTTTACATGGATATAGTCAACCATGTTAGAGTGCCAATTTGTTGGGGGAGGTTGTTAGTTTGTTCCCAGCTGCTCTGCCCTGAAATTATTCTGTAAGCCACGTGGCTGTGGCTTACCAGTAAAGTTCCATCTGGCATCTGTCTCCAGTGGGGCTACATGACTTCTCCCTTACTCTGCCTTTTTTCTCCCAGCATTCAGTTTAGTTTTCCCACCTAGCACTATTCTGCAAAGCCACTGGCTGAAACAGCTTTATTCATTAACCAAAAAAAGCAACACAGATACAGAAGGACTTCTCACACCAAAGGTGTACTACCCTTAAAGTTTTCATTTCATTTCTTCACATTATTTGAGATATTCTCTATCTGTAGTCATGTCCTTATTTTCTTTTCTGCTATTACTTTTCCTCCTTTGGGTGGTTATGTGGGCAGAGTTTTATTATGTAGTCCTGAACAGGGCCTAATTGTCAGTATGTTGCCTAGGCTGTCCCCAAACTCATGACAGTTCTCCTGGCTTGGTTTCTCAAGTGCTAGGATTGCAGGCATGCATTATCATACCTTGCTGACATCTCTCAACAATTTTTTGATGGTTTTGAGACCTGTTGCACAGTTGGCCTGAGAACTTTGATCTTTCTCCTGTTTGAATTACCTTTTTTAGATTCTTGCTTTCTTTATTTTGTTGAATTCATCCTCTGGTATTTTTCTTTGGACAAGAAATGTAGTGTGATGGCAGAGGGCAGGTGTTTCTCTGTGGTGTCTTGCACACTTTCTCCATGGCAGGGCCTGTCCTACCAGAAGGACACCCCTTAGCTCAGTCCCTCATGCAACTTCCCTTTCCCTTTTCCCATGTCTCCTCTCTCATACTTTCCACTCTTGTTCTACTAGAGAACTCCATCCTCTTTCTAGAAGCTGAACATTCTGAGACTTACACCACTGACACTGCCTTCACTCTGTCCCTGTCTAAATGACAGCCAGCAGAATATTGAAGAATTCTAGGTTAGAAACCATTTACACTCAGAGTCATCTTCTTGCTTCCAATGTGACTTTTGCACACTAAGAAGCCACTTGATTCCAGATCCATGGCACATGGTTGCTCATTTTCTCTCCAGAAGCTGTAAGGTCACTGTTGTTACAGATTGTGCCAGCCCCTTTGAACCAGGAGACTTGCCTCCTTCCATTCTGAGGAAAACACAGCAGAATCTCACGGACCATCTCTTTCCATCCTCTTCATCCTCTGTCTGTGCCTTACTCAGACACATCCTTCCAAGATTGTGCTTAGATGGCGCTGTGTCTGTATCGGCACTGAGTTCCACCTTTCCACTGCTCTCGTGTTTTTCAGGGTGTGCCTTTGTTTCTGTGACTGTCTTCTGATGTTCCTCTTACTAGGGAAGCAGCGTCATTCTTTCTTGACATCCTACATTCTCAACAAGGTACATGGCAATGGCAAGTCAGGGCTTTTGACAATTTTTAAGTTTTTAAATTTTCATAGTTTCTCTTTCATCTGGGTTTTGGTTGGTGTTGGTGGAATTTCTATCTCTGTCTCTCTCCATCTCCCCCTCTCCCTCTCCCTCTCTTCATCTCCACCCCTCTCTCTTTACCTGTTCTGTGTTTGCATTAGGGCTGGTCTTGCTTATCTGACAACCTGAAAATCATATTGGAAGCTGAGTGACAGGCCTATTGACACTGGATTTCTGTGATCAGTGTGGCACCTGATGGAAGGCTCCTCCTGCCAGTTCTGTGTCTTTTTCTTGGGTGGTTCAATTAATTTCTGCCCCTGATACTTCACAGATACAGAACATTTTTCTTTCTTTCTTCAGAAATGCAAATCTCTAAGGTACGGAGCTTCAGAAAAAACAGTTGCTTCCCAACATGGAGAAGAAAATCCCAAGATTTGTTTGCTGCTTGTTTGTGCCAGCCATGCATCCCACCAAGCCAGTCACGCACTCCACCAAACCAACCATGCACCTCACCAAGCCAGCCACACACTCCACCAAGTCAGCCATGCACACCACCAAGCCAGCCACATTTTCAGCCTAGCAGCATTAACTCTTAAACCTCAAATCCTTTACCCAAAAGTTCCCCAAAGAAAGCTGCGTCTTGGAGCTGGAGAGATGGCTCAGAGTTAAGAGCATTGCCTGCTCTTCCAAAGGTCCTGAGTTCAATTCCCGGCAACCACATGGTGGCTCACAACCATCTGTAATGAGGTCGGGTGCCCTCTTCTGGCCTGCAGACATACACACAGACAGAATACTGTATACATAATAATAATAATATAAAAAAAACTTAAAAAAAGAAAAGAAAGAAAGGTGTGTCTTTAGCTAATCCAGAACCTGCTTTGGTTTTTATTTATTTTTGTTTCCATACCCGGACATGCCCAGATTCTCTGGCACATTCAACTATGTATTTAAAGAATGCACTTTAATCATTGTTTCTAGCTGTTGTGTAATGGGTAGGACTTTGGGTTTCAGAATGGTGTTCTGGGTTTTGTTGTTATTTGCATGCTCACTTGTCAGCTTATGCTTCACACACTAACTGGAAGTCCTAACAAACCTTTCCTGTTGTGGACTGGAGGGACGGCTCAGCCAGCAAGAGCCGAATACTATTACAGAGGACCCGAGTTTGGTTCCCACACTCACATGAGACGCCTGTCACTCCAGGTGTCGGGATCTGACACCCTCTTCTGAACTCCAAAGGTACCCGGACACACATGTACACACACAGAGACACATAAATAAATAAATATTCTTGAACGGGAGTTAGAATGTCCCAAGGAAAAAGAGGAGGATTTGAAGATGAGAAATCAATATATTCATGAGAAGATTGATGGTTCCTAAAGATTTCTACACAGAAAGTGGTTATGGATTCAAGTTTTATTTAAAGCACTTCTGTTTTCTCCAAAGGAAATTCCACTCTTCCTCAGACGCGGACCGCGTCAGCGCCTCTCCAGACTCCCGGCTTGCCCAGATCATGGAACAGCATCAGCAAGCCTTGGTGCAGCTGGCAGAAGTGCAGCCCAGCGAGGGCTCCTTATCCAGCGCCACACTCCCGCCTATCCTGTCCAGGGTGGAAAGTGAATCCCAACTCACTTCAGACAGAAGCCACCGACAGCAGATGAAGATGGCGCGTAGTAATTCGGAAGGCTACCTGCTGCAGCTGGAAAGGGGGAAGAAGCACAGGAAGCGCAGCGGCCCCAAGGTGATGGTGAAAGCTTGGCTGCTCAGCCGAGTCACTTCTTAATTCTGATGACACAGATGGGCCTGGAACAGGGCTGGTCCGGGAACCAGGAACTCTCTCCTCAAGCCCTTGCTGGTCCCTAATAACCCCTCCCTGCCTTTCCAGAAGGTTCTATTGTCAAGGTGCCTGTTCCCTTTCTTCTTAGGTCATCTCACTGCAGAAGGCAGTACTAATTCTGCTTCTATCCCCCATTCAGTCTTCATTTCCCTCACCCCCATCCTTCTCCTAAGCTGGGTCTCACACCTTCATGTCTGAGAAAAAAGAGCAGGACTGAGGTAGTGAGAGTTGTGCTGCCAGAGCTCCCTCGCCACCCGCCACCCTTCCGTGGCACCGGAAGCGACTTCTTGGTGTGCATCTCACCTGAGCTCCTACAGCAAAGCCCCCAGGTCAGCCGGCGGGCTGAGCCGCTCTCCAGGAGGGCAGCTGGTCTTTACTGAGTCCTTCATCTAGACCCTGGGCCGCCACAGTGAGCGTTTTAGTGCAATCCAGTCTCTTCTTGTATTACTTTAAATGCAACTTTTTTAAATTCTCAGGAAGTTCCCTTGGCTCCAGGGTGAAATAATGCCTTTTTGTTTTTCACTACTATAATAAGATACCTGAGGCAGGTTGTGTTATAAAGAAGTTTATTTAGCTCCTGGTTCTTGGCATGGAAAGTGCTCCTATTAGCTCGGAGCTGAAAGACCCCACTTCCACTGTGGATAAGAGGCCTAAATTTTGGGAATCACAGGTCGCTTCTTTTCTGAGAAGCATGATTACATAGCAGCTGGGTTCTAGCACAGTGCCTGTATCACTCTCAAGTGTTTCCCAACTAAGCCAAGACTCAGACCAGACTGGGAAGCAAGCATCACATGTATTATTTCCATGGGAACACAAGGTCAGCCATTGTAACCAACACTTCCTGTCAACATGGAGAAGCCTGCTCACTCCAGAGCTTATAGATCCTAGGGTCTAAGAATCAGGCTCTCAGAACAGAACTTTCTTGTAGGTGAAAAAGAACAGCTTTTGCACTGGGTTCTGAGGCGCAGGGTTGGGAAGAAGTTGGTGGATTCAGTCATTCCGAAGTCCTTGCACTGGCTTGCTCCTTGCAATGACCTGCTCAGCCTGCTTTCTCATGGAATCCAGGACCACCAGCCTAGGACTGACCCCACCCATGGTGGGCTGAGCCCTCCCCCAGCAATTACTAGTTAAGGAAATGCCCTACAGTGTTGCCTACAGACCCATCTTATCGAGGCCCTGTTCCCAAATAAGGAATCACTGACTTTCCCCAGTCCCTAATTCTTCATAGGAACGATAGAATCACTCTTTTTTTCTGGTGTGATGTGATATTTAAATGAAATAATGTACTGAAACCTCAGCTTATTTCCTAGCAAAAATTATACATCGATTAGGTGTCATTTCTCTTCCCTTCTTTTTCACAAATAGCATTCACGTTGTGCTGAGAAAGGGTAGAGGCAAAAGCCGCGATGACAGTACTTAGTACCTCTAGTCTAAGGCAGTGGGAGGTGGGAAGAGTAGGAACAACTTCCTGTTCCTGCCTGCCCCTCCCTAATGTCTGCAAGGGTGCCTGCAATCCACACACATCCTTTTTCTCAGCCCAGTACCGTCGATCTACATCCGACAAACACAACACACTGGAGCCCCTTTGTCTCTAAGCCGGTCCAGATGCTGAAGTGACTTAGAACTAAGTGATTTGTATAGGACAGCAGGCAGTCCCGGCACCAGACAGGGGCAGTCATTATCCATGTCACGCCTATTTGCTGGCCAAGTCAAAGCTCCTGGTTTCCAAGGGAATCGCCCCAAATCACGGTAAAAATTCTGAGGATTTGTAAAGCTAATAGGCCTGGGGCCCCTTCCTCTTCTGGTGGTGCTGTCAAGAGTGGTTTCAGAATACAAGGCATTGTCCACGTCATTAAATCCAAGTTTAGGACTAAGAAATTAACACAGCACAAGGGATGCCAAACTATCCAGATATACTTCTGCTGTCTCCGGCCACCACTTTCCCTAGTAAGGGCTCAGTACAAAGTTCCCTGGCTGGTGAGGTTGAGCTTGCGTAATTAACTGGTGTTTGCTATCACAGACAATCTGGGGCTTGTTGCTTGACTGCCCCTAAAAAGAGGTTTATTTGGATTAAGTTTAGTGATCACAGAGCACATATCCTTTGCCCGCTGCTCCCTGGCACCCAAGGCATTGTTTACATCTCGTTTCTCAGTAACTTTCTCAGTCTTACACATCCAAGGACTTTTCTGGAGACTAGGTCTGCGGCGCAGTCTCCTTACCCGCAGCAGGGTGTAACATTTCAGAACTGAATCAAGTCCTCACGGATCAGTCAATGCCACGTCAGTTCAGGCGTCCTCCTTGGAGTGAACAGGCACAGTCACACACCTTGCCCGAGAGGAAGATGAATGTGTAGAACCCTTGACCCAAGAAAGTCCTGTCTTTGCGAGGCCAAGGCCTGTAGATGTCAGTGGATATGTAGTTTTTTGTTTGGTTGGTTGGTTTGGTTTTTGGTTCGGGGATTTTTTAAAACAGGCTCTCACTCATTCTGTAGCCCAAGTTGACCTCTAACTCATGGTAGTCCTCCTGTCTCATCCTACCATGTGCTAGGATTAAGGTGTGAACCACAAAGACAAGCAGTGACCATGCTTAGGGATTTGTCTGGACCCTGCTTCTATATTCCAGTGTGTGATCCCTGTGTTCAGAGACGCAGTAGTAGGTGTTGATGTCGTATAGCTGTCATTGTCACCATCACCATCACCACCATCGTCACCAACATCACTGTTGGACATTGTGCTACTTTTTAGTCTTTTAAAAACCAGGGAAAGGTGACCTAAAATAACGCCTGAGGATTGTTTGACTGTAAAACTACTGAAGAAGCATTAAGCAGCTTAGCTGCCTAGGGCTAGAGGTGTGGAGACTGGGGACAAGGACAGTGCAGATTAACGGGTACTGGAGTTTTATTTTGTTTTTTTTCAGAGTGATGAAAATGTTGTACAATTGGATTGGGCAATGCTTACACAATTCGGTGACTATCCTAAAAGCCACTGAATTGCACAGTTTTAAATGAGTGAGTTTTGTGGTCTGAGAATCACATCTCAGCAATGCTGTTAAGACTTTAGATGGAGAGAGATCAAACAGAGTTACAGCACTGGGTTCTTCCTAATTACTTGCGCCAAACTTAAGCAGATCCAGGATTCTTACCGCCAGTCACCCGGAACAAACTCCCCTAGGAGCCACCTCCGTCCCCTGGGAAATGTCGTTGTGGTGTAGGCAGCTCATCCTATAAAGGGATCAGCAGCCATGGGGATGGCCCATTTGGGCCACATGCTCTCCCTCCGTGTCTGTATGGAATGCTAGACCCTTGGCTCTGATTTTTTTTTAACCCTAACCTTGATGCTTACTAAAGTTACTAGTGAGAACAGTGGCCGAAGATCAGCACACAATTATCCATGCTCCCTGGCATGTCCTTTGTGAATCGGGAGCATGATTAAAAGTTAAGCTGCACCGGGGTTAGGAATGAGGGTTCTGCCCGCTGATCATTTCTTTCTCATCATCTTCAGGCAAATTGGATTTATGGCTTGGACATGAGTGGTGGTTTATTTGTTTGGTCTCTTTTTATTTAAACCCTTTCTGTCATTTTGGTTTTTTTACTTTGGCAAATAGGTTATAATTTAGTGATTGTGAAACGGGGACACCAATGCACTTGAAGAACGGATTTGTAGTCACAGCAAAAGTTGCCTGCATTCACTCAGTTGTTAAAAACAACTGAAGTTTTAAAAGCGTTTTTAAAGTGTGGTAAACTGTACCTTGTAACCAAGGCTTGTGAAAGGAGCCAGCTTATTGCTTGTGGACAGCAGCAATGCTAATTGGTGGCCTTAAGTGTTCACTCGATCTCACTAGTCATACTTCTGCCAATTTATCTCAAAAAAATAATCAAAGTAACATACAGTCTTTACCTCACTCAATGCATCTTCAATAGACATTTAGTGAAATATCTAAATTATTTAATGACACCAAATGATAGAATATTTGTCTAAAATTCACATTTTTTAAAATCTACTTGGTGTCAGATAAATAAATTGAAATACCAAAATGGTCAGTAAAAAAAATTAAAATCATTTGTAGTATATGAACACTTTTATAAACATGTCTATGAAGAAGGGCCAGCAAGGTGGCTCAGGGGGTAAAAGTACCTGCTGTACAGGCCTAATAATGTGTGCATATGAGTGCACATGCATACTTGCATGCTCACACACAAATAAATACTTTAAATAAAAAAATCTCTAGTATTAAAAACAACAAGAGTATAAACAAGCCAAACAGAACCACACAAGTGACATGTGCCTCTAATCCCAACACCAGGCTGAAAGGACAGCTGGGGTTACATAGCCAGACCCAAACCCCCAACCAAACTATATATATGGACAAACATATGATGGACAAGAAGCAGCCATGAGCAGATACAGTGCTCTTATCTTGGTAATGACTCTTTTCCTAAAGATTTATTATTTTGGAATGTACTTCAATGAGCAACAATGCCCCTGTCTATTTTTATGTTATATTTAATGATTTTAGACCAAAGTCCTCCTTAAAATATTATCTTGCCTTCTCTCGATTTTTAGAGTTTGATACACTGAGAAAAGTCTTTACCATAAATGTTTAACATCATAATGGGGCCAGTTCTGCTTACAGAGCCTTTAATCCTGAAGTGCAGAAGTGTCACACTGGCGTGGCACTGTATTTTGCTCCTTCTGAATAGTGACTCTGAAGCCCTGGTGTGTTAGGAATATTGCCTTCCACAGCAGTGACAGACTGACCAGCAATTTCAAAACCATGGCTTCATTCTTCTCTCATACAATTAACCCAGAGGTAGGCAGTTGCTAACACTAGGGTTTCCATAGCTCAAAACATCAGAACCAAGAATTGTGTGATTCTCCTTGTTTCTCCCCTGCCTGCAGGAGTGCTGTTCCAGCTAGCTGCAGGAGTCCCATCCACTTTGGGGATAAAAAATAAAAACGAGAGGGGAGTTGCCACGTCAACCTGAATAACTGCTACCCACCAAACTCAATTATAACTTACTTGCTAGAGCTCTGTGGTGGGGAGGTTGGGGCGGGGGAAAGAGTCAGTTCCCATGTCCATTGGGTTCTAGAAACAGTGCACCTGTGCTGAATGCAACAGACTTTCTCAAGCCATTGTGACAGCGGAGCGACTCTCTGAGCAGTGCTTACATCATGCCTGGTAGAAATAAGCCAGACATGGTGAAGGCATAGGGCAATGTACACAGGTTATAGGCTGAGCATCTGGACCAGTGTCCGTAGGGTGTCCTGGAACCAGACACCCACAGACGATCAAGGACAACTAACTGTAGTGGACTTGGTGGCTTTGACAGTGAGAGGGGCTGAGGGAAAAGGCAGTGTAAGCACCACCAGTAGCAACCAAGTTGAGGTGGCTGCTACAATACATGCACAGTTCATTCTTAGGGCCGTGGAGTTATGTGAAGTAATTCTAATTAATCTGACAAAATGTTTTCCTTCATTTGATGGTCAAGCCGTATCTCAGAAAAGACTCACCAGATGTACAACCCATCCGGATGGCATGATGACTCCATGGTTAAGAGCACTTGCTGCTCTTATAGAGGACCAGGTTTGGTTGCCAGAACCCACATGACGGCTCACAACCATGTGCATCTCCAGCTCTGGAGGATCCAACACCCTTTTCTGACTTCTTCAAGCACTACATACATGTGGTCACATACCTACATGTAAGCAAAACAACCATGCACACAAAAAATAAATAAATATATCAAAAATTAATTTTAAACGATAAATGGCCTGTTGTAGGACTTAACAAAATTTACAGTCACTAAAATACATATACAACACACACAAAATTATACTGAAAGCTCTTGGAAATCCTACTCATACCTCTTAACAGCTTGGATTGTATTCTTGTGAATTTTTGTCTACACATATGAACAGACGTTGAACTTTTGTCTGAATAAACGGTGGTAGCAGTTTACACCAGTGTAAGACTTCAGAACATGACTTGCCATCTTGCTATGGACATGGCCTGTAATCATTTAGTTTTCCTCTTTGGTAATCTTGCAGATAAGAGCGCTCAGTCATTGTTTAAAATGTGTCATCACTTTGCACACATCAGCATATGAGGTTTTCCAGTATTTGTATGAGCTCTCTCTACAGAAAGAATTGTAATTCATTAACCTCAAATAAGACAATTTATTACTTATTATCAAATTAGTTGTGTCTTGCTATATAGATTTGTTTGTTTTTTTTTTAATCATTCAGTTTTGTATTACATTTGGAGTCTGAGTCTCAGTGGTTATTCTGAAAAAAGATTAATTTTACAGTCCAGTAAGGCTCTTTAAAAGCAAGCTGTGATCATGTTAGTTAGTTAGTTAGTTAGTTAGCTTTGGTCTTCAAGACAGGTTTTCTGTGTGTAGCCATTGGCTGAACTGTAACTCACTCAGTAGAGCAGGCTGACCTCGAAATCACAGATTTGTCTGCTCTGCTCCACCCTCACACACACTCTCTAGTCCTGGGATTAAAGGCATATGTCACCACCAAGTACAGGACACCACAACTGAGAGAAATATACAGTTAGATAGTATCATACAGGTGGTATTCATCATTTTTTCCACTCTAAGCTCAAGCTTAAGTTTGCCCTAAAATAGTTACTGCCGTTGTTCTGGTTAGTTTTTGGCAACCTGACACAGCTCTAGACATATCTGGGAAGAGGAACATGGGTTGAGAAAAATGCCTCCATCAGACTGCCTGTAGGCAAGTCATAGGGAATTTTCTTGATGGATAGATGATGAGGGAAGGCCCAGCTTATTGTGGGTGGTGCCACCCACGGTAGATGGTTCTGGGGCATAGAAGGAAACAAACCGAGCAAGACACAAAGAGCAAATCAGTAAGTAGTATTCCTCCATGCTTTCTGCTTCCACTCCTGTTGGGTTCCTGCCTTGAGTTCCCTCAGTGATGGAGTGTGACCTCAGAGGTAAAAGGAAAAACAAATTCTTATTTCCCAAGTTAACTTTTGTTCGTGGTGTTTTATCATAACAACAAAAACCCTAAGACCAGTCATCTAAACCATATCTTTGGTGATGTCATTCTCATCCTTCCTAGGAAATGGAACCAAATTCATTGAGGAGTTGAAAGAGGAAAGGCTTTTGTTTCTCCCAAGGGCAAATGGTCAATCCAAGCTTTGGTTTTTACGTGGAAAGCTGCAGTTTGTGTTATCTTAAGCTAGCCTCAGATTACAGCCTACTCTGTGGCTCTTTCTTCTTCAGTGTGTGATGCTGGAGTTACGATGTCAAATTCTAGGTGCTTTTCAAATTTTCCAAAGTCACACTAACAGAATGAAATGAATTTTTCAGTGGGTCTTGCTGAGGCTCAAATAATTTGAGTACTATCTATCAGTGGATGATAGTTGTTTTTCATCCTTGGAGTTCTCTGCTGTAGTAACTCCCACGTGAATCCTAACTCCACACCTATGGGATAGGCCAAAAAGGCCCCAAAGGTCCATGACCCGGAAGGTCTCCCACGCCTGCCCTCCTGGCTTGATTTCACCTACTAAGCAGCTTTTGCTTTTGCACAGTGACTTGCACAGCTTCCGGTTTGTGTTCCCTGCTTGTGAACTCTGGGCTCCTTGCTCCATATATCGAATTGATTTAATTGTTCTAAATTTGTCAAGCAAATATATATTTGCCAGTATTTAACCAGGCACCAATGCATAGAACCAAAACCATGCTAACAGTCCAGCACCACTGCTGGTTGCATCTTTCCGCCATGCAGGTGCAAACACAACACCTGCTGGCAAATAGAGATTATTACACATACAACAATTTGCTGAAATTTCCTACCAAAGGTAAGTAAATTAACAAATTTGAAAGTTATATGATTGCAGACAATAATATCATTCAAGATTTAACAACCTTTTCGCTTATACTATGAATGGTATTCTGCAAGGCTTATGTGATTTTCCTTATACACCATTTATTTGATTTTGGGAATTAGTTTTGTTTTTCATGTTCTATCATTAAGAAAATGGTTTGATAACAGAACCAAGAATGGTTCTTTTCATGGTTCTAAGCACTTTTAGAAATGATACAGTATTTACAGACTAATAATGAACAGCTAGTTGAAAAATTAATACTATTGAAAAAAGATAACATTAATTTGAAAGACAATCAATGTCTAAGGGTACTGAGACATTATCTGAAAGAATTTGTGATGTTGAATTTAATAATCAGAATCTGTTGAAAAGTTAGGTTAATGGATAAGGTATCTCTCCAGGGAGGCAATATGGATGCCATGAAAATTATGTCCAAGAATGAGACATTATCTTTACTGGACTAATTTCATACCTTGGAATATCAGTGAGGACATTAGAATGGAACATTGGACAGGAGATTCAGACTTTACAAAAGGCAGTGGTAAAAATATTTGAAAATATTGAGGAAACTATCAAAACTGATGAGCAGGGAAAAAAAGGTACAAGGACAGGATTTAGCCTCATCAGTATGTGCCAGAGTCTGAGTTGACTTACCCAGAGTTTTAGTTGCCTATCTGGTAATATCCTCTGAGAAGGCATCTGGCACAAAATACCCTAAGGTAGTCAAAGAATATACATGGCAACTTATAGGTATGAGCAACCTAAAAGAAATTAAGCAAGCAATAATATCTTATGGTCTGCATTCACTATTTGTTAGGGAAATGGTGAAAATGTGGGCTTCAAGTAATAAGGTTCCCCACACAATTCGCTTCAACTAATCTCAGCAGTTCTAAAAAATAGACCTCAGCTGCTCTGGAAATGATATTGGCAAGAAGAGGCAAAAATTTAAAACAACAAGGAAAAGCAAACAGATTTGAGACTTTCCAAGATCAAATATTCGACAAGGGCCATTACTCTGATCCTTAGGACCAGGCTTTCTACAATTAACACACCTTGTCCCTATGTAGCACAGCAACTTTGAATGCTTGGAACAGGATTCAGGAACTAGGAAAGAGAATTGAATCGTATATCAGGGTTAAATAGGGCCAGAGAGAACACTTTAGTGACTTTTTACAAAGATTAACTAAAGCTGTACAAGTAGGAGTCACAGACCCAGAAGCTAGATGTGTACTTATGCATCTTTGGCTTTTGAAAACACCAACTTAGAATACAAAAAGATACTTGGACCTTTAAAAGTCAGATCAGCACCAATAGATGAATAGATCTTGCATACAATGAAGCTGAGACATTTGACTATAGTACTGAAACTTGGGTAGGAGAAGAGATTTTCAATAGCGTGAGGAGACACCAAAATACCAAATGTTTTAATTGTGGTAGAATAGAACATCTGAAAAGGGACTGTGGAAAAGGAATTCCTAGGAATAATATCTCCTCTGGGAATAGCAAGAATAGGCAGTCTCAGCCTTCTGGAATATGTAGGAGGTGTTTCAAAGGCCAACATTGGACCAATGAAAGTAGATCAACAAAAGACAGACAAGGTGACCTGATACCATTGGAAAACTCCTTGTGGGGGGCTTCTTACAGGCCCCCATGATGAACATGGTCCAATCATTCCTAGTCACTGTGGAGAACATGGCTCACCAGGAAAAATTAAAAATCCAGTGCCTACTGTAAAAAAAAAACAATACTCTGGAAGATGGAATAGACATGGAGGATGAATCAAAAACTTTAGTAGGAAATAGGAAGCATGTATTTTGGCAAACTTCTATAAATGATCAAAGACAAAAGCTAAGAGTGCATATAAATAACATTGTAATTGAGGAATTATTAGACATGGATGTAGATGTGATTATCACTACCCCAGAATCTTGGCATCTGAATTGGCATCCAGATTCAAGAGGCAGATGTTCAGTTCCTAGGAATTGGAACCCTATCTCAAGTGAAACAAATCACAAGATGGGTTGAATGCTTAGGACCAGAAGGACAGAAAGGAAGGCTGAGGCTAATATGTAGCTAATATTGCAATGAATTTATGGGTCATGACCTGTTATAGCAATGGAATACCCAGATTAACATTCATACAGTCCCAGAAACATGAGTTTCTGGGAAGGACATTATAAAGTATTATAAATAAAGGTCACCAGCCATTCAGGTCATGCAAGAACACAAAGCAACTAGCAAAACTTTAGAGGTACCAACAGCTCTACCTTTAAAATGGTTAACTGAGAAACTAATATGGGTTAAACAGTGACCTTTAATAGAAGATGAACTGCAGACTTTAGAACAGCTGGTACAAGAGCATTTATTAGATGCTTAACATATTGAAGAATCAACCAATCCTTGGAATTCTCCTGTATTTGTTTTTAAAAAGAAATCTGGAAAGTGGAGAATGGTGACAGATCTAAGCGCTTTCAACAAGGTAATTCAATCTATGGGTCCGCTACAATCTGGAATTCCTCTACCTTCTCTATTACCAAAAGGATAACCTCTCATAGTTATTAATTTAAAAGATTGTTTCTTCACTATACCTTTACAAGAAAATGACAGAGAAAAAAATGCCTTCACAGTGCCTACTTATAATAGTTCTCAGTCTACTACAAGATACCAGTGGACTGTCCTCCCACCGGGAATGCTCAATAGCCCCACCCTGTGCCAATACTTTGTAACTCAGTCACTGAAAATAATACATAAGCAATTTCCTAAGTCTATAATTTACCATTACATGGGTGACATTTTGCCATCTGATTCAAATGCAAATATTTTAGAAAGAATGTTTGAAGAAGTAAAGGAAATTTTGCCTCGATGGGGATTACAAATTGCTCCTGAAAAATTACAGAGAGGAGATTTAGTCAATTACTTAGGTTATAAAATAAGTTAACAGAAAATTAGAATGCAAAAGACACAAATTAGAAGAGACTGATTGCAGACTCTTAATGACTTTCAAAGATTGTTAGGAGACATTTGTAGTCTATGACTGCAATAACACCTGATCTAATAATTCATTTAAACAAAACCTTAAAAGCTGGCTTTGGAGTTGAACAATGGCTATCCTTCTCTAAATCCAAGCATGTTGCAAAAGAAAAATTCAAAATTTCTGTCTCATGTCAGGAGACACCTGGTATGGGACAGAAAGAAGAAAGATTTTAGGAATTATTTTACTTTTCTCCATACCTATTTTGTCTATATTGTATCTCTCATTGAATATATGTCTTTATGAATATTGTTTAGGCTTTCCACAATGAACAGTAGATTTTTCTGTAATAATCTTTGAAATTTCCAGAAAGAATATGGGGCCCCACAACAACGACTCCACCTGATTGATATGGCATCGTGATGCTGGCAGGGCTACTTTAAGACCAGTTTTGGGTACCAGCTGCTCAAGATGGTTCCAGCTTGGTTAGCTAAAATGGTGCACCTTCTTAGAACATTCTGGCCAGAACTCCAAATATGAACCTTAGAAAAACCCTACCAACTACTCAGAGACTATTTGCAATTATACAGACAGTAATCTTGGAACTTAACCATCATTTTAGTTTCACAGGATCCCATAGAAAGAATATCACTCTCATGACAGCTGAAGGCAATTCTAGAAGACAACTTCCCCTCTCCCAACAAAGTTTGTCCTCAGGGTTAGGGATATCAATTAGGGGTTGATTATAACTGGTATAGGTTGGGGGTTGGAGTGAAAATTATGTAGGCTCAGAGATCTCTTTTAGAAAAAAAGGGAAAATTGAATGGGATAATAGGTAGATTAGTGTGAGCTTGCTCACACTATTAACAATAATAGTGAGTAATAGAGAGAATACTTGTGAGCTGTTATTTATGGAAAATTTACATTGGTATAAATTTTTACACATTGACACAAGTTCAAATTTTATTTGTTATATTGAATATGCTTATATTTCTGTTTACAATATTTTTACACCTAGGTGGAGTTATTTTCTCATATTGTATGCATGCATGTTTCTACCTCTGCTTAAGATATTCTGTATATTGATACAACTTTAGAATGTATTTATCATATTGCACTATACATTTATACCTCTGACTAAGATACTTATATATTGTTTACATTTTGAGGTCATTGTCCTCATTTGCTGCACAGTTGCTTAAAGATTGTTTAATATTCTAATATGAAGTCTTAGTCTTTAAACTATATAAGTATTAAGTATTATTATAGGTCTATAATCATTCATGTTTGTCATACTTATAATTAGACTAATCACATTCTTTAGATACATAGAGATTGTATTCCACATAGATAATCTTCAACCACTTCAAAGAGCTGTAGAATACGGCATTTAAATAACTTAAAGTTTTGTTGACGCATGACACGATTGCTCCTAGCAGCACCGACCTATTCCTGAGAAAATGTTGAGCACCAAAGACACTCCACTTGGAGCTTGTTTTCTTCTTGGCAAAACTGGCCTTTGGGCAAGAAACAGTTGTCTCTGTCATCTCCTGTACATTTTGGAAGCTTCTTGATTACACTTCCTACCTACTCAAGTAATATTATCTCCCTTCTCAGGCTTTCAATGGGGTTGAAGATTAGATAGTCGTAATTACTTCCCTCTTATGATTTAGCCAAGCCATTTCTAATATAAGACTAGACTCCTTAGGATAGAATGATTATTGAAACATTTAGCATACGTTCCTTGCTTAATATTGTTTATGCTGGTTGTAATTCTAATTTTTATAGTTGATATTTGTCATTATTGCATAAAGTTTTGTTTTAGGCTTAGAACTCTTTTATTTAAACAAAAGGGGGAGGTGCTGTAGGAACTCCTTCAGCCAATAGTCTTTAAGATACCAGCCCATTTGAGTGTAGCCCCTTATACTGTAAATGCCTACGTAAAGCTTGCTCTTGCTCTCTCCTGGCTTATAGATTTGGTAATTGGAATAATTGGATACTCAATTCTGAGCTAGTGTAGATTGTTTTATAACTTCCATCTTCAGTTCTATACTCTCCCAACAGCGGGTTGTAAAATGTTCAGGTTGTAGTGTCAGCACTTGTCTTCAGAGTGTCTCGAAAGACAGGCTTCACCCTTCGGCAGGGCTTTCTGAAGCAGTGTGTGTTGACTGCCATTTGTGAGGCAAAGTCATTTGGTTTTGCAGACTGCTTGAGTGAACATGATGGTAACTGCTGCCAATTGTGTTAGATATAGTTCAGTTAAAAATGCTAACCAAAAAAAACAAACAAACAAACAAATTATAGCACATTTTCTAATTGGTCTTAATAGCAAAAACCCAGAATCTGATATTAGGGGATGAAAGCTAAGAGATCAGAAAATCAGAGCAGTCAGCCACTAGAGAGACCTTTTACCTCTACCAATTCCTCAGACTGAATATCCAGGCTGCATGCTGCCTCAACAAAACCTCAGGCTGTCCTGCTGCTCAGACTGCCTGTACAGACTGAATGCTCCTCACATGACTGCCTCAGACTGCACTGAGCTCTTGTCTCCTCCCACCTTGTATTTCTCTCTCTGCCCAGCCGTTTCATTTCTGTCTCCACCTCCCTAGTGCTGGGATTAATGGCATTGGATCACAAGTGCTGGGATCACCTTTGTGTGAGCTCTGTTTCTCTTTTAGACTGGATCAATTTCATGTAACCCAGGGGGACGTTGAACTAACAGATCCATCTGCCTCTGTCTCCCAAATCCTGGGATTAAAGGTGTGTGCCACAGTGCCCAGCCTCTAGTGGCTTAGTTCTGCACTCCGATTTGCAGGCAAGCCTTATTTGTTAAAACATACACAAAATATCACTACAACAAATTGTCACCTTGAAATTGCTTATTATTTCAAAATTTCACTTTTTTTTACCAGAGAAGTGGAAAAATTCAAAATATATTGGCTAAACCAACTACAAATACCAAATAGATTATGATCAGTAACTACCATGAAAATAGCACCATTGCCACTCGCTTTCCCACCTTCCACCAGGGCTTCTGGTCTCCTCTGTCCTTTCCTATGACTACTTGGAGGGGACACTGATCCTTAAAAGGAACCATTTCTGTGGTTTTGTTTTCAGAGTTCCAAGCTGAAAGGCTATCAGAAAAGAGACGTGAAGCTTGGAGGCCTGGGACCTGACTTCGAGTCTGTCAGAGACAAAGTAAGTGGGGTGTGTCATTTTCAGACTTGGTGTCCTCTACCTTTCCTTAGCAATATGGGGTGGGGGATGCACTCTGGCATCAAACCCAGTGCAAACATCTGGCACTGAGTAGACACCCCTCAGAAACAACCATGCTGACACAATGGAGACCCAGCTACTCCTGCTGAAAAAGAAAATTCTTAGCCTGTGTTATTTTATGCCCTGCCTTTCAGTTCGATCTGAAGAGTGGGGTGCGAGAGTGTGGAAAGGGATGCATGTGCTGTGTGGTTGTTGGTCTCGCTGATAGAGTTGTCCTGATAACTTTGAAGTGGCCACAGAGACGACACTTAGGATATGAGTTCCCAGCCCCGAAGAAATGCATCCACTTTACTCTCTTTCCTCTAGAGAAAGGAGATCTTCTTGTAATGTGTTTGAACTGCAGTTGCACTCAGGCATAAAAAGAGGATAGTTCAAAGTTGGAAGCAAAAATGAAAATAAATTGGGTAAATGCAACAAAGAAGAGACTGAATAGGGTTTAGCCTCTGTTAAGAGAGCCTGGGGAGGGCCGCTGCACTCACAATGGATTCTCCGGGGAAATATTAACCAGTTCACTGCTGCCACCTTACACAAGTCACCCTCCTGAGCTGCCCACCTCGGTAAAACCAGTGTCACTGGGAGAATTAGCAGAGATTAGCTCACTTTGCTCCATTTCTCTGAGCAGATGCAAAAATTAATGCAGCAGAAAGCATACGCAAAGCAAGTCCAGGAATACAACATGAAGACACTGTCTGTTCTGTCCAAACCACAGACAGCAAAACCTGAAAGTAAATCAGTGATTTCTCGGCAGAAGGTAAGGAGCTCGCATTGGGGCGCGCACTGCTTCCGTCAGAATTAAACAGAAACTTTGGTCACCACCTAACCTCAAACAATGTGTCTGGAGCCAGGCGTGGTGGTGCACGCCTTTAATCCCAGCAGCAGGTGAATTTCTCTGAGTTAGAGGCCAACCTGGCCTAGAAAGCAAGTTCCAGGACAGCCAGTGCTGCTATGCAGAGAAACCCTGTGGGAGGAGGCGGGAGGTGGGAGATGTGTTTGGAACATAGGAGACGTTTAGTCATTTACATGTTATCCACTAACACACAAACACACACACACACACACACACACACACACACACTACTGTTAGGCAAGTATGTTGTCTTAGTTTTATTACATGTGAAAATAACAAAATTATTTCTCATCAGGAGCTAGCAGTCTGGATTAACTATTGCTTTCATTCTTTATAATTAAATTACTTTCAAGGAAATTAGCATCCTCATGTTGTTCATGCAAAATAAATTTTTAAAAATCCTCATCGTTTCTTTTAAGTTCTTTTTGCTATGCTTTTCCAGGGAGAATGTATGGACTCCTCTGGTGGAAAAAAAATTTTTTTAATCTACAGAATGTGTGTTTTCTGAGCTGTCATCTAACAAAGACTTGGGATGGAAACGAAATATGTGCTGTGGAGCCCCTCTGCCACCCGCTGCCTGCCTCAGCTGGTACTTTCAGTCCCATACAGCCATGGGGACTCCTGGCAGGAGAAACAGCCGATGTTTTGGTGCCTTTAGAACATGTGCTACCTGTTCTTGGCCACCAACCATCATATTAACTCTTCCTCAGACTGTGACAGCCTCGATTTCCACCCCGCTGCATTTTCATGCCAATCCCACAGTGACAAATCCACGAGAGAAGCGCCGTGCCTCTCTCTTACATAAGTGTAAAAGGTGAACGTTTTATGCTCTGGTGTTTTTTCCCTTTCTGGTGCTTGGAAATCTATCCATTCCCATTTCAGTTGTCAATAAATTCGTTTTTTAAAAAGATCTATTTATTTATTATGTATACAGTGCTCTGCCTGCACACCAGAAGAGGGCACCATGTGGTTGCTGGGGATTGAACTCAGGACCTCTGGAAGAGCAGTCAGTGCTTTTACCCTCTGAGCCATCTCTCCAGTCCCAATAAAATCTTAAAAAGCAAAGCTTGGGGCTGGGAAGGTGGCTCAATGGTTAAGAGCACTCACTATTTTTACAGAGGACCCAGGTTCAGTTCCCAGCACCCATGTGGTTGCTCATGACCATCTGTAACTCCAGTCCCATAGGACCCTCCTCTTCTGACATCTGAGGGTGCCAGGCATGTATGTGGTGCACAGACATGTATGCAAGTAAAGCACTCATACACATAAATCTAGCAATGAAAGCTTAAAACTGCAAAACCAGTATAAATTCTGTTGGATTCTCCTGTCTCCCCACTCTGCTCCTCTCCCTCTCTTCTGGCACCCTAACAGAGCCAAGGGCCATGTTCATGCTGGCAAAGGCTCTGTTGTTGAGTGGCATCCCTAGGCCAACTGGTCCCATTTTTATCATAACTTCACCTTTAAAATATGGCATCTGTTTTTAAAAACCTGTATTTTCAGCATCTATTTTCTATAGATACACTTAAAAATACCCAACTTTTCTTTCAAAGAACAATGGGATGTAATGAACAAGGTGGAGTTTTCATCAACTACAGTGTTGTCTTCAGTTTCCGAGTCCTTCAGCTACAACTCCACTCAAGATAGAAAGACCTGTTGATTCTATTGGAATCTTGGTTTTAACAAGACTCTCAGAGAGTTGGCCCAATAGACTAATGAGAAATCTGCTAGCAAACACTTAAAAGAAATCTGCCACGGTAAAAACATCTGAGTAACCTAACAGCTGTCCAAATCCCTCTCCAGCTCCTTTTTGCTCCACAACGCCTTGTTTAGTGACAAACTTACTTTGTGTAAACTACGCATAATAACATGTTATCTGCATTCAGTCTGTCATTTCTGCCCATAATTACCACAATCTCCATCGCTATCATAACCTCTCCTAAGACTAACTTCCCTCTTTAAATGGTGTTTTTTCGATTTATGCCCCCCAGGCTTTGGAATATGCTAAAACCATCCCCAAACCCAAACCACCAAGTCTGATGGATCAAGCACCAAAGAAAACTAAGAAGACACAGAACAGTGAAAAAGAAGGAGGCTTACCAGAAATCTCCCTGCTGGAGATCCTGCAGAGCAGGCACGAGAGAGAAAAGCAGGCCGTGGCCGCTTTCAAAGTCCTTCACATTGTCTAGACAGCGTTTGGTGGGGATCAGAACTGCCATGAAAGAGACACGGAGAAACGAAACAATTCCATCTACACTGAGTGGCAACCCGGCACTGTCAGCTGCCGGCCGCCTTTGTCTGCTCTGTACAGAAGTTATTGTGGGGCCCAGGCAGACACTGGGACGTGTTTAACCTTCTGGATATGAAAATACGTACAATTATTTATTTTCCAATCCTTTAGAATTTGGACTAATAGAGAGCTAGACAATAAAGCCGTTGGTTTACATTGGGTCTTTTGCTTTGTTAACTACCTCTGTCCTTCTTCCACGTAAGGAAAATTTACAAGTCCCTCCAAATAAATTTGTCTGTAAGTCTTTCTCTACCCACCTGAGACAGAATGTACCGACTTAGTTTTTCCTAACATGAGTTTAGCTGACCTAGCCACGAAGGTAATACTTTGGCTTTCAAGTTTTAAAAAGTCTATTGCATAAAAGTGGAAAATTTGAAGATATGTCTAGACATGCATATTGAAATAGGGAAAAAAAGGTCCTAATTTTATACCAACAGAACACTAAGATATTAGTCACAGATCCTACAAGTCCAGGGAAACCCACCCCAGATCACTATATGGTCAAAGCCATCATTAATTCCATGGCCATGAATATCCTGGACATTGTCTCTCATTGTGGCTATCTTTAAATATTATCAGATGCATGCACATCAGAATCTACTACTAATGTAAATATTCATCCTCTCTTTTGTTTTTCTCCTTTGAAACATTATCATGAGTATCAATCTTAAAATTACTAAAAAAAAAATCAGGAGTGATCACCTATGATTATAATCTCAACGCTTGGGAAGTTGAGGCAGGGAGGGCGGGGGTGTGTTTCAAGTTGGAGTCTGGCCTGATCTAAATAGTCATCCATGGCGTTAAGGTTCAGTGGAATGTCACTACGCCACCACGGTCCAGACACAGAGGAGTCAGCACAGTGAAGAACAAACGCTTTGTATTTCCTTCTGTGAGCAGTACAGTATTGATTTTATAAACCCAAGTGATTCATTTTATAGCATTTGTTGAGAAACTCGAAAAAAAAAAAAAGAACCTCCCTATTGGAAGTCAGCCGTGTGAACCAACATGGCATCAAAATCCTCTATGAGAACACATGGAGGGCTGGCAAGAGGCTTAGCAGGTAAAAGCGCATGCCATATAACCTGGCAGCCTGGGTTCAATCCCTGAAGCCCATGGTGGAAGGAGGGAACTGACCCCTGAATGTTATCCTCTGACCACATGCACACTGTGCCATTAACACACCACACACACACACACACACACACACACTGACAAAATATCACAACCTAGGAAATCCTTGAATTTTGATGAAACAAGACAGTTGAGGACTAGAAGAAAAGAACAGAAGCAAGGAAGAAAGGGAGGGAGGGAAGGAGGGAGGGAGGGAGGGAGGGAGGGAGGGAGGGAGGGAGGGAAGGAGGGAGGGAGGGAGGGAAGGAGGGAAAGAGGGAGGGAAGGAGGGAAGGAAGGAAGAAAAGAAGGAAGGAAGGGAGGAAGGAAGGAAGGAAGGAAGGAAGGAAGGAAGGAAGGAAGGAAGGAAGGAAGGAAGGAAAGGAAAGGAAATCTGGACTTGAGTGATATCATGAGGAAGACAGCAGGGTCCTGGGGAGGATGCATTTGACCAGATGTTATATGAGCCATTGAAAGGCATAGGACAGATAATTCTGCCTGGTCTCTGTGAATTGGTACAGATAAAGGCTCTTTAAGCCCCATGCCTTCTCCTTAGCACAACCTCCTTTTTGACAGTGCTTTTTCTAAAGTTTCCACAAGAGCAGGCTCTTACATGGAGCCTTTTATTTTTTACAAGTAGCTGAATTTAATGACAGCTGTCTTCTTGATATTGTTTTGTGCCGTAAGGAGTCTCTTGGGACTTATCCAGAAACCAAGTCAAGAAAAGACAGTATCGAGGAACAAAATAAAAGGTAATCCCAGGAAAGGCAATGATGCCTAATGGGTCCAATTGGGGCTTATTATTGGTTAATGAATCATTGTCAAAACATCACAGCAAGCATGAGCGTGCACAGTCTCATCTACAGTGAGAAAATGACTCTTCATCCCTACAGTTATTAACTGGGAGTTGTTTGAAAACACGTCCAGTAATTATAACAACACTGGAGCTAATTGAGAACTCTGAGTTGACAGCAAACAGCCCACAATAGCAAACTCGGTCAACTCAGACGGGGTTTCTTTACTAATTACTTACTGAAAAATAGCAGGGAAGGAAATTGAATTTGGGTGACAGACTGCAGGTATGAAGCTTAACTAAATCTCCCTAAGGTACATACATGTGGATCATATACACAACTGTGACTTATGTATCATGATTTAATTGCTGTCTCCAGTGTGGTCTTTTTTAAGATTACCGCTCCCTAACATGCATTTCAGCCAACTCTCAAGCATCCGTAGGCATAGGGCAGCTCACTCCTAAGTCTCTGTACGGTTTCATAGTTTTGGTTCCCAACGGGCAGAAACAGAAGTACACAAATGCTCCATCTACTTTTTTGTTATGTTCCCGGGAAGGAAAGGATTGAAAACTGTAGCCACAAAGTGAAGTCTCTGCTTTGGGGCAGATTTTGTTGGTCTCAGTGGTCACTCACTACATCAGTGATTATAAAAAAAATGTTCTATAATGTCAAATAAAACAAAACTATTTCTATACTTTAAAGGGACAATTAGGGTAAAACAGACTGTCTTTGTTGGGGTTTCTATCGCTGTGAAGAGACACCATAACCACAGCAACTCTTTCAAAGGAAAGCATTTAATTGAGGCTAGCTTACAGTTTCAGAATCTGAGTCCATTAGTTTCACAGCAAGTAGCATGGCAGTGTGCAGATGGACTTGGTGCTGGAGAAGGAGCTGAGAGTTCTACATCTTGATCCACAGGCATCAGGGAAAGACTGTCCCACACTCGGTATAGCTTGAGCATATAAGTCCTCAAAGCCCACCTCCACAGTGACACACTTCCTGCAACGAGTCCATACCTACTCCAACAAGGCCACAACTCCTGAGAGTGCATTTTCTATGGGCCAAGCATTCAAACATATGAGTCTATAGGGCCATTTCTATTCAAACCACCACATAGACACTCTTTAAAAAGTTACATTTAGGGCCAGGGGAGATGAGTCAGTCCTAAAGTGGAGGTCTGGGTTTGGATCCCCAGTACCCACACATCTGTAACCCTAGCACTGTTGGGATGGGAGAGGTAGAGCCCTGGAGCTCAATGGACAGTCAGTCCAGTAGAGTCACTGAGCTCCACGTTCAATGAGAAGCCAGAACAACTGAGGAAGATACCCAATACCACCCTTCTCGTGTGTGTGTGCGTGCACGTGCACACACACCCCCAACACACACCACTCAAAGTTATGTGTAGTTTATTCTGCTTTTAAAATTTTACCAAGAAGTCACTCTGCATGACTGAAAGCCAGCGGTGTTCAGAACTGTCCCCTCCCCCACAGCCTCCACACTGAACATAATGTCCACGTCTACTCAGTGGCTTCCTTTAGCAACAGCATACATCCTTCTCACAAAGGGACTGGGAGAACGTAAATAACCCGTTTCTTGAGCAAACAGCTTGTAATAGCAGACTGTTCACCTTTCCATCTCACTTCCTAAATCATGCCACTGGCTGAAACAGCCCCATATTTCACTGCTGATGACCGGATTTTGTTCAGAAGAATAACTGAAAATTGGGGCTTCCCAAAGTGCTATAAAAACAATACATTGCAAGACTTAATAAGACGTAGAACGAATAGGCATTTTTTTCAGCTCTCTATCGAGCAATGCAGGGCTCTTTAGAAAATATGAAGAGAGGAAAATTTGGTAGACAGGTTTATGTCTCGTGTTGCCTCTCCATTACCTTTTTATTTCCCCTTTGCAAACCTGGGTCACATAAGTAATTAATTTTCAATAAGCTGGATAAATGGTCTTTGCTATTAGATCGCTCTAACGGGCTGAGAGGACAGCAGCAATGGGGGAATTCTGGGCCAATGTATTTAGTAAGGCCTTGGCAACCCTCCTAAGACTTCATACTGACTTGTCAGTTCCTAGAGGCCAGCCATGATCGTGGGACTCCTGGCCTGCTTTTGCGTTGGTCTTTGTTGCTGTAGTTCCAAGCTTTGTGAACATTTGTGTCTGCACATCCGTGCTCGCATGCAAAAGGCCAGAGCAAGGCATCCAGTGTCTTTCTCTGTGGCTTCTCATTTTATTTCCTTGAGCCAGGATCTCTCACTGACCCTGAAACTCATTGTTTTGGGCCAGCTGCCTAGCCAGTGAGCCCCAGGGAGCTATCTGTTTCTACTCCCTAACGCTGAGGTCACAGGCACAGGCAGTCCCCATCTTTTATGTGGGTACTGGAGATTTGAACTCAGGGCCTCACGCTTGCAGGGCAAGTTCTCTTATCCACGGAACCATCTCCCCAGCCATGAGTCCCAAGTTTGCACACATACCGCCAATGTAACAGTAAAAAAAGAAAATTATCCTTTAAAAACCTGTCTATGCAGAGAAAAGGCTTTATTCAGAGGTTATTCTGAATAAACTCAGTGAAGAGTTCTACAGCGAATAATTTGGGCCCCACTTTTTTCCTTTATGAAAAATTCTCTCCCTATTTAATATTTCACTATAGTCTTTGACATCCAAGCAGTGATCAAAAGAAGGATGCTAAGTCCTGGCTGGCCCTACCTCCCCTTCCCATTCTGTCACCTGGCAGTGAGGTCCATGCCCGTTTTCCCTGCACCCACACAATGCTGACACTTTGAAGTGGTGCAGATGAGGTCCCTAAATTTGTTGTCCCTACTTAAAATTGATAATCTCCTATGTTACAAACCTCAAGCACCTATTTTTAATGAAAGCTTTAGATGAATATCAAAGAACTATTTAGCCGTGTCTAATATTTTAATTAGATTATAGTCTCAATTTAACCCATTAAATCTCCTTTGATGATCCCCATATTTAGTGTTTAGCCTCAGATGCACGAGGTAATGAATACAGGACCTTTTGATTTAATGAGAATTTCGGCTCTTCCAGCCTGCACCTCTATTTTGTGTACCTTTTATTTTGCCGGCTATAGAATTCAGTTAATTGAAGGGGTCTCTCACCATCACACATTAAGGAGTATAAATTAGCATCCCCATTCTGACTGAAAAATGCAGGCGGACAGTTCGGCTTTGATCTGAGGATTGAGCTGAAGAAGGCAGCAGCCCCCTGAAAATGAGCTGATGGCCTTGTTATCAGAGCCAAATACAGATGCGTCCATGTGTCACAAAACACTTAATGTCTTAATTGGTCACCTTCCAATTCTGCCTGTCCTGTTCATCTCATTCTCCTGAGAGTCTGCTTATGCAAGTTTGTCTGTCTGTGCATCTGTCTGGCCTTCTCTATCTCTCCCATTTTCCCCCTTCTCTTCACTCGGCTGCATACCTAGATTTTAAATTAACTCCAATTCAAGAAAAGGGCTACAGAGCCACCCCTCAGAATTCAAGGAGAACCTGATATAGGACTCCCCACAGATTTGAGAACTCTGTGTTTGGCCAAGTCCCTTGATTAAAATGGCTTGGTGTTTGCTTGTGATGCCCATCCATCTTCCATGTGCTTTAACTCAGCTCTAAGCATCATTTACACAGTGCAAATGCTATGGAAAGTACTGTCATACTGCATGGTTCGGGGAATACTGACAAGAAACAGAGGCTTCATGTGTTCCCACGGAAAACATAGCTTTTTCAAATATTTTCAACTGGTAGTTGGATCCAGAGATGCAGACTCTGTCATCCAAATGCAGAGAACCAACTGTAGCAAAAATGCCTTCCCTTAGAGAATTTTTTAAGCATTTGCTTATTTTGTGTGTGTATATATGTGTACAAGTCTTTTCTTTCCTTCCACCATGTAAGACCTGGGTTTGGAACTTAGTTCGTCAGGCGTGGAACCTCAAGCGTGCTTACCCACTGAGTTATGTTGCTGGCCCAGTCCTTGTAATTTCTACAAACATCTGGAGCTATTCAGAGCCTTTCCCAGACACAGCGCTTAAGTTCTATGTTCTCATCCTCCTAACTCCCATGTCATGTGGAAACACACAAGTACACACACACATACACACACACACACACACACACACAATCCGGTTTCATTTTCAAGATTAATCATAGGAAATAGTTGTGTGAAACTCTTCCAGGAGAAACGTGAACAACTGTTCACTTATCCCAGATAAGAAACTAGCAACAAATCAAAGTACAGATACTCCCAAAGTCCAACTTGGCAAGCCAATAAATTTTACTGGAGTTATTTACAGGAATATGGGTGAGGGGTTATTTACATGAACAGAGGTGACTCAAAGACAGCTACATCACCAAAGCCCACCCCATTGAGGGTAAAACCTCTTAAAGCTGGGAACTGGAGCCCACGGCCCAGTCTAGAGGCAACTCAACAGGTTTTAGGGTGTCTTTTCCTGGCAGCACAGTGGGTATGAGCCTTTTGCAGACAGCTCAGCTAGTCTATGTTTCTTCCAGACAGTTCATTCGCTTGTTTTGTCTTCGCTTCCTCCAGGTTGCTCAGTCTGAACTTCATCTAAACAGCATGTCTGCAACTGAATTCCAGCTGTCTTGGTAGCTTCTGTGCATGCTTGGAGAGGGAGAAGCCTAAGTGAGTCTGCTCAGTTTCAGGGACTTCCTGAAACTACTCTGAGGTGTTCGTGTCTTCTGGAGCTTCCCTGCAGGGTGGAATGTTAGACTATGGAGTTGTTTCACCTGCCTGTGAACATCTTGTATCTTGGTGAGCATCCCTCCATGATGGAAGATTTTAATCTCAGAGGAAATGGCTACAAAACAAGAACTCTAAAAAGGCCCAAGGAGAAGGAATGACGGCAGTAATGAAATTTTGAAAGCTGGAAAAAGAGATGAGTGGCGCACTTCAGAAAAACTGACCAACTCCAAAACTAGTAAATTCTAAGCCAGCCCAGAGAAAAGCCCTGAGTCATCCTGACTCACCTTAGTAAACAGTGAGGATGTTCAAGAACTGATGGTGTCAATCACCTCCAGAACAAGGCCTGAAGCTAGAAAGATGCTGGTGGGTTAAGGCTACTTGCTGTTCTTGTAAGGACTTGGGTTTGGTTTTCAGTACCCATATATCAGAACATAGCCATCTGTAATTCCTACTCCAAGGATTCCAATGCACTCTCCTGGCCTTCAGGGGCACTGTATGCACCGTGTGCACATATACACATGTAGGCAAAACACTCACACATATAAACTAAAAAATATTTTTAAAAGAATAAGAAGATAGAAGGAGAAGAAGACTGAGTGAAGATGAGGAGGTAAATGAGGACGGGATAAAAATGTATTCAAAAGCAGGTAGACCTATGTCATCCTCCATTCTCCATGCAGCCAAGCAACAGCTTTCCCCTGCCCCAGGAATAGATGGTTCACCTTCTGATGATGGAACAAGGAACAACCGGCTCTGATGAGACGGCAGCACACACTGTCAGCAGGAAGTGTGGGTGCGCTGCGTGGAGACATCTAGTCCTCTTTCCCTGGGCTCTCAGAACGCTGAGACTTCATTTGAAGGAAGAGTTTAGAAAATTCTTCTCTAGGGAATCTGACTGGCCAACAAGAAAAAACCCTGGGGCTGTAAATCATTGGTAGAGCAATCTGCTAACATACCCAAGGCCCCAAGTTCAATCCATAGTACTGAAAGAGGGAAGGAAACTATTAACTTGGGGTTGCTTTGACTGTACTTTATGGGGCAGGGACATATCTCAGTTGGTAGAGTGAGTGCCAAACATGCACGAGGCTTAAAATTATATCTCCAGAACCATATAATAGGCATGTGGTGTGTGCCTTTAACAGCACCACAGAGGTAGAAGCAAGAGAACTAGAATTCAAATTCATCAGCAACCTACCCTGCTTAGGTTACATGAGACTCTCTCATCAAGTAAATAAGCAAATTTAAAGAAAAAGACCTAAAAAACCTGGCCTCGGGGGTCCTTCAACTGCCCATAATAAAGGTCTCAGCTCCTGCACCTGCACTCTTAGGTTCTCGTCAAGTTCTTCATCTTTCAATTTAAATAGGGTGAGGATAGCAGAAATCCCAAGCATCTGAGCTTGTTACACAGGACACCTTTCAAAAGAAGAAGAAGAACTGGGGGTCCTAAAGGAGCCCTATGTGTTAGAGACAGGACAGCGTGGCATCAGAAGTCAACTCAAGCATGAGGTTAGAAAATAACCGAAGGATTTCCCCCAGAAATCGGAGTGAAAATGTGAAGGGGGAGAAACAGCGCAAAGAGAGCACCAAGTGTGGAGCCTGAAATCTAGTGGGGAAAAATCCAACGCGCAGGCATTAGATAAGAAAAAAATAGAAAATAAAGGGGGAGAGAGAGCCATCAAAGGAACAGCTCAAGAAAACTGCTTCTAACCGAAAGATGAAATGAATTTTCAGATCGACAGTGTCTTGTGGATGTGCGGAAAAGTGGGTGAAAACAGAACCGGAACAAGACGCATAACTCAGTTTTGGCACACTGCCTTGGAAAGAGAAGACCCTACAGAGAAACAGCACAGCGGCCATCGAGCATGAAGATGAGCTTGGATCAACAATTGCAATCGGCAGCTGAACCAGTGGAGTCAAGCATTCGGAATTACTCAGAAATGCTCATAAATTATTTCTACTTAGAAGTGCTCATAGCCATAGAACTGGAATAAAGATTTGCCTTACACAGGAGTGATTTCAGTACTTCTACCCATCAGGTAGCAGTTCTCAGAAAACACAATAGATTTGCTTCCCAGAGCAAGAGATATTAGCCCCATAGCAGAGCTCTTGACTGAAGCTTGAAACTCAGTCCCGCGTACAAAACAAAGCCCAAACAAGACAGGGAAAATAAGGAAGAAGATAGTTTGAGAAAGAAGAACAGAAGGAAGTGAAAGGAACTCCCAGGGTGATCGGGGAGGAAGGTGCTTTGACACTGGAAGAAGAGTGGACTCTACCGAAGGGGCTGGGAGAGAGATTTTTTTTTTTCAGGGAGGCCAGATGTTAGAAATATGAGTAGCTCAGGAGTAAGATGGAAGACAGCATCAGAGTTTTAAGACAGTGGGTAGTTCAATCAGAGGAGAAGCAAGCCTCCACTGGCTAGCTGGCACAGCTGGAAACTCCACATGTGTGTCATCATAGTGATGTTACTCGTGCTATATTACTGAGAAGGGAAATGGAGAGAGTGTGTGTGTGGCAGAGACAGGGAAGAAAGAAGATATTTCCATCTTTCCTGGCCTAAAGCTCCAGGGTCTAAGCCAGCAATACGGAAAAACAACAGTTTGGTGAATTACCTTAGAAACAGAGACACACTAAAATGAGCAGAGATGGAAGACTGTTAGTTGTCTCTGGGGTGAAGAACATGGAAGGGATTGGTCATTGAGATGGCTCAGGGAGAAAAGGTCCTCGCTACCAAGCCCAAAGACCTGTGTTCAACCCCGAGAACTCACATGGTGGAAGGAGAGAACCAACTCCCCCAAGTTATATTTTGACCTCCACACTCATACTATGATATGTATGGTATATACACACAAATATGCATGCACACACGTGTACATTCAAGCACACACACATACACACATCCTGAATAAATAAAATGTAAAAAAAATTAAACAAAAAATTAGGAAGAAGGTAGGAATCTCTCTTTTTTCCTTTCTTTCTTCCTTCCTTTTTTTAAAAAATAAAATCCTTATAGAGCTACTTGGTTCTTTAAACAATGTGCGTGTATAAATAATAAAAGACAGCTCTTTAAAATTTAAAATAAAGCCCTTAGGAATTTAAAGTAAATGCAAAAATATATGAGCAGAGCTGAAATGTAGTACTGGGCTTTCCTTCATTTGGTTTTGCTTTTAGTGTATAAATTCCCATTTGAAGTCTCAAGTCAAGCACTGAGGAGGAGGTAGAGTGAGAGCTAACTGAGCAGACAGGTATGCAACTTGGTTAGTAGAGAGCTTGTCAAGTGTGCATGAAGCCTTGGGTTCAGTCTCCAGCACCGCTTACACTCGGTGTGGTGGTGCGTGCCAGTAATCCCAGAGCTGAGGAGGTAGAGGCAGGAGCATCACAAGTTCAGAGCCATCTTCAGCTACATAGAAAGCTCATAATCAGCCTGGGCTACACAAAACACTGTCTCAAAAAAAAAAAAATGCTATGGAGCTGGAGAGGTGGCCCGGTGGTTTAGAGTTTATATTGATCTGACAGAGGTAACTCACAGTTACCTCTAACTCTAACTCCAGAAGATCCCACACCCTCTTCCAGACTCTGCAAGCATATAACCACACATATGTACATAATTTTAAAAACAATAAAAATAAATCTTAAAAAAGATAAAATACCAGTAGGCTATTCTTTGGCTTGCAATGGAGTAAATTATTGGCAAGGAGACTCCATTCTCTGATTAACTATAATGTGGCCTCTAGGGAGACAATGAATGCTGGAAATTCAGATGCTGCCTAATATTTTATACTCATCAATATTTTAAGTAATTTTAAGAATTCTTCTAAAAATTTCACAACGACCATGTTTATGTTCTTCTACCTTAAATGTATTATTTTTATGTATTTGGGGACAGGTAGTGGTAACACAAACCATGGTGGATATGTGGACATCAGAGGACAACTTTGTGGGATTTTTCTCTCCTTCTACCCTTACAGGTTTTCCTGGGATGGAGCTCAGGTCTTCAGGCTTGTGTGGTACATACTTTACCTGCAGAACCATCTTTCTGGCCCCAACAAATCGGTCTCATCACTTCTTCCATCCCCAAATTTATTTTTGAGACAAGAGTTTCGTGTCTCCCAGCCTGGCCTCTTACTCACTATGTCAAGCCAAAGATGAACTTGAATTTCTTACCGATCTTCTTGCTCCCACCTCCCAAGTGCTAGGATTACAAATACGGACCATTATGCCCAGTTTTGTTTCTGCTTTTGAAGGATGTTGTTTTGTGTGTGTGTGTGTGTGTGTGTGTGTGTGTGTGTGCGCGCACGCGCGTGCGTGTACACGCGCTCAAAGGGGAAAGACACCTTAAAGATACACCCAGAACATAAATTCTAGCTTTTCCTCAGTAGGTTGAAGACTAAAGGTAACGTCACTAAAAATGTTCCTATGGATTTGAACCTCCCTCTCTCTAGTCCCTATCAGTAAGCAAACCAGATAACTGAAATCCTGAAGCATTATGGGGTGAGGAAAGGTAAAGGGGAAAAAGGCTTGACGTCAGCAAGCCATTTACACTGAAGCCTTTGGGGCCATGTTTCTTTGTATTCATTTGTATTCAAGGAATACAAATCCTCTCCTAGCACAAAAAAAAAGTCGGACAAAGTGCAATGGAACCATCCACACAGCTCCTCTGAGACATCCTTCCAATGGCATGGTGAAGCTCAAGTGCCTACTTAACGTGAACCATATGGATGGTTGAGATCCTATGTAGTCTGGCGTCGCGGCCTTCATAACTGATATGTTCTGACCTAAGGTGCAGTCTGCTGTGTTCTTCCAACTGAGACGTCACAGGAGGTCTGCATAGCTCTTACCTCTCTCCGCTCACCATTCCTAACTCATTTATGGGGCGCACCCGGTCAAGACTGTGGTGACAACTCAACTCCACCTGTGACTCTCCAATACCACAGGAAGAGCACAAGAGAAAGGGATGGCTCCAAATGAAATCAGGGAGGCGAGGTTATCTGGTACCCTGGGCATGGGACGCAAGCTTGTCATCCTAGTACTTGGGAGGCTGGCAAAGGAGGACCTTGAGCTCAAGTCCACCTGATCTCTGTAGTGAGACTTGACTTCAAATGAACAACCAACAAAATAAGCTAGAGGGAACATAGAGGAGCCATTTGAATTTTTATCTCACTTGTAAACATTTACTAGTGTTTGCTCTAATCAACTAGTTGTATTCACTGGGCAACTCCTTAAACTAACAAGCTTTATGCCTCTGAGCATGTCTCTGTGTGCCTCTAGTGACTCATCTTCACGAGAGGATTAGGTGAGGTTTTGTTTTTTGAAGGGAACGCTATAAACACGAGGCCCTGATCATCCTATCAGATGAAGGGGTAGCTTCTGAAATAGCCCTGTAAGTTCTTGCCCCACCTTGGCTTGAATGACAAGAGTATGAAGGAACACAGAACCTCCCGGGAAATTCATTCCAAGTTCATATTTCTTCCTTTTAATTCTTACATCTGAAATTGCTACAAAAATTCTCTTGTCTGCAAGCTACAAGACCCGCAGACCTGCAGTCGCTTTACCATAACAACCCAGGTCGCTTGTGCAGTATCACTGGAAGCAGTGTCTACTCTTAATCCTGCCACTCTGTCTTTGTGATCACCTGAGACTTGATTTCTCCCGCATGTTATGTGTCAAACGAAGGGCCTGGAAGTTATTAGATATGTCCTCCAACAGGGATAATTTCTTTCTGGGAGTCACATTGCCTTTAACTTAGTAAAATGACACTTTGATGTCATTTACTTTCTAAAATGAAGTGTTAGAACCCAATGAATTAAAATAAGCATTCTCCCCCCGCCTTCCCTGTTTCTCTCAAGTCTTCTAATTGCTGTGGATCTATTTGTTTAAATTAGAATGCAAGAACTGAAGTCTTCATGAAATGGCAGACCATCTAAATAACGTGAAACCTGTGAGGGATGATAACATGTCACAGCGCAATGATAAAGAGGGCCGGAGAGGGAGTTCAGGGGTGGTGCACTGCCTAAAATGCACAAGACTCTGGGTTCAAGTCTCAGGAGGAGGAATAAGAGGAGGTATGTACCCCAGTTTTGTGTAGATAAAGAGACAGGCCCACACTGGGAAGTGCTCTGACCTTGTCTGTAACCTCTGCTTAAACCTTTGGAATGAGAAGGTGTTTGGTGGCTTGTGGACTTTTTGTCCCTAGACCCATCCTCTTTCTTAGCATGACAGAGTAGCTCCACCTCCAACCACAGCTGCCACAGCTAGCTCCCCCTCCACACCTCCTCAAAGCTTTCCTCTGACCAGCCCAAAGGCTGGCTGCCGGTCCTTTATTTGTGTCTTACACACCAATGACTATCTAGGTTCCTGCACACTCAGTAAATTTTAGCTTGTCAATATTCTCTTTGAAGTGTGATGGCCAAAATATGGAAAATAAAGATAGCAATTTAAGTATTTCTCAAGTAATTCATTATTTTGTAGATTGAGTCAAATTTGGGAAGATCCAGGGAATCACTGCGTCACCCGGGTGTATTTATAGGATGATCCTCTCAGCTCCAGGAGCCCGTTCGCTGTGCCCCTCCATTGCTACCTCTTAGACAGCCAATCCTCGCTAAGCCCTGCCATACATTCAAGTTAAGTATTTCTTAGCGTGACAGTCAGCTTAACACTAAGCTGAGAAATATTACTAAAAGTCTCTCTCAGAAACTCGGAAAACAAGTCCTTCGGGAGCAGAGTCTTGGGAACAAATATGGGGGGGGGGGGCGTTATCATTTGAGATTAGATGAGAAGTTATTTGCCTTCCTCAACTACTCAAAGATGCTTCTGTCTCTTCAAAATCAGGTCTATGTGTCTTTCTGCAATACAACACATGTAGCTTTGCAGGATCTTTACTAACAAGAGGAACTGAGTTGAGACAAAAGCCCGGGCCATTCAGACAAAATACTTTTCCAGCCTATTGAGGCTTTGATCAGTTTTGAAGGTCAAAAGCAAAAATTGCTGCCATGTTACATTCAATTGAGACTAAATTGTGCCTGTCTTTTAATATCACTGATCTGAAAGAAAGGAAGGACTGGGGTTAGGAGAGAAGAGGGGAGAAGAAGAGAGGAGAGGAGAGGAGAGGAGAGGAGAGGAGAGGAGAGGAGAGGAGAGGAGAGGAGAGGAGAGGAGAGAGTTTTGCTATTACTTTATTTACTACAATTCCAGAATTGGGGTGGGGTCGGTGAGAAAACAGCCTTGCTCCTACATCTGGTTGCATTCAAAGCTCTTCCCCTCCCAGCCATTCAGGCAATGAAGGCCAGCATAGCTGGAAGTGATATCTTCCTAAGCAAAGGATGATCCTGAATCAGACCCCAGTTCCTGGGACTCCAGACTGTGCCCCAGTCAGGAAGAGCTATTCTTAAACTGGAAGCTTTCCTGTTTACCTGCTTCTTCAAGATAAGCTCATGAAATGCCCTCACTCTGATCCCCAAGGATTTTCTGAAGGCAGAAAAGACAAATGCCTAATGCTTTTGAGTCTGTGTTCACCGGCTAATTTAAACTCTCCCTCTATCTATCTAGCTAGCTAGCTGGCTCCACATGGTATTTTTTTTTACCATTACTTTTAAAGATTCTTAGCAGTTGTTGTGCTCAGGACTAGAATAATTTGAGTTTTTATCTCCAAGGCTCTTGGCTCCATGCTATTGTAAAGTTATCTTTCTCTTATTATCAAATCACATTTCTCTCACCCAAGGGTTGGTTGGGTTGGTTGGTTGGTTGGTTTTTGTTTTGGGGTGTGTTTGTGTGTGTGCACGCGTGTGCACGTGCATGCGTGTGCAATTACTGTAGCACATTTTCTGTAAACTACATCCTTTAAATGGTTCTGTAAGGTTGTGGTGCAGTTTGGAAGTAGGGGTCTTGCCTGAAAAGTATGTGCATTTGAAAAAATATGGTCCTTATCTTAACAGAAGATGAGACCCGTGAGCCTGGATTTGAATCATCATCAGCCACAATTTCACAGACTAAAGAAATGAGGACGATGTTCTTATAAAGTCTCAGGGGCAAACTGTAAGGCAGGCATTGTTACCAGAAATAGCAAAAAGGGAAGAGCGTAGGAAAAGAAGGGAACAGACTCAAACAGAGTCAAAGATCTGTGTCCACCTTCAGCTGTCAGCTAGCCCAAATATCATGGATACATTCTTAACTTTCACAAGCCTCCGTTTCCTGACCTGTGCTTCACAATTCTGTTGTCTGACTAGCAGGCTTCACAACGCTGAGATTTAAGAGGTAGCTTTGCCTCCTAACGATGCAGACTGGGTAAGGCTCTTAGTTTTGTTTTGTTTCTGTTTTGAAAGTATCTCTCCATTTGTTACATTCGTAAACTCAGAACTTTCACCTAGAGGGATTTGGAAATGCATCCCCGCGTTGGGGGAAAAAACGATTAAATGCAACCCAAACTGAAACCACTGCAATCTTGGTCATTGTTTATCTCTGCGCCCGCCCGAGGGTGAGGAAGGCTAAATTCCCGCCTTCCAGTCTTCCCCAACTCACTCATCTAAAAACTACCGGAAGCCAAGGCAGAAAAATCGAAGTCCTCCTCCCCGCCCGGCTGCTAGTCGGAGAAGTGTCTTCACATACTTCATTAGCATAGTTTCTCGTTACAAAATACCCAAAGGCGGCGGTCCTGTCCGCGGTTTACAGAGACAAGATACTGTTTGTGGTGACCTTTTTCACCTGGATGAGATTCATTAATCTCCATTAGTCAAATGATTGAAAACAGGAAAGTCGGGGTCGGGGAGATGGAATCTGCTAAGTAAAGGTCAATGCTACCGGGGGATATAAGAAACTGTCTGAGACAAGGGAGGTGATGTGCTAGCTGAATTGGACAACGAACGATTCCCGGAAACCCATGTTCCTTCCCATTTTTGCCCCGCAAGTCCTTTATTATCTAAAAAGACTGCAGATCTAGTAAGAGACTAGAAGACCCTCCAGGGGCAAAGAAGAGGAGTGGAGGGGCGAGTGACAGCTTCAATGCCCTCCCCCCACACACACACAGGAGCGCGCCCACAACCCCTTTTGCCTTGATTCGGAAAGCTGTAGAGTGTGCTCCTTGCCAGCCCACTAAAAACACTGCACTAAGTGAGCACGTCCATGAACAACCCGAAGACAACACTTTTAAAATCTCAGTAGCCTTTGGGACATGGAAGGGTTGCGGGACAAGTGCAACAAGTTCAGGAAGCAGAAATTGAGCTGTGGATTTTCTCTGTCCACGATTCTGTGGGGGAGGGAAATTGTGGGGTCCACCAGCGCCGCAAGCGCCCGGAACACCGAGCGCGCCGATGGCCACCGGGAAGGAAGAGGATGGAAGCGCAATCCGTAGAAGGGGATCGCCTAAGGATTTGAGTTAGAGTTGTGGGGTCCAGGTAGGGGTGTGAGCAGAAATAGTGAAAAGTCGCCAACAACTCTGTCAGGACACTGAAGGTTTAAAGGATCCGGCGTGGCTCTGCCTGGATCCCCGCATGACCGCAGCCACCTGGTCCCTTTATCTGCAATCATCTGTACTGCTTAAGGGAGAGCTACTGTCCAGGTGCAGAGACCGCGCGCGGGTACAGGATGACAGAACTAGGGGACAACTGGCTGAGAGATGAGAATGGAGAGGTTCTGTATCGGCAGCGGGAGGAAAGCTCTGTCGAATTGTAGAACCGCGAGTCCAGCTGCCAGTTTGGGCTACGACACTGGGCAGGTCCTGGGCTCTGAAGACGCCGGGCGCTGGAACCAGCGATCACACTGGTGATTCCCGGCCGGGACAGGATGAGGTTCAGGAGGAAGCTTGGGGGTGGGTCGCGGGCGGCTGTAGGTTGATGAATGGGCTGCGTCTGTCCTTCCAGCCCGGGCGGCTGGAATAGAGTCTGGAGTTTCGGCGAGTCTTTCCGCCCGGCAAGGTCCCCGCGACCTTTTCTCCCGGGTATCCCCAGCATGGCCATTCAGAGCACGTGCGGCCCTGAGCTGAGCTCGCCTTCGTCCCCAATGTCCACCTCGTCCTCCGGCTCAGTAAGCACGAAGGCGCCGGCAGGCAGACTCAGCCGAGCGTCGGTGACGGCGGCCTCTGGGGCACGGGGGCTGCCCTCGGGGCTCTCAGGCCCGTCTGCGGCTTTTGGTTCGTCTTGAGTTTTCCTCAACTGCTTTTTATGCTTCATCCGCCGGTTCTGGAACCACGTTTTCACCTAGTTTAGGAGATACAAACAAAATCGTGTCATTCCTCAGGCAAATGGTGACAGAGCTAAGACCTGGGCGAATGGTGGCGTTTACGTGAAAAGGCCCTCTGTCTACTGAATTTAATACGGTCCTAACGTTAGGGTCCCCTTGCGCTTTGGGCAAAATCACACATTATCGCTTTAGGCTGAATGAGAACCTAAGGCTTCCAAGAGAGATTGCCCCAGAATAGTGATGAGGGTCAGCAATGTGGATGGTAATTAATAAGGGTAAGTGCTGGATGAAAAAGGCTCTCCTTTACACTCAATTTAGGAACCTGTGATGGAGACAACCGAATCCTGGGCCCAACAGACCTTGTGGACCGAAAGACAAGAATGGAGGGAAGGGACCGGTTTTTCTTGGAGAGAGTATTAGTCTCCGCTCTGAATGACTAATGATTTCACAGCAAGATCATGAGAAGGAATAAAGGAAGAGGCTGGGGGGTGGGGGGGATGAATAGGACAAAGGAGAAAAACTAAAAGCAGACACTTTAACTGCGGTGTGCCAAAGCCCTGGGGGACCTAGGAAGACTTGCAGCTGGGAATGGCGGACTGAAATAAGTACATGGGGGAAGGGCAGTGAAGAGGGGTAAAGACGCTTATAGTGGTGGTGAAAGCTGGTAATCCACACACGGAGGTTGAGGCAGAAAGATGGGGCTTTGCGCCACCCTGGACTACACGAGGAAACCCTTTCCAAAACAACAAAAAAACTGTTTAAGCTTCTCCAGAAACAAGAACCCTCTAACTCAGCTAGTCACCCGCTTAGTTGGAAGAGAAATAGAAATAACCATTAACTTGGAGGTGACAGCAGAATCACTCGAAGTGATTTTTTTCCTCCCAATAGAGCCGGGTAGATAAATCTAATGTGAAAATTGGGTATAAATTCTGTCGGGTCTCGGGGATAACCTGAAAGGATAGGGGAGAGGTACATTTTTATTCCATGGTTCTGGAACTGTTCAGAGATGAGGGGAGAAGAGCAGGACGCAGAATACGGGGCTTCCTCCCCGCTCCTGCCCACCTGAGTCTCGGAGAGACTGAGGGCTGTGGCCAGCTCCACACGCTCTGGTGTCGACAGGTAGCGCTGGATTTCAAACCTTTTCTCCAGGCCGGAGAGCTGCGAGTCAGAAAATACGGTGCGAGCTTTGCGGCGGCGGCAATGCTTTCCCGGCAGCTCCGCATGCTGCGGGTGCGGGAACAGTGCCGGGACCGGCACCCCTACAGAGACAAGAGCAGTTCGTTGGACAGAACCCACAGACCCAGGAAGTAACTTCAGCCTCCCAATTTCACTCCACTCCGGTGCCCAGCATTCCCCGAACACCTATCTCCCACTTGCCTCAAAGCTCCGGGAGCCCATCTCTCTATAACTCTAGGACAGTGGGGAGAGGATCCTAAAATAGCGCTTGGAGATCTCTTCCTAGAAGACCATCCCAAAATACAAACAATAAACAAGTAAAAAAGAAAAGAAAAATAGAGCAAAGATCCAGAGAGCTTAAAAAAAAATCTTCCTGGGGAGACTTCCCCACAGTGCGCATCCAGTTATCTGCTGGGCCTTGCAAAGTTTTGTCGCGGAGTCCGATGGTACCGGAGCTGTCCACTCGCTTCCACCCAGATCTCTACAACACCGGCTAGATAGGACCTGGCCTTCTCAGCCCTGAAAAGCATCTTTCCCGGGTCGCCCTTACCCTTACATCAACAAAACAAAACAGCGTAAAAAAAAAAAAAAAACAAAACCCGCTTATCCAGAGAAAGTGTGGCTGGCACTCGCCCCCGACATTTCCTTGTTAGTGGCAGGGTCGCCCTGGAGACCCTGCTCTGTAGTCTGATCCTAAGCTTTGCCCTCCAACTTCAAGCCCCCCGAATCAGGAGAGCTAAGGCTCTTTTTTCTGGTAATCAGAAGAGGACGCTTCCATTTCGCGACCCTCTCAGTTTTCCTCAATGTTTTAGACGCTCCAAGAATACAGGCCTCAGACTCCAGTATCTACCAAGCTGTTTTAGCCCCACGGATTTTGGGCAATACCATCCCTGAAAGAAGAGTTCGTTCTCCGCCGTGTGTCAAAGCTAGGGAGCAATGCAGACCTCGACGGGTATCTCAAAATCTCCTCCCTAAGCTTGCGCTTGAGAGTGGGTTTATACATTTTTCATCTTTTTTTTTTTTTTGAATCCTAGTGCCCACATTTCACACATTGCCTGCTCCCTTCCCTCAGCTCCCACTGGAGCGAATTCACTATTGTGCTCAGCATCGGGAGTAGAAGAATTTTTTTCTAGTCTAGCTGGACCAAAAATGTTAGGGAAGAAAGTGTGCATGTAGCCTAAGAGACACGAACAAACGAACCTACATGTTCACCGGCATCTTCAGGCCCACTCTTACTTTCCCAGTCCCCACTCCTTGCCAAACACTAAACCTGAAATACCATAACAACGGATCTCAGCTACTCTAGCAACTGGGCCAGAAGAAGGAAAGCCAAGCAGACTGACCATGAATTAAATGTGCTGAGCCTTGGAAGCAATGGTTCAAGAGCTACAGCTCTCTTCCTGCCAGTCTGAATCTTCTTTCTTCAGACTACCCCAAGCCCTCCCTCACTTCCATGTCCTCTGCAGAATCAGCCAATGTTTCTGACCCAACCTAGCTGAAGAGAACTGGCCAAGTGAAGCCTTTTTGGTCTCTGCACTACAAAGTTCTGGGGGATTCCCTGGGACAAGATGACCGAGGACCTCCTTCTGAGATGGAAGAAGTTGGGGGGGGGGGTAGAAATGAACAAGTTGGCCTGGAAGAGTGGAGTAAGACTGAGTACTGCCCACCAGGAATATGATCGCATTCATCACTCCAGCTGCCTCTAGCCAGACACAATCCCCATCCCATCCCGTCCCGTTTATAAAAACTGTTTAAGTAACCACGAATCCTGTTCCCCTCAGTTGGCATGCCTCAGGGGAGCTCTTCTTCTCTCAGACAGGCCCCCAACCTTCTACTGTTGCAGAAGGAGGGAGGCCACCCGACCAGATCTGGTCTCTGGGGGCTGTGCTAAAATAAAACAAAATAAACAAACAAAACCCAGCTGGCCCTGTCTCTCCCCACTCCTGGGGGCTTCTGATACTTACCCGAGGTGGTCAGGAAATAAGGATGATGGTGGTCCCCCTTATGCAGAGGGTGATGGGCATGAGGGGTGAGGAGGGTGGGTGTGGGCATAAGGGGGTAGCCATAGTCTAGCAAAGGCACCCTAGAGGCCAGAGAGCTCGTAAAGTGGTCAGGGGCCACCTCTCTCAGCGGCTTGGGCTTGTGTAGGAGAATGTCCTCTATGAAAAACGACGTGGGCCTCTGAGAAGATGCCGGATGGAGAGGGGAGGTGAAGTTGAGATTCATCTTGCTGGAGCGTCTGTCACAGGGTGAGGGCCAGGACAAAGTGTAGAAGGCAGACAGCTTCGCAGCTGGCCTAGTCGAAAGCCCGCACCTGCTCCTGACCGCCTAGGCTCAGATCGCGGCTGCTCTACCGACCTGGGCTATCCCCGGTGCTTGTCTTCTTGCCTCTCCAGCGCCTGGGTAGGTTGGTTCTGTGTGTTAGAGAATTGGCAGCTTGGAGAGGGGAGCCGAGAGAACCAATAGCGAGGCTGCGGAGGCAGAGGGGAGGGTGGGGTGGGCTCGGGGCGGGGCGGGGATCTGTCCGCGGTGCTGAATGAGCCTGGCCAAGCAGGGAGCGCTGAGCTCAATGGGTTCGGTTCCTAGCAGGATTCTCGACCCCAATTTCTGCCCCTCCCCTGCAAGAACTGCTGTGATCCGTCTTTTTAAAAGACATGAAAATGAATTTTTTCGCCGTTGTTTAACAAACAAGAATACCAAAAGGGTCCCAATAGCGTTGGAATAAAGCACTTACTCAAGCATTCGGGCCTGTTTGGTTTTTAAAGAGTTTCAGAAATGGGTAACAAAGGAGGAGAAAGTGAAGAAACAACCATGCAGACTGTCTGCTGACACACGGAGCTGCTAGAGTTGGGTTACATTGACAGGAGGGATGACTGAATTGTTGGGGAAATAAAGATGATGGTGAAGAGTCTTAACCTGAAATTTAGGGAATGGATGGGGGGTCTACGTCTATCACCCAAATGACTTGGTCATTTAAAATCTGCCCACAGTCACCTTCGCTGTCACCCTCCATGCTGCTCTTCACGTCAATCATATGTTGCTGTTGTTTTTGTTTTGCTATTTCTGCTACACCACCCATTCCAGCCACAGTCCTCCCCCATCACTGCATTAGATTTTATCCCCTGTCTCTCTCCCCTGCCTCTTTCCTTACTCTTCTTTCCAATCTTTTCCCTCCTGTTTGTCTTTTTCTAATCTGTCGCATTTATTTCCCTGGAGTCAATTTGCTAAAATTAAGGTGATCATCTACAGCACAGCAGGGGTAATTTGGGCTCGCATCTCTGAAAATTGCTCTAATTATTGATGTTAAACTCGGGGAAATTAAAAGAAGCCACTTCTCTTCCATCTCCCAATTTTTAAGCTCTAATTTGTTGATATCTAGTCGTCATCACAATTCCAATCACTACTGCTAATAGCAAAAGTGTCTTAACAGAGACTGAGTCCTCACAACCCATGCTATTAGATAATTAGAGGGGGTGCTGCGAAGTCAAGTGTTAATCCTTGGGCGCTGCAGTAGGATTTCCATCTGATCTAGCAGGTAGAACAAATTAATTACCAGAATCAATTAGGACCCAAACTTCAGGGCTCCGGGAAGTGGAAGTGTCCTATTCCACACGGACACAATGGTAACCAGATAGGAGAGGAAGCAGAAGAGAGCATGGCAGGGAGACAGTGAAATAAGATCTTGGTAAGCAGGCATGTAAATGAAGTCGGAACTGTCTCTATCTGAGAGGCGACTTGTGTTTCAAAGTTTGTAATAGTAGGAAGAGACGGTGGGAGAGGAAATGACCACTGAAAGGGAGATGGTAGACTTTACAGAAGTTCCCTGACCATTCGTCCTGGCCGAGTCATCGTTTATGGTACTGAGGGAGAGGCAGAAAAATCTTGAAAGGGAGCTGAGGTGATGGTCCACACAATGGAAGTCCATCCATCTCTACTCTGGGGTGAATGTATCAAATGGATATCAGTCATTCGTCTACTCTGTCTCCAAATACAAGGCTGGCAGGCTATTGTGGGGCGGGAGCTTTACAACCGGACTTCAGTGGGTGTCGGTTTCAATCCTTGACCTGGGTTTCCAGCCACTGTACAGATCCTAGCCCGGCCTCCGGGGGGCAGGCTTTCAGCTTCCTTGAGTCAGAGACTAACTTGTACCTTGCAAACTGAATATCACTTGGGGGACAAGATTTTAGAAACGTCCTTGAGTGCCAGTCTTTGAGCGGTGACACAGAGAACTAACTCTTCCTTACACAGCTCTCCGAATGCTCGAGGAATCGCAGGAGAAAAGCAGAGTGGTAGACTGCCTTCTCGGCCTTTTGGTTCTTTGGTGTCAGACAACCTTTATAGCCTGACACAGACTCCGCTCAGGCTAAGGCTCTCGCCGGGACACAAACTGCGATAGGGAAAAGGGTGGCGGCAGCAGCGGAGGCTCATGCCCAGGCTAGCCGAGAGCAGAGCTGCCCATGGAGAGAGGCTGAAAGACGTTTTCCTCGGAAATCCGGCAGTCCGGGCTCTGCCTCTTTAGGTCGCTATAGGAACCTAAGAAGTTAGAGCCGAGAGAGGAAACCCGGTCGCTGGGAAAGGTGTAAGACCTGGGGCGCTGGTGTCTTTAGCTACCCGATAAGCATACCCGATTAGCGCCGCTAGCGCTAGCGAACAAGGCTAAGAAGCTGGATGAGTACCGCCCTAGACGCCAGGACGAAAGAGACGCTGAGGACTCTAGGCATCCTCGGCGCCGCCACCACCCTTATCCATGACAGAGATCCTTTCTCCTCCGGTTCCAGACACATAGCAGCCAGGACCTGTGGGGCCTCAGCCCAGTGCGACAAAGGGAGGGAAGCGCGGGTGCGGACTGCGTGAGGATGGTTGGTCCTCATAGGTTTCTGATCTGGTCCTGGCCTCAGGTTCTAGGGCGAGCTATGTCCCAAATCCTAGAGGAAATCCTGAGACAAGGAATGCCTGAAAGTTTCTCCCATTGACCGGATTCCTTGAGCAGGACCCCGCGAAAACGCTAGAGGGACCAAAACCAGCTCCGGTCCAGTCCTACAACAGCTCTGGGGTGAATGCAGGGTACCGCATCCAACCCCTCCAGGTCTCAGTCCTGGCTTGTTCTAAAGTAAGGGAGTGCTTATTGTAATTGGCAGCTCAATTACACACACGTCACTCCCTACCTTCCAACTTCATCCCTCTCGGGCCCAGGACAGCCTGGGCAACCAAGTCAGCATTAGATTTTTGATAGGGGGTAAAGATTACAAGCCCACAGAAAAACAATTTCTCTTTAAAACAACAGCAACAACCCCCCCCCCAAAAAAAACCAACAGATGTGTCATTGGTCTAGTCTAACCCTGAAGCCTAGAACAGTGCTCGTCAATAATAGAGTGTGACCCACACAGACCATTTTAAATTCTACTCGTAAAATTTTAAAACCAGGCCTGGTAGTACCCCGCCTTCAAGACCTTAATCCGAGAGCCAGGGAAACAAATGCAGGCAGTTTCAGTGCTCTTGAGACCAACCTGGTCTGCACAGCAGGTTCCAGGACAACCACAGATATACAGAGAAATTCCAATTTAAAAAAAAAATTAAAACAGGAAAATATTTGTGTACTGTATTTAGTCCCAAGATACCCCAAATATTAATATTCAATACACAATCAATATAAATACTATTTGCATACTTTTTCATACTAAATTTTTGTTTGTTCTTTAGGCAGGGTCTCCTGTCGTCTAGATTGGTTTTGAACTCAATATGCAGCCAAGAATGACCTTGAACTCTTGATCCTCACTAGTTCCAGGGTTACAGGCACCATGGCAGGCTTCCCCCTAAACCGAGTGTGTATTTGGCATTTCCTGCACAGCTCAGCTGACACTAGCTCTTTCAAGGGCTCTGTAGCCACGCTGGGTTGAGGCTCCTGTTTTGTGCAGCACCCCTGTAGTTCACCACCAGCCCCTCTTTTACCTCTTCCAAATGTAGACAGATACATGGGAAAAATAAAAAGCAGTTGCTGCAACCAGCCTAACACACGCTCAAGGCTTTCCCTTCTCCATTCACCGCTATGTTTAATATTTCTGTGAGAATCCACTGACCGTCTGCTATTCAAAGGCTCCTTTCTCCAAGCCTTGGAAGTTTCATAAATGCATCCATATTTCATTTTATTTTATTCTCATTCACTTGGTCAAAAAAAATCAGTCACTCAGGACAAGAAAACTGTAACCATAAGGCTGACACAAATCCAGATCCTGTGTGCTGCCCAGAATAAAAGAATACAGCAACAGCAGTAAATACTAAAGATCAAATGATCGTCTCTCTCCCCATCTAGGAGTCAATGACATTCTTGCTTGGGTTTTAGCCGGAGAATCGTTAATTTAAAGAGAGAAAAGACATGCTTTTCAGGGACTAGATAATTAGCCAGGCCCTCTCTTTTATGTCTGCCTCATCTAAAACTGCCAGCTGAGGTGGGACTTAGTTTCCCCAAAAGATGGCCCTATTGATGATCAAAGGAAGGACTGGTTCCATTAGCCAAGTTGCCTTCAAAATAAAGGAGACATGTATTTGAGCAGGATCTGAGTAACACACTTTACTCGTAACAGTTTGTATTGTATTGCTTGTTGTCTGTTTCAGTCCACCTTCTATCTGGGTACTTTATTTTAAGCACTACCAAAGTGGATGACACTTTTACAAAAAGAACAGGAGTCGCTGGCTGCTTCTAGCAAATGCATCTTCAAAACAAATGCTTTGCTACAGGAAATTAGGATGTGTACCCTCATGAGACACACATTCAAAGATGTGATGTTGAGAACCCGGCATTTCTAATGTGGCATGGACTAAATCCACCCTGGTTGCTCATTCGGAGGTGGGGTGATCTGCAAGGCTAAGAGCTTCCGTTTCTCTCCTGAAGTTCTCAGTGCTGTCTTTGGCTATCTCAAACTAAAACATGTTTCGCCATTTATTAGAAAGGGGAACTTGGAAGAGAAAATTCAATTTCAAACGTGAGAAAGCTTGATGTCATTTTTTAACTCTCTGAAAGGTACACAACAGAACGAGAATGGCCTTTAATCTATCTCTTACTAGCTCCACGTTCCTCCATCAGACTCGAAAGAGTACCCAAATATATTACTATGTGGGTGGTTGTGGTGATAAGTTAAAAAAAAGTCAGGCCGTGGTGGCACCTACCTTTATTCTCAGCACTCAGGATGCAGAGGCAGGCAGATCTCTGTGAGTTCGAAGTCAGCCTGGTCTTCAGAGCAAGTACCAGGACAGCCAGGACTACACAAAGAAACCCTGTCTTAAAAAACAAACCAAACAAACAAACTAAAAACCTTTTATATATTTATATTCCCTATTACACTAGGCGTGATGTTGCAGGCTTGTAATTCAGCATTTAGGAGGTGGTGACGGGAGGGCTGGAAACTTTCAGGCCAGACTCAGATAGTTAGGGAACTTGAGACCAGCCTGGGTTTAATGAGACGCTGTCTCAAAAATACAACTGAGTTCTGCAAACAGCGTTCACAAGACAAACTGCTAGCCATATTACTAACTTATATAGGTCTCGTTTTTAAAAAGAGTTAGCTATTTTTAATTGTGCATATGCCAGCGTGTGGGTATTGTCTAAGAGAACCCATGGCTGGCAGAGGTATCAAATCCTTCTGGGCTAGAGTAACAGGCGTTGTGAATCAAGCTATGTGGGTGCTGGGAACAAAACTGACTCTATGCAAGAATAGTTTGTGCTCTGAACGCTGAGCCATCTCTCTAGCCCAAAGATGCTTCGCACTTATTTGGGTTTGTATGATACATAGCCATATGTGTGCAGTGATATTTCATTTGTATTTTAATAAATAAAGCTTGTCTGAAGATCAAATCCACTGGTCAGCCTCACAGACCAGGCAGTCTTTAATCCCAGTAGCCACACTAGTTTGCCATAGAAACAGGGCGGTGCATGCCTTAAATTCCAGCCCTTGAGAGGAATATAAGACAGGGGGAGACAGCTCACAGACACAGTCTCATTCTAAGATTCCTGGAGGCAGGATCACCATTTCAGACTGAGGTAGAGGCTGGTTATTTTGCTTTTCTGACCCTCAGGTTAGCTTTATTTATTAAAATACAAATGAAATATCACTACATATGTGTGTTTATTTTCATGGTTAGTAAGTCTCTGGTATATAAGACCCTTTCAAATTCTTTCATTAGGAACAGAGATGAACTTGTGAATATTTCCCAAAACAGATTTGTGCCTAGGGATAGATATTTGGTACATTTTTTATTAAAATTGCTTAATTATTTGTAAGTTGATGATTAAGAGATGACATCACTGTAAAACCAAGTTCATTTTTATTCCTTTAACTCCTGTTGATACTAGATAAAGAAAGGAAATACAGATCTCATCATTCTAAGGGGATAGATAATATTGAATTTGTTTTCCAATTACCACAAAGATATATAATCCTAAAATAGGAAACAAAAGAGAAAATATTGAAGAAGTAATGTTCAATAAAATTAAAACAAACCAGGAGTGGTGGCTTTAATCCAAGGACTCCAAAGGTAGAAACATGCATGCCTTTAATCTCAGGACTTCAGAGAGAGAAACAAGTGGGTCTCTATGAGTCTGAGGCCAGCCTGGTCTACATAGTGAATTCCAAGACAGCCAGGGCTACTTAGAGAGATGCTGTCTTAAAGTCAATCGATCAGTAGATAATTAATACAACTAAAACAAGGCAGGACATTGTGTGTGTGACATAAAAATTTAGAGGTCGTTAAAAAGCCAGTAAGACAAGCTGTGTTGCTTTTCTAAAGTTCTACATAGCAAAAACCTTAAGCAGCATTAAAAAAGTAAACCACAAACAGGAAGAAAGTGCTTATGATTCATCAGAGGGTTTTACTATATATAAATTCCTGAGTCATTAGGAAGATACATGTGTGTGTGTGTGTGTGTGTGTGTGTGTGTGTGTGTGTGTGTGTTTTGTTGTTGTTGCTTTGGAAACAGGGGTCCCTCTGTGTATCCCAGGCAGGCTTTGAACTTATTCTGAGGCCAGGATTGGCCTCAAACTCTCAGTCCCCATGCCGAGATTACTAGAATGTACCACCACACCTAGCTCGAGTATAATTTTTTATCTTTAATTATATATGTATGTATATGCATGTACATGTGAGTAAAGATATTTAAAAGACTAGAATATGGCATCAGATTTCCAGGAGTTACAGTGACTGTAACCCTCCAGACACGGGGACTGAACTCAGGTTCTCTAAAAGAGCAGTATGTACTCTTAACCTCTGAGCTATCTCTGCAGTCAAAGAGTAGAATTTTAAAATGGAAAAGGGTTAAAAAGAAACAGTACACACACACATACACAAACACACATACACACACACACACTCCAAACATTTGAAAAGATGCAAACAGAAATAATATTAGCCCATCATGCCGGCACACTCTTGTAATACCAACATTCAAGAGGCTGAAACAGGTAGATTATGAATTTGAGGCTAACCTGAGCTGCTTAGTAAGACTCTACCTCAAAAAAAGAAAGAAAAAAATTAAAGTGAAATTAAAAACATTAAGAAAAAAGTCTTCTAGCTACTTTTATTTTTAAAGCATAAGTTTCTTTTGTGGGGAGGAGGCAAGCAACAGGGCTCTCTTGTGGCAGTAATTGGCATCTTTCAAGGGCCTGTTTCTTCCTTTCGCCATATGGATTCCAGGGATGGAACTTTGATAGTCAGGTGTGAGGGCATGTGCCTTAAAGCACTGAGCTGCCATGCTGGTCCCCATCTAACAAATCTTCAAAATCAAAAACCAACTCAAGAATTCTGTTGATGAATCTGTGGGAAGTGCTTATTCTCTTGTATTCGTGCAAGGATTTCAATGAAAAACAACTTGATAATATCAAAATTATCAATTCCCACAGATATTTATTCCCCCCTCCCCATGGGCTGCAAACCATGACTAAATTACAGAAACTTGAATGAAAGGAGCATAAATCTACATGGCTAAGTGAAAAGGTCAAGTAACAAATATTAATTTCTGTTTTCGAAGAGGGGAGGAAGAGAAAACAAACGTGATTCCCTCTGTTTGTATCACTCACATGAATGGCCGCTAGGGACCAGGCTAGGTGCTGGGACTCAGTGAGGATTAAGTGTTTCCCATCTACACCTTTTGGACCTTTCAAGAATAAAGCATAAAAAAAGCACTAAATTTACAAAAAGTGAAAAACACAGAAAAAGGGTGACTTTACTTAAATGCAAAAACTCAAATCAAAATGTACTACATTTTATGTTATGATTTTCATGTCATCTATGTAAATTACTGGTCCCAAATTAGGACATAATTACGCTTAACTAAACATGCTCATCAGTGAGGCCCATGAGACTCTTGCTTTCATAGGCATCGTCTGTGATTTCACAGAGCTAACACCCTCCTGCCCCCAGACACATATAAATACAGAGAGTACCACCTAACTTTTACAATAGGCGTCGTGGTAAAATCCCAGCCCTTGAGAGGTAGTAGTAAGAGGATCCAAAGTCCAAAGTCATCTTCAGCTGCATGGTGAGTTCCAGGCCAGCCTGGGCTACATAAAACACTGTCTAAAAAAAAAAAGCAAAACAAAACAAAAAATTACTATCCCAGTAATAGCTCTTTGGGTAATAGGATGAGTTTCTTGCATTTACATTTTACAACACACATATGTTCTGCATTATTATTATTAATTTTACAGATGATGAAACGTGGGAATCTTTTAGGAACAGTAGTAAACTCAAGATCTACATAGCTTGTTTGTTTTATTTATTTGTTGTTTGGTTGGTTATTTTTTTTTTTTGAGACAGGGTTTCTTTGTGTTGCCTTGGATATCCTAGAACTAGCTCTGTGAATCAAGCTGTCCCCTAACTCACAGAGATCCACCTACGCCTGCCTCCTGAGTGCTAGGATTAAAGGTGTGTGCCACCACTGTCCAGCTGGCTTGGTTATTTTAAAATGTATTTTTATTATCGCTGTGTGTGAGCACACACAAGCATGCATACGTGTGTGGGGTGGGGCTCCCAGGCCAGAGGGAGCATGTTGAGGTCATAGAACAATTTAACCAAGTTGGTTTTCTCCTTCCAATTCTCCGTGGGTTCCTGAGCTCCAGGGGCAGAACACAGGTCAGTGTTCTGGCAAGCGCTTTTACCTGCTGAACCATATCTCTAGCCAAGATCACACTGCTTGTTGGCCAGAATCTGAACTCAGTTTGGCCTCAGAGACTCTGACTCTACTATTATACTATCTTTTCAAAATAGACACTTAGGGGCTGGAGCGATGACTCAGAGGTTAAGAGCACTAGCCACTCTTTCAAAGGACCCAGGTTCAATTCCCAGCACCCACATGGCAGCTCACAACTGTCTGTAACTCCAGTTCTAAGAAATGTGGCATCCTGAGCTGGAGAGATGGCTCCGTGGTTAAGAGCACTGACTGCTCTTCCAGAGGACCCAGGTTCAATTCCCAGCACTCACATGACAGCTAACAACTGTCTGTAACTCCAGTTCCAGGAGATCTGACACCTTTACACCAATGTACATAAAATAAAGTTAAATAAAATATAAAAATACTTTTAAAAACGAAATGTGGCATCCTTATGTATCTATACATGCATACAGAACACCAATGTCCATTTAAAATGTTAGACACCTAAAGCTGGGTTGTGTTGGGAGCACTAAGTGCTTGGGAGGCAGAGGCAGATGAATCACTATAAGTTTGAAGCCAGCCTGGTCTACAGAGCAAGTGCCCAGGGCTCTACAAAGAAACCCTGTCTCGAAAAACCAAAACCATAACAAAACAACAATAGAGTCATCTGCCTGTTTCCCATCCCAGTTAGAACCTGAAACCTTAGACCTAGATTTAAAAGGCTGGTCCCAATTTCTGCTCCTCTTTAGTTTTAAGTATTCATCACATAATCTGTAGTAGCCAGAGTCTAATCTAATGGAGCAGGTTGTGGACTTGAAAATGTATGGGGTGTGTGTGTGTGTATGTGTGTGTGTGTGTGTGCGTGCGTGCATGTGCATTTTATTTACCTTCAATAAGATAAGGACACTATTATCAGTGTTCAAAAACAAAGATTTGGAATCAGACCTCGTTAGAGATTGGCTCCATCTTTCACCATTGTGCATTGTCACTATGGCCCTGGGGATTTTGTTTACCCTCTCTAAGCCCTATTATCTTCATCTGTGGAATTGAGACGTTCCTATTACCTACTTCCAAGGATAGTCTGAGGAGCAACCAAGGTCATGTATACAAGGCATTTTGCTCGATGCTCAGCATGTAGCCAGTATGCAGCAGGTGTACTGCTGTTGTTGTTTCTGGGGACGGGGGTGGCAGGGTCATGGTGGCAATTCTGGTGATGATGATTTTTGTAGCTAGTAAAAGTAAGCCCCGAGAGACGTGTCCGTACTTGCATATAATCGGAACACTAAGGGTCTGAGCTGGGAGAATAGTGATTTCAAGGCCAACCTAGGCTACATAATGACAGTCTATCTCAATAAAAAAAGAAATGAGGGAGGGAGGACTATTAGGTCAACACCAAGTCTGTTTCTTCTGGAGGGAGGGGGAAGCAATAAAGCAAAGAACATTTACTGAATGACTACCACGCGCCACGCGCCACGCGCCGTATGAAACAGTTTAGAGACGCAAGGTGGAGAAACATAGGGAACAAAGAAATATAGAGACAATTGAAGGCTTATGTCTACTTCAGAATCACACACATGCCCCCCAAATACGCAATCATAACAATGAAAAACACCAAGGGCTTCTCTGTGCACCATAAGGATATGCAAATTCAGTTGATTCTGTGATTCAGATTGAAAATAATATTGGGAGACAGTGAACTGGAAAGCCCTGTTTTCTCTGCAGTGACTGTCTGCGAATGTTGACCGAGAATATACCGGGAGAAGGGTGGAGGTGCCTTTTCTTACAAGTACATATCCTGTCGCCAATAACAGATCAGGGTTATAATCTTATAAACTGTAACTTTAGCATTTCCCAATGCACAGTATTGGGCCTTTCCAAAATCAGCACAAACGCTGTCCTGACTGGCTGTTGGGTTATTTGACAGTTACCAAAGAAAAGAAGAATTTAATGCTCGTTCCATTCCTGGAGCCCATTCCATAGCCTGCAGGCAGTTCGTTGGGATGGGAACCCAGGTGCTCTGAACCTCTGCTGCTCTCAGCTTCTTCAAGGAGGCGTAGACACCCTGAGCCACTTCTAGGCAGGCCAGCTAGCCTGACAGTGTCTTTCAGCACTCCTTACTGCTTCTGTGCACTTGCTCAGGGTGGAGCTTAGTGTGTCTGGTCAGTGTCAAGGACCTCCTTTCCTTTCCTTCCTGGGCTTAAAGAGCTGTCCCAATTGGTGGAATGTCTCAGAGGAAACCGCTCCATGACAACCTATTATAGGAAATATTTTGTAGTGTGAATATGTAAAGCTTTAAAAACTGTCTGGAAACATGAAACCTAGTGAATACCAAGGAAAACAGCTTCCTCCAGGCATCTGGTGCTTTCGTATCTCCTCACTAATCCAGGCTGCAAGGGAACACAATTAATTTAGTTTCACATTTCAGAATTTAGTTTCGCATTTCAGGACAGGCCTTAAAAGGTCTCCAGCTAGTCAGTGGCAGAAGAGGATTCAAACACAAGCTTATACAGGTTCAGAGACCAGGCTCTTTCCATTGAATCATGTTTTTGTTCGTATTAAGAAATAAATTATTGTCTTGCTTCATGCTTTGTTTTGAAATTTGCTTTAAGCTGTATATCAGGCACAATGAGTGCAGAGAATGGAGTTGAGCCTGAAAGGCTGAGTGGTCTGGAATGGTCGAGTGGGACTGGTTCCAGCTCACATGAACGATATAAACAGGTACTCACAGGGGGGTGGAGCATGGTTTGCTTGTAGGATACTGAGATTAGCAAAACCACAGCAAATGTTTCTGAAAGTATTGGAAGTATGGCTGTGTATTTGGAGATCATGAGAAGCAGATCTAATTGCAAGGAAAAGGGGACACACTGGGGACAAAGAAGGTTATTTGAGCAATCTGCACCCACAAATCGTGATTCTCTAAGAAACTGTATCTCAAGCTAAAGAGGTGGTTCAACAGTTAAGAGAGCTACTGCACTATCAGAGAAAGGGGGTTCGGATCCTAGCACACACACACTAAGCAACTCACCAAGGCCTGTAGCCCCACTTCTGGCTACTGTGAGCATGTGCACAGAGAGAGAGAGAGAGAGAGAGAGAGAGAGAGACAGAGACAGAGACAGAGACGGAGGGAGAGACACACACACAGAGAGAGAGAGAGAGAGAGAGAGAGAGAGAGAGAGAGAGAGAGAGACAAATAAAATAATATTTTAAAAAGTTTAATTGTATCTCATTTCTATGTACAGAAGGAATTAGAAGAAACAAATTGGTAAATCCACACATTTAAATTTTGGTGTTCCCAGATGTAAGCCCCTTCAGTTAATAGCCAACCAATCACTCTTTTGTACAAAAAAAAGTCCATGTTATTTTGTATGGATGCCAGCTATGATAGTAGTAGCTTAGAAATAAATTCAAATATAACATGCCCTCTGTTCTTGAATCTGTTTTTGTCTGTCTCTCCAATCCCTTCTTCACTGGCCTAACATTTGATTCGAATGATAAATCTAATTATATCAGTTCATGCTGAAAATTCTTTAGTATGTTGTATACATTTGTCAACAAAATAACATTTGGTCATTTTCCAATACTTAAACTCTAAGAGCCCTCATTATCTCTCGCCTTTAATTTTTTAAGATTTATTTTTATTCATGTGTGTATCTATGCCTTCGTGAGTTAATGCATCACGTGCATGAAAGTACTCACAAAAACCAGAGGGTATTCGCTCCCCTGGAACTGGAGTTATGGGTAGTCGTGGACTGCCTGTTGTGAATGCTGGGAACTGAACCCGCGGCCCCTGGAAAAGCAGCAAACACTCCGCAAAGATGAGTGTTTCATTTCTCCAGCCCCTTTCTCTCTCCTTAAGTGTTAACATACACCACACCTCTGTCAGGAACATTTATTTTTCTAGCCATATCTCACTCCATCTATACAGGTCTCAGCTAGCACATCAATTCCCCCTCCAAACATCATTTCATCGTAGAGGTAACAAGAGATGAGAGGGTGGTTCCTATAACAACCTTTAAGCTTATTAAATATCATTGATCTGTAGTGCTCAGGGAAAACCCAGATTCAAGTGGATTTAGGATCTACATGCAGCTGGGTGGTGATGGAGCACACCTTTAATCCCAGCACTCGGGAGGCAGAGGCAGGCGGATATCTGAGTTCGAGACCAGCCTGGTCTACAAGAGCAAGTTTCAGGACAGGCTCGAAAGTTACAGAAAAACCCTGTCTTGAAAAACGAACAAAAAAGCCAAAACAAAAACAAAACAAAACAAAAAAAAATCTACATGCTTGGAGCTAGAGAGATGGCTCAGAAATAATAGCACTGGCCACTTCTCCGGAGGACCTCGGTTTGATTCCGAGCACCACATGGTTGCTCACTCTCATCTTTAACTCTAATTCCAGGGGATTCAGTGCCCTCTTCTCGCCCCTTGGGCAGTTGCACTCACATATATACATACACACATAAAGACAAATAAATAATAAGGAAAATTGTTAAAAAAAAAAAAAACCAGTATATCTGCAGGTTCCAACTATTTGGTGTGGGTGTGTGTGTATGTGTGTGTGGATCTTAGAATGCCAAGATTAGGAAAACCTGAGAGCCTCGGGTGTCTCTTTTGGTAGTCTTTGCAGTACAGATAGGTTCTAGAGGAGGAGATTCATCTGTCTAAAGTCAAACACTGAAAAATAGTAAGAAAGCAGAGCCTAGAAAACCAGAGTCTCTGTATCCAGTGAAGAGTTAGCTTTCCGTGACTCTGAGATGTAGGGGACCCTGTCAGAGACACATCAGTTACAGCCAAAATTGCAGCATTTCTCGTCATGTTGATTGTGAAAATCCAGCCACTTAAACCCCATGCATTCACTTAATCCTTCACCTTTCACCCAGTATTTACCGAGTATTACTATGTACCTTGCACCACCAGGTACTACAGAAAACTCCAACCCAAGATCCTGGGGCATTTTCTAATTGGGACTGTAAGATGGGGAAGCTGGAGTGTGCTTCCTGCTAAAGTTTTGCTCAGTAGATCACTCGTTTTTAAATAGAGAGTGTAACCTTCTGCTAGCCGTTCAAGCCAAAGATCCAGCTTGGCATGGCCAACCCTGAGAGAGTCAGGCTCTGTATACTCAGTTAGGTGTTAACTAATGTGCCTATAAAGTATTTGCATTGAAACCAGGTGTGGTACTTCCCATCTGTCATCCCAACACTCCAGATACTGAAGAAGAAAGTGAGTTCAAGGACAGCCTGGACTACATACTCCTCAGAAACCAGAAGACAGGGACTGAAGAGATGACTCAAAGATTAAAAGCACTGGCTCTTCTTCCAGAGGTACTGAGTTCAATTCCCAGCAACCACATGATGGCTCGTAACCATCAATAATGAGATCTGGCATACAAGCATACATGTAGGCAGAACACTGTATATATAATAAATAAAATAAGTAAACAAATCTAAAAAGAGAAAAAACCAGAAGACCTCCATGTCAAAAACAAAATTAAAAAGTATCTCGGTTGACATGCTTAATTTTAATTAAATTAGGGTTATCAGATAAGCAAATTAAATAGACCTATAACTGTCAAAGAAATAGAAACAGTCATCAAAAGTCTCTTAACCAAAAAAATCCCAGGACCAGATGGTTTCAGTGCAGAATTCTACAAGATTTTCAAAGAAGAACTAATACCAATACTCCTCAAATCGTTCAACACAATAGAAACAGAAGAACATTGCCAAACTCTTTTTATGAAGCTACAATTACCCTGATACCCAAACCACACAAAGATATTACTACAAAAGAGAATTACAGATCAATCTCACTCATTAACATTGATACAAAAATACTCAATAAAATACTGGCAAACTGAATCCAAGAACACATCAGAAAAATCACCATGATCAAACTGAAAAAAAAAGGTCATCTCATTAGATGCTGAAAAAGCCTTCAACAAAATACAACATCCCTTCGTGATAAGGGTCTTGGAGAGAACAGGGATACAAGGAACATTCCTAAACATAATAAAGGCAATATACAACAAGTCAACAGTCAACATCTAACTAAATGGAGAAAAACTCAAAGTGATCTCACTGAAATCAGGAACAAGAAATGGTTGTTCACTCTCACCATATCTATTCAATATAGTTCTTAAGGTTTTAGGTAGAGCAGTAAGACAACAAAAGGAGATCAAGGAGATACAAATTTAAAAAGAAGAAGCCAAACTCTCCCTAATTGCCTTGGATATGACAGTTTACATAAGCAACCCCAAAAATTCTACCAAGGAACTTCTACAACTCATAAACACCTTCAGTAATGTAGCAGGATATAAGATTAACTAAAAAAAAAATCAGTAGCCTTCCTGTACACAGATGATAAATGAACCAAGAAAGAAATCAGAGAAACATCATCCTTCACAATAGCTACAAATAGCATAAAATATCTTTGAGTAACTCTAACAAAACAAGTTGAAGATCTGTGTGGCAAGAACTTTAAGTCTTGGAAGAAAGAAACTGAAGAAGACACCAGAAAATGGAAAGATCGCCCACACTCTTGGGTAGGTAGAATTAACATAGTAAAAATGGTAATTTTATCAAAAAACAATCTACAAATTCAATGCAATGCCAATTAAAATCCCAGCAAGATTTTTCACACACTTCAAAAGAACGGTACTCAACTTCATATGGAGGAACAAAAAACCCAGGATAGCCAAAACAATCCTGTACAATAAAGGAACTTCTGGCGGAACAATCCCCGACTTGAAACTCTACTACAGAGCTACAGTACTGAAAACAGCCTGGCACTGGCATAAAAACAGACAGGAGGACCAGTGGAACCAAATCAAGATCCAGATATCAATCCACTCACCTACAAACACCTGATTTTTGACAAAGAAACAAAAAATATAAAACGAAAAAAAAAAGAAAATATATTCATCAAATAGTGCTGGCATAACTGGGTATCAACATGTGGAAGAATGAAAATAGATCCATATCTATCACCATGCACAAAACTCAAGTCCAAATGAAGCAAAGACCTCAACATAAAGCCAGCCACACTGAACCTCATAGAAGAGAAAGGGAGAAGTAAACTTGAACATATTGGTACAGGAGATCACTTCCTAAATATAACCCCAGCAGCACAGACACTGAGAGAAACAATTAGTAAATGGTACCTCCTGAAACTGAGAAGCTTCTATAAAACAAAGGACACAGTCAACAAGACAAAATGACAGCCTACAGAATGGGAAAAGATCTTCACATCAGACAGAGAGCTGATCTCCAAAATATACAAAGAACTCAAGAAATTGGTCATCAAAAGAACAACTAACCCAATTTTTAAAAAAATGGGGTATAGACCTAAACAGAAAACTCTCAACTGATGAATCTAAAATGGCTGAAAGACACTTAAGGAAATGTTCAACATCATTTGCATCAGAGAAATGCAAATCAAAACAACTCTGAGATTCCATCTTATACCTGTAAGAATGGCCCAGATCAAAAACACTGATGACAACTTTTGCTGGAGAGGATGTGGGGTAAAGGGAACACTCCTCCATTGCTGATGGAAATGCAAACTTGTACAGCTGATTTGGAAATCAGTATGGCAATTTCTCAGAAAATTAGGAAACAACCTATCTCAAGGCCCAGCAATACCACTTTTGGGTATATAGCCAAAAAAAATGCCCAATTGTACCACAAGGACATGTGCTCAGCTATGTTCATAGCAGCACTATTTGTCATAGCTAGAACCTGGAACAGCCTAAATGCCCATCGACCGAAGAATGAATAAGGAAAACGTGGTACATTCACACAATGGAGTACTACACATTAGGGGAATAAAATAATGACTTCTGGAAGTTTGCGGGCAAATGGGTGGATCTAGAAAACATCATTTTGAGTGAGGTAACCCAGACCCAGAAAGACAAATATTATATGTACTCACTCATAAATAGCTTTTAGACATAAAGCAAAGAAAAACCAGCCTAAAATTCACAATCCCAGAGAACCTAGACAGCAATGAGGACCCTAAGAGAGACATACATGGATCTAATCTACATGGGAAGGAGAAAAAGACAAAATCTTCTGAGTAAATTGGGAGCATGGGGACCATGGGAGAAGGTAGAAGGGAAGAGGGGAAGAAGGGAGGGGAGCAGAGAAAAATATATAGCTCAATAAAAACAACCAAAAAAAAAAAACCCTAGAATTAGACCTAAACCCAAGTCACTTTAGGACTCACAAAGGACAAATAAACTAATCTGTATGGTAGCAGCCAGCCAGATTCAGGAGGCCCAATACAACCCTGGGGAATTCCTGCCATCCTTCAGTTAGGGTCAGGGATGAAGGAAACAGAAATACAGTGAGGACTAGCGACTTAAAAGCCGACTGAAATCCAGGGTGGAGAGAGGGCTCAATGGGTAAAGGTGCTTGCCCACCAAGGAGGAAGACCTGTGTTTGATCTTAGGGAGGGGGAGAACCAATTCCTGTAAACTGGTCTCACACACACACACACACACACACACACACACACACACACACAATAAATAAGATAAAAATTCATTAAAAAAAAGAGAAGTCAGACACACCTGTGGTCCTTAAGTTGGATTCTGCTTTGAACCAACAACAAAGGATGCTTTTAAGAATGGGAAATTATTGTTTGTTTTGTGTTGTGTTGTGTTTCCTGAGACAGGGTTTCACTGTGTAGCCCTGGTTGTCCCGGAACTCACTCCTGGAACGACCCCACTGGTCTCAAACTCAGAGATCCTCCTTCCTCTGCTGAGTGCTGGGATTAAAGGTGTGTGCCACCACCCAGCTAAGTTTAAGACTCTTAATTTCAGGGTCATGAGTTCAAGGCCCATGGTGGGCAGAGGAGAAAATTTGAACCTGTATTTCAAGACTTTAATCCCTGCCCTCAGGAGTCACAGGAGGCAAATCTCTGTGAGCTGGAGGCCAGTTTGGTCTGCATAGAGTTCCAGGCCAGCCAACGCTACAACAAAGGAAAAAATCCAGAGAGGGCAGGGCCTAGCACAGTCGTACAGCAATGGATGTAGGACAGATTGTGCCTCGTTCGAATGAGACCCTGGACTGAAGCCACAGCAGTGTGGGAAGAAAGGAGGGAAAAAAAGAAAGGAGAGGCAGGCAGACAAACAGACACACATACTCGCAGAGATGGAGAACCAGGGAGATTCTTAAACATGGCGACACTTCACTGTGTCTTAATTTAAATAAACCTCAGAACAGAAGATTGAACCATTACATTCTGATTTGAAAATAATATTCAATTACAAAAGTTAAGCAGGGGAGGGGGGGCTGGAGAGATGGCTCAGTGGTTAAGAGCATTACCTGCTCTTCCAAAGGTCCTGAGTTCAATTCCCGGCAACCACATGGTGGCTCACAACCATCTGTAATGACATCTTGTGCCCTCCTCTGGTCTGCAGACATACAGACAGAATATTGTATACATAATAAATAAATAAATAAAGTTAAACAAGGATAGACAGTGTGTGTGTGTATGTATGTGTATGTATATATACATATTCAGCGCGTAGTGCTCAGAAAACATCACAGACCAAAAACCTTTCTAGGGGGCTTGAGGTTTTTAAAAACCAAAACAACAACAGCAACTGAAAAAGATTTCTTGACAGAACATAGTCAAGGAGTGCTTCTTGGGGGACGGATGTGCAGGAGCCAAGCCTGTGGGTCACTGAGGGAGTTGTCAGTTTAAAAGCAAAGGCCTCCCCCTTTCCCCTACCCCACCCGTGAGCGCCATCAAAGGGGCCCTGGCGAGTCTAACCCTCAGAGACCCTGGGCCTCATCGCCTAATTCGTCTTTGGAAGTCCACTTGCTGTTGCTGCTGAGCGCCTGACCTCCTTGCTGTTCGGGTTGTAAGCGCCTAGACGAATAATCAAAGCTAATTACAAACACAAAGCGATGCTCATTTACAAAGAAATGACCCTGGTTACTTGTTGCACCAGCCGGAGGTCAACTGAGTCCAACCCAATTAGTACTTTCCCCGGAGGTTATTGTGACCTCCTCTAAGCCCCCAGAGCGACTCAGCTTCCAGCAGGGCTAAACCACCCAGGAGCCTTTGACAGCAGAGGACCTGGTTTGATCTCAAGCTTGGTGATGACCGGCGTCCCCTAACCTTAAGCACAAATTCAGCGAGTCAACATCAAAATAAGTAAAAAAAAAAAAAAAAAAAAAAAAAAAATTTTTAAAGCAGCCGAATGGTTGATGTGGCCATTTATATGCTCTGACTAATGCGGTCCCTGATTTCCCTTCCAAATTAAATGCGTTTCGCTTAGTACATTTTCAACAGACGTTGCTCATCTGCTGGATTAATGAGTTTGCTGTGAAAGCTACTTCGGTAGCAATTCGAAACAAAAGCGCCCTAACGCGACTGCCGCTCTGCGTCCCCAGCCCTCTCCATCTTCGCCCCTCTTCCTCCCTCTCCGTCCCCAGGGCAAATGCATCCTTGTTGCCAGGATGGGGAAGCTGCAGTCGGCCGAGGGTTCTCTTCTGTGTCACTATACTACATTAGGAATAAAACCTTCCACTTAAACACTTAAATGAAAACATCGAGAAACTAATTTACTATTTGCAATCACATGATTTAAGCCGGAGCTGCCTTAATTTCCTTCCATTTTGCTTCATATTCAATGTGCGCGCTCGCTAGATTGGTCTATGAAAAGGCTGTCTCCGAATCGCAACACTTAAGACCTCTTTCATTTTCTTTTTGATTAAATAATTGAAATTCCTGTCAGAACCTGCACTTTACTGCCGCACAGATTTGGTGTGTGAGGATAAAGACACCCCCCCTTTATTTATTTATTTATTTACTTATTTATGTGCTGTTTATATCTTAAAAGCCAGTGAGTTTTAGTTCCGTGAGGCCTTGAAAAAATGGACGGAAGCTATTCACCCATTTCACGGGAATCTCCCGTGCCCATTAAGTGATTGTTTGAGACAAATTAAGAAAAGCAGGGCCTCTCATTTAGCCACCCCCATTCATCTGGAAGCTTCTACCTGCTGGAAGGGGTCCAGCTACTGCACTGCCAATACCAGCCATTAGGAAAACAAAACAGAACACCCCCCCCCCCCACGGGCGCATGTGCAGACACAAAACCCACACCTTGCAAGTGAGCGGGAGAAAGCTTCGTGTACCGAAGCAACTAGCAATCGAAGGTTGTATTGTTTGATGAATCTTGGGCCAGGAGCCTCCGGATGAACCTCTGGCCCAACGCTACCAAATGCTGTGAGCCGGTTGGAGTTGAGGCAAGCTGATCCTTAAGAGTGAGGGAGGGGACCTGGCTCAGAGGAGGAGCTAAGCTTCCACTTCTCCAGCCTCAGCATCTGCAGTGTGTGTGTGTGTGTGTGTGTGTGTGTGTGTGTGTGTGTGTGTAAATGGTGACAAGTGTGTGCAGGTCAGAGGACAGCTTTAGATATTGGTCCTCCTTTTCTACTTTGTTTGGCACATGATCTGTTTGTTGTTTTCTTTGCTCCATATACCAGACTAGTTTTTTTTTACCTTTGAGTTTCTTAGAGTTCTCCTGTTTCTGCCTCTTTGCTCTATGCATCTGGCTTTTATGCAAGTTCTGGGGGTTCAAACTCAGGGTCTTAGGACCTTCCCCCCCCCCCCCCGTTGAGCCATCTCCACAGCCCAGAAGAACATTTTTTTTAATGCAATAACAACAGGTATTTATGTGACTCTCCCTTTTGGAGCGGGTTCTGTGGTACCTATGCAATCTAAGAACAAGTGTCTTATATAAACATAAGTGGCACATCCTAATTTACTAAGCTGGCCATCCAACACACTAGGATGGATGCCCCTGCTCTCCCTAGCTGTGTGGTTCAGGGTATGTTCTCCCCTCAAAACTTCAGTCTTTTCTGTGAAGTGGAGACATGAATAAATGGTTTCTCCTTCTCCAAAAGATGGCTGAGAGCTTTAAATGAGACAATGTACAGAAACAGTTGGTGTGGCATGTGCTATGAGCAAATTGTTGAGCGGAAATCACAACCCCACTGTGTACACACACATCTTTGGTGATCGGTCCCTCAGATAGTGTGCCCACAGAAAATGGTCTCTTCCACATTCTTCCCACTTTAAAAAAAAAAAAAGTACAGAGAGGGAAGAAGAGAAGCAGAGAGAAAGACTCAAATCTCACATAAAAAATGCAATTGTAGAACAGAGCCTTGAAGGCTATCTAGTCCAATGTCCACCCACCTGAAACAACTAACTCATTTGAATGTCGCCCATAGGAGGCCTCAGTTAACTCCCACACTACCTCAACTGGTGACCCTCATTTTGACACTGTTGGCATCTAGAATGCCACACTCATCACAGAGAAACTTTGCCAATATTAAAACCAACGCCAGCCACTCAAGGCCAGATGTGGTACTACACACCTGCAATCCTCAGCACTGTTGGAAGCCGGGACAGGACAGTGACTCTGAAACCAGCCTGATTACATGGCAAGACCTTGTCTGAGAGATAAAAACAAAAGCAAAGACAGGTAACAAAAACATTTCTTTCACCTTTCTACAAGTGTTCTTTTTCTCCAAAGGAATATCCTCATGTCTTGCATTGTTACTCCTAACATACATTTTCCAGTCCCTTGTGAATCTATTTAATTTAAAATCATGCTTCCCTTGGATTGAGCACAATATTCCAAGTATGCTCTGAACCATGTTGGATAGAAATGCATATTGTATTTTCTCACTGATTAATGACTCCAGCATCTATAGGCTAGAAACTCTGCCAAACATATATACCATACATAGAGCTTGATAATGCTATGCAAAAGATTAGCTCTCAGCTATGCATGTTGAAGAGGACCTGTGACAAGCATGAATGCCAAGGAAGCTGTTCCCCTCCCAGCCATGCTTTCCAGAGTTCCTCTTTCATATTCGATCACTATGGGTGGGATTTGGGGGATGCCAGTTCATTTTTAACTCCAACCTAAAGAAGAAAAGGAGGTCCAGCGAGATGGCTCAGCAACTAAACGCACTTACAGAGAAAGCCCGATGGCCCCAGTTTGGTCCCTGAGACTCAGATAAGGGTGAAAGGAAAGAGTTGACTCTACGCAGCTGTCCTCTGACCTCCACATGCGTGCCATAGCATGTTCATGTACCGCACACACATAAATGCTTGCATATGCTATCAACATACACAATAATTAGTAATAAGAATAAAAAATAAGGGGGGAGGGGGAAAAGAATAAAAATAAGGAAATATTTCACAGCTCAAGGTACGGTAGCAAACACCTGAAGTTACAGAACTCAGGAGGTGGAGGCAGGAGGATGGACATTGTAAAGTCTACCTGGGCTACATGGGTAGACCTCATCTGAAAGCAAAACAAGTTGCTTGACAGTTGTAAATGCTAGACAGAGGACCTAGATAGGAGCCTTTGCTTTGCTCTGTCACCTAGGCTGGATAGCGACATTAGCTGACTGGGAATGCATTCCACAGGCAGCGAAAACTACATGAGTCATTGAGGCCGGACTTGAGCATGGGGGGTGATGTGGGAAATACATGTGCATGCCAGCTGTTCAGGTGGAGGGCACAGGTGGGCACAGCCCTGGGAGAAAGAAGAGGAGTTCTGTGTACTGGGAGCCATCAGGTGTTCTGTGGACACAGACCTACCCAGGGGCCAAAGGGAAAGCCACTTATGAAAATCTTAATCAGCCAGAATTCCCTTCCCTTAAGGCACTGGTTCTCAACCTTCCTAGCGCTGCGACCTTTTAATACAGCTCCTCATGCTGTGGTGACCCCCAACCATAAAATTATTTTCCTTGCTACTTCATAACTGTAATTTTGCTACTGTTATGAACTGTAATGTAAATGTCTGATATGCAACCCCTGTGGCAAGGTTGTTCGATCCCAAAAGGAGTCAAGACCCATAAGTTGAGAATCATTGCTCTAAGACAAAACTAACTGACTCCATTCACACAGAGTAGAACAGGGCATTTATTCCCTACCTTGCCTAGGACAATGATGCTGGTCTTTTCGTCTGGGATGGCCTTAGTGACCTAAGAGAGGAATATTCCATGCTCAAACTTTCTTTCTCTCTTTATATTTATTTAAATATTTTTAATTGGCTTACTAATGCAGGAGAATTGTCTGTATCTGTCAATCATATTTTAATAAAACGCTGATTGGCCAGGCAGGCAGTATAGGCGGGAAAGCCAGACAGGAAATAGGGGTGGAGCAATGAGAACAGGAGAATTCTGGGAAGCAGGGAGGTTCCTCTGTGACTCCAGCGCAGACCACCCAAGAGGCAGCATGTAACTTGCCCAGCTGAGAAAGGTACTGAGCCCATGTGGCTAACATAGATAAGGATAAGGGGGTAACATAAGTTATAAGAGCTAATAAGTAGCCTGACCTAATGGGCCAATCAGTTTATAATCTTATGGAGTCTTGTGAGTGATTTTCTCTTTGGGGCATGCTGGTTGTGGGGTACTGGGTGGGACAGATACCCCAACAAGCCGGCCCTCATGTTACAGTTTACAAAATAGCAGTCTTCCACATGCAGTTTTTACACACATTTTAGGCAGCTCTGGACGCCCACACTCACTGCTCAGCCCTGCCCTCCTCTCCTGTCCTCCCTCTAACCCTATCACATTTGCCTCTGCAATTCCCCCTTCCGCTTTGCTCTCTCATCCTCCGCACCACCTCCCTTAAAGCCTTTTGTAGCCTCCTGTACCCCTTCCTACGTTTCTGACCTTTGACCTTGTTTACTCCCACCAAGATCCATATACTTACAATCAGAAGCTAAGACTGTCTTAGCTGTTTGTCTTTCTGAGTCTGTGTTACCTTGCCTAGCTCTATCCATTGTCCTGCAAACGTCACAATTCCACTCTACTTTATGGGTGAATACAAGCCCACTGTGTCTATGCACCACATTTGCGTTATCAGTTCATCTGTTGATGGATATCTAGGCTGACTCTGTTTCCTTCGTATCCAGCAAAGAGTGGCCGTCAACACGGATGCGCAAGGTGAGTCTGCGCATGTGTCAAGGCAAAAGCTTTAGATTGTGGGACTCCGCTAGAGCTCCTGCTTCACTAACCTGGCTCCTCCCCTCCTGCTCCTGCCGCACACACTCTACCCCCCACCCCCCCACCCCACCCCCGCTTTCCTCTTGCAATAGAATCTATGTTTGAGGCATTCTCTTTCTTTCCCAAGTCGGTGGGCAATTCTGAACATACAAGATATCTGCCCTGCAAACCTGTTATGCTAAGCTTGCAGAAGTGCATGATTTGTGCTAAGGATTCAGGGAAGGACAACTTTGAAGCCCCCAATAGCTAGGGGAAAGGTGAATAAGGTGGTTCCTGCAGGGTCTTCGGAGAATGTGTGTCTGGCCTCTTGTGTTCTGAACGGCAGCTACTTGAGCTTGGTCAATGAATACATCCATGCATGAAAAGCAGAGGAGCTGGGATTTGGTTCTCCATCTGTTTCTGCCCTTCTAGGTGACCTCTTTGCTACTCTTTAAACTTACCAGTAAGGTATAGGAAAAGTAGTCAATGCAAAGTAATGTGGTACCAAAAGATGGGGAGCTGTTCCCACCAAAGTCTGCTCAGGCTGCCCACGGTACACAGTGAATCCTAAATCATTTCTAACCTGAACCATGAACCCTGCTCTGAGGAGACTCCAGCATCTGCTCACATTTTGCTGTAGCTTCTGTCCATCTGCCACAATTTCACTGTTTTACCCCAGACAGCTGCGTTCTGTACCAGGGCTGACACATGGTGGATTTGGAATAACTAAATGAATACAACTTGGCCAATGGAAAACACAAGAAGAGGCTTTTTTCCTGCCCAGTCCCACAGCCGCTTTTAAAATAAGCACTCAGAGGCTTAATATTAGATATAAATGTCTGACCAATGGCTCAGACTTATTACTAGCTAGTTCTAACAATTAAATTAACCCATTTCTATTAATTTAAGTATTACCACATGGCTGTGTCATTACTGGTCTGCTGGCATGTTGTTCCTTGGGCAGCTGGATGGCATCTCCCAGATTCCATCCTTCTTCTCCTGTATCTCTGGCTTAGATTCCCCACCTGGCTCTATCCTGCCTTGCCATAGGCCAAAGCAGCTTTATTTACCAACCAATGAGAGCAACACATATTCACAGCAGAGAGAAAGACATCCCACAGCAAGAAACATTCCTTCAAACTTTGACTTATGTACGAAACAAGGTCACATTATGTATCCCTGACTGGCCTGGAACTCAGTGTGTAGGTCACATCCACCTTGAGCTCATGGATATCAGACTGCCTCCATCTCTTGAGTGTTGATATTAAAACCATGTACCCCCATATCAAACTAGCTTTTTGTTCTAGTGTTAGGACACTGTGGACCACAAGAAGACAAGACTTGGACATTCTTTTTCTATGTTTTATCACCAACCCCCAGAAGATACATGTACACGATAGGCAATTCATAAATATATGTGAAATGAATAAGGAAATCAACTACACCCTTTCTGTTTTCTGCTATCGAAATATACTTGCTTCAATAAACTGATATTAATGATAATAATATTTTTGAGAATATTTTTCTTAGAAAACATCTAAGTAAATAATTATTTTTGAAGATTTGTTGATCTGTAATGCCTGCAATTGGAAACCTCTAGACTAGAGAATTTGTTGATGGTCACTCAGTCTTGTAACCCCTCTGACACTGAATAAAAATGCTTCAAAGATCTTCAGACAAATCGTGACAGGTGTCTCCCTCCGAGGTTTGCATGACCTGGATTGAGACTGTGGAAACTAGCCGAGTATGACGGCACAGCCTGATATCACAGCCATCGAGAGGCTGAGGCAGGAGACTTGTGAACTCCAGACCCTTGTTGGCTCACACCTTCACTCACAGAGCATCTCACCACTTCAGTTACCAGACTCCCTTGACAGACAGTTGTACCGCCCAATCTCCAGCTGAGGTAGGAAAGGCCCCTTGTCTCTGCGGCTACAGTGTCATCACCAGTGTATGCACTACTAGGAAAGAGACTGAAACCAGCTCAGCCACACACAAACCTTAGCAATTCTGTGTAAAACCCTTATATAGCCAGTTTTGTGGCTTATGAAGTCGAAGCTTCTGTGTAGAGATTTTCAGGACTGCTGACATTTCAGGCGAGGTATTCTTTTTGTGTTTCCCCCATATTTTGGATATGAGTGTTTTGCCTGCAAGTCTATCAGTGCACCTCTTCCTTTCTGTGCCTGGTGCCCTCAAAGACCAGAAAAGGGCATCAGAGAACTGGGGTTATAGATGTTTGTGAGCTGTCGTGTGGGTGCTGGGAATCAAACTCTGGTCCTCTGGAAGAGCAGCCAGTACTCTTAACCACTAAGCCATCTCTCCAGGTCCTGGACCATTCTTTATTGTGGAGGCTGCCTTCAGTATTGTAAGAAGTTTGGGCCACATCTGTGGCTTCTACCCACTAGATGCCAATAGCACCCTCCCGCCTGCAGACAGAGCCTCTGGAAGGGCAATGAGGGTGTGCACAGTTCTCTGCAGTTAAGAACTTCTCACTCCTAGGAGCACTTTGCAAACCAGGTTCGCTCCCCACTGGGTTCAAATAACATCTCATCAGAACCAGACAGCCACATATCTGTAAGCCTCTTGAAACAGGACCAGGAAAATTTTTTAGACTATGGGCACTGATGAAGAAGTTTTAGGCTGCTGGGCATGCTCAAAGCGTGCTTCCTGTTCATTCATTACAGTGTCTTGTCAATACGTCGACTCAATATGCCATGAACACCATTCTACTGCCAGGAAAAAAAAAATCTGACATCAATTGTGAATATTAACAAAAACCCAGTGATAAAAGAAAATAAAGAGCACTGGAGGGCAGACATCAACCACTTCAAGGGTAATGCACTTTTGAGTCTAGACAGTCGAATGTTAACTGACCAACCCTGAGGCGTGCGATGTGTGGCGCCCTCTTCACACAGAGGCGATTTTCAATAGCGACAACACAAAGTAGGTGTTTTCGTCTCAGAACTCATGAGGCTGAGCAGGTTGAGCAGGAGGTTGGCCTGTTTGCAATCAGTCTGAACCACACAGCATGTTCCAAGGCAGCTTAGGCTGAAGAGTTGGACCCTGCTTTAGAAAGAAATGCTTGGGTGTGGCAGCACACAGCTCAAATCGCAGCACGTGGGAGGGAAATGCAGGAGGATCGTTGGGTAGGAGAGCAAAGACATCTTCAGTCAGTTTGGGGCTAACCCGAGCTCCATGAGACCTTGCCTCGATGTCAATAAATAGATCAAAATGAAAGAAAGAAAAAGAAAGGCAACCCAACAGCTTGAAGGACGGCAGGTTAGGCATTCCAGATGTTGGTGCTGCTGCTATTATTTTAGTGGTGTTACTGATTCATTAAATCCCCAAGGTGGAAATCCACTGCCCCACACCAGACAGCTTGTTTATGAGCGGCTGTGAGGAAGAGGCAAGTCCCTCCACAGGGACCCTTGCACTCAGACTGCTCTTGCATGCGGTTTGCTGCCCTATTTTAATGAAAACCAACGTCCCCAGCCACTTTTCCCAACTGGCAATGAGGCTGGCGTACAGCAGAAGTCAGCTCAGAGTCCATGTTGGGGGTGAGTTACATGACTGCCAGCCAGAGTTTGTTCCGCAGCAAGTTCGTGTGTAGAAGAATGCACAAGTTGCAATTAATTCCCAGCGAAGTCGCTCCTCAAGTTAATTAGAAATGCAAAGTGTGAGTCTAAATGTTATGAGATTATAAAATGGCTTAATAATGGGAACAATGAGATTGAAGCATATGCATTCTGGCCATGTAAATATTTTCTAACAGTGCCAATCTGATTTCATTTGCCTAATCATGCCATTGATATGCAGCCACCAGCCTGCAAATAGAAAGGCTGAACTGCAACAGATCACCCTTCTAATGTCATAATTATTAATCTTGGAGGGAAATGGAGCTGCCACAGTCTGATGCAGGCTGCTGGGCCCCTTGAATTGAAATGGGGATGAGCAGTGCTGGGGAAGGAGGAGGAGGTGATGCACAGGCCCCAGCATCCCTCCTCAGCCTCCTGACCAGTACTTAGGTAATTAGAAACTCAACAAATTATAATGGCTAGAATGCTGGGGAGAGTCTGGGCATCAGTTCCCCCAGCCCTCAGCAAAACACTCTTTCTCTCTCTCTCTCTCTTTCTCACACACACATGCATACATGTTGAGTAAAAGAATAAGAGGGACCTTTTTGTGGCATCGGTGGCACCCAAGACTGAGAGTCCAGGTGACAGATGAATGGGGATCGGGCTGAGCAGGGCAGATGCGACTTCTCTTTGCTTCCTCCATCTTGCTGGAGGGCTCCATATCTTGCACACACAAAATCCCACTCCTAACTGAACCAGCTGACCACATTCCTTCCTTTGGGAACTCGCTAGCCTGTCTTGTCTCTCCATTTTGAATATAAACAATGTAGTCAGGATATTCTCGGTACTTCCCATGGCAGAGTGTGCATAGTGTGTGTGTGTGTGTGTGTGTGTGTGTGTGTGTGTGTGTGTGTGTGTGTTACAGCATATGTGTGTAGGTCAAAGGACAACCTCAGCTGTCTTGGTCTGAGACAGGGTTCTTTGCCATCTGACACTGAACACACCAGGTCAACTGGCCCACAAGTTCCTGAGGAGCGACTTGCCTCCTCCCATCTCACTACATCCACTTTCCGGCTCACTGGTGGTAAGAGTGTTGGGGCTACAGGTGTGCAATGCTCTGTCTTGTTTTGCTTTGGGGAATCTGAACTCAGGCCCTCAGGCCTACACAGCCAGTACCTGGGGAGTCATCACCCCAATCCCTCCCCCAGGTCATTTAACATGGGAGTGTAAGTGTGGCTTGCAGATCCCCACTGTTGTAGGCCAGAACTTTCGGTACCACAGTGAAGATACAGCTGCTGGGCAGGATATGATGAAGGCACGGGTTTAAGTTCTGAACTTACACTTCACTGTGTGATGGTGGGCGAGTCACCTGGCCCCTGGGAGTCTCCACTTTCTCATTTACAATCTGGGAATTTGTAATACCTGCCTAACAGTTTGGCTGTAGAGCATTATTTAAGACAAAAAAAAAATTGAAATCACTGTTTAGTTACAGACCACCTTGTTTCAAAAGGATCTGGAGCAACCAGACCGCCCTGCAGAAAATACCAAGTGCTATGTGAGCCTTTAAAATGCAAATGCTCAGCCCCAAGTTTCTCTGCTCCAAGCAGTCTCCTTCTAGCCAAAGAAGCTGTCACCGATAAACAAACACAAGGCCCAGTGGGCTTGCTGAAGATACCCTACAGACCTGCCAGGTGCAGCTAGTTCAGCCCAGGTGGGTGTAAAACAGTGCCCAGAGGCACCAGGCATGGCAGGCAGGTAGGCATGCGCTGTTATGATGAGTGGAGAAGTGGGGAAGAAAGCGAAGAGGAGCAGTCCATGTGCTATGGAGAGAGGCAGAACTGAAGACCTAAAGGTGGCGAGAAACAAGCTGATGACTTCCAGGCCTGGGATGCTGTCCAGGGCCATGTCTAGGTCCATGGCCCTACCACAGCCAGGGTCTTTGTGAGTGTCCATGGCTCCTGTTACCACTGAAGGCTGATGCCCGGGGTCTGGGCTCCACCTGAGGCCATGTTGGTGTCCGAGAGTCATGGTGCCACCATGTCATGCAGATCAGAGTGTCCAGTGATGCCATCCAGTGAGATGGTGACATCTGGGCCTCACCTGCTACTTACGACCATGTCTAGGTCTGTGATCCTACAGCAGGGGTTGGTGTTGATGTCTGTGACCATACTGCCATCAAACGCCACACAGATGGCCTTGTTGGTGTCCATGGCCAGAGTTGGGGGTTGGGGAAGGATACCAGATCCTGTCACACCCTTTGCTGGCCCTGGGAGATCTGGTCCTGTCCTACCTGGGAGAGTTCACCCTTCAGAGAGCTGGCCTTGTTGACCACAGCCCTGAGGAAACAGGCTCCAACCCTCAACAAGTTGTGTGCACAGGAGAGCTGGCTCTGTTCCTTGCCTGAGGGGGCGGTTCCAACAGAGGCCTGAACTGAGCAACTCAGCTACCGCCCAGGCCCACATCCAGGGATTTGAGTCGGCCCACCCCAACATCTACCCAATCTACAACCTGTTGGAGAGCATGAAGGGACTGGTTCATAGGAACCCTAGCTGCAGGATCTCCATGACTTGAGGCAACAGCAGGCTATCCAAGAAGGGTTTGGGTGAGGATCCAATATTAACCAGAAGACAGGGGCCTTGAACCAGATCACCAACTCAATGCAATGAACACTTGCAAGTAAAGCTGTTTGGACCAAAGGGTCTACTGCATGACACACTGCAGCTCCCAATGCCGCTAAGACAAATGAAGAGATGATGGAGAGGCAGGAAAGATGAAGGAGAGAAGTGCTTCACTTTGTATTGTTTTAATTAATTTTTTAAAACTTTCTATTGGGGTAGGGTACTGAAAAGATGAAGGATGAATATGGAGAGACGGGGAAATGAGTGAGACTGGGGGGCATGGTGTGAAATTCCCAAAGAATCAATTTTAAAAATGATGTTTAAAAAATTTCTAAAGAAACACTGGGCTGGGCTGGAGAGATGGCTCAGCAGTTAAGAGCACTGACTACTCTTCCAGAGGTCCTGAGTTCAATTCCCAGCAACCACATGGTGGCTCATAACCATCTTTAATGAGATCTGGTGCCCTCTTCTGGCCTACAGGCAGGATACTGTATAAATAAATAAATAAATAAATAAATAAATAAATAAATAAACAAACAAACTAACAAATCTTTTTAAAAAAAAAAAGAAAAGAAAGAAACACTGGGCCAAAATATCTTGTCTTTAGGACTGATAGAATTATATCAAATCTAGACATACCTTTTCTTCTACTTTTTTAAAAGTTGAACAGATTATTTCATTTCCTTAGACCATTTATAAAGCAGGTGTGAGTGTAAAGACTGAGATGACAAGCCGTGCTGTGGTGGCACACGCCTTTAATCCCAGCACTCAGGAGGCAGAGGCAGGCGGATCTCTGTGAGTTCGAGGCATCCTGGTCTACAAGAGCTAGTTCCAGGACAGGCTCCAAAGCTACAGAAAAACCTTGTCTTAAAAGCCAAAACAAAAACAAGCCAACAAACAAAAAGACTGAGGTGACATAAATAAACCCTTGCCTGACTCTCAGAGAGCTCTGTGTTCTACTGGTTAATACCGTTATTGCTTCATAACTTGTTATTGTTGATATTATAACAGGAATGATGCTATTCTTTTACATCATTAATTAGTCATTATTATTCATTATCAAATAAGTAATGGGGCTTCACTACGAACTCCGGGAGACCCACTAATGTATGAATATCGCCCCAAACATAATCCTCAACTGCCTTCTTAACAGCCTACACACAGAGCGGTGAACTGATATGTTATGTTATGATATGTGTCTAACTGTAAGGTGTGGCCTATAGGAACAGCAATCGCTAACTCTTAGAGGGCACTACATCTGTGGAGGCACTGCCTAAAGAACTCTATAGAACTAATATAATCCCTGTAACAGCTCTAATGAAGTTGGTTCTACCCACATCTTGCTGCTGAAGAAACAGACCTAGGTAGAGGGCTCAGTGGAGAAGGTACTTGCTGTGCAAGCAGAAGGAGCCGAGTTCGGAGTCCCAGGACACAAGCAAAAGCCAGGAGCCACAATGAATGTCTGGAATCTCTGGGGAGGTGGAGTCAGGCAGATCCCTGGGGTTTGCTGGCCTGCCAATTCAGTCAACCTGGTTACTCCAGATTCACTGAGAGACCTTGTCCCCAAAAAATAAGGTGGGGAGCAATGGAGCAAGATACCAGAAGTCGATCTCTGGCTTCCATCAGCGCAGGTGCAGGCCCTTGCACTCGCACGAGAAAGAGAAGAAACTGAGGCACACCTTCTCTGAAGCTCAAGTATCATCAGACTGTAGAACTGTAGAATCAAAACCACCGAGTCTGTTGTCAGACTCTACCTGTGTCTCTCCAGGGTTACTGAACCACACCTGGCTCCTTCCTTACTGCGAAGGGTTTCGCTCCCACGCCTTCCTTGGAGCCTTCAAATGGTAGGCCAGAGAGGGTTTGAAAGATCAATGCAGTGTTGTCAGACAGCTTTTGTTCTGAGCCTGCAGGCAGAAGGTGTACCATGAGCTGTGTCAGCCTGCACTGCTCACTTGGAAACCTTTCTTGTTTGCTAGTCCACTTGCCCGGCGCCTGTGGACACTGGAATGAGCAATCATGGACTGTAAGAAATGGAAGAATAGAGCACTCGGTCCTTTCCGCTCGGCCATTCTCCTGCACTGAACACAGCCATGTCGCCCAGCCCAAATGTCATGATCTTGAAGTCCAACTTCCACAAGGACTCCGCAGCAGCAAGTATACACTTGGTTCAACAAGCCAGCACACAAGATCTGCAGACGCAAGGCCAGGCAGGCGGAAGCATACCCAGCACCCCGTGTCCGGGCCCATCAGGCCCATCGTGAGTTGCCCCACAGGGAGATACCACACCAAGGTCCGAGCTGGCAGGGGCTTCAGCCTGGAGGAACTCCGGGTGGCTGGTATCCATAAGAAAGTGGCTCGCACCATCGGCACCTCTGTGGACCCAAGGAGGCCAAACAAATCTACAGAGTCCCTACTGGCCAACGTGCAGCGCCTGAAGGAGTACCGTTCCAAGCTCGTACTTTCCCCAGGGAGCCTTCTGCTCCAAAAAGGGGAGATAGTTCTGCTGAAGAACTTAAATTGGCCACCTAGCTAACAGGACCTGTGATGCCTATCTGGAATGTTTATAGAAAGCCAAAGTCATCACAGAAGAGAAGAATTTCAAGGTTTCTGCCAGTCTTTGCATGGCCCCAGGCCAATGGCCGGCTCTTTGGCATCCAAGCAAAGAGGGAAAAGGAAGCTACAGAGCAAGATGTTGAAAAGAAAAAATGACGTGCTGTTGGAATAGTGAAATAAATTTTCCATAAAGCAAAAAAAAAAGAAAGGAAAGACAGGCAGAAAGAAAGAAAGAAAGAAAGAAAGAAAGAAAGAAAGAAAGAAAGAAAGAAAGAAAGAGAGAGAGAGAAGAATTTCAATCTGGTCTTTGAACTTCAACCTTAGCAGGTTGCCCCATTTGGGAAAGTGTGGTGCTCTAATAGTTGGGCTCAAATGAGTTGGCGGCTGCAATCTGAGAAGAATGTCCTCTCAGCCCTCATTCAGGGCAAGAGTCTTGAAGCTAGGGAGGCCTGCAAGGCTCTGAAGTGAGAAATTCAGTGTGCTTTACTTGGGACTCTGGGTTTGAGGCTCAGGCCTTTTTTCTGCCTTCAGCCATTTACCCATCCAGAGTCTTTTTTCTTTAAATACTTATTTATTTATTATATATACAGTGTTCTGCCTGCATGTATGCCTGCAGGCCAGAAGCAGGCACCAAACCTCATGTGAGCAACCATGTGGTTGCTGGGATTGAACTCAGGACCTCTGGAAGAGCAACCAGTGCTCTTAACCTCTGATCCTCCAGTCCCCAGAGTCTTTGAAACAGAGCTCCCCAAAGGCAGGCTCTTGTCACTAGGCACCTCTCCACTGCAGCTCGGTTCCAGACTGCATTATCAGAATTCTCCCTCTCCAGGACACATCTAAGCTCCCAGCAGTTAGCTGCCAGACCACAGAGAAGAAGGCTTGGGGGATTATTGTAAGGAGGTTTTCCACAGCATCAGCAGCTGGATAGAAGGAGGCAGTTGACTTAGCTCTCTAAGTACAGCCAAGGGGCAGCAGGAGCGAGATGCAGTCAGTTGATGCTTGGTATCCATGAGAAATAAGTTTCTGGATACCTTGCACACACAACATCCAACGATGCTCAGGTCCAGCTCATAGGAAGATGTGCAGTTTACATATGTGTCATTTGCTTGCTTGTTTTGAAACAGGCTCTCATACCATAGACAAAGCTGGCCTGAAACTCACTACACAGCCTAGGCTGGCCTCTAACTTGTAAGCCTTCTGCTTTAGTCTCCCAGGTGCTGGGATAGCAGCAGGCATGGGCCACCATGAAATTGTCTCTAGATGGCTTCATTGCCTGTACAGTGCCAACGCTAAGCAAGTGAGTACGCTGTATTGCTGAAAGCTTGAAGACAAGATCTGAAACCAGAAAGGGGACCGTGAGGTTGGGGAATGGCGTTGAGGAAGGAGGGAAGAAACAGGACATGTAAAATGAAAGAAGAAAGAGGCCATCGGGAGTGGAAGGGTTCAAGGGGGATGGGGGGGAGAGGAGGGTGAGAATCAAGAAAACAAAATCACGTCTAAAAATGCCATAATGATCCCTAACATCTTGTATGCTAATTAGAATTTTTTTTTTCTCGAGACAAAGTTTCTCTGTGTAACAGCCCTGGCTATCCTGGAACTCCTTTTGTAGACCAGACTGGTTTGGATCTCACAGAGATCTGCCTGCCTCTGCCTCCTGAGTGCTGGGAATAAAGGTGTGGGCCACCACAGCCCAGCTAGAATTGTTTTTTTAAGTTTTAAATAAGCCAGGGTTGGAAAGGTGAGTCAACAAGGAAACATACTTGCCACCAAGCCTGACCACCCGAGTTTGATCCCTGAGACTTACAAGGGCAGAATCAACTCCCACAAGCTGTCCTCAGACCTCCACCTGTATGCCATGGCATATACTCTGCCACAATGGAGTAGTAGACCCAGGTACATACACAAACATGGGGGTGGGGCCTGGAGGGAGGGAGGGAGAATGAAAAAATTAAATAGTGGTCTGGGAAAAAAACAAAAAATTCAAACACATTCAGTATTTAGTACAAGTGCAATTTTTTTCAAGTATTTTTCAATATGACCATTTTGGGTATAGCTCAGTGGTAGCATGCATGCTAGAATGTATCAGATCATGTCGTTCTAGGCTGAAAAAAATGGCACTTACTGTGTGAGACCGATGACCCAAGTTCAATCCCTGAATCCCATAATGGAAGAAGACAATCAACTCCTAAAAGTTGTTCTCTCTCTCTCTTTCTCTCTCTCTCTCTCCTTCTCTCTCTCTCTCTCTCTCTCTCTCACACACACACACACACACACACACACACACACACACACACGGGAGAAAAAACAAGACCTTGGGGCTAGAGAAATGGCTCAGTGGTTAAGAGCACTGGCTGCTCTACCAGAGGTCCTGAGTTCAATTCCCAGCAACTAGATGATGGCTCACAACCATCTACAGTGAGATCTGATGCACTCCTCTGGCCTGCCAGCATATATGCAGGCAGAATACTGTATACATAATAAATTTTAAAAAAGAAGAAGAAAAAGAAGAAGAAACAAGACCTTAGGTTCCATCCTAAGCACTGCTGAGAAAAATTAAATATTTTCTGTTTACTAGACTGGGTTGAATCTGCAGACACAGGGCCTGCCTGTTCAGCACAATAGTTATGAGTCCAGAGGCTGAAACAGGAAGGTCAGGGCCTAAGTCTTGGCTTCCCTTCTGTGTGTTACCTTGGGCAAGTCCTTAGCCTTTTAGTGCTACTGTTCCTTATTTTCAAAAAGAACTAATTGGAAGTAATACAGCCCTTAGCTTGGACCACTGTGGTGATTAGGTTAGCCCACACAAACCATTTACAGTAGGGTATGATACACCATACTCAATCATGTAAAAACTATTTTTGTTGCATGCAGATCCAGTGTCTCGGAGGTATAAATGTGGTTTCTACATCTGACCCATCCCCCATTCCTTTGGCCAGTCATCCCTATAACCTTGCTCTGGATGGACACAAAGGAAGGACTCTCACGGGACTCTGGTGGGCAAATGATAACAGGTTGGACCCAATTAGAACAAGATCCCTGGACCAGATGTTGCTTGTATGCAGAGGATGGGATGAAAGAATTGGTTCCAGGGGCTTGGGACCTGCTTGTAAAGATGCTAATTGATTTCTTGCTCACAATTTTTTACCCTTAAATGAACAAGAAAGAGGATATCACTGAGGCTCATGTGTTTCATGGGCTAATACATGGGTCCAGAGAGAGGAGAAAACTGGCTTTGTTTTTCTCTCCGTAAGAAACATAGTCTCATTTATCCCAGGCAAAGACTTAATTCCTGCAGATCCTCAGAGCTGGAAGTGGATAAAGGTTACCCTCAGAACTGCAAGGGAGTACTGCCTCTTGCACACCCTGAGCCAAAGGCCTGGGAAATCCAGGTGGGTTTGACATTTTCTCAATAGGGAGTTTGGGGAGAGGGGCAAGGATGAAGCCCTAGTCTTAGAAACTGGCGATGGGAAGAATCAGACCCAACAACAGAAGAGGTCCTGTAAGAATTACTTCACCCTCAAACTCTGTCTCCTGCATCTTTGCCTCTTGTTACAATGTCGAGTGGACTGTATCAATTTGGTGACATCACTGTCTTTAAGAAGAATTTTGTCTTGAGTGTAACATGGGACACTTACTGCATGCCCTTTGTGTTTTCCCATTAACACATTAAATCCTCACAGAAACCCTACAAGATAGATACACAAACTATCCCTGAGCTACAAAGCAACTGAAAGGCAGAGGTCACGTGTAGATTGAACTCAAAAGTCTGACAGAGTCCCTCACCTCGGTTCTTCTTGTGCCTCCAAACCTTAGCACTATCTGAGCTTACTGTGCTGTACTGAATTAAGAGCACGGACAGTGGGGGTACTGATGCCGTGAGCTTAATGCCAAGGGCTCTATAAATATTAGCTGAAGAACTGACTGCCAAGAAGATGACCTGAGGCTAGCCAGATGGCTCGGCGGGTCAAGGCTCCTGCGGCCAAACCTGACGCCCTGAGTTCGATCCCCAGGAACCACATGGTAGAAGGAGAGAACTGATTCCGTCAGTTTGACTTCTGACCTCCACAGGTGCACTGTGGCCGGGATGCACACACATACACACACACAGGGTAAATAAAATAAACAGTGAAGCTGTGGTTCTGTCACAGCAGCAGTCGCCCACCTGGAGGTAATGGCGGAAAGAGGGAGGGAACCGATGGGGAGCTACCTCAGCTGCTCGGCCATGCACATCAGTTCTAGGATGTATCCTGTGTCATAGGAATGCAGGCCTTGTGCATGCAGGAAAGCTGTGCTACACTGCGCTACATCCTCAGCTCCCTCCTTTCCATTCTTGAGACTTTCTATCGCCTCCTCTAGTCCAAGGCTGATTACCACCTTTCCTTTCTTTTCCTTCTTACGGCTTTGAGTGGACGTGCGTGGTATATGAATGTGTACACAGGTGTGCACAGGTACACTGACCCAGGTACCTGTGGAAGCTAAAGGCTAATGACTTTATTAGTTGCTTCACTATTCACAGTTTTGACTGGGCAGGGTGGTCACTGAGCTCTGCCTGTCTCTACTCCCGACCTCTGAGAATCCAGGTGCAAGCCACTGCATCTGGCGTTTATGTGGGTGTGGGTACTAAGGAGCCAAACTTGGGTTCTCATGCTTGTGTGGCAAACTCACTGGACCCTTTCCCCTGGTCCCACACCTCCTTCTTTAAAAAGAAAACTTCATTTACCTATGTGCATGAGTGCTCTATTTGCATGTATGCCGGCGTGACAGGAGGAGGATCAGACTGAAGAGGCTATTTAGATTTCCATTATAGATGGCTGTGAGGCTCTGTGTGGGTGCTGGGAATTGAACCCAGGACCTCTGGAAGAATAGTCAGTGCTCTTAACCTCTGAGCTATCTCTCTATTACCACCATCTCCTTTAACACACACTTGCCTTTTTCTCAACTTAGGAATGAATCCTGCTGGTGTCATCCCTCTGAATGTCAGACTCCTCTGTTTTTGCTAGGTTAATATTTCCAGGAAACAATTTCAATTGAGCAAAGCCTGGCACTCCAGGTGCCTTCCTGAGTCCTTCGAAGCTTTCCCATCCTCCCAAACCCACTGCTCCATTTCAGACACAATTTTACATATTTATATTTTGTCTCTGAGTTTGTTACCAAGTCAGGCTCTGGGCATCTGTAGTAGAAGAGAATAACAGAAAACTCTCTGTTTTTAATTATTAATTTTTTTCAAGTTCAAAGCTTTATTGTGCAAGACAGAGGACCACACTTCTGCCTGCCCACCTCCAAACTTTTAAATTGCTATTGCTCTGAGACCCTGGTGACACCCTTCATGATCTCCACTGGAATTTGAAGAGAGTATAATCAAGAAAGCTCAAAGCTTCCTTCCTTAAACACAGGCAGTATATTATATTACAGTTTGTCTTTACATTGAAGATGAAAACCACACTGAAATTTACCATTAAGCTAAACTTATTTTTCCTTCTTAAATGTCTTTGCTACATACTTTTAACTATTCTTGTGACTTCTTGTCCTTCATTTTGTGGTGTATACAATGTCTTCATCCTTTTTTGGAACTTTTGTATCTTTCTTGGCACCCCGAGTTACTTTGGGGCTAGGTTCACTGTCCAAGGTGGCTCCAGTTTTTCAGGATCTCAAAGACCTGGCATCTGAATCTCCAGAGACTCCTTTCTCTTTCTGAGTCTTCAAGGTTTCTACACCAGTCTCACTTGTTTTCTCCTCTGCTGCACGAGGCTGGGGGATCTCACTCTGTCCTCCAGACCCTAAGCACGTTCTTTTTCCACTGACTTTGCCCCTAGGTGTAGACTTCCTGTCTCCATCATCTGTGTTTTGCAGCTCTGATTCCTGGGAGCTTCTCACGGTCTTCTCGTTTGTCTTCCTCCCATCCTTCTCTGCAGTTGCACCAGCCTTGGGTCTTGGATGCTTTTCACTGGTTTTCTCTCAGTGTCTGGAGGGCAGAGGCAGTTTCTGATCTGGAGGGGTGGGGTTTTCTACTTGGGTTTCCTGTTCTGCTTTCATGACGTTGCTAATCTGCTCTTCCACTGGTTCGGTTTTGATTGACATGATTCTCAGGTGTTTCATCTACATGGGTCCAGGTAACATGTACCCATTGCTGGGAGCAGCCCTCTGTTTCTTAGGTGTAGGCTTCTTATCTGTTACTTCCTGCTTTGGAGTCACAGAGCACAACCCCCTGGTTCTTGGAACCCTCCATCTCTTGCAGACTTCCTCTTGGAGGACAGGAAAGTGTTGCTTTTGTTTTGTGATTCTGCAGGGTCTCTGGTATTCACCGACATTTCCACAGTGTCCTCTTTAGAGGACCTTAGCACTCTCCTGCTTGTTCTCAGAGGTTTTATGGGGCCTGGCGTTCGCTGTACCTTGCTCTTAAGGGTCTTAAGGTGTCGTGCTTTAGTTTCTCAGTGTGCTCTGATATTTGAATTATTTTTTGGAGTCACCCTAATTATTAAATTTTTAATTTTTGATTATTTCGTACATATATAAATGTACTATAATCACATTCACTCCCTCGACCCCATCTTATCCCCTCCCGGACTCACTTCTTCCCATATAGTCTTCCTCTGATTTTCACGTCTTTTCGTTTGACATTTAGGTCTTGTGCAGGTAGCCACAACTGCTGCGTGTTCATGATCTCCAAGGCTGAGTCACATTCAAGCTTCATCGCACCCCTCTGACTTCTTTCCGCCCCCTCTTCCTTGATGCTCCCTAAGCCCTAAAGAAGTAACTTAGACGTTCTAGCTAGGGCTGAGCATGTAACAGTCATTCTAGGGCTGAGCTTTACCAGTCATGAGACTCTGAATTCGTTGTCTCCCTCAGACTCAGGCTGATAGCAGCACTAGACCATGAGTACAAACGTAAGTATTTAGAAAGCACTTTAGCTATAAGTCATACCAACAATACCAAGTTCCCTCCCAGGGCACGCGGCCTCCTTAGCCATAAGCTTTTGATCAGGTTTACAGAACTGGACATGCCTTCCCTCCCATAGGGTGGACCTCGGATTCTAGCAGAAAGTGGCTGGTAACCCTCCCCCACCCCCAAACTCCTCAGTCTTATCACTATTGCACCAATGGCCACATCTCACTGCCAGGTCAGTACTGTAGCACATAGGAGTCACTATTATACTCTATTATGTAGCCCTGGTTGTCCTGAAACTTGCTGTGTAGACCAGGCTGGACTCAGACGCACAGAGATCCACCTGACTCTACCTTCAGCGTGCTGGAATTAAAGTCATGAGCTACCATGCCTGGCTCAGAGTCACAGTTTTTAAAGTCAGACAAGTCTGGGGTTTGACCCTCTGCCCTCTCACTTAGAGGAGCAAGCACTTGGTCAAGTTATTTAATCTCTCTGATTCTTTGATTTCATGTCAAATAAAAATAACAACAACCTTGCAGAATTGTCAAGAAGTTCGATGGACTCAACACTATTGTTGAGCATCTTCTAAGTGGTCAGCATCATTGGCAGTGCAGTGAAGAAACCATGGAGCTGCCGTCTAGCGAAGATGGAAGTGGCGTGAGTATTTGTGAAGCACCTGTGCCACGCGTGTCCTTCTGTCCCGCCAGACAGCTCCCAAACAGTGGCACAGAGACTTCTTATTAATTACGAAACTTTAGCTTAGACCTCTCTCAACTAGCTCTTACAACTTGAGTTAACCCCTTTATATCAATCTACGTCCTCCCACTTGGCGTTACCTCTCTTCTATCTTGCACCTCCTGTTTCATCTCGGTCTGGCTGGTGACTCCATCTTTCTTTTTTTACAGAGATCTCACTGCCCAGAAGTCCCGCCTATACCTCCTGCCTAGCTATTGGGTGTTCAGCTTTTTAATACACCAGTCACAGCAATACGTTTCCTGACTACGTGGGCATAGCCCACAACACTCCTGTTCCTGTTCGTATTTGCCACGCAGTTGCCTCGATGAATGCTAATTGCTTTTCCCTTTAAACACCTCCAAATGCCTCGTAACAGGTGTTATTCCGTTTTCTACCCAAGGTCACATTAAGCAGAGATGTTGAATGTCTTCAGGTTCAAGTGAAAATTGAGGAAGTTCCTTCAAGGAGGGGCAGTGTCTTTTTGTTTGGTTGGTTTTGGGTTTTGTTGCTGTTTGGTTTTCTTCTGTTTGGAGAGGGGCCCATCTTGTTGGCTGATGTGTACTCTCAGGCTCTCAATGTGACACCATTCTCACAGCATGTTGTTTTTCCTTAAACTCAGTAGCTGCCCCTTAAGCAGCTTCCGTCTTAATCGGCAATTCCAACTCTGCAACTACCTTTGGCCATAGCCAGGCACCTGCTCCACCACAGTCTCTAAAGGAAACTTTACCTAGATCTCTATCTCTTTCTAGAACTCAGGATTCAAAGGTTGAGGTGAAATTCTCACTCAGAGAGGCTGAATAGTAAGTAGCTCACCTTCTCCCCTAGTTTGCACTTCCCCAATAACAAGGCATCCTTCTTCCCAACCCCCACCTAAGAACCCTAGCTACACAGGGTTCCTCCCTATCCCTCCCTGTCAGCTAGTTGCTGACTCAGCCTCCTGACCCCAGGTTAATCTTATTTACTCAAACAAATGTAACACATATTTGCATCATTAAATAAATATCACCAGCATAAACGATTGTAACACACCTTAAACTAAAATTCCATAATAGTCACTAAATACGTACTTGGTGGATCAATAAGGCATAGCTCCACGGCAACTTTGAATGTGCACAAATTTCAGGCCTGATAGTTAGCATTACATGAAAGATCACTGCTTTCTCTGTCTATATATACTGTGTGTGTGCGCATGTGTGTGCATTTTTCCATATATTTGCATATTCATATGTATTATGTATCTTGGGTTTTTGTTTGTTGTTTTGGCTGGTTCAGCTTTGATAGGCAAACAATTTTAAATGTGGGGCTCTTGCAAAAGAAGAATCATACAGGATGCCCAGGCACAGGGTCATGAAGTTCTGCCTGTTTTTGAACTTGCTGTGTACCTGAGGCTGATTTTACATCCACCTCCCAAGTACTGGGATGGCAGGTATGTACTGTCATACCCAGCCATTCTTTGATTATTTTTATTAATTTTTAATTTAAAAAAATCAAAATTACATGTTCATATAGGGTACCCTGTGATGTTTTGCTATATGTACATATGGTTGTATTTATCTCGTACTGTGGTTTGGTTAATTTGTTTTACCTCTCTGGACCCCAATTTCCTCATCTGTAACGTGGGGAAATAGAACAACAGTACCAATACCGCAGCATCATGGAAAGACCAAGGATGATATGTGTAAAAATATCATATAAAAAACAAATAAATAAGTAAAATGTCATATAAAGCCTAAGATGTCCTAAAGAGCTCAGTGAAGCTTGCTGCACAAGCATGAGGGCCTGAGTTTGAATCCCCAGCACATATCAAAAAATCTAGGTGTGGACACATTCACCCTCAACCCCAACACTAGGAAGCTCAGAGACAGGAAGATTGCTGGGCCTTCCTCTCTGCCAGCCTAGCTGCCTCCACTCACACACTCATAAGAGGCATGCTTTTTGAATGTAAATGCACACACAACCATAAATAAATAAATTTTTTTTTTAAATGCTGTAGCTCCGGTACTATCAGCCTGCTTCCAGTGGGCTGTTGAGTTAGTTCTTAACCTGAGACTTGATACAGATAATATACTCCATACTGTGGGTATTGTAAGGACCACATACACGAGCACAATCTATGTTTATTCTCTACCTGCTAGATGGTAGATGGGCAGTAACTGTTAAAGTTGCTGGCTTGAGCACCATAGCTCCATCCCATTTGTCAGCCAGTGTAGACAGAATCTGTCTGCCCCATGATGAGAATAACTCTTCAGTCCCACCGTATAACTAAAGAGTGGCAGCAATCTAAAAGCTCGAGGACTAGAGCGGAGTCTGGTGTTCAGGGACACGTGGCATGCTTCACAGAAGTCAAACATCGTAGGAGCATGCTGGTCATAGGAGCATGCTGATGACAGAGTCCTTTCCCATTGGACGTCCTGTGTGTTCATGTGTTCGCAGCTCTGGGAGACAGAGATTTCCTAGCACAAGGCATTCCCAGAGGTCTTCTTGCTTGCTAGTGGACAACTGAGTCAGGAAAAGGAGAGGTATCCTCTTCCTGGGGTGAGGCTGATGGTACCCAAAGAAAATGTTTTGATTAGAAGTAGAAAGCACCTCAGCAGAGACAGAGAGGTGCAGAGGAACAGAAACAAGTCCCTCCTACTGCACCCTGCTTCCTTACATACAGCCCCGAGAGAGCCTGGAAGTGGAAGGTCCCCACAGAGGAGTCTTGCTTGCTTGTCTGTGATCCTGAGGGTTGGACCCAGGGCCTTTAGCACACGCCAGGAGAGCACAAAGCTACATTCCCAGCCCTCTATTGATTACGAGACAGGAGTCCACTGAGTTGTTCCCACGGGCCTTGAACTTGTGGCTATCCTCTCCGGCCTCAGAGCTGCTGGGAGTACAGACTTTGCCACTAGGCCCAGCCAGGGAGGTCTTGTCCACAGGATCCCCTTCTGTGGTAGTGTGTCTACGCATTTGTGTTTGCACACTGGTGGAGGCCAGAAGGTAACTTCGGGCGTTTCCCTCAATCACTCCCGACTTTATTTACTAGGGCAGGGTCTCTACAGAACCTGGAGCTTGACTGGCAGCACAGGCTAATTTGTCCCTGCCATTGCCTTCCTGTCTCTGCTTCCCGAGTACCGGGAATCCAGACAGGCTTTCACATGGGGCCCTCACACCGCACAGCGAGCATTTTATTCCCTAAGCCATTTCCTCAGCCCCTAAGTTCCTTTCTCTCAAGTGTCTGAGTGCATTTGTCACTGGGGTCCTTTAATTTCAGGTCTACAGTCTCCTCTTCTTTTTAATAGCTAATGAGTTCTTGGCTGATTAGAGTTTTACAGTCACCTATAATTAGGCCTATTTAGTGCTTTTGAATAGGATACTTTTAACCCATTTCCGCCTCTTCTCGTCATTAGGGGCGTCTGCCCAGGTGCACACACACAGGGAGCTGGCACTGCCGAGCGTGGAGGGGAAGGGAAGGTCAAAGGCACTAACGTATGTCAATATACATGTATCCATACATACACACTCACACATAGGACTGCCTGCAGGTGCACACGTGGGAAGCAGGCAAAGGCGAGGGGAAGGGGGTCACAGGGCAAGAGGGCACACAGATGCATACACATTCATATGGGTAAACACTACATGTGGCACCACACACTTTTGGGGTCCAGCCTAGGGACCCCGCAAGCGCAATTAAAGCACCATGCCTCTATATGTATGTTCCATGGGTGTAAGGAAATCATTTGACTGTACGTACATTCAAGAGCACAGCAGGCCATCCTTACCCATGGATTCAGTCACCTGTAGTTTTCCTGGATCCAAAAAACGTGGAATTGAAATTTTTAGAAGAAAAACTGTTTGTAAGTTTCCAATTGTCAGATGACGAAATGTCATGCCCGGTTGTTGCATCCCCACTCGGGTGTGACCTTCCTGTATCTGGTGTAGTCATCCTGTTGTCTGTCCACTAGTTACCTGACAACCACATTGGTCATCAGAGCAGCCCCATAGTGTTTGTGGTCAAGTGTCCCTTATTTTACTTAATAATAGTCCACACTGGGGGTTTTATTACAGTATATTATTGTAATTGTTATATTTTTACCTTAGTTACAGTTTTTAGCCTCTTACTGTGCCCAATTTATACGTGAAGCTGTGCTACAGGCATGGATATTTGGGGAGAGCACAGTATACATGAAATACAGAACTATCCAGACTCAGGCATCCACTAGGGCTCATGTACAGCCTCCCAGCATTTGGGAGATGGAAGCAGAAGGATCAGGATTTCAGGGTCATCTTGCTCATTAGGCTGTTTGTAAACCTAACACAAGCTAGAGTCTTCTGGGAAGAGAGAAGGTCATTGGGAAAATGCCTCCATCAGATTGACCTGTAGACAAGTCTGTGAGGGCATTTTCTTGGTTAATGATGGATGAGGGAGGACTCAGCCCACCGTGGGCAGTGCCATCCTTAGGCAAGTGGTCCTGGTTTGTATAAGAAAGCGACCTGAATGAGTTGTGGAGAGCAAGCCAGCAAAGCAGCATTCGTGTCTTCGCAAGCCGCCTTCCAGTCTTCCACGGCTTCTGCTTCTATCATTGCCTCAAGTTTCATGTCTTGATTGAGTTCCTGACCTGACTAGACTTCTGGGTGGACTGTAAGCTGTGAGGAGAGGAAACCCTTCTCTCCCGGAGTTGCTTTGGGTCATAGTGTTTATCGTGGAAACGGAAAGCGACCTGTGACACTTGTGTTAGCTACTTCTTCTCTTGCCATCATAAAATACCCTAAAAGCAATTCATGAGAGAAGGATTTTGTTCTAGCTCACAGTACCCCAAGGAAGGGCTGCAGTTTCTGCCTAGCCCCAGCCTCTTGTTGTCTTGTGGAAGCTTCCTTTGCAGTTGAGCGAATAGAACAAGAAGTCTGTGTACACAGAGAGAAAGGCCTGGTGTCTTTTTTTTCTGTGAGGACGATTTACAGAATGGACAACAGAAGCGCCCTAAGATTTCTAGACAGAAGTCAGAGGCTAAACGCTTCCTTTGTGATTTTTATACTTTATGGCCTAAACCGTAAGAAACACTTACTGAAGCTAAAAAGGAAGCTAGAACACTCTCCTGTCTTCTCGGGATACTATAGCTTCTTTTTTTTACTTTATTTATTTATTTATTTTTTTTACACTATAGCTTCTTAAATCTAATTCAAAGCCGCTGAGTTCTCAGATGTGGCTCCAGTAAACTCTGGAGCGCCACCTGGTGGACTCCTCCAGAAAGTGGACATGAAAAGAGATCAACGTGTTTTGATAGAGGTGCAGTTCAAAGTAGGGTAGAGACTCCCACCTCTTTACCACCCTACCCCAGTCCCCAAGGAGGCAAAAGATCTCATCTGGCCTGGGGTCAAAGCAGAGGAACCTTCAGTGCAGGTGGGCTAGACTGAAGTTCAGGACTTTCAAGAATGTGTGCAAATTTCTTTACAGATCATTGAAGAAATTGGTGATGGAGAAACAGGATATGCATTAAGGGGGAAGTGCAGGGAGAGATGAGGGTTTCACCCTCCTTAAAGGCTCCGGGGCCTTGGTCTGGGGTCATTTCACCAGAGCTGAGTGTTGGACAAATAAAAACAGTTAAATGTGCATGGGGTTTTCTTTCTTCTTCTATTTTTTAAGATTTATTTATTTATTATATATAGTGTTCTGCCTGCATGTGTGCCTGCAGGTCAGAAGAGGGCGCCAGGTCTTATTACAGATGGTTGTGAGCCACCATGTGGTTGCTGGGAATTGAACTCAGGACCTCCAGAAGAACAGTCAGTGCTCTTAACTGCTGAACCATCTCTCCAGTACCCTCTTCTTTAGTTTTTATTGGTTACTTTAGAATTTCATATGCATACACAATGGATTTTGATCATATCTGCCCCTCTTCCCCTCTCCAACTCTTCCAGACTGCCCCAACAGCCACACCTCCCTCCTGCCTTCATTCCTTTTTCTCTTAAGATTTATTTTTATATGCATTGGTGTTTTGCCTGCGTGTATGTGTAATGGTGTCAGATCCCCTGGAACTAGAGTTACAGACAGTTGTGAGTGGTCATGCAGGTGCTGGGAATTGAACCCAGTTCTCTGGAAGGACCAGTGCTCTTAACCACTGAGCCATTCTCCAGTCCAACTATGCTGCCTGTATAGCACAGGTGTAGGGCTATCCACTGGAGCTTGGATAACCCAATAAGAGCCACTTCCCTGAAGAAAACTGACCCCCCCTCCAGTCACCTTCTATAAATAGCTCCTGACCTAAGGATGCAGCTTAGTGAGCCTCTTCTGCTTAATGGTTTTCCATGAACATTTTTAATTTGTGTTTTGGGTCAGGGTCTCCCTATGTGCCCTTCCCTGCCTCAGAGAACTCACTAGGTAGACTCATAGTGATCCTCTTGCCTCTGCCTCCAAAGCACTCAGATTACAGGTGTGAACCGCCATGCCCACCTTCAACACACCTTTTTTTTAACGTCTGTTTCCAGGACTTACAAGATGGCTCAGTGGATAAAAGGGCTTGCTGCCAAGTCTGACAATCCGAGTTTGATCCCGGAACTCACCTGAGAGAATAAGAGAGCCAACTCCTGCAAGTTGTCTTCTGATACACCCACCTACCTAAAGAAATATTATTCATGGGGGCTATAGAGATGCTTAGCTGGCAAAGCACTTGCCACGGTAGCATAAGGACCAGAGTTCAAATCCCCAACATTCACACACTTGCCAAGTAATCTCAACCCATGTGAAGCAGATACAGAATCCCCTGATCAGTCAAACTGATGAACTCTCGGTTCAAGTGAGAGGTCCTGCCTCAATATATAATAAGGTGGAGGACAATCAAGAAAGACACCCAAGGTCAACATCTGGCCTCCACAGACACATCCACACACTTGCACACACACACACACACACACACACACACACACACACATGTTCACACACATATGAGAACACATGCACACACATCACACACTTATACACACAGAAAGACCTTTAAAGCATGTATTGATTTGGTTGTAAACTAAGAACAAAACTACAATAAAAGAAGTTGGGGGAAAGGAGAATGAATGTAAGTACCAGAACAGGTATTCAACAGTGTACTCTAAGGGTAAAGCACACACAACAGTATATCTATTTGGAAAATCTGGTTGTTACAGAATGTCAATTAGAAACTGTGAGACTACACTGCGTAAGGTTGAACAAAAAGTCAGGACATTATGAATAAGAGTCAGCAAGGCTTTTACTGCTGGGAAAAGAAATTAGGAGGATTTTGGTTTTTGTTTTTTTGTTTTTTGTTGTTTAAGGGGATGAGAGTGAACCATTCACATTGGGGTGAATTGAAGCCATCAGTATAAAGTCATGGTTTTCATTAGACAGATGATAGATTCAATGGATACAGACACAAGCAGAAACCTGTTTGTACACATACGGATAACTCCTGAAGCTGCCCAAGGAATAAAGAAACACTAAGACCTCTTAACATCAAGCACCTAGTATCCAGATCCTTCTTGCTCTCCCCCACCCCCTTTATTGTAGCCCAGGCTGAACTCAAGCTTCCAGAAGCTCTCCTGCCTCAGCCTCCCAAGTGCTGGAATTATGGGCCTGAATGAAACACCCCTGCTGGGATTAAAGCGTGAGCCATCATGCCAGGCTGAGAAGGGACAGGGTTTCTAGGCTTTGTAACAGTCCTGGCTGTCCTGGAACTAGCTCTATAGACCAGGCTGACCTCAAACTCACAGACATCTGCCTGTCTCTGCCACCTGAGTGATAGCATTATGGGCATGAATCACCAGCACGGGGATTAAAGGTATAAGCCATTACTGCCCATCTGGAAAAATTTTTAAACAAATAAAAAGTAAATAAAGAATGCTAACTAACTCTTTCTTACTATAGCACTCCAGTTAATAAGGGAAGACAGAATATTAGAAAGCTGGGGGGCTGGAGAGATGCTCAGCAGTTAAGAGCACCAGCTGCTCTTCCAGAGGAACCAGGTTCAATTCCCACAACCCACAACTGTCTGTAAATCCAGTTCCAGGAGATTTGACACCTTCACACCAATACACATAATAAAGTCAAGATTTAAAAATTTCAGTGTTTAACTGGGTGGTGGTGGTGGCGCACATATTTATTTCCAGCACTCAGGAGGCAGAGGCAGGCAGATATCTGTGAGTTCAAGGCCAGCCTGGTCTACAAGAGCAAGTTCCAGGACAGGCTCCAAAGCTACAGAGAAACCATGTCTCGGGGGCTGGAGAGATGGCTCAGGATTTAAGAGCATTGCCTGCTCTTCCAAAGGTCCTGAGTTCAACTCCTAGCAACCACGTGGTGGCTCACAACCATCTGTAATGAGGTCTGGTGCCCTCTTCTGGCCTGCAGGCATATACACAGACAGAATATTGTATACATAATAAATAAATCTTAAAAAAAAGAAACCCTGTCTCAAAAATCAATTAATTAATTAATTTAAAATATTAAAAATTTCGGTCTTAAAAAAGAATAGAAAGCCAAACCCTCCTTGGCTATATAGCCAGCTGGAGGCCATCCTGGGTTACGTAAGACCCTGTTCAATATTACCTTCCTCCCAAAATATCAAGAGTTACATAGTCTTTGCATGTTTGTTGAGAACTCTTACCATATCATCAGGAATCCGCATAACAATTCTCATTACACATCTCTGCACCTGAGTTAATTGGTTCATGAATGGATGTTTTAAATTATAGGACTATGAACTAGACTTCATACTGAGAACACAGCAATGAATAAGCTAGATGTAATCCTTACCTTTAACAAACTGAAAGTCTGGTAGAGATAACTAAAGAATCAATTACAGTTGGGTGTAATGGCGCACGCCTTTAATCCCAGCACTCAGAGGCAGAGGCAGGTAAATCTCTGTGAGTTTGAGGCCAGCCTGATCTACAAGAGCAAGTTCCAGGACAGGTTCCAAAGGTTCAGAGAAACCCTGTCTCGAAAAAACAAAAGAAAAAAAAAAAGAATCAATTACAATATCTGTAAGTGCATAATGGCTATCAGACATGGACAAGGGAGGTACTTAACAAAATGTTCCATATCTAGTTTCATTTCAGTTGCTGTGATTAAAACAAAAACAAACAAAAACTGGACAGAAAGCAACTTAGGGAAGGAAAGGCTTATTTTCTTTCCCAACCCTAGTTTATAGTTCATCTCTTTGGAGGAGGTCGTAGCTGTTGAAGTATGAAAGTTGGTCATATCACGTGTGCAGGTCAAGAGCTGAGGGGCTGAGTGTTTCTGACCTGTGTGTCTGAGATCAGTTCAAACCCTCCTGCCTAGGGACTGATGTCACCCACCGTGGGCTGGGTCTTTTGACATCAGTTAATTTAATTACGACGGTTCTCATAGGCACGCCTGCAGACCAACCCAGTGTAAATAATCTATCACTGAGACTCTCTTCCTGGGCAATTCTGCATCATCAGGCTGACAGTTAAAGCTGACCATCCCAGTTCCAAGGCAAGCACACAAAAGCAAAGACCCACCAGTGGCCCATCTCTATAATTCCAGAGCTCAGGGATTGAAAGTAGGAGGATGAAGAGATAAAGTCACTAGGAAAGATGGTTCATGCCTTTAATCCCAGCACATGCGACTCAGAGGAAATTGGATCTCTGTGAATGGGAGGCTAGCTTGATCTATGTAGTGAGATCCAGACCAGTCAGGGCTACAGCATGGACCCTGTCAAAGGTTGGTGGTGAACAAAAGAAAATCCCCAAAGCAATGTGCCTTATGGCTCTGAGGAGTTGATGGGAGGGGGGAGGGGGAAATAGTGGAGGGGATGGGAGGAGGGGAGGGAGTGGAAACTGGGATTGGTATGTAAAATGATAAAAGATAGTTTTTTTCTTTTTAAAATAAAAAATTAAAGGTTGTTGGTAACAATTTAAAAATAAATTGTTAGCAATTTGGTGAGCTCGAGACCAGCCTGGATTGTAAAACAATAACAACAAAAAAAGGGACTTAACATATCAGTTAAGAAGAGCACTAGCTGCTCTTTCCCAGCACCCATATGGTGTTGCAGGACTATCTGTAACTTCATTTCCAAGGGCTCTGATGCTCTCTTTTGGCTTTGGAGGGTAGCTGCGGGGGGCCATCCTGTCCCGCAGGAATGAACGCCACCAAAAACGAGAATTCCTTCTCTGGTCACATCTTTATTTGGAGCATTTCCTTGAGGAAAATTGGGGGAAGGGAAGATAGAGCAGGGACGAGAGAAAGCTTAGAGAGAGAGCGTTGGGCCCCGAGGCAGTTGCTTTTAAACGGTGGAGCAGCTTGAACGCTGTCCTGATTGGTTAATGCCATTCTGCTGGTCTGAGCATGTGCAGGCAAGGGTGCAGGCAGGGGTGCTCAGCCCCACGTGGCTACCTCCAAACTGCAGGACCACCTGTGCCTCCAGGTGGCTCCCAACATCTCCCCCTAATTATTGTCTTTAAGAGCAATAAGGCAAAACTATTTTCCAATCTGGTCCCCACCTAGACGCAGCATGCCAAGGATATCTCTGCTCCCACCCATCTCCAAGGAGGGAGAAAGGCAGAATAGAGTCAGTCAGAAAATTGTTAAGAGATAAGAGGTTGCACAGGGTGTTGCTCAAGTCGATGGTGTGAAACAGCTGCTCTTGACACCGCCCAGAAGGTCATCTCTGCTGTCTCCGCACGAATCTTTCACAGCAGGACACTCAGCATCCACTGGGTCATCTTTCTTCTTTACTTCTCTCGTCAGTCTTGCTGGCATCCAGATGTATGTCAGCATTCCTAGAAAAACATAAACAAAACTCTCCTCCCAAATTAACATTTAAGAGTATTAAAAACTCTCAGTGTAAAAATTCAGCACAATCAGTACTGGAAGTAGGCTGGTTTTGAACTTAGAGATCTGCAGGTCTCTGTTTCAAAAAGCAAATCTTGTTTGCCTGTACCAGCAAAATTTTGAATTAAAAATTAAGTGTATAGAATGCAAGAGAAATCCTTTCTCTGGGGGAAGCTGTCACTGGTAGTGTATTCCCCCTCTATTGTTTAAAAACCAAAGCAGTTGTCACTGGGAATTGAACTCATGACCTTTGGAAGAGCAATCAGTGCTCTTAACCTCTGAGCCATCTCTCCAGCTCCTCTATTCAGATGGAAAAACCTCTAGGTAGCATTGTTTATCTCACCAGGTGCCTCAGGCAAAAGGTCCGCCTTTCTTTGTTACCTAGGATACGGTAACCAGGTAAACATGCCTTTATTATGATAATCACGACCAGTTCTTTAAGGGAGAATGGGCGTAGCATCGATCTGGCTACTTCCTGCTGACGAAGGGACGTTGTTTAGGGGATAAATGTTTTTATCTGACTAAATTTTTGGCGACAAATGTTTTTATCTGACTGAATTTTTGGCGACCTTGGCTGAGGGCGGCGGCAGCAGCGGACAGCGGCGGCTCCGCCTCTGAGGCGCGGCCCACCGTGGCGCGCTCCGCATGGCCCAAAGGCATGGCTCCGCCCCGGGCCGTGCGCGGGCTCGCCGGTTATCCCGTAACTGCGAACTGTACCTCAGCCTCACCTCAGGCATTGAATTCGCACCGCCAAGCTCCGGCGAGGGGGGGCATCCGCCCACCCGTGGGGGGGCTTCTCCTGCCCGGTCCGCCTGCGCGCAGAGCCCCGTTCTCTGGGAACTCACCTCCCCGCTCGCCCATGTTGCTATGGAAACACAGTTTTTCCGCAGAGCCGATTCAGCTCCTCTTTGCCTTCTATGGCGCCGCTGCTCACCACGCAGCTTCCGCCTCAGTCAGGCGAGTCCGCTCAGGTGCTGAAAAAGTCCTCCAAAAACCATAGCCCCGCCAGAAGGCCGGGACATATAGCCTCTGATGTCACACGGACTTTAGCCTGCCCGTCGCCATGGCGATCTGGCTTTCCGTAGGCCCCCAGCAAACTCCCCGCCAGCAACCGGTTGCGTCTCCCTCCTGAGTAGCTGGGATCACAGGTGTGCACCACCGTGCCTGGCCCACTTCCGTGTTTCTAATCAGGCATTACCGCTCAAAGGCGGGCCGGCTGCCGCCAGCACTCTCAGCACGATCAAGCAGCTTGTCTTTCTCAGTCAAAAAATTAAAGTTTTTTGTACGTGAGAGCCAGAGACTGAGCTCTCTTAACAAAATTAGGCGAAAATCACCTCAGAAACTCTGTGGCTCTTTAAGAACAGGGAAGGCAGTCTTAGAACACGATCAAACTCGCCTCCCTACGAGACTGTTGCCCCGAGTCTCTTATCAGCGAGTACGCACGGAGGAAGCCGCGGATCTCCCAACCGTAAACCTCGCCCTTTTTGCTGCTGTTTACATTCCTCCTGCACTGAACTTAAGGGATTTTTCTTCCCCGTTGCTTTCTGTACCTTCTTTCAGATACCTTAACTTTGATTTTTTTTTGTATTTTCTTTTCTATTTAGGCCTATCCTTTGAAATTCCTTTTTACATTTCTTTTCCTCCCCTTTCTGGGGATTCACAGACGTCACTCACCGCTCCATGTTCTCAGAGTTCTGAAATTCAAGGCTCTCTGTGCTGGTGTCTGATCTTGGCTTTTTCTCCCGGGCTTTCTCAGGGTCCCCCGGCGTAGTTGTCAGGGTCCCTCAGCGTCCCGGAGTTTCGAGCACCAGTGGCGGGGGGCCATCCTGTCCCGCAGGAATGAACGCCACCAAAAACGAGAATTCCTTCTCTGGTCACATCTTTATTTGGAGCATTTCCTTGAGGAAAATTGGGGGAAGGGAAGATAGAGCAGGGACGAGAGAAAGCTTAGAGAGAGAGCGTTGGGCCCCGAGGCAGTTGCTTTTAAACGGTGGAGCAGCTTGAACGCTGTCCTGATTGGTTAATGCCATTCTGCTGGTCTGAGCATGTGCAGGCAAGGGTGCAGGCAGGGGTGCTCAGCCCCACGTGGCTACCTCCAAACTGCAGGACCACCTGTGCCTCCAGGTGGCTCCCAACAGGTAGCAGTCACACACAAAGTGCACATAAATATACTCAGGTAAAATATTCATATACATAAAATAAAATAAACAATTTTTTAAAATTATATAATGAGAGAAACAAAGCTGTGCAGAGAGGTACTCACCTGTAATCTAGCATGCAGAAAGATGATGCAGGGAGGGAAGGACGAGATGACTCAGTGGTTAAGAGCACAGGCTTCTCTTGAAGAGGACCAGGGCTCCACTCCCAACACCCACACACATGTCGGTTCACAACCATCCATAACTCCAATTCGAGGGCATTTGATGTGCTCTTCTGGTCTCTACGGCTCATGGTATCTGCATGGTACACAGACATGTGAGCAGGCAAAGCATTCACACACATTTTAAAAATTCAAAAATAACAGCTAAAGAATAAGAAGGAAGGGAATGAGGAAAGGGGTGGGGAGAGATTCCAAGTCAGCGAGTAGAGACTGACAGGGGAGCCAGGATCCGTGGGAGCCAGGATCACCAGCTTGAGGCTCTTGTGGTGACCAGAACAGGAGACCGTGGCCGGTGACACAAAGAGGCACGGAGAGATTTGAAAGAAGTTCAGAAATTCGATCTTCTTGCTTTTCGTTGAGCTACCTGTGAGAGGAGAAATATTCTAGACTCCTTTCACACACACACATATACCATGCAACTGCTCGGCTCAGCCCCCTTCAGAATACACATATCTGTATTCCCCCCCACACACTTTTAAAACATTTCGTCACCCCCAAATAAAATGCCATAGTCCTTGCAATCATCCCAGACCTAAAGAACCACCAGTCCTCTGTCAGTAAGGATGGAGATGCCTACTATAGACATTACATATAAAAGGAATCAGACTGTGTAATTCGAATGGCTTCTTTCAGTTAGCATAATGTTTCCTAGGGTCATCTACGATGCAGCATGTCAGTATGAACTCCCGTACTTCATTCATTTTTTTTTATAGTTGACTAATGTTTCATTGTGGGATGTATCACAGTGTTAATTCCTTCATTTACTGAGTGATGTGTATGTGGTTGGGTGTTATGACTAATACTTTGTGTGGATAGCTGTTCTCAATTTTCTTGAGAATATGCCTGTGTGCAACTTCTAGGTCATGTAGGATTTTTTTCATCTTTTTATTTCATGTACATGGATGCCTGTGTGCATGCACACACGTGTGTGTGTGTGTGTGTGTGTGTGTGTGTGTGTGTACAAACATGTCAGGGATGAAAGAGATACACCCTTGCCACAGCATGAATGTGGAGGTCAGAGGACAGCTTTCGGGAGCCAGATTTCTCATTTTTCCATGGGGTGATCCGGGGATCAAACTCAGGTACTTGGGTGGCAAGTTCCTTTACCTATACTGAGTCATCTCACCAGCCCAGGAAGATCGTGCCTAGTTTCTTAAAGATTTTTATTTTACTTTATGAGTGTTTTGCCTGCATGTATATGTGTGAATATTGCTCATTCCTACTGATGGTCATGAGCCATCGTGTGGGTCCTGGGCACTGAACCTGGGTCCTCTGCGAGAACAAGTGCTCTTAACTGCTGAACCTTTTAAAATTTTGGAAACACCACAAGACCACTTTTCAACGTAACCACAATATCTTATACTTCTACCACACAATGGATAAAAGTGCCAATTTATTTAACAGCTTTGCTACTACTTGTTATGTGTTGTTTAATATTGTGGCCATCTTAATTGCTGTGAACTGCTATCTCATTGGGCTTTCAAGTTGCAATTCTCTCAAGTCTAAAAATACTAGACATCTTTTTATATGCCAATCAGCCATTTTTATAACTTCTTTGGAAACAAATCTATTCAAACTGTCTTCTATTACTGAGTTGTTAGATTTATTCATATACTTGATATAAATCCACTGTCAGCTGTATCATTTTCAAAAGTCATCTTTTTTTCCTTTGTTTGTTTGAAACAAGGTCTCTTGTCTTGTAGGCTGAACTCGGGCTTTCTAAGTGAAGCTGGACTCCAGCTCCTGAGCCTCCGGCCTTCACCTCCCAAGTTCTGGGATTACAGGTAAGTACACCATGCCATCTTGAAACATACTTTCTCTTCACCATCCTAGGTTCACAGAAATTGTTTCTTCTGCACGGCTGTGACAGAATGCCTGATGGAAATGACTCAAAGGGGCAACAATGTTGCATTTTAGCCCAGCGTTTCACAGTGTTCAATACAAAGTCACCTGACCCATGTGCCTGGACGCATCTTGGTGGAAACGTGTGGTGGAGGGGCAGGAAGGATTGAGAGAGGAGTTAAAGATGCCAAGATGCCAGTAGAAGCCCACCCCTATGTATTTATTTCCTCTACTTAGGTCCCATATTCTAAAGTTCCCAGAGTCTCCCAGAATAGTTCCACAAACTGGGGACCAAGTCCTCAGCACTAGAAGGATGGTTTTTTGTTTGTTTTTGTTTACCAGAAATACTTCTTATCAAGCCGTAACAGTCAAAAAGCAAATTACACCTTGTTCTTAGTCAACTCCAGGTGTCTCAAGGGCTTACAAAGATTTCATAATTTGAGAGCTTTTCATTGCCAGCTTCAACATTACAGGTATATACTTTACAGAATTACTCTCCCATACTTGCCTGAATTTTGTGTTCTGACACCAAATTTGTTACTAATTCTTCAGGCAAGTCTCACACTGCTTCCTCCTACAGCAAGAGTGTGGCTCTAACCAGGACTAGAAGCTGATTTACACATCAGTGTCAGAAATATGCATGACTGGAATAAACACCTCTGTATCCTTCTGTCTCCCAGTGTCTTCCAGTTCCCCCATCAACAAAAAGAATAGCAATGTCACTTCTGGGACAGCCCTCCGGAGACTCCCATAACTTTGCACATGAACAAACAGCTGCCCGTGAAAGCAACACCAAGAGAAAACTGTATACATTGTTTACTCGGATTTATCCATTCACCCAAATCACCATTTCCTGACGGCCACTCTCTGGTTGTTAAATGCACCAACTCTGATTACTTTCAGGCATATGGGTCAAGGACCGATTTCCTTAGCTTATTCTCCGAACAATAAAGTGTTCTTAATTCAAACAACAACCACCAAAAAGGGAAGGGGGGAAGCCATCATGCTTCCTTCACCTGCTCCAAGATGCAGCCCCACCGTCCCCATCTCCCTAAAAGCTTTCTGCAGCCCTCTAAAAACACCCAATGTTGACAGATGCAGGCTATCAATACAGAGACTCAAGATCCCAGGGTGAGAAGTGGCCAGAGGCGAAGTCTTGATAAACAGCTCAAATTGGCTCTTACTCCACAGGTGACGCCTAGTTTATCTGGGTAATTGTAAAGGGCATTTTACAGCAAATCAATTAAATGAAAATCTTTTAAACCCTTTTTAAATGGGGGAGGAAGAGGCGGGAGGAGAGGGCCAACCTTTGTAAGCTAACAGGTGATTTTAATTGGATCCAGCAGCGTTACACCATGTTTTTGACCCATTCGGGAAAGGCAGGAAAAGAAATCAATACATTTCCATCAGCATCCGCCCTCCTGGCGTCTCATAAATAGAATGGAGACACGAACCCCAGTTAATGGCTTCATCAAGCACCTCACTGATTCTCTAACAGAATTAAATAGGTTGCAGCTCTCTCACCCACCAACGTCCTGACACTAAGATTCAAAATGTCCCCGTGGGCTGGGTGCTGCTAGGTGACATAGTCGGTCCTATACTGTTCTTTGCACATACAGCCTTGCCGTTAGTCTAGCCCCAATCATGGCTGTGCCTTCTGAAACAATCTGAACTTAGAGATGTGAACCTGTGCACCAGCCATTCCCTAAATTCAAAACACAGAAGGTTCAAGTTGCATTCCTGACAATAGAGCCCTGGAGAATTCACACAGCCCAACATCAGGTAGCTTGCTTTAGCCATACACGTTATTAGTTACTAGTTGTGCAATGTTGGACAAATTACTTCACCTCTCCAATCTGCTATTGTTATGCCCAAGTTTCTGGTCTCCAAACGAATTCACGGAGCCAGATTTCCAGTGCAAATTAGATAAGGTTTTTTAATAATGTTTAAACATTATTAAATGTCGAGTTTGGACCCACACCTCCACCATGCCAACACAGCGGGTGAGGGAAGTGTGCCCCCCCCAACCCATGGAAGGGCAAACATTTAAAGGGGAAACGCCTTAATCGGGGGAGTTGAGTCCTGTCGTCTTAGAATTGGGTAAGGAGTATGTAGGATAAGGTAGTTTCTGAAACCATTAGTTAGTTTTGGGGAGCAAGAAACTAACAAATAGCCTTTAACAACTGACGAGGTATCTTCAAGAACAGAAACATCTGAACCTCATTAAACTTTATGGCCCTGCTCCCTGTTTTCTTAGTTGGCCATTTTTAGGGTATCTGTTCAAATTTCTGCTATGGCAGCACATTTCTGGAACTGAGATCGACACCCCCGCCCCACCCCGATTCATTATATGGCTTAAGATAAAGCCCTTTCTTTAAAATGGAGTTTGCAAAGTCAGGGCCTCACACTGTATTCTCATCTTTGATGGGGTGTTGTGATACCAATCCCCTACTTCGTGGGTTAGTGTGAAATTAGGTATTGTTATGAAACAATGGATTTAAAGGTTCATGCGCAGACCAGAAGGACATGAAAAGATACACTGCGTGTGTCACTAATAACAGGAGCAACACGAAGCACAGTGTGGTGACGCACGCTGTAATCCCAGCTACTCAGGGGCAGAGAGCACTTCCTCCCCCTGTTTCAAAATCACATTTAATCACATTTAAACGCAATATGATGTAATCGTTGGTCAAGCACTTGCTCAGGTGCCCGGGAGCCTTTGTTCAAAATCCCAAGACTGCGACAACGCGGAAAATAAGAGATCAAAATCAGACTGTACTGAGGCGCTCCTTTCTGTCTACCGGATTGGCCACACTATGTATAACATTATTACAAATTAAAAAAAAGACAAAGTATCAATTTGATGTGTGTTCTGCTGAGAAAACAATGATTTCAAGTGACTTCCGACTGCAGGAGTAGAACGCAGGCTTCTCCCTGTGTCTTTTCACACAGGGTTTGGCCTGACCGCCAGCTGAAGATTCTCTGGTTTCAGGGTGCAGGATGTAAAAGTGGCACCACCGCATCTAGCTAGAGCAGGACATGCTAAAGACAAAGCGGCAAAAACCAAGTTTAAGTCTCATTAGGGAGACAAATAGTCAAATTATTGTATGATATTTAAAGGGATTTCATGTTTTTTTAGAGTAATTCTACTATGTAGTCATGCTGGTGTCAGAAACTAGTGTTTTCTATGTAAAGCAAAAAAAATAGTAAACAATCCTTTAAAAAAAATGAATCCCAACAGTCAGAAAACTGAGAAGGGAAGGTGGGATATTCATTCCATGTGGGCTCTCCAGTAAACCTCAGTATAAAAAAAAAATCAAAGTTCAGTTCTTGAGACGTTACCCCAACTGAACCCCAGTATAAGAAAAAAAAATCAAAGTTCAGCTCTTGAGACGTTACCCCTAATTTCCATTTTCTTTTTGGAAAGACAGCCTGAGCTGAGGAAAGGGCTGGGTTGCAAAAGGAACTGGGACATGGGAGGGGCTGGGCGTGGGAGGAGCTGGGATGTGGGAAGATCTTAACCATGGGAGGAGCTGGACCATGGGAGGACCTGGGCTGTAGGGTCCTCAGTATCTTGAGCTTCTCTGAAGTATTTGGAGCCCTTTTAAATCCTACGTACTAGCTACAGGTAACCGCAAGACCCCATCTCCTAAAAATTTAAGACGAGGCCTGCCTAAAGACTCAATTCTTTAATCTCAGTTCCTCAGGAGGCTGAGGCAGGAGGATGACAAGTTCCAAAGCAGTCTGGGATACATAAGGAGCCCGTTGCCAATTCTGGCATCTTAGTGAGGCTGCATCTCAGAATAAAACGTAGAAAAGGAGCTGAGGAAGATAGCTCAGTGGTAAAACACTTGCATGGCATGTGCAGTCCTCGGTACTGCAAAAGGAAAAGGAATGAAAAGTTTGAGAGTAGGGACTGGAGAGATGGCTCAGTGGTTAAGAGCATTGCCTGCTCTTCCAAAGGTCCTGAGTTCAATTCCCAGCAACCACATGGTGGCTCACAACCCATCAGAAATGAGGTCTGGTGCCCTCTTCTGGCGTGTAGGCACACATGTAGACAGAATATTGTATACATAGTAAATAAATATTTAAAAAAAGAAAAGTTTGAGAGTAAACAGAGCAGAGGGAAGGGATACCAGGCAAAAGTCAGCAAAGTATTGGTAAACAGGAAGAATAAATCAGAAGCGTTTAAGGTAATAAATATATTAATTTAGCTTCACCCTTTCTCTGAAAGATGTGCTATTGTGTATGTCTTAATTATGTGTCACTACAATTTATCACAAATTAGCTAATTAATGAAGCCATGTTTAAAAACAAACAGAAAATTATTTCTCCTTCCTTGCTTCCCTTTAATGCAACTGAAAAATGCCAAAGCCTAGGGGACAAGAGTTGTCCAGATTCTCCAAAGGGGAGAGTCCTGGTTAAAGCAAACGTAGGGAAAGGCTGTGAGGTTCAGAGTTCAGATCCTCAGAACCAGCATTCAGCCCAGCAGTGACCCCAGAGGACGGCAGCGCCATCCGAATCTTCCAGAGAAAGTTGAGCTCCAGATTCAACAAGAGACCCTGCCTCCATGTAAGATGAACAGCAATTGGAAAAGATATTAATATCAATTTGTGATAGCTATTTTGGTTGTCAGCTTGACTATATCTGAAATTAACTAAAACCCAAAAATGGCTGGGCATACCTGTAAGGGATCTTTGCTTAATTAAATCGTTTGAAATGGGAAGATGTATGTCTAATCTGGATCTTTGAGGTGGGAAGGCACGCCTCTAATCTGGGCCACACCTTCTGCTGGCAGCCTACATAAGGACATGGAAGAAGGAAGCTTTTGATCTTTGCCTGCTTGCCTGAATTTTCATTAGCAAGTCCATTCCTTCACTGGCATTAGAGCCTACTTCCTCAGACTCCAGCGTATACTGAAGACTAGCTGAGGCGTCCAACCTGATGGACTGAATAACTACTGAATTCTTGGACTTTCTGTTCATAGGCAGCCACTGTTGGACTAACTGGAAAATTTACAGGCTGTGATCCATATATCTATATCTATGTGTATATATGTATATACGTATATACATATATAGATATATAGATATATAGATGTACATATCTATATATCTATGTGTGTAGATATATACATATATATCTATATATGGAGAGAGAGAGAGAGAGAGACTCACTTGTAAGGTGTTACTCTGAGAACCCTCACTAATATAAACCTCCACTGGCACTTGCACGTGTGTGCATCTGCAAACACACACTCACAAAACCACCAGGGTCAGAGGGATGCTCTGCAGATACAGATGCCTGCCACACAAATCAGACAATCTGAGTTCAATGGCCAGATCCCACACAAGAGGTAGCAGAGAACTAACTCCACAAAGTGGTCCCGTGACCCCCAGACACATGCTGTGGAACAGACACCCCCTACATGCACACACCACACACACACACACACACACACACACACGGACAAAAAGAGAGATAAAGAGATACAATTGAGCAAAAACAGATAGTAAAGTTAAGAAGGAATAAGCAGTTGGGTGGTGGTGGCGCACACACCTTTAATCCCAGAACTCAGGGAGGCAGAGGCAGGCGGATCTCTGTGAGTTTGAGGCCAGCCTGGTCTACAAGAGTGTAGGAACTGCAGCCCCGAGTTACATTTCCCTGCCCCCATTTGAGGTGCTTATCTGCAAAGAAAACATAACTTCCCTCTGCTCCTGGAGTTGGGTAAGGAAGTTTGAGTGCACGTGATCATTCCTTGATCCCTGCTGGGGTCAAGAAACAGTCCCTGCTTGGGTCAGGTGACAGTCCCTACTGGGGTCAGGTGACAGTTCCTTCGCAGCCCCCTCCTCATTTGGTGTCGTGGTATAAAAGCTAGCCCCAGCAGAACAGTGAAGAAGCTGTTCCACCTCAACCTCATGCTCTGTGGATTCATTCAACCTGGACACCCTCCGCCTAGACTTGTGGTTCCAGCCCGGGCGGGCGCGGCACAAGAGCTAGTTCCAGGACAGGCTTCAAAGCCACAGAGAAACTCTGTCTCGGGGGGTGGGGGGGACCAAACCTAAATAATAAATGGGATGAGTAAAAATGCTTTAATTAACGAGATCGCCGTCTCTGTGGTAGCTGGATAGCAGCGAGAAAAAGCGTCTTGAGTTCTGCCCATCTTTCACTCTCATCCCCGAGGGAGTTCTATCGTTGATAACAGTTCATTCATGGCTCGTCCACACAACACACATGTCTACAGGATGTGGTCTGTCTTAGGAATTTCTTACTTGCAAGTTCCAGGACCAACAGTACCATGGAGTGTGTAATACTATGAACTAGAATCAAGAAAGTCAGGTATATTGGCATGTAGGTACAATCCCAGCATTAAGGAGGTTGAGGCAGGAGGATTACAAGGCTAAAGCAGCCTGGGCTATATGGTAAAATGGGGCAGGGGAGTAGGGGAAGAGAAGAAGAGACTACTCTCCTCACTGGCTGCTCTTTCAGAGGTCCTGAGTTCAATTCCCAGCAACCACATGGTGGCTCACACCATCTGTAATGAGATCTGGCGCACTCTTCTGGGCAGGACACTGTATGCATAATGAATAAATAAATCCTTTTTAAAAAATGACAACATGGCTAGGTGATAGTTGTGTGACTGGGGCAGACTGTGGGGCTACTGGCAGTGGAACCAGGATTTATCCTTACTGCTTGTACTGGCTCTTTGGAACCCATTCTCTTTGGAGGCATACCTTGCTCAGCCTAGATATAGGAGGGAGGACCTTGGTCCTGCCTCAAAGCAATGTGCTAGACTTTGTTGACTCCCCATGGAAAGTCTTACCCTCTCTAAGGAGTGGATGAGGGTGGGATGGGGCCGGAAGGTGAAGGGAACAGGAGGAGGAGAGGAAGTGGGAACTGGGATTGGTGTGTAAAATGAGAAAAGACGGTTTTTAAAATAAATAAACAAAAAGAATGGCCACATGGCTCCCTCAATCCTGCACCCTCAGAATCTATCATGCTGTCTAGCATCTGTCAAGGATTCAATGAACAGTCCTTGAATGAGTCACTGCATGGGGCGGGGGGCGGGGTCAGGGAACGGGAGAACACCAGCAATAAAGCCATTGCCGAGGTCACCAGGACGCTTGACCACTTCAAAGCAGAGAGTGTCAATCTTTGCTGTGTAGGGTGCCCTTTAAGTCTCTTGCCTCCTAAGTGTTTACATTGTACCTGACTGAGCATAAGTCTCAGCGAGAAAGATTCAATCAAACGTCCTAGCCTCATTCTATTCCAGCCAGAGCCGAGTGAGTGTCTGTCTCTCCCTTTCTCTAGGCCTGTCACAATCTCAACAGATAGGCTTTTAAATTAAGTAGTGATTTGGAATGTAAGTGAGTGCATTTAAGATGATAAGAGACAGAGAGATCCTAATGGCTGAAATATTTGTCATATCACAAGTAAACGGAGTGTTTCGGGGAGTCGCTAATATAACTAATTTTTCCCAGCTCCTCCTCGGCTCTGTGTGAGAAGATGAGGTCAGCGCAGGTTGAGCCAGCCCAGAGTGAGCAGCTGTCGGGGGACTGAAGAGAATACTGATGGATGGCCGCAAAGCCTGGGCTGTTTTTCACGGGAACGCAGAGCTCGATTGGGTAAATTAGGCGGCGGATGCCCAACAACCGGAGGCAGCCTGCTGCAAATGAAAGGTGGGAAATGAACGCATAGCCCATGCTGCTTCCCCCAGAGATCCGAGAGGCGCCTGTGGGCTTGGCCCTGTGCCGGGAGGGGGAGGAGGATGGAGGAGCGTGGGGATGGATGGGACTGGGGAACAAATGGAAATAATAGTGTGCAACTCTCTTCTCATTCTGCACCCGTTCTCCTGGGCAGCGATTCTGCATCCTGTTGTCAAATCTTTTCTTGAAAACTCACTCTCAGGGCTGACAGTTATATTACTTTGGTGTCCCACACACACCATCTCCTCTGAGACGGCCTGCCTTGCTCAGCACGCTTTGGAGATACAGGGGCAACTTCCTTTGTAACGATAATGACACAGGGGTGGTGTGAGAAGTACTGAAAGCTAACATGAGGTAAGGGTAGGGATAGGGTTAGATGAATATTCTGTATAACACCCCTGCTCAATGGTGATTAGTACAGTCATTATTTAGGCTTATAGTTAAAACCTAAATCTAAATTTTTTATGGTTTGTTTGTTTGGGTCAGGATCTGATGCTATAGTTTGTACTGGTCTGGAATCCACTGTGTAAACCAGGCTGCCCACAAATTCTTAAAAATCTTCTTGCATCAGCCTCCTGAATGTGAGCCACCACACTCAACTTGCATTTTGGGAAGCGGGGGGGGGGGGGGGGAGTCAAGACAAGGTTTCTCTGTGTAACAGCCCTAACTATCCTGGAACTAGTTCTGTAGACCAGGCCAACCTCGAACTCACAGAGATCCAACTGCCTCTGGCTCCCAAGTGCTGGGATTAAAGGCATGTGCCACCACCATCCAGCCCATCTTGCATTTTTAAAAGCATGCATTCACTAAGTGTACATGTTTTTAAAGCTACAATTATTGTAATCCTTATTTGGCATTGCTTAGTATTTCAAGAATCTAAAATGAAAATAAAGAATCCAGGCCTCTTCCTTAGATGCTCTGCCCTTCTTTCAAATATTAAAAATTATTACTGCATTCAAATAAGATTAAGAATGTAAAATTAAAGGCCAGAGAGATGGCTCAGAGGTTAAGAGCACTGACTGCTCTTCCTGAGAGCCAGAGTTCAATTCCCAACAACCACAAGGTGGCTCATAACCATTTGTAATAAGGTCTGGTGCCCTCTTCTGGTCTGTAGGGATACATGCAGGGAGAACACTGTATACATAATAATAAATTTTAAAAAGCACTACATACAAAATAAATAAATAAAATTTTTAAAAATGTAAAATTAAGCTGGACCTAGTGGTGGCAGCCTGTAATCCCATCTACTCAGGAGACTGAGGCCCAAGGATGACAGCTTAAAGCCAGCCAGGGCATCTTACTTGTAAGAGTCAGCCTGTCCCAAAATCAAATGTAAGACAGCAAGATGGCTCAATGGGTAGAACCCTTGCGGCACAGACCTGATGACCTGAGTTTGGTCCCTGGAACCCATGTAAAGGTGGAAAGAGAGAATCAGCTCCACCATAAAGACATCCCTTGACTTCCATGAGTGTATCATAACTCTCTTACACATACACACACACTATATATACACACAATACAAAGAAAGAAAGGAAGGTAAAGCAAGCAAACACCAGGTGGTGGTGGGACCCGCCTTTAATCCTAGCACTCGGGAGGCAGAGGCAGGTGGATCTCTGTGAGTTTGAGGCCAGCCTGGTCTACAAGAACTAGATTCAGAATAGGCTTCAAAAATTACAGAGAAACCCTGTCTCGAAAAGGCTGGGGGCCATAGTTCAGCTGTATCTGCTTACTCTAGTATCACAAAAGCATCTGAAGTTTGAGTTTGTTGTAAAAGCATAGTTTATATACTATATGAGATATCTGGAGTAGTGAAACTTATAGAAATGGCTGGGGACTAGTAACTGCCAAAGACTGGGGAAGGGAAAGGGAGGTGCGTTTAAGGGCAGCATTTCAGTTTCAGCAACTGGAAACAGTCTAGAGATGGGCTGCTGTACAAGTGGGAATGAACTTGACCCGAACGACAGGCACTTGAGAATTATTAAGATGGAAGCTGGATATGCTAGCTCACACCTGCAGTCCCCACACCTGCGAGGCTGATTTAAGAGGATCAAGAGTTCAAGACCAGGGCAGAGGCAATAACTCAGTTGGTACTCGCCTTGCAAGCATAAGGATCTAATTTCAATCCATAAAATCCATGTGAAGAAAGCCAGGTGTGGGAGCATGCCTTTGTAGCCCCAGCATGCTGGGGAGGTAGAAAAAGGCAGAGCCCTGGGCTCACTGGACAGCCATCCTAGCCTGCTGGCAAGTTCCAGACCAATAGAGACCCTGTGGATGCTGCCTGAGGAACAACACTTGAGGGTGTTTCCTGGCCTCTACATGCTCATTTACACACACATGCACATGTACATACGCAAATATGAACACACACACACACACAGAGGTCAGTCTGAACAACATAGTGAGACTGTCTCAAAAGAATAATATTAAAATGGAAATTTGTTTGTATTTTACCGCAATTAAATATTTTAAGGGTGGATGTGGTAGCGCATGCCTATAACCCCAGCACTCAGGAGTTAAAAGGAGAGGATTAGTAGTTCAAAGTCATCCTTGGTTACATGAGCAGCTAAAGAGAGAGAGAGAGAGAGAGAGAGAGAGAGAGAGAGAGAGAGAGAAGAGAGAGAGAAGAGAGAGAAGGGAGGGGAGGCGGGAAATAGTGTTAAATGAAAGAGAATACCTTTCAAGAAGCCAATTAGTTTTCTGAACTCTAGCAAAATAATGGGAGAACAATAAAAGATTTGTAAAGATCTCTTTTGTTTGGTTAGAAGCCTCACCCCAGCTCCTGGCATCCTTATATCCAAGGAGTCTGGAATGTTTGATGGAAAGTTCCATTCCAAGGCCCCTCCCCTGGGAGTTGCCGCAGTCCAGACTCCTCTTTTGAGAAAACCCGCCAAACGGTGGCCCCTCCCCAGAGAGGGTCAAGACCACTCCCACAGGCTATTTAAACTGCTCCCCCCCAAACTGAGCACGTGGTCTTTCCAGTTTACCTTCCCCCTTTCTGTGTTTTCCCAGAGAGCCACCCAGGAGTGCTGGCACCCATTAAACCTGGGCTTTTTCTAATTCAGGTTGATTGGGTCTGATTGGGATTATTGCATTGGTGGAGAGGCTTATCAGGTCATAAAATCTTTACACTTTTCAGACCTGAAAATTCAGATTCCATCTTACATAGATGAAGACTTTGTAACCTTCTAAGGCGTGTTAAATTTTTAGAAAAAAAAATAATTAGCCAGTATAAATTAGCAGCAATAAAAGCTTCTATAATAGTAAGTATGTCAGAGTCTAGTTTAAAAACAAAACAGCAACAACAGAAACCAGAAACTACCAGGCATGGAGGTGCATACATTTTTTTAATTAATTAGTTAATTTAAAAAATTATCTTTTTTCATTTTACATACCAATCCCAGTTCCCACTCTGTCCCCTCCTTCTGCTTCCCCCATCTTTCTCCCCCTCATCCCCATCCACTCCTCAAAGAGCCTTAGGCTTCACATGGGGAATCAACAAAGTCTAGCATATTGCTTTGAGGCAGGACCAAGGCCCTCCCCACTATATCTAGGCCGAGCTAGGTATTCCACCAAAGATCATGGGTTCCAAAAAGCCAGTATAAGCAGTAGGGATGCACACATTTAAGTGCAGCACTCAGCTGGTAAAGGCAGACAGGTTTCTGTGAGTTGGAGGCAATATAGCAAGTTCCAGGCCAGAAAGGTTACATAGTAAGTCGCTATCTCCAAACACAAACGGGCTAGAGAGATGGCTCAGGGGTTAAGAGTGTTGGCTGCTCTTCCAGGGAACCCAGGTTCATTCCAACATTCACATGACGGCTCACAGCTCCAGTTCCAAGATTTCTGTCACCCTCCATGGACACCAGCATGTGGTACACATGCAGGTAAAATGTCCAGACGTATAAAATTTAAACAAACAAAAACCAGAAACAAAGAGCTGGGAATTGGTGGTACAAACTTATAAACTCAGCGCTTGCAAAGTGTAGGACCCAACCATGATAAGCTTAATAGGAGCAGACCACCCAAAGGAAGTTAACTTCCAACCATTACCACCTGCCAGTGTCGGACCCAGCCAGGCTAAGCTTAATAGCGGCCTGAGGCTCAGTAGTTTACCCTGCTATCTGGTTGCTGGAAGGACCACAGACTGGTTACCCAGGCACCAGACCATCCAAAAGAAATTCTTAAGGTTCCACCCGTTGTACGTAGGATCACCTGCCAGCACACATCCACCAGGATACCCCTAGACAAATATCAGTCAATCAGAGGTCCTGAGCCTTAGAAATCCCTCATCCCCACCTTTATTACTATAAAAACCCAACTGTAACTGAGCTCAGGGCTCTCCAATTATTCCAATACATTGGACATCCAGAGAGACCGAGTTTTCAAACTTGTATCGAATAAAAGTTCTTTGCTTTTTACAAACAGGACGGTTTCCTTGTTGGTTTTTGGGAGACTTCGGGGATCTGGGTATAACAGGAAGCAGAAGCAGGAGGATTGAAAGTATGATACCAACCTGTGTTCCACATAAGAGGTCCAGGTCAGAGTTCTGTCACTAAAACAAACAACCGGGAAGCCACAACAGATTTTAGTGTGGAGAATTTCATGGCTAAGAAGGTGCTGAAGAAATGAAAATTCTCGAAGAGGTCACTGGGGTAGTGGTAGCTTGAGATGCGGATTTTTTTTTTTTTTTTACTTTATGTACACTGGTGTTTTGCCTACATGTATCTATGTGAGGATGGAAGATCCCCTGGAACTGGAGTTATAAACAGTTGTGAGCTGCCATATGGATGCTGGGAATTGAACCCAGGTCCTCTGGAAGAGCCGCCCATTTGCTTAGTGCTGAGACATTTCTCCAGCCTCCCCCCACACACTTCGCCTTGAAAAAATGTTTTAACTGGACATAATGGTGCACACCTTTAATCCCAACACTCAGGGAGGCAGGCAGGAGGATTTCTGTGAGTTCGAGGCCAGCCTGGTCTACCAAGTGAGTTTCAGGACAGCTAGGGCTTACACAGAAAAACCCTGTGTTTGAAAAACGAAAGCTTGAGACTAAATCCCAGCACTGTCTTCAGGATGCTCTCCAGGGCAGCAAAGGGGCAGGTGTGGCCTCCTGTTCTTTCTGCTTCCATCCTTCTGAGGGTGTCCCTAACAGGATCTGGGCAGAGCTCAGTCATCGAGGGGAATATAGATCTCAGAGTTTTGCTGTTGTTTGTTTAATTTTGGGTTTTTGAGACAGGGTTTCTCTGTGTAGCCCTGGCTGTCCTAAAACTTGCTCTGTAGACCAGGCTAGCCTCGAAGTCAATGAAATCAGCCTGCCTCTGTTCCCAAGTGTTGGGATTAAAAGCATGCACCATCACACGCACGTGCACACACACACCCTTTCCCCCAACACACACACGTCAGAGTCTTGAAGATGCCAGGTTAGAGACGGTGAACAAGTATGTTAACCTTTAATCCCTGCCCAGAAGCAGGTGGATCTCTCTGAGTTTGAAGCCAGCCTGAGCTATAAATCAAGTTTCAGGACACCTGAGCCTGTTATACAGAGAAACCTTCGAAAATTGAAAAAGGAGAGGTAGAGACAGACAGACAGAGAAAGAGTAACTTAATAGCCCCAAAGGAGCGTCTTGCTGCCCCTTCCCCTTGCCCTACTGTGGATGTCAATTTTAACTAGAGTCGGACTGAATACATTCACACTGTTCCCCTGTTTGAAAATAACTCCTCAGGCTCTGGCCCCCTCTCCTTTTTCCAGCCTTTCAAAACCTTTTATTGATTTCCCTGCTGCAGGCTCCTAGGGACAAGGAGTCTTATGGGTCTTATTCCTGTGTCCTGGAGCCAGCACAATACCAAGATGCTTTTTGTAATGCCAGGTGCTTCGTCACACTGAATGTGAATGTTCCAGTGGCCTCAAACGGTAGCCTTTGTATTGACCCCAACACTGCTGTTTTTCAAAGCCAGCCAGTGCCCTATCGAATTCAGCTGCCTGAACCTGAACCAAGTGCCTCACCCATTCCAAGCCTCGGTTTCTTTGCTAACAAGATAGGCAGTCCTGTGCTGACAGTTTCTGGTCCCATACTCAAGGGACCTGGTTGAGAGGGGAGCATGGGAGGGTTTTGCTGGGACTCTTTTGACCCAGAAGATAAGCCATTACCAGATGCCAAGCTGCCTGTAGGGTGTGTAGTGTGCTCCAGGTTCCCAGCTTTGTGAGTGAGCTGTCACCCACGCTGAGGTGGGCCTTGGTGAGTCATTTCTGCTGCTATAAGCAACCCTTCATCCACATTCTTGTAAGTAACCCCAGTAAAACTCATTGGTTCACCAAGTTGGGCTTTGGTGGTGTTCATAGCTTGATCTGTCCTGGGCTCCCTATCTGGGCTGAGTAGATGTGTGTGTGTTGTTGCCCCAGGAAAAGTTTTGCCACACAAGGGCACAAACCCATTCAATATTGTTTGGACCTGAAATGTACCCCAAAGGCCCTGTCAGGGGGTAGGAACTTTAGGAAGCAGAACTTGGAAGTGACTTCTGACTCTTCCAGATATTTGACAAAAACAGTTCCCTTCCTTCCTTCCTTCCTTCCTTCCTTCCTTCCTTCCTTCCTTCCTTCCTTCCTTCCGTCCTTCCTCCCATCCTTCCTTCCTTCCTTTCTTCCTTCCCTTCTCCCCCTCTCTCTTTCTCTCTCTCTCTCTCTCTCTCTCTCTCTCTCTCTCTCTTTCTCTCTCTCTCTCTGTTTGTTTGTTTGTTTGGTTTGGTTTTTTCAAGACTAGGTTTCTCTGTAGCTTTGGATCCTGTCCTAGAACTCACTTGATAGACCAGGTTGGCCGCAAACTCACAGAGATTCACCTGTCTCTGCCTCCTGAATGCTGGGATTAAATGCGTGTGCCACCACCGCTCGGCTGACAAAAATTAGTTTCACCTGTAAAATTTATTTCTCAGTATTTCCATTTCAGGAATTTTCTTTATATATACTTGTTTTTAAAATATACTTTAAACTTTTCTTTAAATGTATCTATTCTATTTAGTATATTGGTGTTTTGCGTGTACCACATGCATAGCCGGTGCCCTCAGAGACCGGAAGAGGGGATTTGTTCCTCCTGGAGGTGGAGCCACAGCTGGTTATGAGCCACCACGTGGGTACTGGAGAATGAATCTGGGTCCTCTGGAAAAGCAGCCAGTGCTCTCGCCTGCTGAGCCGTCTCTCCAGCACCAGGCATCTCCTTTAAGGGGGCTCGCTTACATTCACTCAAATCTGTGTCCCTTTCTTTCATCATTGTCTCCACTGCAGTTTGCTCTTGGCAGGTTGCCATGCACAACAAATCTACTTTAAATCGAGGATATGCCAACTCTCCATCCATTGGAAAGCACCTATGGAAAGCCCAAGGTCACAGTGTATAGCAGATAGAAAAGTCCCTTAAGAAACTATTAGGATTGATAACTGAATTTAGCAAGTTCATACAATATGTAGTCAATATTTAAATTTGATGCTATTCCTGTATGAAAGGAATAAATAACTAGAAAATGAAATTGGAAAGCCATTCCTTTTCCATAGCACCAAACAATATGATGAGCCAGATGTAGTGGCTCATACCTGTAATCCTGCCTCTCAGGGGGCTGAGAGCGGAGGATACAAGTTCAAGCTCAACCTTTGAGTTATTTATCAAAAACAAAGCAATCAGTATAGTTAAAAATGAATTTTAAAAAATGAAACGTAAAAGTTTCTCATTTTCAACTACCTTGTGACAGATTATTGAAGCCCTAAGTCATGGAGAGATATACCATCCTCTGCTGACCTTATTATTAAACTGCCAGTTTTACTCAGTTTGGTCTACAGAGTCAATAACATCCTCTTCATAAGTCAGCCTGCCATTTTACCAGAAATGGAGCTGACTGCTGGGCACAGCCGCACAGGCAGAGGAATCAGGAGTTCAAGGCCAGCTTCAATCACGTAGTAAATTCAAGGCCATCCTGGGTTCCATGAGGTCCTCTGTCAAGCAACAACAAAACTAAACTAACACCAATAAAGAAACATAATGAGAGACTGAAGACATGGCTCAGTGGTTAGGAACTCTCTGTACTCTTCCAGAGGGTCTGATTTCAATTCTCAACACTCACATGGGGCTAATGGCACCTCTTCTGGCCTCCACTGGCATAGTGTGTTCATGGTACACAGACACATCTACAGGCAAAACACCAATACACATTAAATCAAAATAAATCTTAAAAGAAACATGACAATTTTTTTTCTACTAATCTACACGGATAATGGAAAACCGTGTGTCGTTCTGCAAGGTCAGCAGAGGGCGCTGACAGACAGTACGGAACTACTTGCAACGGCCAGAAATTGAACTCGGGACCTCTGGCAGAGCGGTCGGCACTCTTAACCTCTGAGCCATCTCTCCGGCTGATCATAATAATTTTTAAATGCTATTTTTTTCTTTTTTCAAAGATTCCTTTATTTATTATGTATACTGTGTTCCACCTGCATGTATGCATGCATGCCAGAAGAGGGCACCAGATCTCATTGCAGATGGTTGTGAGCCACCATGTGGTTTCTGGGAGTTCAACTCAGGACCTCTGGAAGAACAGTCAGTGTTCTCAACTGCTGAGCCATCTCTCCAGTCCCTCTCATGGTTTCTCTATGTAACAGCCATAGCTGTCCTGGAACGCATAGAGATCCACCTGCCTCTGCCTTCTAAGTGCTGGAATTAAAGGTGTGCGCCACTAATGCCCAGCCTTAAAAGTTAATTTATAATATTTACATGAAAAAGGAGATTGAAGTCCTGTTTTTAAAACTTGAAAACCTATATCTCCAGCAGCATTTAGTTTGCTTCTGGACCTGGGGTGGCTGTGCTCATCTGCAGGGCCTCTCATGAGAGACAGCTGGTAGCTGGGGCAGTGTCCTTTTTCCTAGTCCTCACTCCTGTGTCTGGTACCCAGGGGCTGCTTGTATATCTCTCTGCCAGGGTAGTCTCTCCAAATAAGGGCTCATAGAAAGCAGACTTCCACATGGCAGTTTTAGACTCCTACAAGGAATACCAGAGAACCAGGTGGGAGCCACATGGCTTTTTTGGGGGGGGGTTGGTTTTTTGAGACAGAGTTTTTCCGTGTTGCTTTGGTTTGGAGCCTGTCCTAGAACCAGCTCTTGTAGACCAGGCTGGCCTCGAACTCACAGAGATCCACCTGCCTCTGCCTCCCGAGTGCTGGGATTAAATACATGTGCCACCACCGCTTGGCCACATGGCTTTAGTAATCTAGATTTGGAGGGTCCCCAGAGTCACTTTGTCAACATTCTCTTTAAAGCCAGTCCCCATGGTCAGTCCATATTCCAAGGGAGAGAAGGAGAGAATTAGATGGCTCAGAGGTTAAGAGCACTGGCTGCTCTTCCAGAGGTCCTGAGTTCAATTCCCAGCAAACCCGAGGTGGCTCACAATCATCTACAATGAGATCTGATGCCCTTGTCTTCTGGTGTGCAGGTTCATACATGCAGGCAGAACACTGTACACAAAATAAATAAATCTTTAAAAACTAGGACCCAAAAACAAAGAGGGGCAGGGATCTGGAATGAAATTCACCTAGGAGAAAGTATGGCAAGAATAAAACACCATCTGAAGAAAGGCTAGAAACACCACCCGAAGAGTATTAAGCTTTCCTGAGGCTTCTGCTAACAGCAGTGGAGAGGTGGGTTAGAAGATGAAGTTGGGTGGAGGGCTGGGGCTCAGTAGTAGGACACTTGTTTTTCTGTGTATGATGCCCTAGGTTCAACCCAGTGCTGCTAAAAATGGGGTGGGGCGGATGGGAGAGCCAAGGTCACTCAAGGTCCCCAAATCTCAGGTGCCTGCACAGCGTCATATTCAGCAGCTGTTGGCACTGGTCATCAGGCCCTTCCTCTCTCTTCCGACGTCCCCCACTCACTCTTTAGGGCTGTCTTAGGCACTGCTCCTCCAGGAAGGCCTTGCCTCCTTCATCCAAGCGTGGGGCCAGTGTTCCTTCTGTTGGGTTCCTCAACACTTAGCTGTGCCCTTAGCCTCATCCTCTCCCACTTCCGGAACCTAAGCTGCTTGCAGGCACAAGGCATTCCTTTGAGCCTACAGACCCCTAGCAAGTGATGAGTGACTCAAGTGAGGGGGTGGAGTATTCCTAAGCCACACAGGACTCAGATACAAGGGGCTATACCAGCCCTCCTGCTTTGTCCCAAGATCTCCTGTGTCACCTCCCTGCCCAAGCCAACTAGAGCTATTCACACGAAGGGAATAGTCAGCTCTGCAGTCTGCTCAGCTGTAGCCTCCCCTCAAGTCTCCCCAAATCAGCCAGTTCCTCTTCCCAGTTCCTCTCTGAGAGTAGATCGACCCGCTTCTAGCTAAAACCTTAGACGCGATAATAGGAGAAAAAAAAATAAATAAGGGTCGAGAGTTGGACAATTGGTGGCAACGAGATGAACATAGATTAATGATGTGGACCTCGCCCTGGCCTCCTCAGCCTGGACTGGGGAAGGTTCATGGTTGATACCCATTAAAGGGCTTAATGAAATAATTATAATTCACACCCCAGAGCATCAGGAAATCAATACTGGGGAACTTTGAGCCACTCTGGGGGTGGCACCCCACTGACTTCACAGTTCAGCTCAGCGGGCAGGGCTGCATTAAAAGATGGCAATAATAGATTAAAAGCTGCCGGGATCCTGGTGACTGGATGTCGATAGCCTTTATTCCCTGCCTTGCCCCAATTCTGCCCCCTCCGTGCACTATTAGCCCAAATCGATGGGCTGTCAATTGACATCACCAGCTACAGCATTAATGCGAGCTCACAAAGGAAGACTGGCCTTATATTATCACTTCTCTCGCTTCCAAATTACCACATAATGCAGGCCACAGGCAGCTTGTGACATGTTAACACTATACGCGATTTGTTGGGATTGGACTAAACATTTCATGGCTATAGATTTCATCAGAGACTTGATGACAGAAATAAACCGCCATCCATGGGGAAATCACTGGAAATAACAGAATTAGGCATTGTTTGGAAATCCAGCGGGACAACGCAGGGATGATGAAGGAGGAAGACGAGAGAGCTCCCCAGCCGGTGGTCTGCTGCGGGGGCAGCGCCAGAGAAGACTCCAGTCGAAAGGCCTTCCCCTTGGTATTTAGATTTTGTCTGAGGGTTTATTTTCTATTTTCACACAAGAACTGGAAAAGATTCTTTCCCTGTGACAACCAGGGATGCGACTGATGGCTGTGGTTTGAACTGTCCTTGAATTCTAATCTCAGAAACTTAGAAAGTAACTTTCCGAACATGAAAGTCAGGTCTTTACAGAGAAGTGAACATTTAGGGTCATGGTTCTAAAATACTAAATTTACACACTGACAAGTACAATATGACAGCCAGGAGAGTCCCCTCCTTGGCAGGTGTGACTCTTGCCCAAACGTTGACATCAGATTTCCAGTCTCTACCCTGGAGACAAGGAGTCCATTGTTAAGCTGTCTGTGTGTTTGCTGCTTTTTATGGCACCCTTAGGAAATAGTGTTTACTCAAAGCTAACGATAGCCCCATTTACTGAGCCTTCTCCAAAGTCAGCTGCACATATTGGCTCACTTCATTCTCCTTATGATCCTAAGGCCGAGTATTCTAACCTCCACTCCTCAGGTAGTTTCAGAAAAGTAATTTGCTCAGCATTGCACACCTTTAGAGGGTACAACAGGCACAGGAGAAATACTGAACCAACAAAAAAAGCTTCTGTTGAACTTCCCAAGGTTCAACTGGTTTCTTGCTTGTAGTTGGCCTTCTTTTCAAGTCTGTCCAGTATTTCCCACTTCAGAGTGGAAACTATGTGGCTTGAATTGAGCCCCACTGCAAATACAGATTAAAACATAAGGCATACTACCATGACCTCAAACTTGCCTTCCTCCTGCATTTCCCTCCTCAGTGCTGGATTCCAGGCATGAGGCACCTCCCCCAGCCTTAGCTACTTGTGAAAAGGAAAAACACTTTCATTTCTATTCCTTCTCCACCATCCCAATACTCTAACAGTTCTCTCCCACTTGTATCTCTCTCAGCTCTTTCCTCCTACAGCCACTCAGTATTAAGTATGTTAAAGTAGTCACAAAAGATCATGTGCTATGCTTCCATGTCTGTAAAATGTTCAAATAGTTAGCTAAGGGAGTTCTGGACTAATAAACAGCAATGGTATAGGGTTTTGTTAACTAAATTGTTTTGTGTCGTTCTGTGAATATACACAAAATTGATGAGACAAGTAAAAAAGATGGTATATGAACTGGTTTTGTTGTTGTTTTGAGACACGGTTTCTCTGTAGCTTTGGAACCTGCCCTGAAACCAGCTCCACCAGGCTGGCCTTGAACTCAGAGATCCTCCTGCCTCTGCCTCCATGTGCCACTGTCCAGCTAACTGTTGTCTTTTATTAGAGATGTGATAGTCACAGCCAAAGCTGACTTTGAACTCACAACTACATATGATGCTGAACTTCTGTTCCTTACTGCTACACTACAGTCACACCAACCAAGTTTTATTTGGCACCAGGAATGAATCCTGCTGGACAAGCATTACCACCTGAGCCTCAGTTTCCAGCACATTGTCTTTCCAAAGGTCAGCTCAGAAATGAGTTTAAATTCAAAAGCTAAATTAAGACCGGAACTTATTCATAGCCACCGAGCCTTTGCTTCTCCTACCCCACTTGATTCTCTAGTCTACCCCCATTTACACAAGCCATGCCCCACCCCATCCCTAGCAAGGCACTTGTTTACATGCTTGGACTGGACATGAATGTGGATGTTAGGGCCTACCTCGGCCTTACATTAGCCTGTTTTTCGTCATGTTGCCAATGTGAAACATGCAACATGTGAAAACAAGCAGAAAGCACCCCCAACAAAATTGTTCCAGCTGGGCATGGTGGCTCATGCCTTTAATCCCAACACTCAGGATGCCGAGGTAGGGAGATCTGAATGAGGGCTCTTAAATCTATAGTTCCATCCAGAACAGACAGGGCTAGGAAAAGAAATCCCGCCTTGAAAAAAACCAAGAGAAAAATTATTTCCTGGCAGTTGCTTTATAGTTACTGCCATCTGCTGGACAAAGCTGTCTTAAAAGCAGTACGGACAGGATATGAAACAGGTCTTACCACTTACAGTCCCAACCACTGCTCCATTCCATCCGAACTGAGACACTGCTTTTCCACCAGGTCTAGAGCCTTGAACTCAGTATCAGTATGTGCACACCTTTAGTCCTAGCACTTGGGAGGCACGTGGGTCCGAGTTCAAGGTCAGCCTGATCTAGAGTGCCAGGGCAAACTCCAAAACTACACAGAGGAACTCTGTCTCAAAAAGTCACAAGAAAAATCTATGTTACCTGAGGAAACCTTGAGAAATATAAAATTAAGCTAAAGCCTGGGTTGTTAGTAATGCCAGTGACCTCAGTACTTGCAGGCAAGCTTAAACAGCTAGGACTAACGGAAGACGCTAAACTCTGATATCAAAGTTAATGGCAGCAGGAATAATGCTGTCCCTGAAAACCCTTGTCCTGTAGTTTTGCTTAGTGCCTTAAAACGTTTTCCCAGATAAACTACAAGGCTATTCTTCCACTTTTTGAGACAGGGTTTCTGTGCCCTGGAACTAGTTCTGTAGACCAGGCTGGGTCACCCACCTGCCATGCATGTACTGCCACCACCTAGCTAATTTTTTACTTTTTACAGAAGCAGGGAGTTGTGTGCTGATAAGCCTGAATAGCCAGCCTTTGGAACCCACAGCTAAGATTCCCAATCTGTCTTTTGACCTTCAGGTGTGTGCTCCTAAACAGAAAAAAACTGCAAATATTAATTCCTAGCCAGAACAGTAATCACCGTGGGTTTAGGTTAACATTGGAAGATTGGGAGCAACATTGCATGTAATTTACTGGAAGTACTGACTCCCTATTAGAGGCAGAGAAAAGGCTCCCCATCACTTTTTGCTAGATTTTCTCCCTTTACCCTAGACCCTAACTATGGTCTCAAAAGCATTTCACTACACATGGCAGTATGTTTCCGTCAAAGAACCAGGGAAAACCAGACCGGAGACCAACAATCCCAAGTAACCCAAGAAAAATTAAATACGTAGCACGGTAGGCTGCGTATACCTTTTCTTAGCATATAGGAAAGCTGGTTCAATACAAGTGTAAATGTGACATAATGTAACCCCAGCCCTGTAAGGCTTAACACTAATGGGCTGAAAAAAACCCGATTTCCACACAATGTGTCACTAACCTACAAGAGCAGCTCTGTAAGCACTACAGCAACATTTGATTAGGTTGCTGTATGCAATATAGCAACTTACTGTACACTGCCACTCGGGGAACAAGGCTTACCACTAGGTGGTGACTTAAATCACTCACCATTTCTTGGGATTCAGATCACCTTATGCATACTAACTGCCCAACTTGAGATTACATCACCCACCCCAACCGCAGCCCAGCCAAGACCCTTGTGTGTTCCTTCTGCTCTGTCCCCAAAGTAGAAACTAATCCGTTTAAAACCATGGGAAGCTCCAAGTTTAAGCCAAGATGGGGGTCTCACACAACCTTATTCTCCCAAGGTTAAATTTCCAGTCTAAGTAGGGGGTAAACTGATAAAACCCAATCTCTACCCCAGAACAGTGTCAGGTATGATGGTCCAGGCCTCATACCAGCATTTAAGATCAGCTGGGTCGTGCCTCAAAAAAAATTCACCTAACTAGAAGTTAAAGCAGTCATGACAACTGTATGGTGCCAATTTAAATATTTTTATTAGACATTCCATTTTCCACCTGTTTTATTAGACATTGCATTTTCCACTTAGGATACAGTGCTTATAAAGTGCAATGCTTGTTTCACTCCCTGTGCACATGTTCCAACATGTTCAAGTATTGAGAATGCCCAGTTAATTTATTGTAGCAGTTTGAATTTGAAACTGCCATGAAACTTGCTAAATTTGGGTCCTTCAAATGTTTCCCTGTGGAACAAATGCTACACTTCTACTTGGATTGACTTTAATCCACCTCTTCAATGGTGGGCCCTGAAGAAGCACCACCAGAGGGAGGAGCTCCTCCACCAGGGAAGCCACCAGGCATTCCTCCAGGCATCCCACCAGCAGTCTGGTACAGCTTGGTAATGATAGGGTTGCAGACCTTCTCCAGTTCTTTCTGCTGGTGTTCAAATTCTTCCTTCTCTGCAGTCTGTAGAAAAAATTAGCAACTTAATAAAAGGTCTACTGTTAATCTTCCTATGTTGTAACAGGAACCTATCCCTTAGCTTTGAGTCACTCAGACATCCAAGGAAGGTAACTGCCAACATTGCTTGACATTCTGGTGGAAACCGCGAATGTTTTGGACCATTCATCATAGTGACCCCCGAACTCAGCCCAATCCTACTGAACGTTGATCTACTCCCCCCACTTACTGGCAGAATACCTACCTGGTTCTTATCCAGCCAACTGATGATCTCGTTGCACTTGTCTAGGATCTTCTGTTTGTCCTCATCATTGATCTTTCCTTGAAGTTTTTCATCTTCAACTGTTGCTTTCATGTTGAAAGCATAAGACTCCAGGGAATTCTTGGAGGAAACCTTATCTCTCTGCTTTTCATCTTCAGCTTTGTATTTCTCAGCTTCCTGGACCATGCGCTCAATATCCTCCTTGCTCAAACGGCCTGTTAAGATGTCAAAATCATGAACATGTCTTAAAAACCTAGTTAAGCCTAAGTTAAATCCTCTGGAAAGTAGGTGTCATGTCCATACTTACCCTTGTCATTGGTGATGGTGATCTTGTTCTCCTTGCCTGTGCTCTTATCTACAGCAGAAACATTGAGGATGCCATTGGCATCAATGTCAAAAGTCACTTCAATCTGGGGAACACCACGGGGTGCTGGAGGGATGCCTGTTAGTTCAAACTTTCCAAGCAGGTTGTTATCCTTGGTCATGGCTCGTTCACCTTCATACACCTTGAGGAAAATTAAAGATACAATTAAGACATTGGACTTAAAATAGTACTGTAGATTAAGCTTAATTAGGGGAAACTGGTCGCTCAGACATCCAAGGAAGGAACTAGCCAACACAGGATTTCTGGTGGAAACTACGAATGGTTTTGGAATCCATCATCACAGCGAGAGACTTTCCTGGGTTCTCTATGCAAAAAGCAAAATTCCATAACCTACATACCTGAATGAGCACACCCGGCTGGTTATCAGAGTAGGTGGTGAAAGTCTGGGTCTGCTTGGTAGGGATGGTGGTATTGCGCTTGATGAGGACAGTCATGACTCCACCAGCAGTTTCAATACCAAGAGAAAGAGGAGTGACATCCAAGAGCAGCAAATCCTGAACATTCTCAGACTTGTCTCCGGATAGAATGGCTGCCTGGACAGCTAAGAAAGGAAAAATAATGTTAGAAATGTCCACCTTAACTAACTTCAACCCCTTCACCACATTTCATTCGCTCAGACATCCAAGGAAGGAACTAGCCAACACAGGATTTCTGGTGGAAACTACGAATGGTTTTGGAATCCATCATCACAGCGAATTATTCAGTTAGGAACCTCTTTAAAGAGACTACTAAGGTATGTAGGCTGTATTTACCTGCACCATAAGCAACAGCTTCATCAGGGTTGATGCTCTTGTTCAACTCTTTTCCATTGAAGAAGTCCTGCAGAAGCTTCTGAATCTTGGGGATTCTGGTAGAACCACCCACCAGGACAATATCATGGATCTGAGACTTGTCTAGTTTGGCATCTCGAAGGGCCTTTTCCACAGGGTCCAGAGTGCCCCGGAAGAGGTCAGCATTTAATTCTTCAAATCGAGCACGGGTAATGGAGGTATAGAAGTCGATTCCCTCATAGAGAGAATCAATCTCAATACTGGCCTGGGTGCTGGAGGAGAGGGTGCGCTTCGCCCGTTCACAGGCAGTACGCAGTCGCCTGACAGCTCTCTTGTTCTCACTGATGTCCTTCTTGTGCTTTCGTTTAAACTCAGCGATGAAATGGTTGACCATCCTGTTGTCAAAGTCTTCTCCACCCAAGTGGGTGTCTCCAGCAGTTGATTTGACTTCGAAAATTCCATCCTCAATAGTGAGGATGGACACATCGAAAGTACCACCTCCCAAGTCAAAGATCAGCACATTCCTTTCAGCTCCAACCTGAAATTGAATAAAATTCTTAGCTCGACACTTATCTGTTGTGCAAACCAACCCTAAGCAATCTGTGCTTGCACACATACCTTCTTGTCTAGCCCATAGGCAATAGCAGCAGCAGTCGGCTCGTTGATAATTCGAAGCACATTAAGACCAGCAATAGTTCCGGCATCCTTTGTTGCCTGCCGCTGAGAATCATTGAAGTAGGCTGGCACTGTGACCACAGCATTGGTAACCGTCTAGAAATTACGATGAATTGCATAACTGTTAGTTTGGCAAATTCCAGCAATGAACAGTGCTAGTTTTCAGAGTTAAAAGAGCCATCCCAGGTGACACCTGTTAAAAACCCACCTTCCCCAAATAAGCTTCTGCAATCTCCTTCATCTTAGTCAGAACCATAGAGGACACCTCCTCTGGGTAGAAGCTTTTTGTCTCTCCTTTGTACTCTACTTGGACCTTGGGCCTGCCTGCATCATTCACCACCATGAAGGGCCAGTGCTTCATGTCAGACTGTACAACGGCATCATCAAACCTACGTCCGATCAGACGTTTGGCATCTGCAAGATAAAGGACTTCATTATAATCCACCATTAAGTCACAGATCGAGGGACGGTATTACACTAAAGGGAGTGGTATCTATCACGTGTGGGGGGGCGCCTGACATCCAGGTTAGCGAGTCTGTCTAAGCTCCGGGGCAGGAAAGCAATGGCCCATATTTAATGACAAATATTACATCAGCCGCAATGCTAACCTCTCAGGTTGCAGTCATCTAGAAAGCTTCCCAGCCCGCATTAAAAGCTGGCTACTTACCAAAAACTGTGTTGGTGGGGTTCATCGCAACCTGATTCTTCGCAGCATCCCCAATCAATCGTTCCGTGTCAGTAAAAGCCACATAGCTTGGTGTGGTTCGGTTTCCCTGGTCATTGGCAATTATCTCCACCTTCCCGTGCTGGAAGACGCCCACACAGGAGTAGGTGGTGCCAAGATCAATACCGACTGCAGGTCCCTTAGACATGATTGCTGGAAGAAAACGGAACACGAGAACGGCTAAGCGGTGTATCTCCCGGCTTCTAGGCCGCAATCGGTACTTTCACTAGCCTGTACCCACCACCCGCAGCCGGGCAGAAGGCTGGGGGCAGCGCTGCCGCAGTCGCGGTAGCCGTGCCAGGCCTGGCAGAACCCGCTCCTGGCTCAAGGAACCATCTGTCCTGAAGCTCTGCGACAATGGTGGAGCACGTGGCCCCAACCCCCCCACCCCGCCGCCAGGGCCGCGCACTGCGGGCGCCAGACTCGCCTTGCTCAATTATTCCAAGCAGCTTCTACTTGTAGTCTACCAAGTAAATAAGACACGCTTTAGCTTAAACCGCAGCCAAGGTAAAGGCTGCGGCGCTATATCCGGGGGCAGAATAATGGGAGCGGCCCGCGCCGCCCCTCCCCCGCCACGCGGAACCTCAAGGCCATGGCGGCACCGCCCTGACTAAGCCGGTCCTCCGCTTCAGCTGTAGCCTGGGTCTCCGGGGACGGCCGCGCTCCCGCCATGGCGCCCATCGCGCGCTGCAACACACCCTCCATCCGCCGCCACCAGCGCCCTAGGCCTTACCTCGCGTGTAGGCCCGGCTGTGCTGGCGAGGAGACCGCACCAATTCCCCGAAAGCTGGCGCCGCGTTCAATGAGACCGGTTTCCGCCCGCCTCACTGTCTCTTATACCCTGTCTTAGAACCTTCCAGAAGGATCCCGCCCCGTCTCGCTGCCTATCATGGCTACTCAGCCAATAGGCGACGGGAATCTTCGGACCGCACCAATGAAGATCCAAGACGTTCTCCTAAGGCCCGCCCTCGCCCCGCCCCACCTCGCGATGACGCACGACCGCGGCGTTCTGGAACTTTCATGCTCGCCCCCGCTCTCGGAACGGCCCGGGGGGGAAAGGGGAGGGCGGGGCGGAGAGAGCCCGCGCGCGGGAGTCCGCTGTCACTCAGGGCCGGAGGGGGTCGGCAGAGTGTGCGCCTGCGCGCCCGGTCGGCGCGAGCTGGTGGGGGCGGAAGGAAGCCGAGGGAGCAAGGCGGGTCCATTCGCAGCGGACCAATGAGAGCCGTGTTCTCCGGGATCTGGGCTCTCTCGGGACCCCGGGCTGCCTGAGAGACGACCCGGGGTGGGGGTGGGGTATTAGTCCGGGAAAAGAAGACGGAAGTGGGGCGAGGACAAAATGGCTGCGAAGGTTGTCGCGCCCCTCCCCCACCCGTGCTCGGTGCGTCTCCCTTAGCCTGGCGGGCTGCGGTCTTCAGGCTTCGCGCACCCCCGGTGTCTGCGCCTGAGGCTGATTGACACCGCTAGGGTAGCTGACTCGGGGTTCCGGGTTCAGGAGGTGGCTTGGCCGCCGCGCGGTCTCCCTGCGAAATGGGACGCGCCGATCCGCAGCCCCCGGTGCGGAGGCTAGACGTGCCTGCCTTGTTCCAGCTCCCCAGGGGCTTCGTTCGTGACCTTCAGTGAAAGACATGGCCCGGTCCCCGTGGCTGACCCCAGAGCCGAGCGCCCCTCCCCACCTACGGGCTTGTACGGCGTGGCCTGTGTCCCTCCCTGTCCCCCCCAGACCTCTCTGTGAAAAAGAATGTGCAAAAGGGCATTTTCTACCCTGAGGGTGAGCTGGACATTGGCAGCCCTCGTTTCCGGCAGCCCTGTGTCCTTGATTGTGTGATCTCGACCTTTTATTTTCAGCAGCATGAGGTAATGTCTCCCCTGACTTGACTTTTACCAAAAACTAAACGCCCGGCCGCGCAGAGTCCTTGAAAACGTGACAATGCCGGAGCGGGCGCTTGGGCTTTGAAACTGCACGGTATGGAGGTAGGGCGTTCGGGGCCTTGTCACCCCAACTTCGTCGCTCCCGCACCTCCCACGTGGCCTTTCCGATGGGCAGGACGTCCATTTATTAGTTACAGATAGGTTGTTCTTTAAAAGAATGCCGCTGCAGCTTTTAGTTCCGGCGTTTGAGTTGGGTGCTCTCCAGACCACGTGAGGAAGGCTGTCAGAAGACTGGGGTGCCTTTGTCCTCTGCAAAGCCAGTAATTACTGAAGCAAAGTCATAAAGGCATTTTTTTTTTCTCTCCCGTATTTGTATATTGGGAGGAATGATGGCTTGGAGTTCCGGAGTGTGTGTGTGGGGGGGAGAGGTGTCCTTTTTGTTACTGTCCGATAAGACCGTTTTCATGTCAATGTAAATATATGTACACATGTCACGTTCTTATTTCTTACGGCATTTCTAAGGTGTTATTACCCCCCTATTAGAAACGTGAGACAAATACCTCACAGTTCCTTCATCTTAGACTCGTCTCCATCTGCCTTTTTTAAGCTTCAGTGTAACTGGGTGTGGTGGCTCACACTTTCAGCCAGCGTGCAGGAGGTAGAGGACTAAAAGCTCTGCTAGACCCAGGTTGGAATATATGAGACTGTCAACCGGTACATAAAATTTTAAAAACGAAGAGCCTGGGTCTGTTTGACAAGCGTTCTTTCTGGGAGGTCGGGTGGGGAGGGCCTTCTAACCGAGCTACTTATTATAGAGGCTGAAACAGGAAGAAAGCTGAAAGCCTGCCTGAACTAGAGAGTGAGTCAAAGGCTAGCCTGAGCATCTTAGTGAAACCCTGAGTCAAAGGCTAGCCTGAGCATCTTAGTGAAACCCTGAGTCAAAGGCTAACCTGAGCATCTTAGTGAAACCCTGAGTCAAAGGCTAGCCTGAGCATCTTAGTGAGACCAGTTTCAAAATAAGTAAAAGCCAGGCCGGATAGGAAGACAGGAAATGGTGAAGAGGAGAGAAGCCCCTCCTCACCTAGGAATCCAGTTGAAGCCGCTTGCCTGTGGAAAAACAGAAATTCCAGCCAAATTAACATCTGCTTAATGCCCTCCCTTTCCAGGAATCTCACTAGAAACCCCATTCACAAGGGAAAAACTTTTACTAACCCCTGGTGCAATCCCAGTGGCTCCAGACTTCATCTTATCAGAGGACAGTTCCAGCCAAGGCATCTCTGGAGCCAACCTATAATCTCACTTATCAACCCATAATCTCAAGAGAGAGAAAAGGAGGGCGTGGGGGACGTTCAGGACCTGCAGTCAGGGAGTTAGAGATAGTGCTGCCCCGGACTTGATCAGGAAGCTTCCCTCTGAAGCCAAGGGTGATTGATGCAGAGACTCAGGGCTGGTCACACCGCTAAGAACAAGCAGATGCTGAGTGCTCAACCTTAAAGGGACATCATAACACCTCCAAGACTCAGGAAACCTCAGGGAAGACGGGGTGGAAAGAAGTAGAGTCAGATGATAGGACAGATCATGAAATGCTTCTGGGCACGACACGCAGTGGCAGTCATGATTTCAGTGGCTGGCATGGCCTTCATAGGGTCCATACAAGCTCACTCCTCTAAATATTCAGTCACAGATTGGGGAGGGGCTCAAGGGGTCCTGCCTCACTCAAGGGGCAAATGGTTTGATGATGGCTGGAGCAGAGGAAGTCTTTAGTGGCTAACCACTGGTGAATAAACCAGGCCCCAGGATAACTCCGTATGAGGCCCACAAAGGCAGCCTTGATTAAACCCAGTGGACCCCAAAGTAAAAACAAAGGACATGACAGTGGGATGGGGACCTTTTAAAAAACATGTATGTTTATAACTGTGCCTATGTGTGACTATATGTCACCTGTGTGTGGGTACCCAAGGAAGGTGTAAGAGAGTGTCAGATCTGAGACATGTGTTGGGAACTAAGATCCAGACTTTCAGAAGACCAGCAAACACACTTAACCACCGAACCATCTAGCCAGCCCAGAATGGGGATTTGTAGAATGAGAGATCAATGCGGGGTGGGCAAGGGGATAAGAGTGGGTGGGTGAGGGGACTGCTTCTTCTTTCGCCATTGTGTCCTGCTAAGCCTGCTGAGGAGTTGTCATGAGTATGGCCCACCCTCCCAAACTGAAGTTATCATTGAAGTTAAGTGGTGGCAGACATGTAGAGGGACTACTACAGCATTTGATCCCTTTATGAGTCTTGTGATTGATGAGTGTGGGGGGGTGGCAACCCGTGGGCAACGGAATAACATCAGCATGGTGGTCATTCGAGAAAGCAACAGCATCGTGCATGAAGCCTTGGAAAGAGTCTAACAATGGCGTTGAGCACAGCAGTCCATACCCCTCCCCAAAGGACCTGCTTGACTGTTGTATAGAATTGGATCATGTTTTTATATGAAACTTTTTACTAAAGTTTACTTAGTAAACTTTACTCAATATTCAAAAAAGGGTGGGGGGTATAGGGGACCAGTGTGACCAGAATACATAATATATATCTGGGACTTCTGGCCTAATTACTGCTAAATTCCACTCTCAAGGAGATAAGGTTTTGCTTCCGATCCCTCCTCTGAGTTCTGCAAGCATGCAGGCACACATGACTGCACATATACTAACACATACACATGTGTAGCACTATACGCACACACATGCACAGTTTTTAGACGGCAGAACAATTAGCCTCTGCTTCTGGTTGCTCACAATATCTTCTAGAATTTGAACCGTGTTCTCACTATCTATCGAAAGCATAAAGGGCCAGCAAGATGGCTCAGTGGCTAATAAAGTACTTGCCATGCAAAGGTGAAGGCGTGAGTTTGATTCTCGGGAGCCATGTAAAGAAAGAGAGGACAGGCTGATCGTACAAAGTGGCACTGTGACTTCCACATGCCATGACATGCGTGCCCTCTCCCCTCTAAAAAATAAAGTTAAGACTGAATACAAACAGAAAATAAAGTGAATGTTATTTCTTTGCTGCTCAGGATTTCAAACAGCAAATTTACTTATTCAAGATCTGAAATTAACCAAGCACAGTGATACAGACCTACAACCCCGGCACTCAGGAAGGAGGTGGGGACAGGAAAGCCGTTAGTTCTAGACCAACTGGGCCTTGGCCTACATGTTGGGACTCCTAAAAGGAAAGAGAAAAAGGAAGGAAGGAAGGAAGGAAGGAAGGAAGGAAGGAAGGAAGGAAGGAAGGAAGGAAGGAAAGAAAAAAGACCAGAGTGCTTGTACACACCTGTAATCCCAGCACTCAGAAGGCAGAGGCCTAAGGGTCATGTTAAATCTGAGGCCAGCCAAATCCACATGGTAAGACCCTCTGTCCTAGTTCGCTTTGTATTGCTGTGATAAACACCAGGACCAGCATGGGAGGTAAAGGTTTATGTTCTCATACAGCTTATAGTCCATCAAAACGGAACTCAGGGCGGAAACTCAAGGTAGAAATCTGGAGGCAGTACTGAAGCAGAGACCAGAGGAACACTGCTTACTGGCTTGTTCTCTGTGGCTTGCTCGGTTTGTTTTTTATAGAACCCAGGATCACCCACCTACCTGGGGTGGTATCACTCACAGTGGTCTGGGGCCTCTCACATCAATTAATAATCAAGGAAATGTCCACTGGTAGTGGTGGCGCACGCCTTTAATCCCAGTACTAGGGAGGCAGAGGCAGGTGGATCTTTGTGAATTCCAAGCCAGCCTGGTCCTACAGAGTGGGTTCCAGGCCAGCCAAGGCCACACAGAGAAACCCTGTCTGGGAAAAAAAAAAAAAAGAAAGAAAGAAAGAAAAAAAAAAAAAGAAAATGTCCCATATATTTGCCTACTGGCTGATCTGATGGAAGTAATTTCTCAGTCGACATTCCCACCACCGCCCAGCTGCTAAGCACTATTTTAAGTGGCACACACTACTCATTTAATTTTCTTTATGAGGTCCTAAGTGCACGTTTGCACTCCAAATGTAGAGGCCACAGAATCATGAGTTTGAGTCTGAGCTAGTAGTAACACCCTGTCTTCAGAACAACAAAAAAATTGATTCAAATCTTTGTTGTTTGTTTGTTTGTTTTTAAGACAGCTTTCTCTGTTTAACAGCCCTAGCTGTCCTGGAACTAGTGTCGTATCGTAGACCAGGCTGGCTTTGCCTGCTTCAGCCTTCCCAAGTGCTAGGATTAAAGGCATGTACCACCATCGCCCGGCCCCAAATCTTCTTTTTTTTTTTTTTCCGGCCTCAAATTTCAAGAAGTAAGAATTATATGACTGGGTGGTGGTGGTGCATGCCTTTAACCTCAGCACATGGGAGGCAGAGGCAGGTGGATCTCTGTGAGTTCAAGGCTAGCCTGGTCTACAAGAGCTACTTCCGGGACAGGCTCCAAAGCTACAGAGAAACCCAGTCTCCAAAAAACAAACAACACCAAAAAAAAATATATATAAATAAATAAAAGTAAGAATTATCGTGATTTTCTTTTTGTAGATGAGGAAAGGTTAAATGATTAACCTGACAAACCACATGATCAGATTGTTGAATCAGTTTTTTTCCCCTTTAATCTAAAATGTGTTTACTAGGATGACTTCCCTGTCATCTTGACTTGGATCCTGTAGCTCTGCTTCCTCCAGAGGGAACGACCTTCTGTAAGCTTTATCTTTCCTCCTGGAGTCTGCTGAGGCCAGCAGAGCAGCCAGCTCACAAGACTCCTATTTGTGCTTTCGTGTGCCTGAAGACCATGGACATTCGCTGGCATTCCACGTAGTTCACGTCCTTCCAGCAGGAATGGGCTCAGCAGCAGGCCCTGTTTCTTGTGTTTCCTCTTCTCTTCTGGAGAGCAATGACCAAGTCTTTTATGAGAAGCATGCTTTCCTGGAGTCAGGAATTTAAACTCAGTCTGGCTGGAGTATCTGTCTTCTTAAAACATTTTGTTTTCCACTCCCTAAAATCCCAGCATTGGTAGGAATGGGGACTAAAGCACATTCAAATGAATTGGACTGTGTGGCTTTCCTACATCTCAGAATCCTGAAGTCTGTAAGGTGTTAGTCTCTGGAACGCCTTATAAGTATAGAGCACACTGTCTTGCTTTGGTGTCGGGGAGTGAGAGGAGCCTGGACTTTGGAGTCACATCGGAATTTAAATTCCAGACATTTTCTTGTGTGGTGACATAGAGATGACTTCAGCTCCCCTCTCTCTCTGTTCAGGGTCATACCATGTTGGCTTGGTACTTAGTATGTAGGCTGTGGTGTTCTCAAACTCATAACCATCCTCCTGTCTTAGCTCCTGAGTTCTGTGATTACAAGTGTGTATAACACTGGGACCTTTCGGTTCTCTTCCTATGGTGCAAAGACTTCAGAGCTTTAGAGGTTAAATAAAATGTGTAGGACTTTATTTTTTTGTCCTTTATCTACCATCTCATTTCCTTGCCCTCCCCCACTTAGGATTCTTAAGTCTGAAAGTGTCAGAACATTTATCATTTTTATCTCAGAGACCCAAGTTCCATAAAATCTGAATCTGTCACACCCTTGCTGTTTAACGAGGGTCTAACAAGGCAGGTACAGGTTGTATGGAGAGGTCAGGGTGCCCAAATTTATATTCTGTGTAGAGTACAGATGGGATTCTAGGTACATGTATTCTCTGGTAGCAGTAACTTATATGCATGTATAATCTTTTAGATTTTTGAGACATCTTTTATCCAGCTGCCTAGGCTGGCCTTGCGCTCCCTCTACTCCCTCTGTTGCTGAGGCTGGTCTTCAACTTTCAGTCCTGTCTCAGCCCTGTGAGTAACATGGACCATAGCCTGCATCACCAGGCCAGCACATGCAGGTTGTCCAGAGACTAATCGGTAAAATCGGTTTGCTATGTCATCAGAAGTAATCATTTCATAAGAGTAGTGTAGTACCACCAGCTGAAGACAATTCCGAAGAAATTACTCAAATTACCATAACTTATTAGATAATATGAAAATACCAAGTTAACCAGCCCAGGGGGTGGACAGCCCTTTGTTTTTTTCCTTTCTAAAAGGTTTAAGGTTTTTATGTTTATAGTGTTTCATATTCATGTAGTTTTATGTATCATGTATATGCCTCTGGAAGTCAGAAGAATTCAGATGCCCTGAAACTAGAATTACGGAGAGTTATGAGCCTCCATGTGAATGCTGGGAACCAAACCCTGGTCCTCTGAAAGAGCAGCAAGCATTCTTAACCTTTGAGCCACACCTCTCCAGCCTGCTTGTATTTATTTTTGAGACAGGGTCTCATTCTGTAGCCAAGACCGGCCTCACCCTTGTGATCTTTCTGCCTCATCATTGCGAGTGCTGGGAATATAGCCCTGTGCCACTCCAGCTAACTTAAGAATTAAGGGAAGGCCATGGTGGCACGTGCCTGGATCACTGAGTTTGAGATCAGCCTGGAACCCACATATCCAAACCCCCACCATCAAAAAAAAAAAAAAAAGCGGCAAGTCCATCATTCTTAGGATAGTCACTGGGCAGTGCTACCGTCAGCATTTGTCTGGCATTTGTGAGACCCTGGGCTCAGTTTCTAGCACAACATTACAACTACGACAACAATAAACAAGCAAACACACAATGAAACTCAGCAGGGAAAGGCACTGGTCCAGTGTCTTGGGGTGGAGTTTAAAGTGTGTACTTTTTAGGGCTGGGACTGGTGGCACACGCCTTCAATATACCAGCACTTGGGAGAAAGAGACAGTTGAATGTCTGTGAGGCCAGCCTGGTCTACAAAGGAAGTTCTAGGCTAGCCAAGGCTACATTGAGATCTGTTTTAAAACAAATGAGCCAACAAACACCCCCAAATATGAAATTTTAAAGATTGTTTAGCTGAGTTTGATGGCTCCTGTGTGCAATCCCAAAACTTGGGAGGCAGAGGCAAGAAGTTTGCTATTAGCCTGAGGCCAGCTTAGAAATGAGGCTCTCAATTCTACCTCAAGGGAAAAAGAAAAAGGGAAAAAAAGGAAAGAGGGAGAAAGAGACAGAGACAGACAGACAGACAGAGAGAGAGAGAGAGAGGAAGAAGGGAAGAATGGAAGAGAAAAGAAAGAAAGAAAATTATTCAGGGTCAAAGAATGGTGAACTTACACGGAAAGGCCACAGAAAACAGCCGTTGGAAGCAGACATGACTAAAACCTGCAGTGTGTAGCCTGATTGCTCAAGACTTGAATGTGCTTACCACATTCTTAGGAAAACTGAAACCAGAATGATCCAAACTGATAGTAGCATCTTCCTTTCCAATTGTAGCAAAGTATAAATTGCTTCCCTTAAACATGAAAACATACATGTAAGCCATCCTAACATCACTTTCTCTCATCATACCACACAGAAGAAATGAAGGGAAACAAGCATCCTGCCGTGAACATGAAAACCCTCCTGCCTTACAACTGGTTGTGACTCTTATTACAGGCTCTGTGTGTGCAGCAAGGACGAGTACACACTTGTGTCTCCTTATGTGACTCGAATGTCAGCTATTTTGCACAGATCTTTGTGGCTTTATTTTATTTTTGCTTTGAAACAGGATCTCACTAGGTAGCTTTGGCTGACCTGGAACTCCCTCTGTAGACCAGGCTCATCTCAGCTCACAGAGATCTGTTGCCTCTTCCTCCAGAGTGCTGGGATTAAAGCCGCAGGGTACCCTGGCCCTCAGCTTGTCTCTGGCAGACCTTATCCAGTCTTCAGCCACAGACATAGAGGCTCCTGAGAGAATAAATAACTTGTTCTACTTTAACCTAGTTTCAAAATCAGATTAGCTTTATTCCACAGTTTATGCTTTAAATCTTAGCCAAGATTACCTGCAGTAAATGGATTTTCAAAATAATTTATTGTTTGGAGAATGCATAGCATGTAAATAGGCATCAGGACAGCTTTGTAGATTTTGTGGATGGAGTAGGATCCATACACACACACATACACACATACACACAGAGAGACACATACACACATACACACACAGAGAGAGACACATACACACACACATACACACACACACAGAGACACATACACACACACACATACACACACAGAGAGAGACACATACACACACACACACTTTTCTTAAAAAAGATTATCTCACTATGTATCCTTGGCTGGCCTGAAACTCATTAGAACAGGCTAACTTCTCTCTATCTTTATGTGAGTTCCAAAGATTGAACTCAGGTTGGCTTATTTTTTGTTTTTTCAAGACTAGGTTTCTCCGTGTAGCCTGGAACTCACAAAGGTGGCCCTGCTTCTGCCTCTCGAGTGCTGGGATTAAAGGTGTGTGCCCATGATCACCAGGTACTGAATTCTGGTTGTTAAGCTTACAAGGCAAGCACCTTTACTCAATGAGCCATCTTGTCTACCCAAGTTTATCTGTATCTCTCTCTCTCTCTCTTTTTTTTTCTTTTTTCTTTTTCAAGACAGGGTTTCTCTGTAGCTTTGTTGCCTGACCTGGAACTAGCTCTTGTAGACCAGGATGGCCTCGAACTCACAGAGATCCGCCTGCCTCTGCCTCCCGAGTGCTGGGATTAAAGACGTGCGCCACCAGAACCCGGCTAATATCTCATTTTTAAAGTACTGTTGAGACAGAGTCTTGTGTTGCCCAGCATGACAACGTAAGAGGATGACCTTGAACTCCACGTGTTGGAATTAAAGGTGGGTGCTAGCACACGTGGCTGCACATCCCATGTAAAACATCTTGTTTAATCTTGTAATGTGGAAAAGAGATGCTGTTGCATGAACCATCTCTATTAATTGTTGTTATTATTACATATTATTGAGCTTTAGAGATCTTCCCATGAAGCCCTGGCTAGTCTGGAATTTACTATGTACAACAGACAGGACTTGCATTTAAATTGACCTGGTTTCCATAGCCTCCCAAGTGCTAATTGTTTGTTTGTTAGGGTTTTTTGAAACAGGGTTTCTCTGTGTAACGACCTTGACTGTCCTGGAACTCACTCTGTAGACCAGGCTGGCCTCGAACTCACAGAGATCCACCTGCCTCTGCCTCTCAAGTGCAGTGATTAAAGGCATGCACCACCACCGCCCCATTAAACACAATTCTTAAATGGGGGTTTGCTTCATTAAGTTTTTTTTTAATATTTATTTTATTTATTATGTATACAATATTCTGTCTGTGTGTATGCCTGCAGGCCAGAAGAGGGCACCAGACCCCATTACAGATGATTGTGAGCCACCATGTGGTTGCTGGGAATTGAACTCAGGACCTTTGGAAGAGCAGGCAATGCTCTTAACCTCTGAGCCATCTCTGGATCTCACTGTGTAGTCCATGCTGGCTGAACTCAATTTGTTTTTCTTTTTTAGATTTACTTGTTTGTTTATTTCTGAGACAAGGTTTATGCAACTTTGTAGCTACATGTAGCTTTACTATGTAGCTTTTGTTGGCGTGGTGCTTGCTGTACGGACCAGGTTGACTTTGAACTCATAGGGACCTGCCTGCCTCAGCTTTCCAAGTACTAAGATTAAAGATAGATGCTACCATGCCCAGCTCAGTTTTTATTTTATTTGTATGTGTGTTTTGCCTGAACGTTTCTCTGGGCAGCACAAGAACACGGAGCCTGATGAGGCTGGAAGAGGGTGTTGGATCTCCTGGAGCTGGAGCTACAGACTGTTGTGTGCCACCACCTGGGCGCCAGGAATCAAAGCTCGGTCCTCTGGAAGAGCAACTATTGTTCATCACTGCTGAACCATCTCTCCAGGACCAAAACTTACTTTGTAGCCCAGGCTGGTCTCAAACCCTCAGTGGTCCTCTTGCATCAACTTTCCGAGTGATGAGATTATAGGCGTGTGGCACCCACCCAGTTGTGACCCTAATGACTTCTACATTTGAGGTCCCTCAAATGTTCGAGCTCAATTTTTAATAAAACTAGAATATCTTAATCGTTATTATCAACTTAATCTCAGTGTGTTCAAGATATTCTATGCTTAACAGTCTCTGAATGGGGCTGGAGAGATGGCTCAGAAGTTAAGAGCACTGGCTGCTCTTCCAATTCCCAGCAACCACATGGTAGTTCACAACCATCTATAAGATCTGGTACCCTCTTCTGGTGTGCAGGCAGAACACTGTATGTATAATAAATAAATAAATCTTTAAAAAACAGTCTCTGAAAATTGTGTACATTATTTCATCTACACCCATGATTATTTTGATATATATATGTATATATGTTTATAAAATAATTTGTACCATATGAATGATCTTCACTGTGTAGATTGAAAAGGGTAGGGATGAGAAAGCAAGCTGAAGGAAAGCGAAGTCCCTGGTTTTGGGTAAAGCTGTAAGGATTTTAGGGCTAAGCATTTCATCAAGCCCTATCAGTTCTGATGGAACACAATGGTATATGACTGGGTACATGTATTATTATCTTTGAGATGAGGTCTTGCTATGTTGTTTTTTTTTCTTGGTTTTTCAAGACAGGGTTTCTTTGTATAACAGCCCCAGCTGTCCTGGAACTAGTTTTGTGGACCAACCAGGCTGGCCTCAAACTCACAGAGATCCGCCTGCCTCTGCCTCCCAAGTGCTGGGATTCTATGTCTGGCCTCCAACTCACAGAGATCGCCTTGTCTCTGCCTCCCAAGTGCTGGGATTCTATGTCTTGTTGCCACACTGACATGACTGTGTTTAAATTTGAGCTCTGCTACGGACTTAAACTCTCTGTGTTTTAGTTTTCTGGTTTGTTTTTTGTTTGTTTTGATTTTGCTTTTCCAGACAAGGTTTCTCTGTGTAGCCCTGGCTGTCCTGGAACTCATGCTGTAAACCAGGCTGGCCTTAAACTCACGGAGATCTGTCTGCCTCTGTCACCAGAGTACTGGAATTAAAAGCATGTGTCACCATCTCCCAGCCTTCTTATTTGTTTTTTAATTTTATTTACTTTTATGTGTATATGTATGTACTTGTATGAGTATATATGTAATGTATATGAAGAAGCCTGAGTAGGTCAGAAAAGGGCATTGGGTCCCTTAGAACTGGAGTTACAGACAATTTTGATCCATCGTGTGAGTACTGGGAACTGAGCTGTCTTTCCAACATCTAGTTTTCTTTTCTATTTTGGTTTTTCAAGAAAAAGTTTCTCCGTAGCTTTAGAGCCTATCCTGGAACTAGCTCTTGTAGACCAGGCTGGCCTTGAACTCACAGAGATCCGCCTGCCTCTGCCTCCCGAGTGCTGGGATTAAAGGTGTGCACCACCATCGCCCAGATAGTTTTCTTATTTCTAAAATGAGAATGAATCAGATGGTGGTGGTGCACGACTTTAATCCCAGCATTCAGGAGACAGAGGCAGACAGATCTCTGTGAGTTCAAGGCCAGCCCGGTCTCTCAGAGGGAGTTCCAGGAGAGCCAGCATGGTTACACAGAGAAACCCTGTTGCAAAAAACAAGACAAGACAAAACAAACAAACAAACAAATAGATAAATAAAATGAGAATGCAAGCATCTTTCTATAGAATTAATATGAGTATGGAGTTGGGATAAAATGTATACTATATTTAGAGTTTGGGAGTCAGGGGAGAAAAAGCTAACTATAGTGAAATTTGTTCATAATGTCAGCACTCTAGGAGGTAGAGATGAGAAGGGTCAGGACCTCAGGGTAATCCTTAGCTATAGGTATCTAGCCAGCCTGGGCTACATGAGATCCTGTCTCCAAAGAAACAGTGCCTGTCCCCTGATGTCCCATAAACGATAGCTACCATTATTGTTCTCTCTCCTGCTGAGACCTGTTCCACGTATGCCGGGCTGGGTGAACTGCAGCCCTTCCTACAGCAGAGTCCTCCCAGGGACCTGCCACCAGGCTGCTACTTTCTGCCATGAGATTTGTGTGGACGTCTGTAAAGCTGTATTCAGATTTCTGTAACTCTCGGGGTGACTTCTCTTCAGATCCCTTAGTTGGTATTTAGCCTGGGCACAAAATACTCGCTTCACAATTGCTGTCTGTTGATTTTGACAAAGTCCTTAAGGGCAGCTGCCTTTGTGCCGTTTACACTTACCATCTTGTCCTGAGAGGAAAAGTACTTCGTATACTGATGCACCCACCTGCTTTAACTAACTGCTTGCTTTAACTAATTTGGCCATGATGATTTGGGTCGGCCGTCTTTCTCTTCGAATCTCTGAGACTAACAATAAACTTGTGACTGAAGTCAGTCACTAATAGATCTTTTGGCCTGAGCTCTGTCTTTTGGCAGCAAGGTAAAAATAAATGTATTTCCAGTGCAGGTTCCACGGACCCCAGCTTCTCCTCCGGTACTGTCTTCCCTTATTTATTTTTTCATTGCCGATACACATGGAGTTACAGTCCGTAACTGCTTTTGTGACGCGTACAGTTCCGTTTACAAGGCAACAAGGCCGATTGACACAGAAACAGAGAAACACCAGAAATAAGGCAAACAATAAAAACCTTTTGAAACAGAATTCTGAAGTGCTTTGCATACAACATAACAACAAAAACATCCATTTAACTATTTTACAGATTTAAGTTTGGCTTATGTATTTTATTGAAATGGTTTCTCTTTAAATGTCCACATCCTTCCATCTGCATTTTTCTCTTACAAACTTTTATTTTATTTATTTATTTGGCTTCTGTTCATCATTTTTTTTTTTCATTTTCTATTTGCTTCACATTAAGGACTCGGTCAGCTTGGTCTGCAAAGTCAGTGGACTAAGGTTTGGAGCCAGCGGCCGCTCTCACCTCATCTGCAGCCGGCCCTTTGTCTTGCTGAAGCCTGAATGCCTGATTCAGAAAAGAAGGGGCTCTGTCATTGCTATGACTTCAGCGCCTTCTCTCTCAGAATTGCTCAGCCTAGTACAATCTCTTTTGTGTCCTTATTGTAGTTTTCCATTGGGAATGGATTTCCAAGGTAGTTTTTGGGTAGTTTCCAACAACGCTTTTAAATAATCGGGATTTCCTTCTCAAACAAAGGGGACTGGTTCCTGCTCCGAGCACACAGACAGGAAACCCCTGCTGCTCAAAGGCAGGAAGCACTGAGAAGATGGCTAGTGACAACCCAGCTGCAGCCTTCGTAGGAAGCTCGTTTGGCTCAGGGACTCCAGGAAAAAGAATTCTCAGAATTACATAGCAGAAGAGGCATGTTGCCTGGATACCATCCTCCAGGACGAATAAAAATGTAGTTAGAGGAAAGGGCTTTAAAAAAAAAAAAAGTCTTACAACGAGATAAGAGTTAGTATAAGAAGCATTTCAAATATGCCTGTTCTGGCAAATGAACAGGCATTTGTGTTATAACCCCAATGTCTCTTATTTCTACCTCTTTCAAAGGAAGACAAAACTCGGGTTAGGACTGTCACTTTAGCATGCGGGAAGCTCACCCAAACAAACCCAGACAACTCAATGCAAGCATCATTTCCCAGGCACTTGAGAAGGAAATGTATGTATACTCTGTGAGGATGCTCTTATGCGAATTAAAACACGGGGTAAAAAGCCAGAGAAATGGGGCGATACTGCGCATCCACCTCTCCCTGTCAGCATCTGAGTGCCACTTCAGAAACTGCTTCATCACGGTGGCCGCCCGCAGCGGCTTCCTCTTTCCTCTAGCCTTTGCCCTGATTGACCAAAGGAAATGCTCTGCTCCACCCACCAGGACCAGCTGACTTTGCCTTGTTCCTTGAAGAGCTAATTCAGGTTAAGCAACTATGCCATAGGTAACCTATTTGTCAAAACCGTTCAAAAGGCAAGTTACTTATCGGAGACTGGCTGGTTTTTTGTTTTTTAATTTCTTGGACACCTTTTTTTCCCCCCATATATGAGTTGTTTTGATAGTTTTGCTGGTGAATCCTTTCTGCTAATTCTTGCCCAAATGCCAACAACGAAGAAAGCATTACCAGCCGTTAGCTGAACGCTCTCCCTTCGCCCACTTGTTTGTCTCACCACCTGCTCCCTAATGGTAGTCTGCGTTCCTTCCAGCCCACAGTTATACTTTTCTTGGAGGCTAAGGCGGAGAAGAGAGACACTGTGGTTCCCTCGGGTTCAGCCTGTCAGTGGGAAGTGATGGGCCATGTATTTCCAATGCCTTTAGGAAATGATCCCTGAAAATTTAAGGCCTAGAGTCTTCAAAGGTCCCACATTCACATCCTTCTAAAATGAAAGAAACCGAAGAATCTCCAAGCTTGGGCCAGTATTAAGTGTCCTTTGACCTACCAAGGGAAAGGTCTAACGTCCCTCTCTATTCCAGTCAGTCTTGACAGTCTGGTTTCACGTGTTCTCAGAGAGAGGAGCAGGAGGCAGAATGCAAGAGGATCTTTCAACTTCCCTAAGAGACTTTCTCTAGAGTATTCTTTCCCTAAGGACATTCATTAAGTGACGCGAATATTTGTTTCTTCTAGAAACTTCCAATAGAGAAGTCTTTAGGGGTGTCAGATTTGAGTAATGACCCGCAACTGCCCCGGATACATGTTTCGTTATCTATTAGCAATCCTCCGAACATCAAAATGGAATTCTTCACAGCATCATGTCCCATCTTGGTTGGACTCTTTTCTTAGTTATTATTTTGGGGTCCCATGGAAATCTGAAGGTTGGTGGTAGATAAGGAAAGAGAAAATCACTTTTCTGTTTCCCACTATTTCAAATCCTCCCCAAATTAATGTTCAAATCTATGATACATAAAGTCAAGTCAAGGTAGAAAAAAAGTGTTTCTTTTTTTTTTTTTAATGTGAGTTTCTTTGAAGCAGTTGTCCCCATACATGTTGCAGAGAGGTGTAATATAAGGCTGTGGGTTTCTGTTTTGACTATCTGGATAATCACGCTAATCCGATACATTTGCAGAAATGATTAGAAAATTGACCTATGAGATTCCCATTTCTTCTTGACTGTGGTGACCTGCAACACTTCTATGTAAGATGTTCCAGGTGTACGCCACCTCACCTCTCCCTTATTTTCACCACAAGTCCTGGTGAGCAAAATAGGTTTGGGCCCCTCCTTCCCTCCACCTCTGCTCCGAAGGCACGATGAGGCGCCTTTATAGAGATGACCTGCCTACGTCCATTGTTTGGTGTCCTATAAGGAGGGTGCTTATCAGAACTGGTCCATGCCATGTTGGCAGCTACTTAAGTGAGTTCTTATCTGGCTGAGGGGCTTGTGTGGCTGGTGAACGAGCTCCAGTGGCTAGGCTAAGATCCTGACTTCCGGAAAAGCGCAAGTCAAGTCCACTGTGATTCAGACAGTTTGGAAGGCTTTGCTCTGGCTGGGGATTGTGCTGAGTGTGGTTTCTGCTTTGGTCAGGGTCGTGTGGTGCACTTTCTTTGGTTCAGAACCTCTTGCTTCTGGTCCTATGAGGCTGTACGCCTGGGTGGCTAGCCCCGGCTGGGGTGCTGCTTCACTGGACAGTGTCCTCTGGCTTCTGGAGGCGCTATTCCCTGTGGAGCGGGTGGAGGAAGAGCCAGAGTGTGAGCTCCTGGAGCCCGAGGAAGAGGAGCTAGGCTTCACAAGGCGGGCTCTGGGGGCTTCCGCGTCTTCTCTGCAGGGGAAAAATGAACAGAAGACAGCAAGGATAAACTTCAGGACTGCCAGGGGTGTGGTGACTCTCACGAAAGTTACTTCCTCCTGAGATTTTTTTTTTCCAACAAATTCCTCAAGCCAAAAGCCTCAGAAGAAAGGCCGCTGTTAAGGAACAAAGCACTTCCTTGTTTTGTAAGACGTAAAGCTAAGTTTAGGGAAATGTTTGTTACGGTGCTGGCCAGAGGCCCCACTGGTTGCACCAGGATATATGTGGCTCAACTTGAAATGGTCTGGATAGAATTGCCTTGATTTTGGGGTCTGTATACTTAGATCCTTTCATGTCCTGTAGGTTATATCATCCTTTATTATATGCCCTTTTTAAGTGGTAATGAATCAGAAGTAAAGTTGAAAATTATGCTGGTTGATTGTCAGCTTGACTCAAGGTAGAGTCATCTAGAAAGAGGGAGCCCTAACTAAGGAAACATCACCGTCACACGGGTCTTCTGGCAAGTCTGTAGGGCATTTTCTGGATTAATGAGTGATGTCAGAGAGCACAGCTCACTGTGGGTGGGGCCCCCTCGGTGGATGATTCTGGTTCTATAAGAAAGCAGCTGAGTGGGCTAAGAGGAGCAAGTCCCTCCATCACGGCCTCGGCTTCATCGGTCACTCCTCAGGCTTTTGCCTTGAGTTCCTGCCCTGACTTCTCTTTGTACTGTAGCTATAAGGGGAATGAACCCTTCTCTCCCCCACACTGCTGCGGTTGGTCATGATGTTTATCACAGCAACAGAAAACAAGCCAGAGCAAGGACGGTTTCACAATAAAGTGAGTCACACCTTCTATTCCTACACTGTAATTTCCCTCCTTCTGGAAAGATCCTTTATAGAGATCCACAGTGCAGAGGGGAAGAGGGCCGTTGATACTGAGGAGTTACTATGGACCAGGCCTGGAAAGGGAGTCCGCAGAAGCCAGGACGCTTACCGAATCTCATTAGGTCTCTCCTCTTCCTCATATCTCTCTTTGCTTTTTCTTCGGATTAGCAGCCATATCAAGAGGAAAATGAGGAAGGCCCCGGCCACGATGCCCGTCACTGCTCCTGCTACCATGCCGATGCTTTGCACGTCTGTTTTCTCAGAAGCACAGACAGAAATAAAGTCAAACATGAGCGAGGAGACACATGACACTCAAGACAGAAGCCCTGGACAGGACGGCTTCTAATGCCACATTCCATGACCCTCACAGGTTGCGTGATTGAACCTTTCCATATTCTTGCAAGCGATAGTTACAAACTTTATATTCAATTGGCTCAGATTTTAGTGACACAGTCTGGCTTGACTTATATGATAAAATGGGTTGGGAAAGTTATTGTGTCATGTTAAAAACATTTTAATCCTATTAAGATACCTTTGGGCCATCTTCTAGCTCTACCCACACCCCTTTCTCTAACTTCCCTTTTCTACTGGTAAAATAAACTTGGTTATGTCCTGTGTAACCTATAGCATACAATTCAGTGTGTGGTTGACTAGTGGCTTCCAAACTCACAACTCAAGGTGAATTTGATTTGCAGATTAGTATCATATATACTCTCATTTGAATATGAAATGTGTTGAATATTTATTAGTAAGTGCCCACGTTAAGTCAGGCAGTTCTAGGTATGATAAGAGCTTTTCTGTTTGTGAGTCTGCACGCAACAAAAGGGAAAAAAGCAAATCAATAAAGAAATAGATACAAAGAATGCTGGCCAGTGTCTGTGAGAACCAAAGGGGATGACTGGCAATTCCGAGGGAGAACAGAGGAACGCGGTTTCAGTTTGGGCAAGGAGGACTCCGGTGGAGGAGTGTTTGAGTTGAAATACAAACGCCAGGGCTGTCTTGTGGTGAACTCAACATAGTGGGTGTGATGGATGTGAGCCGGGCTGCAGGAGGACAGCTAGTGAGAGAGAAGTGCAGGGTGGCAAAGTCACAGAGACAGGAAGGTACCAGCTCCCATGAGGCCTAATGGGCCACACAATCGTTTTAGTATAGAGGCAATAGAAGAGTTACATGGTTCAAGTTCCGTTTAAGAAAGCACGCTACAGCAGTTCTAGGGAGAATGAAGGGCTCCAAGGAAAGGGAAGGAAGCAAGGGTAGAGTTAGGATGCTTCAGACTGACTGTACAGGCTGGAGAGGATGGTGAGCGAGCTAGGCCGAACTCAAGGCTTTAAGAGCAGGTACAAGGGGTACCGCTTCTATTTTGAAAGTGTTGTCAACAGAAAGTGCTGTCTCCTCTTGTGCTGCTTATCTTTATAAACTACACAGCCTCTCACTATAAACACTGACCTTTTATCCAATTTCTCCCTGAGACAGGGTCTTAGGTGTCCTGGAATTCACTATGTAGATCAAGCTATCCTCACACATAACAGAAATCCTCCTACCTCTGCCCCACAAGAGCTGGCATTAACAGTGCACACCACCAAGCCTGGCAAAAGATTTTTTTTTTTTAAAGAAATTGGACTTTAGGGGGCTGGAGAGAGGTTAAGCATACTGTCTGCTCTTCCAGAGGTCCTGAGTTCAATTCCCAGCAGCCACATGGTGACTCACAGCCATCTGTACTGAGATCTGATGCCCTCTTCTGGTGTGCAGGCATACATGCAGATAGAGTATGCATATACATAAAATACAGAAAAATAAATAAATCTTTAAAAAATTAGAAAAAAAGTAAAGTGGATTTACGCATGGGTGCCTTTGTGAGTGTGAGCAGAGTTCATAGGACAACTTGCACGAATCTGTTCTTTCCTCCGAGCCTGTGGATTCCTGCAATCAAATCAAGCTCATCAAACTAGGCAGTGAGCACCTACTCATCTCACTGGCTTTGGGTTTACTTTATGTGAACAAATTCAGTTCAGTAATGCTCTTTTCCTTCTGGCCCCACCACCAATACCCAGCTGAATGGATTATCTACTAACAGAAACTGAAGTTGCTTCTTACTTTTTCACAATTAAAATAATATTTCATTAATTTCCATGTGTGCTTGCATACTTTGAAATATCTCTAGAGGATAAATTCACAGAAATGTTGCTGGATACAATTGAATGCATTTTTTTGGGTCTAAATTTAAATGGAATAAATAACAGGCAGAGTGGTACATGTCTATAATCCTAAAATTTGGGAGGCAAAGGTAGGAGAACCTCTGTGGACTTGAAGCTGTTCGTGGCTATATAGAAAGCCTCCTGATACCCTGGGCTGCACAGTGAGCCCTGTCTCAATAATAAATAATATCTATTAATAAAATGCATTAATAGAATGGATTAGTAACCGTGGTATCCTTGTACAACAAAACACTACAGAACAATGAGAATGCCCAGTTGGTGGGAAACACTATTAATTTCAGCTTTTGGGAAGTCGAGCAATGAAGAATGTCCGAATTTGAAGCCAGTATGGCTTTCTAGCAAGTTCAAGGCCAAAACAAGCTACACAGCAAGGCTCTTTCTCAGAAAGATAAAAACCAAGGGCTGAGGATGGAACTCAGTGGCAGACTGCCTGCTTAGAATGTACCAGGCTGCTGGGCAATGGTGGCGCACACCTTTAATCCCAGCACTCCACCCGGGAGGCAGAGACAGGTGGATTTTAGTGAGTTCAAGGCCAGCCTGGTCTACAGAGTGAATTCTTGGACAGCCAAGGCTACACAGAGAAACCCTATCTCCCCAAAACAAAAACAAACAAAGAAAAGAAAAAGAAAAGAAAAGAAAAGAAAGAGAAAGGAAAACTAAAAATAAATAAATAAATAAAAAGAGTGTGCCAGGGTCTGGGTTCCATCCTCCCACACCTTCCTTTCCCCCTAAACCCAGAGAAGCTCAACTCCAATCAACATGTTACAGCTCCGAGTAACAATGAAACAGTGAAGAATTTAAGGCACAAAGTGTGACATAGAAGAAGTCAGCACAATGGACTGATTTCCTGTACTGGGGATCTGAAACAGGAAACTAATCCATGCTAGACTCTGGGCTTAGAGGCAGCAGGAAGCAATGATTGATCTGCGTCCCTGATGCCATTTGCAGGGACACATTGGCACTCTGTCACAGTGTGCACTCAGGGTTTGCGTAGGATTCTCTGAAATTTCACTACACTATATTTTCTCTTTCCAAAACTAAGATTATGACAAAAGGTTCTGGAATTTATACTCTTGCCAAGAATATAAAAGTACTTGGGTTCCCCCATCTCCATTTATTACTTTATTTAAACAATTTTTTTTGTTTGTTTTTTGCTTTTTGCTTTGAAACAGGGTTTCTCTTTATAACCTTGGCTGTCCTGGAACTCACTGTGTAGACCGGGTTGGCCTCAAACTCACGGAGATCTGCCTTCCTCTGCCTCCCAAATGCTGGGATTAAAGGCATGTGCCACCACTGCCCTGTTAAAAAATGACTTTTGAGCATGGTTTCATGTAGCCTAGACTGGCCTCAAAGTATTTTTTTTCAAAGATTTACTTATTTATTATGTATACAGTGTTCTGCCTGCATGTATCCCTGCAAGCCAGAAAAAGGCACCAGATCTCATTACAGATGGCTGTGAGCCACCATGTGGTTGCTGGGAATTGAACTCGGGACTTCTGGAAGAGCAGCCAGTGCTCTTAACCTCTGAGCCATCTCTTCAGCCTTAGCCTCAAATTCTTTATGTAAGAGAATGATACTGAACTCCCAATCTTTCTGCCTTCTCTTCCCAAGTATTGAGATTTTAGGTTTGTACTACCAGGGCTAGCTAAGGAACCATTTTATTGTTGTTTCAACACATAACCTTTCTAAGAATTGGTATTATTCGTGTGCACGTGTCTGTGTGTGTGTGTTTGTGTGGTGTGTGTGTGTGTGTGTGTGTGTGTGTGTTTGATACATGGCCTTGGTTTATAGCCCAGACTGACTCTGAGTTCATGATCCTCCTGACTGTTGAGATTAAGGATAGGTATGAGTTTTCATACCTAGTTGGTACTATTTTTTTCCCCTTTCACTGACATGATAGCTTCAAAGTAAAAAGAGTGGACTTTCAATGGACATGATAGGCAGCTCATAATTTCTCTGTGAAGATCTTGTTAAATTTGTAAGACAACTGATACACGAAAGGACAGAAGTCCAGTTCCTGACCCTTTGTAACCCCAGGACAACTGACAGACTCAGTGACCGCAGAGACCACAGTCTGTGGTTTTTAGAACATTAACTGTTTTGCTGCCTACCCCAGCGATCTTCACAATCTCCAAGTTAAAGTGTCTCTGTCCCTAATCTAAGGTTTCAAGTGCTCTTTGGACCAGTTTTAGCATCTTAACAGCTCCTTCATTAACTAGTAGCTTGTGTGGTGTGGAGGGGTGGGGCGGGGCTGGATATGAATGCCTCACTGCACCCTTCTGTGGAGGTCACAGGACAACTAGAGGGAGTGGGTTCTTCCCACCAGTCAGTCCTGGGCGCAGAGCTCAGGCTATTGGGCTAGCCTGATGACTAGCCCATGACTCACTGCTAGTAAATAAAATACACAGCTCAGGCTTTGCTTCTACAAAATCACTGCCCTTCTTAGCTCTCAAGTCTCCAGAGCTCAAATGACTGCTTCAGGCCAGTCGGCAGTCACAGGGAGCTGTGTCAGAGGGCTAGCATCCGGTATCCAGGTCTGGTGATGGGGGCAGCGCAGATGTGTAACTGTGTAACCTCTCCTGAGGAGAGAGTGAGGAGTGACTTCCTAACTAGGCCACTCTTGAATTTCAGATTTACAGAAACTGAGTGTTATGCCCAGACCTCAGAGTCCCCCCAAAAGCAACAAAGAGTTTGAGTCCCGTATGTAAAAGCAAAGAGCCTTTATTCTTATTCAAATTCAAACTCAGGACTCTGCGTGTCCAACACTTTGGCATGGATCAGAGAGCCCCGGACTTAGTTGGAGTGTTTTTTATTTTTTTTGTTTTTTTGTTTTTTTTTTAAATAAAAGCAGAAGTTGGGGTGAGGGATTTCTAAGGTTCAGGACCCCTGATTGGCTGACATTTGTCTAGGGGTGCCTTAGTGAAGGGGGCGGGGATAGGTGTGCTGGGCCAAGGGTCATCAAGTGATCCTATCTACAATAGTTGGAACGTTAAGAATTTCCTTTGGATGGTCTGTTGCTGGGTGGTCTCAGTTTGTGGTCTTTCTTGGAACCAGTTCCTGCCTTAGGGTAAACTACTGAGACCAGGCCTACTTTCCAGTTGGTCTCTATAGAGCTTGTCTTGGCAGGTGTGTACCAAGCTGCCCTGGGTCCCACAAGAGTCAAAAAATTTTAAGTCACTAAATTTAGGGCAATTTGTTACACAGAAATAAATATAAGTATTCAGGTTGATTCTACTTTGTAACTTGGCTTATGATGCCTTTGTCATCCGGTGTGTGTGTGTGTGTGTGTGTGTGTGTGTGGTGTGTGTGTGTCCCTGCCACAGTGTGTGTGTGCATGTATGTGTGGTGTGTGCATGTATGTGTGGTGTGTGCATGTGTTCCGGCCACAGTGTGTGTGTGCATGAGTGGGGGTGTGTGTGGGGGTGTGCATGTTTGTGGGTGGGTGTGTCCCCGCCACAGTGGTTGGTCATCCCCCAGATGAAAGTGCTCCTGCTGCACCATGGAAGATATTTTGGCAGGCTGCCATTTTTCTGGACTATAAGCTTTAGAGCTGGTTAAGACCGTTGATTGGGCCTGGAGAGCTGGCTCGGCAGTTAAGAACACTGGTTGCTCTTCCAGAGGTCCTAAATTCAATTCCCAGCAACCACAGGGTGGGTCACAATCATCTATAGCAGATTTGATGCCCTATTCTGGCATAAAGGTATACATGTGGATAGAGCCTCCTATATATATAATTTTTTTTTGGTGGGGGGAGTTTCTCTGTAGCTTTTGAAGCCTATCCTTGTAGACCAAGCTGGCCTCGAACTCCCAGAGATCTGCCTGTCTCTGCCTCCTGAGTGCTGGGATTAAAGTTGTGTGCCACCATTGCCCAGCATAAATAAATCTTTTTAAAAAACGACTGTTGGTTGATTTTCTCTCGTCATATTTATTTCTTTATTTTTGTTTTGATAGAGGGTCTCACTATATATCCCTGGCTGTCCTGGAACTCACTCTGTAGACCAGGCTGGCCTCAGATTCAGAGATCCACCTGCCTCTGCCTCCGGAGTGCTGGCATTAAAGGAGTGTACCACCACACCTGGTTCTTTCCTTTTAAAAAAAAATGTTATTATCAAGTGGTCCAAGGTGGCATCACATTCACTATCCTCCTGTCACAGCGTCCCTGGTGCTAGGGTTACAGGATGCATCAAAACACTTGACCCTACTGTTTTGTTTTGGTGTTGGTTTTTTGAGACAGGGTCTTATATAGCTCTGATTGACTCTAAACTTCATGTGTGTAGTGGAGAATGACTTTGAACTCCAGATTATTCTGCCTTTACATTTTAAACTCGGGGATTATATGTGTGTGTATCTCTAACCTTACCCAAGTCTCTCTCTCTCTCTCTGTGTGTGTGTGTGTGTGTGTGTGTGTGTGTGTATAGGAGCATGGTGCTGGCTAGCAAGTGCTAGCCCAGTGAGCCAAATTCCCAGCTCCATAGCTCAGAGAACTGGCTAAATTCACATTGGTAGCCATACAACCAGTCAAAATCATGTTCTTCTGGAAATACTTTGACCTTGACCTTACTTTTATCATAAGTAAAACATTTTATACTAAACTGCGATGTAAGAATAAGAATTTTCAATGAAACAAACAACAAACAAAATCCCTTTGGAAAGTTGGGGAGTTAGCTCCGTGGTAGAAGGCTGGCTCTCACGCCCGCGGTGCTGGGTTTATCTTCAACCCTGAGATACTCACACTGCACAGTCACTCGTACCACACAGCTCTCCTTGCCAGCCTCGTTGCCTGCTGTGCACTGGTAGAGCCCAGAGGAGGCCATGGTGAGATTCTGCAGCAGCACTCGGCCGGGGTTGTTGTAATCTATACAAGCAGAAAGCAGGATGGTAAGTCTCCTCCACGACAGGGTCTATATTGTTTACTGTCGCGCATCACTGATAATGCCAAATGGGATGGAGCGACAGAAAAGATCCTGTTTTAAAACATGGGAAATGGGTAGATACTATTTTAATATCTAACAAAATTACTTTAATTTAATATCAAGAGTTATAAAAGATTGGGATCAAAGGGCTTGGTGGTTATTTGAGAGGGTGGAGCAGGGGAATCATCCATTATGGCCTAACAGGCTGCAGAGGGAGTTCAAGGCTATTCTGGGCAATTGCCTGAGATTCTATCAGAGGCGGGTGGGGAGCATGTACAAGGTCCTAGGTCCAATCTCTGGTGCAGAGTCAGAAGGAAAAAAAAAAAAGATGGTGAACAGTCAGTGAATCCTCACTCACTACTTTAGATACAGTAGTTTATGTGGTCTATTTCCCCAACTTTCATTTTTATGACATTTGAAGAAAGAAGTAGGGTTTTGTTGATCCAGTTTACAGGTGAGAAAATGAAATTCAAGAGATTTAACAGTATCCAGTCATGTTGGTAAGTCCCTATAACCCAGCATATGGGAGACAGAGACAGCATAGTCCAGAATACAAGACCACCCTTGGCTATGTAGTATGTTCTCTGTCGACCTGGGCTTTATGACAACCTGTCTCAAAAAACAAACAATAGTAGCAAGAAAGGTTCACACTGAACATGGTGGTAGCCTATGCTTGTAATCACAGTTCCTACGAGGTAGAGGCTAAAGGATCAGTTGTTCACGGCCAGCCTGGCCTACAGAAGATCCTACATCTGATCTTGGCCAAAGATTGAGAGTAGACCTCTGCTGGTTGGTTTCTGATCGTCACTTTGACATCCCTGGGAAGAAATTACATTGGCCTCTGGGTGTGTCTGTGAAAGACTTGATCAATAGTGATGGTTGATGTGGAGGAAGGCTCAGGTAACTGCAGGTGGCACCATCCCTAAGTGGGCGGGCCCAGACTGTGTAAGAAAGCTAGTTGAGCATATTTAGAGAGAGAGAGAGAGAGAGAGAGAGAGAGAGAGCAAGATGGTAAGCAGTGTTCCTAACCCTAACCTGACCCTAACCGGGGAATGGTTCCTGCTTGTCGGTTGGTTGTTTGTTTTTCGAGACAGGGTTTCTCAGTAGCTTTGGAGCCTGTCCTCGAACTAGCTCTTATAGACCAGGCTGGCCTTGAACTCACAGAGATCTGCCTGCCTCTGCTTCTGGAGTGCTGGGATTAAAGGTGTGCGCCACCACTGCCTGGTTGCCCGCAGGTCCTTGTCTTCACTTCCTGCCTGACATCTCAAAGATGGATGTAACCTGGGAGCATAAGACAACACAAACCCTTCCCTCTCCTCGCTGCTTTTGGTCATGGTGCTTTATCACAAGAGCAGGAAAGCAATCTAGGACAGGATGCTATATGAGACCCTGCCTCGAAAAAAAAACAAAAACAAAAAACAAAACAAAACCAAAAACCCCAGATCAATCCAAACCAGAGCAAAGCAAGTCATTGACAACCACACAGAAAGGAGATTCCTCAGCCTGGTCAAGGGCATCTGGCATGCTGCTGGCCCGGCAGACCGGCAGATTTGGAAGTCGTGGCCACTGTATTATATTTTTGGCCCCGAGGATGGACATGAAGATGACTTACCAATTCTGGATCTGGGCGGCAGGTGTTCATCCTCCCCCTCCTTCTCCCGGATCCGCTGCCAATAATACACAATGGGCTTCGTGCCCGAGGCCGACTCACACTGCAGCGTCAGGTCGCTACCCTCTGTCAGTTCTCCTTCCAGCTCACACTTGGGCTTGGATGGTTTCACTGGCGAAAAAAATATTTTGAAAATGTGACCTTTCAGAGGTTCTCCTAATGCCAGAGTCAGAGGAAGAACTACACCCCACGAGGCCGTTTATTTAGCCACCCATTTTGCCCACTTTTGTTCGACTTCACCTCCTCAAGCCCAGTTGTCCTCTCCCTTGGCCTCTCTCCCGGGCATCCCTTAGCTGCTACCAGCAGCGGAACCCGCCATGCCTCAGAAAGCCCCATGCCATGTTTCAAAAAAACAAACGCTGTTATTTATCTGGAATTTTAGGAAAGTTAAATATAATTCTAACTGATATTGGAACAAGAATAGAAGATCAGTAGTTTGGAAGTAATTATTCAAATAGTCAAAGGAAATTATTCAAATATTAGAGGGTGTTTACATTTTATAATGAGCTACCTGGGGGAAATCATAATTATGGGTCAACAAGGCGGCTCAGTAGGTAAAAGCCCTTGCTGTGTGAGCCTTGAGTCCTGAGTTCAGTCCCCAGCACCAACAGTGGAAAGAGGGAAGTGAGTCCTGAAAGTTTCCCTCTGACCTTCGCACGAAAGCTATAGCACACACATGTATACACACACACACACACACACACACACACACACAGAAAGTTATAATTATGTTTTCTTCTCTCATTATGGCTAAAATCTCCAACATAAATGTTTCTTTGTAGGAACTGGACCTACTGATGTCTAAGTGTGCACTACAAGAATTAAAGAGGTGATTTTATTACCATCTGCAGCTGGCTATGCCCTCCTCGTTGATACCTCATAAGATGCAGGCATTTATCTTGGAGTCTGACCTTACCTAGGACTTTTAGGATGACGTGGCTCCAAACGTAGCGTCCTGAGTTCTTCACCTTGCAGGTGTATCGGCCTTCATCACTGGGCTTCAGAGGCTCAATCTGCAGGGAGGCATCTCCTGCCAGGAAGTTGGAAGCAAAGGCCACTCGGCCCTTCTGTTCCTCAGTCAAGTTATTGTAGACATGGCGACTGGAGTAAGTGATAACCTGGGGAGACAGAGACAGAATCAAGGGGCGGGACTCTTCACCTTCTCCTTCCGCTGTCAAGATGAGGAAAAGGGCCAGGTGTGGTAGCGCATAGCTAGAAACCCAGCATTGGGGAGCCTGAGGAAACAGGATCACAGGTTCCGGAACAGGCCAGCCTGGGCTACAAAACAAAATCCTGTCCAGAGAGAGAGGGAGGGAGGGAGGGGGAGAGGGAGAAAGAGAAGAAGAGAAGGAGGAGGCGAGGAAGAAAGGGACTATTCCCATTGACACAAAGCAGGCAAGTTTGGGCTGATTCTAAAGACTCTAGAGATTATTAGAAACTATAATATATTTGCTTAGGCTTTGCTGTTCCTTCTAATAATAATATTTTATATTTACCTGTGTACTAGTAATTAATTAATTATTTTAGGCAGAGTTTCCCTGTGGTAGACCTGGCTAGTCTGGAACTCACTATGTAGACCAGTCTAGTTTCAGACGCATAGAGATCCATCTGCCTCTGCCTCAAGAGTGCTGGGGCCAAGGGTGTGCACCACTACACCTGGCCTGTGCAGCTTTTGTTTATAAAGTCCTAACTGCTTCGTTATAAAGCCCTAATTGCTTCCTTAAGTACTCGGAACTACTCCATTTTGAGTTGCTTGAGTGTGGTCAGCTATACACACCCTGAGCTTAGTGTTTCTGTAGGGGTTCAGGGTAGGTGGCACCCATGGTTGCCTCTGAAAAGAACTGAGAAGAAAGGGTGAGGATCAGGCCAAAGCGCACCCTTCCCAACTGTAACCTTTTCTGTCGTCTGCATTTTCCTAACACTTGAATGTGATCTCTTCAAAAAGTGCACTCATCATAAACCTCAAAAAAAAAAATACATGACTTCATATAAAAAAACAGGATAGTCAAATCCTGTACAATAAAAGAACTTCTGGAGGCATCACCAGCCCTGCACTCAACGGCTCAGGCCATCTTTATTTATACCCAGAGATTTTCTTACCAGGGTTACATGAACAGCTTTTTAACTGGCTTCTATTTTTGACATTAAGAAATACATCACAAGTTAAGGATACATCGTGATCATTATGAAAGCCCCCATTGTTCCCCTTTATACTTCCCCAGTACACCTTCCCACACCCTGCATGACCTTATTCTACACACAGAGTTCAGCATTTTTGCAGGCTTAACTAAATATCGAGCCAGACGCATCCTGCTCTCACAGCGCTTATGCCAGCTGGCAGCTACTTGCGGTTACAAAGTCAAGAAATAATAGATATGGGAACTGGAGAGATGGCTCAGTGGTTAAGAGCATTGCCTGCTCTTCCAAAGGTCCTGAGTTCAATTCCCGGCAAACAACTTGGTGGCTCACAACCATCTGTAATGAGGTCTGGTGCCCTCTTCTGACCTGCAGACATACACACAGACAGAATATTGTGTACATAATATATATATATATATATATATATATATATATATATATATATATATAAGAAATAATAGATATGGGCACAATGCTTTGAGGACAACAATATCCAAACCCAGATAATACTTTCGGATCTAGAAGATATGCTTTTATTACAGCTTTTTCAAGAGGGTCCCATGTCTCAATCTCTCTGTGAAAGCAGACCTTGACTAAGGACTCTTTTTCCCATCTTACTATGCCATACTTCTCCCACCAATATAAACTCCCATGTATGGTAAAGAGGGATCTATCCATCCCATATTTTACATTGCACTATTCCCATCAGAATATACTGGGCCCTATCATTGATTCTATATGCTTGGTACACAGGCAGCTTACTCCAACAGTTGGCACTATGTGCATTGCTGAGGCTTTTCCCCAGTTCTGTCTGTGTCTGCATGCCTCGCTATCCTCTCCAGAACTGTGAGGCGTGGTTAATGTTCCAAGTGTTGCCTTCTCGTATGCACATAACTATCTCTACTGAGTCAGAAAAGTTCCCAGAATCAGGCGCTGTAGTTGGTAACTCCAGAGAAGAGATTTGAGAAACATTAGCCCCCTGTTGAATCTTAGGGGAAAATATCTGAGAAAGAGCAGACTTTCCAGGGGAAATCACAGCTCCTGCATGTGTGACTGACAAAGGAAAACTAAAAACCGCCCAAAGAATCAACAATATAACGAGAGGGAAAATAGCCTGCAAGCTGCACAAATTTTGCAAATCTTACTTTGTCCTGTGGACTGCTGGTCCCTGTTATATGAGACTCCGTTTCCACAGGTGCCTTACCCCAAGGAAATAGGTTAGACAGGTGGTCATATGCTGATCGGAGACTAGGCTGCATGGCTCCCCCGACTGGGTTTATTACCTCTCCAGGTTGAGCTATCTCGCCGGTCAGTCTCAGTAACCTGTTCTGTTCTCGTAGAACTTGAGAACGCAAGGCCAGGAAGATGGTTCAGTGGGCAAAGTGGTTTCAGCTCAAGTCCTGTGCTTCAGGGCATGACACTGACGACCCCAACGCTTCCAAAGGATGTGGGTTCAATTCCTGGCACTCACATGGCAGCTCTTAACCATTTGTAACTGCCGTTCCAGGGGATCTGGTGCCCTCAGACAGACACACACGCAGAGAAAGCACCAATGTGTATAAAACAAATAAAAATATATGTTTTAAAAATTTAAAAGTTACTTAGAGAAATCATATTTCTCCCACAAAACACGTGAACTGGGCATTTTTGTTTTCCCAGTTACGGGAAACACATCTTAGATTTCCCTAAGAAAAGAAAACAATCCCCTACTAGTCAGTGCAGTCTGCCTGCCTGCCAGCCTGCAGGGTTTTGCTCTTTCCCTGGATCGTCCTTGCCATTTCTGTGCCAGGCTGAAGGAGCCGCCAAAACCTCAGTCCTCTAACTGCAGTTCTGCCATCCTGTTTGGTTCCGACACCAGCAAAAAACGGAATGACCGTTTCCCACCAGACATGGAAAAGCCACTCAGATGCGCAAAACCCTTGTCTTTATTTCCATCACAATTGAGTGAGATTAACGAGGAGAGGAACATAAATACAGAATACATTTCCTTGGGTTTACTCAGAACACAGCAGGAAGGATGTGCCAGAAATGTCAGTGGTCTTTGAATCTGAAAGATAAGCAGGCTAAATAAGGGGCGAGAGGCAGAAGAGGAGAGCGGTCCAGACCCACAGAACCGACGGCCCTGGGGTAAGCCCGGAAGCATATGGGGATCTCCCGGGCACATCTCTGGACACAGCTGTTCCTAGTTGTGTCGCCCAAGCGCCTTCACCCAGCCCCAGCCCTCTGTGACTGCAATGCCACCCGTCAGAGGCTTTCCTGGAAAGAGTTAAAGCTACCAGTAAGACATCCATCCATCTCTCCACTCTGTCCAAACTCCTCAGCGCTGTCGTCAAGACATAGAAGCTTAGTAAAAATTTGCTGAGTTAAAAAAAAAAATATGCAGGGGGTGTGCTGGAAAGATGGTTCAGAGGTTAAGAGCACCAATTGCTCTTCCAGAGGTCCTGAGTTCAATTCCCAGCAACCACATGGTGACTCACAGCCATCTATAGTGACATCTGGCGCCCTCTTCTGACCTGCTGACATACATGCAGGCAGAACACTGTATCCATAATAAATAAATAAATGTTTAAAAAACTGCAGAGTGTGGTTTGGGCAGTATATGAGGCCACCGGCAGTGGGGCCAGGATCTAATTCTAATGCATGAACTGACTTTGTGGAGCCCACCTTGCTAAGGCTAGGCATGGGGTGGGGGTGGGGCGGGAGGGAGTGTTTTGGTCCGGTCTCAATGAGGAGATGGGATGGACGTAGTTGACTTCCCAGGGGTGGATGAAGGGGTTGGGGTGAGGGGAAGGTGGGTGAGCAGGAGGAGAGGAGGGAGGGAGAATTGGGATTGGCATGTAATAAACAAACAAATAAATGTAATGAGTGAATAAAATGCAGGGAGAGAGAGAGAAAGAGAGAGAGAGAGAGAGAGAAGATAACTTTCTCAGAGCTTCTATGTCAGACATCGCCTAGCACAGAGAAACCAGAGAGAGGCAAGGCACAGCTCCTACTCTGAAGAGCTAGCCCACGGTCTTGGGGAAGAGACAGCAAAGAAGGAGAGGCTACTAAACACTGTATCTTATTATATTTGTGTTTATCCAGTACTGTCCTCTTACCTTCACATACCAGTACTGTGGGGGCAGGTGTGGGCATAGACCTGTAATCCCAGCATATGAGAGACTGAGGCAAAATCTAGCAATCCTGCTGCCTCAGCATCCAAATAATTGGGACTATGTATAGGTGCACACCACTATACGTGGAGTGAGCTCATTGCCTAGGTCTGGCTTCTTTCTGGCTATGGTGTGTTTCTGACCTATCTCATCAACGCTACAAAATGCTGTCAAGTCAGCCTTACGAATGTGAAGCGCACGTTCGCTCCTTTGGTTCAAAACTCTAATGGCTCCTTATGCCTTTGAAAGATGACCAGGCTCAGCCTAGGGGTTTCAAAATCACCACCACACTACTCTCCTAATGTCCTTCCCAGTTGGTCCATTTCACAGGCCTGAGGACCAACCAGCAGCTTGCTTGGCTCCCCTGTCATCAATATGGGTTGTGCTTCTTGTGTGGCCCACCCTGGCCTTGGCTGACTGCAATGCCCTACCAAGGTAATTCTCCTTTCTCTCTCTCTCCTCATAAAGAAGCCTGTTCATTCTTTGCAGTTTGGAGTCAATGTTAACTTCTCGTGAAACCTTTCCTACGGTGACAGGCTGGGAAGTGTTCCTACACTCTGCTCTCACCCATGGGATTTCTTTGTACCATTTTTTTTAAAATTCATTTTGGGGACTGATCCTGGGGCCTTGTGCATGTTGAGCACAAGCTGCCACCAAGCTACACTTCAGTCTTAACTATTTTCCTTTGAGGAACAACTGTGAAAGACTTCAGAAACGGGTGGACAGGTCGCTGGATGTACTTTGTATAATGTTGGGCACATTCAGGGGAACCCTGTACGGCTGTCTGATTTTATGTCCAGCTGTGAGCTTTAGCTGGGGACTTACCAGTTCTGCATTCAATAGTTCTACACTAAAATCATACCCTGAGTCAGGTAAAGTGGTTCATACCCACAAACCCAGCACTTGGGAAGCTGAGGTACATGAGTTTGAGGATAGCCTGGACTACAGCATTACCTGGTCTTAAAACAAGACAAATCCACACAGCCTCTGCTTGGTACGATGCTGGGAATTAGACAACACAAAAGAAATAAGTGTGAAGAAATTAAAGGATAACTTCTGAAAAAGAGGTAAGACTGTGACCTGTGACAGGAAAAATGGTACGGTGTCAGGGATTTTTATGCTGCTCACGAAGTGACTGAAAACCAATAAGGAGAGAAACAGACGTGGTAACAAATGCTTATAATCTCAGAGCTCAGGATGCCAAGGCGGAACGATCACTAGTTTGTAGCTAGCCTGGGCTACCAAGCAAGTTCCAGGCTATGAAAACTGATTGGTTTCTCTGTGAACAACAGTGGCTTTCATTGCTGTAGCTAAGAAATGTTATCGTAGGAGCTGGGCGGCGGTGGCGCACGCCTTTAATCCCAGCACTTGGGAGACAAAGGCAGGCGGATCTCTGTGAGTTCGAGGCCAGTCTGGTCTATAAGAGCTAGTTCCAGGACAGCTAGGACTGTAACACAGAGAAACCCTGTCTTGAAAAATAAAAAACAAAACAAAACAAAAAGAAAAGAAAGAAAAGAAAAGAAAAGTTACTGTCGCCCTCCAACTCATGACTCTCCTGCCTCAGACTCATAAGTCCTGGGTGCTGCCAATACCTAGCTCCGATGTTGCTTGATTCTGGTGTCCTTGGCAATGATCATGGACTCTTCTCCTTCAGAAGTGCCTCTCTTCTTATTTTTGCTCAAGAAACATTCACATAGGCTGCCTTTTGTGTACAGCCTTTCCTGTCCCTGGTTAGTATAGGACCCTGAAACAGGTTTTTTTTTTTTTCTTTTTCATTTTTTTGAGACAGGGATTTTCTGTAGTTTTTGGTGCCTGTCCTGGAACTAGCTCTTGTAGACCAGGCTGGCCTCGAACTCACAGAGATCCGCCTGCCTCTGCTTCCCGAGTGCTGGGATTAAAGGCGTGCGCCACCACCGCCCGGCTTTCTTTTTTTTTTTTTTTAAGACAAGGTTTCACTATTAATTCCTGTCTGTCCTGGATCAGATTCACCTGCTTCAGCTCCTGAGTGCTGGGTTGAAAAGTGAGCACTACCACACCTGGCTACTTGGATTTATTGTGTGTGTGTGTGTTCTGTGTGCTGTGTATAGGTATGCATGCACATGCACACGTGACTTGTAGGCACACAAACGGGTATGTATAGAGGTCAGAGAACAATCCGTAGGAGCAGATTCTCTGTTTCCACCAAGTTGGTCCCTGGGATCAGACTCCGGTCAGCAGGCTTGGCAGCCATTGCCTTTCCCCACTGAGTCATCTGGCCAGCCTGATTATCTTAATTGTAGAAAAAGGAAGTGATGAGAGTAAACTGTATATTGTCATCTGACAGAGCAATGGAAGTCGATCCAACCCTTCCGCAAATAAACAAAAGAAGTAAATGAATGAATTACAGCTGTCGCACGCTGTGTTTATGGAGGTCCCGGAGGATCTGGGTCAACTCGTTACAACTTGTGTGGACCGGATGAATCCGCCACACAGTCTGGCCGCTCCTCTGCTGCGCGGCCTGTGAAGCAATTGCAAAATTGCTTGTCTGTTTCATTTGTATTTATTTATCTCTGTGTTTGTGAACGCTAAGGCACATGAGTGGAGGCCAGAAGACAGCTTGTGGAAATGAGGTCGCTCCTTTCACCACGTGACTGAACTCAGGTCGCCAACCCTGGCCATGAGTACCTTTACCCTCTCAGCCATTTTGGCACCTGGTTTCTGTTGTTTTCCATCTGGGATTTCCTTGCTCAAAGTCAAAGGGAAGAGGAAACGGTGATGTGTAAGTGGTTAGCATAGGAACTGGACAACTTCTGTTTTCTTTTTTTCCTTCTTCTTCTTTTTCTTTTTTAAATATGCATTGGTGTTTTTGCCACGGATGTCAGGTCCCCTACAACTGGAGTTACAGACAGTTGTGAGCTGCCATGTGGGTGCTGGGACTCAAACCCGGGTCATCTAGAAGAACAGTCAGTGCTTTTAACCCCCGAGCCATCTCTCCATCCCCCATTTTGATTTCTTAATCTGAGGAGAACATAGAGAAAAATTCTGCTGTATTCTGCCGACTAACTTTTGGAAGCGAATGGTCAATCTCCCTTTTGAAGTTTATCCAACCTTAGGATGAAGGAAAAAAGTGCTTGAATTCTTTGGCTATACTACCAAGACTGCGATTCACGAGTTCCCGGGACTACCTACTCACTCCCAGATGTTCCCTGCCTGTTCTGAGCGTCCTAGACAAAAGAGACAAAAACATTTCTCAAGTTGAAATGCAAAGCTAAAGTTGTGATTTGCGTCACGGCTTAGCCCACTTCGCACAGCAGTCTATTTCAGCCTTGCCGTCTCCTCCCAGCCTCCCTCAGCCCCGCTCTCTTCTCAACGCCCTGGAAGCTTAAAGTCCTGGCAGCTGTACCCACTATTTCTTTCTTAGCTCTATCTTGAGATCCCTAAGTACACGTGACTGTGGTTTAAATGATTGTAAACCGGGTGTGGTCGTGAATGCCGGCAGTCTCTGCCTGCAGGAGCGTGAGGGGGTAGGAATGGGAATTTAAGGCCAGTCTGGGATAGACAAGTGAGATTTAAAATAAAAATGTTTTTAAAATTTTCTTTGCGTGTGTGTGCTTGTGTCTGTGCATGTGTGTGTGTGTATCTGTGTGTGCGTGTGTTCGTGCACTTGCTAAAGCACGATTCAAGGGGAGGAGGAGAAGTGTGAGGAGGAGGTGGGGGAAGGGAAGCCTTCATTGGATAGTATGAAACTATGCTTGTTTATAGTTGAGGTTCTCTTAAATTAGTGTACCTGTGTCAGCGTGGATGCTTTAAAATGAAACATGTCCCCAGAATTCTTAAAATCTTTCTAAAATGCCATGATGTTATTATAGGAACAGTTTTAAAGTCCCTAGTACAGCAGGGGGATCGTCCATGCAGCCCCTCCAGGCTCACATCTTTAACTCCGCCACTCTTGGGAGTTCCCAGCCTTGGAGCCTGTGCTGCTGGGCTTTCTTCAGGAATGTTTGAAGACCTAGACCAGAGCTGCATGTTGTGATCTGTGCCTGTATTTCTAGCACTCGGGGGGCTAAGGAAAGAGGAATTCAAATCTAAGGCCAGTTTGAGTGATGGAGACGCTATCTCAAAAATAAAAACACTGGATGGTGTGGTAGTGAATACCTGTGATCCCCACATTCTTTTTTCTTTTCTTTTTTAAAAATTATGTTATCTAGTGTTTCACCTGCATGTATGCCTGCAAGCCAGAAGAGGGCATCAGATGTGCCCTGGGAATTGCTGGGAATTGAACTCAGGACCTCTGGAAAAGCAGCCAGTGCTCTGAGCCATCTCTCCAGCCCTGATCTCAGCATCTTAGAAGCAGAGCCGAGCAGGATAATTGCCATGAGTGTGAGGACACCTGGGCTGGATAGCAAGACTCTGGCGCAAAGACGCAAACGAAAGTTTTCTATCAGCTTTTTTCTTCTCTCTCTCTCTCTCTCTCTCTCTCTCTCTCTCTCTCTCTCTCTCTCTCCCTCCTTTCCCCTCCTTTCCTCCTCCTTCTCCTCCTCTTCCTCCTCCTCCTCCTTCTCCTCTTCTTCCTCCTCCTCCTCTTCCTCTTCCTCCTCCTCCTCCTCCTCCTTCTTCTTCTGGAAGCTCTTCTTCCTCCATCAAGTCTTGGGGAATGGCGGGGAGGTTCTGGCTTTGTATAGCAATTGCTTTGTATAGCAATCCTCTTAGTTTCACTTAATTCTGTAGTTTCACTTTCTGGAGTTTCATTACCTGCAGACAATCACTGCCCAAAAGCATTGAATGAAAGTTCCAGAAATAGCTAGCACTTGGGAGGTAGAGGCAGGCGGATCTGTGAGTTGGAGGCCAGACTGGTCTACCCAGGACAGCCAGGGTTACACAGAGAAACCCTGTCTCGAAAAAACAAACAAATAAATTCCAGGAATAAACAGTGTGTACAGCTTAAATTGTGCGCAGGATTCTGAGGACTGTGAGAAAGTTTTTGCAGTCCTGCCCCAGCCTGCCTGAGCCGTAACTGTTCCTTTATCCAGCCTGTCCATGCTGTCTAGGTGACTCTCTCCTCAGTCACCTAGCAGCAGGCTGTTCTTAGATAGCTGTTCGGGTATTGTAGTTCTTAAAAATTTGGGTACGTTGAAGAGAAGACATAAAGCCTTCCTTTGGTGAAAAGTCTTGCCTCCATAAGGCAAAATAAACAAAACACCATGCTGAAATAGCTATAGTTCCTGGGAAGTCTTTGCTTGTTCACTGAGACAGGGTGTCATGTAGCAAAGACTGTAGTGCTTCTACTGTTTATATAGCTAACGATTACCTTGAACTTCTGATCTTCCCATTCCCACCTCACGAGTGCTAGAATTACATGTGTGCACTCCCACTTCCAGTTTATTGATGGTGTGGATTGAACCCGGGACTTTGTGCATTCTGGGTAAGGGCTTCATCAAGTGCGTTACCTCCCCAGCTCCATTCCCCTCCTTTCCTTTCAAATTACTGAATGTCTTTTCCCAGAAGCCCCCAGGAGGCAGTGATATGATGGCCTCCTCACAGCTACATCCTGGCACCTAGAATGGCATAGAGTGCATGCTAAATAAATCTGTGGGTCTGAATGACAGAACAAATGGCCATTCTTAGATCGCCGGCTGAAAGTAAGTTAGGAAACTATGACTGCATAAAGCCAGGGGAGCCGTGGTTTTAAACCTACGCTAACTGCCTCACCCTTATGGTTGTTTGGCCAAATAAGTCAGCAGCTGGTTTTTCCCCCTTTACTGCAAATGAAAACATTCGGGCAACAGTCAGACGTGTGGTTGTTAAAGAGGTGTTCTGTGTGAGTGACGATAAACCACAAGCACCCACAAGAGAGAAACTATTCATCAATACCCTCTTTAGGATGGCGGCAGCATCTTCTCCACTGGGGTAGTAATGACGGCTGTAGGGTTGACTGTGGCCAGGTCGTGAGCTGGGGAGAGAGATCGGCTCAGCTCGAGCTCAAAGGTTAAGTGAGGCCTTGGATTACTAAGAAACATCAGAGGGAAGAGTTTCTGTCTCTGCTGACTCGAGAGGATTTTTGGTGAAAGCTGGCCAGTTGATTCAATATCGCAAATGGGCAGATACCTAGTGTGAGGTTCATCAAACTGACTTGGCAGGACCCTCACACAAAACAGCTTCCAGGACAGAAAAGGCAGCCCTAGATCACTTAGGACTTGGGAGTCGGACTCAAGTCTGGTCAGAGCAGAGCCTTTCTCAGGGTTGTTATTCTTTGGCTTTTATTCCAGGAACTCCCATTTACTCCGTTCAGAGCTGAGAATAGCATGTCTAGGGCTGACCAAGACATTCTCAGAGTAAACACAGTCAGGTTAAGGTGACCTTGCTCTGCAGAGAAAAGGTCGTCTTTGGAGGACGCGCTGTGAGGACAAGATGACAAGCAGGATCACACAACAAGGTGATGCAGGCAGCTGGGTAAGCAGGTTAGACTCTGTGTGATCCTGAGAGGTATTTTAGTGGGAACCTTAGCTTCTCCCAGCATAAACCCTCCTATGAAATTAGTAATAGGGACATTCAGAGGAAAGGACAAACTTTCTTTTTCTTGTCTTTTTTTTAAATCAGAGAAAGAAGCAAAGCTACATAAAAAAAGAAGGCAAGTTTAAAAGACTCCCCAAGTCATAGATTTTTTTTAAAAAAGTCATGGGACTGGAGAGATGGCTCAGTGGATAAGAGCACTGGCTGCTCTTCAAAAGGACCCGGGTTCAATTCCCAGCATCCGCATGGCAGCTCACAACTGTCTGTAACTCAAATTCCAGTGGATATGACACCTTCACATAGACACATGCATAGACACACAAGACTCATGTAAAACAAATCACAAAAATCTTATTTCACACAAGATGCAAGGCACTCTAGTAATCATAAAAAGGCATTATGCTAGACCATTTTGCCCAACCCTAGGCAAAAAGGATAGGAATATATTTAAGGTAAGATAGGTCCCATTTTGATATTCAATAGCTAGGTATATTAAATGCATGCTGAGTTTGTGACATTTCCTATTGGTTTATGGAAATATAACCTTATCCTAAGTTGATTAGCATTTCTTTTTCTTTTTCTTTTTAAATATTTATTTATTTATAATCTATACAGTGTTCTGCTGCACACCAGAAGAGGGCACCAGATTTCATTACAGATGGTTGTGAGTCATCATGTGTTTGCTGAGAATTGAACTCATGACCTTAGGAAGACCAACCAGTGCTCTTAACCACTGAGCCATCTCTCCAGCACCGTTGAATAGCATTTTTGCCTATGGAAAAATTTGCCCAATGGGATGTAGGACATACTTCCTCATTTGCATACTAAGTTCTAAAGATAGAGAGAGGTTCAGAAGAGTGGAGTTGACCTCAGACACACAGCAAGGCCAGACCTTATGAAGGGACATGCCACACAACTCAGACATACCAATACCTCTTAACATGGTTTTTCGGCCACTAGGGTAGACCACGACAAAAACATAGATGCCCCATAAATGTGTCTGTAAGAGCTGGTACTAATAGAACAGAACACATTCTAGATGTTAACATTCAGCAACACACCGCCAACTACTGTGTCTGACTGGTGTTTCTAAGGAATTAGGTTTCTTATCCATTCATTATTCCCAACCTTCCTCAGTCAGAGTCTGAGGAAAAGATGAGTCTTGGAATAAAAACGACCATGAGTTGCTGTGTGGGTGAAAACAGCACACTGTGGAGCACCTGAATGAGGGAGACCCTGGCTGCAGGCCGCCGAGGCAGAAAGGATGGTCACTGTAGGTAATTCAGTCACAGTCAGGCAGCGCAAGGCATCTTCAGGAGGCTGAGCACTGCTGCATTTGTCCACACTGCCGGAAACATGGGACACCAAAGCCCATCATGGCTCTGTCTACATTGAGTGTAGAAGTCCCAAGCCTGTGTCTTTATGTTTTGACTCAGAGCCAGCAATTGTCTCGTGGACTAGTCACATCTGTGAACAGCACTTGTCCCTCTGTGTCACGTGTTCTTTGCCATAGTCTATGATCTTTAGAACCTGGAAGTCATGACTATGTACAGCCAAAACCTGGGCAGGTGATGATGGTTTCAGAGAAGCAGGAGGAAAAGAGTTCTGGACTTGTAGTTCTACCCACTAGGTTGGGGAACAGGCTGCTCTGTCATGGACCCCTTCTGAGTTAAAGATGCTAAGAGCGCAGATGCCCTTCCCCAGTGCCAGGTGGCTGTGGGCTAGTTCTGCCCAACCCAAAGACTCTCACACCCTCACAACCCAAATACCCTCCTATTTTCCTGTCTCCTTTTGCAGACACGGTTTTACTATGTAACCCAGGCTAGCTTCAAGCTGGCGTTCTTCTTGCCTACACCTCCTGAGTGCTCTGATTATAGGTGTGTGCCACCCTGGTCCTCTTCTGTAGCCTTGCATGTGAAATCGTTCAGGCTACCGTTAGATGGGAAAGGTTTGAAGAAAGCAAATGTGAGGGCGGGGAGGAGAGCAGCTCTAGCGAGGAGGGTACTTACCACTTTTTGGTTCCCTTCATTATCCGTGAGCAGCCATTCAATGTCCAGGGTGTCTTTCTCTGGAAGCCCCAGCTGATGGTGACAGGGCAAGGTAACCTTTTCCTCTGCCACTCTCTTGATCTCAGTGTGAGTTCCCAACGTTCCAACATAATAGGATACTGGAAAGAGGAAAAACCTCTAATGAGCAACACAGACGCTGGATGATAGCACGGACGGGTCAGAGATCACAACAATAAGCCACGTGAGCTCCCATGGGCAAGAAAGGGGCAAGCCAAGGCGTTGGAGAGCCTAGGCTGGAAGTATTAGAAGTCTTTTGCTGCCCCTGGCTCCTACCAAGAGCAGAACCAAAGCGGCTTCAGAGTCCCTGGACTTCACCCTATTGGTGCCTATTGTCTTTCCTTGTTTTGGTGTTAGTTGGTTGTAGTTTATTGGTTTTTAATAATTTGTCTTTATTTCATGTGCATTCATGTTTTGCCTGCATGTATGTCTGTGTGAAGGTGTTGGATCCCCTGAAACTGGAGTTACAGACATTGTGATCTACCATGTGGTTGCTGGGAGTTGAACCTGGTCCTGTAGAAGAGAACCCAGTTCTCTTAACTGCTGAGCTGAGCCATCTCTTTAGCCTCTGGAGTTTTTTTTTCTTCTCTCTCTCTCTCTCTTTTTCTCTCTCCCTCCCTCCTTCCCTCCCTTTCTCCCTCCCTTCCTCTTTTTCTCCTTCCTTCCTTCCTTCCTTCCTTCCTTCCTTCCTTCCTTCCTTTCTTTCTTTCTTTCTTTCTTTCTTTCTTTCTTTCTTTCTTTCTTTCTTTCTTTCTCTCATGACAGAGTTTCATACCATAGCTCAGGCTGACTGTGAGTGTACTATCCAGCCCAGGTTAACCTCAAACTCGTGGCAACCCTCCTGCCTCACTAACCATCACAGTAAGTTCCCCTTCCTAGTTTTGCTGTTGTTTGCTTTTTAAAATCAGTTATAAGATCATTGTTGGGCCTGGTGGTATAGGCTTATAATCTGAGAAAATTTGGGTGGGTAAGGCAGAAGGATTAAAGGTTCAAGCCCAATTTAGGTCACAGAGGGAGTCGAAGGCCAACCTGGGCAATTTAGTGAGAACCTGTCTCTGAATAAACAGTGAAGACTGAGTCAGGCATGGTGGCTCACACTTTTAGTCCCAGAACTTGGGAAGCAGAGGCTGGCAGACCTCTGTGGGTTCAAGGCCAGCCTGGTCTACAGAGGAAGTTCCTGGACAGCTAAGGCTACACAGTGAGACCCTGTCTTGAAAATATCAAATATAAAAAAGGTGAAGAGAGGCTTGTGGATATAGCTCAGTTGTAGGTGTTTGCTTGTCACATGAGAGGACCCAGGTTCAGTCCCCAGTACCTTGGCAAACAACATAAAACAAAACCGAACGCTGTAAGTCTATGTCTCCATCTGTCTTCTCCTAGCAGAGGCTTCTGGAAGGATGGCGCTCATGGGAGCCCTGTGTTGAGCTACAGGCAACTTTTGTTCCTGAAGTTACAATCATTTAAGTAGGAGAGAACCTTCCAGCTTCTTATTTTTCATTGAGAACCGTCTTATTTTTCACATGAACTGCTCTAACCCCAGAGTTTTCCAGAGGCATGGACAAAAAGATGACAAACGCCATTGTAATAAAAAGGGAACTTATTCCTAATAGAAGGATTATGCAAAAGTAGAGAAGAGAAACTATGGGCAACCGATTATAGTAAGGGCATTATAAATATGAGAAACCCTGTATGTAAGGCATCTGTCTACTATAGTGTTGAGCACTTCGTGAATGAAAGGCTACTGCTGCTACTGCTAAGCGCCTCACTGGTCATGCTGCCACACATCTGGAATCCAGCTGCTCAGGGGCTAAGGGTAGGTGATCACTGGAACTTGGACATGACAGCGAGACCCTGCCTTTAAAATAAAGAAAACTGAGGACTGAGGATAGTGTCCTGTGCCTGAAATCCTAGCATTTGGAGGCTAAGGCAGAAGAATCAAAAGTTTGGGGCCACCTGGGTTAAAAAAATTTAAGAACAGCCGGGTAGTGGTAGTGCATGCCTTTAATCCCGGCATGCAGGACACAGAGACAGGAGGATCTTTGTGAGTTCAAGCCCAACCTGGTCTACAGAGCGAATTGCAGAGCTATAGAGAAACTCTGTCTGGAGAGAGAAAGAGAGAAAAAAATGAAGCGAAAAGAAAACCTTTCAGAAGATGGGACTAGACAGCTGGTCTAGCAGTGAAAAGCACTGGCTGTTCTTCCAGAGGACCTGAGCTCAGCTCCCAAGCCCCATGCCAGGCAGCTCACAACCCAACATCTGTTTCTTGCCACTTTCTGCCATGTGTACCCCAAACATCAAGTGCTCTTGGAACAAGTGTGGTGCCAAGTGGAAGACTGTGAGAGGAAGCCCACGTGTTACACTTGTATCTGAACAAACTGACGTGTTGCCCAGCTTATATGGCACAATCAGCTTAGAAATAATACTTTCGGTTTCCTTTTACTGCTTTCGTGAGAAAGGTTTTCTGTAGACTGACGTCTTTTTGCTTTTGGTTTTGCATTGTGGGTTTGAACACATGGCAGATAGTCAGTCAGGCCTATTTTACTGAGGAGCAGACTAAGGCCTAGGGACTAAGAATCCGGCTGTGAGATCCAGATAACCAACTCACTTGAGCAGAAGTTCTCTGTCACCTAATCCATTGTACCCCAATTTCCATACAGCTGCCCCCAGGAAAGCTGAGAAACTGGCCTGTCTGCATTGTACCGAGATGAGCTTGGAGGAGGAATCGCTAGCTTTTGTCTCTTCTGAAACCGGCGCAGTGGTCCCAGCCTCACACAAAGCTAGAGAACAGCACCCAAGTGTACCCAGTAGGCCCTTGCTATACGCGGAGTAAACCAATACAAACGATTGGCTGTGAGACTTGCCGAAAGAGGCCACTAGAGGGAAACCGAGGCTCAGATTTGGCAGATGTCCCCAGAGGACCGGAATGCGGTGTGGGTGGTGTGCTCTGACAGAAGTCTAGCTTCTATTTATAACACACCCAGAATTAAACAGAGCAGCACCAGGAGGGTGTCTCTGTGAATACAAATGACTTGAGCGAGGCAGGGAGCATCAATCGGAGCCTGCGAATCGGCTGTGATCCTTGAACCTCAAGCCCCTCCGACTCCAAGATGCCACCAGGATCTCTGCGGAGTTTTGTGACCCTTTTGTCTTCTCAGGATAATAATTATTGCCATATGTTGACTCTACAGTCTGGACTGGCAGGGGCCTTGGTAGTATTTGTGGGAGTTGCTTGCCATGTGCCTGCCATCTGGTGGGTGGGAGGGAAAGGGCAGTCCAGCCACCCTATGGCTAGTCTAGGAGTCCCTGGGGAACATGGAGTTTTTGGGGGCGGGGGATCCTTACAGATGGCGAAGCTTAAGAAGAAACTACAGCCTAGCTACGCTAGTAAGAAGCAGGGGTGCGGGGAAGGGGAGAGTTTCCGACATTTTGCCGTAGCATTGTCTGTGGGAAGAGGTGTTGGAAGGGGACTTTGGAAAGAAAAGCTTCCTGTGTTTAAGCAAAATGTTTTCCCGGAGCCGTGGGCTTTCCCCGGTGGGGCTTTTTACAGGCAGTCCCCACACTTAACCGGTGCTAGGGGAATTAACCTTTCTGCCCTAGTGTTACCAGCAGGCCCCTAGTCCTGGGACAGGCAGAGGAGCTGCCCTGGAAACAGCTCCCTACTGCTCCTCTGTAGCGAGGAAGGGGCTGCCTCTTAGAGGAGCTTTAAGTTTTGCTTTTTAAAACCTTGAGTTTCATTAGATTCTCTTGATTATTCCAGACCGCCTTCAAAAAGACCAGAGAAAACTTTTACGAAAACCATATTCTCTCTCTCTCTTTCTCTCTCTTATAGTTTATTGAGTATACCACATAAAACATAACGAACTGGCCAGTGACTCCAGCCTCCTTTTTCTCAATAGGGCTTTCCCACTTTTCCTGTGCCCCGTGCGTACAGACTCCCCACGTGTCCCCAGGTTCTGGGTAATGAGCTACAGAAATGATTACTGAATGTATAGTCACAGTAGGCTCTAGGAAAACCACAGAGCTTGGTGTAGGGGTTTAGATCTGAGTTATTTATCAGCCTGTGTAGGTCAGAGTTTACAAAATTAGATCGCCACAATAGGTTACTTATCCCATGGCAGAGATCGAAGTCTGTTCATGCATACTGTGTAGCGTTCAATGGAGTGCCCTCTAGTGGTGACAGTAATGTAGCCTCCCTTTCTTCAATTGATACTTCTTTTCTCAGTGGTTCTGGGACATTTAGCACTCATTAAACCTGAGCAAGAGGAGCTTGCCCATATTTTTTCTCTACCCAGGATGTGTGAGTAAGCCTCAGGAGAATGAAGCCCTCACGAATAGTTAGAGAAGAAAAAGGAAGGGCAGTTCCAGCACTTGTAAACCTGAGACAAAAGAAACCCTGGGTACTGTGACTTCAAAGTTAGCCAGCCTGGGCTGCAGTGGTCTATCCTGTCTAAAAACAAGACAATAAAAATAAAAGGGACTTCGGGAACCTTCTCATCAACCTCTCATTGCATAGACCAAGACTTAAGACTCAGAGACTCAAGCCAAGCTTGTAGGGTTCTGTACAGCGAGGGCTGTGTGTGTGGACTCACACGAGGGAGACATCCAGACTTTTCTGGAACACTGTATGCACTTCCTGAGGCACCATGATGCCTCGGCAAGAGTGAACTTTGGGATCACACCTGGATTCAGAGAATCCCCTGGCCTCTCTCAGCCTCTCTGCTCTGTAAAAAGGAAGATAAACAACACCAACATCCAAAGGGTGCTGGGAGGATTTTACATGGCCGGTGTCAAGGATCTCACAGAGCACCCACTCAGCAAAGGGTGGCTATAACTAATGACTGTCACACTGCACTGTAAACGACAGGGAGAAACAGGACAGCACTGGGGAAGCACAGCAGAATTGTGAGGGCTTTGGGAGGAGATAGGTCTGGGGAGAAGGGTATGGGCATGCCTTAGCTGCAGATGGAGGGAGCCCGGGCGGGGGGGGGTTCCTGGCCTCTTCTGCCAGTCTCCCCAACTCGCAGCCTCACTGCCAGCTTGTGAGGTTCCTCTTCTACCAAGAGAAGCATATGATTCCTCCCTAGCCTAGCACCTGGGCCAGCACAGGATCTGTTTATGAAGAGCTTCAGAAGAGAGGAGGAAAAGGGGAGCTGGAGAGATGGCTCAGCAGTTAAGAGCACTGACTTTTTGAATCTAGAGGACCCGGATTCAATTGCCAGGACCCACACGGCAGCTAACAACTGTCTGTCTGAACTCCAAGGTCTGACATACTCACACAGACATACATGAAGGCAAACACTAGTGCACATAAAATAAAAGTAAATAAATTATTCAGAGAGAGAGAGGGGGGGGAGAAGGCTGCATCAGCTATGAATTGCTAACCGCCAGAAACATTTCAATGACTTCTCGAATGTAAGCATATTTGGTATTTAGACAAAGCCTAAAGCTAAAGGAATGAGGCTTGAAGCTTGCCAGTGGAATTTCAAACATCTGGAAACTGGGATGATGTCTAGTTAGGATAGTCCCCACTCCCCAGATGATTTTTATTGCAGGACTTTCTAAGATAGTGGGGTGAGCACAAAGACCAAGCCATAGGCTGTGGTCAGGAGACCAGACACAGGGCCTCCTCCTCTTCATGTCTTAGCCCGAGGGCTGGTTTTAAAGAAACAATAGGAAGGAGAAAGGAGGGAAGGGAGGTGGAGATAAGGGAAAAGATGGCAAAGGGGATAAAAAGAGGAGGAAAGGGGGGCAGAGAGAGGGGAACAGAAGAGGGGGAAGGGAGAGCCCAGTGTTGATTTAAGAGTAACGGGGTAAGCTTTTATTCTGTTTCGTTACTGCAGTGCTGAGTAAGTGTTGGGCACATGTTTTTATCACAAACCACATGCCCAGCCCTAAGTTTTCTAGATGCAACAAAGGCTGATTCAAGATGAAGTCTCAAGCCAGGTGTGGCAGTGCACGCTGTTTATCCCAGCACTTGAAGGCAGACACTGGTGGATCACCGAGTTTGAAGGCAGCCTGGTCTACACAGTGAATTCCAGGCCAGCCAAGGCCATATTGTGAGACTACGTCTCAAAAGAGGGGAAAAAAGAAAGAAAAGATGAGGACCGACTATCCCCGGTGACAGACTGTCTCAGTCTGTGACTTCATGTCCACCCACACTAGAAACTTCCTCTCTTCACTTCCCAAGTGCAGATGGTGCTGGGGATACAAAGGTGTGGATCTCCTGTTCCCTAAAGTCCTTGGAAAGCTGATGGTTAGTGACTCCTTCAGTTAACTGAACAGCTAACTCAGCTCATTCAAACGCCTCCCAAGGGAGGCCCAGGACTACACAGTAAGTTATTGCTATCAGATGTGTTTAGAGAAGAGAAATCCGAGGGCACATAGAGGAAGCACAGTGGAGACAGCTCACTTCTGACCACTCTCTGTCCCTGAGATCACTGCCTTTACCTTGCAAAATCAGTGGGAAACAAAATAATTTCTATTAAATATATGCGCACCAAGCTAGGCAGACAAGTTCACCCGACTGGGTACTCTGGAGGTACATAACTGTCTTTTAGCTGGGATTCTGGGCCAGACACAAGGGGAAATTTAATAGAGACAAGTTGAAAGTTATACCCAGACACAAGCACACAAGACTGTGGATTAAGCCCAGACTGCACTCGTGTAACACGTGCTGTAATGTTACAGAGGAGGGGCAGTCCCATTCCACCTTATATGAGCCATGCTAGCAAGTGAGGCACCTTTGTGAGCAGGGCGAGGTGCTAAAAGCTGGGAGAGACTGATACAAAAACAAAAACAAAAACAAAAGATTGACTTCCGAGGAACATGGCTAGGACATGGCAAAGTTGGAGAAACGCACATAAAAAGTAGTTGGCACAGTTATAGGTGAGGGTCAGTGGGACAGAATACTATAGGACGGTGGGGCAGCTACCTTCCAACATTTAATAGGTTGCAAAAGAGCCAGGCTTGGAGGCCCAGACCTGTAATTCTAGCCACCGGGGAAGCTGAAGCAGGAGGCTCACAAGTTCAAGGTCTGCTTGGACTGTAGAGTGAGCCAAAGGCCTGCAAATTCCGGGGCAGTTTAGTGAGATTCTACATCACAATAAATAGTGAAAAGAGGGCGGAGACTAGAGCTCAGGGGTAGGTCCCTTGCCTAGCAGGCATAAGGCCCTAGGTCTAATCCCTAAAACAATAAGGAAAGAGTCTACCGAACAAGTAACAGGGTTTCCTGTGTGTGTGTGGGGGGGGGGGGAGCAGCTTCTGACGTGTCAGGAGGGCTCCTCATGTTTTTTATGTCATTCAGTGTGTGACTTGCTAATCTGTCTGTAGCTCAACCTCCCTCCTGGTTCCAGATCATCGAGAGACCAGTGACTGAGGTTAACAGACTACAACCTCAGCCAAGTGTACACATCTTAGGGTGCTGCCCGACTCGGCCAGAGTTACAGGAGACTCTTTTGAGGTCTTAGCCTCTAAACTTATCATGGCACCGCAGTTAATGAATGTCCATGATCTGTTTTCACTGAAAGTTCAATTGCACTTTATCAGATGCCAGATTTCTTTATGAACCAATACCTACGGGTATCATTTTTACCATATCCAACCTGATTTTCTATGTTCATAAGTTTGAGTGTGTGTGTAGGTCAGAAATCACACACACACACACACACACACACACACACACCCCATCTCTCAATGTTCTGGAACTCACCAAGCAGGCTAGACTGACTGGTTAAAAAGCCCCAGAAACCTGCCGGTTTTCACTGGAATTACAAGTGTGAGCCACTGCACCCGCGTTTTCTGCATGGATGCAAGGGATTGAGCTCAGATCCTCATGCTTGAGTGGCAGGCACTTTATCCACCGAGCCGTCTCTTCAGCCCCAACATGATCTTTTAAAATAAAAGTTTATCATGCCGTTTATATTTATGAATTTTTCATGTGAGAAAAAGGGCTTCTTTAGATTAAAAAAAAATCAAGTGCATCATAAACCTGTTGCATATTGTTCCTTGGGGCAGAATTATATCCTTATGGCATAACTGATTCAACAATAAAACAATGGATTGGGAGATTGATCTTCAGTTCTGTAATCACACATTACCTACACAATCACGTGATTCTCTTACAAGAGACGGAACAGCATCTGAGCTTAACATGTTGTGGTTGCTGGCCTTTTGTTTTGCAGGACTGGAGAAGGAACCCAGGACCTGGCACATGCCAAGCAAACACTCTGCCACCGAGCTCCACCCAGACCTGGAGCTAATGTGTTGAGAGACTTGCCGTTGATCATACTGTCTGATAGCAGAATGGGCTGCAGAATAGTACATTTTTCATTTGCATACAGTTATGCAGGGGCTACAAAGGGGGATCTTTATACGTGGATGTTAAACTGAATATGCAAAACGTTTCTTGTGGGGGAAGAATGAAGGAGAGTGAGGAAAAATGTATAGCTCAATTAAAAACAATAAATAAAATAAAATAAAAACCATTTCTCATTGTGAAGCATTTATCAACTTGATGTATTTATGCCATACAAGTAGGAAACACACAATGTGTGCTACTGTGTGCGAGTGTGGGTCCTCACCATGCCGAGCTCTTACGGTTTACCCAAAGGGCCTCTTTTGTTTTCTTATTTCCTTCCTTCCCTGAGCGCGCTCTTGGAAAGAATGCAGAAGAACTGGTCCCCAGCGCTGTGGCATTCCTTTCTGCTCTGGAGAGGCTTTAAGCCACACGGGGGCAGAAGGCACTCAGGGGGAATTAAATGTCCCACCTTGGTTTCTCCTAACAGAGCTCATAACTGGCAGAGAGTTAGACTCTCCTGGACTTTTGCTTGCTCAGCGCTGTGCAACCTTTGGTGTTATATGCTGAAACTACATGCACTTAATGCTCAAGGGCCCATGCAACAAATGGGCCCTCAGAAAAGAGCAGGTTTTTCAGAGAATTTTATCCAAGAAGTAGAAACTAGCAGTGTTTTAATAACTTCAGAACTGAAAAGGTTATCTTATATTTCTAAGTGTTTTGCCTATAAACATGTTGACGTATCACATGCATGACTGGTGCCCAAAGAGGCCTTTGAAGAGAGTGCTGGGTCCCCTTAAATTAGAGTTATAGCCATTTGTAAGCAATATGGGGTTGCTTGAAGCCAGGTCCTCTGTAAGAGCAGCCAGTGTTACCACACTGAGCCATATCTCTAACCCCGGTTTTTAATACATTTTAACACCTTAATGTCAACATTTTACCCTTGCAACTTAAACAGATGTGTGCTTTGTCTGTCAAGTCCAAAAACACTTATTTTAGCTGCAGAAAACACTATGAGAAAAAAAAAATAAAACCATTACTCAGATGCTGTGTAGCACTGTCACAGGGCAGAAAACAAAACGGATGAGGAGGGAAACTTGTCCCACCAAGCCGCGCAGTGGCACACGCTTTTAATTAACAGCACACGCCTTTAATCCCAGCACTTGGGAGGCAGATCTGAGTTCAAGGCCAGCCTAACCTACAGAATGAGTTCCAGGGCAACCAGAGCTACACAGAGAAACCTTGTGTCAAAACAAATAGCAACAATAACAAAAAGCAACAACAACAACAACAACAACACCACCACCCACAACCTGTGCCAGAGCCACACGCCTACAGTACTGACATTTGGGAGATGCCAGCAGGAGGATTGCTAAAAATAAAGGCCAACCTGGCTATAGAGTGAGTGAGAGCCTACCTCAAAACAAAACAAAAACAGAAGACTAAAGAATTGGCTGGAGACTCGGCTCAGCTGTTAAGAGCACTTGCTGCTTGCTCAATTACGACGCTCAGCATTTGGATCCCAGCACCCACATCAGGTGCTCACCAATGCCTGTAACTTTGGCGCCAAGGGAACTCTTCTGGCCTCTCCAGGCACACACACACACACACACACACACACACACACACACACACACACACACACACCATATATGTGTACTCACACAGACACATGTACACATACATAAATAAAATAACACAAATTAAAAACTAAAGAACAAAGTCCCCTCCCTCCCAAAATCAGATGGTTAGAGATGCAGAGATGTCAGTAGTTCAAGGCTCTCTCTGCCTTGAAATTTAGACTCTGTTCTAGGCCAATGATCTATCCTACCTACACAAACCTGGAATATGCTGGTTATTTGGGATCGAGACCCTCAAACTCGAGCAGGCATGTGGAAGATCATCTAAGTCACCGTCGAGGCTTTAAGCCAGTGAAGCAAGCTAGTCTGCATCAAAGATGTGTCAGACCGTTCATAGACAACGACTATTTCTGAGAATACGAACCACAGCGAAAATGTCCTGAAGTCATGACAGTGCTGAGCATCCAGCATCTTAGTACTGTATCTCACTATACCCAGGTATACTGATCCCACATTCCTGTAAACGAGCACCTAATCCCCTGCTTCTCTGGCTGCCACAAACTGACAAGGACTCTGACAATGTAGTTGGCATCCAAAGGGGAGTGGCCAGGAGCACTTCGTTGTTCACAAATACAGTGGCACTCTTGTGACTGTGTTAGGTACTGCCAGGAAGTGGAGAATCATCTTTTGTCTTTGAACAGATCCCAGTCCAACAGAGAAATGTGCAGGTACCAAATCCAGTTCAGCATGTGATGAGTATTGTGTGAGGGTCAGGAGTGCTCTAGGAATCCACAGGAGGAAGAACACAGAAAAGGCTGGATCTTGGGGCTGGAGAAATGGCTTTGCGGTTAAGAGCACTGACTGCTCTTCCAGAGGACCTGGGTTCAATTCCCAGCACCCACATGGCAGCTCACAACTGTCTGAAAATCCAGTTCCAGGGTACCTGACACCTTCACACCAATGCACATTAAATAAAAGATAAATAAATCTGGACCTTGAACTGGCTGGAGTTCTACATCTGCAAATGACAGGTGACGGCAGGCCATAAGCCGTGAGTAGCAGTCTGACTGCTGGGTATACCTAAGTCACCGAAATGACCCGAGTACAGGCATATTAGCCCCCTCATCCTGACAAGTTAGTGGAATGTGACGGTGGGAAGGGGGAGGGCCAGTAACATACAAGCTTCTCCACTGCAGACTGGAGGCTGACTAGGAATTAATTAACTTTTTTGTTTTTCTTTGTTAGGCCTCAGACTCAGGTATTCTGTCTGCCCTAGCCCTCCAAGTGCTGGGATTTCTAGTGTGTGTCATCACACGCAGTTTGAGGAGGTTCTACCCTTGTTTTTCAAATAATCATGGTCAAAGGAAGGAGATCACGTGGCTCACAAAGATCAGATCGCTCAGAAACATAGCAATCCTTGAGATCTCCTTCAGCAGCATCCTCATCCTCTGTGTGTGTACTCTGGCTCATGTATGCAAGAACACATACATATACAGCCCTGTCCAGAGTCCCCTGCAATCATGCCTGCGCCAATCCACAGATCAGCGAGAGAGCGTGTGTGTTTGATTATGAATGACACCTTCGGAGGTCTAGATCTTACGCGGGCTTATTACATCAGCATATCTATTTACAGCCTCTGTCTCACTCCAAGTGCTAAGGCACTTTCTAAATCTAAATCTTTTATTACTGATGGAGGAGATCTGAACAGAAGAGGGGACTTGGAAGTAAGCACTTCTTCAGAGGGTGACAGTGCATCGTTAGGGACCCATGACAATGAAGAATGGGGAGGATGTTGGTGTCTCAAATCCATGGATGCAGGAAAGCCGCCATCCAGTCTCTGTCTTATCACAGCTAGTAACAAACAGAGGGGGACTGGTTTGAGTTTTACCTCTTCTCCTTCCTCAGTCACTTTCTAGGAAGGGACAGCCGGGGCAGAGAACATAAACAAATGGACCAGCAGAGCAAGCCGTGTTTTCTACTCATGGGGAAATCCCACCCAGTATGATTAAAAATGACAATACAAACATGCTGTCGAATACATTTAACTCTCTCAGGTAGAAATGTTGCTTAACAATAGCTGATAATCTTTTTCTGATTTTATGTGTGTATGTGTGCAGCCACGTGAGAAAGTGCCACGCTGTACACGCGGAGGTCGCAGGACAATGGGTGCGACTCAAACAGCCACGCTTAGCATCTGGTGCCTTTACCCGCTGAGCCAACCTGCCATCCTTACAGAGCTTTCCCTTTGACTGAGGTTGGCTTCAAACTCATGGTTCATTCTCTCCGGTAGTTTCGTGAGTGACAGGATTACAGATCTGTACCATCACACTTAGACAGCTAAAGAGTTTTGGGGCATGTATATGCAGAAACGGCTACTTGATTAACATTTGTTTCCATTTTCCGTCTTTTCAGTAACCCTCATTTACACAGGCAGACATGGAATAGGAAGATTAGCTTGCTACAACCACACAATAAGGAATAGAAGCATAATTCTAATCCATCATTTTCAGAGAGAGAGAGAGAGAGATTCTTGGCAACATATTAACATCCCCCACACCCCCCAGTATATCTGGTTAATGAAAATTATATTGCTCTAGAGCAGTGGTCCTCAACCTTCCTAATGCTGCAACCCTTTAATACAGTTCCTCATGTTGTGGTGATCCCCAATTATAGCATTATTTCGTTGTTACTTTATAACTATAATTTTCCTACCATTATGAATCATAATGTAAACATCTGATACACAACCTCAAAGGCTCACCACCCACAGATTGAGAAACACTGTTCTAGAGTCTTCTCAAAACTTTTCTGGCTGGGCCGTGGTGGCGCATGCCTTTAATCCCAGTACTCAGGAGGCAGAGGCAGGCAGATCTCTGTGAGTTCAAGGCCAGCCTAGGCTATAGAGTGTATACCAGGACAGGTTCCAAAAGCTACACAGAGAAACCCTGTCTCAAACAAACAAACAAACAAGAGAAACCCCAAAACCTTTTCTGTATTCTCTTCTGCTCTTGGTTATATTCAGAGGTGTTTCTTTCTCAACCTTTCTCTGCTCAGGCTCCCTTTCAGTGCTATAAATGAACTCATACATCATCACTAGTGCTTGGAACAGATTAAATATTGTGATTAAACGATGGCATTTTAGCAGACTTTCCAAAATAATGAGATGAATTTCATGCCAATTAAAAGAAGGTGGGCACAACAGAAATACTTAGTACATGGCTCTGTTAATATAAGGCACAGAGATAAGAAAGAACTAATCTGGCCCAGGCATGGTGGCACACACCTTTAATCCCAGAGAGGCAGGTGGCTCTCTGAGTTCAAGTCAGCCTAGTTTGCAAAGTTCCAGAACAGACAGGGTTACACAAAGCAACATTGTCTCAGAAACAAAACAAAAAGAAAGAACTAGTCTGTGCGTAAAAGTCTAGACAGCTAAGGTACACACACACACACACACACACACACACATACACACACACACGTCAATCAGAACCCTATAAAGCAGTATTTATCTCATTTTACAGAGCAAAATCTAAGACTCAGGAAGGCTAATTTGCTTAAAGATCTCAGTGGTAATAACTGTTAAAACCAAGATTTCAACTCTAGCATTGTGACATGAAACCTGTGTTCTATAAGTGACATCAACTACAGGACAGTTCATATCACTCTGGTTGTGTATCTTTCTGGACTATGGCATCAGGAAAACTTTACAGGGTGCTCCTTTGTGATCAGGATGCAAAATCCCCAAAACTGTCTTCAGAGATTATGGCAAATGGAAAGTAGCAGTCACTTCCTGTACAACATTTGTAGGCAAAATTTCACTATCTGTTAGTAATTCTCTACAAGACTAAAGTTGCTAGTCTCTGAGTATTTGGGAGGAGCAGTTAGAATGTATTCTTATTAATGAGTTTATGAGAGCTACCAGATGCCCCAGTACCTTATCTAATACAGACCTTTTCAATTACGTCAAAAGAAGACATATAGGGGCTATCTCTTTAAAGATAGTTCAGCAGTTAAGAACACTGGATGCTTTTCTTTAAATAAATAATTTTATTTATTTGTTTATTTGTTTGATTATTTTAACATACCAATCCCAGTTCCCCCTCTTTCCTCTCCTCCCACTCACCCTGACCTGGCTGCTTCTTTTGAGAGGACTCTGTTCAATTCCCAGCAACTGCATGGATGCTCACAAATGTCTCTAACTCTGGCTCCAGAAGATCTGACACCCTCTTCTGATCTCCTCTGACACCAAGCATGAACAAGGTGTACAGATATATATGCTTATAAAAACACCCATACACACAAAAAATAATAAAAAGGAAAACATTAAGTTTCATATTAGATAAATTCTTAAAGACTGCAATAAATTTTGTGTGTGTGCTCACGCACGTGTGTGTGTGTGTGTGCATGTGTGCACGTCTTGTGCGTGTGGTGTCTGCGGAGGCCAGAAGATTGCAGTTAGATCTCCCTGGGATCCGGAATTGTAATAGCTGTAAACCATCTCACATGGGTGCTGGGAACCAAACTCTGCCCCGTGCGCGAGCAGCAAGTGTTCTTAAACCATGAGCAATCTCTCGCACCCTTTAGCAAGCTTTAATATACTTTTTACATTAAGTGTGTAAGCCAGCGGTTTCCAACTTTCTCAATGTTGTGACCTTTTAATACAGTTCCTCTTGGTATATAAAATGAGAAAAAAATAGTTTTTAAAAAAAAATAAATAAAAATACAGTTCCTCATGTTGTGGTGATCCCCAGCTATAAAATTATCTTTGTTGCTACTTCATAACTGTAATTTTGCCAGTTTTGAATCGTAATGTAAATATCTAATAGGCGACCCCTGTGAAAGACGGTCTTGACTCACGGATTGAGAACTACTGATGTAAGCAGAGCCATGGTCAAATTCGACTGTCTTTTCCCCCCTCCCTCCCTCCCCCCTCCTTCCCTCCCTCCCTCCCTCCCTCCCTCCCTCCCTTCTTTCTTTCTTTCTTCCCCACAAGGAAATTTCTAAGAACATCTTTCTTCCAGAGTCTGAATAATGATGTCTAGTAGAATCTGGGTCCTGGTTGGCGTGGTGCTACTTAATGACAGAGTCCCGGCAAACAGCCCAAACTGGACATCAGCTTCTCACATCGAGGTGGTAGGACAACCCCAGCCTTGCTTCCCAATGCTCAGTGTACTTGGAAGGCAGCATGCCTTGGCAGGGGAGAGTTCGTAAAGGCAGGTAGGTGGTTCCCGAGCTTTCCTTTCCTGGGTCCTGGCACTAGCCCACACCCAGATGACTCACAGGGCGACTTCATGCTCCTCTGTTCCTCCTCCACTCATGGTTTCCCTTCACACAATCTAGCTGTGAGTCTCATGTTTGTCTTGTCAGGGGGACATCTTTGCAATTCCGTCAGAGCTGAAAAACAGTTTGGGCAGACCTCCCTCCCTGCAGACCTAGCATCTTTCATGCTGGGGGTGGAAAGAGAGCGAAGAAGGAGAAATCACACACATGGAAAACAGCCATGTGCTTCCCATCCAGGATGAGTATCCCCATCTAGTTAACTAGTAGCATCCCTTAAAAGGTTTGCTTTTTAATGTAGGCATAAGATAAATAAACATTCAAACAGAACGAAAGGAACACAGTAGAAAGTAAAGCTTCTTTTCATACCTGTCCCTCTCTTCCCTTCTACTCCTTGCAAGTTACTGTGCATTCTGTGTGCCACACTGGGTTTGCCATTTGGCTGGACACAGGCTGTTCGGTTAAATATTGATTTTGCTCAAATATCAGATAGCATTGTTCCATTAGTGTGGTTGATACTTGGTCCTGATTGCCAGCTTGGTTGGGTGGAGAAATGCCCAGGAGATGAGTAAAACACAACTCTAGATATGTCTTTGAGAACATTTTTAGAGAGGAACTTCCTGTGGGTATAAGAGTGGTGCTGGCCCTCAGGCTAGAATCAGGACTCCCCACCTCCTGGCACCTTGTCCCCCATGAGGTGGGCAGCCTGTGCCACGAGCTTCTACTGCCATGATGTCCTGTCTCACCACAGGCATAGAATCACTGGAGGAGCAAGTTTTAGGCTCTTTTGGCCATCTCTAGAGTTGTCACATTTACTATGAGTCTCCGTGTGACCAGCCTTCCTTCCTTCGTCCTTCCTTCCTCCCTTCCCTCCCTCCCTCCCTCCCTCCCTCCCTCCCTCCCTCCCTCCCTCCCTCCCTCCCTCCCTCCCTCCTTCCTTCCTTCCTTCCTTCCTCCTTCCTTTCTCTTTTAATTCATTTGTTGTCAAGTCATTTAGCATGAAGACTTATTTCGTGTATCAGGAAATCTTATTCGCACAACTTCTTTCTGGAGTTCCCTTTTAGCTGTGAGGCCTCCTGGATGGGTCCTCTCATTTTCATGTCTTTTCTCTCCCGTCGCTCCACTGAGCTGTTCCAAGGATCTTTCTTTGGACTCTCTTGGGAAGCATTATAAGAAAGCTGTTAGATCTGATCATTCACATAGCAGACCTTTTCTTTTTCTGGCTGTATAATTTTCAGGGTCTTCCTCTTCATCTTCACATCTTAGTTTGCTCAACTACAAGATGGGGAAAATAAGCGTACAGAATCTATGGGCATTAAATATAAATAAAAGTTGTGCATGGTGGCATACACTTTTAATCTCAATGGGTGTATCTTTGTGAGTTCGAGGCTAGCCAGGGATATAGAGAGATGCTATCTCAAAAAAAGAAAAAAAAAACCAAAAAGCAAAAAAACAAACCCAACTGTAGATTGTGAGAATTCAGTTAGTTTAAAGACACTTCTGCTACATAATAAAAATTCAGTAAATACTGCCATTATTGCTATTATTGTTGTTATTACCTGTTCCTCCTAAATAATATCCTATTTTTAAGCACTCATCCTATTTATGTCTCTCAGATATTAAACAGTGTTCCTTGCATCTCTCTCTCTCTCTCTCTCTCTCTCTCCTCAGATGTCTTGGGAAGAGAGAGAGCAGTTTGATGGTGCTGTGAATACACGGGCTTGGTCCATGCTTGGTCCGAGTGGTGGTGTCTGTAAGTCCTTTCTGTTTTTTTCCCCGGGGAGGGATTGTGTTCCTCCAGGGTCTTGTGAGACACAGGTTAGACTTGTCTTTGTTAGATGGCCGAGGATGTCCTTGAACTGCTAACCCTCCGACCTCTGCCCCTCAAGTGCTTAGATAATAGGCATGTGACACTGCATCCAGAGAGGCTTTTTTAAAAAAAAGATTTATTTATTATATATACAATGTTCTGTCTGCATGTATGTCTGTGTACCAGAAGAGGGCACCAGATCTCATTATAGATGATTGTGAGCCATCATGTGTTTGCTGGGAATTGAATTCAAGACCTCTGGAAAGCAGTCAGTGCTCATAACTCCTGAGCCATCTCTCTAGCTTTCAGCTGTTTGTCAACAAGAGGACTCTTTGGTGAGGACTGTGAATGACGCAGAGCAGCTTCAGGGGAAAGGCCTACAGACCCTGCCTTTGCATTGGGCCTCATGCTTCTGTGTCTGATTTCCTAAATGTCCCTACTGGGATAACAGAGAATTTGGGGGTGTCTATGTGGAAGGTGTAGGAACAGAAAGCCTAAGTATCCCATACCCTTTCTGAGACAAGGTCTCGTGTGGCCCAAGGCTGGCTCTAAACTCCTGATGCTCCCATCTTCCTCTCCTAAACCTGGAATTATGGAAATGTGCCACCACACTTTGCTTAACTACCCACCCCTTTTTTGGGGGGACTGTTTTGTTTTATTTTGTTTGTTTTTTTGAGACAAGGTTTCTCTGTGTAACTTCGGTGCCGATCCTGGAACTTGCTCTGTAGACCAGGTTGGCCTCGAACTCACAGAGATCTGCCTGCCTCTGCCTCCTGAGTGCTCGGATTAAAGGCATGCACTGACCGGCTTTAACTACCCAGTTTAAAAGCATATCTCTCACCCCCAGCTGTGAGCCCCAGGCCTCAGCTCATCTCTCTGTTGTACCTGGTTTTCTGACAATGGACTGGCTTGTTCCCCATAAGTACTGCATCTTCACCACTGGACTCCAGCACAGCTGTTTCTCTCTCTATGCCCTCATCAGTAACACTCCACTTCTCCTCTACTTTTCTTTCCTTCCCCATCCTCTTGTCCCTGTGAACTCACATCCATTTCGTTCCTTTGTTTTCATCTTAATGGGAGTTGAGAGAAGAAACAGGAAAGTGCTACGTCCAATCTGCTGCTGCCTATATTCAGTATTTGAAGGGGAGGGCACGTCGGCATCTCCTTTCCTTTGTTGTTGAGAACATCTAAAACTTGAATCTGTCTGTGACTTTTCATCCTCCCATTTCCTGTACGACAGTCATCTTTGCTGACTCCAGTCCCTCGGCTGCCAGACTGCTCGCGGTAGTGCTGCCCGACTCTGCTCCGCAGAGGACAGCCCTTGGAGAGAAGGACAGCTGGTCCTTGTGCTCAGCAGCTCCTGTGGGATCCCGGGTGGTCACACTCAGGCTGGGAACCATTTCTGTTGCAACACCCTCTGCCCAGCGTGAGACCAGAGGAGAAAGAGCTCCTGTTTGCCATTAGGCTCTGCTTCTCCACAGAAGGTACTGGAAGAATTGAAAGCAAATCTCCACAAGAATGAGCAAACTGCCGATTACACTCCCAGTCAGTCAGTCAGTCAGTCTGTCTGTCTGTCCATTTTGTTTGCTTCAAGATAGGGTCTTGCTACATAACTTATGCTGGCTTCAAACTGTTCACCCTCCTGCCTCACGCTTCTACATTTATTTGATTATAAGACAAGGTCTCACGATGACGCTCAGGCTAGCCTTGAACTCTTGGGTTCCAATGATCTTTCTGCCGCAATCTCCCAAACAGTCAGAATCACAGACACACAGGACTATTGTGCCTACCTTTGCTATCTCCTCACCCCACGCCACTCTGTGGTCCCACTAGTGTACTATCGTTTTTACCTAAGAAACCACAGGAGGAAAAACAGTGTGGGTTTTTTTTAAAATCTATTTTTAACATTTAATTTGAGATTTTTTTCCCTTGAAATAAGGATAGCTTTAATCATCTCAGGTTAAAAATCATTAGACATAAGTTTCTGGTAGGATCTTGGCCACCCAGTACTTTCCAATAAAAATCCATGTGGGTTTTTTTAAAAATTTTCTTTTTTTCTCTTTCTTCTTTCCCCTGCTGTTCTCACTTCCTCTTTTCTTCTTTTCTTTCAATTTAACAGACTCTCTGAGCTTAAGGTATTTTTGGTTCAGACTAGGGAAAGTGAATGAAGGTTTTCAGACGCTAAGAAAGTACAGAAGTCCTCTGGATGAGTGAGCTGAATGAACCATCACTGCAGTGTAAGCAAAGCCTCTGCCCAGCACAGCGCTTTCTCCGCCCTCATCTCTTTTGCTGTGTCTGCACTTGGAAACCCTTCTAAAGACTGAGGTCTGCTTAGGGAAAATATTTGCTTAAATCTTTCATTTTTTTTCTCTGTGATCTTTAAAAAACCACTATGGTTTTTAGTTTTGTAATCAGCTTTTCTGGGCATATCAAATTTGCCTCCAGCTGTGCCCTTTCTAGGGCATGAACTCTGCCAAATTCTAGGAGATATCTGATATTTCTGTGCTTGAGAAGTTGGTGGTAAGGTCTGTGAGAGGACCCAGGGATACATAGGCAAAGGTCTCAGCCCTTAGTTCCCGTATCAGCCAGTGAGTAGGCAACCGGACCATATACTGTTCCCAGCATCGTTCAGGGCTTCCGTTATGACACAAACAGGATTGATTGACATGGGATCCCTTCTCCCTGCCCTCATGGAGCATCCAATAGAGTTTTGAGGCTTATGAGAGAAGCCATAAACCTTGTTCAGCAGCGAAAACCTGGCACCTCTTTGAGGGCCACAGGAGCCTGCAGGAGATGGTATTGAAAGAATGCTAAAATCAGGGGAGGGAGTAAAGCTTCCCTGCAAAGGACCATGGCATTTCAGAAGGCAGGACAGTGACAGAAGAGAGACTGTGACTCACAGAGGTAGGGGTGAGGTAGGAGAGCTGGGTGTTTGGTGGGGAGTGAACCGATCAGTCAAGGTTGAATTACAAGGGGAAGGGGAACTAGGGGGAAAGGAGGGAGCTGGCCTTGAGGACAGCCCCCTACCCCTGACACACACTGTTCTTTTTAGCTTAGCAGGAAACCTCTGTTTTTATTGGCAGTTTTCCAGTTGACAGGTTTACCATTCCTTGAGATGACTGCAGACACAGGCTGACATCTACTTCTGCCCTCTTGCTACTGTGACCCCTCTTATCGCTCCAGGTGGGATGCATAGTCCCAGGTGAGTAAACTGAGATGACAGGAGGTCTGGGTAGATTTCACCCAACGGGAGGCCTGTCTGGCTTTTGATGCTAGAAGGGTCAAAGCTCTACTTCTCTGGGTTGTAGCTCTAAATAAGCTAAAGATGCTGCACCCTTGTACCCTTGTTTTGTTATCTCTCTCTCTGTCTCTGTGTGTGTGTGTGTGTGTGTGTGTACTTGTGCAAGCACATGCGTGCATGCATGTGTGTTCTGAGACAAGGACTAATCAGATAGTCCAAGCTGGCCTTGCACTCACAATCACCCTGCTTCTACAACCCAAGTCCTAGGGATATAGGTGCGTGTGCATCACCACATCTACGTACTCTCTATCACTTTTTAGGTATCTGGTCACGTCCTTTTATGTCCATCATTTATTCACTTGATTGGGTTTGTTGCTTATTAAACAATAATGTTTATTGGGTAAATGTCAAGTACCAGTAAAGGTTTAAAAATGTGTAAAAGTACCAGCAATAAACAAAGCGGATATTCTTTTTGGTATGTCCTTCTCCAAAGCTATGCTCAAAACCAGAATAATGGCAGATGCAGAAAATCATGACTTCTGGACCAGCCTGGGCTACATACCCTGTTCCAAGAAACCACAAACAAAGGCAAGGAATGAGTAGTAGGCTAGGACCACTTGGATTTACAGTGATTATGTAATCTGTAGTCTGTGTGTAACGGGAATAAGAATGACTCCCATGATTTGAATGTTTACGTTTGAAAGGATTAGAAGGATTAGGAGGTGTGGCCTTGTTAGAGTAGGTGTGTTACTGGGGATGGGATTGGAGGTTTCAAAAGCCCACCAGCCCAGTCTCTCTCCCTCTGCCTGCAGATCAGGATGCAGCTCTCAGCGGCTGCTCTAGTGTTGCCATGCCCCGTGCAAGATGACAATGGGCTAGCCCTCTGAAACTGTAAGCCAGCCCACAGTTAGATTCTTTCTTTAATAAGAATGGCCTTGGTCATGCTTCTCTTCACAGTAATAGAACAGTGGTTAAGATGGCTAGGTGGTGGTGACGCGCACCTTTAATCCCAGCACTTAGAGGCAGAGGCAGGCGGATCTCTGTGAGTTCGAGACCAACCTGGACTACAAGAGCTAGTTTCATGACAGACTACAAAGCTACAGAGGAACCCTGTCCTAAAAAACGAAACAAAAAAACAAAAAAACAAAAAAAAACAAAAAAAACCCCCACAAAACCACCCCCTCCAAAAAAAAAAAAAAAAAAAAAGAGAAAGAAAGAAAAGAAAAAGAAAAACCAAAAAACCAAAACCAACCAAACAAAAAGACCTCAATGACTAAGGCATTGTGTAATGAATATTCTCCTGGAGTTCTGGAGTGTCATTTTTTGAATGGTCAGTAAGTAAATAAAATTTTTTTTTCTTCTCTAGCCAGTGTGTTTTGTGTGTGTGTGTGTGTGTGTGTGTGTGTGTATGTGTATGTGTATGTGTTTTATATATGGGTGTGTATGTGTGGGTGTATTCCTAGCTATCCTGAAACTTTGCTTGGTAGACCAGGCTAACCTTGAATTTAGACATCCACCTACCTCTGCCTCTGCTGGGATTAGAGGCATGTACCAACCACACCCATATTAATTTCTTGTTTTAAAAAATTAAAAAAATAGAGAGATGGGTCAGCAAAATGGTTCAGTGGTGAAGGAATTTGATGCCAAGCCTGATGATATAAGTTTAGCCCACAGGGTAGGAGAGAGCTAACTCCACAAGTTATTCTCTGCTTGCTACACGTACACTTAGGCATACATGTGCTTAGGCACACACACACACACACACACACACACACACACTTCATGAGTATTTTTAAAGAAATGCTTCCTTGTGTCTGGAGAAATAGCTCAGTGGTTCACAGACTTTAGTGTTCTTGCAGAAGGCCTACGTTCATTTCTCAGCATCCATGCTGGGTGGTGGCTCAGGTGACTCATCACCTCCTGTAACTCTAGTTCCAAGGGGACCTGATACCTCTGACCTCCAGGGGCACCTGTACACACATGCAAATGTGCAGAAACAGATACATACACAGAAAAAAAATGAATGAATAAATAAATAAATAAGAAAAAAGAAGGAAAGGAAATTCATGTTTATGTCATATTCTAACCCCACCCCCGCCCCAGGTAAGGTCACTTCTCACATGAATTTTTGCATTTATAACAATGCTTGTCATCAATAGGCATTCAGTAAATATAAGCTGACCTGATTAGTTTTCAGAAGAACATGCAAATTGCCTGGAAAGCTCATCTGAAAGCATTAATTATTTTATTCATTCATCTCTTCATGAATTAATTAAATATTAGTTTTCTATTTCTGAGGTAGGTTATGAAGATAGTAGCAGAAGAAACAGATCTAGCCGCCTCCTCTCCTATAAAACTTATAATTGAAGAAGACACCTAGGAATAAAAGAAAAACACTTAATTACAAGTATTTAATTACATTGAATAGGATAGATTAGCTGTATAAATGTGAAGAATTCTGTATGGGAAAAGTATAGGGAGTTGTGGATATATAAGAATTCTGTCTTTGAATACCGAGGTTATTTTTTCCTGTGCTGGGATCAAAACCAGGGCTTTACACATGCTGACAAATGTCATACTGAGCCCCAGTCCCAGCTCATCAAGACCTCTCTGTACTATATCTTGACCCTGTTCCACTTCCAGAATACTCACGTCTCTTCCAGAGTGAAGATAAGCCTCAACATACCGGGGGAGAGAACTGATGGTCAGGTGTTCTCTCCAGCCTTTAGATAAAGAGTTCAACCTTCCAGGAACTAGAATCCAATCCCCCCCCCTTTTTTAAGTTATTTTTATTTTATTCTTTTATGTGTACAGGTATTATGTCGGCATGTGTGTCTATGTACCCTGTGCAAGGAAGGCCCACAATGACAGGAGAGGGTGCTGGATCTGTTGGAACTGGAGTTACAGACAGTTGTGAACTGCCTGTGGGTGCTGGGCATTGGACCCTAGGGAGAGCAGTGAGCACTCTTACATGCTGAGCCATCTCTGCAGCCTGAGGAACCAATTCTGTGAGGACTCTTTCAGAAACTGGAGAGTGGGAACCTTTCTCAACACATTTCAATCACTATACCTCTAAGCCTAAACCCAAAGAGAGCAGACATAGAAAAGAGAACGTTTCAGACCAGTGACCCTCCGAACATGGAAACAATTAGAAATTAATCGGATCTGCTCAAGCAGCCGATACTGAGAACGACACTCTGGATCACATGTGTTTCGCCCTCAGAGTCTGAACTGGCTCTAACCAATCCCCCCAAACCCAAACCAAACACAGAACAAAAAACCCCAATCATTGCAATTCCCACATTTGTGGACTAAACAAGAAAAACCAGTTTCTCAGAAGATGAAAAAGCATTTAATAGCCAGGGGTAGTGACCCACATCTTTAATCTCAGTACTCAGAAGGCAGAAGATGGTTTATCTCTGTGAGTTTAGGACCAGCATGGGCTATATAACAAGTTCCAGGCAAAACTAGAATGAAAGAAAGATAAAGCATTTAACAAATGCAAGGCAAGTTCATTATCTTTAGAACCTTTTCAGAGGGCTGGAGTCAAAGCTCCCTGGTTAATAGACCGCCTGTTCCCCCTGAGGACCCGAATTTGGTTCCCAGCACCTACACTGAGTGATCCAAAGCCACCTGTAACTCAAACTCCATGCGATCCAACATCCTCTTCTGGGCTCCCAGGGCACCTGCACTCATGTGCACATGTTCATACAGACATACAAACAAATACATAATTCAACCAAATAGATCTTTATAAAAACAAGAAATTCCTTCCTTCTTTCCTTCTTTCCTTCCTTCCTTCCTTCCTTCCTTCCTTCCTTCCTTCCTTCCTTCCTTCCTTCTTTCTTTCTTTCTAAAATATATTTAGTTCATGTATGAGTGCTCTATCTGCATGTATGACTTTGTGCCAGAAGAGGGCATCAGACCGCACTATAGATGGTTATAAAGGCACCATGTGGTTCCTGGGAATTAACTCAGAATTTATGGAAGACCAGCCCGTGCTCTTAACCCCTGAGCCATCTCTCCAGCTGGTAAGGAATTTCTTAAAAGCAAACAATAAAATGGATGGAAAAGGGAAAAAAATTAAGTTTAAGAATTATCGATGTGACGTTGAATCATAAAAATTTTATCTTTTAAAAACATCAAATCTTAGGGTGTACAGAAATGGCGAGACTCATGGAATGTCTATGCTGATCACTAACTTCATGGAACACTTGCTCAAACCTCCAGGAGTATTACTTAAGCCTTCTCACAGCACTGTAAGACAGGTGAGCTTTCATTCCCAGTTTACAGACAATAACACTCAGTTTAGAGAAGAAAAACTGGCTAAACACATATAGCTGGATGCTACAGCCTTTATTTTAATACAAGATGTGCCATTTGGAGTCTGGATCCCTAGCTTCTCAGTGTTATTTGCTACCCAACCAGATTGCCTTCTAAACGGGAGAGCTGAGTGGCAAGGAGCATCCACACAAGCTAATAGTAAAGCTGGAACAAGAACCCAGGTCTTCCTCCCCAGGCACCATCTTTGCTTTTAGAAGCTGTTACTTTCCCATCTAATCCTCCTACCCCTTCCTTTTAACCAAACACTCGTTTTTCATTCTTGGAAGTTCCAGCCCTGAAATACTAGAGAAATAAATATAACTTGTAGAGTCAAGGACTGGATTTCATCTCCTGCATTCGAAACCACCAAGCCACAGGGAAGCTGACCCACTCCAAGAAAAGAACCTCCTAAAGCAGGAATGGGTGTAACTTTCCCTTCCTGGGAATGTTGAAGGTGTAAAGGGAAGAGAAAATGAGAGTGGGGCCTGGGCTGAGAGACTGGATAATCTTTTTTTTTTTTTTTTTTTTTTTTTTTAAGAGACAGGGTTTCTCTGTAGCTTTGGGGCCTGTCCAGGAACTATCTCTTGCAGACCAGGCTGGCCTCGAACTCACAGAGATCCACCTGCCTCCGCCTCTGCTGGGATTAAAGGCGTGCTCCACCATTGCCAGGCTCTAAGACTGAACGATTTTAACAGCATGCTCCTCCTCCTTGGAACCGTGAGATTTTGGGGTCTGTGCAGCAGAAGAGTTCATCTACTCTACTGATCTACAGATGGGACAGCATCTGCTTTCTTGTGGGCTAGGAGCAGTGTAGCATGAATAAGAACCAGAGATAGGTATTGGGGTTCAACCTGAAGATCAGAAAAGCAAAGCAGCCAGTCACTGGTTCTTTCTTACCTCTACCTCAGACCAAAATGAGCGATCCTACATCCATAAATTCTTAGATTGAGACTGAGTGTGAGACCTCCTGTTTTATATTCCTCTCTAGTGCTGGGATTAAAGGCATACACCACCACCACCCAGCCTCTATGGCTAACTAGTGTGGCTGCTGGGATTAAAGGTGTGTGCAGCCGCTGCCTAGCCTGTATGGCTGACTAGTGTGGCTGTTTTGCACTGACCTTCAGGCAAGCTCTATTTATTAAAACACAAAGAATATGCCACTATAGAGCAATTTCCATCATCTCCACGCACAGCCGACAGAGACCCTTCTAACTACTGAGAAGTGGACCCCTGGTAGCCAAGACTCCTGAGTTCTTCTGCCCTGCTCTCTGGTCAGGGTTTGGCAAAATTCTTTATCGTCCAAGCTGTGTGGATTAAGAAGAAACCTGGGGGCTGGAGAAGATCCCTTAGCTAGAAAAGTGCTTGCCTTGTTAAGCACCAGGACCTGAGTCTGAACCTCCAAAATCTGTGCAAAATAGCAGGGTGGTGTAGTGAGGGGCTGCGGGCAGGCCTGCTTTTCATCCTGCCCAGCTCCCGCACAGCTAGCTTAGTCCCAGAAATAACAACACATAAATTGTATTCATTTAAACACTGCCTGGCCCATTATCTCTAGAGAGTTAGTTACTGGCTAACTCTCACATCTTGATATTAACCCATTTCTAGTAATCTGTAACACCACGAGGTGGTAGCTTACCGAAAAAGATTCAGCATGTCTGACCTGGTGGCTGGCTCCATGGCTTCTGGCTCATAGCCCTCTTCCCAGCATTTTGTTCTGTTTACTCCGCCTACCTAATTTTCTGTCCTATCAAGGGGCCAAGGCAGTCTCTTTATTAACCAATGAAAATAACACAATAGACAGATAACCCTCCTCCATCAGGGTGGTGGTGCCTATTTGTAAACTGATAAGGGCTGGTAGAAACAAGTGCATTCCTAGTGTTCATCGGCCAGCCAGCCTACTTGCTGAGTTCTAGTCCAGTAGGAGACTCTTATCTCAAACAAAAAACTATACAGGTAAAAGAGGAACAGCAGCCGGATGGACGGCTGGCCTCCACACACGCCGTACACATATGAGCACGGAGGGCCAGGACAGAGACAAGGACAGAGAGAGGAAAAATGGTATTGACTAGACAAGTTCAGAGGGAGAAGAAAAGTCTCTTCTCCTTTTTTGTTATGCTGCTAATGTGGCTAAAGTGCCGGAGAGAATAGTGTCTTGCTGACACCACAGCGAGGTGCTCCACTCTGCTTCCTGCCTAGGGATGGTCGCTTAGAACGAGCATTCTGGAATGAAGATCGAGCTGTTGAAAAGGGATGGGAAGTGGTACCAGTCTAAAACCTCGCCGGAAACTGTTTCTAAACAGGGCCAGGTACCCGGATGTGTACATATTCACACACAGAGGAAACAGTGGGGGAACATCTTTGTTTTCCTTCCCTGGAAGAATTTCAAAAATATTATGCATCACTCCAAAGTAGGTCATTTGAGGAGATCTTTTCTTTCCCTGGAATAGCTTCACCTATTAGACCCTTGTTCTTCTCCCTCCAAGATAAAGAGTATAGAGAGTCCTCTTTCCTGTGCGTTCGAAGAGAAATACTTCCAGAAGCCACAGGTGTTGGGGAAAAATATGGGAAAGAATATTTTGAGTCTTACAGCTAATTTTTAAATCATTCTTAGTTTAATGTTATACATTTAAGATTAGGAATTGCTGGGCATAGTTGTACATGTCACATTCAGGAGATACAGCTGAGAGGATCAGGAAGTCAAGGTCAGCTTTCCCTAGGCAGTGAGTTCAAGCTAGCCTGGGCTACGTGAGAGCCTGTCTCAACACACTTACACACACACACACACACACACACACACACAATTAAAAAAAAAGAATCAAGCTGAACAGTGGTGGAACACGCCTCTAATCCCAGTACTTGGGAGGTAGAGGCAGGTGAATCTCTGTGAGTTAGGGCCTAGCCTGGTCTATAGAGAGAGTTCCAGAACAGCGAGGGTTATACAGAGGAACGCTGCCTTGAAAATAAAGCAATAAGAAAAAAAACAAATAAACAACATCAACAAAAACAACAACAAAAACATCAAAACATTTAGAAATCCCAGGGTGACCAATGGTTACCTGAACTGGCTGGGGTCAAACTGAAATCTTAACTCTCATTTACTAAGATCCTTTATGACTGAAGCCTATTTTAATGTTTGCCAATGAACAGAAAAGCATGGCTGTCATAAGATTAACTGTAATAACACTGTTCGAAGCACAGAGCATTGTATCCATACAAAACAGCTTCTTGACTTAGAATAGGGCTACATTCTGACAAATTACCACACCAATTGAAAACATTCGACATTTCTAGTGCGTTCACATCTAACCTACAGAACACAAGAGCACAGCCACACAGTGGGCTAGAGACGGGGAGTGGTTTCTCATTACAGTTGTGTGGGTGACTGGGACTGGGGCTCCCTGGAGCAGCTCAGCGTCATGGGAGAGGACAGGCCAACATTTTAGCAGTCCAGAAAAGAACAGGAGCAAAGTAGGGTTTCTGCTGAGTGTGTGTTGCTTCTGCACCACCGTCTAGTCAAAAACCCTAAGTTGATCCAATGGTTAAGTTATAGACCAAGTGTACACCTTAGCTATTCTATGAAAGAGTAGAGAGAGAAAAAAATGGAGGCCTGGACATGGTGGCACATGCCTACAACGTCAACACTTATGTAAAGAGTTTGAGGCTAATGTGAGTGAGCTATATGAGACTCTGTTTGGTGGGGGCGGGGAGAAAAGAAAGAATAATAGAGTTTTTGGATATAGCTCATCAGTAGAATGCTTGCCCAGCACGCATGAAGCCCTGAGATTAAGTTCCTGCACCCCCAGCACACACACACACACACACACACACACACACACACACACACACACACAAAAGTGCAAAATTGAGTCGGTGAGATATCTCAACCAGTATAGGACTGGAGATGTGAGTTCAGTTCCTCCCTAGAACCTACAGAAAGGTGTAAGGAGACAACCAGCTCCACAGAATTGTCCTCTGACCATGGCACACAGTCACACAATAAATATATAAACAAATACATTTTAATTTTAGTTTTTTGTATTTATCGGTGTTCTGCCTCCATGTATGTCTGTGTGAAGATGCTAGATCCCCTGGAAATGGAGTTACAGGCAGTTGTGAGCTGCCGTGTGGGTGCTGGGTATACGAATCCAGGTCCTCTGGAAGAGCAGCCAGTATTCTTAACCACTGATCCCTCTCTCCAGCCTCTACAGACAGGTATATTTTTAATAGAAGCAGGATTGAACCCAAGTACTGGGCAGAGTTTCTGTTAGCACAAATAGCTAGTTATGATTTCCGAGTCTCAGGTCAATTCTTCACCCAGGCCCACTTTGGGGATGCACAGGAGCTCTCTTAAGGACTCACAAATGAATGGTCACTTTGGGAACTGACAGATATAGCTAGCTCTTAAATAACAATTTCCCCAACGTTTCCTAATTCTCTGACTCCCTAGGTCATAGCTACTCACCAAAGGAATCCCAGAACTCTTAGGGTAACCTGGGAAATATATTTTTGGAAAGATGAGATGTTCCCAGTGACGTTGTTGGAGGATGGACAGGATGTTATGACTAGAAATCCAACTGTCAAACTTTTTCCTTGACAGAGCTGTGGTCATAACTTTCCAAGTCTTCCTTTTGTTTCTTCACAACCTTGGGTACCTTGCTGGCTCACTTTAACAATCATCTTTCTGAGTTACTTCCCACTCTTGATCTGACTGTCTATCTGACTACCCATCTGACCACTCTGGTCTACTCTTAGCAAATGCCTTGTTAGTCACTTTTAGCAAAGAATTGCACCATTCTTCATGTTTCCAAATTTAATCTCCCCCTCCCTGCTTCATGATGGTAAATCCTTTCTTTTCTTTTTATATTTGTAGTGGATGTTCTAATGTGGGATTCTCCTCTATATTCTGTGAATACCATTGGTTAATAAAGAAACTCCTTTGGGTGTGTGCAGGGCAGAATAGAGCTAGGCAGGGAAAACTAAACTAAATGCTGGGAGAAAGAAGGTGGAGTCAGTGAGAAGCCATGTAGCCATGACTGGAGACAGACGTGCTGGAACCTTGAGGGTAAGCCACAGCCATGTGGCGATACACTGATTAATAGAAATGGGTTACTTTAAGATATAAGAGTTAGCAAGAAGTATGCTTAGGTTACTGGTCAAACAGTATTACAATTAATAGATTTTCATGTGATTATTTCGAATCTGGGCAGCCGGGAACAAACGAACAGGCTCCCCCAACAATGTGCATCTCTCTCCCCTCCTATAAAACCCCATTGTAGTGACCACCAATAGGGCTTTAGGACATACTGCCTCAAAAGGTGATACTTTGGCACATTGACTATGTTATGTTGAAAGGACCTTAGGAAAAAGCACAAGAACCCTGTGGTCTTCTCCTGTGGCAGGTCCCGGGAGAGATGTCCTCCCTATCCAGAGGAAAAAGGGCTGAGGGATACTGCAGAGTCAGTCACAATGAACAGCCTCACTCAGCCCGGCCTTCCAGTTCATCCCCTTGTCTCCATGACTTTCCACCCCTCATTAAATGGACTATAAAAACACTCAGGTTGAATCATTTCTTTGAGTCTTCATTTCCTTACCAATGTTCTGATGTCAGAGAAGACATTAAATTTATATGCTTTTCTCTTCATCATCTGTCTTTTGTTACAGAGGTCTGGCTGGAAACCTGGAGGAGTAGAAGGAAAGCTTTTTTCTTCTTCTCCTTCTATTCTTTCTTTGAAAAGAGTCATCCTTTCCACCTCCAACAAGTATTACAAATAACCTTTTCTTTTGCAACAACATAGTGAGGGGATTAGGTCATTCTTGACACACAGGCCAAGGGGAGCCAGTGGGGACTTAAAGCAGAGTGCTTTATGTTCAAGTCTGAAAAGCGGGCATGTGAGCTGCTAGCACTGTCACAGACCTCAGGGAGGGTCTGGTGTCATGGAGACTAGCTGCAGTATCTTCGAGGGTAACAATAAACAATGAACTGTTTTGATCCTGAGAATTTTTCTTTGTGTCTTAATTATCTCAACAATAATAAAATGCCTAGGAAGATAATCAAACATCTTTACAATGTTCATAAAGATATTCTAAAAACATAAGTTATGCCTGGAGACATGGCTCACGGGGTAAAAGCACTTGTTTCTCTGACAGACAGCAGTTCCTAGCACCCACTATGGGTGGCTCACAATCAATCACCTGTGGAACATAGCCAGTGCTCCAGTGGCCTCTCCTGGTCTCTGTGGGCACCTGTACTCCTGTGCACATGAATGCACACACACACACACAATTAAGTGAACCTTCAAAAAAATTTTTTTGTTATCCCTGTAAAATCCCAACCCTGCTTCATAAAGCCTATTTACTATAGGTGGTGCTATGATCACACCTGAAGACCCACAGAGAGAGCAGACCCTGGCTCCTGGTCAAACATATTTCCCTTTTTCTAGCCCTCTATACTACAAATCTGAAACATGCTTTCCCCAACGCCCTGGGCTATCTCACTTTCTCTGACTTCCATTTCTAACTTAGAAGGTTCCTTCTCCATCTCCCCTCCTCCCTTTCGGCTTACCTGTCTTGTTTCTCTCTCAAGCTTTAATAAAATTGTCCTCAAGCTTCCTCTGAGTCCGTTTTAAAATTCTTTTATTAATGCGACTAAGAATGCAGAGGGAGACCTCTGTTTCCCAGGCAACAGATATTTCTGGACCGCAGACCAGGTATGGGATTGTGAAAGATTATCGCCTGCAGTAAATATCTGCTTCCAGACCAGGTTACTGCTTTCAAGAAATAATGTGTGCAACCTAAGCCCAAAGGGTTATTTTAGTAACTTATAGTAAATGGGCCCGGTTTACAGGCTGATGAACAGTGTTTGGCTCCCGATGTGACACGCGGCCAACATTTGGTTGTCATCTTTGTCTACCTCCCAAACCGAGTAAGTCAACCGGCAGTGTCCACCTCCCTGAGCCCCATGTGCGTTTCTATTTCAAATCCTCCTTTAGAAAACCAAACTAGAAAGCTCGCTTTCTACAGTTCACAAAACTGTACCCACTCAAAGGATGGAATGGAGAGAGAGAGAGAGCCCGGGTGAGAGACAGGCTAGGATATCCTCAGACGCTGGGGAGATGGTCTTCTGCTAAGAACCAGCGGTCTCTCCACGGTCCCGCTAGGGTCATCTGCTGGATGCTTATTTTGGCCAGTATCTGCAGAGAGGGCGCGAGGCTCGCTTTCCCCTGAGACCCAGGGCTCAGCAGCTCTACTACCCCACGTTGCCTGCAGTCGGCCGCCCGGGATGCCTTGCCACCGCGGCAGTTTTATAGACCAACAAGGCGGAGCCCAGAGCCACCCCCGAGGGAGGCCACCCCGGCTGGGTTGAGCTCCTCCCAAACAAAGAAGTCGCAGAGCTCTCGGAGCTGCAGGGCTTCTGCGCGGGCGGAAGGCGCCAGGCTGGGTGATTGAAACCACATGTGCCGGAGGTCTGCGACAGCTGGGGGCAAACACCAGGGACCCTCGGCGGCTGCTGCTGTGGCCTCTTGCATTTCTTTTGTCCCTTGGGTTTCTAGCTTTTGACCCGCTGAGAGCACTTAGACCACAAGCATTCTGGCAGGAACGCCTCCTCCAGAACAAAATGACTAGAAACCTCCAAGGTCCGGGATCTCTGATTCCAAGTGGCCTGGGCAGCATCAGGCAACATCTTCTTGATTTCTCAGTTGTAAAAGAGGCCCTAATTTCCCTCCGAGGACACAGAAAAGAGATGAGTTTTACTTGTGGTTCTGAGGTAAATTAATCGACGAGGTTAGCCACCACACACACACACACACACACACACACACACACACACACGTTAAGCCTTTTTGAAGGTTTCTAACTCATAGGGCAAATGCATTATTATTATTATTATTATTATCATTTTCTTAATTTTAAACCACTCTGAGGCCTTCCTTGACCTAGTCCCTTCATGCCTCTCAAATAAATGTAGCCTTGACCGTCCTGGAACTCTGTAGGCCAGATTGGCCTCAAATTCAGAAATCTACCCATCTCTGCTTCTGGAAAGACTGAAATTCAAGGTATGAGTCACTACCACTTGGCAAATCTTTTTCTTTTCTTTTCTTTTCTTTCCTTTTCTTTTCTTCCCTTCCCTTTCCCTTCCTTCCTTCCTTCCTTCTTTCTTCCTTCCTTCCTTCCTTCCTTTCTTTTTTTAGATTTTATGTGCATGAGTGTTTCGCCTGCATGTATATCTGTGCACCACATTTGTGCTCAGTGCCCAAAGCGGTGGTAAGCCTCCACATGGGTTCTGGGAATCAAACCCGGGTCCTATGCAACAAGAAGTCCTGTTAGCCACTGAGCCAACTCTTCAGCCCATAATTGTTATTACTTTTATAAAAGAGTAATAAAAATAAAACTTAAAAAAATAAAACGTCCTACACTTTTTCCTGTGTGGTCTCTATGAGGTTTCAAACCTGGGATGAATGGTTGAAGTGCCTATTTAGCATATCAAAGGGCACACTGGCCCCCAGGTCCTCCCTGCATCCCTCAGTCCCTACCTGTTATGCCTCCTGGTATGTCTGTGAGCTGGCACACCCTGGCCAGGTATCATACTCTCCCTTCCACTCCCCTCCCCCTCTGCTCACATGGCTCAGGGTCATGTCCACCCTGGGCTCTCCCAGATGTGCCTGCCTCTGGCTAGGCTCTCCCACATATCTATACATATCTGTAATAAACTTTCTCCTCCACCACACCAGGGACAGTCAGTCATATTCCTTTCCTTTTAATTTCTTTTTTTTCATCCAGTCACCAATAATCCAGTAATACCAATGTGTGTACTCAGACGAAAGTAAGCCTGGACATTTAACTAAATGGGCATTAGCGTGTGTGTTGCCTGCAGTTCACACCAATTCATAGTACAATTAATTTCGTTTTTGCCTCTGTGCACGCATGCATGTGTACCATGTGCACCATGTGCATGCCCAGTGCTCTTGAGAGTTAGAAGAGGGATTCAGACACCCTGCATCTGGAGTTAGGGATGGTCGTGAGCACCTTGTGGGCATGAGCACTCTGCAAGGACAACAAATGCTGCTAACCACGGAGACTTCTCTCTGGCCCCAGTTCTTGATAGACTTTGAACACTTTTCCATACTATAATAAAGACTTTCAACTCTGTGGTGGAGTTTCTCATTATCATGAGAAGGAGAGGCAGCAGGGATAGAGGGATGAACTATGGGGTCTCTATGGAACCAAAACACCAACACCTCTCTTCATCAGCCCCACAGCACACTTTGTATGATGTGGTGCTGAGAACGGTGTGTGTGTGTACGTGCGCGTATGTGTGTGTGTGTGTGTGTGTGTGCGTGCGTGCGCTTATGAGTGTGTGTGTGTGTGTGTGCATGTGCTACAGTGTTGAGTCAACCCAAGGCCTTGCACACCCTAAGCAAATGTCCCCACCCCTTCACATTCGGGAAACAGAGGGAAAAAAAAAAATCTTTACTGGCTCATGGAAATGACATGAAATTCATTCGTGTTTCTCTACACAGGTCTAACTAACACGTAAAAATATCAAGACATGGAACATCCCCAGGACCAAAAATCCTCCCTGTGTTGGGGCTTAGTCATTTCCCAAATCAACATTCCAACTTTTATTACTGTGGATTCATTTGACCTGCTTTGAACTCTGGAAATTAAATGAAATTTAAATTCATTATGGTCTCTGGCTGCTTTCATGCAATTCAGCAGAGCTGTGTCTTTGCAACAGGACCGACTTAGTCTTCAAAGCTGAAGATACTTATCAGTGGGTTCTTTCCAGAAAAGCTTTGTAAACTTCGGAGCTAACTGATAGCTCCTAACTCAGAAGGAACCACCTTGGGGAAGGGGTTTAGGAAGCAAGCGACTATTCTATCAGATGTCAAAGATAAAAGAATGGGGCTGACATTAACTTAGAGGGCCTAGGCTCTACAGTTGGTTTTGCTCTTTGGAACTTGTAGGGTCTTGTGATCAGTTTCCCCTTTTTAGGACTCAGTTTCCACATCTGTAGTTCAGAGGGAGTGGACACAATCTACAGAAAAGCTTCCAGAGCCACGGAATCCCGAAAGCCAACGAGGTAGGAACGGTGGGGGATGATGTTCTTGAACAGATGGATTTTCTTTTCTCTCTTTTTTTCTTTTCTTTGTTTCTCTTCTCATCTCTTCTTTGAAAGTGCATGCCATTGTAGCCTAGGCTATCCTCAAGTGTATGCCATTGTAGCCTAGGCTATCCTCAAGCTTACTGTATAGCTGAGGATAGCACCGAACTCTCATGGATCAATTTTTTTAAACAAGCTGAGCTGGCTAGTTTTATGTGAACTTGACACATGTCAGGGGGAAACCTCAACTGAGGAAATGCCTCTGTTAGACTGGGCAGTAGGCAAGCCTGCAGGACATTTTCTTAACCAGCGATTGATGCAGGAGGGCCCAGCCCATTGTGGGTCGCGCTTCCCTGGGCTGGTGGTTCTGGGTTCTATAGAAAGCAAGCCAAGCAAGCCAATAAGCAGCACCCCTCCATGGTCTCTGCATCGGCTTCTGCCTCCAGGTTCCTGACCTCTTTGATTTCCTTCTCTGACTTCCTCCAATGATGGACTACGATGTGAAAATTTAAGCCGAATAAACCCTTTCCTCCCCAACTTGCTTTTGGTCATGGTGTTTCATCACAGCACTAGAAATCCTAAGACACAGCCAATCTACTATTGCGCATGTGCCTGTGATTCCCTTTCCTCACTGGTGTCCCTGCACAGGCGCAGGGGAGATGCGTCAAGACACAAGCAGAGGGGGCTGGAGAGATCGCTAAGTGGTTAAAAGTGTAAGAGCTCATAGCTGCTCGTAACTCAAGTTCCAGGGGATCTGAAACCCTCCTCCTCTTCCATAGGCACCAGGCCACAGGCGGTGGGTGAGTGCACATCCATGCTTGCAGGTGAAACCACATACACACACAATGGAAATAATCTTCCGAAGCCAGGGGATGTTCTTCACGGTCCCGTCTGAGAGCCAGACCTCTCACCAAGGTGGACTCTTCAGGGTTTCAGCAGCTTTCGCTTTTAACCCCCACTCCCAAATTTAGCAAGCTTCCCAAGGCCAGGATCCACACCTTGCTGACATTGCGTGGTGAGAGGGCATTGATTGTGAACTCAAAGCACACAGACTTCAATCCTGGCTTTCTCCATGTTAGGTGAGTAAATACGGCCAGTCTTTGTCCCTGCCTCACTGCCCGCCTTTCTTAAGAAGCAGCAATAGACTGCTTTCTGCCTCATCACTCTGATTGTTCAGGGTTTGTCTCCATCACAGTCTGACTGCAGTACGATTCCCACTGTCTAGTGCTCCTAGAGCTGAGCCATTCACGGCTATTAAACACTTGATATCTGGCCCCTGATGAGATACTGTGAAAATAAAATAGACACAATAAGGAAAGGAGCATAAAAGATCCTGTTAATATTTTTATATTAATTATGAATTGAAATATCTTTAATACTTAAAGTTAGAAGATGTAGGATGAAGTTAATACATCTGTTGATTAGCAGCTTCTCATTTTCCTAGTCCCTCAGTTCCTGGCACTCCCTAGTCTCTTCCCTGATTCTACGAGTCTGACTATTTTAGACTCCTTATATAACTAATATAAGCATACTCACTGACTTTGCCTTTTAGTGACAGGCTTATTTCATCATGTCTGCAGTTTCACTCATGCTGCATATTGTATATTTTTATGTCTGAATGATATTCTGTCAAAAAAATTAAGTAAGCTATGTGTGGTCTATTTGTAATCTTAGCACTTAGGAGGTGATACAGGTATATTAGGAATTCAAGGCTTGTCTTCAGTTATATAGTGAGAGTGAGGACAGACTGGGCTACGTGAATGCTCCCAACCCCCAACACACACACACACACACACACACACACACACGCACACACACACACACACGGATCATGCGCTAATAGTATGGTTATGAAGAATAAATGAGAGTACTCAAGAAAAGTGTTTAGTTCTTGACCAATGCATGCACTTGGTAAACGCTGGCTCTTGTATTTCCTTATTCCTCTATATTAAGAGTCTGAGGATTTGAAAAACAGACACAGGGCAGAAGCAAATATGATCTCGGGTCACAAGGAGTTGGCCCACCCACTCTTTACACCCATTCTTCCTCACTTTTCTGTTAGTTCCTTTTTCTCGTGGATGTGAACCATGAAACCCGACTCCAGGTTCCTTTCTCCTTCACACTTATCCTGATGTTTCGCCACCTCCAAGGTCTCCACACACATGGATGCTGATAACTTCCTAATCTACACCACCATCCGGACCTCTTCCCTCTCTTGGACTATCTCAGGCACCTCACACTTGGTGCTCTGTTGCCTGCATTCTGAGCCTGACTGAGAGGTGTCTTTTCTAACTCTAGTACCACCCCCTTTGTTACCTCACTCAGAACTAGGGACCAGGGCCTGATCCATTTCCTCCTTTGCTTCCATCCTGGCCCTGGCCCTGCAGATTCTGAACACCTCTGACTCTGACCTTTCTCCATCCCCATGGCCCTGTTGATTGCAGACTTAGATCTGTCCAGTGGCCTCTAGTCAAACTAGGTTCTATATTTTTCACCCAATTCACTCATGTCTTATAAAATGCCTCCTTTCAGCTGGGCAGTGGTGTACGCCTTCAATCCCAGCACTTGGAAAGCAGAGGTGGGCGAATCTCTGTGAGTTTGAGACCAGCCTGGTCTACTGAGGGAGTTCTAGGACAACCAAGGATACACAGAGAAACACTATCTTGAAAAACCAGAACAAAGAGATAAATAGATAGACAGACAGACAGACAGACAGACAGATAGATAGATAGATAAAATTCCTCTTTTCTTTCAGGTTTCAGCTTCAACCCAACTCCTGTGCTGGTTCCCCTGGTTACTTACTCTCACTCATTGATTCACGAATTCCGAAGGTGTTTATTGAACGTGTAACTTTTGAAGCATTTTGCTAGCTGCGAGGTGAACAAGGAAAAATAATGTATTGCCATCTTCCCATCCGAGGAACACATACTGCGATAGGACAGAGAGATGGATCCACAATTACAGTATAATAATCCAGTGCCTGAGAGGCATACTGAATACCCCGAAGCTGATTTTTTCCTCTGGTCCTACCTACAGAGTGGGGGCAGAGTCTTGTCAATTAAGTTATATCCAGATATAGAAGTCAGTTGGGAACCAAATGTGTAACCCTACCCAGGGCCACTTTTGCCCATTTCATGGAATTTCCTTTATACCATATCTATTAACTAATACCAACTATAGCATATTTTATATCTACTGGACGCTTTTTAACTTTAGTACCATCCCCTTAGCCCCTTTTCTAAGCTCACTTCTGATTTAATCATAAATAGCTCTCTCTCTCCCCTTCCAGAATGTTCTTCATAATTGATGCCCATCAGATTGCTTTGTCTCTAACACCACCCTGATGGTAGCCCTCAGAAGTCTGCTGATTGAGCCATTTAAATCTCCTCCAGTTTAATTTCAAATAATAACCATCATATAATGCTTGGAATGAGGCCCTGATGACTTCATTGAGTATCAGAGCCATGAAAATGAGATAATGTTTATGAAAAATCTTAATAATTGCACAGGCTGTATGTACACATTATTGTTTTTGTTTTACTGTGACCCCAGCTTTGAAGAGAAAGTCTGTCTGCAGCCCCGCTCTCTATCTTTGGTTCACCATTTTCCCAAGCTGTTCTCTTATTCAAAGCGAATGCTCCAATCTTACGAAGTCACTCTATCCAACCTCTGAACACATCTTCTTAGAGCCAGATCCAAACATTTCCTACACCATCCTTCCACCTAGGATGCTCTCTGCTCCTACTTCCTTTCCTCATGCAAACTTTTCACCCCTTTCTAGCTAACTGGGTTCCCACTTGCCAGTGATGCATTCTTCAACCCGCACCAGTGACTGACAGTTTTCCCTTCTCAGTTCCGCTCCCATAGCACAGCAGGTGAAGGGCGTGGCACAGAGGTGTTTTATTGATAGCTTTGCATAGCTTTTCACATGTGGGGATTGCACTGTGTGCTCTCAGAGCCCTTATATTGGAGTCTTAACCTCCAGGACTTCGGCATGTGGCTGTCGGTATAGATAAAGTCTGTGGTTATGGTTACTATGTTGAGACACTGTAGTCCAGGTTAGCCTAGAACTTACTGCAATCCTATGTTTCAGCCTGAGTTCTGGGTTTACAGTTATAAGAAGCATGAACCCCAGTGATTTCTTTCAAATTTAAACTCCTTTAATATGAGGTTATTAGGGTGAAATTCTAGTAATGAAAGCAAAGTAATGTTTTTGAAGCTCTTAATAACGGCATGGGCCTGGATATGCGTGTTATTGTTGTTTGTCCCACTGTCCAGCTTGGGAGAGAAAGCAGTCTGCAGCTCAGCCCTCTGCCCTTAGAACTTTGACTCATTTTTCTCAAGCCGTTCTCTTCCACGAAGGGAATGCTCCAACACTACAGACAAATCTACAGAGGGGGCAGAGAAAAGATCATACAAAGACATGAAAGAAGGAGTCTACAGATCATGGGAGAAGACATCCTAGCACTTCCATCCCAGACTGAAAGCTTCCACAACTGTGAGAATATAAAGTTCTGTGCTTTAAGTCTCTCCGTCGATGCCACTTTGATATGACAACCCGGATAAACAAATGTCCCCCTCGAGGTCATCTAATACTGATTTGCTTTAAAGCTCAGATTAGGAAAATATTTGCCAAGTACCTGATCTTGTTTTCCTTGGCCTCCATATTGCCCCCTGTATATTTTTCATGTTGTATGTAACATATGCCCCAGCCAAACTCTGCAGTAAAAGATATTAAGCACAGATGTTGTGTAAGAAATGTCTGATGGGGAGACATGTTGGAAAATGTTTTAGTCACTGGGCTGATATGCAGTGCCCCCAAAAGCAGCTCACTATTAATTTTTCTAAAGGTTTTTTTTCTGTTCTTCTCTCTCTCTGTCTTTTTTTTTTTTTTCTGGGACTCATGATCTCTTGCCTTGAAACATATCTGGCTGAGAGAAAACAGTGCAGTGACATTAAGTGTAATTGACGTTAAAGCATCACTCTGGACTGCCTTCCACAGAGCTCCCAAGGTTTCAGGGCTCGCATGGCAGTTAGCAATGACATTCATGCTTGCCAGTCATCTGGAACACTGAACTCTCCTCTCCCCGGGCACAAACACCCTGCAGGGCTGGAGCAAATCAGAGTTTCAGATGTGTCTCTGTGGGATAGGGCCCAGCTGAAACTTTTATCTGATCTTTTTCTCTCAACTCCCTTTTCTTTCCTACCAGAACCTCTGAGCCCTGTTACCAGGAGTGTATCCACCCCCAGCGATTTACCCAAATGGAAAATACAAAATTCTTGTTTCTTGTGCCCTGTAATAAAGCTAGAGCAGGCTGGAGCACATATGAGAAATTCTACTGTGAGCTGATTGGGGGCCTCATGCATACATAAAACCCAGCATAAAACTAATTATGAAGTATTGACTTTTAAATAACTAGTCCACTTAACTTGCTTATTAAACACCAATGTTTTACATCTGCAGGCTGGAGAGATATTGCTTTAATTCTTGGGCTTTTCTTTATTTGATTCTTTTTTGACCATTTTTTGGAGAAGCAATGGGATTAGACGTTTATCACAATGCTGACCTTCCCGCCCAAACCTGAAGCTGAAGGCCAGTCCACGACAAGCAAGAGGCCTTTGAATTCTCAGCCATTGCTCCCCATGACAAAGCAAGATTGGTGCAAACATAAGCCCTCTCAGCTCTCCTCCACAAAGCAGGGCTCCCCCACATCCTTACAGCACTTCCATGAGTCAGTGAGAAGCTGATTTTTTTCCCTTGTGATGGGAATGTGATCCAGGCAACCTGAAGACACAGACTTCTCCCTCTATCCTAAATTCAGGCTAATAACTAGATTGACTGCCGGGAGACCTTTATGTGGAGGCCAAATAGGCCTACTTTATGGTATTTACTGGATCAGATTTGTTTGTTTGAGGGCCAAATCCATCTGTGGAGGCCTTGCAAATAGAGCCTGGGAAGGTGGACAATTTGTCTGGGAGATCTCCAATGTTAGATGAGAAAGGACTTTACGTCTCTTATGTCAAATATGTAAAACAGCTCATGGACATATAGCAAATAAACATGGTGACCACTCATAATTAAGGAATGGTTATGGCTCTGGAATCAGGGCGACCAGGATAGAACCCCAGTTCTACTACAGACTAACCTGTGTGAATGCATAAATCTTTTCATTGTCTTGGTTCTCTGAAACAGTCACTTTATTTTTCACCAGAAGAGCCACAGCTCGTTGTGGAGGCACCAGAGATCACTGGGAGGAATTTCTGATGGGCTGTGATAGATGCTTTAACCAGAGGACGGGAGATGAGTATGTAATTACCATAATTTGCTTGATGGTCAAAAGTATTTTAACAATATGGGGCTTCTTGGAAACAAATAACAGAAAAAGACTTGATGGTTATAAATGTGTTGAGTATTAGATTAACTGACATTTAAGGCCTTTCTAAGTGATACTCTAGAAGTCCTATACTGTCCTTAGATAAGAAAGGGGCGTGAAGGCCGAGAAACGCTGCAGACAGGGCTAGTGATGGTGAGACAAGTCTGAAGGAGGGAAAGGTTTTACCCAGTGACTGTTATTTGTGTCCTGCCAAGTCTATTTTCTCATTTCATACTTAGCAGCCATTTAAACGGAAGTCTTACTGTCCTAACAACGGATAAATAGGCTCAATGAGGCTTAGTTTTCCACAGCTTAGAAGCGACAGAACAAGAGCATTGTTCTATTTCCAGGTCTGCTGGTTTTGAAGGTGAGTCCTGATCTTTCACAGTGGTGTGGGAGCTGGCCTCCAAGATGGCTCCCTGGCATTCACGACTGTCTGTAGATGCTTCCTCCGCTGAGGAAGACCGACCTTTTTAGCCAACAGTATTTCATCCTTCAGAAATGATGGTGTTTCACTTCCAAAACTGGGTTTGGAACACACAGTGGCTTCTACCGTTATTTTGGGCTGCTCCTTTTGTGGGGAGTCAGGAATCACAGCACAAAGAAAACAGGACAGTCATGGAGAGTCTAGCGCAACGCAATCCTGCGTAGATGAGCCTTCCGGAGGAAAGAGTAGGCTGAGGAGAGTTTGTGTTCCTTGCCCCAGTTCCTGCGCTGAAGTTGCCGTCCCAGCTGTAGCTGTGTTTGAAAATGGAGCCTCTAAAGGAAGTAACTGAAGGTAAATGAAATCATAATGAGGGGGGCGTGGCCCTGTCAAATAATCATCTTTGTTAGAAGAGTAGAGGGTGGGGGAGCTCTCCATATTTACACATGAAAGAGGGTCCCTCTGAGAACATAGTGGGAAGTCAGGGGTCTACAAGCTGGAGGGAGTGCCCTCACCACACAGCCAATTTGCTAGCACCTTAATATCAACGTAGAGCCTATAGAACTCTGAGAAAATATGTGTCTGTTCTCTCAGCCACCTAACCCGGGGTGCGTTGCTATGACAGCCTGAGCAGAATAATACAGAGGCAGACTCTTCAGTCCTAACCAAGCTTCTAGATGAAGGGCGTCTGACCTTGACCACACCCTCAGGATGATCTTAAACAAGGACCCACTCATCTAAGCCCCTTCTGAGTTCTGGGTCCACAGAAACTGTGAAGTGAGCGGTGTTGACTGGTTTAAACCATTGTGTTAGAGGTACAGTTTTTATAGGCGGCAATATTTAACTGATGAAAGAGCCGGGGGTGGGGGAGCCATTACCATAAAGTAGAATATCACAAAAGGTACAGCTTCTAGCTTGAAGGCATCCCCGATAATGCTTCTCAGACTCACTCTGTCCCACAGACAGAAAGGCTCACAAGCAATGCTTCTTGCTGGCTGTGTGTTAGAGAAATGCCCAGGTATACTCCCTGTCACTGACAAAAAACTAATAAATGATATGCATTTCCTCCAAACTTTTGTGAAGCATCCCCAACAGCAGCGAATGGGACCGAAGGGAAAGTGTCCTTGAATACTTTCCTCCTGGGACTTCAGTTTGTTACCCTGCTAATACGTTGTCGAGATTTCTATTAAATGGCCGAGGTTAGTGATCGTCTTTAGGAGAAGGAGCCCTCAAGGATGCACCCATTCACTGGGGAATGGAGGCGTTACAGATGATCTGCGGTCCGCACCAATTCATTAACTGGCCCTGGCTTCTAAAGTAAAATTCAGAAGAACCTGGGGAGCTAACTTGTTACAGGGTAGCCACGACAGAGTGGAATGTTCTGAACAGTGCCAGGACTGTCGCTTCAAATAATTCAAGTCCAAGAGAAGCCCAGAATGTCAAATCTAGAACCCATCCTAGACCACCTCTTTCTATGGTGAATACGGGAGAGAGAAGGCTGAGAAGCTACAACATTCTCCCACAAGTTCACAGCATAAAATAATGAAGCACAGTCAGGTGGTGGTGGCCCATGCCTTTAATCCCAGCACTCGGGAGGTAGAGGCAGGCGGGTCTCTGTGAGTTCGAGGCCAGCCTGGTCTACAGAGTGAGTTCTAGGACATCCAGGGGTACACAGAGAAACCCTGTCTAGAAAAAAATGAAAAAAAAAAAATAAAATGAAAGCCCAGCCTAGCACTCTCATTATTTATGTTCTCTGGTGGCTTTAGTCTGTTTTTACATTTACTCCCCCCACGTGTGTGTGTGTGTGTGTGTGTGTGTGTGTGTGTGCGCACACGTGTGCGTGTGCGTGCGTGCTGGAGTGTGGATGGCAGAGGAGTCAATTTTTTCCGTTCACCCTGTGGACACCAATGTTTAAATACAGATCATCAAGTCTGGCAGCAAATGACTTTATCCACTGAGCCATTTCTCTCCCTGTTCCTTGTTTGGTTTTGTGAGTAGCACAGATTGGCCTTGAACTTTATGTAGCCCTGGCTTAAACCCTTTCAAAGTGCTGGTGTTACGGGTAGGTGCCACCATATTGGGTTTGGTTGTTTGGTCTTCGTATTTCGAGTTTGGCGTATTCTGCTATCCTTAGTGGTGGAGGAGGGCGAGGGGCATTTTCTCCGGAGACCCTACAGCACTGCTCCACCGCTCTTCCTTAGTCTCTGCCTCTTCCTACTTGGTCTCTTTTGCACAAAATTCCCAGGTCTGGTCTCTCAGGATCCTGCATGGATCACTCGGTCTGCACTCAAAGCACACTGCTTGGTTCAGGTATTGATGTCCAGCAGCTTTTGGCAGGACAGGAAGGTGTGACGGAAAGTGCCCCAGACTGCCGGGTTAAAGCGGGCCCTCACATCAGCCACTGGGCCACTGTGCGATCGTAGGCAAGTCACGTATCGCCGCTCAGCCTCTAAGTGCCCTTCCAATTATAGCCTGCTGTCTCATCAATCAAAGAAAGCCATCCCTTTTAATGAGTTAGCTAGCTAACGTTCAGGGTGCCTAGATAATATAATGCTGCAATCTTGATAAAATGCTTCCCTCTTAGAAGAAGGCGTCCAAGCAATAACAGTGGTAGAGAATTTAGGCTCTGCAGATGCAGAAGGTTTACATGTATGCTGGCTAGTGGGGATTGAATTTGGGGGTCTCCTGCATGCTAGGCACATGCTCTGCCATTGAGTTACATGCTCAGCGCTATCACACACATTGCTTTCAAAAAATAATGTCTTTTTGGTTAGCATACAAAGCAGTAGGTTTCATCCTGGCATTTTCATCCAAATACGTCTTTGTACTTGGTTATTAGTCTATCCTTCTCCCTCACTGTCTCTCCCAATCCTCTTGCCCACCTCTTCCATATCACCTGGACTCCAATGCTCTTTATTTCGTTGTATCTCCCTTCCTTTAAGACCTCTTCTCACCTGCTTCTGGTTTGCTTTTTACTTTTAAAAACTTGCACCTCATATGTTGACATATGAGAGAAAGCGGAGAGCACTTCTCGGGATCTGCTTCAGCCCCTAAAGAAGTTATTTTGAGATCGGGTCCCCTACTCCGTCTGCCTGAGCTTTTCTCGTATCTGAATTAAAGGTGGCTATGGAAGACCTGATTGCTGCTTTCCACTTCTGGAAACTATACTTGGCCCCAGACAATTCTGCCTTGGTCTGAGGGCTTTGCAGCTCTGGTGGACCCATCTCTTGCTGAGGCCTCCCTGTCTCCTTTTAAAGAACCCCTCACTCCCAGGCATCTTGCTGTTGGGTGAACAGCTTTAATTTTCCAATAAATCATGGAGCCAAGAGCCAGCATAGATATTTACAGCCCCTAAATTCAATTGTTGTCCTCAGATTTTGCTCAATGAAGCACAGGGGACTTGGTAGGAGGCAGATGTGGTTTGGAAATCTGCTTTCTTCCTTTTTTCCAGGTGTTAGGACCCAGCAAGTGGCTTCGTCCTTCCTACCCCAGGGCCAGCTCCTACATAGTGTCAGCTATACAGAAATAGCATCAGCATTAGAGAAGACTGCACACAAAGGGCCTCACACTGTGCAGCACTGGGGAGTGGTGACTATTGGAGGGCCCCTGGCTAATTCACGGAGCCTCCTCTTAGGAGCCAGATTTCCTCTGAGGTGCTGAGATACAGACAGACAGTCTGGAGAAGTCTGTGGAGCAGTTGCTTTGCAGGCTTAGTTCTAAGACATTTGGAAAAGGCGGGGAAGACTCAAGATCCATCAAAACGTTAAAGAAATGAATGTGTTATGCCGGGCGGTGGTGGCACATGCCTTTAATCCCAGCACTCGGGAGGCAGAGGCAGGAGGATTTCTGTGGGTTCGAGGTCAGCCTGGTCTACAAAAGCTAGTTCCAGGGCAGGCTCCAAAGCTACAGAGAAACCCTATCTCGAAAAAAAAAAAAAAAAAAAGAAAAAGAAAAAGAAGAAGAAGAAATTAATGTATTTAAAATTGTATGTGCATGTGTGATATTAAAAAAAAAAAGATCAAAACAACTGGACAGTCTTTCCAAAGCCCATTCTCCCTGAGAATTATCTTTACTTTCCACGCAAAGGTATCGGCTTGTGGATCTTCCAGAACGTGGCGTGAGAGCCTACAGGCCACCATGAAGGAGGAGCCGCCAACTAACAAGAAGAAAGCTTGCACCTGACACCAGGAGGGAGCTAGGGATAGAGAGGAAGTGGTTGAGAAGGGTAAAAGTCCTCCTTGTGGATCACTGTGCCGTAGGAGTGATGTCCTCCAGGCAGGTGTGGGAAGTGTCTACCCAAGCTTCGCCCATGAATGAGAACAAATCCCTCGTCAGGATGAAGTCAATAGATGCATCCAGTCAGTCTGAAGTCATGTTGGCTCTTCTTCACAGCTTCAATCTGGAGATCAGTTTCTCACACTTAACAGAATAGGGGGCCAGTGACCGACAATTACAAGTATGTGCTGAGACGTTGGTGAGATGCCCAGGTGAGCAGGGAACACACAGGAGGGTAGTTTCAGAGCATGACTGTGATGCCCCGAGCCGGCAAGGCTGAGGAGGTGTCTTCCTTTGTCAGACACTCAGCCTGTTGATAATGGCTGCTTTCAAATGTGTCCTTTGGTATCCAGCTCAGAAGGGAAAGGACGAATTTTTCAGTCTTATGTCTACCAGATTTGTGATAAGGTCTCCTTCTTGGTGGGGATGAACTTATTTTTGCAAAGGGAACACTTTTGTATATTGTTATAGTGAAGAATTCTTTCTAAATGTTTGGACAACAAAGAGGTAGAATTTGGTGCTAAGAATTTTTTTGCAATAATTCAATTATATTCCATGAATTTAGTGTCTTTTTTTAAGAAGGCAAATTATTGATGAGGAGAGGCCGTATCTTTGCTACATGTTTTGTGACTTCCCAGAGGCAAGCTCCCATGACCACTGTGTATTTCAAGAGAAATTCAGAGTGCACAGCAGCTGTGTAACTCGAGATCCTTGGGAGCAGAGGCCGAATCATGTGGGGTGATTCTGCACAATTCATGTCAGAGGTGGGTCTTGAGTCTGGCTTACTGATTTCCTAAGGTGGATAAAGCATCTTGGTCCTACTTCACATATTTGAGCCCTTCTCCTCCCCCACCCTTACTTTCTGGAACAGTTGGTGTTAGGTTTCCTTTCTTCCATGAGCAAAACTTCGGTCAGGGGAGGCAGTCCCAGAGTTTAGGTGAGAGGCTCCACCTGGATCCTCCCGTTGGCATCTGCAAAAGCTGCACTCTGAATCTCCAATTGCAAATGACTTCCCATCTGTCTGCGGAGGTAGCACTAAGGCAGGCGGAACAAGTAATTTAACCCGTTAAATATTTATCAAACCTTTGCCGTGTGCCAGACTCATCGCGTTCAGCCTGCATGTGAGACACACTGATTTTCTATCTGTCCTTCTTATACCGAATGGCTGGATCTCATCCCTCTGTACAGCTGTCTTCCAAGAGCAGTGTTCAGAGCCCAGATCATCTGGGAACTCGTTCTGCACGTGAACTCTTGGCTGCAGTCTTGCTGGGTGTGGGTGTCAGCAGCCTGTGACCCTGAAGGAGCTAGGATGTCCGCAAGCTCACGTTTGAGTGGACTGCTGAGGGAGGAGGAGGTTCTGGCATCTGCATAGCCACAGTGCTGTGCAGAATATGTGGATATAGAGCCAGGACAGGGAGCCTTCGTGCTGTCAAATTGAGAGATACAAAGAATACGGCCCCTGACAGGGAGAAGCTTGCAGTTTAGAGGGATGATATTAACCCAGAGGCCACAGAACAGCTAGAGCCAGGAGGAAGTTTGCAGAGGAGCTAGGGCTTATACTAGAGTTGAGCCGGATTTCAAAGAGTTTCAGGAAAAATCACGTGGAAGGAAAGATGAAATAAAAAAGGGCCAGAGGCAGAGAAGAGCAAGAAGAGCAGACAACAGCCTGCTCTTCACGTGGGCTTGAAGGCATTCGCGTATTCATTCGACAAACATTTCCCAAGTGTCCACTTTTACAGCTGATCGTTGATGATTTATTGTTCCGTGACTTCCCATAGAGGATTTGGGGCGGTTGAAAACACATCCCAAACAGGAAGATCAGTAATGTAAATAGAACGCAGAGCCATTAAGAGATTCTGGGGAATAGTTTCTCAGGCACCTGGGATGAATTAATTGAAAGCTTGCTGGGAGCCAGCACTGTAGAGGTGCTGTGGGTTTTATTGAGTGAGAGGAAGTAGCTTAAGAGCCCACGGGGAGGATGAAAGTATACATAAGTAACTACATTTAGGCAAAGCGCGTTGGAACCTTCCAGACAGGCAAGATCATTCTGAGCTACGGAGAGCAGTACCAGTGCTGAGGAGGGAGAAAGTTTGAGTTCAGAAGGAAGAAGAGGCTGGAGCTGCAGTTGGAAGCAGGAAGGAGTATCAGCAGAATGAAAAATGGTCATAAAGTTCCCAAGGCAGAGCAGCAAACCAGAAGAAAGGTAGATCAAGTCAGCGGTAACAAGGCGAGTTCCTACGGAAAAAGCCACAGCCCACCCTGAGAGGGTCTTCCCTTCAGCTGTAGGAATTGCAGTCACGCTTACTAGTCAACAAAGTTTATGGCTGCTGTTTTGGTGGGGGTGGAGGGAAACATGCAGAAAATTATAATATAGGGAGATTCATTCAGCAGACACACATAGGATGCGGTGGACAGTAAGGTGTGTAGGGAGACAGACCTCTCAGGAGGTTGGGTCTGGTCCAGACACTAGGGGAGAAAGACACATGGCCTGAGCAGGATACAGCAGGAACAGGAGACCAGAAGGCGGTGGAGACAGACACCTGCGTTGTCATGTACAGTGCTACTTCAAGCGTGGTCCTACAGCCCGTAGCCCCAGCCTCATCAGGGAGTGTGTGAGACTGAAGAACTTCCCGTACCACCGGGACTCAGCTGAGTTCAAACCTGCTTTTTCACTGAAGCCCGAGGTGATGCATAGCAAAATAAAAAACAGTCCCCTCTGGCCACTGGGGACTGACAGCCTCCTGTGTGTGCAAGCAGGAGGGGAGAGCCTCCTGTGTGTGCAAGGAGGAGGGGAGAGCCTCCTGTGTGTGCAAGGAGGAGGGGAGAGCCTCCTGTGTGTGCAAGGAGGAGGGAAGAGCCTCCTGTGTGTGCGAGGAGGAGGGGAGAAGCATCACCTGTCTCCAAGTCTAGGCGTAAGGGCTTGGTGGAGGATCAGAGCAGTTTGTATTAAAGTTGGGAAGACCAGACTAAAGGCTGACTGATGAGTCAGTTCTGAGACCCGTAGCTAAAAGAGATAAGGGTATTTATACTTAATTTTGTACGTTTACGGCAGACCACTGTTCACTTTAGTCACACTGTATGGTATAGAGAATTCTGCCAAACAGAGAAATGACAAGATTGCCCAAAACTTGCATTTCTAACAACAGCATCCAAATTGGCCTCTCCATTGTTTCTTTGCTAACACCGACAGTGGTGTGGTACCCATTCAGCCAGGTTTTCAGTGTTTGCTCTGAAATAATTCTAGGCAAATACGAATGTGCAGTTAAGCACTGTGCTTGAGCTGGGGGCGGAATTCAGGCAGTAGGCGTGGATGGCACTTCCCTAGCACGCATGAAGTCCTGGGTTTGATCCGTAGCTTAATCAAGCTCAGAAGTGGGCTCTCAGGAGCTGGAGGCAGGAGGAGTCAGAGTTCAAGGTCACTCAGAGCTAAGTGCTGAAGTCCAGGTCAACAGGAATACCTGAGATTCTAGCTCAGAATTCGGTGCTTCGGCATGTGCTTAACCGCAATCGATCCTTCCTTTCTCTGGGCCATTTCAGTCATTTCTTTGTTCACTGTCCTCAACAGACTCCCCTAGGTTTCAGTATCTCCATTAGGACATTAAATTAGAAGGAACTCACTGATTGTGTTTTTCATGAATGAAAAGCTGATGTAGATAGGAGTACATCTCAGGGCTGCCCTTGAAACTCTGTGTTGCTTAGACATCCGCCTCTTTTGAGAAGAGACGACTTTGTCTATTTTCCTATTCCCAGGATCAAATATAGTATCAGTTATTTAATATAATAACTGCACAATAAATCTGGATGACTAAATGAAGCCATATTTGCAATAAGGGGCTTTTAAAACATGATAATAAATTCTTTAAAACTGAATAGAAGTGACCACAGGCTCCTTGGACTTGGAGCCAACCAGGGAATTTTTTTATGGCTTGTTTATTTTTATTTTATGTGAATTGGTGTTCTTCCTGCTTGTATGTCTGTATGAGAGTATTGGATCTCCTGGAGTTGGAGTTACAGATAATTGTGACCTGTCATGTGGGGACTGAGAATTGAACCCGGGTCCTCTGGAAGAGCAGCCAGTGCTCTCAACCATTGAACTCTCTCTCCAGCCCCAAGCAGGGAATTTTGTAACATGAATATATTATCATGTGACTGAGAAAGAAAGGATGTTAGAGCAGAAGGGTCATGATCGCTGCGAAGTTCTAGAAAAAGCAACTATAAAAATGTGATGTTGACAGCCTCTCTCAATGCTGTGCATGAGACAGGGCGCACTAACGAAACCAACACCTCTTCAAAAATAGAGACAGTGTCTCTCTTTTTCACTCGTCGGTGAGAGGACCGTACAAAGCCTCCAGAGCAACTTCTGGTCTGTCACCAAACTTTTGAGGATATGGCATCTCCAAGGAGGGCACGACCTCAGCAAGGATCTAACCTTGGTATAAGCAGACTGCTAAAAACAGCTAGACTGGAACAAGATGTCTGCAGCCCAGCTCTGTGTCTGGCAAAGCTGATACCTTGAGCAGGTAGGTCCCTTTTCTCCTGGGGCCTTAGTTTATAAAAGAATAAAACTAGCCTAACTTCTCAGCCTTATAAAAGATGCGCATAAAGCCTCCTTGATGTGTACAAACCCAGGATCTGGTACCTTACCCATTCTTGCCCTTGGCTGTTCTTCATCCCAGCCCTAGCTGTGCTGCTCATAACAAACAAAGAGCTGACTGTTATTCTGTATTTCAGCAGGTGCACAGAGGGCCACAGTAGTGTCCATGGCGATAGTCCTGAAGTACTGGCTCCCTGTGGCATTTGTAGTCAGCAAGCCTTCCTCTTCAGTGGTATTATTGGACATTTTCTACCTTGTTAGAAATCCAGACATCCTCGGTTGTGGATGGTGTTTTGCTTCTTTAATCGAACAGTGGTTTCTTGGTTTTTTTGGGTTTTGTCTTTAGTACTGGGGATCAAACCCAGTGCTTTGCAGATGGTCAGCGAGCATTCTACCACAGAATCACCTCCGTCCCCCATTTCCTGAAATGGGATCTCAGTGAAATGAGTCGGTGTAGCCCAGGCTGACCTCTCCCTGACTTCGTGTTTCCATTTCTTTATTCCACTCAACCCCAGGTCTCCAGGGATCTCACAATTCTCCCCTTCATCTTTTGTCATCCTAGAAACCCCAGAGCACAGGGTCAGCCTAGAGTCCACGTGACCCGGTGCTCCAGAATCCATGAAAATGGAGGTGGAGCAAAGAGCAGAGCATGCTCCCAGCCAGTGAGCACACAGGGCTGTTTCACACAGCCTCCTGTCTTTCCCCTTTCCAGGCTGTTACAGGGTGCCTCTTCCTATATGCATAAAAGGGTCCTGAATAACATTTAAGGAGAAATGGAAGAAACAATTAAGAGACGTAGAGTCTGAAATCTTTACCACAAACCCGTATGTGTATTTGCTATATGCCAAAATTCTGATAGAACTTCTGACCTAGCCACAGGCCAGTGGGGAGGCCGCTGCTGGTGTTTTACTAAAACTGGCATGACGTGCCCATCAACTCGCACATTCTCCTTACTCTCCTTCTTTAGATTTAGCTATTTTATCTTCTGTGTTTTGCCTGTGTATGTATGGGTGCCACGTGACTGCTTGGTGCCCTCAAAGATGAGACGATGGCATCAGATTCTGGGGACCTGGAGTTCCTGGCGGCTGCAAACCGCCACCTGGGTGCTAGGAATCGAACTGAGGGTCCTCTGCAGGAGCGACAGCTGGTTTTAACCCCAGAGCCATATTTCCGGTCCCTCAAAAATACCTTCTAATAATTTATTTATTTTTATTGTATGTACATTGGTGTTTTGTCTGTATGTATGTCTGTGTGAGGGTGTCAGATCCTCTGGAACAGGAGTTACAGGTGATTGTGAGCTGCTATGTGGGTGCTGGGAATTGAACTCTGGTCCTCTGGAAGAGCAGCAAGTGCTCTTAACCACTGAGCCATCTCTCCAGTGCAAAACTGCCCTTTTTTTTAAAAAAAAAAAGAAAAGGATTTATTTATTTATTTTAATGTCTGAGTGCTCTATCTGCATGTACACCTTTTCCAGAAGAGGGTATCAGACCCCACTATAGATGGTTGTGTGCCTCCATATGCTTCCTGGGAATTGAACTCAGGACCTCTGGAAGAGCAGTCAGTGCTCTTAACTGCTGAGCCAGCTTACCAGTCCTCCAAAGCCATGCCTGCAGACTAACACTGCTGTCAGCTTTGCTTTGAGTAGCTTTTCATAGTGGTCACTGTAGAGGCTCATAATTGGTCATTATGCTAAGAATCAGTAACTATTGAACACTCACCACAAATGGGACATCGATGTTACTCCTTCTGAGGCTTAGGGAACACTGTGGAAGGAGGAACAGGAAGAATGCAAGCCCTGAAAGGAGGTGGGATGTGTGGAACGAAATGACGACTTCCAGGCACAACAGGACCCTTGCGCTCTTGAACTTGCAGCGGCTCTGATTCTTGCACAAGATCTGCACAAGACTGGGTTCCCTAACATGCTGTTTTGGAAGAATGAAGAGCTCATGAGGTCCTACTGTGTATAAATCCACTACTGTGCATAAATCTACTCCTGCTGTGTATAAATCCTATTGAGGTTACAGTTAACGGTGGATGAGGGGGAATGAGATGTCTTCAGTGCTGTAGCCACTGGTAAGGCACCCATGCTCCTGTAAAGAACCCCTCACCTATGCTCGTCTATGCAACTGCCTTAGTTGCTGTTCTCTTGCTGTGAAGAGACTCCATGCACAAGGCTACTTGTAAGAGAAGGCATCATTAGTTTGGATCTTCTTATAGCTTCAGAGGTTAGCCCGTGATTGTCCTCATGTCGGGAGCTATGAGGCAGGCAGATGTGCAGCAGGAGCAGTAGCTGAAAGCTCACATCTGATCTGCAAGTTGCAGGCAAAAAGAGAGAGTAACTGAGCTTGAATTGGGCTTTTGAATGTTCAAAGCCCACTCCCAGTGACACACCTCCTCCAACAAGGCCACACTACTCCACAAATGCCATGTCTCCTAATCCTTCCCAAACACTTCCCCTAACTGGGGACCAAACATTCAATGGAACCATTCTTATTCAAACCACCACAGATGCTCTACACACACACACATACACACACAAGCACACACACACACACACACACGAGTGCACACACGTGTGCACACAAACGTAGAAGAGGGGCTAATTGAGAAGAGGAAAGTAATTAGCGGGAAGGGGACAAGCGGGATGGATGTGATGAAAATACATTATGTACATGTAAGAAGATGCCACAATAAAATCCATTGTTATATATAATTAATACATTATTATATTGTCTGTAAGCATGACCCTTCCATTCGTTCCACTTTCCAGCATCCTGTCATGCTTTGGACACTGAGTTCAGCAATACCAGCAGGCCAGGCAAGATGTGCCTCCTTGTGCAAAACATCAAGTCTGCAAATGACTTGTTCTTGCCTTGAGGGCCCAAAGGGGGAGCAGCTGGGCCCACACTCTGGGGAAATAGGTTTTTGGATCTAAGAAGGTTTTTAGTAGTTACTGCTGCCTCCCCAGGCACCAGGTGCCTCTTCTCTAACTTCATCTCTTTGCCCAATGCCAGGGTTCCGCTCTCTTCAGTGGGGTTGACTATAAATGGTCATCGAGGGGAGGCAGCCAGAACGCCAAGAGCTATGAGCCTGACAGAACTTGTGTATCAGCCTGACAGCTTCAATAGCCCAGAGTCTGCGAGGAATCCCAAATAGCCTCCGTTCCTTCCTCCTTAACCACAGGCTGCGTGCCTGCCTCCTGCCCTTGTTTAAACAGGACAAGAGCAGGCTGGGTTTGCACTCAGAGGCCAGTGACCTTTTCCCTGTGTGGGAGAGCAGGTCAGTAAGACTGGCTGGCCTGAATGAGAGCTGCTTTGCTGCTTTTAGGTCTGTCTGACTTTCAGAAACAGAACAGTAGGGTTTTCATTATCTGTTTAAAGTCAGACCTGTTCCTGGCTGCTATGGACTTCTGGGTCCAAGGGCAGCGATTGTAACAACTCCTATTACTGTGTGCCAGGCTTAGTACTAAGCACTTTGGGGGTAAGGAGCATACAGCATTGACCACAGCACTTGGGACACAGGAAGTACTCAGCAAGTGATAGCGACTGTCATCAATAATATTTTTAAAAACCTTTTAAAATTATTTAATTTAGATTTATTTATTTTATGTCTATGAGTCTTTTGCCTGCAAGTGTGGGCACTGTAGATGTTCCTAGTGCCTGTAGTAGTCAGAATTAGGGGCTGGATCTCTAGCCCATAATTTGTTTATTTTTATGTATGTTTATGTGAGTTTTATTTGTGTTTAAGTCTATGCCTGAAGAGGAAGAAAAGGGTGTCCGGTCCCCCGAAACTGGAGTTACAGGTATCAACTGCTGTGCGAGTCCCATGGAGGAGCAGCCTGTGCTTGTAACCGCTGAGCCATCTCTGCAGTCCCACAAAAATCTTTTTAAAAATTTTGAAATTACATTTTTTCATTATGCATATATGTGTGTGCTTGCGCTCTCGTGGGTCATGTACACTGGAAATTATAGGACAACCTGCGGAAGTCGGCTCTCTCCTTCCACCACGTGGATCCTGGGGATCAAAGTCATGTTGCCAGGTTTGGTGGCAACCTTACCCACGGAACTTTCTTGCAACCCTTGTCAATAATCTTTTAAATTTTAACTTAATCAATTATGTGGGTTTATTTTTTTTTTTTGAGACAAGGTCTAACCATGTAGCCCTAGGTGGTCTGAAACTCAGAGATCTCCCTGATTCTGCCTCCTAAATGCAGGTGCCCACTATGCCTGGTTCCCTCATCAACAGCCTTACAGATCAATTCACAGGGATATTTTTATCCCTTTATTTTTGACAGCTGATAAAAATCTCATGCTGTGAAAGCAGAAGGTCCCTTTGTATCTATAATTTTATTTATTTTTAATTATGTGTATATGTGTGTCTATGTATGTACGTATGTATGCACATGCCTGCAGGGTCCGGAAGAGGGCATCAGAGTCCCTGGAGCAAGGGTTAAAGGCAGTTGTGCACAGCATGGGTGCTGGGATCTGAACTCAGGTCTTTTGCAAACGCAGTGTGTGATTTTAACTGCTGAGCCATCTCTCTAGCCCTAGAAAGTTTTTTGTAAAACTGATTGCAGGCTGCCAACTTGCTGAGGTCAAAAATGAAATCAGGGTTGGGGAAACCTTTTCCTCCAGCAGCCCGGGGTCTGAAAAACAGTTCAGCTGAAGATGAACCCCATGGCTCATTTCTCAGCCCACTTCACACCCACCCTATGCCATGTCTACTGTGTGTGTTGTGCACTTTCTTAGAAAGCATCCTGTAGAGGGAGGTCCACAATATGCCTCAGACAGTGCTGTAACTTCACATTGACACTGGGGATGGGGCACCTCGGTTTCAGTAGAAGGGGCAGCCACCAGAGGGACCCTCTCCCTCTACAGTGGGTTTGAATGTCTTCGTTTAGCAGTTTTCTCTGAGACCCCTTCTTTCCAGAAGTGGAAATTGGGGAGTTGGTTGAGTTACTTGGCTTGGACACTGGGCTGCTGGAATCTGGAACTTGGGGGCTGTTTTTCTTCTCTCCACTCAGCTGCCCTGCACTGCCCAGGCAGGTAAGATCGCTGGCCATCTGTCAGGAGTCCATACCCTCTCAAATCCACTCTCTCTCTCCAAGTACTCCTCTTCCAGGGAGCCCTCCGGGATGAGCTCAGATCCGGAGACACTTCCTTCTGGCCCCGCCCTGTCTCCCTGACATCTCAAAGGTTCACCAGCTGCTAATTGTGCTCCCATTGTAATCATCTGGTGTCGATGCTGTGCCACACTTTTAACATCATGTTCCTCTCGGATTTGTATGTCCCATTAGCCCAGGAGTCTTTTAAGAACACCAAGTCCCAGGTCTACTCGTCTCTCCAGCCCCCCCACCCCTGCCCTGCTCCTGCCCTGCTCCTGCCCTCCTCACTGCAGAATCTAATGTGGGCTATACTGCCTCCATGTAGCCTCCAGGATCAGGGGTATGAGATGATAATGGGGAACTCCCTGGTCTTCAGACACCTTTACCAGGTAGGGCACCAGAAGAAAGGGATGGACAGCATGGAACTACAGCTCCCCAAAAGATCATGTGTCTAATCTTTGCACTCTGAAAATGAGTTACTGGGCCTCTGCTGCGGAATATCCTTACAACTCTGGGGCTCCCTGGACACAGCTGGACTTCAGAGGTCCAGGGGGAGGGACAAGTGAAGTATATTCTCTTTGGCTGTGAGGGACTCCGGGACTCCCAGGGGAGTCCACGGGCCTCATATATATTTATGTGAACTTAAGATGCTAATGAGCATTGTGGAGCCAAGCGCCCCACTGTGATTTGTGAGCAATCGGGTCTGCTCTTAACATCAGCTTCTTTGTGTGCGGGGCCTGTAGGTTCAAATTGCAGATCTGAGCTTGGAAGTGCAGCTGACATGGACACCTGCCAGGCCGACAGCAGAAGCCGAGAGGCTCCAACAGGAAGCAGAGCCAAATGCACTGCGTCTTCAGCGTGTCCATCTCCCAGGGTCCAGGAGGCAGTGCCTGACAACTATTAGATGGGGAGTTTGGACCCCATTGCTAGGGAATCCCCCCAACGATTGAACCCTGTGGAAATTTCTCCCTAACAGACCTGCTTTGCTAACCTCAAAGACTTGTTTTTCTTGTTCTCTGACACGGGACCTGAAAATCAGTTCATTGTCACCTTATAGACCATCTTTCTAGTGCTGACTGATACCACCCTGGTTCCAGGTCAGTGGTCAATTTCAGTCGGTTCATCATCAGACAGAGACTCTGTGCCAGGCACCGGGCATAGTGGGACGAATGAGTCAGATTTCCTCCTCCCAAATATATGGTGTGGGGACATTCACTAGTTACTGTGTTTGCCGAAATTGAGCGATGAGCAAGAGTCTTCTTTAGGAAGCACAGCAAACAGCAGCCACCCTGCTTGGGAGGGATGAGTAAGGTTTCCCAGAAGGGCTAACTCCTGAGCTTTGCCCTGAAGGTCAAGGAATCAACTGGTACAAAAAGAGGTGGAAGGAGGCTTGGGAGATGGCTCAGTTGGCAAAGTGTCTGCAGTGCAGGTATGAGAACCTGAGTACCAACCCCCAACAAGCACATAAAAAGCTGGGCATGATGGTGGGCACCTCTAATCCCAGTCACAGGGAAGCAGGGAGACAGGATCTGGAAGCTGGCAGAGCAGCTCCTCCAGCTGAACTGGTGAGCTCCAGGTTCAGTGAGAGAACATGTGTCAGAATTTAAGGTACTGAGCAACCGAGGAAGACATTAGCATCAACCTTCTGAACAGTACGTAAGTGCCTGTGCGTGTGCACACGTGGGCGCGCACACACACATATACATGCACACATGTATTCATACATGTACAAGGGTGGGCAGGAAGATTAAAGGGTGTTCTCAGTATAGAAAGAACGTGCTTAAAGACCAGACTTGAAAGGGTCTGGCCTGTGTGTGAAACCCAAGTTCTGAGGAAGCTGGGACTGTACCTCCTACTCTGGAGGCAACAGGTGGCCAAGGTCTGAGATTATGGGCAGCCTGGTCACTGAGCCAGAAGGACTTTCCGGTGTTTGCCAAGCTGCACTAGGAAGGGTGGGCCCAGGGGACAGGAACGATTGTGGAGTCTTGTACCAATTCAAGCAAAAGAAAACTATTTGAGGAGAGAAGCACAGAGACACTCAGCAGTTATTAGGTAACTTGGATAAGAAGGACAGGACTGGAGAGATGGCTCAGAGGTTAAGAGCACTAATTGCTCTTCCAGAGGTCCTGAGTTCAATTCCCAGCAACCACATGGTGGCTCACAACCATCTGTAATGAAATCTGGTGTTCTCTTCTGGCCTGCAGGCATATATGTAGACAGAACATTGTAAACAAAATAAATAAATAAATCTTTAAAAAAAAAAAGAAGGACAAAACAACAAATGAAATAATAATCAACTACATTCATTCTTAACTTTTTACTACACATATTCTTCCAGTCTAAATATATTTTAAAAATTGTATTCATCATAGGAAGTAACAGGTTTCCTTCATCCTTTTCAGCATTGATAAGATAGATACTGGCCCTCCAGCCCTGCGGTCGTTACTAATCAGCATTGTGCATGAGCAATTAGCCAGGCCGTAGAATCTCTCTTTTATCTGTTTTCCTGAAAATATTCTACTCGGGCGTTGGGTCCAGGGCCAGCTGTCTCTGAACCGCTTTCCTCTTTGGGGGGTTTCCAGTCCAGGCTGATAGTTTCATTGCTACCTTTAGTATATACGCTTTTGGGTCGTGTAAGCATTTCTGTTTCTTTAACTGTGCTTTCGATCCTCATACATGATAGGTAAGTTTCTTCCTCCACTACACCTCCGGCCTACTGGTCATTATGTTAGATCATGTCCATAGCTGAAGTTTCTGACGATGAACTCAATGGGCCAAAATTATAAATGTTTTTTAAATTTCCAAATCAGACTTTTAAACATCCCAAAAGGTTTGTACGGTTTGACATCTCTCCCCTGAATGAGTAAATACATCCATATTTCCAGAGTGACAGTCCTGGTGGGCCATGTCTCCTCACCATTCTGAATGTCAGTTCTTCAGGGAGCACCATCAGTGACCCCTCCCCACCGGATCTGGGCCAGTAGTTTCAAAGTCCACTGTATTTCCCCAAACTTCTCTAGGATAACTATCAATAAGGAGGCATGATTCGCTTTTCCCTCCTGGGACAAAGTGATAGGCTTTGACCACTCAAGAATAAGCCCACGGCTCTCTATGGAGGACACCTAGTGTCTATGGGGGGCAAGTTAGAATCAGTTGCAGATTGCTTCATGATGGGGGGCATCACATAACATCCCAGTTTCTCTGCCGAAATCCCAAGTTAAAGCCTGCTTTTCTTTCTTTCTTTCTTTCTTTCTTTCTTTCTTTCTTTCTTTCTTTCTTTCTTCTTTCTTTAATTTTATTTTAAATTTTTAGTTAGGGTAGGGCAGGCATGGGCACATTATTTTATCTGAAGAGGCCAAAGGTGTGGGACCCCTCTTACGGGTGGTTCTGTGCCACTCGATGAGGGTGCTGGGAATCGAACTCAGGTCCTCTGGAAGAGCAATACATGTTCTTCACATTTGAGCCATCTCTTTAGCCCTTTACCCTATTTTTTACGTGAGCCAGACTAAACGGTGATGCTAGTAGTTTTATACAATGTGTTCACACCCATAAGTAGATGTGGGGCAATCTTTCTTTCATACACGCCAGAGGGAAGGTTGAGCATAATAACCACAAGGAAACCATTGCGTGCCTGGATGGCTACATTTTAATGTGTGATCTCACTTGGAGAATTGAGTGGCAAAGGGAAAGAGCATGGATTTGGCAGCCAGATACACAATAGTCTGAGGCTGCTCCAGCTTTGTTCCCTCTGCAAACCTCGGTGTCCAGTGCAGCACTAGAGCTCCCACACGTGTTTTACAGATAGAAAAACTGAGGCTCGGGGACACGGCATCTGCCTAAGATCACGGAGCTAAGACACAAGTGGCACCATCCTCCCCCTCCCCCTCCTCCCCAGCAGATTAAAATCCAAGCTTAGACTCCAAACCTTCCTCCCCCACACCCCCTGTTTGTGTTTTGCTTTATTTTGTCTTTTTTGCTGTACTGAATGTTGAACCTAGGGCCTTCTACACGCTAGGCAAGTTCTCTATCCCAGACCTACACCCTAGCCTACCGTGTAAACAGCTATAGACTTCAGCTTTTCACCTGAAGTAGAGGCCAAAGCCCCGTCCTCTGCACATCCTTCTTGCACATATTTGAGTGTTCTCCCCACCACGTATGCCACCTCATATGACCTTCCCCTTGTCCCACTCCAGGGACAGGAAGTAGTTAGACTTTGCTTTTCTCATAGTGTGCACGACAGGAAACTGTGATCGTGTTCATCTTTTCTATTAACAGAAATAAGATGTCCAACTAGAAGGGAGGACATTGGCCAAGATGGTCGAGACAACCCACATTCATTCCGCTTTGACTATGGCTCCTTTTTCATCTGTATGCAACAGCACTGTCTCCTGAAATAAGATGTTTCACATCCCTGACATTGGGTCTCCTTGAGCTGTTTTGGTAAGCACTGAAAAAATAAACACGACCTCCTTCTTGCTGCCTCCTCCGGAAGAGGTGTCCGGGCTCTGGGGAGACATCACAGGGCACAACCTCATTCTTGGACTTCTTCTACCTTCTGAACAATGCACTCTGGTTATGGGCAGCACCCAAAACCCTTTGGAGTCTCTGTTTAAGGCCTCTGAGAGTCGCCTTTAATCTAGAAACTAGGGAAAAGTTCGGGGTTTTTCAAAACTGGTTCCTGGGAGTTATTTAACTCATACCTTCTTACTCAACCCCACATTTCCCCTGTTGGCTGGAGCCATCTGGTTTGTGTTCACTGTGAAAGATGATAGCGGGATGTTACCCTTTTGAGAGTGCAGGCCGGGAGAGGGGGGCAGAAAGTTCTCTACCTCGGCAGCTTTTCCTTCGGTTTCCCTGCCTCACAAAGGTGGCTGGAAATATTTTCATTTTGGCTGCATTCCGATTTGCTTGGGGGCATTGCCTTTGTCAACAAAGACTGCACGCATGTGGAGTCTCCTGGGAGAGGAGCTCCGCGGGCCACGTACATCAAAGAGAACTTCAAAGGGAGACGTTTGTCATCTGCATCCAGAGTAAGTCACTCTGAAGGGTCACATCCTGGTCCCTGTCCTCAGGTGGATAATTTAAGGTGCAGACAGATTTTGGCTCCTCCAGCAGTGAGCTTCCTATGCAAGATCGTTTCGTGATCCTGACAGTAGGGTCTAAACTGGTGCAGCTGGTCCAGGGTGAAGCAGCGTCACACTGCAGCAGTACGGGGCCTCCCAGTCTCCCAGGGAAGAAAGTATAAAGACTAGGCGGCCGTGCGTGCACATGGAAAGGAAAGAATACACACACACACACACACACACACACACACACACACACACACACTCACACATTGCTCATGTGTAGCCTGCTGCCTTTCTATGCTGGTTGAAATGTCAGTCTTTTGAGGAATAAATTTAATAAAAGAATGCTGATTTGAAGTTTTGTTTACATCTATAGCTAGCAATATTTTAACAGAGAGTTTCTGGTTTTGTGCCCGCATTTTAAATTTTATTTATTTATTTATTTATTTTGAGTCTGGGTTTCTCTGTGTAGCCCTGGATGCCCGGGGAACTCACTTTATTGACAAGGATGACCTTGACAGCAGAGATCTGCCTGCCTGCCTCCAGAGTGTTGGGATTAAAGATGTGTGTCCCCACACACAGCCTAGTGCCACATTTATCCTCAAAACACTGTGGATCCCTGAAATATAAGTCCAAGAGACACTAGCCCAGGTACGACTCTACTTCAAATAAAATTTTATTTAGTCAGTAACTAGATTCCTTTTTGAGTAATGTAAGACCATGTGGGCTTGTCCGCAGGTATTCACAAGGAATGGATGTGTCTGGGAGGCGAAAGAGACACCGATGGCCAGCAAACTAGGTGTTCTGTGAAGTTCTGTCCAAGGCCAAGACAGAACTAATGGGATCCCAGCCACCGACACGCCCCCACATTTCCCTGAGAACTACCTATTCTCCTTCACAATGTCTGTTCTCTCTTGCCCCCTCAGCACCTGCAGGGATGGGGAGAGATGGAAGCTGCCTGTCCACCAGGGCAGCTCCACCCTGCCAGGCACATCAAGTGGTATAAACAGTGTGAGAAGACCTTGTAAGCGCTGTCTGGGCTCTGAATCACATGCGCGAGAATCACCATGCTGTGTGTCATGCGGATACTTGGTCTGCAGCAAGTGTTTGAGACCCTAAGGTCGAGCCCTTCCCAGAAGCTAAGGACAAGGGAGTGAGCAGGTCATTCACTTGTTTCGCATTCATTGATCTTTAAGTGTGGGCACTTTGAGGATACAGAGAGACGGATCCCTGTCTTTGGAGAGCTCACGGCCCAGCAGGTGACAAAGCCATGTTTGTGAAGAGCTACATTTGAAAACTGGGCCTAAAGAACTTAGGAATTCAGTTGGAGGTCTTTGGCAGTGGGGAGAGAGGAGGCAGCCTGGGGGAAAGATGGTATTCAGGTCATTTAGGCTGTCTTAGAACAAGCCTGGGGTTTGGATTCAGAGCCTTCCCTTGAAAGCCTCAGTGTTTTAGGGTGTTTTTCCTTCTTTTGGTGTAGCATCCATCTGGGGTTTGAAGTGAGGGAGAGTAGGAAGTGGACATCAACCCAGTATCCCGTATGTTATGAAAGCTGTCTGTAGCACATACAGCATGTCCGTGGGCATCTCCATCAGAGCAACTGTGATCACCCTCACGAGGCCCACATGAGATGTGCACACAAACACCCCTTCACAGAAGGGCAGAAGGGGCAGTATCAGACCTCATCAAGCCCCCAGCCACACTGGCTCCTTCCAGTACTTCTCCACCCAGCTGTCTGCGACTCTGCCCCCAGCTGCACGTGATCTGGAAAACGCTAGAGAACACAGGAAGTGGAAAGTGAACGGAAAGTGAAGACTCCATCCATGCCATTTTAAGGGGGTTCTCCCCTATGCTGGGGTGGGACTGTTCAGTGATGCATCTGTTTGGGGAATCACCTACTTTCCTGTATGTCACCCTCCACCCACACTCCTGTAAGTAAGCCCCGTGATCTCATTGGTTTACTAAACTAAACTTGGGTGGAATCTTTTCTTTGGTGTGTCATTGGTGCCATGTCTCAGGTGAACAGACTTTTGTCCACATCTCCCTAGGACAAGTGATGTGGTGTCCTGTGCCCTGGGTGTCTGCTGGTGTTGCCTTCCACCTCCTCTGAGTGCGGATTCTGGAAAGAGAATGTAAGCTAGGGCACTAGCCTCCTTGGGCTACATTTTTCTTAACCTTTGTCCAAAGAACTTGATGGTAAATTTATTCCTGAACTCAGATGAAAGGTTCATGAGGGATCCAAGGAAGCCAAGCGAGAATGAAAATATGGTCTGTGGCCCCGAGATGAAAATAAAACTGAAAGCAGTCTCAAGTCTAAAGGAAGGGCTGCAGGGACGGCTCAGCAGTTAAGAGTTCTTGCTGCCCCTGCTAAAGACCTAGGTTCTATTCTCAGCACCTACATGGCAGCTCACAACCATCTTTAATTCCAGTTCCTGGGGATCAGGCACTCTCTTTGGGTTTCCATGAATATTATGCACACACATGCAGCAATACCTTCATGCAAACACCCATATACATAAAACAATAATAATTTAAGCTACAGCAGCAACACCAAGGAGGTTGTCAGGTGCTACAGAACCAGGACTATAGCTGAGCCTCAGTTTACCTTTCACCATGACTCAGATAGGATCAGAGACAGGCTTTCACCCCCTTCCTGAATCTTTCTCTCTTCCCTCACCTGAAGATGAGACCCTCAGTGAATGTGGTGGTGCACATATTTGATCCCAGCACTTGGGAGGCAGAGAATGGTAGATCTGAGTTCAAGACCAGCCTGCTCTACATGATGAGTTCCAGGACAGCCAGAACTAATAGTGAGACTCTGTCTCAAAAAGACTCCAAACCCCAAAACTAAAAAGACGAGAAACCAACCAATGAACCAACCAACCAACCAACCAACCAACAAATCAACCAATCAACCAACAAAAAAAGACGAGAACTTGGAAAGCTCATTCCTTGGATGCCATGCTTTTTGGAGTTATCAATTTACAACATCTCCATTGTGGTGATGGTTTCATGGATGTATACATGCATCCAAATTTATCCAACTATATACTTGAAATACATAAAGTATTTCATATGCCTATTATATTTCCATGAAGTTGTTTTCTAAAGCCACTTTGGACTATTATCAAATGTCTTCTACAGAAGGATGCTCTTAGTGATTCTGTTACTCATTAGACTGCAGAGAAAAGCCTTCATTTTTAAGTCACTCTTTGAAGGAGGTCAAACATGCCATTGTAATAAAGATGTTCAAACACTGGAATACACATTTGCATTTTCTCCCTGGAGGATTCCCACTGCCTCCCATTCCTTCACACTAGTGTTTTTCTGATTTCAGTCAGAGAGATCCAAGTTCATGCCTAGCTTCCTGTCCCTGAGTATACCTGGAAACATGACTTCTCTGAGTTTCACCAGTGGCTCTTCTACAAAATGCTGCTACTTCAGAATCCCGATGGACATTAACTTGGACTGTATATCAAGTTCTGGTACATAGCATGACCCAAATTCATGATGGATGGTTCTATGATGGCGAAAATCAGGGAGAGAAGTGTCAAGGAGAATGAGAAGATTGAGAAGAAGACAAACATAAAAGAAAAAATCTTCTTTAGGTATTTAAGGGGTTTCTGACTTGGGAGGCAAAGGCAGGTGGATCTCTGTGAGTTTGAGGCCATTATGGTCTACACAGGGAGTTTCAGGACAGCCAGAGCTACATAGTGAGACCCTGTCTCATAAGAAAATGGTTAAAGGGTTTAGGAGAAGGATGTGAGGCCATGATGAAGCAGAAAGGACGTGGCTTCTGAAGTTTCCTAGCTTGTGTCACTGGACAAGTCACTGGATCACCTCTGTGCCTCAGTTTCCATATTTGTTAAAGGTCCATGGATAGATACTACATACTTCAGGGAGAAGTTGTTTTACATGAGGTGACATGCACATGGACGTGGCAGGCATGGGGCCTGTCACAGATAAAGGTTTAAAATACATCTTAAAGTGCAAAACGATAAATCTCTGTGTGCTCAGTTGGTGGCAGCTGCCGGGAAAGGAGACTCCCACTCTGAGAAGAAAGTCATTCCTCATGCTGAGAGCTGTCTTAAGAAGAGTTGTTTGCAGATCCTGAGATCTTTCTTGCTTGTGTGTGCTTTCAAACCGAGGGCAGAGAAGTCCCTGAAGGGGATTTATGTTGGGGAGAAGGTGGGTGGGGTAGTCTGCAGAGTTCTCAGCAAGTCTCCTTGGAACATGCATCAGTGAGACAAATGGCCTGGGTTCCTTTCCTGACATGACAGCTTACTTGCTAGCTCTATAGCATCAAACTAACTGACTGACTGACTAACTAACTAACCAGCTGACTAACATCGGACTACCCCCGTGTTAGGGCAGCTTCGTCTATCAGATGGGAATCTCGATGGTACCTACTCCATACATGTGCTGTAAAGCTCAAGAGAAATCACACATTGAGATCGTTGCAGGCGATCTAATGACTCTTCTATTCTGAACCATATCGCTATGAGCCATGCGGACAAGAGCACCTGTGTTTCCACCATGCGGACGTGGAGAATCTCTACCAGACAATGCTCTCGGCTCAGGGGTATAGAGGAAAAGACAGAAATAAAGTCTAGGCTGTGGTAGAAACCGACACTAAAGGGCTTGGAATTTAGTTCAGTGGTAGAGCATTTGCCTAGGAAGTGCAACGTCCTGGGTTCAGTCCTCAGCTCCAGAAAGAAAGAAAAAAAAAAGCAACTGATACTAGACAAAAGTGCCTTCCTATAGACAGATGCTGCGAGGTTCTCACTCCCCACAGTAGCTCCCGCGTCGAAATCTCAGCGCTGTGTGTGATGATTTTGGACAAGATCCTTGGAAGGTAATTAGGTCCTGAGGGGTGCAATGCCTTTTTACCACGGTATGAGGGAGGACACAAAAAGAAAACAACAACTGGCAATCCGCAAGACGGCTCTCTCCAGACACTAAATCTGCCAGGAACTTTATCTTGGATTGCTCAGCCTGTAAAAACACCGAGAAATACATTTTTGTTCTTTATGGGCTACCAATCTCCAACAGTTTGTTACAGCAGCCTGAATGGGCTAAGACATACCTAAAGAGACATGCTAAAAGATACTCAAGGCTGTGGTAAAAGTCTGGGGGAAAAATAGAACAAGGCGAAGTGACAGTGACGTCTAAGGAGCAGGCGTCCTGGTTAGACTACAGAGCGAGTTCGGGGAAGGTCTCAGTGAGGCAATATGTGCCCTCAAACCTGAAAGGCAGAGAGCCAGGCTTGTAACCATCTGGGAAAGAACATTCTGGAAGTGGGGGCGGAGAGACCCTGAGGCAGAAGCCACTGTGACACCATCAGGGGAAGAGGTCTTAGGGTTAAGTTGCACAGGTTGGGGTACCTGGGAGATGGTTAGGCTCTGTTCATAGTGGAGGGAAGTCTCAGAGAGCAAAGGCAGGGCAGGGACACAGCTGCTACTAGCGTGCAGGTGACAGGGGCTGCTGCTGCCTGAATGAATTCCTGTTGGAGAAGGGGTTTCGCTCCTGTCTCCATAGGTTGTGGCTCCAACCTCAACAATAAGAGCCCTGGCTCTCACTAGAGCGCAAAGAAGCCATTGGCCTGGGTCTCTCCTGTAAAAGAGCACGCTAGGGCTCTGAAGCTGCACTGTGGGAAGGGACCTAGCCATTCCCCCTAGGATGGGCACAAAAACCCAGAATGAGAGGCCCTTGTGTCTTAGTCAGTTTCCATTGCTATAACAAAACAGTAATGTTGGTTAATATGTAAACAAAGGAAGTTTATTTAGAAGTGAATATCCTGTGTGTCTGAGGTTGAAGTTCCTCTGGTTATGGGCTCATGGCAGGATGTGTCATTGCGGGAGTGAAAGAGAGAGAGACAGAGAGAGAGAGAGAGAGAGAGAGAGACAGAGACAGAGACAGAGAGACAGAGGGAGACAGAGGGAGACAGAGAGAGAGCGAGCGCATTTAGTGAGATAGGAAGCAGGCTCACTCTTACAACATGCCTCTACAGCAGAAATCATCCAGAGTCCCACAACAACTACCTTCCTCCCTTCCAAGGACAGCAACCATTAAAAGTCCCATCATCTCTGAACACTGCCACACGAGGGACCAAGCACCTACCACCAGAACCTTTGGAGGAAACCACTTCTAGGTCACAGTGCCTACCAACGCACCCCAACATGACCTGAGATTCTCCCCCACCCAGTCTGCGAGCTACCAATGTGTACTATTTCCAGAGTGAGAGCAGAATGTCACAACAGCCTCCCCTCCCACATGTTCCCCCCCTCAACCCTCTGCTCCAGGTTCTCCAATGCTCCACACTCCACCCTGCACCCACCTCCAATGCAAAGTCCTCACGTGACTGCGCTCCCCCCTCACACTGCTTGAAGAACCTTCCATCTTCCTAACTGTCTTTTTGCAAAACCCCTAGTCCCGTCCTTTTCTGCTCCATACATTTTGGCTCTGTTTGACACTGTTTGCCATTTTTACTTTCCTCTGTCAACCTGGTCCCCTGGCCCCACTGATATGAGCAGAGTCTTGAGTCATGTGTGGTTCCATATCTACCCACAGGATCCAGCAGAGAGTCGCCACCTGATTGAAGAACATATCCTCTTAGAAGGTCCACCTCCGGCCAAAGACAAAAACATGCACGGAAAAAGTTGCTATGCAAACCAAACCGAGGTCAGAGACATTCTCCCTTCTCTGAGAGAAGTCGCAGCTTGGGTTCTTGGTGTCAGGGCAGGATTCATATCACTGCAAAGATCAGCCTGGTCTCAAAAGGCTTTGACTGAGCGATGAACACATCTATCTCATAGCCTGCCAGCCACCCCGCCCCCCCTTATCCCCGAGCTGTCCAGTTGTCCTCCTTTTTAGCTGCCCACTGGGCATGTGACTTGGAACCAGAGAGAAAGTTGACAAATATGGGTTATTGCTTGTTTTGGTTCAAGTCAGCTTGGCAATACAAAAAATACAAATGTCTTCTATACCTTTGCTTGGTGCCTTTTATGCACCAAACGACATCGGATTGTGGAACGAGATTTCAGAACAAAATGATTTCAGGAGCAGTGAGAGGGCTCAGTAGGTAAGGGCACTTGCGGCAAAGCCTAAAGACTCGTGTTCGATCCCAGGACCCACATAGTAGAAAGCCTGAAGCAACTCCTACAGGTTGTCATCTGGCCTCATTGGTCTCTCTAGTGTGCTCCATAGCATATATACACAGCAAGCTCATAAATGGTTTTGTTTCTTTTAAGATGAACAGAAGTCTCCTCTCTCTCCGTGGAGAATTGAACAACAACTGTTCTGACGCATGGTTGGTCGGAACCCAGAGAAATTATTGAAGCCCTTCACCTAGAGTCAAATCCTATCACCTCTGTTTACCCAGGCCTGGCAATCACCCTAGGGGAAAACAGGCTGGGTCACCGTTGATAGCTTGTTTCTTGTTATTATGGGGCCAGACGTGCAGTAAAGAGGGGCACGTGTAAGCTTGGATAGTTCTTTCATGGCCTCATCACTCCATCAATGGATGATGGCTGGGGTCCACTGCTTCCCAAGCCTGGTTCCTATGGAGGCTTTCCCTCCATGCTTTTCTTCCCATCTCTTATCCTGCTGTGCACACTGCTCATCCGCTGTCAGTCTCTGCCCACATCCAAGGGTACAGGCTTGGGGACCGAGGAACTGCAATACTCTCCGAAGACCGGTCTGTCATCGGCAAGAGTCATTGGAGATACTCAACCCCACAAGAAGAGGTAGAAACTCTTAACCATTGCTCACTTGACCCCACACTAGGGATCCCAAGCATTACCTTCCAGCTGGGCCTGATGAGGACGCCTTCCTTCCTCTGTTTGTGGACCTAAGGTCTTGTTTTTGTGGCCCCAACAATGCTCACATAATCTCGATGTGAACCTCCAATTCCTCAGTGCCCATCATAAGCACTGAGTTTTTCTCTAGAGCGTCTCAGATGTCTTTTCTTTCTTAAACTTCATGGGAAACTTGGTACAGTGAAGATTCTCATTAGGGGCAGGGTGTGTGTAGGTCTTCACATCTTTCAAGCTTGCTGGGGAAACCAGTACTGCGGTCTGAGGACCCCATTCTGAGTGGCTTTCTCAAGGCTACCCAGGTTTCAATCCTGAAGATCCTACACCCCACCTCCTGAGAAATCCCACAACCCTGAGCAGACTGGAGAAACTGGTGACCCTACTCATTAAACAGGAGGCCCATAGGGAGCGGTGGGGGAGCCTGAAGTTTGCTCCCTGAAGGAGCAAAGGAAGCTCCCTGAAGGGCATTTGATGAGCTGGGGTGGAGAGGAGACACGGAAGATGAGAGCAGCTGCCCACAGAACTGTGAAGCAGAGGGTAAGCAATGATCTAGGAGCTGGGAGTTTTGGCTTCTTGTCTTGATTCCACTACTCACTGTGTCACATCGGGACAACTGAGGACAACTGACCTCACTGATCCTTATCCGGGAAATGGGTGCCGACACTATCTGCCTCAAGGTGTTCTCCCAAGGATCTCAGTAGTGAACGAGGGAACATACACTTCTTACAGCCTCACCCCAGCTTTTGGCAATTACTGCCTGACTTGGGTTTCTTCTACTTGCTCTGCCTCAGTGGAGCCCTGGTAGGGTTAGTGACGTGTGAGGACTATCAGGGCAGGAGAGGAAGGGGCCGGGGAGATGACTAAGTGAGCACAGCACTTGCTGGGCAAGCATGAAGCTCTGTGTTTGGATTCCCATACTCAGCAGAAAACTGGATGTTGCCGCAGGCAACTGCTGGGGGGAGGGGTGGAGACAGGTAGAATGGGGGAAGGACTGTCTAGGCCCAAACAGCTTCCGGTTCAGTAAAGACCTTGTCAACAAAAACAAGGTGGATAGTGACAGGGGGAGGCATCCTAGCATCAACTTCTGGCTTCCATATCTGCATGAATAGGAGCACACATATGCACACACAGACATAAGGCATAGACACAGACAGAAACACACACAGAGACAGACAGGCACACACACACACACACACACACACACACACACACACACACACACACACACAGTGAGAAAGAGGGAGGAAGGCAGCCCTAAGCTCTACATATTAGGGTACCCTTCCACTACTTGGCCTACAGACCCAAAATGAACAAAACAGGATCGAGTCAACACTGCTGGGCTGGTCTTGTCCACTAACGACACTGTTGGAAGGAGAAACCACATGCCCTGAAAGTTATTAAGTGGAAATAAACCACTTGGAAGAGCTGAACCAGTCTTGGCTCCGGAGGACTCCGATGCCCTCTCCTCCCCTCCATCCCGCTGCTGCACCGCTCCAGCAATTCCCTCCTGGAGTCAGCGCGGTCCAGGATGCTCTGCGGGGCCCTGACTGTGAGGCTGGCCCCTCTCCTTGCAGATGCCCCTGCCAGCTTTGCTCAGCACCTTCATTATCATGCCCTCTCTGTGGCCTTTGTGATGGTGAAGAGATCCTTGGGAGAGGAAACATCGGAGTTTTCTAAGCTTCCTTTCCCCATTCATTAATGTGTTTCTTTGTTTCTGCTCCATTCATCTCCAAGTATCTAACATGAGCCAGTGACCCATATAATGTGATGCAAGGTACTAGGAAGGTATGAACATGATGCTTCTAGGGTACAGAGCTCTCTGCCTGGGGGTCAGACAAGCCTTGGCCAGGAGGGAGCTTGGTGTGAGGTGAAGGAGTTAGAAGCTCATTAAGGTAAAGGTCTCTATAAGTAATGTGTGGGACCTAACACAAAGCCACCCAATGAGCTTAGGGGCCTCAAGGGTGGGACCTTCATGGAGCTGCTTCACTATTATAGGTACAGGGTAGGTGACCTTCACAGATCTCTCCCCCCCTTCACCTTGCCCTCTCTGCCGCATCCCCCCCACACCTAAGAGAAGGTCACGTGGAGCCTGGAGGGTGGGGGACAAGAAGATGATTAGGCGACTATGTCAGTGTTCAGGGGATAGTTACTTGGATTCCTTGGGGTCTTGAGAATTTCAGAGCTCTGGGAACAGGGTGTGAGAAGCAGTGGGGCAGAGAAGGTGGCCTGGTTTCTGGCCTCTCCTCTGGGGAGAGGGGATGGAGGTAGGGCAGAGCCTGCTGCTCCTGGCTGTTGACTGCAGGATGGAAGATAGAACTCCCCCCGAGGAAAGCAGATGGGGAGCAGGCCTCAGAGAACAACCCAGACTCCGCCAGCCTGGCTCCAGAATGCGTTCTGAGTGGGAATTCTAGGCCTGTGGGAATCTGGGACATCAGCTTGGTTGTCTTTTGTAGGGAGAGAAAAAAAAATCACACTTGCTGTTTGGGTCAGTGGCAAAAAGCAGGTTTTTCTTCTCACCTTGAGGTTTTCCTGTTGACGTTTCCCCACTCCCAACTTAAAAAGGGAAGTATAATTCAACATGTCTTGAATCTGAGTATTGGGCTCTTTGGAGTCTAATTTTGGTGAGGACATGACCAGTTGAGAACAAAGGAGCTGGGGCTTTGTGTGAGGCTAGACCCCAGACCGGCCCCTATCTGTGTACCAACCAGCAGACACTGTGGAAGGATACAGACAAGGGTGGGTGATACAACGGCAGTGCCAAGAGCATAGCTAGTCATAGTATATTTAGTCTTATTTGTATAAGTGTAACACCCGAGGTTTAACCGGAGACAGAATCGTCCATCATTATGTAGCACGTGTTACCCAAGCTGCCGCGTCTTTCTTTCCTTTCCTTTCTCTCTCTTTCCTTCTTTCTTTCTCTCTTTCTTTCTTTCTTTCTTTCTTTCTTTCTTTCTTTCTTTCTTTCTTTCTCTCTTTTGTTCTTCTCTCTCTTTCTTTCCTTCCCTCTCTCTTTCTTTCCCTTCCTTTCTCCTTCCTTCCCTCTCCCCCTCTCTCTTTCCCTTCCTTCCTTTCTCCTTCCTTCCTTCCTGTCTTTGTGTGTGACAGGAGGCGTGTATTCACACGTGTCTAAAGGCCAGGCATCCACCTCAGCTGTCTTTCTCTATCACTTACTTTTTGAGACGTGGTCTGCCAGTGACCCTCTTGCTCACTTTTGGGAGCTGACTGGTGATCCCCGAGGCTCTACCCGCCTCTGCCTCCCAGCACTGGGTTAGAGATGTAAACTGCCCCACAGGCTTTTGCATGGGTGCTAGGAATCTACCCGAAGCTCCTCACTCCCCTCTCCACAAGCCACCTTTCCAGCCCTGCCTCTTTGTGCTTGCCCTTCTGTGTAGAAAGCACACTACCACCACACATCCTTAAGCAATCTGGTGTCACCTGCAAGTCTCACTTTCTAACCGAAAAAAGGAATAACCACCTAGAGGCTGTTCTACAATAGATTACCTGCAGGCATCTCTCACGCGATGGCTACAGACAGGAGTTCCCCAATAAAGCGTCATTCGATGGTGAAACTAGTCGTTGGGCCATCCCACACAGACAGGCACCATGAAGCATGCAGGAGAGGTTATGAGAAAAGAAGATCTACAGGCCATTCTATGGCTTCAGGGACCTGCAGGCGGGAAGCTGAGCCGTCGAGGGAGGGCCATCTTGACCACAGCGACATAACACATAAAATTATTCTCCCAGAGAAACAGCAGACAGATGGGGCACAGATGGGCCTATGAGCCTTGTGAGGTCCTAGAGCAGGACGATATCCCCCAAAGGGACACTAAGGGACTTGCCAGTGGGATAAGGGAACAGCAGTGGCCACTGCAGGCTGACTGTAATGGCCTGGTGTCAACTGACTTCAAGCAGGCCACCCACCAAATACCCCATGGGCTGACACTCCCTGAGCAAAGACAGTCATGACAATGACAACAGACGTTTATTGACTGCTGATTATGTAGCAGGCAGGGAGCTAAAACTCGAAATGCATTACTACATTTAGTTTTCACACACACACACACACACACACACACACACACACACACACACACAGAAAATGCAATGACATTGTCATGCAATGGCTGCTGAGAAAACTGAGGTTAGGGAGGTGAAGTAATTTTTTCAAAGCCACACAATTATGAAGTGCCCCAGGCCAGCATCAAGCCAGGATCTGGGACCCCAAGGACCCGGCTCTCACAGCAGTTGTTCCATGGCTGGTCTCCATGGAAGCTTTCTGTGCCTTCCCTCTGCTCATCCCTTGAAGAGTGATTGCAGATAATTGGAATTGTCATTGGGAGTAATGAGAAGTGACAGGGCTTGGGTTAGAAGGCACACCGCTCCCCGTCTGCATGATCCCCCTCAAACCCAAGCCTAAATTTAAACAATGAAGTCACAAAACAATTTCCCTCTTAGGGATTTGCTTTTTCCTACTCCCTTCCATCACCCAGAAGAGATATCAGAACGTGTCAGGGGCTGACGTTCTATTCTGTACAATGGATTTCTTTGAGAACAGAAAATTCCTTCTTGGCTTAATCCTGCTTGTTTCCCATGTAGAGGAAAACCACCTATGAATCCAGCTGAGGAGTCCATCAAAAATCCCAGCGAACCCATCTCAGCCTACTGATCCCTTTCTTCCTCTTTTTAGCGTCCCGCGAGGGATGCTGCAGTGGAGGTGGCAGGTTGTGACGAAGAGTGACACCGTACGTTTCGGTCGGCAAGGACACAGAGGATGCTGGGAGATTCAATCCCTCCAGGAGGCACCTGGCAGGATGCCAAGGACACACATTGATTAACCCAGCCTTTTCTGATGTTGATGGGTCACCCTACCAGCCTGCCAGCTACTTTTTTAGCACCAACCTTGATAATGTGGAAGTGTAGCGAGAGACTGGAGATCGTAGGGTCTCCCCCACAAACACAGTGATAGGATTCCTGAGAATTCCTAGGGCCCCCCCTCACATTCCCCATGCGCACTCTCTTCTCTGTGTTTCTGAATGTTTTCCCCCACTGCTCAGTGCTTAGGTGTGAGAAACTGCCCTTCCATATGATAGGAATCACCCCAGCTCAGGGATGGTGCCCCTGCAATTGTTTATGAGGGAGAGGCCATGAATAAAGAAGAACCCGTGATGAACTTGAATATCGAAGACGCTGAAAGGAAACTGATGGGTTGCTGTGGTCATCCTTGAAGATCGAGCTCAGAGAGGCCCTCTTCTGACAGCTTTTCCCTCTGCTGGTTCTAAGCTCCCTCCTCCCCTCCGCCCTCTCTTCTTCCCTTCTTCCCTTTCTCCTTCTCCCCCACCCTATCCTCATCCTCCTTTTTTTCTTCAGTTGACTTTCATGGCCCGACCTCTCCAGACCCGCTTTGCCATTTCTTCAGAAAAGCCACCACTAACTGAGGAACTCTTCTGAGGAGAACAGTTCCGTTCTCTCCGCCCAGGAGGGGGCTAAAGGCAGGCTTTTTCCCTGGCTTCTCCTGAGACAAAGCAGTTTTCAGCCTTATCACAGCCAGACGCTGGCTGGGGCTACACAGACTGCCACTCACAAAATAAAGGTTCATTTCATCGTGCTTCCCCATTTTTAGTCTGCAGGGTGCCAAAGGAAATAAACTTTTATGTTTTCAGAATCCAGACAGTTGGAGTTCAGAAAACCAAACCTTTTTTCCCCCTTTCTTTTTGGAAGGGGAATTAAGGGTCTGCATTCTTTCTTTAGGATCAAGGAAGTCAGAACTGCTAAAAGCAGGATTTAACTAGAAAGTGCAATACACAAGCAGGTCATACAGTCCCCAAGCCTTCACACGTATAGCCACAGGATCTTGTGTTAATACGGGAGGCTCCTGTGCCGGACCCAAAAGTGGGGCACACCACCTCACCAGGAACCCTGAGGACAGCGATGGGCCTGCAACCAGTTAGGAAGAGCCAACAATGGGGAAACACACAGGGTGTGTATAGCAACTCACTCATAAACAATAGCTGGTAATCCAAACAAACCATTGGAGTCAGGCAGGAAAAGGGGGTGAACGGTACATGGCCCAACATCTTGAGCCTCTAGTTTGGCTGCACTGAGCCTTGTAGAATAACTGTGTGTCTCATAGCCTTGGGAATCCCCAGTCCCCGGGCTATTGTCTCTGTTACCGAGGGTACTCTTGCAAGTTCATTTTTATTTCTCAGAGCCTTGCTTTATTTATTGCAAAATACAGTAATAAGACATTTGCTATCGAAGAACAATGTGGAAATGACAGAAGGCATGCAAGCAGACTTTGTGTGAGCCCTTGTGCTTGTCCCTTTAAGATACTGGTCACTTCGAGTGGCCAGATCCCACAGCCTGAAGAAATCAGGCCACATTCCCCTGCAGCTCTCTCTTTGGGACGGAGAGACCATGTGTGGCTGGAGGGTTTAAAAACCCTTAATTTATGGTTCTGGTTGGACCCAGCAACTCTATGCTCCTTGTCCTGTACAGTACCCCAGACTAAATCATGTGGTATGAAACTTTCCTGCCAGCGGCTGATGGGGGTACTTCTCCAAAGCTCTCCTCTGGGCCTCCCCTCACCACTGACAGCTTTCTCTCTTTCTCTTTTAGCTATTTCTCCAGTAGAGCGCCTCCTCTCTGATTCTTAAAGGGAAGTCTCTTTAACCTTTAAATCAGTCATCTTGTCTCTGACACAGCGCACGGTTCCTTTCTATCCATTTCCCACCTCGGGGCCAGTTACGGCTTTCGTGGCTGGGCGATTTGCTCTTCTATTGAGTTCATTCCTGCAGAGTAATTTCACGCCAGTTCTTCCCCTGAACCCACCCACCAGCTGACACTTGCCTCTTCTTTCCAATGTGTCACCAGCTCCCAAGCCTTGTCCAGATGTTGAAAATGGAGCCAAGTGGTGGCTCACACCTGTAACCCAGCATCTGAGAGGCTCCAGCAAGGTTGCTGTAAGTTTGAGGCCAGACCAGGCTACAGAGTAAGACCTTGTCTCAAAGAAACAACCACCAAAAACATTTGGAATTCCTACTAGTATTATGACTTACAGAATCCTCTCCTAATGTGGCACAAATAGGCTTAAAATACAGGATTACATTTGCAAACACAAACACAAGTTCTAATCTATGCAAGGAACCTTAATGGCAGAACTTTACACTTTATCATGTGTAAACTATGGATAAAGAGGAAAAAAGCTGGAGCAGGGAGGGAGTCAGCAAGATAGCTTGGGGTAAAGGAACTTGCCTCAGAGCCAAGTCTGATGACCTGAGTTCAATCCCTGGAACCCATATAACAGAAGGAGTGAATCAGCTCCTGTGGGTTGCTGGCCACTGGCTCCCCCCCCCCCCCCAAATAGTTTTGCTATTTTGTTTTTTAAAGCAGAGGGTTTAATGCTGATAAACAGTTTTGTACGATAAACCCTCAAAACTGGTCTTTCCTCGGTGTTTCTCCTTTCAGTTGTCTTGTAGGTAACTTTGCTTAGAATGAAGTCCTTCTGGTAAGTATTTCGGCCATAAAGTCCCCAGGCACAAGCATCTGGCCATCACTCTGACCTTGAAAGACATTCCCTAGCTCTCAGAGCTTCAGAGCAATTGTGGGATGAAAGTCACAGACTGCTTTGTCCCTAGTACTTAATTGACTGCTAGGGGTGCATAATCATGGCCACCAATTGCTACACTTGGGCAGTACCCGAAAACAAAACAAAAAAAACAAGCAAGTGTGGTGGTAAAACCACATCCTTCCCAGAATTAAAAACCAGCAGAGAATAGCAGGAGATAGCCCTGTAAGAAAGCCCAGAGAGGAGCTTTGTCTAGCATTCTTGTTTTAGAGGAATGTTAGGAAGAAATTGGAGACCTGGGGCGGGAGGGCGGGGGGGGGGGGATGACGTGTAAGAAGGCTGGAACAACACGGCAAAGTTATGAAGGAATAGGAGCCTCTGCCATCCCTTCCTGTTCTTTGTGTGCACACCACATGTTTGGAACTTGCCTTATGAAATAGTCTTTCTTTTCTGAATACATCAAACATGACACTTCAGAAAATTTCCAAGATTTCCAGTTATGATGGCTAAATTGAAATGTTTCAACATCTGCCCTAGTTTTTCAAGCAGTTTCTCAACATGGAAAACCATGCCAATCACTCAGCATTTAGCTCATCTGGCCGGAACTCCGGAAGGCCAACTGGGATCTTGAAGCTCAACTGCGCAAGAGGAAAGGGGAGGGAAGACATCTTCCACCTCACGAATGTGGGACAGGACTCATCATGGAATCTGGGTGCCGGTGTTGACTCTTTTACTATGCTAGTTTGGTAACCTTAGCCAACTCTCTCTGAACTTCGGTATGCTCTTCATCACAAAAAAGGCAGATTTAGATAAAGGATGAATTTGGGTTCCAAGGAAGGTTACCTGGAAGCCAAGGAACCCCTGGAGATCTGGGAAATCTGATGTATGTGCATGGGCCCTCCTCTCAGACAGTGAGTGGGTCTCAACCTCCCTAAAACCACCACCCTTTAACACAGCTCCTCACGCCGTGCTGACCCCCAATATAACATTATTTTTGTTGCTACTCATAACTGTAATTTTGCTACTTTTAGGACTCATAATGTAAACATCTGATGTGGAGGATATCTGATATGTGACCCCCCCCAAAGGGCTCACGACTCACAGTTTGAGAACTCCCGCTCTAAGAAGTAATTTTCATTAGATTCTCTGAGAGATCTGAGTTCAAATTTTTTGGAGATATGGATTCTGATAGTAGCCTAGTTTTTTTCCCCCAGCTGTGACAGTCTCTGTGTGTATGTTTCAAGACATCTGTCCAATAGTTCACCATCATTAGGTGCTTTGATGCATGTGTTACACAGCTGTGCATAGGATGAGACATGAGTCTTTTGGGATCATAATGCTATTGTGACCATCATCAATAATGTGGGAAGATGAAAGACGTGTGGTCCCACTCAGTTAGGTCATTGCACCACCCACCCATGAACTATGCATGCAAACCTTCCTCAGGTTCATTGCTGGGAACCAAGCTCCTCCCCTGTCCTCTTTGAACGAGGTGTTTATACTCAGTATTAAAAGCAATGGGCACTGGGCTGGAGATTTGGCTCAATAGGAAGGGAGATCACCTTGAATACACTAGGTTTGATTCCCAGCAACACACACAGACACACACAGACACACACACACACAGAGACACACACACAGTGAGAGAGAGAGAGAGAGAGAGAGAGAGAGAGAGAGACAGAGAACAACCAACAACTTCAATGACTCTTTTACATGCTAACCTGAAAGTTAAGGCTTTTTTTTAATTATTTATTTTTATTTCATGTCCATTCATGTTTTGCCTGCATGTATGACTGTGCGAAGGTGTCAGAGTCCTTGAAACTGGAGTTACATGCAGTTATAAGTTGCCATGTTGGTGCTGGGAATTGAACCTAGTTCCTCTGAAGAGCAGTCAATGCTCTCAACTGTTGAGCCATCCATATCTCCAGTCCAAAAGTTAAGTTTTTAAAATGGCAAAAAAAAAAGAAAAGAAAGAAAGAAGGAAAGAAAGAAAGAAAAAGAAGTGAGAACTACTACAGACTTGGGGGGAACAAAAGGTCACAGAATCATAGAAAAAATTTTTGAATTAGGGGCTGGAGAGATGGCTCAGAGGTTAAGAGCATTGCCTGCTCTTCCAAAGGTCCTGAGTTCAATTCCCAGCAACCACATGGTGGTTCACAACCATCTGTAATGGGGTCTGGTGCCCTCTTCTGGCCTGCAGACATACACACAGACAGAATATTGTATACATAATAAATAAATAAATAAACAAATAAATAAATATTTTAAAAAATTTTGAATTAAAGATCTTCCACCCCTGCCCCTTTTTACACATAAGAGAAATGGAACCAGAACCCAGAGAGCTCACCACTTTCCAGTCTAGGCTCTTGGCTTCCTATCGGTTATCCAACAAGACAGCAGAGTCTAGAATGGAAGGTGTGGATCATGTGGGACACAACCATGGCCACTATTACAAGAAAGTCAGGGGGCAGGGGGAAATAAACCAGATCTGAATAGCAAGAGATGGCTCAGGATGCTACAGAGGGGCTAGATTCACGTTGAAGAGTTGGGGTACTTGGCCACACTCACTAGCAGGTTCGAAACAAGCACGATGCCAACTGATCTACCCTTGCTCAGAGTATTAACCTCTCCCGTACCTCCCAGCTCTCCAGCTGGTTTGTGCATTTTCAACAAAAAGAGGCTTTAAGTCAACCGCCCATGAGAGGAGCAGCATAAAAAACTCCCCCTTTAAAGGACCAGTAGAATAAGAGGGGAGTCGTCCTCCCCCCACCAGGCAAGTCTGAATTTTAATTTTGGCTTTTGTGAGAAGTCCTCAACATACCAAGGCTCAAAATCGGTTTACAAAGAGGAGTGGATCCAACCAGCACACCTGCTTTCCTGGTGTGCTACTGACCCAAGGCCGGATGCCATTTGAAGAGGAGGTTCCCTTAAAAATCCCTCCCTTTTGATGCCTGTCTCTGATTTGAATAGTTTAAGCAACTTAGATTCAGGACATGGCGAGTCTTAATCTGCTAATGGCCAGATAAGGCAAAGATCGGGTATAGATGAAGATTCATGAGAACTTCAAGTCAGCCACCCTTTGTCTTTATCACAGCCGGCTGTGAGATGGACTCAGAAAGAAATCAAGCTGGGAATCAACTCAGCATCCTGTTTTTCCCTCTAAAGAAATGACTACACGCTGGGCGGTGGTGACACACGCCTTTTATGCCACCACTTCGGAGGCAGAGACAGGTAGATCTCTGTGAGTTCAAGGCCAGCCTGGTCTACAGAGTGAGTTACAGAACAGGCGCCAAAGTGACAAAGAAACCCTGTCTTGAAAAACAAACAACACCACCAACAGAGAGAGAGAGAGAGAGAGAGAGAGAGAGAGAGAGAGAGAGAGAGAAGTGGCTGCACTTGCAGAGTACTGGGCTCAGTTCCCAGCACCCATGTGGCAGCTTACAACTGCATAACTCCAGCTCCAGGGGATCCAATGCCCTCTTCTGACTTCCATGGGGCAACAGGCACATACATGGTGCACAGAATACACATGCAGGCAAAAACTCATACACATAAAATAAGCACATCTCAAGTAAAACTTAAAAATAAATAAAGAAACCGTGACTAGGTCATAGCCTCTGATCGCTGTCTCAGTCGGGGCCCTCCACTGACCCCCCCTTCCTCATAAATTAAATGAGCACCATCGATGGCCACATCCAGGCCTACCAGCTGACCCCAACCACTCGAACCAAGTCACTCGCCACGGTGCATGGCACACCACATACAGTCTACCTTCAACTCCCATTTCTGCTCATTATGAGCCTGTGGTTCTGATGGCGTTCCCTGACCTCTGGACACCTTGATTTCGTCTGCAGTATGAGTGTAGGCCTAACAGGTCTCCAGTGGGGCTGGTGTGAAGAACGGAGTCATTAACAAAATCATCCACATTAAAGTGCTCAGCATAAAAAGGAGCTCGAATGACAGTTGGCTCTACTAAGGCAACTCTGCGTTTGATTCTGTGGCACATCTGAGTTCTGGTAGCTTAGAGGTGTGACTCCGGAAGGCTGACAAAGGTGCCATCTCGCCATGCCAGCTGTGCTGCAACAATTGGCCAATATCTCAAAGAGCTTAGAAAAGAGCCCCTCCCCTTCCCTCCTTGGATTCTAGCTCTCCTCTTCCTATACTGTAGTGCTTACCAGCCTGCAGGCGGTACACAGGCATGCCAACCGGTGTGTAAGTTTTCAGACACTATCTGCAAGCTCTGCTCACCATGCCAGGTGGCTCTTTAGATCTCCCTCACCTCTACTGGTTCTTCCGGACTCTGGTCTCCATCCATCTCCCAGAGATACTGGCTCTCAAGCCTGGGGACACTCTGAAAACCATCTCATTTTCTTGAGGGGACAGGAAAACTAAAGAAACAAAGCTGGCCCAGGGTCACCTGGCTAGTCAGTTCAGACCCACTGGTTAGCTCTCCTCCACCACACCTGACATACTCTTTGGATTTCTGAACTCCAGCTAACTTTGGGTTTGGACTCCAGGTGGACAGGATCCCTGCTTCCTGACACATGCTTGGACTTTGTTCTCTTGTCCCGCTGCCTTCCTGGCCTGGTCCCTCACAGGTTCGGAGACCCCCTCCAGCTCTTTGCACACATCCCTTCTGTGCCCTGGTCCACAGAGCTGCCTGCGTCCAGCCCAGGCATACCAGCCTGTGCCTTATGGCACCCACACCTCTGGAGGCCCTCCTGGTAGACACCGCCTAAGTAAGGACCACCCAGAAGGGCTTTTTCTGCCCCGAGTCAGGTTCAGAAGGGGGCAGAGTCTGGTCTTTCCTTCCGTCGCCTCCTTTCTGCATCGGTTTCAAGGACTCTAGATTCCCTTCGCCCAGGCTCTTCACATTCCTGTCCTCCGTTTTCTCTGCTTTTCTGGCTTTTCCTTTCTCTCCTTCCCAGGGTCGCATTCAGCTTGTACCTTCTGGGGGGTCACCTGGCTTCTTGGTGCCTCTTGCACCCTGCCCTGTTTCCCTCTCTACCCTTTGCTCCTTTCTTCTCTCCTCCCTCTCCCTCCCGCTTCCCCTTCAACACATCTGTTTCTAATCTGAGCGCTCAGAGGCGCCTGTTTGAAACAAAAAGCTCCCCCCACCCTCAAAACCTGGCACAGAAAACCCTGGATGAACCTTTCCTCCCCGGCTCTCCACTTTCCCCTGGTACTCCTGAAGCCAAACCGCTCGCTGAAAAGTACCCTCCACACCAAACGGTTCTCCGCTAAACTCCACCAGGAAACGCCCCCACCCCGTAGCTGGCTGGAGGGCCCAGATGTGTGAGACATTTCGATGGCCGACTGGGCGGTCCTCCGCAGCCAGATGCGCCCCTCGGTGGCGCGGAGGCAGGGACCGAGTGGTTGCAGCACTCCGGGACTGCAGGGACCACAGTGCTGAAGGCGGGTCTCCACCCAAACGCAGGGTGGCGTTTGCCCAGGGCCATCCAAACTCCCGCCCTCCCCAAGACACTCACCTAGCCAGAGGAAGAAGAGGGACATCCCGATCCCCAGACACGGACACTTCCCGGCTCAGCGCTGCTTGGCTGCAGGGCGACCGAGCGCAGCCGACGGACCTTCTGCTAGCAGGGCGCGGCGCCTCGGGGTGCGCGCGGGGGGCTGCAGCCATGTGCGGGCGCTGGCCCCGCGCCCGGGTCCCTTGCGCGCTGCGCTCCCGGGGCACCGAGGGCTTCTAGCCCAGGCTCCACCAGCTTGCGCCGGGACGGGGGCCGGGCCCTGGGTCAGGAAGGAGAAGGCGAGGCGGTAAGGCGCTACCGCTTCGTGGAACACTTTTCCCTGTTTGGAAAGAAAACCGACTGGAGAAAGAGGAAAAAAAATTGAGCTGGAACCACACGGCTGCCTCCTACCGCAGCCCCTCCCTCCATCCCTCCCCTCGCCCTCCCTTCCTTACGCTCCCGCCCTCCCTCTCTGCATTTGGGGTTAGCTGCTGGGGCTGCTTTACCTCCCACCCGGGAGGGAGGGCCGCGGCCCGGGGTGATCGAGGGGGGCGCTCGGTGCCAATTGATGCGGTACAGGAGAGAATCTGCAGTACTTCAGCCAAAAGCCGGTGAATGCGGCCTTCTCAATTCTTTTCTCTCCCTGATCCCTCTACTCTTTTGTATATTTTTCTCCCTCACAATGCTCTATGTTTTCTCTCTCTCTCTCTCTCTCTCTCTCTCTCTCTCTCTCTCTCTCACACACACACACACACACACACATTCACTTTTTTTTTTGCGGGAGGGGGAGGGGGGAAACAGGGTCTCACTATGTAGCTTTTTGTTGGCTTGGATGGCTATCTATGTAGACCAGGCTGGCTTCGAACTCACAAATCTCACAGAGATCTGCTTCTGAGCGCACCAGCACACCGGATTTTGTTCACATTCTTGCTTCTCCTCCTCCTTCCTCTTCTTTCTGGTTTCCCCAGCCTCTCATTTCTCCTCTCCGGTCCCTTCTAGGTCTGGTTAGGTAGGTATGAAGTTACTGGGGTCACCATGTAAATAGTGGGTTTCTGGCCTTCCTGTGTGGACCCTTTGCTGCCTTTGCCTTTGCTCTTTGTCTTTGCTATTTACAGTCACTGGCTGTTAAATCTGCACAGGGCTGAGCCAGCTACTGTCCCAGAGAAGTGGGAATCTGAGGTTCAAGGAAATGGCGATGCATTAAGATGCAGACCTATATCCCAGCACTTGGGAGGCTGAGGCAGGAGGATAACCAAGAGTTCACATCCACCCTGGACTATTTAGTGAGTTTCCCAGCCAGCCTAAGCTAGGTGTAACCAGCCTTGCAGGGATAAAGAAATGACAGACCTGTGTCCTGCAATCTGACTGTCCCGGGCTTTTAAAACAATGAATCCCAATAAGCTGGAATTCCCCCAGGCATCTCATGTTGGGAGAAGAAAAAGCCTAGTGCCTAGAACAGCCAGGGAGAAAACTTTTCTCATGGAAAGGAATTTGCAGTGTGTCACCTTACTGCAGAGACAGAAACTCAGTGATGGGCAGGCCCACACCTCTACTGGAAACTGCATACTAAGAACACCTCGGGCTCTACTTAACCATCAGCTCCAGAACACAGGAAAGATGGACTGGGCAGAGCAACGTGTCTCTGTTCCTCTTCCCAGTGTGACTGCTGTCTTGAAGAAATCTCCTTTTCCTGTCTCAGGAACACTACCTAGGAGGTGGGCAGAGGGCAGGAGACTGGCAGGCCCACAGGGGAGAGCCTGCAGTCACCCCTGCTGCTTGATTTCCCGTGGGAACGACCAGAGAAGAAAGGGGTGGCAGGGGGAGGTATTGCTGCTCAGGTCTCAGAGCTCTTCCCTGACACTTTTCCTTGTGCTGTGGAAAACCCTAGACCAGGTCTATCTAGCTCCAGCCCATTTATGTCCCTGGAGAACTGGCTGAGGGTGCTGCCACTCACCTTTAGTCCCGCCTCCTAGTTCAGGAGCTGGGGCCAGAGCTAAAGCTGCATTCAGCTGAGCAGTTAACTTGGGAGCTGATCCCGCCTTTCTGGCTCCCTTAGCCCCTAGGACTGGCTTAGCCCTTTGCAGTGGTACTGAAAGTCAATTCCATTTCACAGATGAGGAAAGTCGAACCCAGGAGAGATTGCACAACTCTTATACTACTTAGAAATGTTGTCAAAAGTCCGGGTTGTTCTTGGGGTTCGGGAATATTAGCCCCAACACTTCCTTGGCACCCACCCATTTCCTTTCCTTCCCCACATTCTGTCCTGACAATCCAACTCAGGCTTCATCCGTGGACATTCTTACTCTGTTTTAGAGGGTAAAACACCATCTTTTAGGAGAGTAAAATATTTTTCTCTAACATGGAAAATCTTAAAATTCTTCCATTCCAATAATTGATAGCTTAAATATACTTTTTCTATTTTTTATTTTATTTTATTTTATTTTTTGAGACAGAGTTTCCCTGTGTAATAGCCCTGGCTATCCTGGAACTTACTCTGTAGACCAGGCTAGCCTCACACTCACAGAGATCTGCCTGCCTCTGCCACCCCAGTTCTGGGTCTAAAGGCGCATGCCACCACTGCCCGGCTATATACTACCTTTCTGACACAATTTTTTATTGCTTCCGTCGGAATTTCACATCATGCACCCCACTACCACTCATTTCCTAGTCCTTCACCCCCCATAGCGTCACCCACAATAGAAAATTTTAAAAATTAAAACCAAACCAAACAAAACATCACCCCCCCCCCCGTCTTTCCCACCTCTTCACCTCTCTTGGGATCGGCAGGTGGGTCACACAGTAGACAATTTGCTTCATTCAGCTTTACTAGCAAATGTTCATTGCAATGAGTTGTTGGTTTGTTCAAGAGCTCTGGCTTCTGGTACACTGTCAATACTGGACTTTCACCAAAACGCCTCGCAAATACCTGTTGCCCCAGCCACGGAGATTCTGCCACTATGGTTCGGCAGGACCAATCCCTCACACATTCTGACAAATCATAGAGGTAGATATCGGAGTGAGCCAACTCAAAGCCCTGGATTTGGGTCTAGGTGGTAGCTGATCTGATCAGTCTGGGGCAGCGAGGACTGCCTACCTTGGTCAAGGGGAGGAGCCAGCTCTTCTATTCCCATGCCATCAGGGCCAGCTCTCCCATGCCTCTGGTGAGGGGTGGGGCTGTCTCTCTTGTGTCCAGCTCTCCTTTGTGGGGCCAGCTCTCCTGTGAGGGGCAGAGCCAACTCTTCTGCTTCAGTGACCAGTAAGGGTCACGGCCAGCTCTCCCAGGGCCAACAAAGCAAGGTGCTGGCTCAACACAGCCTTCAGATTTCAACACACATAGTTTCTATGGGTCATGGTAACATGGGTCACGGAAATCAACCCAGACCTCCACTGCAGGAGGACCACGGACCTTCCTTAGCAGATGGTCCCGGGTGTCACCATGGTCCCAGTGCACACCACCCAGATTAGTACGGCCCCGGTGGTACCAACATGGTCTCAGGTGGTTGGCCAGATCCCAGGTATTCACATGGTCCATGGTGGTAACAGGAGCCATGGACAACAATTGAGATCCTGTCTGTTGTAGGACCACGAACCCAGACATATCCCTGAGCAGCAGTTTGGGCCTGGATGTTACCATGGTCCCAGATGGCGCACAGTCCACTCAGGTCAGCATAGCCCCATTGTGTGGCTCTTGGACACTAACACAGCCCCGGGTGGCAGCCCAGAACCTGGATATCCACATGGCTTCGACATCCACAGAAGCACAGACATCAGGTACAGACACTGGCTGTTGTAGGGTCATGGACTCAGACACTGCTCTTGATTGTAGCTTAGGGCCTGGACAATACCATGGTCCACGGTGGTGGCACAGGCCATTTAGATCAGTATGGCCCCAGTGACATAAGGCATATGTCCAAGTGGCCCATGGCCCTTGGACACCAACATAGTCTCAGGTGACTGACTAGACCCTGGGCATTCATACGGTTTTCAATGGTAACTGGAGCCATGCACATTATAAAATATTTAAAAGGTATCTTTGATTCTGAAGTAATTTTTTGGGGGGGAGTAGGTGTCTGAGACAGGGGCTTACTGGATAATAGCCTTGGTTGGCCTGGAACTAACAATGTAGGCCAGGCTGGCCTCGAATTCATAGACAACCCCCAGTATTTGCCTCCAGAGTATTAGGATCAAAATTATGTAGCAACATAGCAGGCATTTTTTTTTCAAAATTTTTAACCACTTAACTAATAGGGTATAGGCCACAGTTATAAATTGTATATGACTATGTTGAAAAAGGTCGAGGGAGGCAGGAAGGAGACTATTGGAAAGATACTTTCCTGCTATTTCTGGTTCACAGTTTTAAAAAGTGCTTGACATCATTTCAGACACACCCAAAAGTAGTAAAAACAGTAAAGTCCCTGGATGCCCTTTCCTCGGTTCCTTCTCTTTATTGCTTTTTAGGAAAGGTGCATTTTGTAGGCTTCTAAAGCACCACTTTTATTCCTTTGCTACCTTTCTCTGGATGGAGGGATGTGCACCTGAAGACAGACATGCGCAAGCAGATGTGTGTTTAGATCCACATCATCTGAGCTGAGGGTATCGAGATTCTTCCGGCCTTTGGTTGTTAGTCAGCTGAGATAGTTAGATATTACTGAGCCTGATCTTAAATACCCACTTTTCCCAGGTCCAAATCTTATGACCACTAGGAAGCTGATGCATCTTCCTTGGGTGGGTCTCTTCCCCTTCAGGAGATGACTGACCTCAATCCAGAGTAGAACTTCTGGGGACTGTTTGTAAGAGTTTTCCACTAGCTACCCATCCTGGTTCCTTTGGGAGAATCCAAAGAGATATGTGACACTCTTACGTTTGTTTCATGGACCGTCATGTCCAGTGGGAGAGACGACTTCAACGTGTAAAGTCGTTCAACAACAACACAAGAAAGTAATGCCGTACAGTTTCCAAGTTAACTCTAACAATAAAAGCAAATGTTGGGTATTCCAAGAAAGGAAAGCACACTGTGGAGGAGCGGGGTTGAAGAATAATGCCTCAGTCTCAAGGATGAACAGAACTGAGATAGAGAGAGGACCTTGCAAGGGCCCTGGGCCAAAGGCATGGAGTCTACATGTTTAGGAGATATTGATTGAAAAGTGAAATGAAAATTGAGTGTGGAAGCAAAACACCCTGGAACATGGGACTGAAGTAAGATGGTGATGGCTTCTGATGTCAGGCAAAGGGACTGGAATTTGTTCAACATCTTCTCATCAAAACCATGTTAACAGGAAATACCTTGATGACCACGAAATTGGTGATCTGTGAGCAGGGAACCTTAGCATCTCTCTCACTGACCGTCTTCCTGCTCTCGGCTTTCATGTAAACATTAGTGTCTCAGTGTTTTGGTTTTCTGTTTGGTTATTTGGTTGGTCTTGGTTTTGCTTCTTTTGAGTCCAAGTCTCCTGTAGTTCAGACTGGCCTTAACCTTGATCTATAACTAGGAAGACCTCAAACTTCTGATAGCTTTACCTCTAATTCCTGCGTGTTTACATTACAAGTACGCACTCTCAAAGTCCAGCTTGTCTCTGGATTTTGTATAGCAGTATGAATATACAGCCTCAAGGGTTGATGAGCTGGAGATATATCTCATGCAAGAAACCCAGGGTCCAATCCACCATTCCACATTAAGCAAACATGGTGGTATACACCTGCAATCCCAGCTCCAGGAGCAAGAGACAAGAGGTTCAAGGTCATTCTCAACTGCAGAACAAGTTGGAAGCCAGTGTGGGTTACATGAGATCCTGCCCTCCAAGAAGGAGGAGGAGGAGGAGGAAAAAAGAAGGAGAAGGAGGAAGACAAAGAAGAGTGAGGGAAATGAAGAAGGAAGAAAGCGCTTGTAGCGGTTTGTGGGGCAGGTGTTTGCAATCTCTGTATGCGGGAATCATTGTGAGTTTGACACTGGGCGACAGGGTGAGACCTTACCTCAAGACAAAGACACACATCTTTTACTCTTATTCTGTTCTCTGTGGTCCCAGAGAGTAACACTTATATCTCCTCTAGAAAAGTACTGGGGCCTTCATGGGGCTGGGTGGTGGGTGCATGATGCTTTGGAGGTAACCTAGGAGTGAGTTAGAATGTTTTGCTTTTAACACTTGATAGAGAAACACAGGGAAACAAACAGAAGGCACAGGGAAGAGAGATTAGACAGGGCAAAGTGTCTAACAGTTACTGTGTGTGAGGGCAGGTGGGGAAGGCAGAAGGGGCACCAAAAGTGAGGGAAGGAGACCTAACAGTGTTCTATATGCTGAGCTTGTTTCCTTTCGAGACAGGGTCTTGTTACATAGTCCTGGCTGTTTTGAAATGTGTTATAATATGTTATATAATGCGGGGTGACCTTAAACTCATGAATATCTTCCTTTCTTTGCCTCCCATGTGCTGGGATGGTGGACATCGGTCACCACACTTGGCTTTCTGTGTGCTAAGATAAATGGCAGCCATCTATGTGCTCCACGGTATCACATTACAGTGAGGAGGCCGGGGTTGGGGAAGGAAACCAATTGTACTGCACGCCATGGGTAGTAAACAATTAAGCCAAGTTATAAAGTCAGAAGAGCCAAACCGTCTTAGACCTCGCTGCCTTTGGTTTGGACCTGACAAACCGGGGGAGTTGAGCAAGTCACCTTGTCAGGCTAAAACTAAATGACCCAATTACTTTGAGAGATGGTAACGTTGAAGGAAGATTATCATTATCAGTCCATCTGTCATCTAGATTCCTGTTTTTTTTGTTAAATTAATAATTCAGAGTTGAGGGTGTAACTAAATGGCAAAGCATATGCCTACTAAAAACAAAACAAAACAAACAAAACAAAATAAAAAACTCTCAGCAAATCCACTGGGTACCTAGTATAGGCCAAGCACTAAAACTCAATGATGACCGAAGAACAGTTGTCCTTGCTCTGAAGAGTGTGGTGTGAATTAAGGGAGATGATATAAAACACCAGTCCATGAAATCAGAGCAGGACCCTGAGTGGAGTCAAGGAGAAAGTCTGGGAGATAAGCCTGTGAATTCCTCTCCATCCACAGAAGTCACCAGATGAACCGAGCTGAGTGCACACATGCACATCCGGAAGGTCACACAGGAAGAGGCAGCCTGACCCCAGCAGCTTTCTTTTGTGGGTCCCCTGCTAGCAGCACTGTACACCCCACCCAACAGGATAAAGTGTACAGGCTGGAATACAAGACTGAGCAAGGCTGTGTGTGCCATATACAGGGCTCCTGTGCACTGTGGTGCCAGCAAACAACTTATTCCTTTGGGTGCCACTAATGGTCAGCCTGTCAACCGTAGTGCTAACCGCTCAGCTAAAGTTTGCCCAAAGCCTTCCTTCAATTTGTTGCGGAGGAAATAGTTGTATGGGGTTTTGAGAGTCCTGGATTTTTACTGGGTTGATAAAGATTCCTCATACAAAATATTTGAGGTTATCCTCGTCAATCCATTCCATAAAGCCAGTTGGAAGAAATCCCGAAACCCAGTGGGTCACCAAACCCATGCACAAACAGAGAGGTGTGGGCTTAAACCAACAAGCTGCAAGAACCGGAAAGAGGCCATGAGTTGCACACACTGTTGGTGACTCTCACCGTGCCATGCAGCTTGGAGAAGGCACAATACTTCCAAGCTCCACTGTTACTGCTAACATAGTGATGCTTGTGAAATTCATAGCTCACAAGCAGTTTAGGTTGACTGAAAAAAGGAATGTCTACAAACTGAGGGGCAGAGGGCCACAGGGGAAAGACAAAGACCTCTGATAGCGTCCCATACCGCTGGGAACTATGGACCACATCCCTACCACGTGGTACTGAGGATGCCACTCAGAGCGTTGCACATGCTGGACTCTTGTGCCGCAGCTGTGATAGCTGCAGCAACAATGTATCATCTTTCAGTGCCTCTGCAGATCCATCTGGGTCTTATCCTCGCTGATGAGGTTCCGACTCCAGAGGATGAGTGTGGGGATGGAGCTGTGGGCAGCCGGGAAGGGTTCTGGGTTGGAGGCCGCAGGTTCGGCAGCTGTGATGGGCCTCTTGAGTCATTGCACCTTCCTGGCCTCGGCCTAGCAGCGCCATGGAGAAGGCGCCTGCTGCAGTGTCTAACACATACGGGACTCGGTAAATATTTGCTCTAACCGAAGCTGAAGTGGAGTGCGTAGAATTCCATTCTGTGCAGTAAACAGAGCCAATTTCTGTCTCATTTCCTTTTTCTACTCAAACAAGGTTATCTTTATATATTCTTTCCTCTCTCACAAAGATGCTTCTCAACCTGGCTATTCAGTGTGTTTCTTTTTATGGCTGGACAGTAAGAGGCCCCAGTTGGCCTTCAAGGTTTGGCCAGGGTGACTTTAATGGAGGCTGTGCCTGAGGCTAAGTAATGAAGTGTTCTCCTCACCCTGGGAGAGAAAGTGGCTGTTTTCTTCCTGAAGGGTCAGGCCTAGGACGAGGTAAGAGTGTTCTGGATCCTGTTCTGTCATCACCTCCCACCTGTGGGGTCAGCTGAAGAGGCAGGGACTTAGTGGTGGCTGAAACATTCTTGGAGGATGTTTGTTCACGAAGAAAAGATCTTAACACTGCTGCCTCTGCAGCACCGAGGATTCAAGGTCTGCCCCTCTACTCTTGGGTCTTTGAGGGAGGCATGGGCGACTCGAGGAGCTGATTCACAGCCAGAGCCCTTGCAATTTGTTCCTCCTCCTTCTCTGGGAGCAGTGTGCTTGGGGCTTTCCAGCGTTCTCATCCTTCCCCTTTTAGCTCTCATGGAACTGAAAATGTACCCCGTAGTCCAAAGTGCATCTGTTAGTCTTCATCATCAGCACAACTGGGTTGGAATCGCTATGGAAATGCCTGGGGAGGGGGCTGTTTATGAGGGTCTTTCCCAAAAGGTTAACCTGAAGACTCACCTTGAACGCGGGTGTCACCATCTAATAAACTGGGGCCCCAGGTTGAATAAAGAGGGGAAAGCCAGCTGAGTACCAGTGTTCTCTTTCTGCTTCTGATGAGCTGACTCATGCTCCTTCCAATGTAGCATGCTTCCCCTCAGCGCCATGATGGAATCTACCCTCCATCTCTCTGCCAGAGCAAACCTTCGCTGTTTTTGGCAGGTGTTGCATCACAGCGGTGAGAAAGGTATCTAATCCCGTGGTTCTCAACCTGTGGGTTGCGGCCCCTTGGGGTCAAATGACCTTTTCACTGGGGTGGCATATCAGATATCCTGCATATCAGATATTTATATTACAACTCGTAACAGTAGCAAAATTATAGTTATGAAGTAACAATGAAAATAATTTTATGGTAGGGGGTCACCACACCATGAGGAACTATACTAAAGGGTTGTCACATTAGAAAGATTGAGAACCACTTTGTCCCTAACCTGAGCACAATCCTTAACCCCTTTCTGCCTGTGTGATTTCATAGTTGCCTTTCTCACTTGACTGTTGAGAAGATTGCTAGAGTATAGAAGGAAGGGTCCCAATGCGAAGCATTTTGGTGCTCAGATTGGTTAGCTCCCTTCTCTCTTCCTCTTAAGAAGTACCCACAGTCTGTGTCCCTCTGCAGCTCCTACTAGCTGAGGGTCCTTTCAGGTCTCAGAAAAGAGGATGGCACCTTCTTTTGCAAACAAGTACAGTCTGGTGATCGCCTAAGAAATACACAGCAAAAGGGATAGAAAAAAATATTCCTGAACAGGGCATGGTGGTGCACATGTAATCCCAGGTGGCTCATGAATTCAAGGCTAACCTTGGCTACAGAGAGACACACACTCTTAAAAATAAGCAATTAAGTCCTGGAGAGCTGACTCAGAGGTTAAGAGCACTCACTGGCTGCTCTTCCAGAGAACCCAGGTTCAATTCGCAGCACCCACATGGCAGCTCACAACTGTCTGTAACTCCAGTTCCAGAGGGTCCAATGCCTTCACACAGACATGCGTACAGGCAAAACGCCATTGCATAGGAAATAAGAAATAAAATAAAATAAAATAAAAAGTGTTTTAAAAGAGTATCCCTGTATTGTTTCCTTTCTTCTCATTGTTCTCCATCTTGGAGTCGACAGTAAAGGAAAAGGAGGGTTCATAGGATTCATTCTAGTTGATCACGCTCAGAATTGCCCCCAGGACATACACGGGAGCGCTAAGATCAAACACCAGGGCTCAGATTCCGAAGGTGACAGGAGCATCAGAGAGATCTGACCTAAGGCACTTATTTCACAGTGAAGGACAGCTGTAGCTCAGAGGGGACATCTGCGAAGAACCTTCCTCTGACTCCTAATCGCATGCTCTTGCCACTGTCCCCCCCAAACTGAGCTGCTGTGGTTTCTGAGTGGCAGCTTTTCCAAGGCAAAGGCCACCTGGAGGGTGAGCAGATCCATGCCCACCTTCATTCTGTAACCGAACCGTGACCCATTTGAGTTTTCTCCCCTAAGAATCCAACAAATCATTTCCCTCGGCTGCTGTGTAGGCACCTGGCAGAGTACAGAAATGACCAAACCGGAAGACAGAAAGGTCTTTATCTTCCCAGCTAGGTTCCTGCCAGCCTGAGGGCCTGAAAAATGAGCTCCGGCCTGAGTCCACAGTCGCTCCATGGCTATGCAGCTGTTCAGCCGGATGGCCCTGGGAGTGCCTTTCAATCCAGCTTGCTCATCTTGTAGCTGGAGAGTCACCCAAGGGAAGTTCTAGCTCAGGATTCGGCTCCAGTTGGAGGCGCAGGCAAGTCTGCCACCAAGCTGTCTAGTTGTGAGTCCTTTTCTCTTCCTAGAGTGTGGACAGATAGCTCACAGAATGGCTTCTCCTCTGCTCAGTGGACCAGAAATGAGAATAGAAAACTAGATGGTGGCCGCTGGCTGAGAAAGGTGTGATAGGGCTGACAGGAAAGCTGGGATTTTTTTTCTCTCTCTCTCCAGGTATTGAATGAGGCTTAATTGAAACCATCTCATGAGACTGGGGAGGGCACAGCACACACAGAGCCCGGGCAAGTCTTGGGGTCCAGTCTGTGAGAAGCTTACCGTTTGTGGCTGAGATGCTCTGAGCTGTCAGCAGCTGCTTGCAGCTGCTCATCGACAAGACTGATGTGTGCAGTGGCCAAGCCCAGGAGACAGGAGATGGGGAGGAACGTTTCCCAACCCCCGCAAGCAGAGAGACTTGTGACTCAGAACCAGGCCCTTGCATCTTCCCCAGCCATACCATTCCTAGGAGGTGGGGGAAGGTAAATGACAGCTGTGGCCAAAACCAACAGTGTTCAACAGACAGCCAATGGCGGAGGGTGGATGTCAGCCAACCAAAATGGGCCCTCCCAGACATCACCCTTACTGAGCCAGCTTGAACAAACTATGAATCGCTGAGGCTCACTTACCTATCTGAAGAAAGCAAGGAAGTTATTGCCTTGTAAACCGCGGTTCTTCATGAAAGTGAGAAGAATACGACCAGGCGTCCACACTGTGGGTTTGGCAGAACCTAACTGGAGGCCACCATTCTTTCCTGTGTTACTCAGCTGCAGCAGAGAATCACTCAGCTCCCAAGAAGCATTTGGTGTAGACCTGTGCTAGACACAGAAGATAAAGAGAGGAAACTGAGCCTGCGTTTTCTCTTCCTACCCAGGGGAAGCACAAAGAGACATTGATACACACTGTTTACTGGCTGTGGCAGGACTTGAACTAGGCAACATTGGGGGAGCTTCCAGTGTCATTTTTTTTTTTTTTGAGATGGTTGAAAAAGTCAGTAGACTCTTTATTGCTTCTGGGATGTAGGGCTCAGGAGATCTTGGTGGGTCGGGTCCGTTTCCTCTTCACCACCATGGGCTTCTGGCTTCGTAGGATGGCACTGGTCCTGCAGATGGCCGCCATATGCACATCAGGCGGTACTTGTTCTTTCGGATCATGTGCCTGATGCTGCTCAGGATGGCCCGTGCATTCTTATGTAAGAAGTAGCTAGTTTGCGCTGACGGGATCTGCATTTCATGACCACCACGACCCCTTTGCCGTAGGCCGCGGGCTCCACTCCCACTGTCTTGCAGTGAATCAGCCCGTTGTAGCAGAAGGAGTTGCGGGCCTTCAGAGTATTGGGTTTGGTGCTGTACGTCTGCTTATTCCTCTTGATCAGGAAACTGGAGCAGTTCCGAACGACCATCCATGGCAGATGCGCAGACACGGTGGCGCCTCCTCTCCTGTGGAGGACGGAGACAGAAAGAGCCCAGTCTCATCTTAATAGCCAGAGCCTCCCCACTATTCCAAACCACATTACGGGAATTTATTTATTTATTTTAAGATTTATTTATTTAGCTGGATGGTGGTGGCACACACCTTTAATCCCAACACTCAGGAGGCAGAAGCAGGTGACTCTCTGTGAGTTCGAGGCCAGCCTGGTCTACAAGAGCTAGTTCCAGGACAGGCTCTAAAGCTACAGCGAAACCTTCTCTTGAAAAAAATTAAAAAAAAAAGATTTTTGTATTTATTATATATACAGTGTCCTGGCTGCGTGTTTGCCTGGCCAGAGGAGGGCACCAGATCTCTTTATGGATGACTGTGAGCCACCATGTGGTTGCTGGGAACTGAACTCAGGGCCTCTGGAAGAGCAGCCATGGTCTTCTAAACAATCTCTCCAGCCCCCATTATGGGAGTTTAAATGTTCCGGTCAGGTAGTGCAATTACAGCTCTGTAGATAATCAGATGTAGTTACATCTTAGGCTCCTAAAGCCCTTTCTTCTGATGTATTTTAAAGATCTAATCTGGCCGGGTGGTGGCGGCCCACGCCTTTAATCCCAACACTCGGGAGGAAGAGGCAGGCGAATCTCTGTGAGTTGGAGGCCAGCCTGGTCTACAAGAGCTAGTTCCAGGACAGGCTCCAAAGCTACAGAGAAACCCTGTCTCGAAAAAACAAACAAACAAACAAACAAACAAACAAATCAAATCAAATAAAGATCTAATCTAGATTGTCCCTCTGAAACTAAGGAAGAAGGACGCCCCACATACTTTGTTCATTCTACAGCTCTACGATTGTTTGGGAAGAGCACCTTCCCCTTCCTCTGGGAAGCTCATCCCACCCATGACTCTCTAAGTTCATCTTTACCCACACAGACTCATGGCCTACCTGTGCACACATGTGTGGTTCCCAGAAGGTACGCAGAGATGTCATCTTATCTGCTACTGCGCTGCTTCCCCTGGTAACCAGAGGTTCCTTGAGAGATTTCTGGATGAACCCAGCCCTGCTGGTCAAGAGGCTTCATTAAGACCATTTTCTAAGCCGGCGGTGGTGGTGCATGCCTTTATTCCCAGCACTTGGGAGGCCAAGGCAGGTGGGTCTCTGAGAGTTTGAGGCCATTCTGGTCTACAAAGTGAGTTTCAGGACAGCCAGGGCTACACAGAGAAACCCTGTCTCAAAATGACAAAACAAAACAAAAAATCCATTTTTCTAGACCCTATGAATAAGCCAACCTGAATAACTATGTATTTAAAAATTCATTTATCTGCATTCCTATAAAGACCACACACACACACACACACACACACACACACACACACAGAGAGAGAGAGAGAGAGAGAGAGAGAGAGAGAGAGAGAATAACAGGCATTGGCATAATTGAGACCCTTGTGTAGTATTGGTGAGAATGCAAAATGGTATGGTCATTATGGAAGAAAATGCTGGATTTCCTTTAAAAATTGAAAATGAGTTTCTGAATTTGTTCCTCCAATAATTGAAAGCAGGATCTCAAAGACATATTTCCATATCCATGTTCAAAACAGCACTACTTACAATAGCCCCAAAGCAGAAGTAATTCAAGTGTCTATCAGCTGACGAATGGATTAATAATGTGTTTATCTCTACAATGGACTGTGTGTATTTTAAATGTTCTATTACTAGTTATCGCTGCAGTGTTGGGGTTGAACCCAAGGCAGCTTGTGTGAAGGGAAACGCTCTAGTAACACTGAGCCCCACACATAACATCTTCCTAACACCTCAGGTGCATACAGAGGAACGTTATACTGCATCACAAAGGAAGACAGGTCTGAGGCAGGCGACAACATAGATGAACCTTGAAGTCATTATGCCAGAGGACATAAGCCATTCCCCAAAGTACAAGTGCTGTACGATTCCATATTTAAGAAGTACGTGGCATAGTTGTATTATTCATAGAGGCGGAAAGCAGAATGGTGACTTTGGGAGGCTGAGCTGCAGGACTTCGGGGGTTCTTGTCTTCGATGGGTACCCTTGATTGTCAACTTCGTGGGATTTAAAGCACACCTCTGGCTGTGTCTGTGAGGGCATTTGCAGAAAGGTTCAGCTGAGAAGAAAAGACCCCCCTGTGAGTGTGGGCAGCACCACCCGATGGATCAACGGAGCCGAGTACCGGTTGCCGTCTCTGCTTCCTGATTGTGACAGCGAGACCTGTTGCCTTCCAACTCTGCCTCTGTTCTTTTCTCACCACGATGGGCTGTTTCCCTTCTTAAGCCACGAACCAAAATAAACCCTTTCTCCCTTAATCTGCTTCTTGTCGGGATTTTGTTCACAGTAATGAGAAAGTAACGGATATAGTGTTTAGGAGGTACAGAGCTCCAGTTTGAAAAAAAGGAAAGTTCTGGCAAAGGGTGATCGTGACCATTGCATGCCAATATGAATGTGCTTACTGTCATTGAATTACAAGCTTGTTTAGGTTGGGGTGTAACAGTGGTGACGTGTCTGTGTGCCACAAAAAGGAAAAGTCTCTGCTGACAGTTTTGTGTATTGTACCACAATAAGAAGACAGAATCTCAGCCTGGCATGGGAAGACATAACCATGACCACAGCATGTGAGAGGTGGACGGGGGAGTACCTGGTACTCAAAAGGTCATCCTTAACTACACAGTGACTTTGTAGCCAGTTTGAGTTACACCAGATTCAATTTTAGAATTATGGCGACAGTAACAATCACACCCCTCAAATATCTCCACATTGCATTCGTTTAAAAAAAAATAACAAACAAAAAACAGAGCCCTAATTCTAACCCATCCAGATCAGATATGACATCATTAAGGTCAGGCTGGCCTCAAACTTTCTATGTGGTCAAGGATGGCATTGATCTTCTAACCCTATATGCTCTTGCCTCCTACCTCCCCAGCCTTGAGGTTACAGCCCTCTACCATCATGCCCAGTTTGTTTGATGCTGAGGTGGATCCCAGGGCTTCATGTGTGGTAGCAGGCACTCTCCAGATTGAGCTCATCCCCATCCCATGTTATGGCAGAACTGAAAGAGAGAGACACCCAGTCAGAAAAGCCAGATTCAAGCCTAATTTCTACTGCTTATTAGCGGCTCAATCTTGTTCCTACTGGATTTAATTTTCCTTGTCAATTGGCGGAGAATTATAATATCTGCTTAGATAGCTTCGCCCAGTAGATGCAAAAATCCAATTAGACAATTCATATGGACGTGCTTAGCAAACCAGAGTCCACTAGACGGGTACAGAAGATTCTTTGAGAAGATGATGAGGTTCCCTCTGGGACTTACTGTAATAGTTTCCGACAGACTCTTGCCAAGCAGCCCCTCCTATCACACCTAAGTCCCATCTTACCAAGTCTCAGTTATTCCAGATTGAAGTAACCTTCCTGCTGGGAGGTTTCCAGAGATTTAGCCAGCCCTCCATCTGGTAGGTATCAAAAGGGACAGCAGGAACCCTCAGCAAACAGTTTGGAAATACAAACTTTTGGGGCCAAGGACGGAATTCTTTTCCAGGTCTGCTTTGGTTTGCAAATTCCTGACTGTCATAGCAACCCCAAAAGCAAAGGAGGGCTGTTCAGTGTAGCCTTTGACTGCAGCCTGGCCTTGGGTCTGCTCAGGTTGGCTGTGTTGTACTCTGGGAATCACGCTATGGCTCTGGAGTTTTTCTGGCTGCTGGTTTCCTGTGCCTGGTGTCACCCACCCTCCCATCTGCTGCTCTGTTTCTCAGTGGCTTTGTCAGCTCACTCGTCCGGAGGGAGTCTCCAAAGGGGCCTCGGAGAGATGCCATTAGCTCCTCCGGTGGGCACAAGTGCTTGCTTTCATTGTGCAGATGTGCGGAGATGGCTTGGGGAGTGGGTGGCTGACAGCATTGCCATGGTAACCTAAGTCTCCTCGTGCAGTCATCGGCTGGGCTCTGCTGACCCAGTGAAACCCTGGCAACCAGTACTGTTTATCCCCTTGGGTGAGCGACCAAGACTTGCAGAAGACCTAATCAGTTTCACCATGAAGACGTTCCTGTGAAATTGAAGTGAGGGTTCCGTTAATTAACAAGTATATCGGGGAACAGTTGATAGATAAGTTTTCCCTTTTTGCAGAAGTCCTGATTCCGTGCAATGATTGCCAAGAAATTACTCTTGGAAAAAAATTCAAGATTAAAATAATAAAGGCTGCAATATTTTTCAGTTAAGGGGCATTCTTTGTTGTTATTCTTTTGTTTTGTTTTTGTTTTTTTGAGACAGAGTTTCTCTGTGTAACAGTCCTGGCTGGTCTGGAACTTGATCTGTAGACCAGGCTGACCTCAAGCTCAGAGAGCCCCCCCCCCCCCCCCCCCCCCCCGCCTCGGCCCTCGGCCTCCCAAGAGCTGGGATTAAAGATGTATGCCACCACCGCCCGACTTAAAGGGCGTGTTTTATTGCTTGTTTGTGGCAAGTCTTGTTGCTTAGCTCAGGCTGGCCTGTCACTTACCATTCTTCAGCCTTAGATTCCTGCGTAATGAGCTCATAGTCAGCGGGAGGCTATCTCAGTCTATTAACTGTGATGTAGAATGGAGCCTTGGGTGGCTTCTGTAGACCTCGGACTTTTCCTGCTCACTGCATAGGAGGGCTTCCTTCCTTTCCTCTCTCTTTTGTTTCCTCCCTCCCTTTGTTCTGTCTCCTTTCTCCTTCTCAGTTCTTTCCTCCTCTTCTTATCCATCCCTCTTTCCTTGTTACTCCTCCCCTTCCTCTTCTCCTTCCTTCCGTCTCTAGGCCCTTGTTTAGCCTCTGCCATCCCTTCTTCTTTTTTCCTTTCACCTTCCTCTCTCTTCCTGTCCACTGGACCCCCTCCCATGCCTGACTTCTTGCCTTTCCTCCTTCTCTTACCACCAAGGGCTGCATTGCTATTTGACGCCAAGGCGGCATGAAGTCATTGAGAAGCTGTGTGAACTAAGGTGGCCTGTGTTCTTGTTGTAGGAACCTGGACACCTCGCTGTCTGTCTGGCCCCTGGACTGTAAAATGAGGTCATACCATTTGTTTCCAAGAGTTCTTATGAAATTAAAGTCTATTAGAATAAAAGCATAGCACCAAATGCTGGCCGTGATTGTTTCTGCTAACAGTGTCTCTCCTCCCTCCAGGAGGCTTCACGTGAGAGCGTTTGCCACCACGTCCTCTGTCACTGCAGTTTCTCTACCGAAAGTGTGCCAGAGCAATGCCTATAATTCTAGCTCTTTTTTAAACTTCATATTTAACGTATGTGGTGTGTGTGTGTGTGTGTGTGTGTGTGTGTGTGTATGTGAAGAGTTTGCAGTGTGTTATACATGAGTATGTATGTGTGTGGTGTGGTGTATATGTGCGGTATGTGCATGTGTGATGTGGTATGTATATGGTGTGGTACGTGTGTGGCGTGTTGTGTAAATGTTGTGGTGCGGTGTACATATGGGGTATGTGCGTGTGTGATGTGGTGTGGTGCGTGTGTGTTGTGTTGTGTGAATGCTGTGGTATGGCCTGTGTATGTGTGTTTGTGTGTGGTGTGGTGTGGGTATGATGTCTTGTTTGGTGTCTTCCGTTAACATTCTCTTACTCATTCCCTTGAGACAGGGTCTCTTACGAACCTGAAGTTCACTGTTTTGGCTAGCCTTGTTAGTCACCACACTTCTAGAATCTACCTTTCTTCACCCTCCCGAGCTGTTCCAGATACATGCAGCTATGCCTAGGTCTCGCCCACTGAGCTGTCTCCCCAGACCTCCTATATTTGAGTTGTATTCACTTATTATTATTATTTATTATGTGGTGAATTGTTTTTGTAACAGGGTCTCGTAGCCAGAACTCGTCTCAAACATTGTAGGTTGCTAAGGCTGGCCTTGAACTCCTGATTCTTCCACCTCCCAAGCACTAGGTTTAGAGGTATGTATCACCTACAACTGACTTATACTTGGAATTTATGGATAGTTTATTAAGGTCTAAGATTAAAATGACCTAAAGAATATTCTCTTGAAAAAATTTTCCTAGGACATAAAAAAGAGAGAAAGGAAAGTCAAAGCCTTCTTGCACATCCACCAGGGTTGGGGGCAGTGGGGCAAACCATGCACCCACCTTCCAGCTCCCAGTCAGCCATTTCCTGGAACAAAGGTTCTTCTACCTCTGCAGGTTTCCAGTGTCCTGGATGTGTCAAGGTCACAATCTGCTGGAAGCAACTGCTTCCCACTTCACCCCTCCATTGTCCTCCTGCTTCTTGCTTCTCTCTTCTTCTCTTTTCTCCTCTTCCTCTTCCTCCTCCTCCTCCTCCTCCTCCTCCTTCTTCTTCTTCTCTCTCTCTCTCTCTCTCTCTCTCTCTCTCTCTCTCTTTCTGAGACAGGGTCTTTCTGTGTAGCCCTCCCTGGCTGTCCTGGAATTCTCTCTGAAGACTGGCCTTGAACTTGCTTCTGAGTGCTGGGATTAAAGATGTGCACCACCATCACCCGGCTACCCATTTCTTTTCTTATTTTCTTTTCTCTCTTTTTTTTGATAATTTTTATTGTACTTTTTAAAATCACCTTTTATTGTCTGGCATGTTTCTCTAAACATGTTAATTTTTATTTTATTGAAAATAGATTTTTTTCCATACAATATATTCTTAGTAAGGCTTTCCCCTCCCCCAACTTCTCACAGTTCCTCCCCACCTCCCCTCCCATCTGGATCCATCCCCTTTCTGTCTATTCTTAGAAAACAAATAAACATCTAAGGGATAATAATAGAAAGAAATAAAATAAAATAAAATAAAACCAATCGGAACAGGACAAAATGACAAACAGAGCCCAAGAACAGGCTTAAGAAACACACGTAGACACAGAGACATACACGTTTGCACCCACAGGAATCCCATAAAAACACAAAACTGGAAGCCATAATATAACGCACAAGGGACCTGTGAGATTAAAAAAGAAAAAATCCCTGCCACAACATCGTGAGCAGCGCACCTCCGAAGACGCCCGTGAGCTCGTTTTCCCTTGAACATCGACTGCTGGGCATGGGCCTACCCTTAAGAGTAGGTTGTTTCCCAGTGAGACTCCCGTGTAGAAAACTAATTTTTTTTTCACTTGTAAGTGGTTATCCACTGGAGAGAGCTTTGTGTTAGGGATGGGGGCGTGCCCATTTCTCCTCTCAGCTCTAGGACCTCATCTGGTGCAGACATGGGTAGACACTGTGTATGTGCCTCAGTCTCTGTGTGTATGTGCCTCCGTCTCTGTGTTCACACGTGTGTGTATGTGCCTCCATCTCTGTGTTCGCACGTGTGTGCTGTCGGCCCTGTTGTGTCTAGAAGGCCTTGATTCCTTGACATCCTCCGGTCTCCTTATCTCCTCTTCCCACCTCCTTTTTCTGCAGTTTCTGAGCCCTGAGGGGAGGGATTTGATCACATTTAGGGATGAGTAATCCAAGGTCTCTCACTCTCTGCACAATGTCTGGCTGTGGGTCTCTCTACATCCGTCTGCTACAGGATGGAACGCTCTGAGGATGGCTGAGCAAGGCACTGATCTATGAGTAGAGTAGAATGTCGTTAGGAGTCATTTGTTGCTACCTTCCTTTGACAAACCATTTGCTTTTCCCAGAGATCCCTGGCCTATCTAGTCTCAGGTTCTTGGCTACCCAAGGAGTGCTGGATATGGGTCCCACTCATAGAGTGTGTCTTGAATCCAATCAAATACTGGCTGGGTACTCCCACACCCATCTCTTCTTAATTCCATAAGTTCTACATCAGACAGGTCCTTCTACATAGGAAATTGTCAACTGTAGCAAGACTGGCATGGAATAATTTCTCTTCTGCTCCTTCTGCTTCTTGTTTTCCTCTCTGTTTTTCTTCCTGTCTTTCAGTTTTTATCTGCCCTGCCATTTCATCTAATTTCTCTGGACAGCTGTCACTAGGGCAGAGATCAACGCCAAGCCAACATTTCCTTCAACTTGCTCTGCTCATCAGCCTTAAAATGCCAGAGACATCATTATCCTCCAGACTTCCCTGGGAGAATATGTCACAAAGGGGAGCTTCATCTGGATCTTCCTCGCTGCATGTAAGCTTGAAGACAGTCTAGACAGTAACCTTTATTTTTTTTTTCTGGCCTCCGAAGCCACGGTGGCATTGAAGGTAGGTGGATTTTCTGATAGACCTATGAAGGAGTTGGGACTTCAATGTCTGCAGCTCGTCACTCTGCTCCTTGAGGCAATCTATCATTGTGGCCCACAGTGCTGTCCATGGATCTGCAGCCTATACTATGGCCACACCAGCTGCAGGATGGCCCAGAGCGCTGGCCCTTGCTGGAGACTGCTCTCACCTATGTATGATATTTAAAGTTACTGTGGAGGTGTCAATAAACTCTGGAGACCTTGGCTATGTCAGCATCGCTTCTGCAGTGGTAGGATCATACACGAGGGCTGGGGGCTCCCAGAGCTTGAGGGGACCGAAGAGCCCAGGATAGTGGTAACTTAAATTTACTTAAAGTGAGAGTGGAGGTATTTCTGTATTTAATAATGAGTATAATTGGAGCAAAGGAATAGCTGCATACACACCTTCCTTTCCTTCATATAATCTATTGCTTCATTTATTTAGTTCACTAACACTTGAATTTGAAAGCAGCTTCTTGGTCCAAAGTGTTGGGCTAGAAGATCTAAAGTAGAGTAAGAAAGACAGCCCAAATCACTCATGGTCTAATAGAGAATCTGATACCGATAAGTAGCCTTAGCAGGAAGGGCACATAAGAAACATCCCAAGAAAAGTACACTCAGGATGTAAATGTGGCTCACAGGATGAAATGCTTGCCTTGCCTGCATGAAGAGCACACATACACACTTGCACACTCACATACACAGCACTCAACAACAACGACAGCAGCAATAAACCTAGCAGAACTGAAAGGAATCAAGAGAGGGAGGGAGGAAAGAAAGAAAGAAAGGAAAGAAGAAAAAAAGGAAGGTACTCGGGTCAGGAGTGTGATGTCACATCTGACTAGAGTCTTCTTCATGGAGAAGGTCACTTAAGAAGGGGCCCTAAAGGATGGGGCCAATTTTAGCACAAGAATGAGAAGTGGTAGATATCCAGAGACAAGAAATGGCAAGGACAGAGGCTGACGAGATATAGGAGTGGAAGGGATTTTTAAAGACTGAGTGGTAATGTTTGGGAGCTCATAAACAACAGGTGGATTGGAACCCAATAGAGTGAGTTTGAGGAATATATGTGAGTTTTGCTCAGTGGGTAAAGGGAACTAAGTTAGTTGTTAGACCTGGGGGGGGGACCTCAGTGCTGTGGGATAATCTTATGGTGCACTGTAAGGTGTACCTAAGGTGCCTTCTGATTTTTTTTAATAAAGAGTTGAATAGCCAATAGCTAGGCAACAGAAAATAGGTGGACTTCCGGGGAAGGAGAGAACTCTGGGGAGAAGAGAGATGCCAATGAGACATGGAGGAAGTCAGATACACAGAATTAACGAGAGGTTAAAAAATATGTAAAAGAACGTAGATTAATAGAAAGGGGTAAACTTAAGCTATAAGAGCTAGTGGAACAAGCCTAAGCCAAAGGCCAAAGTTTCATGATTAATAAGGAGGCTCTGTGCCTTTATTTGGGGGCTGGCGATCCAGATAGTCTGACAAGAAAGCTTGCTACACCTCAGTGTGTAGAATGACAGGGATTTTCTCAGAATGCCAAAGTGGAGGGTGGAAGCGGAAAAGAGGATGGTGGGAGAAACAGGTGTTCTGGGTGAGAGTTAAGAAAGCGCAGCCCAGAGACTGTGCCCGCGAGGAAGAGATGCTTGGACATGCTTTTGAGGATATGTAAAGAGATTTATTAATGATTGCTCACTCAAGAGATTTGTTGATGGTGCCTTCGACTGAATACAAAGGAGAAAGTCTACTGAACGACATCATTTATTGTCTCTCTGCTTCCTGACTGCGGATGTGGTGTGACCATGTGTGTTCTTGCCACCCTGATTTCCCTGCAATGATGGATGGAAGGACTGTACCCTGCAGTGGGAAGCCAAAGGAAACCTTTCCAGTCTTCCTTCCTTTTGCCAGATTTTTTTTTTAACAGCAACCAGAAAAGTAATTAATACCTGGGATCACCAGATATCGGTAGAGATACTAGTGGGGGTGGGATTCCGGAAGAAATCTCAGTGTCTTAGTTAGGGTCTCTGTTGCTGTGGAGAGACACCATGGCCACAGCAAGTATCATAAAGGAAAATATTTCATTGGGGCTGGCTTACAGTTTTAGAGGTTTAGTCCGTTATCCTGGACATGGCAGTGTGCAGGCAGACATGGTGCTGGAGAAGGAGCTGAGGGTCCTACATCTTGATCCACAGGTAGCAGAAGAAAAAACTACATCCAGACTTGAGCTTATAAAATCTCAAAACTGGCTTCCACCAGGACACACTTCCTCTAGCAAGGCCACACCTCCTAATATTGCCAATCCCTATGAGCCAAGCATTCACACACAAGAGTCTATGGGACCATTCCTATTCAAACCACCACAATCAGCTACATCAAATTTTAGAGCCAAAGCATTCTTCTAGCCAGGTGTAGTGATACACACCTTGAATCCTAACATCCCAGAGGCAGAGGCTAACTCTAGGCCAACAAGGGTTATACAGCAGAGACTATCTCAAAACAAATAAACAAACAAAATTAAATTAAGTTGAATTAAAGACACAAAGCATTCTTCTAGGTCAGATGGTAATCTTTCAACTTGCTGAGTTTAAGCCTGAAAGGAATTCTCACCCAGGGCTCCCTGACCTGGCCCTAGGGCAGGTTTGTAACTTTCTCCCTTCCCTGGTCCCTAGTCATTGTATTTGAGGTAGGGCCTGGGAATTTCTGCTGTTGCATTTTTGTTTTCTGTCCCATTCAGGTTCTCAGATGTTCAGAGGTGCACAGTACTGTCACCTGCTTAGAATTGCTCCGGTTGCTGCTATAAGGCAGATGAGATCCTAGTTTTCTTTTTTCTGAAATCAGAAAAGAGACAGCAATGTAAAGAGCTGATCCCAGACTAGCGAGTTAGCTCAGACGGGAAGACAGAGTCTGGCCACAGACCCTTCCCCGGTTAGGCCAGAGCAAATCCCGCTGTCTCTACATTACACCAACTGCTTCTGAGCTACGCTCCAGCTAGGCCTCTTTTGATGGAAACCATAAACTCAAAAGGGCAAGAATCTGTTTGGAATCTTGGATGTGTACACAAACTATAGACAGTATGGTGTACCAGGACCCCAGGTTCTCACCATCCTACTTTGACTCATTAGCTGCATCCGTCTGGTTCTTGTTTGCTTCATCTGCCTGGCTTCCCCTCACCAGTCCCCATCATTCACAGCAAAAGATGATCAATCCATCCCTGCCCCATGATCTTTTCATACTCTCGTAGCCCCTTAGCCAGTAAAAAGACAAGTTCCAGAGATGGGACGGGCTCCAGGGAGACCCCGCCCCCGCTTCCCATATTGAACATAAAGGGCAGGGCTCTTCAAGCTGCTGCTGAGTGCACAGGTATTGCTATGTAAAATCAGTCTGTTTAAATCAGTTCAGAACATATGGTCTCCCTGCACCTGCTTCCTGAGAACTGGGATTACTGGCACCCCACCATCCCTAGTTTGGTCACTAAGTTTTTGAGGTACACATACAAACTCTAACCGAGGGCAGTGCACAGAGAGCCAGTCCCTAGATCTGTAGAGAAGGGAAGGACGTCATGCTGGCTCAGTAGAGCACACCCTACCTTCAACAGTCTCTCATGTGTCTCAAGAGGCGCAGTACAGTAGGGGAGAGCTATTCCCCAGCCTTGGAACCTCTGAGCCTGGAGAGTCTTTAGGTCACAAGTTCCCAAGTCTGCTCTTTGCTCTTGAATCCTGCCTTCTAGCCATCTATTTGTTTTGAACCCACCCTCCAGTGCACTGCCCCGCCCCCCAGCGGCTCCACTTCCCCACCCAATCATGGATCAGAAACACAAGACTGGCAAAAGAATTTGTTATGGAAAAAAATGAATCCCCCTAGGCCAGTTAGTCCTGTGAGAGGCAAGCCGGGGTCAGGCTGAAGGCACTTGGTGGGCAAGCACATGAGAAAACTGCAGGGAAGACTAGGAATGACATTTCTATGCAGGGAATGTCCTCTTGTGGTCCCTGTCCCCCAGAGCCGTGTTCTTGAAGTCATAAGAGGGCATCTGTGGAGTGCCGGATCTTCTGTGTGGTGGCCTTTATCATCAAGATGGCAGAAGTAATATTCAACCGACGTGCTAAACTTGCAATGCTTTTGATTTTTGTATATTTAATGAAGCCAGTGGGTTATGGGAACCACAGGAAAAATATGGAATGTCCTGATGGAATTCCGTTTACCTAAGAATCTGTTCTTTCATTTGAGAGAGGAATCATTACTTTGGATGTGATAAAGATGCATGTTTTATGGATTTATAAAGATAAACACGAGAGTTTTAAAAACCGTCCTAAAGGCAATGGTTTAGTTTCTTCCTACAGCCGTTTGGGGTGTCAGGTGAGATCTGACGGGTGATATCGCGATGGTCCATGGGGCAGGTGAAACGCTGATGCTTTTGAAGCCTCTTCTCACAGGGCTTGTCAGCTCTGAGATCCGACAGCCTGTGAAGTCAGCAGTTCTCTGCTCTCTTGAGATGAGCTCACCTTTTCTTCTCTTCAGGCCTTTGTCCAAACTGTCATTTCTGCCTAGGACAATGTCCTACCTCCTGACAAACACATTGGACATCTTCTTCTCATGATGCAACTCAAGGTCATTTCCCCAGGAAGTTTCCTCTGAGAAAGGAAACCAATTCTCACAGAGAAAGTGGACGCAGAGGGTGATGGGGGGAGAGGTTCACTTGGGAAGTAGAGGCAGGTAGATCAGAGGTTCAAGGTCATCCTTGGCTGTGTAGCAAATTCAAGGTTAGCCTGGGCTATGCAGGATCCTGTCTCATAACCACTTCTTCTGTGAGAGAGAGAGAGAGAGAGAGAGAGAGAGTGAGAGAGAGAGAGAGAGGCCGAGAGACACAGAGAGAGGAAAGGAGGGAGAGAGGAACAGAGAGTTAGTCTGACTTTCAGAAATCAATCTACACTGCAATACTAAATAGCTGCACAGTTTTGTGTAGGACTGAACAATGTATAAAGTTGTCAGACACACCTCTTATGAAGTAATCATTACAACCTCATGAACTAAGTAGAGCAAGGGTTGTTTATAATTCTCATCTACAAACCAGGTGATGTAACTTTATAGAGTTTAAATAACTTCTAACACACAAAGAGGAAGTGGTTCTTCCATCTGTAAAATACAGTTTTCCAAGACTTGGAAAGGAAGTCGGAGGAAGAGCAGTGTTCTCTCACTGTCATACCCAAACCCTTCTCTAAAACTCTTCTAAAGAGTCGGTGATAGAGCTCAGCTGATAAGGGCACCTGCCCCCAAGCCTGATAACATGAGTTTGATCTCAGTACCCACATGGTGGAAGGAGAGAACCAATTCCTGCAGGTTGTCCTCTGACCTCCACATTTGTGCCCTGGCATGTGATCCCCCTCCCCAAACATCAGGTATTGTGAGAGCCTGTGATCTCAGTGCTGGAGAGGCAGACAAAAGGATCCCCAGCTTTCTGGCCAGCTAGTCTAGCTTACTTGGCAAGTTCCAGACCAGTGAGAAACAGTCTCAAAAATCCAAGTCAAAGCAAACAAAGAAAGTATACAGCTCAGGCCTAGCGGTACCCCATGCTCTTTAATCCCAGTACCTGGGAGGCAAAGGCAGGTGGATCTCAGTAAACTCCAAGCTACCTGAGTCTGCATAGTGAGTCTCTATTTCAAAAACAAAACAAACACGTAAACCAAAACCAAAATAAAAGGGGTCTTGAACTTCTGATTCTCTTGCCTCCAATTCCCAAATACTGGGATTACAGATATATGCCACCATACCTGGCCCTAAATGGGACTGTAAAAGAATTCTTCTGAGTTTCAATGGCAAATTATAGTCCCATGTTCCGTATATAAACATATACTTAGTATCTCAGAAAGTGAGTACCCTCATTATAAGTATTCCTTTTCAATTTGTCCTGTGTGTGTGTGTGTGTGTGTGTGTGTGTGTGCTCGCGAAGGCAGACACATGCATTCCATGGTGTATGTTTGGAGGTCAGAGGACAACTTTTGGGAGAGAGTTCTCTCCTTCCACTGTGGGTGGATTCTGGGAACTAAGCGCAGATGGCTGACTTGTCAATGTATTTATGTGCTGAGGAATTTCAACAGCCATTATATTTATTTTGAAACGTTTCTAGACTATTCATACTCTGTAATCGGCTTGATGAGTTAAAAACTCAATGTTAGGGCCGTGCAGTGGTGGCACATGCCTTTAATCCCAGTATTTGGGAGAAGGACCTCTGTGAGTTTGAGGCCAGTCTGGTCTACAGAGTGAGTTCCAGGACAGGCTCCAAAGCTACACAGAGAAACCCTGTCTTGGAAAACAAAACAAACAAAAAGTCAATGTTGGTATTTCCTTGGGAGGGTTTTAGATGTATACATGTACTGAGGAACAGATTTCTTAATAAGCCACTGTTTCTATAGTACGTTCTTCCATCATGGGAAGATTTTCATTCCTAACCACGCATGCGGTAGCTGAGTACTCTTAACCCTCTTATTAACATTCTACCTGAGCCTTAAGTAGTTAGCTTGGCAAGAATTTGTATTCTCTGAACGTCCCACTTTGCACGATTAGCCAATCACAATAGTTTGTGAAGTCACGCACCCACCCATGGGATGCAATGCAGTCCCCCTCCCTCAGCAGAGAGAAAAGACAGAAGGTGTTGGCCCTGGTGTGCTTGCTAGCTCTGTTTGAATCTTGGCATACTCTTTTGGCAAGAAGAATTACCTAGCTGAGCTACTTCCACTTCGTGGGCTCCTGTGTGGACACTGAGATAATTCACTGTTTCTAACATACGCACCTGAGATAGCTAGGGGCTAACAAGTGGCCATCCTGTGCCTTCTTGGGGTGAGATAGCTAGGGGTTAACAAGTAGCCGTCCTGTGCCTTCTTGGGGTTTGGGGCTTATTGTGAGATATCAAGGGAATTATTCAAACTCTGCTCTGGGTGTTTTTGTGACAGTTTCCAGAGATGATGAAATCACAGGACTGTGACTTAATGAACGGACTGATCCCTTGATGGAGTCATGATATAATGGCGTAATTGGAGTGGTTCTTCAGTGTTCCCTTTCCCTTGCTTCCCGTCCCACTCCCACGCCACCATCCCCTCCCCACCGTGACGAGCTAACACACCTATGAAACAGAGGCTAAGCGAATCCCCCTGTTCATGCTCTCTTGGATATTGTGTGCACAGAGATGAGGAAGGCGACGTACACAGGTCTGCAGGTCCCTGGCAGTTGGAACTTGGGTACCACGGAGGAGCTGGTTTTATTTATCTTTCCCTGGTGTAATAGATCATTACTGATTTGAGGGAGATGGGGGCTTATTGAAAAGTTTGCTTTTAATGCCAAGGTTTCAAACAACCCACTGAGACCCACTCTGGAAGGGAAGCAGAGGGGAGTCATCTCTTCTTTCTTTCAAAATCTGAAAATAATTCTCTTAGGAGTGACCAAGCAAGGAAGGTCATCCTTGACTAATGAGGTTTGCAGCCTAAATGTGGGGAGAGACTGAACAGCGCAAGAAGGAAGACGCCTTCAGCAGCATGGTGAAGCTCCTTGAAAGTTAGACAGTAAAGTGTCTTTTTGTGGTTGGTTTTGCTTGTTGTTTATTTTTGTTCTGTTTTGTTTCTGTTGCTGGAAATTGCACCTAGGGACTCATGCATGGCAGGCAAGCAGGCTGTCACTGAACCCTCCTTTCCTCTTTCTTGAAAGAAATGTTTTTACTCTTTTGAAGAAGAGACACATTTAAATTGCTCAGATTAATCTTTTACTCACTGTAGCCCAGGCAGGACTTTAATATGTGACCCTTTTCTTTCAGCCTCCTGCATGGCTGAGGTTCCAGGCCTGAGCCACCATGTCTAACTAGCAGGAATGGTTTGCAGTGTCGATGCAGAAAACCGCAGTTCTCACCTGAGGAGAATAAGAGAATCTATTCTGAAGCCATGTTGTGTGACTGTGATCCGGGTTTACAGAACGAAAAACGTCACAAATCGAGACACATTTAAAATGTATTGGTGATTACATCGGGGGGGGGGAAGAGAGGGAGAGAGGGGGGAGAGACAGAGAGAGAACACAGATAGATGGCAGTTTATTTTTGTCCCTGTTGTGAACTAAAATTGCTGGAAGGGACTGTGTCTACAAAGACTGATTGATTAAAACTGTAGTGAGAGCCGGGCGAGGGTGGTGTGGTGCTGTGGCTCAGGTCTTTAATACCAGCACTCAGGAGGCAGAGGCAGTTGGATCTCTGTTAGTTCAAGGCCAACCTGGTCTACAGAGTGAGTTCCTGGACAGCCAGAGACACAGAGAAACCTGTCTCAAAAACCAACCAAGCAAACAAAAACCAAAACAAACAAACAAAAAAACCTGCAGTGAGACTCTGAGGTTGGAATGTTGCAGATCCAGAGGCTAATCTAGGGTTAGCTTTAGCCCCTTGGATGCCAGCCACTCCTTGCCTGCTTCTGTGTTATAAGGAACCAACCCCCGTGACTGTTAGGTAAAATCCTTTTGGAACCTATTAGCTAGGCAGAACCCCACCTCTCCACCATTACTCTAAGGTTCTAGGAAAGACTTGTGTCAATATTAAGGCCTCAGTTTTGCATCATCTGTATTGGGTGAGAATCATTCATTCATTCGTTCGTTCGTTCATTCATTCACAGACTCATATAACTGGGCTGGACACAAATTGGCTAGCAATTGAGACAGTCCCTAAGCCTCTGACCTCCCGTCTCCATCTATGGGGTGCTGGAGAACGAACCCGGGTCTTTGCATGTGTTAGTTAAGCGCTCTACCAACTGAGCTACCACTCCTGTTAGGCTGGAATTTAGAAGTGTTAAAAAGACATAGAAGCATTTGACCTGAGCCCGCAGAATGGCTTCTCTCTGGCGATGTTTAACACCTCAGAAGGAGAACACATAGGCTCATTGGGATTGCTGGGAGTGGGTACAGCAGTCTTGACACTTTTTTTTTCCAGACAAGATAACACTTTAATTTGAGCCTCTTTCTCACCAGGAAGGTGGGGATTTAGGGGGAGATTCTAGTGCTTCTGCTCCGCCTGTGTCCTTGCTGACTACCAACCAGCCTGACACAATGCTACTTAAGAAATGGGGCTCAAGCGGTGTTATCAGGGGTCAAGTTGAGTGGAAAGGTCTCTGTCATCTTCTCTGACCTTAAGTCTTTATTAAAAGTCTAGCTAAGAGAAAAGAAAATTAAGGCCAAGTTCAAAAGCTCAGGCACAAATCTCTTAAGTCTATGACCTGATTTTCTTCGACTAGTATTTTGTTAGACTCTAGACGAAAGATTTCTAATTCATCCTCATGGTTTTGTTATCAAAGTTGGAAGTCACAGCCTGGGTTCCCAAGTCAGGTGCAGCCACCCAACGTCAATAAGACAATTTTAACAATTCAAATTAAAAGAGAAAAGCAGAGAGAGACAGGCAATGTACTTAATGTGACCACACTGGGAAGGGAAGAGAAGCAAAAAGACCCAGTGAATGCCTGAGTCCTGACGGGAACTCAGTTTAAATAGAGGCGAAGGATACATCTAAGTGGTCCCTGTCAAGGTGTGGTCACGACCACCACTGGTCCATCGCTGTCTGGTCTTCAGTCTCATTCTGTGAGGTGGTCTGATTAGTTGTGACAACTGTGTGAAATCTCTTTCCAGGAGGCAAGAGATTTCCTGGAAATCCCCCATGGCTGGTGCCTCTCCTTTCACCCACCACTAGATTCCTTGGGGATCTCCTATTCCCTTGGGCCCACTGTTTCCCCAGTCTGATAGTTAGAGTGAGTCTCTAATGCATTTTCACTTCAGCCTGGCTGCTTACAGCTTCTTGAGACCAGTGTTGTCAGAAAAGATCATCCTAGGTAGGCCCCTGTTTTCACCACTGGGCAGGTGTTTGCCTGGGTGGACCACTCTTACCAACGGGGAAAACGTGATCCAATCTTCTGAGAATTTCTGACTTGGTTTCCCCATTTTGTCCTTTCTTTTTCGTCCCCTGGATTCATTTGTGTCTGGGCTCTGAGATATCCGAGTCATGCCTTCCTGTTTTTACTCATCTTGACCCAAATCTTAGCATGGGAAGAAAGGAGGAAGAAAGCCAGCTGGAGCAGCTGTCAGCTCAACAGAGTTGCTGGCCTAAGGACAAGGACCCTGTAGTCACAGTTTCAGCTTCTTAGAGGCCCCTGGCTGTTCTTGGAGACTGCATATGGTATGACCTATTTACTCCTGGGCTACTAAGCATCCCATCCCATCCCCTGTCCTCCATCCCTCCTCCTCAGCTCTGACCCCGGCCAATCCCAATGTGACTGGACAAGTGGCCTTGACCCCTAGAAGCCTGCCACCGCGCACTGTCAATATGTCACAGTTGCCCACAAGGTCCTGGGTGATGGGGAGACAAAGGATTAAAATATCTGCACCTTGGCCTTGAGGAAGCCTCAGTCACTTTCCTTAGAAGAGTGGACTCAAATGAGGAACCCATTCTGTGAAGGAACTTACTAAATACTCAAAGATGTCCCAAAAAGAGGAACGAAATACACCTGGTAGATGATGAAGTGGGCTACTTGAGGAAGGGCTAGAAGCCCTAGACAGACTTAGTTAACAAAAAAGTTTCCCAAAGGAGAGTTAATTACTCTGTTCTCTACATTCTCTGCCATAGAATCCTATTTTCAGTTTCAGTCTGCACACATGGTTCTAAAGAGAACTTGAATATTGTGCTATGTTGGAAAGAGTCAGGGATAAAGGAAAGAAAGGACTTGTTCTAATCCAAGCCGTCAGTTTGCATACGGCCTTCGGTGAATACCTCGTTTGTCCTATGGCACTGGTCTCCTTAGGAATTGTTCCTTAGGACATGGTTTAAAAAATACCAAAACCAAGACTGCACACACTTTTAATCTATATTGCTGTGCATAGATGTCCACATGTGTAAACATATACTTATACTAAGATATATCCTAAGATACACACGATGAAAATTTCGTAAGTTGTTATCATTCATTGAAAACCACATAAACTACTTATACGTAAGTCTTATAGAACCTTATAATATTCTTGAAAGGTGAGTGACAGCATCGTCCTCTGGTCCAGACACACCCACTAACACCATGACTATTTACAGAAGAAAACCCTGAGGTTTAGAGAGGCAAGAAAACTCAACCAAGCCCACACAGGCTGCTTCTGTCATCTAGTGACCAGCATAGTACCAGCACAGGAACGGTGGTTTCAGTGGTGATAGCAAGGCTGCCCTGTTCAAATACTTCCTTTCTCTTTTTTTATCTGGAATATTGTCTACAATTGCAATATAGGAGGCCGAGTTCCTAGAGGCGCTGGTTCTGCAGTGTGATGCTGGCTTACCTGGGGTTTGTTCCTACTTTGTCATGAGAGTCAGTGTTGAGAAAGACTTAGCAGTGGTTAGGCGAGTATGGGAACAGTCTTCTCTCAGGATGCTGCGGGAACTCCTCACACGGCATTAATTAGGAAATCCTTGCATACATCAGGCTGCAAGAATGCAAAAGCCATCTCTCAGTATAACACAGGTGACAGTACCAGTCGTGAAATGTTTTCTATAGTTTTACTTTAAAAGCATCTGTTAGGAGGTAACCCACAGGTAGAAAATACACAGCAGATCGTGCGTGCCCAGGGCCAAAGACCTGGGAATCATCTTTGGTTGGCTCAGAGGACAATTGCAGAGTATGTAAATAAGGGGAATTCTTTCACCAGCTTGATGTCTTTGTCCTGGGCCACTTTGGGATTGCTTCATCTTCCAGATTGCAGAGATATCCCTCCCCTCTCCACCTTCTTCAACCCCGACTTTGTGTCCCAGCAAAATGAACTCTGTTCTGTTCCAAGTACACGCCCCAGGCTTTCCTACTTTCCGCTTTTGCTTAGGTTCTTTGCTCCATCTGGAATGTCCTTCTGTTTTCTGCTTTGCCAAGTTTCTAAAGATTCCGGATCCTTATGGCCTTGTTCAATGTCCTTCTCTTTGTGAAATCTTCCCTATCCGACCAGATGGGAACGGTCAAAGGACACTCATTCTCAGCTGAGTATGTCTTTCTTCTTCTTGGTTTTTTTTTCCCCCCTGACACAGGGTTTCTCTAGCTTTGGAATCTGTCCTGGAACCAGCTCTTGTAAACCAGCCTGGCCTCGAACTCACAGAGATCCGCCTGCCTCTGCCTCCCTAGTGCTGGGTTTAAAGGTTGTGCCACCGCCGCCCAGCTGCGTGTGTCTTTCTTTGTGTTACAGACATAAGCTTCTGAGTACATGGATGACACTTAGGCATCAAGCATTCCAGGAGAGCACTCTGCCACCGCTAAAATCCCCAGTCCTAGACGTTTGCTTTCTGAAGGTTAAGTCAATGTGTTTCCTTTTCATGTTCCCAGTTGGTAACAAATGACTTCTGATCCAATAGCAATTTAGTCACTGGGTGAATGAATGAATGAATGAATGCTCATCTCTTATACAAACAGCAGAATTGTGTGCAGTGTGAGGTCAAAAGATCACTCAATCTACTCATTTGTCAAACATATATTAGGATCAAGGGCCTCTGCCAAGTTTATGATTCAGTCCTTTCTTAGAATTTTTTGGTCTCTAACAAACAAACATGAATAACAAAGAAACGAGTGCACTGTCTCTAAGGAGAAGAAATTAAACCCACACTAAAAAAATAAGCTGAATGAGTGAAATTTGGAAGGGTAATTGTGATCGGGCTTGAGAGGAGTGTATTGGTTGGGTGTTTGTGGCACCCAAATTCCTGACGAAATTTTTCAAGCTGGAGATACAGTTCAGTTGAAAGAGCACTTGCCTAGCAAGAACAAACCCTCAGGTTCAGTCCTCAGGATGCTGAAAGCAGGTGTGGTGGTTCCTCTCTGTAATCTCAACCCTAGAGGGATAAAGGCCTAGATATCAGAAGTTCAAGGTCATCCTTGACCTGGGGCATGTAGAAAAAAAATCCTAGCCTTCAAGACTATTAGGAAATGGGATGGTAGAGAGGTGATCTCAGTTAGTGTCTGTGTGTCTAAGAGCAGGCCTAGGCAGACTCTTCCTACCACAGGGGACTCGCGTGACAGCCTGTGACCTGCAGAGGCCTAAGTCTTTCCCACTGATCTCAGGCTTCAGTTGCGGAGCAGGAGCAGGATTTTTTGTTGGTAAGAAGCTTCCCAGTTTCTAGCTCTGTGCTATAGTAGCCTGAGCGGACAGCGACCCAAAGGGAACTGGAGTTGGTACGCTGATTGCGACTATGTAAGCGAGTATCACACAGGATGCACCTTAGCTCTCCAGGACTCTTGGTGGTAACTGTATTTGAAAGAGCATTACTCAGCCCGTGAACAACTACTGAGAAAGGACCTTGAGCCAAAGACCAGAACTGTGAAGGTTGGAGTGAGTTACAGGAGCCTGTAGTCAGTGGGGATCTTGTGTGTCCTACAGTGTCAGTTTGGGGTGTTCTGGGAGGAGGAGAGGAGCCTAGAATACCATGTGGTTGGCAGGGGAGTTTCAGGAAGACACAACTTTGCTTCTGGGTTGGTGAAAAGATGGGGTGGGAAGATCCAAAGGAGATACTCTGTGTTCTGGTCAGATGAGGCAGGTGGTGGCAGACTGCTTGTACTGGAATCTCAACATACCACTTGTTTTGTGTAATTTGGACATGCCACACAATCCCAGTCTTCCACTCTGTAAAATGGGATAATGTTATTACCCGACTAATGGATTCTTAGGAAGAGCAATGAAGAAAACCCCAGGACTCTGGGTGGGACCTGTCCCATTCTACCTACACTGACTTCAATCTATACACAGGGAGAGAACCTCCTGGATGGTTCTGCTGGTTTGCCCTTTTACCTGGCTGACTGTGATGGAGGAGCCGACAGATGCCCTTTTCCCTACAGAGGATCAAAGCGGAGTTAAGTAATCTTGCAGGTTGCTAGTCACACGTTCCCAGTTGGCATTTACATAAAATAATACTCTATAGATATACTGAGCATCCTGAGCCTAGACCAACAGACATTTCCAAGCATATTATTAGATGGGGTGGACAAGAAGCATGTGGATCTTTATTCAGCTGTGGGAGGCTCCAAACCTAACAGGTTGGTTCTGTGTCTGGAGGCTAACGAACCCCCTGAGAGAATTCATAGCTTGTGACTCTGACGATCGGAGAATGGGTGATTTCTTTTCTTACGTATTTTTTCTTATGGAGTTGGATGACCTTCTGTTGCAATGACGATATCTGGCTTTTTGTTATAGCGCCACTCTCTGTGGGCTAAGTGAGCAGTGGGCTTTAAAATCAGAGAGAATGTACACACACGCAGAGGGAGAGAGAGAGAGAGAGAGAGAGAGAGAGAGAGAGAGAGAGAGAGAGAGCACTTTAATTTCTGTCCTCACCCACAGTTGCTTTGATACTGACCTTATGATTAGATCTGGGCATAAACAGATGGGCCAGAAGCAACTAGAGATTACTAAATCTCGCTGTTTCCTGAAGGGGTATAGTTTTCATCCAAGCACTGGCTCCTGCTGCAAAGGAGATTCTTATTCCATCGTGTGGTAAAAGAATGGAAATGGTGGTAAGACCGAGAAAGGAGAGAAACGCATTTCTAAAGAATGCAGAGAAGAGACAGAGGAAGATGGCAGGAAGTAGAAAAAGGCTGCCAGGAAGTTGAGGAAAGGAAGTAAAAGGAGATGTTTGTTTGAAAAGTGGGGTGGAGCCTCAGGACGGCTGTGCTGGCCAGACCCTGAAAAGCAGCATCTTCCAAGCTTCCATTTCCTTAGAGAACCTTTGTGAGAGAGGCATACACACACACACATATATACAAGTTTATTATTTTATGTGTATGGGTGTTTGGTCTATGTGTATGTCTGGGCACCACATGCATGCCTGGTGCTCTCGCTTTCAGATACCAGAACTGGGTCTCAGACCTCTTCTTAGAACTGGAATTATAGAAGGTTGTGAGCTGCTATGTGGGTGTTGGGAATTGAACCCGGGTCCTCAGGAAGAACAGCCGGTGCCCTTTAATATCTGCATCATCTCTTCAGCCTGAGACCTTTCTGAGTAATTAGCTTGGAACATCATGTGGCCTACACCACCTGTACCCAGTAGGGATGTCTGGAGTTTTCACTAACAGTTTTACATCAAATAAATTCTCTCTCTCTCTCTCTTGATAGATGGCAGCTGGGTCACTCGTATTGCCTCTAAATTCTTCCACCCACAGTGACATGATGTGACACGAGGTGCTGCCTCAGCAGAAGGCTCCTCCTTGACTAGCGGTGGCCCCGGGGCGGTGGTGAGGACCCCCATCCCCACCCTGTGCGCGCATGCGCTGTAAACAGCCCGTCCGCCAGAGGAGCCCCAGTCTTTGGTCCAGGAAGTGTTCAATGATATGCTGTGGTTCATCCTCATTTCCTGACAAATTTCGGCCACATCGTCTTTAAATACAAAAAGCACTTTCTCTGGGAAGGCACTCAGAGATCAATATGTGTTAATAAACTTTATAAGCCGTAACTAGCTTATTTTTAATGGCACCTGCGCGTCCCTATTGATTTCTACTTGTCCTCTCTCATCAGGCTGTGTGCCCCTGGAAAGCGCACAGGGCTGGCTCTATTTATGGGCTGCTGGCATCCTGGTTCCTGGGATGGATGACCTTACAGAGAAGCACCGCTGTGGAGCATCTTCTCCCCTTCTCCTCCTGACCTCTAACCTGCCTCTAACCATGTCCTTTCTTTATCATTGTCTGATTTATTTATTTCAGAGAGAAATATGTCTTATTGGCTTTTTTTTTTTTTTTGCCCACAAAAACATTTGTTCTCGTATAACAGTTCTGCATAAAGGAAATCAAGTGAACGGCAACCTGAACGAAGCCCCCAGCTCCCCTCGTTTTTAGTTGTTTGGGTTTCAGTACAACTGCAGAGGCCTCAGACTTGAGTGGTACACTTGCCACTCATGCTACGTGAAACACGGCTGACAAAGGGTCACCCTGGGCTGCGAACGTTACTTAAGTTGTTTTTCAGGAGTTTGGAGGGAGCTCAGACTGACTGAAAGCCCCAATCTTTTTCTTGATTCTGTGCAAGTATCTTTGACCTCAAAGAACCCAAACTCCACCCTGGGGTCATGCTAATGATGACATTTTTGGTTCTGTGCAAGTTTCTGGTGAGTGATCCTTGACCTCAGAGAGCCAAAACTCTTCTCTACCATTTTTTTTTTGAATATATGTTGTTGGGGACTGAGGACCCCCAGACCCTGAATTTCCTGTAAACAACTTGTCTTCTATGTTTGCAGCTGCTCCAAGCAAAACAACTTGTTTTCCTGTGCTTGGAGCTGCTCTGAGCAGGAGACAGGGGAGTGGTTTCCGGTGGGTTGGCAGCTAAAAATCCCAAGAGCTAGGGCGTGGCCATTGGTCAGGGAAGGCACTATATAAGCTGCCCTGGAACACAATAAAGTGGGCATTCTTGGGCAATTCAAGGATGACCCATGTCTCTGACTCTGTGTGTGTATGTGTTTCAATCTCCAGCCCCTTGTCCAGCTCCCGAACCTTCCCATAGTGCAGGTGGTACACTACAGGCATTGTACCGTAGTACATGTAGTAGTATGGACACGTACAATATGTACTATAAAGAACCACAAAGTCCCATTACCCTGTGCAGAACTGCCAGTCACGGTCCCTTATCTCCACCCTTCTTTCTCCCTGTCTCAGACTACACTATTTCTTTATCTCACAACCATCCTAACGCCCGTCCTTGAAGAGGTAGGAGCTTATGTGTTGAGTCTCCCGGTTCTTCACATTTTGTTGCTTTGTGGATGTTCTTTCCTGAAAAATTCATCATTTCTGTGACTGACATGGCACACAGGCCTGATGTGCTAGGTAATAAAGGAAAAAAGAATTGGTAACCCTCGAATTTAGTAACAACCATGCTGGGGCCTGGGGATTAGAACTTCTCTAGCCATTCCATGATAGAAGTCAGAATAAAGTATATATATATGTATTTCATGGCCGTGTGTCAAAAAAAATGGTTCAAAAAATGGAGTATTTCCCCAGTTTTTGTAAGTGTTTTAAACCTTGCCCAGGACAGTCGATTTTTCTGTCTGCCCCAGCAGACAACCTTGTAGCACTGCAAAGGCTGGGTATTTTCTCTCTTTCAAAAGCCTGGCAACCTGCATTTTGCTTCCTAAACACAAATGGGGCATTTGTGACTCTGCCTGATAACATGGCATTTTATGCTTAACAGACCAGGAACTTCCAAAGTGATTTCATCAGTACGTCAGGCCTCACGAATCAAGCTGTGATCGGAGTGATCACCTCCCTTCACTGCTGTGTTGGGAGTGTGTGGAGATTGGCAAGCGGCTCAGGTCATGTAACTAAGGGGTCATCAGTAGAACTGGCGACCTCGGGATTATTGGGGGTCAGGCCCCAGGAAAAGCGTCAAAGGCTTCTTACATTCCACTTGGTGGGACAACCCTGGGGTTGAAAGTAAAGTTGAAGGGAAGCAATCCTTGGTCCTTTGTTCCAAGTCCCATCCCCCTAGGAAGTTCAGGATGAGGGACGAGCAAGGGTGACTCTGCGTGTTCTTCTCAGTGGAACAGTGCTGAAATGACAAAGCCCTTGTTCCGATGACTTTATCTGGAGGGGATCTTCTCTGCTAGATTGGCTGTGACATTAAAAATGGATGAGAACAGGGACGCGTCCTACCCAGAGCTCAGTGGTAACTGACACGTGCCGGATCCGAATTTGCTTATTGTAAGTCAACGCTTCTGCTTACCCAGAATTCAGAGGCCCCAGTCTGGACACATCAAGGAAAAGAAGGACACAAAATGCACTGTCAAGAAGGCATCCCACGCCTGTTCTCGGTGTTCTTCCTTAAGCCCAGGTGACTTGTTCGTCTCCCACACTGCCAGCATCCCGTCTAGGGCCTGCTCTGTACACACAGATGCTGGGAGTGATCACCTGGTGTGATGGAGAGAAACTAGGAACTCCCACACCTGCTGTGTTCCCAGCTTCATCTTTCCCCAGCTGGGTGTTCTGGGACAGCCTGCATTTGTCTATAAGATAGGATCACTACGAGGAGTTAGGATAGACTGAGAAGATTTGCTAGAGGAGTTCTGAGCCAAAGGCCGGGGCTCAGGACACAGTGGTTTTAGGATGGTGTCCAGGACAGGAGGAAGAGCCTCAGGTTTGTTAAGTACAGATGGAGTGAGGGGAAGGGCAAGAGAAACACGGAAGGAGAAAGGGGTGGGGGAGGTGGAGTGGCAGAAGGAGGGTGGCTTATTTGAAGCAGATGCACTTGGATGGGTAAGTTGGGACAGGTTTTATACGGTCTCCAATGGCAGGCAGGGAGCTTGAACTTCATCCTGTAGAAGCAGGGAGGCCATAGGAGGCTCTGAGCAGAAGTGACAGATTTAAATTGGGGGGGTGTGTCACATGACTGCAACTCAGTAAAATGATGGGTGCACACTCTAGAGGAGGATTTTGAGGCAGGTTTTATTGACAGCATTCTGAACAGAAACCTGGGTACACGCAACTGAAGTGCTCAGAAACACCAAGTCTACGGAAAAGGTCTTGCAAGATAGCAATGGAGTCGTACTGGGTAAAGCTGGGGTACGGCAAGAACTGTGTTAGCTGTTTTTGTTGTTTTTTATTTTCTTGTTTTTGTTTGTTTTTGAGAGAGAGAGAGAGAGAGAGAGAGAGAGAGAGATCAAGGTTCTCACTGCAATGACGTTTAGCTGGATTAGTCATATGGAATCCTAGGTGTGGACCTACAGCCGTAGCCTTTGAGGAGCTGGAGTAACGAGGATATATTTAGAAAGAGTCTCATGTGGCTCCAGCTGGCCACGAGTTTGCTAGATAGCTTAAAACAGCCTTAGATGTCTTCTTATTTAAAATTTTGAAGATTTGTTTTACTGAATGTGTATGGTTGTTCTGCTTACATGTATGTATGTGCGTCACATGCGTAGTTTGTGCTCACAGAAATCAGAAGAAGGCATCGGATCCTCTGGAGTTGGAATTACCAATGCTTGTCCACCATGTGGGTGATCAGAAGTGAACCTGGATCTTCTGTAAGAGCAACAAGTGCTCTTAGCCACAGAGCCATCCCCCTAGCCTGGAATTCCTTTTTAACGTTTTAATTTCTTTTGGGTGTTTTGCCTACGTGTATGTCTGTGCACCATGTGCATGCCTGGTGTTCACAAATGCCAGAAGAGGACATCAGATTCCTGAATTAAGAGTCTCAGACAGTTGTGAGCCACCATGTGGGAGCTGGGAATGGAACACTTGTCCTCTGGAAAAACAGCCAATATTCTTAACCATTGAGCCATTGCTCCAGCATAACCTTGAACTTCTGATGCCCCTGTCTCTGGCTTTTAAGGACTGGGGTTAAAAGCATGTGCCACATGCCTGGCATATGTGGCGCTGGAGCTGGGACCCAGGGCTTTGCTCACAGCCGACTCCAGGCAGTGACTCTACCCACTGAGTTATCTGGCCACTCAAGACAACCTTTATATTAACAAAGAGACAGCGAGTTCTTTAGCATCAAATAACACTGATGTCAAATACTGATTACAAGGCACAGAAGACGAGGAGGAAGGGGACTAAAGAAAGAGGCAGTGATAAGAGGAGTTGTTGGGAGGCAAGGGAAGCAAGGCCCTCATTATGATGCTTCTGCTCTTTGTTCCCTAAGCAGCACCAAGGCATCTGACCTGGCCCAGTTCAGCCACTTCAGGTGGCCTGGAATGCTGGCCCAAGACTAGTGGACTTCGTCATTTCAGCTGTGAGGAATTCAGATGGGAAAGGCATTGGCTGAGATTCCACTGGCTCCATTTGGCTGTGAGAGAGCTGTTCGCCAGTCTTGGAGTCTTCACTTCTGAGGAGTCACCAATGTCAGATCCATCTGGACAGCCCAGCTTTTTTTTTTTTTTTTCCAGATGTCTTTGCCAGGAACAATATTTACCACACTGCAGTGAAAGAAACTAGGGCATTGAAGGAAGAAATTGAGTATTACTTTTGACCCAAGTGTTCTCATGATAGTATTGTGTCTATGGAACAATTTACCTGTCATTCATTCTCAAGTGTGTCCCGGGGCTTGGTTCACTTCAGGTATCATAAGGGTGTTGTTGGACTTGTCGCGAGACCTCCTATGCCATGAAGATGAGGTCACACATGACAGAAGAGCAGAGAGGTGAGGGGACAGTTTACCCAGTTATATGTCTTCTCTGCGAGCCTCAAAGTCTTAGCTGTCACCCCAGTTTCTACATGAAATCTACGTTGGGTGAATCCCTGAAGCTGGGTCACCCAGCCTAGCTGAACTGGTGATCTTGAGGTTCAGTGGGGGATCTTATCTCAAAAACTAAGACAGAGGACAATTGAGGAAAACATCCGGCGTCAACCTCTAGCTTTTACATGCACCGACACGCATGTTCCGGTCCACATACCACACCGTGTACCAACGTGCGTGCCAGGGCTAGATGTTATGGGAAACATTTTCCAGTTCCACATCTAATTTTTTTTTAAAAAAAAAGGTCCCGGGAGAACCTCCCTCCAGCTCTCTGCCTCTCTGTATTTTACACACGTAGCTCATATCCTCTGGGCTTTAAAGCGCTTCTGCTTGGAAGTAAGTTCAATAACTTAGGTTACATTTCTTCAGTAGCTGGACTTCCACCGTGACTTTCAAACGCATTTCATTCTAAATCTGGTGGTCTGTGTGTTTGGGTCCCGTCCAAGTCCCTGTGTTGAAACTCTCACTCCCAAGGTACTGTCACTTGGAGGTGGGGCCTTAGGTGAGCAGCTGGTGAGACTGTGGGTGTGCCTCCCCTTCTCTGCCTGATGAAGATGTCCAGCGAAGATCGTCCTCTGCAGCTCAGGAGAGTGACCTCACCAGACCCTGGACCTGCCATGTGTTGGCACTGAGCTTCTTCCTACACCCCGTCCTACCCCGAGAAATAAAGTCCTGTCGTTTAAGCCACCCACTCTAAGTCTATCTGGCTGGCTACGGTTTGTCTTTACATTTCATCTGCTCAGCTCTCCAATTCTTCCTGGGACAAAATCGTTCACTTTAATTGTCTCTAAGCCCCCTCCCCGCCCCTCCCCTTCCCCCACCCGGAATCGAGGTTGTCAGACGGACCTGAAATCCACAGCAGGTAGGAAACAGGTTCAGGCAGGCCCTGACCCTGGTCCACAGGGCTTCGTTAGAACGGAGATTTCCCCTCCCCCACCTGCCTCCCCACCCCCTCCGCTAGGTATTTCCACTGCTGCTGCCCTTTCTTGTGGCTCTGAACTAGAGAACAGCGCTTGAGACTGTGCCCCTGGCTCCCCCTCTACTAATAAATGTTTGATTGATTCTAAATGAGCTGTCACCACGCCTTGGAGTGAGAAGCACACACAGCACCATAAGCAGATTGTAAAGTGACAGTCACGTGACCCGGGCTGCCGCTCTGACAACAGCACAGGAGGAAGATGATTTAATTATGGGGAAGCGGGAGGGAGACCACTGGTTCTGGGAGGGGGTTGGGCTTCTGATCAACTCTTCCAGGATCAGGAAGACTTGTCTTTGTTCTGCTTTTTCACCGCCTTTCAAGGTTTTAGTAAAATCTCCTTATTATACTTTAAAAACTGCATTGGTTTGTGTCTCTGTTTCTCATGGGAAACGGTGACAAAGTGTGAATGTCTGTCATCTATAGAAGCCTGACTCCCAAGGGCTTGGGTCAGCCCTCCAAGCGGAGAGCATTTCAGTGGGTTTTTACTTTTAACGTCAGGGCTTTTGTTGTTGTTGGTGGTGGTGGTGGTGTTGGTGGTGGTGGTGGTGGTGTGTATGTGTGTGTGAGTGCACGTTCACAAAGAGGCCAGGGCTCCCACTGGCACCAGTGCTGGGTGACTTCTCCCCAGCACTGAGAAGACAGGATCATGTCACCCACTATGCCCAGCTTTGTAAGTTAAGTTCTAGGAACTGAGTTCAGGTCCTCATGCCCGTGTAGCGGGCACTTTACCAACTGAGCCAGGTTGCCAGCCTGTTTTCTTTTTTCCCTTTTTGCTTCTGATGGTTATCTTGGGGTTGTCTTAACTTAAATTTCTGAGGCCCATCAATGTTTGCCCTTTGCCTAACGCATCTCTACAGGTGAGAGGTGTGCCCCCATGGCTGCCTTTCGAAGGTAGCCTCAGAGGCTGGCTACCTTCCTGGCATTCTGTGAAGGGGGCTTTTCATTCACTAGTTCTGAGGCCTTGGACCAATGACTTAATCTCCTTGGATTCTGTTAGTGTCTCCTGAGGAAATGACGAGACTGTTAGCCACCCTCCAGGTTTTGGTACATGTGCATCCATCTGCTTCTGGGCCCATGTGGTGACATAAAAAGATGGCCCTGGAGACTGGAGAGATGGCTCAGTGCTTAAGAGCTTTTGCTGCTCTTCCAGAGGACTCCGCCTTGGTGTCCAACACATACACAGCAACTCACAAGCATTTGTAGGCCCAGTTGCAGAGAATCTGATGCCCTGTTCAGACTGGCATGGGCACTAGGCAGGCATATGGTGCATATACATACATGCGGGCAAAACACCCACACCCATAAAATAAAATAAAATCTACACCTATCTCTGTCTGTCTATCATCTATCTATCTATCTATCATCTATCTATCTATCTATCATCTATCTGTCTAGAGACAAGGTTTTTCTGTGTACCCCTGGTTATCCTGGTCACTCTGCAGGCCTCAAACTCACAGAGATGTACCTGCCTCTGCCTGGGATTAAAGACCTGTTCCAGTACTAATCGACATTTTTTTTTTTTAAAGATGCGTGAACAAAGCTGAGGACTAGAGGTGAGCTTGCCCATACCTAGGGCTGGGGGCTCCACACAGCTCACTCCCCACCCAGTCATCCTGCCCTGCTGATGATTCTAGCTGGATTTGTAACATTAAACATATTATTTACCGTATGCTTATTAGGCTTGAAGACACAAAGGAGACTAAGAAGGATTAAGGCTTTATATTATTGCCAAAGAAAAGGGCCCTGCTACCTCAGCTGTAACTGGCCTCTGGGAAGACAGGGAGGGCCACGTTCTGTTATTTCCGAAGGCAGGGTTGGGAATAAGAGTGTCTCACATAATACAAGCAGCTGGGAACAAGGAAACATCACCCTCAGGCGACATTCTGGAATGTTCCAGGTGTGCTCTGGGAAGCAGTTGTACGTGGTTGTTTCAAATCTGGAGTTAGAAAAAAAAAATGGATCCAGTTCAGATCCCTCAGCATTTTTGTCTTGGGGAAGAGATGGACTTCCTCAATTTCCTCAGTGAAAAATTTTGAATTTTGATCATGCCCTCTTCCCCCCCCTTTTTTTTTTTGGAAACAAAGTCCAGGTTGTAGCCTAAGCTGGCTTCCAGCTGCATGGGTTCTTCTGCCTTCTAACTTTGAGATTGCAGGTGTACAGTACCACATTTGTTTAATAATCCCTTTGTAAGCACATTACAGGGTTTTGCGGATCAAACACGGTAATTTATGATAAGGTATTGTGAATTTTACAAGGCACGATATATCTAGAAATTGTCACTCGTTTTTTCTCTTTATGTATCTGCTAAAGCCAAGGAGGTTTTTGAGTATACTGGGAATAAAGACTTCAACTTTGCCTTCTGCCTGTAGAGGGGCCCTGGCAGGGTGCCAAGCGAATTTGACCACCACCTTGTGGACATACGTGGAACTGCAGAGTCAGGGCTTCCATTGCGATTGAGTCCCCTAGTCTTGCAGCTAGTGTCTCCATCAGTGTATTCTGGAACATTATTTGCTGCCCGCTGGTGAAAAATATCTTCGCATTTCTTGTTCTGAGAAAAGAATTGTGTTTGTGGAAACTCATAAAGAATTTGTCATACATATCCAGCATCTGTGTGTGATGTGAATGACCAAAGCCAAACAAATTGAAAAGCTCGCCTGGACTCTTAAGACTCGCTGTTTTCCACACTAGCACACCCCCTGCAGGAACTATAACACCCGAGTCTAGGTGACAGCCTGGTAAAGTGACTGAGAATGTACGCCTTCACCTTTTGCTCTCTGAAGCACTCCTTAGCCGCATGGCCGGACACGGTTCCCCTGGGAAACCAGATGAATCAGAACGGAGCTCGAATTTACAACTCAAAGTAATTACAGCCTTGATTTGTCCTTCCTCTTTTTTCCCCTTTAAGCGATGTTCACTTTATTTATCTATCTATTTATTTATTTTTTATAAATCTGTGGATTGTATCATTGGTGGTTGAACCTACTCAGTTCTCCTGTAAAGCAGAAAAGAACAAGGGTCTTTTCATTTTAAGCCCAAAGCCTGGAGAACTTAAACGATTTCCCGAAGATCCCAAAGGATACGCATTTCAAATATGTGCCCATGAACCGTGTGGGTCTGTGGGTGAGTTCAGAAGGCGCCAAGTGGATCGTCAGCCCACTGCCCTGAATGTGCCGATCTCCCCCAATCTCAAAAGCTAAGTGTGGTCTGGTCCGATTAGTACTCAGATGGCAGGAGTCACAAAATACTGATTCTCCCTTTGCTGCCTTGAGCCTTCTGGAACCAGCGGGCTTGGGCTGATGAAGCAGGGGGGTGCTAAGCAGGGGAGTGCTAAGGCATGGGACTGGCCATGCTGTAAGAGCTGGATTTGGCTGTTCCTGAAGTGAAGCGATGTCTCAGAGATTTCCGGGACTGAGAACCCTCCCACCCTCCACCCTGCCCCCCCATGCAGCCTTGACCTTGTGGTAACTCAGCAGAGAGACGGGGCTGTTGAATGCTTGTGCATCAGCAATATTGTGAGTGAGCTGTGTGGGAGGGAGTTCTTAGCGAGTTCAAGAGACGAATTTGGTGTCATGTAACATTTTTGGAACTGTGAAAATAAGATGCTTGTATGACTTCAGACCGACTTTTAAATGGTGGCACGAAACATCTGCTCCTGCGGTGGGGTGCTTCTTGTGGGTTTTCTAATCAGGAGAACATTAGGAGCCGCCTCATGAACAACGCCCTGACTCAGCTCTGACTCCCCGCACACTGTGACTGTGTCTATTGCTTTGAACATCCTGCAGACTGTCAGGGCGCCTTTCACACAGTGGGCCTCAGCACGGATGTAGTGTGGCAACAGGGTGACGTCACCGGTTCTTCCCGCACCAAGCTGCCAGGTTAGAGTCTGTCTTCACTGGGGTTCCTATTGCTGTGGTCACCACCTTGACCAAAAGCAATTCGAAGACGGGGCTTTGTTTGGGTGGGGGGGTGATGTTGAGCCAGGGTCCAGGTCCTGGCTGTCCTAGAACTCGCTGTGTAGACCAGGCTGGCCTCAAACTCACAGAGATCTGCCCGCCTTTGCCTCCCGAGGGCTGGGATTAGAGATGTGTGCCGCCACACCTGCCTAATTTTACATCTTTTAGTCCATCATCCAGGAAAGTCAGGATAGGAACTCGGGACAGGAACCTGGAGGCAGGAACTGGTGCAGAGGCCATGGAGGAGAGCTGCTTACTGGCTTGCTCCTTGTGGCTTGCTCAGTCTGCTTTCTTATAGAAACCAGGACCACCGGCTCAGGAGTGACATTGCCGGACCATGCCACATCTATCATCAGTAAGAAACAGAAACACCCCCACAGGCTTGCCCATAGGCCAATGTAGTAGGAGCATTTTATCAACTGACATTCCCTCTTAAATGGCTCTGCCTTGTGTCAAGGTGGCATAAAACTCGCCAGCATAGAGGCCTCCTGCCTGGCCTAGAAATTGGTCTCCTTGGAGTTCTCAAGTTAGAGCCCAAACCGCCTGGAACACCAGAGATTTTTCCATGTGTGGTGGATGCTGTGTCACAAGAGGAAACCCAGGCAAAGGCAGCCCATGTTGAAGGCAGATTCGCACCTCCTCACCAGTATAGACAGTATGCAGTAACGGGTTTCAGTCCGCCATTTCCGGACGTGTGTACAGAGCATTTCGGTCCTTTTCACCTGCATCAGTTACTTTTCCGTTGCCGTGATAAGACTCCATGATCCAGAACACTTAAAGATGGGTCTGTCCTGGCTTACCGTTCGAGAGGGATAAAAGTCCATCACGGTGCGGGAGGCATGGTGGTGAGAAAACAAAGCTGAGAGATCACATGTTTCAGAGCAATCAGGAGCTGGAAGTAGGGAAAAACTTTTAAACTCTGAAAGCTCACCCCGTGATGGACTTCCTCCAGCCAGGCCCTGCCTCCTAAATCTCCACCAACAGGGTCGCAAAGTAGGAGCCAAATATTCCAATACCAGAGCCAGTGGCGGACATTTCTCATTCAAATCACCACAGGTCCCAGTTGACCATTCTTGTGCTGAACCTCTTCTCAACTCACTTCCTCCTTTCCCCCTCTCCTCTCTCTTCCTTTTGTGGTAGCCCAGTGGGTTTAATCCAGGGTGCTTACAGGAGTGGACTGGATTTCCACGTGTCATCTCATGGCATTGTCTGTAATGGCGCCACTACAAAGCTCCTGCAGCCATACTAATTTTCAACACTCTTAACTACATCAGCGTCACACGGTCAGAAGAATGTAATTTAGCACTGACTACGCTGCTGTTGCAATTCTATTCAAATTTCTGTATGCATTAGTCACGCTTCCAGAACAGACATTTAGCTTCTTGAGGACAATGATCCTATCTTAAATTTCTCTTGTCTCCTCCGAAATCCTAGCAGCACCCAGCTCATTACCACAGCCCTTTATCTGCCGCGAAAGACGCCATTCAGAGTGCAGCATCCGTCGGCAGTCTTTGAGCTAGTGAGATGTTTATCGGAATTTAGTTCAGCCGCAGGAGACAGACTGCAGCAAGGATGCCATTAGACATGCCTGGGAGAACTGTGTCCCTTCACAGGTAATCATTAGCATTGGCTCTGCGTGGCGAACTGAGTCACAGCAGAGGCAGCTCGCGGTTCTGTCTCCAAGGGACTTCCATCTATTGAAGAAATCCTGCACATATACACACACGATGTTTAAATAATTCAAGGCACGAGGTATGGGACATAAATGTCACTAAGTGCTACAAATTCTGAGCAAGGAGCTGTCTCCTAAGGTTTTCAAGCAGAATGAGAGCTGTCCTGGGTCTTGAGCTAGAGGTAAACCGGAGCAGAGTGAGCAGAGAAGACATGTGGTGAGCAGGGGGACGAGGTGAAGCGGGATGACAAAAGGTTAGCGTCGCCGCCGAGAATCTGACGCAAGGATCTCTCGGGTTTCTGGACCTCCTTTCCTTATCGGAGGTGGACCTGTGGCATTGCCCTGAAGCGCGCATGAACAGCGGGTGCCTGACGTGGAGCCTGGCACCCAGTAGATGATGACTAATTGTTTGCTTCACGGGAACTGTCAAAAACAATGAAAATGAAGATGCAGGCAGGAGCGAGGATGACTGACCGGACTTGGAGCGGCGATGCGGTGGGAGGGGTAGTCCTGTTCATTTGCCCGATGGAAGGCTCGTCGGTCCGAGGGGCTGGATTTTCAGCTCTGAGCTTCAGCACAGAAGGCAGCTTTAGCACTAATGAGGCTGCAGCTTTCCTCCAGAGTCTCTAAGAGCGCGGGCCGAGGCTCCGGGAGGAGTGGCAGGAGAGGGTGGAGGGTTGCGCAACGTCCAGGCTCCACTAATTATACCCCCTGAGACTTTGCCTCCAATGATTTGAGAAGTACTCACGTTTTATTTACGTGTGTGTGTGTGTGTGTGTGTGTGTGTGTGTGTGTATGTGTAAGTAAGACTTCCAAAACCAGGAAACCCTGAAATGATAAAACACTGAAGTGAATCTAAACTCTAAAGCCGATGGACGATCCACGAGGACTACCTTCACCATGCGGCTCAGGGCCAGCAGTTCTTAGCAGTTCGCTGACCCCGAGCCTCTCAACTGCTCTGTGTCCAGAACCCTAGGATGCCAAAGTTAGAAACCATTCACAGGTGGATGTGCTGATGGACACGTTTGTGCGGCTAATTAGCGCACCTAATTACATACTAGGAGAATGATAATTTTCATTGTCTTTGCAAAAGATTAAAAAGACACAATAACATATTTTCTTATATACAGCTGTTACAGGATGGTTGGTGAGAGGGACTGGTGATTAAAGTAATTAAATATTTCTTTTTTCTGAACAGATTGGAAAGGATAATAAGCTGGTTTGGTAAGAGGAGGGAATGAGAAATATATCTTACAAATTAAAAATATTCTGCTATTTTCATCTATAAGCAATACTAAACAGTATTAAAAATGTTTATAAAATCAGAGCAGAGTGTGTGAGACTTTATCTTTCAACTTATCAACACACACACATATAAACAAACACATATATACGTATACATACATATGTTCAAGAGGCATGACAGATCAAGAGGCAAAAGAAGAGGAATAAACTTCACAGTAGACACACCCTGAAGTCTGTGTCTAGGACTGTTAATTAGCGGCACTGTCAGAAGGAAAGCTTGCACACCAGGAGGTTAAAGCTGTTTCAAATCATCCTACTGCCACGCAGCTGCTGTGTTTCCCAGCTAGGTCCTTTGGAGAATGCAAGGCTTTTGAACCTGAGAAATAATTAGAAAGAAAGTGTGAGGATGCTTCTCCTGTTGGGATATTCTTCTGTAGCACATTCATTTTTGAAAGACCAGGAAAATATTCTATCAGGGAACTAACGGATTCCCTCAACTCTTAAACACACTTTAAGTCGCTCTTAAAGGCACCAATTCGCTTCGGCACACTTGAGTCGACGTGGATGGACTTAACTATGGATTGTTGTCAATAAGCTTGGTACGGTGAATGAAAACCCAGCCAGAGTGAACTGGACTCACTGAGGATTTGCTATGTACCCAACTACTGCTGACCACTGACCACAAGCAGGCAACTAGCACACAGTTTCTAGTCTTAAGGGATCGCAGTGGGGTAGACAAAATAAATTCTATACTGTCTCAGGGTTATCCTAGCCCAAACCCTGCTGGAGGGACAGAGTCAGGGTACCAGAGTGTATGTAGGAAAGTGTGCAGGATGCTTGAAGCAATCATATGTCAGTTGGATGGAAGCTGGACTGCGGAGTCATGGTAATCATATTGATGGAGTGGTTTCTAGCTGAATTGTGGAGGACATTGATACAGCACCAACTTTTTGGGTAACTAAAACCCATGGAAAGACTTGGAACTTGAATATCCAGTGTGCCTTTGTGTTAGGAAGGTGAGCTTGGGAGCCGTGTGTTGGACAAGTTGGCGTTGGTGAGCAACAGATTTACTAGCAGAATTGGAGGAGCTAAATGACAGACTGGGGTCGCAAAACAGGATAAAGATTGGGAGAGACTTGCGAGATGGGCTAGGAAGCAGGAGGTAGCTCTTAGTGCACCTAACTAGCCTCAGCTGGCTCATTGCTGCTACAGTTACTAGTGTATCTGTCATGCTTTTCAGGAGAACTTTGTCCCTTCCTTCCTTTCTCCTTCAACAGGGTTTTGCTATGTAGCCCAGGTGAGCCTCTGACTTACCATCCTTATGTCTCCACCTCCCAAGTGATGGGATCACAGGTGTGCCACCAGGTCCATCTTAAATTCCATGTCTCTTGAAGGTAATGCCTGAGTTGTACAGAGAAAGGTCTGTCGAATGAGTTAACTCCTGTGTAATGCAATACATCAGAATTGGATTATTTTCTTGTTGACCCTTGCTAATAAGGAAAGTCTGCTTTTTACCCAAGACGTGACCGATACACATCTATTTTGAATTCCAGATTGTTTTACACAAAAGATAGATTTCCTGGTAATGCCCTTCTATTTACTGAACCCTCTCCTGCACACACACACACACCAAACTCAGAACCCAAATGTCCACTGTTGGACTAATAAAAAGGTAACCCTTCCATTTAGAAGCAGAAATCTAAGTACCGTGAAGTGTGTTAATCAGTTTCTCAGCACTTAAACATCTGTTTTTCCACTCTTTGAATTCATCATTTAAAGGAGAGATAACTTGGGGGGAATTCCAATCTGTTAAAAGTTTAAAAACAAAACCAAATAAAAACCAAACCCAACAGCCTTTGCCATTAATACTCTTCAGGATGCAAAAATAGAAAGGACGGTCTGGTCTAAAGAATGCAGGGTGCTCTGGTCCGTGAGGCAGGTCAGGAGTCTGGCAGCGACTCCATCTCCAATGCCTGCCGGGCTCCGCTTGACGTGGAGGTCTCTTCAGGAGCTATGCATTCTTCATTCCGCCAGGGCAGCCTCCTGGGTGCCTCTGGTCCCGATTTCCATTGCCGAGCTTTCCCACAGTGCTGGCCTGGCCTTTTTGCTTTCCTTGAAAAGTCACTGACGTTCGCACATTCTCCCTCCTTATTTCAGTCAATCAGCTTCTTTTCCCAGGAACTAGAATGTCCAGCAGGGACTTTGTGACCAGATCAAACCCAGGCTCCAAGAGTCACTAGCTCAGAGAGTCTCATGCCATCTTTGCTTTCCTATTTGAAAATGGAAATTAGGCTGCCCACTTCCCAGGAGTTCTGAGGGTTAAGTGTGGCTATCAGGAATTATCCTTAGGATGGACTCTGTTCACTTGAGTTTCTTCTTCAGCCTCAGGGGAGGCTTATTTCTGAACATGCCAAAGCGAAGGATAAAGTAGGGAATAGACACAGCATAGCCCACACTCCGCAAACAGCAGCAGCCCCTCCCAGAACACTGGAGTGCCAAGTCTCAGGCTGGCTGCCAGCCCTACCACTGCAGACACTCTGGAGGAAGGATGAGAGATCTGAACTCACACCCGCCCCCTGCTGGTAATTTCCAAAGCTTTCGAGTCAGAACCCCAATTCTACACACGTCAGTGCAGTGCACATATGTGTGTAGGCGTTGGCCACAGCCAGGGAAAAGGTGTGCATAGGTGTGCAGGTTTTACTGCGCTGCAGTGACAGTCTTTTATTTCAGAAGCCTCGGGGGGGTCTGGCCATACCATTTGCATCCTTTTTCTGGTCAAACTGATGATTTGGGAGCGGGGATTTAGGAGTAGGTAGGGACACCTTCCTGAGAATTTGAAGACGTCCTGACTCTCAGTCTCAGAAATAACAGCTTAGTGTCCTTCCCTGGAAGGCAGGGCTTTTCTGTCTTTAGGGGTGACCTGGAAGGGCTGAGCTGGTAGGATGGCCTGTGAGTCTGAGGATTTTCTGCTTAAGAGAAATCTTACCACCCTCTGTGTAATTCTGTTTGGCTGGTTATTTGCAAAGCGTCAGGGTCTCCTGTAGACCAGGCTGACCTTGAATCCCAACCTCTGCCACTCAATTTCCTTCAGTTCCGGGGGCAGGGATTGGCTAGATACCGCCCCCTTGTGGACAACTGGTCTCCCTGGCTCCGGATGGGAGCCAAGATGCCTACCAAGGGCTGAGCACAGGAGTCCTTGGGGTTGTTGACAAAGTGGCTACAGCTTGCTTCTCTGTTTTCCTCCTTTCCTGGCCCTCTCTCAGCAAGAGACTCTCTTCATCAACCCCGTGCTAATATGTGTGACGCAAGCATTTTACATTCATCACTCACTGTAGCTGAGTGCGCCAGGGGTGGAGAGTATTTGACCTACAGAAGGGTGCTGCTGAGACACAGGGCAAGTCCCACCTCTGAGCTTTGTTTTTAACTGTTTGGAATTACGCAGGTGATATGTTAATTTTAGAAAAACGTACAAACGACATCTGCAACCTGTCATTTACCAAGTAAATCATTTGCTATTTATATGTCATGTTTATAAACCATTTCTATTTTGGTGCTTTTTCCTTTCCTGTTTTTTTTTTTCCTTTAATTCTGCTCACACTGTAACAGGGCCCCAGACCTTAGTAGGCCCCCAAACTTTAGCACAATTGACTCCATGATGGAAATGCCATGGCTGTAAAATTCAGTTTGTAGACAGCACTACCTGCCAAAAATAGAACAAAGACCTAATCCTCCAAAGTCCATAGTTCTGGGGAAGTCTCTAAATGTACTAACCTTGCTTTTTGGCTTCTGTAGTCCTGCTTCTGGCTAGCTGTTAACTGAAGTATGTCAACCTGGATCGTGGTGTTTATACTTAAAAGCTTATCCTGAGAAAGACTCAGGGATATCCTGGGATTCTGAACACCCAGGGTAGTCACTGGCAAGGTAATAAAGACTCTCTCTCTCAGATTTATTCTTCTTCCTTCCTTCCTTTCTCTCTCTCTCCCTCCCTCCCTCCCTCCCTCCCTCCCTCCCTCTCTCTCTCTCTCTCTCTCTTTCTTTCTTTCTTTCTTTCTTATGAGTTTTCTGTCTGTATGTATGCCTGCATGCCAGAAGAGGGCATTAGATCCAATAATAGACGACTGTGAGTCATCATGTGGTTGCTGGGAATTGAACTCAGGACCTCTGGAAGAGTAGCCAATTCTCTTAACCACTGAGCCATCCCTTCAGCCTTTTGGGTTAAACCCATATCCAGGCAGTCTTCTATGGTAAAAACCCCACAACAACATGTCTCAAGACAAGAACACAGACCGAACAGGATGTGATGGCACACTTTTTTTTTTTTTTGAGACAGGGTTTCTCTGTGTAGCCCAGGCTGTCCTGGAATTCACTTCCTAGACCAGGCTGGCCCGAACTCACAGAGATCCGCCTTGCTCTGTCTCCTGAGTGCTGTGATTAAAGGGGTGCACCATAACCGCCCGGCATGGTGCACATCTTGAATCCTGGCACTCCTGAGGCAGAGGCAGGCGGATCTCTGAGTTCAAGGCCAACCTGGTCTATATAGTGAGTTCCAGCCCAGCCAGGGCTACATAGTGAGACCCTGACTCAAAAGGAGGAGGAGGAGGAAATGAGGAGGGGGTGAGGGGGGGGAACTGTCAGACCTGAACACTGCTGACGCGGTCCCTGAACTTGGTCCTTGGTAACAGGACCTCTCTCCTTCAGAGCTCATTTAGATGCCCGACCCACTGCTCTCCTGCTCGCCACTTTCTTTTTGCCTCTTTACCTCTCCATCACATCTGCAGGCTCTAATGCCCTTTCCTTTATGCGTTTAACAAGCTTCTTCATTTTCCCTGGGAGAAAAAAACAAGAAAAAGAAAAACCCCAGTGTCTGTTATTGCCTGGGCTCAGTAGGCTTTCTTGGCTCTTGGCTGGGAGTCTACGGCTCAGCATTTTAAGGTCGTATTTTACTTGATGATCAGTGAAGCTTGTTCATACTAGAATTATTAACCCTGAACCTGCCGCTGAACTTAAAGTATTGTTTTTAATCCATTCAACATCCTATCACACTTTCATTCTTCCGAGGAGCTATCATTCGTCACTTAGCGTGTGTCCGTGAAGTTGCCGTTCTCGGCTCTGCAGAGTTCAAGGCCTATACGTAGACGGAAGGGGCTTAAGTGAAGAGGGAAGGAAAAAGAGCACATAATTAGTTTCAGATTTTCCTGTGAGCTTTGAAACAAGACAGCAAGGTGACAGGGAGGTTGGTAGCGTCCGTTGACGCTGCAGGGAAAGGCTGTTCTGAATAGCTGGTCTTTCCTGTAGGAGCTAAATAATAAGAAGGAGCCAGCAGCTTCTCAGGCCAGGGGAGAGCCTCTGGGCAGCAGGGTTAGTGAGTGCCCGTGTCCTGGAGCTGCATGGGGACTGCAGAGGTCACAGCAAGACCGCAAGAGGAACAACAGAAGGGTAGGCTTAGAGTGGTCGGGACCACGGTAAATCCAGTTCCTTCCCCTTCCCTTTCTCCTTTCCCCTCTTTTATGGGGTCGGGAACTGAAGCAGGGAAGCATTCCGTCCCTGAGCTACACCCCCAGCTTTAGTTCTTGTCCTAGCCGAGAGTAGAGGGACTCTTCTCTTCTGACAAGATCTCACTTAACTCCAAGGTCACTCTGGCTGCTGTCAGTCAAATGGATTACAAGGGAGCAGAGCGGTCAGTACAGTCAGGAATGAAGATTTTATTTATTTATTCTTGTTTGAGACAGTCTCGCTCTGTAGTCCAGGCTGGCCTTGAACTCAGTGATCCTGCCATCTCAACTCCTTAAGTGCTGGGCTTGCAGGAATGCAGCAAAGATTTTGTGGCAATGTAGGTACCATGGGGAAGGAAACTGCATCAGCTTTCCAGCGGTGTGGGGTGGGGGTGGGAAGGCCGAGGTGTTTTAGGAAAAGGAAAGACTGATTGGCAGCCCATGGCCTCTGGCCCTGTCACTTCGGTGGCCCTGTTATTCTGTGGTGACAGTAATGTAGCAAGTATATCATGGTGGAACATGTGGCAGAGGAGGTAGCAGAGAGGGACGGACAGGAAAACGCTGGCATCCCAACAGCCCCTTCAGAGTCACGGTTTTCCCCACGAGGTCCCATTTCCTAAAGGGTTCATCACCTGTTCCTATCACCACGGAGGCTGATTCAATGACTGGCAGACAGATAACTCGGACACAGACACATGGAGAGAGCACTATGAGATGACAGGACTATCTATGGACTGCCAAACATTGCTGGCCACCACCCAGAGCGAGAGAGACATAAGGCAGAATTTTCTGTCACCCAGTGTGCCCCTTCCAGGATTTTTGGACTGTTGGCTTCTAGAACCATGAAGAATGATGACAACCAGTTTGTGATTCTTTGTTATGACGGCCATAGACATGGGCAGTAGAACCAGTGTAAGCCGTTGGCAATATGATACCAGGAAGTGAACCCGAGTTCAAGCTGCATCAGTGGGACTAGGGAATCTGAACTGGCAGAGAAAGATCGCTTTCCACTCTGGTAGGGTCATCTTCCCCGGGGATCAGTGCATTCGCTCCTGAGAAGTGAACTTGACAGGACCTCAGCAGGAATTTCCAGCCTGGGAGGACTGCCTGGGATCTGATGCATGGGCACTTAGGATCTCGGAGCCTGTTGTTGAATTTTCTTACTCACGTAGCCCCACGTTGAAACACCAAAAATGCTGTTGTTGCTTTACTCTTTGGGGGCCCACCTCCCAGCTCCCAAATAAATCACACAAGCAGGCTTATTCTTTCTTATAAATGCCCAGCCTTGGCTTGGCTTGTTTCTAGCCAGCTTTCCATACCTCAAATTATCCCATCTGCCTCTGGCCTCTGGGCTTTCCCCTTCTCTTCTTATTTTCACTCTTACTCCATGGCTGGCTGGGTGGTTCTCCCCTAGCATCCTCCTCTCTTTGTTCTCTTGCTCCTCCTCCTTTCCTTCCAGATTTCTCCTCCTCTTTATTCTTACTGCCTGCCAGCCCTGCCTATCCTTCCTTCTTCCTATCTGTTGGCCAATCAGGTGTTTTAGATGGGCAAAGTATCACAGATTCACAGAGCTAAACAAATGTAACATAAAAGAATGCAACACATCTTTGCATCATTAAAACAAATGTTCCACAGCATAAGCAAATGTAACACACCTTAAAATAATATTCCACAACAGGAACAACAGGAACCTTGTAGTTTTAGCTCATAGGATCCATAGTCATGCATCCAGCCACACACACACGCACGCGCACACGCACGCACGCACGCACGCACGCACACACACGCACACGCACATGCACACACACACACGAAGGTAGGCCATGGCCCAGCTGACTTTTCCTTCCTTCCTTCCTTCCTTCCTTCCTTCCTTCCTTCCTTCCTTCCTTCCTTCCTTCCTTCCTTCCTCTCTCTTTCTTTCTTTCATTAAGTGTACAGTGTTCTGCCTGTAAGCATGCATGCAGGCTAGAAGAAGGCACCAGGTCTTGTTACAGATGGTTGTAAGCCACCATATGGTTGCTGGGAATTGAACCTAGGACCTTTGGAAGAGCAGGCAGTGCTCTTAATCACTGAGCCATCTCTCCAGCCCTGATATTGGTCCTTGTTCCATAGGCAAAGCACTCGTCTTCAGTCAAGCTTGTCTGTGGAGCCCCAGGTCTGTTGATGTCTCTGTTTCATCTGAAGACCACCACAGTGCAGCATCTCCATGCTCAACCTGCATGTCTGCCTCCCCAGGCCTGCTGCCTCCCCTGCATCCTGTCTCAGGTCTCAGTGGAGGACCCCTCTTTCACTTGCTTGCAAACTGTACTGTGAGGGTCTAACTCTCTTGTGGGCCTTGGAGGGCCCTGAGGGCAGAGTCTTGGCCAGTTCTTTAGCCTGGAGCTCTGGTCTGTGCATAGGGGACCTTCACAGGGGTGGGCAGATGGCCCATTTTTGCTTTTTCCTCCAATGGGAGAACAAGACTAATTTTTCTGTAATCCTCCCTGTACCATAAAAACTCAGTTGTGTGAGCAGCATGGATTTCAGAGAATACTTAAGAAATCAGAGTGGGGCTGTATAACATGCTTGCTTCCTTTTACATTTTGTATTAAATTTTGTATGTAGGTGTGTGGCAGAGTATGTCCATGTGTATATGAGTATGACATGTGATGTATGCACGCATGCATGTAGATGCTCATATCCGTGTGTGTATGTATGTGTGTGTTATGTGTATGTGTTGTGTGTGTGCATGTATGTGTTTACATGTGCGTGTACATGTATGTGTGTTTGCATGTGTGCGTGTACATGTATGTGTATATGTATGCATGTGTATGCATATGTGTTTTTTGTGTATGTGTATTGTGTGTGTATGTGTGTTTGTTATGTGTGTACCTGCTGTGTGTATGCATGTCTGTGTTGTATGTATATGTATGTATGTGTATGGTATGTGTATGTTTGTGTGTGCTGTGTATGTGTGTTTGTGTATGTCTGCGTAGAAGCCAGAAGAGGACATTATGTATTCTCTTCCACTCTTCACCTTTCTCTTCCAGCACAGTTTCTTACTGACCCTGGAGCAGGACTGGCAGCCAGCAGGCTCTACCTCCCCCTCTTGTCTCTGGCTGCCCCTACAGTGCCGGGCTACAGGTGAGAATTTTATATAGGGTTCTGGGGATTTGCACTCAGGTCCTCATGTTTGCGTGGCAAGTGCTTTTGCCACCGAGTCATCTCTCCAATCCCACGTGTACTTTTTCTGAAGCAAAAATCAAGGCAGACATAGTTTGTTCTGTGACATGGGAGAGGGAGTTGGCTCATCGACCCCAAGCACGTAATCTGAAGAGTGACCTGACACGTGGCGTGTCACAAATCACAACAGAAAAGTGGGTGGCACAGCTTAAGGGACGTTCCTTACTGTAGGGGTTAATATAATTCCTTCTGCTTCCTCTCCTTCCTTCCCTCTCTTTTAGTTTTGGATTGGATAACTGCGCCACTCAGAATTCACAGGTTGAAAACACCCCTAAGGGACTATTCCTTGGAGTCTTTGAAACAGTGGCTTAGCTTGAATGAAGTCGTGGGGGGGGGGGCTCCATGACAGAGTATCCCTATACAAAGAAGGAGAGAGGCCACCATGTGAGGACACAGGAAGACAGCTGTCTGTACTCCAGGAAAGAATCTTGCTGAGGAATCTGACCTTCAGCACTTTGATCCAGTCTTTGCGGGGAGTCACAAATGGTGGGGAGTGGATGAAATCATGAATAAACATGTATTGTTGACATGGGCCTGGCAAGGTCAAGGACCCAATGTTCCAGAACCATGAGGATTGACCAAGTCTTCCCCCGGTCAGGCTCAGGGAACTGGCAAAGACTTCCTTTGGTTCGTGCTCTGATGTTGACAGTGTGTGCAGAAACAGTCCCAGCTTCCTGCTCTAGGATGCTGGAATCTTGTGGCTGCCCTGTACATAGACCTCCCACAAAGACCAGCTGACCCCTTCTTCTTCTGCTGAGTTTCTGGGTTGTTGGTATTAGGTACCCTCTATCAGAGTGAGCACAACCCACGGGGTTCTAGTTCTTCTGTATGTGTGTCTGTTGTTCATTCCTTAGTCAGGTCTCTAAGATTCAGCTTTGCAGGATGCCAGAACCACTAATTCCCTGTTGTTTCGATGCTGCCCAGTACCTGGTGTTTTGTTACATCAGCCCAAATGGCTTGTCTCCTCCCCTCCCCTCCTATCTCCTCTTCCTCTCTCCTCTCCTCTCCTCTCCTCTCCTCTCCTCTCCTCTCCTCTCCTCTCCTCTCCTCTCCTCTCCTCTCCTCTCCCCTCCCCTCCTCCCCTCTCCTCTTCTTTCCTTTCTCTCCCTCCTCTCTTCTCCCCTTTTCTCTTCTCCCTTTCCACTTTCTCCCCTCTCTCTCCCCCTTCCCTTCCTTTTCCTTCCCCTCCCCCTCTCCTCGATCTGTCTCTGTCTCTCCTCCCTCCCTTTCTTCTTCCTCCTCCCTTTTTCTCATCCTATTGCAATCTCTTTCCTGACTTAAAGGACTTCCAAGAGACATCTATAGTATTTAAGTTAACGCAAGGAGCTCGGATTTCACAAACGTAGGTGTTTATACGAAGCTATCCTCTGAACATAACAGCTAGCATCTTCATCAGAGCAGCTGTGGCTACTTGTAAGAGGCCCCAGGGATCAAGCCAATGGACTGTTGGCTTTCCCTTACAGAAGGAGAGGGCGGGGAGAGTTATTGAGAGATCCTGCTGCTCCCTCCATCATCTCCTGGACACGCACATGTAATTCTGCTGTGATTGCACGTGGTCTTGGGACGTGATGGAATGTAAAGTACTGTGGATGATAAGCAGAAACAAGGTACTGTGAGGTTTCAAACCTAGACAAATGGCTGATGTGCCTAGTTAGCATATCAAAGCAGATCTGGCTACCAGGATCTCCCGGCATCTTTCAATCCCCACCTGTTACAGGGTATGGTTGGCATACCCCCACCCCTACTCTGAAGTCTTCAGCCCAGGGGCCGTGATGCTTTTCCCTGAAAAGTTCTTCCATATATAACCCAGACATTTTGGTTATACACCCCTTTTTGTACCTTTGACCTCCTGGCTGCTGCACCTGGTTCCCCTCTCTCCTCTCTCCCTCTCTCTCCCCTCTCTCACAGAACCCAGCTCAGCCTGGCCATGTCCACGCTGGTCTTTCCCAGATGTCCCTGTCTCTGACTCTGGTCTCCCACATGTCTACAATAAACTGTCTGCTCCACCATACCAAGGAGCAACCATGTCCTTTCCTTTTTTTAATCTGTCTGTCTGTCTGTCTGTCTGTCTATCAGGTGCCATCTATGTAGCTGAGGTGAGACTTTTCAGTGTGCAGCTTCTTTGGGGGGGTCACCCCCCCACACCCGTATGTAACTCCTCACCCACCCTCATTTGTTCTATAAGTAGACGCAATAAGCTCATTGGTTACCTAACTTGGGTGGAGTTATATTTCAGTTTGTCATTGGTTCCTACAGTAGATTGAATGTAATTGGCTCCAATAAGCTCCTAGGGAGGGACGCTACTAGGAAGTGTGGCTTTGTTGGGGTAGGTATGGCCTTGTTGAAAAACGAGTGTCACTGTGGGGGTGGGCTTTGAGGTCTTCTTTGTTCAGCCTTCACTCAGTGTGACACTCGGACCACTTTCTGTTGCCTTCTGGTCAAGATGCAAGAACTCTCAGCTCCTTCTCCAGCACTCTGTCTACCTGCTGCCTTGTTTCCTGCTCCAGAGACAATGGACCAAGCCTCCAAACTGTAAGCAGGCCCCAGTTGAATATTTTTCCTTTATTAGAGTTGCCATGGTCATGGTGTCTCTTCACAGCAGTAGAAACCCTAACTAAGATAGTTCTCTTTAAGAAAGGGTTTGATGTTTGTTTATATCTTCCTTGGGAAAGAGTTCCCTCAACAACAGGACAAATGATAAATTGTTTTAATTTCTGGATGGAGACTTCACCCATCAGACCAAGGCTGGCTTATTCTTCAACCACCTTGCTTTTTTTTTAAAATCACATATATCTCGGGTATATCCCTATTTTCACCCTGAGACAAAGAAAACAAACAACAAAACTCCACTTACTTGGAGAATGGTTTTGATCTTTTTCTGATCGACACATCTGCATTGTGTGTGTGTGTATGTGTGTGTGAAGGCAATCTGGGGTGTCAGCACGGCTTTCTTCATGATCAGGATTAACTTGAACGGGGACATTTCCACATGTTGAAGGCAGAATATGGTGAAGGGAACATGACCGTTTGGAAACAGCCCTCGGTTTATCCTACCATTTAATATCCTCTATCTGCTTGTAATTTTCCCTGTAAAAGAGAGATGTGATAACTATTTTACTTAGTTGTTATGAAAATGGAATTAATAACCAGATAGGAAAAGTACAAAGAAATGGTACTGGTCCCAAATATGGGAATGCCCCTTCACTCCTGCTGCCCCCCCCTTCCAGTGCTGGGGGCCTGGACTCAGGACCGTGGGCATTCTAGGAAATATTCCACCACAGAGCTGTATCCCCAGCTCTTGGCTTTAGAGACAGTCTTATTATGTCAGCCAGGCTGGCCTGGGACCAATATCCTCCCTCTGCCACCTCCTGTTTCCCCAGCAGCATTTCCCTGATGATAGCTCCTGCCTCTCCCCTAGGTCCACATTCACTTTTCCTATGTTCTTTTCCAAACAATATTTTGAGAGTAGATGTTATTTCATTCGGTTTTGTGAAACTAGTGGCTCATTAAGGGGGAAAAAAAACTACGAAGTTCTCAAGACAGGTTTGTGGAACAATTAAAGGCACAAAAGCATGTTCCCATGGTCAGGGTCAAGCAGAGACTTGGTCTAATGACCTGTGCCGGCTTCTCTTTGTCTGTGATATTGGTTGTGTTCTTTTCTCTTTCACGGTTCATCCTATCTACTGCCAGGCTCTCACTTGGATTAATGACTGAGAATATACATATGTACAGGCTACGCCTTAGACTGAAGCACCATAGAGATCCCATTTTGACTTCCCTTCAAGTTGCTTGCTCAGATGATCATTGCAATTGCAAAGATGTAAGAATCAACCATTAAATTAATTGCTTTCCCATACCAAGTGTCGGGAAATTTCAAACAGGTGAGCATGAATCTCAAGCAGTCACCATGGCAACAAAAGCAGGTTGATGCAGTGTCCTCATCTCTCCCACTATCTTCCAGGCCCAACACTCATACCCTTCCCTCAGCTCATCCGCATCTGTTCTTTGATGTCTCAGGACAAAGGCCTAGGAGTTGAGACCTTTTTCCCAAGGGATTTAGAGACAGCAGGATATACACCAGTAACCCTTCTGCTACCAAAACAAACACCTGACATGATCTATAAAGACAAAAGGTTTCTTTTGCCTCTAGATTTAGGAGTTCCAGTCCCCAGTCAGTTGAGTACATGGCCTTTAGACCTGTGCATCATAGAGGGTGTGTGCACAGGGTGAGGCAGCTCAACACAGAGGGTGTGTGCACGGGAGTGAAACTCTTTGTTAGACAGTTGCAGGAAAGGAGAGAGAGAGAGAAGTAACTGGGGTCCCACAATATCCTTCAAAGCATACCTCATTCACTCAAAGACACTAGGCCTCGCCTCTCTTGCGTTTGTTTTATTTTTATTCTGACAAGATCTCATTACACAGCCTTGGCTGTCCTGGAACTCTCAATTGTAGAGCAGGCTGGCCTCAAACTCACAGAGAACCACTTGTCTCTGCCTTCACAGTGATGGGATTAAAGACTTGTGCCACCACAAGTAGGCCTCACCTCTTAAAGGCCCGTTACCTCCCAATAGCACCAAGTTGGAGACCAAGCCTTTAAGACATAACCAATACACAGAGGATCCTAGCATGACATAGGACAAAATGTTAGACTTCTGAATGAAACAGGCTCCTTTTACTATTATAAAATGGGAGAGTCTGGTGAGAACCCAGCAAGATTTGCGCTTTATGAAACTATGTTTGGCAAGGAGACAGGAATATTGGTAGTATTTGCTTTCCTGAATGTCTAAGGTCACTGAAAATGTCCTTCACCACAAGCCAGCATTTCAACCCACTCCCTCCCCTCCCCAGCTCCTGGAACAAATGTGTATCTAGCTGGAAGTTACCCACAGACTCAGGCCTGCTGGCTTTGGCTGGAAAAATTTCTTTGATAACTCTGTGATCTTTTAAGTCTGACTTTAAACTTTTTTTTTTTAACTTAGAATATTTTTTACTTAGAATATTTAAATATTTGCATTTTTAATTTGTGTGTTTTGCCTGCACGTGTGTATGTATAAATGTCCATGCCTGATGCCTGGGGAGGTCAGAAGAGGGCCTGGGATACCCTGGAACTGGAATTACGTATGAGTGTAAGCTGCCATATGGGTATGAGTACTGGGATTTAAATTTAGGTCCTCTGGAAGAGCAACCAGAACTTTTAACCATTGAGTAATCTCTCCAAACCCAGGTCTGACTATACTAAACTCTCTCTATGCTTAGTAAAAGCAAATTTGGCTATCTTTATGTGCTGTATTTAAAAATTAAAACAAAAGGTAAACAATATAATGTTTTTTCTTTTCTCTTCTCATCTTAAAAAAGATTTATTCTCATTTTATGCGTGTAAGTATTTTGTCTGCATATATATCTGTGTCTCATGTGTGTGCCTAGTCTGTGGAGGCCAGAGGAGGGCATTAGATCCCCTAGAACTGGAGTTATAGACACTTGTGAGCTTCCTAGTCAGTGCTGGGAATTGAAGCCAGGTCCTTTGGAAGAACAACAGGCACTCTTAATCCTTGAGCCATCTCTCCAGCTCTGATAGGTTTCTCCTAATATTTTCACGTTGATGGCCTCAGCTAGTCCTCATTAAACTCCTATGAGGTATAAGGACAAAAGGACACATGTCAGTGGAAGGAGACTGAGGCTGGGGAAGGCTGGACTCCCTAAGATCCCCAGACAGATGGGAAAGCACAGAGAGCATTCTCTATTGCACCGGAGAGTGTTCCTAACACTTTCGCTGGTTCTAGCTCATTGTTAGTGACCTTAGTAATCATATGGTCAGCTTCATTGTATAGATGCGTGGATAAATCTCAGGAGGTGAGTGGCTTGCCAGAGGCCAGGAAGTTCTATATAGCTATTCCATTGCAATCCATTCAGGCATTCACTACCTGGGGTTAGGACAGAACTCAAACTTAAAGATATTGTTCCTTGAAGTTACTCCACTTAGTAGATGCAAATGGAATCTACTCGTTCTCTGACAAAATGACCACAAATCTGAGTGGAGTGGATCTCCAAGATCCTTCTCAATTTTGATTAAATTGTCAGAATAACTCGCAGAACTCAAGGAAGTTCTGTACTTAGGATTTTATTCTAAAGGATACAAATCAGGATCAACCAAAGGAAGAGACAAAGCGCAGAGTCCAGAAGCATCCAGAAAGGTGCTTTCTCATGATTTGTCAGTCCTCTTTGCAAGGATGTGTTTGCCAACCAATAAGCTTAGTCCTCTTTGCGTGGATGTGTTTGCCAACCAATAAGCTCAGTCCTCTTTGCATGGATGTGTTTGCCAATCAATAACCTCAAGGAACTCCAGCATCCAGGCCTTTTACTGAGCTTTCATTATGCAGGTATAATTGGCAATATAGCCTCTGACTCCCTGTCCTCTCTGGACTCAGTCTCATGATAGGCTTACCTGAGAACTACCTGCTATCCAGAACCAGCTCTTTACCATAAACTCAGGTGATGTCAGGGCTCCTAGCACTTGGGAAATTACAAGGATTTTGCGTACTTCCTTCCAGAAACCTGGAACAAAGGCCAGGTAAATCATTGTACAACAACAGCCCAGCCACGTAGCTTCTGAGTCTGCAGAGTCCAGGCAAGTGCTTTTCCTTATGCTGAACTCCATTCTAGAGAAACCGGTTCTCACCTGGATTTCTTCTTATGGATTAAAGCAAGAACTCAAGAGATAGTCTGACCTCTGAGATATCTAGAGAGAGGTTTCCTGGACTTCAAAACCACACCCATCCTTCCATTTTTACCCACTTGAAACCAGACCTAATTCAGGATCGTATTTCCCCAGGGTGGAGGTAATGAAGCCTCAGCAGGAAGTACGGTGACCTTCTCTACCCTAGCAGAGAGTTTGCCTTGAGGAATGTGAGGCTCCTGAAAATGAGTCACGTGAGCAAGGCCGGCTCAGGATGTGGAGGCCTGCCTGTCTCCTTAATCTGCTGTTTAAACATCCCCTCCCCCACCCCACACAACAGCATCTCTCTCTCTCTCTCTCTCTCTCTCTCTCTCTCTCTCTCTCTCTCTCTCTCTCCCTCTCTTCTAACACCCACAAGGTGAAAAGGAGTGGTGGATGGGAAATGATTTCAAAGGAATAAAACCTGGGAATGCAGTCAGTGCGGGAGCAGTGTAGATGCCCATTTTAATTATTGATTCGAAAGTATGTTACTGGTGAGCAGGGAAGGATTTATTTATTTATTTATTTATTTGTTTGTTTTTATTGCACACTTCCTATGAACTGTGTTCAGCACTTGGATGCCACGTGCTATTTAACCCTTAACTATCCTGTGGACTGTGCTCCGGATCCTTCTCTAACCTGGGCTCTGAAAGATTGAAGAATTAAACCAAGCTGCCTCCAGTCGCTGGTAATAGCCACAAAAATGTTGCCAGTGTGTTTGTTTGCTCTGTGCTTTATTAAATATTATTTTGTGTGATTATGTAATTAAACTGTGACCCTCTGAAACCTGTGATTTTGAAAGCGCAGGGCAGCCGAACAAAGCTAATCTACGAAAAGCTTCATTTACATTAATCCTGCTGGGAGACTGGTCAGGTCATTTCTCTGAATACCCGGGTGACCTTGCTTAGCTTAGTGTAAACATTAGGCTGCTTTCCGTTATTAAACCTCTGCTAATTCAGGCCCCCGATGCAGAGCAAATGCGCTATTAATGATAAACGCGGCAATCACATAAAAGGCTCGCCATGGGATTATAAGTGCAGCCGAATACAAGCTCGAGTTTCCAGTGTGCCTCAGTATTGCTGGCCTCGGTTGATAAAAGAGATGGATTTTTAGAAGGATGAATGTGGCGATCTGACCGCTGAATCAGCTCCGTACTAGTGCCATCTAGTGGTCATTCAGGTGCCTGCGACTTCTTCATATTTCTAAGGGGCGGGGCTCTGGGATTCCACCTTCCTCAGCTTTTCAAACTGGTGTGGTTTTCTCTTTGTTTGTTTGTTTGTTTGTTTGTTTCTTTCTTTCTCTCTCCCTTTTTTCTTTCTTTTCGTTTTAAAAGACACTGAAATTACTTGTGTAAGAGGATGAGAATGAGACTTCAAATTACTGCAAAATTTTAAGTACCAGAGATGGTGAATTTGGGGTCTTGGATCATTTTAGTATAGCCCCAAATGCCGTGCCTCCTGATTCTTTTTGATCTCCAGCTTCTCTGATCCCTGGAAACCCCAGAATGCACGCAAGCCACCCTTGTTCCGTAACTTCCCAGGACGCTGTCCTCAGCTGACCTCACAGCCTAGAAGAAGGATGACAAAGGCCATTCGTTCCCCAGAACAGTCAATGGATCATATTTTCTCTCTCCAGGTGTTTCTCGACCACATGCCTGGCGGATGTTGTTCAGAAAGAGTTCCGCGGGCGCTGTTCCCGAACCATGTCGAGCATCTGCAGCATGTCTGCCTGAGTGCCGAGAATACTAAGTGGGTTATCCATACTCACTCAGAGAAAGAAAAAAATGTCTAAGTAGGGAGACAGAATACTGGTACAATAAACACCAAGTGAGATGGCCGTGACGGAGGGACGGCTGGAGCCAGGGCACGATAGATCTGGATTTCAGTCCTGGATCTGTCTCTTGCAGAGTAGGAAAAACGATTTGGTCTCCCAATGATCAGGAGTGAAAACGGGAGAAGCCTTTAGGAGCTACTCTTTTTGGATGTTGCTGGCCCTGGGGAGCCGGAGGAGGGCCAGGGTCAAGGCATCTTATATGTCTGATTTGGGGAATATGTTTGGATTTTGCTGATTGGTTCTGAATAGGAAACTGTGGTGAAAGCTATGGAAACCGCCGGCCAGTGAGCATTCTGGGAAGCTTCCTGCAGAGACTGCAATGTGGTCTCTGCATCACCTGGGCTGGTGCCGCAGGGCTTCTGAATGGTCACACATGGTCTGGCCGTGGCCAGCTTGTCGAATAAGACTTTTAGTCTGCATTCGAAGCTAGTCACGGGGTGGGAGATATGCACAGATACTCAGTAAGTGATCATTATTAGAGTGCAGTAGGACAAGAGATGACTCGTGAATAGGAATGGAGTCAGACCTTAGTGGAAGCTCCCAGGTTCCATTTTGTGTTGCTATAAAACCTGAGGCTGTGTAATGTATGAAAAAAGTAAAAGAAGTTTGGTTGGCTCCGGATTCTGGCAGCTGGTGTACAGATATCATGGCGCTCACATCTGGACCCCCCAACCCCACTGGCGCTCACATCTGGAAAGCCTCCCCTTTGCCCCTCAACCACCGGCTCAGTCACAACATGGCAAAAAAGTTAGAAGGGAAGGGGCATTTAAATAGATGTCCCTTGGTGAGACAGAGCATGAAAATAGAAAGGGTTCAGTCTTGCTCTTTTGTAATATTGTTCATGGGAAATCACAGGGTCCTGCAAGAATACATTAATCCCTGGAGAGCTATGTCCACCGATCTAGTCTACCAATCCCCACTTTTTAAAAACCCACCACCCCTTAATAACATTACCCAGAGATCAAGTCTCCATGATAAGGATTACTGAAAGACATACTCAGAGTGTAGTCAGACCTAGGCTGGTTCAAGTCAGGAAACTAGACATGGCGCCCATTTATATGTATTTGTGGTTGTGGCATGTATGAATGGTGCCTGCACATGAATGTCTGAGTATGTAGGCCCATGCATGTGCATTTGGGCTAGAGCAGGACACAAGGGGTCTTCCTCCATAGCTCTTGGCCTTGTTGACTTGAGTCACCGTCTTTCACTAAGTCAGAAGCTCACTATTTTGCCTAGCCAGCCAGCTCCTAGGATCTATCTATCTCTGCCCCACTAATGCTAAGTCTACAGGCATGTGTAGCCATGCCTAGTCTTCTATGTTGGTGCTGGGCATTTGAACGTAGGTCCTCATGCTTGCAGAACAAGTGCTCTTACTCACTGAGCCTCCTCCCCAAACCACATAGCAGTGATTTCAGCAGAGATAATTGCCTAGGGCCATGGATTGCAGGGACCTGGAGACTGGGAAAGTGCAGAGGGAAGAACTGCTATTTCAAGGGGAAGAAATGGAGAGAGGCTAGAAAACTCGGAAGCCTAGAATTAGAGCTTCCAGTGTGACCTGGACCTTGGAGGAGAAGGGTGGCGCTGGGATGGAACTGATGGCTCTTATGTTTGGAGTCTGCAAGACTGAAGCTCGAACCTCTACGTGTTGTCTCGGCAGACTAGAGCAGTACACTAATGTTTGCTCACTGTGGTCATAAAACACCTGACAAAGCAATTTGAGGATGAGGGGGTCTCTTTGGGCTCTCAGATGGAGGGTGCAGTCCATCACGTTGAGGAAGCCACAGGGCTAGGAGCCTGAGGCAACTGAGCCCTTTGTATCTGAAGTTCGGGAAGCAGAGCATGCTGAACGCTGGGGCTCAGTTCACTCTCCTTTTTCTGAAGCCTGGAGTCCTGACATGCAGAGGGTGCTGCCAACACTTAATGCCTTCTTCCTACATCAATTAACCCAGTACTGAAACTCCCGTACAGACATGCCCGGAGGTTTGGCTTCTAGGTGACTCTATCTAATCATATGCAGGCACATCACTTCCCTCTGGGTAGTTTTATTTTAGTTTATCAACTGGCGATAGAAGACTTTTTAATATGCAGGAAATACAAATAAATTTGGGTTTATATAACCCAAGAGCAGTTACTCCTGCTATAAAGCAAGAGAAATGCTATACACATTCCTTTCCTGATATTTCAAAAGTTGCATCAGTATCAGTAGTGAAGTCTTATAAATCTGAGGACTTAGAGAAAAGCATGTCAATCAAACTTTACCCCTAAGTCCGAGTAGGAGTGCCCCGACTTCCATATCGTCCCCTTCCTGGTGCTTGTTATTCCCGTCTCTGTTGCTGCAACAGCGATCTTCGCTCAGCAGCAGCAGCAGGCCATTCCAGTGTCTCCCACACTCCCTGCACCAGCTTTCGGGTGCCTTTGCTGAAGGATGCACCTACTGTGTGCACACACTGGAGTATTAGGAAACCGTGGCTCTGCAGTCCCCAACCCCAGCCTCTTACTGCTCAGGGCCCTGTTTTCTCTTTTGCTTCTGATTTTTTTTTAAGCGAAGGACCAGGTAATACCACGCGTTAACTATTAGGGAGGGTTTGCCCTTTGAAGGTAGGCAAGCAGTTGATCACAGCAAGTTTTAAGAATATTACATCTATTTCTTACATGAGCCTGTATGTGTACGTGTGTGCATGTGTCATAGGATACATGTAGAAGCCAGACAATAAATTACGGGAGTGGGGTCTTACCTTGCACTGTGTGGGTCCTGAGAATTGAACTCAGGTCATTGGGCTTGGTGGTTAAGAGTCTTTATGGTGAGCTGTTCTGCTGGTCCAGTAACTGCAAGGGGTGGTAGCTTCCTATACACCCACCTCTTGCTCTCGTTTTTCTCCTCAATCTGGAAACAGTAACCTGAAGAAAAGCTCCAGACTTCTTGATTTTCTACCCATATCCAAGAGGTCCCCAAAGAATGTTCCAGCCCTTTCTCTTAATGGCTCTCGGGGTGGGAAGGGCAGGAGTTGGCTAACATTTCCGGTTAGAACCACCTGGTCTAGATTGCCTCTCTCCTGTCAGACTGGGGACTGAAGGTTTGGCCTGTCCTGTTGAGGCAGGAAAAGCTCTTGTTTACATCCATCCAGAAGTAACCACCAAAGACAAAGATGAAACCAGGCCTTTGGCAAGTCAAGCTGACCCAGCAGGGTCCTGCCCCAGAGCAGGCTGTTTCTAGTAGCGACACATGAGTCTAACACTGTGAGCCGAAGCCTAAAACCTCTCACCCTGCAATCCTTGGTGCTCAGTGCCATCTGTGAAGGTCTCAGGAGGCTGCTTGAGAGAATGGATAACAATCGAGTGACACCCCAGACACGTCAGCACGTGTGCCTGAGAACATTTGTATTTAGGAGCCTATAGGAGGGTGTATAGAGCCAGGGCAGAGGGCAGAATGTGCGGGTTCACTGAGGTAGAGCATTGAGGGGGTGAACTTCATGAGGAGAGAGAGACGGGCGCCTACAGCACCTGGGATGACACCCTCCAGAGCCCACGGGATGCTGCCTGGGATCAGACGCATCTGCAGCACACACAGCTCACGCTAGCAGTTGTGTGAGAGAGTTGGCAAGCTCGGAGGCAGGAAAGTGGCTACAAGGCTGTGTCATACACTCGCTGGTGGTTCTGAAGATGTGTAAGAGATGTTTCACCGTTTTCTGAGCCAAACAGTGATTCAAAGCAGCGGGTACAAATGAACAAAGCTTGTGCCCAAGCTGCTTCTTGTAAGAACCCATCCAGCAGAGATACAGGGTTTGACCTGAGAAGACATTGCAAGGAGAGATGACGTATCCAGGGGACCAGGATAGGAAGGAAGGGCCAATGGGTAGCAAGGTGTGGGGGTGGCCTGCAGTTTGGAGTGTGCCACATCCCAGTGTCTGGGTGCCATTCCTTAGGTTACTGAAAACTGGTGTCCATTTGGAGGCCGCTGAATGACATGATGTGAGGCTGTGTGTTAGGACATCTAATCCGGGAGCTGTGTGTAGGAGGCAGCACCGTAGGAAGGGAATTGTGTCAGTGACTTCCCTTGTTGCTATGACAAACAAGGAGCATCATAAGAAAGGAAGGGCTTGCAGTTGGAGGGGATACAGTGAATCAAGGCTGGGAAGGCATCCTGGCAGGAGCATGAGCCAGGTGGTCACAGAGCAGAGGTAAAATGAGAAGACCCATCCACAGTGACACACTTTCTCCAGTGAAGCTCTACCCCCTAAAGGTTCTGTGACCTTCTGAAACAGCGCCACCGTCTGAGTACCAAGAGTTCAAACACATGACCCTGTGGGAACATTTTATATTCAAGGCACAACAGGAGCCCTCTGGCAAAACTAGCATATTGGCAAGCGATGACAAGGGTCAGAACCAGTGTACTGGCATTCAAAGTGGGTGTGGGCAACCTAACAACAAGCAGGGCGTGAGAGACTTTGGTGCACTTGGCCCTAAATGGGATTTCTTTCCCAGACTCAATCGCTCAAAGCTCAGGAACCTGTGTGGAAAAGGAGGGGAAAAGATTGTGGGAGCCAGTGGTGGCGGATGACTCCAAGGAAATGGGGTCTTCCAGACAGCGATGGGACTGATGCACATGTGAGCTCACAGTGATGGTGACAGGATGCACAGAACCAGGTTCCAAGTCGGACGGGGTCGCAGCACTCGGAATGGGAAATGGGCATAGGGGCTCATTTCTAACAAAGAAACAATCTGTAACTGATACCTGCTGGCAAAGAGGAAATCAGCTTTCGCCAGTGAAGTCTCACTGGGTATATTAACCACACCTCAGGGCAGGCCCTGTGCTTAGAACTTGGCCAACACAAAATAAAATCAATGATATTTTCATGGACTATTTTTTTTTAATTTTCAAAACAGGGTTTCTGTGTAGCTTTGGAGCCTGTCCTGGAACTCACTCTGTAGACCAGGCTGGTCTTGAACTCACAGAGATCCGCCTGCCTCTGCCTCCCGGGTGCTGGGAGTAAGGCGAGCACCACCACCACCATGGTGGACTTTTGTTTCATTTTGCTTTATTTTTGCCTTTTTTGTTTTGCCTTGTCCTTGTTTTGATTTTTGTTTTTGTTTCTTTATTTTCTTGGCTTAAAGTTTTTTTAAAATATATATTTGAAAGACAGAGAAACAGAACATAAAGTTGGGTGGTTAGGGAGGTGGGAAGGATCTTGGAGGAGATGGCTGAGGGGAAAACATAATTGAAATATATGGAAAGAAAAAAGTTTCAATTAAAGAAAAAAAGAAAGTGAGAGCACTGAATCCTAACCACTAGACCACCTGGGAGAATCCTGAAAACCCCAGAGAGCCAAAACACCCTACAAGCACCACACACAAAGGTTTATCAGACTCCTGAGTAAGAATCTACTCAGAACCTGAGAATCGTGTTAATGCCGAACCCACACACAAGGACCCTGCAATAGAACACAGTCTTCACCGAGCCATAAAGAACAAAGACTGAGTAAAGAAAGTAGGGACAGCAACAAAAACCAAATCAGATGGGGGCTGCAGAGAAGAGGCTAAAAAGAAGGGGATGCAAAGGGGTGCAAAGAATGGGGTGCAGAGAAAGGTAGTACAGAGAGGAATGCCGAGAAGGGGTGCAGAGATGGTGGTGCAGAGGGGTAAGTGAAGGGATGTACGGAAGGGTACGCAGAGAAAGAAGGCAGGGAATGCAGTTTAGAGCGGAGGGAGGGGGCACAGGCCAAGAACATAAGCAAGGAAAGAAGACTGTGGGTGTGAAGAACGTGAAGAAGTCTTTTGCAGGAAAATCTGCAGCTCCCAAGAAATCAGTAACTCAAAAGAAACCAACTAGCAAAAAAGAAGTCTGGGTGGGGTGGGGTGAGAGAACCAGTCACACAAATCATGAAAATCTGTTTTATGTCATAAGGGTCAAATAATTAGGGACAGCTTGTTTGATTAAAAGCCTGATTAAGAATGCTATCAAAAACAGAAAGAAAAAAAGAAAAGAAAGAAAGAAAGAGAACGAAAGAAAGTGGGAGTGGGCATCATGTTGGAAGGAGGACTGTTGAAGTGGAGCCCAATGATGTGGAAGTGTTGGGAGTAGGAGCCAAAATTCCATGAGAATTTGTTAATTGAAGTGAGGATGTAGAAATTGAAACAGCAGTAGAAAAGGTAATTTTTGTATTAGTAATCTGAAGAATGAACCTTTCCAAGTTTGTATCTACATGATGTGTCCTGCAATCAGAATCAGCCCATGATTTCGGATGAGGCCCTGAAGCAGGTGGCAAGGGGACAAAGGAGGGAGGGGGGGGTAGCGCTCTGTGACAACGTGATGCTGGCAAGGACTCGCATTTCACCGTAATCATAACCATAATGGTGCTCGGTTTAATCTGCATTTCTGTTTGAAAGGGCTCCACTAGGCAAATTCCAATGAGTAATCAATGAAATTAGCCTACAAATTAGCTTCTGGTAGTACTATATACATTAGTACAATATTCTGAAAAGCAATAAAAGATTTGGCAAATCCCACTCCCAGGAATTTATCCCAAGGAAATGCGTAGCTTTAAAAGGCAAAGCTGAAGGCTTTTAGTTCACTTTAGTGTTATTCATACTAACCGGAAATAGTGAGGGCACAAAACGCCAATGGAAGGAAATTGTAGATGATGCTATGAGGATTCAGGGGAGCTATTAAAATGAAAATGATCACTAGGTGCCTGGGGAGAAGCATGAAGACGTATTTATAGGGTAAGTGGGAGTAGGAGGAGCAGCGTAGAGATGCTTTGCATGCTTCAGTATAACTGTGAGTACACGCATGCGTCCGGTAAAACGTGGATGGTGATATAAACAAATGAAGGCAGATGTTGTGGCCAGTCACTTGGGCTCAGGGGTCAGGATGCTGTACTCAAATCCTGTAATGTACTAGCTTGTGATCATACATATTGTTTTCAACCTCTTTTAACTTCTGCTTCTCACCTATAAAATAGGGGCAACACAGGGGAGCCATTTAAAATTCCATTCAAAGAAAGCACCTGCCACAAAGAGTTGTGAATATCTTAATGGAATAGTTCCCATCTGTATGCTATGAATATATTTTATTACCAAAGAAGCTCTTTTGGCCTTTGGCAGGGCAGAATATAGCAAGATGGGAAATCCAAGTAGAGATAGAGAAGGAAGGAAAGAAGGTGGAGTCAGGCAGAGGCCAAAAGAGAAAGATGCCAAAACCTTACGAGTAGGCCACAGCCTCATGGCGATACACAGATTAGTAGAAATTGCTTAATTTAAGATGTAAGAATTAGCTAGGAGTATGCTTAAGCCGTTGGTCAAATAGTGTTGTAATCAATATCGTTTCTGTGTGATTATTTGGTTCTGGGTGGCCTGGAAATGAAGCTGCAGCCTCCGTTTACAGAATAATTTACACAAAGCAAATGCATCCACAGCAACGTTTGACAAATGACACCCACTGTTCCTGGTATTTATATTTATCTATTTATAGTTATATAAATAAAACTTTTATATCTATCTATTTGCTTTTATGTGTTTGATTGTTTTGCCTGCATGTAGGTATGTGCACATATGCAGGTAGTGCCTGTGGAGGTAGGAAGTGGGTGTAGGGTCCCCTGGAACTGGAATTACAGAAGATTTTAAGCCACCGTGTTGTTGTTGGGAATCTAAGCCAGAATCCTCTCAAAGCCATGAAGCCATCGTTTCAGGCCCTGTTCTCTGTTTTCTATTACAGTTACCTCAGTGATTTTTTTTTAAAAATGCCCAAGGGTTGTAGCTCTCTTTATGGAATTAAGTAGAGCCAAGCAGAAGTATTCAAAGCATTGAGATGGAAGTGTTAGGTACAGGGCTCACTCTTTGGTCTTTGTGGCTTTGTTTCTGCTTGATTGTGTTTTCAGTTTACTTGCCTTCTGAGGGCTCTAAGGGTGAAATAAATACAATGCCCAAAGAAAAGAAAAAAGGGACCAGAAAGCCTTGACTCCATGCCTTTTTGGTTTTAAGTTTCTTTCCTGCCTCAACTATTTGAAGCATAGATATAAACAATTTAACTTCTTGTGCTTTCTTTCTCAAATGGCAGGTGCGTTGAGGATTAGACATAGTTGTCATGTGGACACTGCGGGGCTTGGGTCCAGGCAGGGACGACTGTGAACTCTGATCAATTGCCATGAAACGTTTGGACTACTGGCCAAGGGAGGAAGCGAGAATGTCAGTCCTTCCTGCATGGCCCCTGCAGTCCCCAGGGTGCTGTCACCCTACCTGAGAGGTGGGCGATGATGGTTTTGTTAGAGTTCTTGGAATGCTCACTGGTGTTTGCGATGGGCAGAGGACGCACAGCTGACATGCGACTGTTCTATTCACACCCAGCTTCGGAGCAAAGGAAAGGAGAGGCTTCTGCTCAGTGCCAGGCTTCTACCACAAAGGACACGAAAGCCCTGCAGAGCAGACCCTGGCTCATCAGCTGCTTTGCTTCTGATTGCTTGGATCACACTCTTGGAACCAGTCCAGCACTCTGCTCTAATGACCTGGTATGTTGTCTGCATCGTGAATGAAAAGCATCGTGATGTTCCAAGCATTGGCTTAAGAGAAGACTGGGTTGGACCAGTTCCCAGGGCACTGGGTCTGTGCAGGAGCTCAGGTCCCTGCTGTCCCCGTGTGCTTCAGAGCACCGTGGGACTTAGAGTGTGCATCCGGCAATGGAGTCTGTAGGACCTGTTCTTCCAAAGATAGTCGGTGTTCACAGAGGCGCTCACTGTCAGGTTGTTCATTGCAGTGTTCCTTTAGTAACAAAGGACTGAAAAGAATCCAAGTGTCCACAAATAGGAAACGGTCTCAACAAACTGCGGTACAAAAGCAAAAGTACGTGAAGCAAATTCCCAGCAAGCTTAGGGGCAAAGATGGCCGTTCCAGGAATGTAGGTTGGTTTACATAGGTTGGTGTTTCTATTGTCAGCATGTATTATGAAGAGAGATTTAGGGGCTGGTAGATGGCTCAGTGCAGTGAGAATGCTTGCTCTGAAAGCAAGGAGATCTGCGTTCAAATCTTCAGTACCCACATCAAATCCAAACATGGCTGTCATTGTCCCAACTCCAGCATTGGGAGGTAAAGATAAGGGGGTCTTTGGAGGTTGCTGGCCAGTCAGTCTAACCAAAAAGAGCAACTTTAGGTTCAGGGAGTGACCTTGTTTAAGAAATAAGGTGGAGAGCAACAGAAAAACACTGAACAGCCTCCTCTAGCCTCCATAGCAGCACATGAACAAGTACAACAGTACACACAGACAGACAGACAGACAAACTCACACACTCACAGACACACTCACACAGACACACACACTCACAGACACTCACACAGACAGACACACACAGACTCACAGACACTCACACAGACAGATACACACAGACTCACAGACACACTCACAGACACTCACACAGACAGACACACACAGACTCACAGACACTCACACAGACACACACACACTCACAGACACTCACACAGACAGACACACACAGACTCACAGACACTCACACAGACAGACACACAGAGACTCACAGACACACTCACAGACACTCAAACAGACAGACACATACAGTCACAGACACTCACACAGACTCACAGACACACTCACACTCACACAGACAGACACACATACACACACTCAAACACTCACACAGACACACTCACACAGACACACACACTCACAGACACACAAAGACAGATACACGTGGGGTGGGGGCGGGGCATTGATTTGCTCTGGTTCGGGGATGAATTAGTGAAAGGAAGTCGGGAGGCACACAGAGGAAGAGAGAAGAGCATCCCCGAGAACAGGTAAAGCATTGTACAAGGTAAGGATGGACGTGGAGCTATGTGAACAATGATTAGAGTCTTTACAGTGTGAGCCTTGTGCTGCTGTCTGCATTCTGTTGAACAACTGACCAAAGAGAAACGAGGTGGGAATGTGTATGCATGGGGTGGCAGGTTTGCCAGGAGGCAAATGCTCATTTTTTGTGGTGGGAGTCAAGTGGTGAACACAGAATAAAAAGCACAAGTCAGAGCTGGGCGGTGGTGGCACACGCCCTTAGTCCCAGTCCTTGGGAGGCAGAAGCAGGTGGTCTCTGCGAGTTCAAGGCCAGCCTGGTCTACAGAGTGAGTTCCAGGACAGCCAGGGCTACACAGAGAAACCCTGTTTTGAAAATGAAACAAAACAAACAAACAAACGAACAAACATCCGCTATGCATTGGGGTTTTTCCACTGGTGAATGTGTGGCTCAAGCAAGACTACATGTCTTTTCACCTCCTTACACTCTGTGTCTGAGTCTGGAAAAGGACACAGGAAGTGGCGGCCATCTTACCTGCTAGCCCTCTTCCCTAGCTCAGTAAGCGCCCAAGGCCTACACAGGAAATTCTTTCACTATGCCCATTTTTATTAGAGCCTAATTCTGGGTGGACCTGAAAACACATGAGCTTCTGTTTCTCACACCCAGGTTACTAAATAAAACAAGGCTTTGGAGTCATTAAGTCTTAGTAGATATTTATGTCTAAATGTCAATTCCTCCGTACTTAAAATGATTGCAGCAGAGGGCTTTGCTAAAGGGAGGAGCTGGCTGCTGAAGGTTTTAGAATCAGTCTGAGAGGGGAAAGATGTGGGTGCATCAGGAGGAAAGGGGTGCTGAAAATTATACCAAAAATGTCCTAAAGACAAATGCAGTCTTGTCTTTTTCTTTTTAATAACCTCTGATAAGAATAGATTCTCTTAAACTTATCCCTGCCTGCCTACTTGTTTGTGTGTGTGTGTGTGTGTGTGTGTGTGTGTGTGTGTTGCACATGTAAGGGTGTAAGGGTGTATTGTACATCTGGGCATACTCAGGACAGAGCACGACCTCAGCTGTCTTTCTGTGGCTCTCCGCCTTACTGCTTTTATTGCTTTGTAATAGAATCTGCCACTGAATCTGAAGCTCGCCCTTTTGACTAGGCTACTGAACCAGTTAGTGAGCTGCTCTTGGGGTCCTCCAGTCTGCCCCCAATGCTGGGGCTATGGGAAAGCACAGCCATGTCGAGTCTTTCGCAAGGACACTGGAGATTTGAAGTCAAATCCTCAAGCTTGCACAGCATATGCTTTTATCCACTCTTCCATCTAAATTTAAAACCCGTCTGTTTATTGAGGTATTTCTAAGCCAGAGTTGTACTAATAACAAGGCTGTTCCACAGTGCACATAATACCATTACAGTGGCCCAAAATAAATGGAATTTCTAATCACAGAGGCTTTACAGTCATTGTTTGTCAACAGTATGACATGTTGGGAAAGATTATTTTAAGGTCTGTGACTTTTGTTTACGTTGCATTTGTTTAGCTCTGTGAAGTTGTGATTCTTTGCCTGTCTAAAGCACCTGATGGTCTAATAAAGAGTTGAACAGCTAATAGCAAGGCAGGAACAAGGATAGGCAGGGCTGGTAGACAGAGAGGATAAATAGAAGGAGAAAGAAGAAGAGAAGAAGCAAGAGAACAAGGGGAGGAGGACAACAGGGGTCAGCCCCCACCTCCAGCCAGTCCTGGAGTAAGAATGAAAGTAAGATTCACAGAAGTAAGAAGCCCGGAGCCAAAGGTAGTTGTGATAATTTAAGTTAAGAAAAACTGGCTAGAAATAAGCCAAGATAAGGCTGGACATTCATAACTAAGAATAAGCCTCTGTTGTGTGATTTATTTGGGAGCTGGGTGGTGGGTCCCCTCAAAAAACCCCAGAAGAGTAAAAACAACCCACAGCCGTGAAATAGTCTTATTTCCAAATGTAATTTGTAACCATCACAGCAACATGTACTTGAGATAAGTTCATCAGTGATTGTTTATGTCACGGGGAGACTAAATTCAGGGGGACAGCTGTTCATACAGTCTCCAAGCATCCCAGCACAGATCAATTACTGAGACAAAGAAAAAGATGCTTGTGAAATAGGTTGTGCAGTTATTGGCAATATCGAGTCTGGTAATAGAACAAGTTACATATAACTTTCCTACTGGTGCAATCCAGGAGACCACAATACTGCCTATGTAGCATTCCTTCAAAAACTGTATGCTTGGGCCAACGAGAAGGCTCAGCAGATAGATCAAGGGGGTTTGCTGCCAACCTGTGGACCCTCACGGTAGAAGGCAAGAACTGAGGACAGATCCTGTGGCCTTCACAAACATGCTGCAGCCATCACTCACAAACTGCACTGAAAAATAAATGTTAAAAAATGTGCTGCAGTTTGAATCTTAAAGGCTTGGCTTGCTAGCTTGTGGAGCTGGTGTGAAGGGTAGAACTTCTAAAAGCCATGGCTGTGTGCACAGGGGTGAGGGAGGGAGAGGGAGAGTATTAGCTACTTAGGTCATAGGAGTGTGTCCTTGAAGGGCATGGTGGGACTCGGGCCCCTTCCAATCTCTATTTTTGCTTTCTTGCCATCTTGAGGTGTCTTTGTTCCTCTGTGCTCACTCTGTAGTGAAGTTCCATTTTGCCATAGGCCCAAAGAACAGTATTACCTTACCTTGAAGCCTCTAGATCCGTCAGCACCAATGACTATTTTCTTTTAAATTGGTTTTCTCATGTAATTTTTCACAGTGAGGAACTGACTCAGACAATGTAAATTTCTTTTCTCTTCCTCCTCTTCCTCCTCTTCTTCCTCTTCCTCCTCCTCCTCCTCCTCCTCCTCCTCCTCCTCCTCCTCCTCCTCTTCTTCTTCTTCTTCTTCTTCTTCTTCTTCTTCTTCTTCTTCGTTGTTCGATACAGGGTTTCTCTGCATAGCCTCAGCTGTTCTGGAACTCACTCTGTAGACCAGGCTGGCCTCCATCTCGTAGAGGTCTGCCTGCCTCTTACTCCTGGGTGCTGGGGTGAAAGGTATGTGCCACCACCACTTGGCTTCACAATGTAAATTTCTTGAGCGTGATGATCTTAACAGAGTTACATAGGAGAGCACCTTTTGATCTTAGGAGGTATCTGCTCAAATATTTGTGGAGAAAATGTCTTATATGAATATCTTCTTCTGTGTGTTAAAAACAAGTATATAGAAAAAAAAGCATAATGAATTCAATACTGTGCGGTGATGGTACAGTGAGCAGCTGTTATGCACTGAGTAGTTAGTTCTGCCGGCACCAGGGTACCAACAGGGAGCAAGCAAACCAGATGCTTGCCTTCATCAGTCTGCATTGTTTTGAGAAGGAGAAAAATGCATCTCCTCGTACGGAGTTATGAAAGCTATCCAACTTCTTCATCCAAACCAAGGCTCTTACTGTCTACAGTGTCTAGTTTACATTCTCTGGAATGCCCTTGGCTGCAAGGAAATGGCTTGCCTACCATCATAAGTTTTCTTCCGAGGGACACCAACATGCAGTAATATGGTCTATAGCCTGTCAGAGATGCCCAAGTTCTCATTACAATAAAGGATAACTCTGAAGGACCATCTCGACTCCAGAGTCCCCTTGAGCTTCCAGGGCAACTGTGTGGCAGTTTCTCCCAAGCCAGGATCTATTCCTCTTTCTCTCCTGAAGGTGTTTCTAAGATTTGGCCCAATTAACCCCCAGAATTCAGACCTTCCCTTCTCAGAATGTACCACCTTGAGCGGAAGTGTTGTTTTCACTAGGTGACACAGGCCCACATTCCAAGTCCTCCAGGATGAACAAAGTTATAATGAGCATTTCTGCATCACACCTCAACTGTTTCTTAACTGACAGGTTACTAGGCACATTCTGGTTGACTGCCTTATAAACATCTTCCTCCTTCTGTGGGGTACAAGGACTCTCCCAAGTGGCACTTGGGTCCACATATTTGGACATCAACGAATGGCACTTTATGCAATTCTCAAATTTGTCGCTCTATTGACGACACCTGCCTTTGGTGCCTGGTGCTCATGTACAGGAACTAGATTTTTCTGCACTAGCAATACAGTGAGCATGAAGTTACAAATACATGATCCAACAGGGGTAGTTAAAAATTGGAGAGCTGTGGTCTCAGGAAATTTGGGCAAATCTCTGGTACATTCTGGGGACAAGAAACAAGTATCCTAGACCAAACAAAATCACTTGTCCTAGTTTGGTTTGTCTTGCCGTGATAAGACTCTGCCCCAAAAGCAAAGGGTTTCTTTGTCTTACTTTTCCAGAGTACCGTCGGTCACTGAGGGAAGCCAACAGGAACCTGAAGGCATGTTCTGAAGTGGAGATGATGGAATTGCTGGCTTGCACTCTTTGGTTTATGTTTGACTGTCTTCTTTATACCTCCCAGGACTGCCTGCCCAGGGGTGGCAGCACCCACAGTGAAAGGGCCCCCCTCCATCATTCATCAGTCTAAGAAAATGCCACACTGGCATGCATGCTACAGGCCAATCTGATGGAAGGGTTTTCTCAACTGAAGTCTTCTCAGGTGATGCGAGTTAGTGCCAAGTTGTACAGTGCTTTTCTAATAGTGTGTATGTGAGTGTGTGTGCGTGTGTGCTGTGCCTATGTTTATGCATGCTCACATTTGTGTGCAGTGCTTGTGCACATGTATGTGGGAGCCTGAAGTTAACATCCAGTGTCTTCCTTGACTACACTTTCTTCATTAGGCAGATTCTTTCACGGAAGCTTGCCAATTCTTGCTAGTCTTGGTGTTGGGATCCCAGACAGAGGCCACACCTGACCAGCTTTTGTGTAGCTTCTGGGGATTTGAACTCCGGTCTTCAAGCTTTGTGAAAAGGGCTTTATCATCTGAGTTACCTCTCTAGGCTCCCAATTACAGTCTCTCCTTATGTCCTAATCCAGCTTCTTCACAGTCTTCACATTAAAAATTTGTTTCGAGCCAGGCGGTGGTCGCGGTGCTTGTATTTAATCCCAGCACTTGGGAGGCAGAGGCAGGCTGATCTCTGTGAGTTCGAGGTCAGCCTGGTCTATAAGAGCTAGTTCCAGGACAGCTAGGGCTGTTACACAGAGAAGCCTTGTCTCAAAAATAAAATTGTTTGAGACAGACTCTCAAGTATTATAGGATGGCTTGGAACTCAGTACTTCAAACTTCATAGTGCTGGCATTAGAGATGCAGGAACAGGACCTGGTACTTGGTGCTGAGCATCAAGCTCAGGACTTCACAAATGGCAGACAAGTGCTTTACCTCAACTGAACTGTATCTCCAGTCCCAGACAGAAGACTTTTAACTTCTTTGGGCCATATTTTACCTCACTTGTAACTTTTTTTTCTTAGTAGGAATGATAAAGCCTGCAGCAAATTCTCAGACACTGGGAGAGAAAAAGCAGGATATTCAATCTCCACCCTCCTCCCAGTTCCTCCTCCTTCTCTTCCTTTTCCTCTTCCTCTTTTTGATAAATGCACCAAGTAAGACAGCCTTGGCAGGTGATTATAGATAATGGGTCTGCAGAAGCCACCCACCTCTTCCCACTCCATTTATGACTTTATTTCTGAAGACCAGCCGGAAACGGGGAGAACTGGCCTCTGTCTGTCTCTTACCCCATCTCCATAATGACCACGCCTGCGGCACTGGAGAGAGCAGGGAAGTACTTGCAGGCTAAGATGTTCTAATCATCGCAAGGTTATGATGCTTCCTGACAGTCGTGGGTGGGAGAAAATAATGATTCCGAGAACGATCATTTCAGTCTTCCTTGTTAGAGCACAGCAAGGCGCAGGCAGCGGCCTTCCTTCCGGCAGCTCTCCTGGTGGGTGGAAATCTGTTGATTCTCGAACCCCTGGCCATGCTCACTTTGCGTGGTCGTCAGATCAGGTTGGGCAGTAGCGGCCAGCTTTTTCATACCCCAAGGAGGACAGCAGCATTCTAGTTCAGTTCATTTAGAAACAATTGTTTCTGTGGGCAAAAATGAGGATCACATCTAGTGCCTGTCAGAGGCCTGGGTTTTCCCTGAGAGTAGCCTGTTTGCGGTCTAGCTTTCCTCCAGCGGCCACACCCCTCCTCTTGCGGCCACACCCCTCACCTTAAGACCTAGGAGCTTGCATGCCTGAGTCATCTATAAGGCTAGAGGACAGAGTTTTCAAACGGTTTCTCAGGTTTACCTTGTCAAATTGGCGAAGAAAATACGCAGCCATATATATTAAGCTGATGCATGTTCTAAGTTTTTTTTTTATATATATATATATTGCTGTGATAGTGTTTATCGTAACCTAGGTATGGGAGGAAAGGAATTACTCTATCTTATCTGTTACAGCTCCTCGTCTAGGGAAGCCAGGACAGGAACTCTGGGCAGGAACTTGAAGCTGAAACTACAGAGGAACACTGCTTACTGGCTTGCTGTTGGATTATTTTCAGCTACCTTTCTTTTTAAAAAATAAAATAATAATTTATTTATTAATTTTGCATTCTGACCTCAGCTTCTCCTCCCTTCTTTCCTCCCCCTCCCTCCCCTCATATCCCCTCTACCGCTTCCTCCCTAATCCATCCCTTCTCCATATTCAATCAGAAAGGGGCTTGAGCTATGGCTCAGGTGTTAAAGACTAGGCTCACAATCAAAAATCAGCCACTTTTCTTAAACAGCCCAGGAGGCCTACCTACCTAGGGATGGTACTGCCCCAGTAGGATGGTCCTTACCATCAAATAGCAATCAAGAAAACACCCCACAGTTGTATTGATGAGCCAATCTGAGGCGGCAGTTCTTCATTTGAGGGTCCCTCTTCTCAGACACGTCAAGTTGGCAATCAAAGTTGCATTATCACAATGTTGTGCTTCCAATCTCACCTCTAGGGCAGTTGGCTTCTCCCAGAGTAAACTAAGAGACAAAGAAAACGTCCAAGAAGGAAGTCAGAGTCTTTTTATAATCTAATACGTGAGTACCACATGAGTATTTGTGGCTTGTGGGTCATTGGCCTGCCCTCCATTGAAGTGGTAAGATTCTGATGAAGGCATGAAAACCAAATGTTGAGGACTGCTGGTGGCAAGATTAAAAGCAACTACTTCAGTTACTGTGTCCTAGAACGGCTTTCCAATAGACCCTATGCTACTCAACTGTAGCGGCAAAATGCAGAAGGATTTTGGACTCATTGAGGTTAAACAACCTGCCTAGATCACATAGATATTCATAAATAATTATATAACCAGCTAAAATAATTAAAAATACTATTATAATAAATAACATAAATACAAGTTTTCATAAAGAAAATGTAGGCCTCAGACGTTCTTTTTGTTGTTGTGACAGTCTTTGCAGATTACTGTGCGTTTACCGTGTGACAGTTTCCACAGTCATTGCTGTAGAGTGTTTGTGTCTTTAAATTTAAGTTACAACCTAATCCACTGTAAGACACTGTACAGAGGAGGGTACTGGGGAATGGTTTGGGTATGACAGTGGAACCGTATGAATGGAACCTACTGCTTTTATAAAAAGAAAGTTCTGAGGACACACTGTGTCATGTGCGGACACATGGAAAGATCCCAGTGAACCATGAACTAGGACCCTAGCAGACATTAGATGTCAGACTTTTTTGTCTGGACTGTCGGCTCCCCAGTAATGACACAGAGACCTGTTATTAATTATGAAATCTTGGCTGGTAGCTTAGGTTTGTTTCTAACTAGCTCTTATAACTTAAATTAACTCATCTTTTAATCTATGTTCTTTTATATGGCTGGGTTACCTTTACTCTGCACTGCCCACCCTGCTTCCTCTGCATCTCCTGGCATCTCCACCCTCTTCTTCCCAGCACCCTCTGTGCCTAGAAATCTTGCCTAGCTATTGGCTGAATAAAAGCCTATTCAGCTTTTTATTAAACCAGTCAGAGTGACATATCTTCACAGTATACAAAAAGATCATTCCACAACAATTATATATGAATGGTGCATACCTGTTATCCCAGAACTTGGGAGGCAGAGGCAAGAGGATCTCTGTAAGAGCAAGACCAACTTGATCTACATAGTGAGTTCCAGTCTCATCCATGGTGGGACTCTGAGACTCTATCCTAAAAGAAAAAAAAACAAAATAATTAAAAAAAATTTGATGTGTGTTAATTTTCAAAGGAGGTCAACATATATTGCTCCAAAATACGCTACTTTGGCATATGGATTATTTCAAACTAAAAGCAACCAAGAATCAACAAGTACAGGGGAAATTCTCACCTGTCGCTTGTTTGTCTTGGAGCAGAGATAAATTTCCCTTTGTAAAGGTGGGATAAATCTCTACAGTGAGTGCATCACTCTCTCCTTGTACTGAAAAGAGAATGACTCATTTCTAGAGATAGAAAATGTGGCTGTTAAATGAGAATGGCCCTCATAGGCTCATATGTTTGAATACTTGGTATCTAGTTGGTGGAACTGTTTGGGAAGGATTAGGAGGTGTGGCCTTGTTGGAGGAGGCATGTCACTGGGAGCAGGCTTCCCAAACAGAGAGAAGTCAGCTCTCTCTGCATTTTGCTTGTAGATCAAGATGTTAGCTCTTAGATACCTCTTCCGGGTCATGTGTGCCTATTACTATGCTCCTTGGCAAGATGGTCATAGACTCTAACACACTGCAAATCCTGTCCCCCATTGAACTCTTTCTTCTGTAAGTTCCTTAGTAATGATGTCTTATTACAGCAATAGACAAAGGAACTAAGCCAGAGCATCCCAATGAAATGTGTCTGCATAACCAGACACATTGGCTAAATTAAACTTAATCCTTCATCAGAGCCTCATGCATTCCCAGTCTCAGTCTCATGGTTTAACAGAAGCTTAAACTCTAGGTCTAACCACTGCTGTGAGGTTCATTTCTTCTCTGTGAATGTAAATATTAATGAGAACTGTGCAGTGCTTTCTCCTGCCAGGATTTCCCCCATATCCACTTGTTCTATCCTGCTCACATTCCTGAAGCAAACGAAGCAACAGCAAAAAGAAGATAAATAAAGAGACCCACGACACAGAAAAACTCTCTTTGGCAGTATCCTTTGAACTCCGATTACAGAGGTTCACTGCAGCTCCCATTTTTGTTTGGTTCCATGGGTGTGGATATATTTTATGGATGTGAAAAAAAATCAGGCATGCCCTGGTTCCAGCAGTCCCAGAGTGTAAGACCAGAATTTCCCAGAGACCAATTAACCAGCCACTAGCTCTCTTGCAAAGATGTTCTCCCTTTTCTAAAGCATTAACAAGAACAGAAGGCCTTACTATATGTCAATGTTTATATGGAGCTGCTGAAGCTGAGAGATGATGGACACTTGAGGCTGAACTAGTATTAAAATTTAATTGGAAATGAAGATGCAACTTTTCTGAAATGATCAGTTGTCATCAGGCTCCCAATCTTAAGTGTGAAAATACGATTCTATTTACAGACACTGAATCAGCTTGTCTGCCTCCAACCCTTCCTCTCTTCCAGCCCACTGCTGCCAATTCAAATTCCTACATGGTTCGCCCTCTTCCCCTCCAGCTGAAAATGCCTCAGTTCCGATGGGATAAGCTCCTCCAAGCCCACTTTACACCACAGCTAATGTGAGCACGGAGCCTCATCCTTTCTTAATTTAGCTTACACCATGTTGCCTGTCAAAGACGTGCCTGGCTTTCCTTCACTTACCACAGTCAAACCCTTCAGCCTTCACATTGTTCTCCCAGCTCTGGGTTTCATACAGACCCATAGTGACATGAACGTCTACAGGAAGCTCTGGGGGTGATTGTTTTATGATTATGCTTAGTTTCCCTGATGAAGTAATCTTTTTTTTTTAAATGCACATGGCTATGATAGATGTGCCACACATGCTGGATGACGTGCACTTTGCATAAGAGTATTTTGTCAATAATAAAAAGTGGACTCAGGAACTAGAGAGATGGCTCAGTGGTTAAGAGTTCATACTGCTCTTGCAAAGGACCATTGTTCAGTTCCTAGCGCCCATTTCAATCAGCTCACAGAGTTCCGTTACTCCAGCTCCAGGGAGAAGTCTCTAGTGTTCATGGACAACTATAGACATCATTAAAAGTAAATCTCTTTTAAGAGTAGATTCATGGCACTGGTGAGATGGCTCAGAAGATAAGAGCACTGGCTGCTCTTCCAGGGGTCCTGAGTTCAATTCCCAGCAACCACATGGTGGTTCATAACCATCTTTAATGAGATCTGGTGCCCTCTTCTGTTCCACAGGCATGCATGCAGGCAGACTATTGTATAATAAATAAATAAATAAATAAATCAAAAAAGAGTAGATTTACGTGAAACTTTTAAAGAACGTTTTTAGATTTATTATTTTACATGTGTGAGTAATTTGCGTGTTTATATGTGCACCTCGTGTGTGCCTGTCCAGGTCAGAAGAGGACACCAGTTCTTCTGGGATTGGAGTTACTGATAGTTGTGAGCCACTATTTGGGTGCTGGGAATCTGACCCAAGTCCTCTGCAAGAGCCATAAGTACTTTTTATGGCTGAGGCAATTCTCCAGCAGTTCTTGCCTGTTGTAGAATGGTTTGTATGCATGGATACTTAGGTCACAGAAAGAGGCGGCAAAAGACCAGGAAAAGAATGTAACTGATGAAAATTGACACTCAGCACATGGTCAGAAATCATGGGCGTGCCCAGGCTCTCCTGCTAGACCATGCTTGTCCATATTCTCTGGCATCAGTATCAGGTAAGACAACCTCGCTTTACCCCTCCATTAATGCAGCCTGTCTCTGTGAGGCTTCACTTTCAACCTCTGTGTGCAGCAAGGAGTTTGATGCCTGTTGGTCTGCTTACCTCAAATAGGGACTCTTGCTCTGATCTGAGGGCTCTTGTCTTAGATCCCGATTGACTTCACCATCATCTTCTTTGTGATCACGCAAGAGATGGGAGAGTCACTTTTCTCTCCCTCTGTAGGGTGGGTGAGCATCCTCACCACACACGGGAAGCTTTGTTTCATGTTTACTTCCTATTGAGAACCATTTTTCATTTTGGGTCCACTATAATCCCTGCTGCTCTCCACTCACTTCCTTTCTAGGTTAGATCCTTAAACCCACAGGCTCAGCATTAAACCTGACATCCTGGCAGCAGCAGGCCAGGGCTTTAGATGCTTTATGAGGGCTACCATGGCAGTCTCCTAAGCTTGAAACCGATGCACAGGGGAGGCTCAGAATGCTCTAGAACAACGGAGGCTCTAAATTGATGGAGTGGTCTGCACCAGGATAGGGGAAACCAGAGAACTGAGTGGCAACTCAAGCAATGTGGGAGAAGAAAAGCTCAAAAGGAGCATCCTCCAAAAGAGGACTTGGTTGCCTACCACTGGAAAACACCAGTTAAAGTCTGCCAAGATGCATGCATTGAGGTATTATCCCAAACTCTTAAAGACTGCAACAGCATCTCAATAGTGTGCTTGTTGACTAATCTATGGTTCATCTGTAGAACTAATTATCAAACAACTTTTTTTTTTTAAAAAAAAATTGAGAACTGTACTCTTTGTTTTGGAATCATCTCTAATGATTATTTTAATCGAAAATATCAAGGTCCATAAGAAAGCATTTATAAAGGACTAAGTAGATGAGAGAAATATTTGCATATCTGTACATCATTATTTGTTTTGAAAGACAGTGTCCCTTGTAGCCCAGGCTGACCTCCAATTCTTTATGTAGCTGAGGCTGCCCTTGAACTCCCCATCCTCTTGCTTTCACATCCAGAAAGCTAGGATTACAGGCACCAACTACCGTAGCTCATGTAGATGGTGCTGGTGATTGAACCCAGGGCTTTGTGTATTCAAGGATATTACTAACTGAGCTACATCTCCAGGCTCATATTCGTTCATGTTTAAGGTTAAAAGTACCAGTAAGAAAACCTAACGAAAATTGGGTAACTTTAAGGGGATAGAGGAGGCAAGAATGGAAGCTAAACTTACCTGAATGTGGATTTATTAGTTACCTGTGGGCCACTTAATATGTTACTCCAAAAACATAGATGCCTAGAACGATAACTATATTATTTAGAAGTTCTGGGGGCCAGTAAATAGGAGCAGCTCAGCTGAGTGGTCAAGTTGTTGACTAGAATTCTGGTCATATAAAAATTTCATTGGGGGCTAGAAGATTCATGTCACGTGTTTTAAACTTACTTATTTGATGTGCATGAGTGGTCTGCCTGCATGCATGTAAGTGCAGCACATGTGTACCTGGTGCCCATAGAGGTCAGAAGAGGGCATCAGATTCCCAGGAACTGGAGTTATGGATGACTGGGAACCACTATGGGGGAACTGGGAATTGAACCCAGGTCCTCTGCAAGATTGATAAACAAGTACTTACATTGCTGAGACATCTCTCCAGCATCTCCACTATAGTTTCTGGCAGGAGACTGCCTTTTCTTACCACATGTTCTTTCTCTCCATAGACGACTTGAGCATCGCCATTGTCCAGCAGTTGCCTTTTTTTAGAGCAAGCAGACCAAGGGCTGAGAGAATTGCAGGGCCTTGCAGGCCTCGTCTCAGGGGGCTCCCCTTGTTACTGCATCTTACTTTACTTGTTAGAAAGCAGACACTGCACCTCACTCACACTTAAAGTGAGGCAAATTTGGCTCCACCTTTTAAAGGTACATTAAAGAGTTTGTGAACATATCTTAAAGCTCTGTAGAACCCAGTTTCATATTTTGCTGTTTAATGTAATTATACAATGAGTAAAAATAAAAATAAAATACAACCTTTAAACATCAAAAGCAAAATAAAATTGACCTTTTGTAGGTTTTTCATTACTCAGTTTTAATTATGTGTATATAGGGGAGGGGAGAGCGCAGGCATGTGAGCGTAAGTGCAGATCCCTGTAGGAGGTTTAGGTGGTGCATTCCTAAGGGGTTGGCATCACAGGCGGTTGTGAGTTACCTGATGTGGATGCTGGAAACCAAACACAAGTCCTCTGCATGAGAAGTACGTGCCCTGTGCGCTTAACCTCTGAACCATCTCTCTAGTCCCAGAAGTCCCCAAATAAATGAAACTATGCATACATCAGATTGATGGTTTAAATGGATGGGATTTATTTTTCCTGATTTTTCTTGTAGTAAGAACAATTGACCTGAGAGCTAGACTCTCGTGTGCATTCGTGACTGTTGATTGTAGGAGCAGTGTTATTCTGCGGCTCTCCTGAGCTCATTCATCCTGTTGGACTTTCCTGCTAAGTACAGTAACTCTCTATTAGTGTGCATCTGTTAGTAACTCTCTATTCTCTCTCCCCCTCAGTCTCTGGCAACCGCTGTCCGGTCTACGCTTTAATTATATGAACCTGATTATTTTAGGTACTTCGTGTAAGTGTAACTGTAGAGCACTTAGCTTTTTGTGTGTGTGTGATTGGCTTGTCTCACTTAGCTCAATGTTCTCAAGGCTAACTGCACTGTTATATACAGCAGGCTTGTCTTTACACATTCCATGGTATGTGTGTGCAGCCTCCTTGCCCATTTAACTGTTGATGGGCACTTAGCTGTTTTTTATGTCTTGATTATTGTAAATAGTTCTGTGGTCAACACAGAAGTGCTATTATCTCTTCACAATTCTGCTTTTGAGTTTTTTCTGGATGGATCCCCCAAAGAGGTATTTCTGGGTCGAAGGCCTGCTCTAGTTGTATTCTTTAGGAGCAATCTCAGCTGTGTTCCTGACTGAGCATGTCATTTGCATTTCACCAGCATTAGCAAGGTAGTAGCGGCGCACGCCTTTAATCTCAGCACTCAGGAGACAGAGGCAGGCGAATCTCCTAGTTCAAGACTGGCTTGGTCTACAGAGAGAGTTCCAGGACAGCCAGGGCTACTCATAGAAACCCTGTCTTGAAAAAACAAAACAAAATAGTACAAAACTGTAAAGAAATCTTAAATTATTTTCAATAATTAAAATATTAATAGGATTATCCTCAAACTAGCAAGTAAAACTATTTCTTATGTAGTAAATCTTATATACTTACTGTACTAGCTAGTTTTATGTTAAATTGATACAAGGTAGAGTCATCAGAGAAGAGGGATCCTCAGCTGAGAAAAAGGCTCCATACACTCAGGCTATAAGCAAACCTGTAAGGTATTTTCTTGATTAGTGATTGATGGGGGCGGGTCCAGTCCATTGTCAGTGGTTTCACCCCTGGGCTGGTGATCCCGGGCTCTATAAGAAAGCAGGTGGAGCAAGCCAGTAAGCAGCACCCTCTATGGGCTCTGCATCCGTCCTACCTCCAGGTTCCTGCCCTACTTGGGTTCCTGCCCTCACTGCTTTTGATGATGAACTGTTATATGGAACTATGAGTGAAATAAACCCTTTCCTCCCCAAGTTGTTTTTGGTCATGGTGTTTTATCACAGCAATGATAATTCTAATGGAGATGCTCACACTATCTTAATACTATAATATATTATTAGCTACATATGTAAGTTTTATTCTCAAACTAATTATATATGTATATATATTCTCAAATAAACAATTTTGTTACTATATTAAGGACTTGAATCTTTAATCAGAAGAGGAGAGATAAAAATGTAAAACTGAATGAGTCAAGTAAGAAACTATAATCTTAAATATGATTTTAAAATTAATAGAAATTAAAATCATGTTTTCTTTTAAAATAAACAGGCTACTTGAGTGTGGTGGTGTGCAACTGTAATAATTCCAGCGCCCAGGAGACTGAGGCAGGAGTTCCAGGACAACCAGGGCTGCTCAGAGAAACCCTGTCTCAAAACAAACAAAGAAACAAACAACCCCCAAGCCCCAAACAAACAAACAAAAAAACCCAAAAACTCAAAATTGACACAAAATTATCTTAAAAAATGCATCACCGTGGGGCTGGACAGATGGCCCAGTTGTTAAGAGGACTGGTTAATCTTTCAGAGGGTCCATATTCAATTCTCCACAATCCCATGGCAGCTTACAACCATCTGTGACTTCAGTCTCAGGGGACCAGAGCCTTTGTGGGTACCAGGCATGAACATGTTGCACTGTTACACACAAAGGCAAAATACCATGCACATTAAATAAAAATGAATAAGTACTTTAAAAAAAATCCACCAGCACAAAGCCCTATTTCAATTGTGTATTTTATCCAAGGAAGACAGGGGTGCAGGGGGTTGGGGTGGGGTGGCCAGGGCAGGACAAATGAAGGCAGAGAGAATGGCGGAGAAGAAGACTATTAGGAGAGCCATAAAAACATTCAGGGCAGAGGATTAGTGATTATCAACTGCCCTCATCTCATTATTGCTATTCACTTGTGCCACAGGCAGCAAAGTGAATTTCTGCCTCTTATTTCTGTCCTTTGAAAATCTGAACAACTGATTGGACTGCTCGTTCTTAGGAGACAGATACCTGGTGTGCAGGAGGAGAGCCAGCGGTAGGGCTGGCCCAAAGGTAGCGGGCAGGTAGAGTTTTACAGAGAGCACAGTGGAGCCTTCAGCTTAACGTGCTGCTAGCTTGGGACTGATCTCCATAGGAAGACACAGTCCCAGGCAGTGACTCATCCCCTGGGAAAAAGCTTAGAGACCCTGGTTCCCAGTCCCCTGAGCAGGTGGCCTGGCCCTAAGAGCTGTCACTTGGGTACAGTAGAGAATCTTAGGCTCCTCGGATGGTAGGGTTTTCTTGACTAAGAGCTTTGACACGTCTCGAAGTTCCAGAAGGAAAACAACCAGTCCACTTCTTTACTTATTCACAGTCTTGATTTCTGTGTTTCAGAATGTCTAAACTTTAAGCAAGAGAGCTTGGACACACACACACACACACACACACACACACACACACACACACACTCATGATAGCAAGGCCCTATAGTTTAAGTGGTGGAAAAACAAGTCCCCAAACTGGAAAGCTCAGTATTTAACATAACTGTTTTTTTTTAAATGTATTAGCTAGGGGTGTTAGACCCTAAATTAACCTATAATCCCCACCTGCTCAAGGACCAGGTAACTTCCTGGGATTCTGGGAGTTGGAGTTTTTTGGAAACTTAACGACAAAGCCTCATGGGAAAGTATGGTTGCCTATGGGTTTTACCTATATAAACTTTGCCAATAGGTAAGTGTCTTGGGGCCACTTTCCTGGAAAATTTCCAGGTGATGGTCCTGACCAAAATTCCATCTTTGTTAGTATTTAATATTTTTAATGAAATTGCTTAAATTTGGTCAAAATGGTGATATTTTAGGATTAATAAGCTGGGGAGATAGCTCAGTGGTTAAGGGCACTTACTGTTTTTGCAGACGACTAGATTTGGGTTCTCAGGGGATCTGACACCCTCTTCTGACCTCCCTGGGCACCAGGCAAGTACATGACACATAGAAATACATATAGGCAAATAGCTATACATGTAAAATAAAATAATAAATGTTAAAAATTGTGACCTAATCTCTTTGGGGATTTATATATTATTGGAGGTAACAGTAAGTCTAGGTAATTATGACCCCAAAACAATAATTATTATTTATAATCTAGTTATCAGTTTAGCAAAGATTTTTATTTGATGCATGTTTCATTTTGTCTTTTGAATATAATTTTTTTAAGTTAAAAAGGGGGGGGCAGAGAAACAGCTCAGTGGGTAAAGGCACTTGCTGCTGAGACTGACATCCTGAGTTCAATTCTTGGAATCCACATGGTGGAAGGAGAGAACGGATTCCTAAAACCTGTCCTCTGACCTCCACACCCACGCTATGGCCCAGGCCCCTTCCTTCCCCTTACAAGGAAATAAAAGTAATTTAAAAATCTCTCCCCTGTATTAGCATCAGACTCAGACAACAGATAGCTAATCAAAGCAGCGAAGCAAATCAACCACCATCCACTCTGGAAGTCATTTGCTGAGGCAAGACGCTTCCGCCTCTGTTTTGAATCAAAATCACTGACATGATGGAATCGGAAGAACATTTTTTTTTTTAAATTCCTCAAAGCTTTTATGTTTTGTTAACTTGCTTAGGGCCGAGGAAAGATGAACCATCATGCCATACAGCTTGCCTGATGGACTCCAGTCCTCTGCAGTGATCATGGACTTCATGAGGTCCTTTTGGATCTAGAAGGGAGGAGGGAAGGAGTCTCTTACTTAATGATGTCTGGTGAACTTGATGTCCATTGAGACGGAAAGCAGGCGGTCATGTGGTTAGTCAAGGCTCTCAACATTAGAAAGTGATGATGTCAAACCTTTTTTATACTGCAACTCTATTGACCTGAAAAGACTAGAACTTTTCATGCATCTAAAGGGCATTTTGTTGATTGAATTTGTAATGATTCCTAAGGAGGAGGCTAGCCTCTGGGACACAGACGAGTGAAAAAATACAGTTCTTGGGAGAGGCAAAGAAATCAACAAGGGGTGGGAAGGCTTCCTCCACTGTCAGGCAAAGGTCAGGAAAGGATGGAAGGAATTACAGGAAGCTCCGAGGATTGGAAGTAGACTTTGGGAGGAGCAAACGGGACAGTTTTAGCACAGGGCAATGTGGTCAGGAAAAGGCCTTTGTCTTCAAAGAGTAGTTTATGAATCAGCACAGATTCCATGAGATGACTTTCCACTCACGAAACTGCCTCGGAGACAGTGATTTAGCCCTGAGAGCAGAGCAGCACAGCTCTAACAAAGGAGACCAAATGACACTGAAGTTATAACTGACACCAGATGGTCAGCACCGAAGCTTGGATGCCTTCGTGGAAGGACCTGGGAGGCGGGAGGGCACCCAAGCCATGCCCCATCCCTGACCCAGGCAGAAGAAGCCAGATCATCATATGAGCCATCCGGCTAGTGTTCTGGTCCATCATGGGCGTGTCTCCTGAATTAAGAATGAAAACACTTGGCTCAAACACTTTAACAGCCTCCAATCCCATCATGCATTGCACATGCTCTGATTTCACCTCACCACGCGGTCCACCATCATTCTTCCTATAGATTTTCATAAGGAAAGAGAGTGTGCTGATCGACAAGTGTGGTTGGCAACCACTTAGTAGCAACAGATTTGACTGTAAAATTGCAAATTATATTCTGCTTAATTATTTTTTATGACCCTTACGGACATGAATCAGTAAAGCTGAGAGGGAACCAGTCAGTTCTAGTTCCTGAAACTGCAAGGCTCAAGACCAGACATGGAATTTTCCAAAGGAATCTGGGGCCCACTCATGGACTGTGGGGTCAGGTAGTGGGGCCACGCTACTTTTGCTGTCGATGTCCAACAGGACAGACAGACTCTGAATTTTTCCCAGAGAGGCTGCTTCACCCTATACTTGCACCCCAGGGACCTTGCTGTGGTGGTGGCTCCCCTTGCAGGAATGGAAAGGATTCTCCATGGAGGCCTGGTTGGTGGACGTACTCTTCAGCCCAAACAGAACTATAATTACAAAGATGAAGTGGATGAGCCAAGCCTTGCTGAAGGTGGACACAGAGGATTCTGGGAACTTAGCCGAAGTCACCATCTTCGGATGGCGCTATATATACAATCGAGGGAAGAACATTTTCTTGAGTCTGGCGTCATGGCACAAAGGACACTGTGCCCAGTGAACACCTGGCAGTTTGAGCATACTTGCAGATTCTTGTGTAGGAGCGAGAACTGTACCCCACAGACTCTGGGATGGAGGGAGAAAGTCAGTCAATACTCAGGTGCTTCTGTGGAGACTTACCGGATATTGAGACTCAGACACATTCCTCTCAAAATTCACAGATGCACAAGTGACTAGGGCAAGACTTGAAGACAACCACAATGCAGCCCCATCTTCTTTCCCTCCTCCCCACAGGGCACGTGTGACACAGCTTGGAAGTGGCTGGAAGCAACTGCACAATACAACCAGCAGACCTTTCAAAACCATTTGTACCTCAACCACTAGGCTGGTTGCAACCAGGATTTGAACCCCAGTCAGCTCGGAGCACATTGAATAGAGTAGCAAAGGCTAGGAAAGGTCTTCTAAGGAGCGGCTCGGCAGCCAGATGCCTATTGGATGAGGAGCATAAGGGATGTACTTGATCCCATGGGAGTGGGGTGGGGTGAGAGTGGGGTTGGCAATCATGAGGTCCCACCTGCCTCAGAGGAGATGACAACAGTATTCAATAGCACTCGGCTACTGTGGGAAAGTACTCTTCTCTTTCCTTCTACCTTCCAATTATCAGACTTCGGAGGAATGCAAATTGGTATTAGAATGCGTTCAATCCACGTGTGCAAACATTCAACACAGGTGCATGCTGGTCAGTTTTTTTTTTTTTGTCAGCTTGACCTAAGCTCCAGTCCTCTAGGAAGAGGGCTGTCTACTGAGGAACTGCCTTGATCAGATTGCCTACAGACATCAGTGGGGGCATTTTCTTGGTTAATGATTGGCATGGGAGGGCTCAGCCCATCGTGGGTGCTGCCACCCCTGGGCAGGTGGTCCTGAGTTGCATAAGGAAGCAAACTTAGCCAGCCTGTAAGCAACATTCTTTCTCATTGTCCATTTATTTTCATGGTCAAGCCTGTCTGTCTAAACTCTAGCAAAGTGGCATGATTCTCCAAGACAGGGACAGGACAGCACCATATTCTGTACATAGCAGTGCCCAGTGTCAAGCAGCTGTTGACAAACAGTCCAGTGAGTTCTTGGAGGGCTTCTTCAAAGACTGGCTAAACTGTGTCAGAGAGAGCAGGTTGCCTTCCTTTTTCATGTCTCCTTCCTTTGGGTGTCTTCCTGTGTCTGCTGCCTTTACCTCTGCTCCTTTGTTGGGCAGCTCATGGTGACCTCCTTCGGCCCTCAGAGCCCCTCAAGCTGTGCTTCACCTTACAACAAACTCCTCTCTCTCACAGCCTACATGCAGGGTGTTATACTGTCCTGTCCCGGTGGAGCCTGCACCTTCAGTGAAAGGGATGGAGAAAGGTCCCAGGGAGGTGATACAAGGCAGCCTGTTGGAGATGTCTCCAGATCCCATGCATTGGAAGCTCGATCCTCAGTGCAGTGTGCAGAACTGAAGCTTTGTGGAAGATGAGAGGCTCATGAGGACTCTGAAGTCATGGGTGGATTATCCCACTTGGGGGGGGGATCCACAATTTGATGGCATTAGTGGGCATTTCAGGAGGAGGAGGGGTCTAGTTGGAGGATCTAGTTGGACCCTTCCTCCCTTTCTCTTTCCTCCTGCTCACCATGGTGTAAACCACTTTGGTTCATCACGAGTTTCTTTCCATTTTGTTCTGCTTCATCATGGCAGCCAAAGCAGAGGAGTCACGTGACCCTGGACCAAGACCTCTGAAAACACCTGTTCTCCTCTAAGTCGATTCATCCAGGTCCTTGGTCACATTGACAGAAAGCAGACTAATATTATTGCAGTTGTCTTTAAGAAGTTGCTTGCCATCTTAGGTAGTTTGAACTGTGGATGGGAGAAAGAGACCTCTTTTGGTCTGCGGGAGGTTTCTCAGCTGTCAGTCGCTCACTTCAAGGACAACCTAGGCTAGAGAAGGCAGAAAGTGAAGAGGTGAGGATGCTCAGACATTGTCATGCAAAGATCTGACCTGGTTCTCACCATGTGTGTGGCCCTTGGCTGGTTTCTAGTCTGAAGTAAGAAAGGTCCCCGCCGTTATTATTGCTCAGGCAAGTGTGAAGCAAGCCAATGCATGTTTTATATGCACTCGTGGACACTCATGTGTGCACACCTATGTATCTGTGGGGTTGGGTCTATTTTACTCTCCTTTGCATCCTTATGCAGATGTTTCTTATTAATTCTTGACTTGAATGGATACATGGTGGAACTGGAGCCACCAGGTCTGTGGTTGCCAAGCTGTAGCGAGCATTAGGATCACCTGAACTGCTTGCAGCAGTCAGAAGCACCCACCTTCGGATTTTGGCTCATTAAGCCTGGGGTGGAGTCAGAGCCCCTGCCTCTTCAAGGCGGCGAGCTGGGGCTGCATCACGAGAACTACCAGCAGATGGCGACATCACTGAAGCTAGGCCTCCCTAGGAGCCTAGGAAAAACGGGTCAGTCTGGGCTCTGCCAACAGAAACATTGGTTTTCTTGAGCAGAACCTGACAGGTGCATCCGAGGAAAGGCGCGGAGCGAGGGAGCAGCTGGTGCTGGATAGTAATCAGAGCTCTTTCCCTACACGTCTTTGCCCCGCGGGAGCCCTTAGAGGAGACCGCACCCCGCATTCCAGGAGCGCTTGTGCTCCGCTAGTAGAAGCAAAACCACACATTGGGCACAGTGGAGCGTCAGTCTTAGCCCTTGGAAAACATTCCTGAAGGTTCCTTTTTAGTCATTCCACTTGGGGACTGAACCCTCATGAGTAAAATGATCGTTTTTAAGGCTTAATAAACGCGTGATAGGTGGCGACAAAGACACTTTCTTCAGTCTTAGCGTGCTGCCTCTACCTACCTTCTCTGCTGGGTCTCCCGAACAGCATTAGCCAGCATTTTCCTACCCGTCCAGAGATCTGAGCTTGATGCTCCCCACCCCCACCCCCATGTTCTGCCCGCTGGGAAGATCTACCATAAGCAAGATAGAACATCACCGGTGGAAGCAGGCTTTCTCAGCAACAGGGCCCAGTAGATATTAAGAGGCAAGGATGAGAAAAGTGCCCCTTGGGCAAGACACTGGCACAGGTTTATCTATGCTCTATCGTGCAGAACCTTCTGCTCTCTGCACTGTCCTGGCCACTGGTCACCAGCAGCAAGGGGCCGTTGAGCACTAAAATGAACTATGAATTTGAAAGACATAAAGTTAAAACTTTAGTGCGTGTCTGAGAGAATGTGTGTGCGTCTTGCTGTCCTGTCCCCCTCCCCATCGCCTCCTTTGCCTCCCCCCCCACCCCCCACCCCCCCCCACCCCCACCCCGCCCCTTTGAGACAGTGTTTCTTTCTAACCCGGAGCTGCTGAATATACTAGGCTGGCTAGGTGGCCAGTGAACACCAGGGATCCTCTGGTCTCTGCCTCTCCAGCCATGGGATTATAAACCACACACAGCTTTTTTTTTTTTTTTTAAAAAAAAAAAAAAACTCTGGGTTCTGGGACCCAAATCATGTCCCCACGCTTGCATTCAAGCCCTTTTCCTACGGAGCTCTCATCCCAGGCGGGCCCCCTTTTGTGACTACATCAGAAAGCTCCACAGAACCCGCTTTCATATATTGAGTTTGGAACCATATTACTATTTAATGTAATTATAAAAATAAAATAAAAAAGAAAATGAAATCCTCATCCACTTTACCAACCAAACTGTCTCCATAGCTCTCTAAAACTTTGCTTTTGAATAGCGCACTAAAGTATTCTCTAGCACAGTGTTAGCAGAATACTTGGGCTGTTGTTTAGGCCTGTGAAGGGGTGTCTTCTGGTTCTTAAGGTATATTGGGGAGTGTGCAATAAGCACTTAAGCTGTTCTGCCTATTAATGTATGAGACCTTTAGGGGTTGGGTATTCTAACTCGGAAAGAGAGCAGGAGAGGTTGAGGAAGCAAGATCCTAGATACTATAAAGGGGAAGTGTCTTAGTTAGGGTTTCTGTTGCTACGGTGAGGCACTTTGTTCACGACGTTTTGTTTTTTGTTTTTGTTTTTTGCGACAAGGTTTCTCTGTGTTACTGTCAGTTCCCTGATTGTCTTGAAACTTGCTCTGTAGAACAGGCTGGCCTCGAACTCACAGAGCCCCAACCATAGCAAGTCTTATAAAGGAAAGCATTTAATTGGGGCTGGCTTATAGTTCAGAAGTTTAGTCTATTGTTGTCATGGCAGGAAGTATGGCAGCAATAAGGATATCTGAAAAGATCACAAGGGATCATAGTAATAACTTTCACCTACAAAGCTCTATAATGCACACAAGTCTGTGGATAATCATAGATACAGAGCTTAAATGAAATGTTCTCATTTGGGCTAGCAATGTATCCCCAAGAGCCAAAGACTACTAACAAAAACTCCAGCACTAGGCATGAGAAACCCTATTTCAGAAATAGGGACTCACTTTTCACTTCTGAGGGTGCAACCAAGGGCAATAGCAATAGTATGTTTTGGGAGTCTCTTGGACAACCCCAATCAACAGCTTAAAAGAGGAGGTCTGTGAGACTGGAATTCAGTTTCAAGTTGTTTTCTAAGCTGTATGGTTAGTGCGTCTCCTTTCTGTTACTCCACTTCATCAGAAGTGTCTGCTCAACACAGCCTTTGGAGAAAGAAGAGAAGATCTGGAGTTGTCCAGCAGGTGTATGTGTGTGTGTCTGTGTGTGTGGTGTGTGTATGTGTGTGTGTGTCTCTGTGTGTGTCTCTGTGTGTGGTGTGTGTGTATGTGTGTCTCTGTGTGTGTCTCTGTGTCTGTGTATGAGCGTGTGTGTTCCTATTAGGAAAGGAGACAGTGTGCTCTGGAGCAGCGGTTCTCAACCTTCCTCATGATGCAAGCCTTTAATGAAGTTTCTAATGTCGTGGTGACCCCCAACCATAAAATTATTTTGCTGCTACTTCATAGCTAATTTTGCTATTGGTTATTAACTGTAATGTGATGTTATTATGCAACCCCTAAAGAGGTTGCAGTCCAGAGGCTGAGAACCACTGCTCTACAATGGAGGACAGAACTAGAATCAGTACAGTTACCCCAGCTGAGTTACCCAGCTTTGCGGTGGTGCTACAAGGCTGCTGCTGGCTTTCCTATGCAGGAAGGTGGGGACCCAGATTCAGTTTTAGGTAAATCCTGAAGGCAGACCACCTCTCATCATGGGAGGCCTTGAACATCAGGCTACTTGTTCAGGACATTTTTCTAACCCATGCTTCCCGAGCCCCAGATAGCATCCCAGATGGGCCACATGAGAACAGCAGACATCAGGTGTGGATGAGAAAGGAGCTAGAGGGCTCCAGCTGTAACTACCCAGGCAGACAGAGAGAGGAGACGTTGGTGTCTCGTTAAGTTATACAGCGTTACATAATTTCTTCCTGGACGTTTACATCTCTCTGTGGTGTTTAGAAACAAGGACCCTCTGTCCACCTGCTCTCGATTTATCATGTGCGCGCGTGTGTTTGTGTGTGTGTGTGTGCAAGCAAAGGGAGATGCAGCTCACGTGACAGGCATGATTCGTGTGCTAAAAACAGCCTCGCAGTCATTATCTCCCATGCAGTCTTAGAAGATGACTTCCGACCGCCATAAATGCGGAGTAAACATCCTTCTGCAATTGATTCCACAGCAAATGCTCAGATGAGGTAGTGTTAGCTACCCTTTCCCTGCCTGGAAACTAGCAGTAAATCAAAATTTACTGCTTAGCAGCCACCTGTGACTCCACCACCTGAACTGCCTGTGGGTGGAAAAAAAAGGGAGAGGAGATTCTGCAGGTTTTGTGACAACAGGGACATCTGTGTCTACCTGGTCCCTCTGTCCAGAGCAAGGCCAGCTCTCCAACTCCAACCTGATAGTGTACTTGATCCTGCCTATGCCCACCCTGTCTCCCAACTGCTTCTTACCGCTTCCCGCACCTTTTAACTCTATTCTATATTAATCTCCCTACCCTCCTGGCCTTCCCCATGTGATCATTCAAGCTTCCATCGGGAGCCGTTGCTGGGGCAACTCCCAGTAGAGGTGGAGCAAGCAGGTTATCTCTGGTGTGATCCGAGAGTGGCTTATTCTTTCCAGAAAGCTCTTATTAAAATAATTATATTACCTGGGGTGGGGTGGAGATGGAGGAGAGAAGAGAATGGCAAATTCAGCCTGAAAACTGGCAAGAGATATTCCATTGGTTAACTAATGCAAATGTTGCTGGTCTAGGAAGGAAAGCCGCAGGGCCTGGGAGGATGTGTAGGGGGAGTGTGTATTAAAGGGGGTGGGGAGCTGAAGGGAATGGGCAGGGGAGGGCTGCGAAGGAACCAGGAAAACAGAAAGGGTGATAAGATTGTAACAGTGTCTTTGTGTGAGAAAGAGAAAAGAACACATCCTGAATTTGGGAAGCCGAATCATTTGGATCAATTCATTTAATTTATTTACTTACTGCTTTTTTTTGTTTGTTTTTGAGACAGGGCCTCACGTGTAGCCTGACCTGATCTCAGACTTGCTATGTAGCACAGACTGACAGCAAACTCCTGATCTTTCCTCCTGCCAACAGAACGCTTGGTCTATGAGCTTGTGTTACTAGCCTCGACTTTCTTATGGGTTTTCTTTCTCTCTCTGTGTGTTTGTATGTCCATGGACAAATGTGTATGAGGGTGCACTTGCATGTGTGTGTGTGTGTGTGTGTGTGTGTGTGTGTGTGTGTGTATGTGTGTAGTTGTCTGTTCAAGTGGAGCTCAGAGGTTTAGGTTGGGAATCACCTCAAATCATCCCAAATAGCTCTTCTAACTTATTCATTTAAGTAGGGCCTCTCAATCAAACTCAGAGCTTATCAATATGGCTAGTCTCCCTAGCTGCCTTGCTTTGGAGACCCCATCTCCACCTTTAGAGGCTGGGACTACAGGTGGGCCACCATGCCCACTCGTCATTTATGTGGGTTCTGGGGATCTGAACTCTAGTCCTCATGCTTTTGAGGACTGAGCCCTTTTTGTAGTCCCTCAAGTGGATCCCAACCCCTCATTTTGAAAAAGCCCATTTTAAATGTGGCTCAGCCACTGTGAGTGTGACCCGCTCTCAGGAGATTTATGTCCCCCACAGTTAAAGATGATAGGGAGGGTCACAAAATATTTTGTATCTGAAGCCCACACTTTAGAAAGCATGTGTGTACACCCACTGTAAGCATGCTTGTGTGTGTGTGCGTACACACACACACACACCCCTCTTTGGTTTAACCTTAGCCATCCTTCCAGCCTTAGCAAAGGGAAGAGCAGCTACAGTGTGCCTTTCTATAGTCTTTCTGCCATTTAGCTCACTTTCCTATAGGCACATCATGACTGGTCCCAGGGTGATAATCCTAAGAGTTAGAAAGTCTCCAGCAATGTCTGTATATAGGGGGCCATCGGGGCAAGAGTTCCCTCAACACAATAGAATTTTAGGAGTCCTTAGCCAAGAAGGCTTTTGTGGCCACCCAGACCCCACTTTCAACCTGGAATGCTCAGAACAGCTAATTAGTTGGGTGCAGCGTAGCATACATCCGCAAGACTGATTGTGTGACATTAATTAGGACTCATCCGAGTGCATGGTGTCAGGGCTGCAGGATAAAAGGCAGAGTGTGCAGCCATCTGAGGACGTAAGCAGTTGACCTGCTGCCTTCTCACTGTGCCAGGCCAGCGACGTGGGGCTCTGCCAGGTTGTAGGGACCTGGGGACCCAGCTTCTCTGATGGAGAAAGAGTCACCTGAAGAACACTGGTTAAGAGGCACACAGGTTAGCTTGGCAGTGGTGGTGGGAAGCACCCAGGAAGCAGAGGCAGGTGGCTCTCTGAGTTCGAGGCCAGCCTGGTTTGCAGAGTAAGTTTCTGGACGGCCAGGACTTTACAGAGAAACCCTGTCTCAAGCAAAGCAAAATAAAACAAACAAAAGAGACACACAGGTTAACTTTAGTTGGAGTCTGTGTTGGCATGAACTGTGCTTTGAGCTGGGTGTGCAGATGAGAATCAGACACGTGTAATGTTGTGACCGATGAGGAGAAGGTGTCCTGGAGAGGGAGCAATGCTGCCCCTTAGTCCCTTCCTTTACAGCTACCACCATGGCTTGTTGAACAGTCACTACATGCCAGGAGCCGTGCTGGGACATCATCACAAGTCATCACAACTGCTCTATCAGAAGTCTTTTTTTTTTTTTTAAATTTCATTTGCGGATGAAGAAATCAAAACTCTGTCAGTAAGGTTGAATAACTGGCTCATAAGTGTATATAATGGATGCTAGACTATCTTTTGAGTCCTGGGATTTCTATACTCAGGTCACTTCCTTTTTAATACCTACACAGTAAAATCTCTAAATAACTTGATAACCATGTTGGTTGACAAGAAGGAAGAAGCAGTCTGTGGCATGGATTTTGTCGAGTAGGACTGAATTTAGGTGACAGAAAGGGGCAGGTCAATGTCCAATGCACCTAACAGCATTATAAGGGGCTAAGATCATATTACATTTCCTTCTCAAATTCTGCTCTGTCCCATTGAATAGACACAGGTCCTCAGAATCGGTGAGTAGCTAGATTCTTTTGTAGGTCCTAAAAGAATTTGATTGAACATTTTGATGGGGCCTTGGTAAGGAAGAATGGTTCCACCGGGGATGATTACACTGTGTGGTGGTTTGAAAGAAAATAGTCCCCAAATGGAGTGGCACTATTAGGAGGTGTGGCTTTGTTGGAGTAGGTGTGGCCTTGTTGGAGGAAGTATGTCACTGTGGGGTCCCGGCTTTGAGGTCTCCTTTGTTCAAGCTAAACTCAGTGTTCTATACAGTTCATTTTCTGTTGCCTGCAGATTAAGATGTAGAACTCTCAGCTCCTCCAGAACCATGTTTGGCTGCATGCTGCTATGTGTCCCTACACGACAATAATGGATTAAACCTCTGAACCTGTAAGCCAGTCCCAATTAAATGTTTTCCTTTTAAGAGTTGCTGTGGTCATGGTGTTTCTTCACAGCAATAGAAACTCTAACACACTATGAGTCAAAGATCACAAATGTTCTTAGTTCAGAACCCTATATGTATCACGTAGGCCTCATGGTAATCCCAGGAGGTAGGGCCAATTGCATCCACTTATCAACAGCAAAGCTGACATTGAGAGAGACTGGTCCACATAAACCGTGGCAACTGTGACTCATGAATGTGAAGCGGAACTCAATCTCTTCTCCAGGATGCCCTACCATCACTTTTCTGGACAAGTCAGAGTTGGTTTGAAACTTAATTACCAGTCCTTTATCTTTCTTCCCACCTTGTGAATTTGTGGGTCCCCAGTTACCACAGTTAGTCAGTAAGAGCGTGAGAGCCATCTAAGGGCTGGACCAAGTCATCTCCCTGCCGCCAGATCTACCAGCTCTGAGATCCAGTCTGTTTTCCCTACCTTTAACTGTACAAGGAGCTAATAAAACTGAAGGCATAACATTGAATCCAAGCAAAGGCTTTGTTCACCTGAGTAGGTCCTACAATTGCTTAGTAACTTTGCTGGAGACATGAATACAGATCCTAAGGCAGCTAATGGGAATAATGTTTCCTGCCAGAGAAGAACTCAGTGGTGAAATATGGTTTGTTTTTCTGGGGAGAAGGAGAGTGAAGAGGTGTTTGGACGGGAACAAGCCAGACATCAACAAAGGAGTGAGCGGGAGATGCTGGGAATGAGGAGGGGCATTGCAGGAAAAGAAACCGACACAGCGTGACAGGGAGACCCGTATCCCAGGGCAGCCTGGAAAATAATTACAGCTCATAGAAAAATCAATCAGCAAGCTTCTGCTGAACGTTGGGAACACATAGTGAGGTGAAAGCGGAGGACCGGGCTCCTCTGCACCACACTATATCGGGGGAGATAAAAATAACATGTGAAACAATTAGAGAGCAATTAATGCCAACCTGTCTGGTTCTGACTCAAGAACAACAGGGATCAGAGTGGAGGACGCCTGGGGAGCTGGGACAGTCCAGCAGGCTGCTGTAGTGAAAGGTTTCTGGGCCAGGGTTCTTGGACATCTGATGTTTGAGTGAAGGGTCTCTTCTTACAGAATCTCTGCTTATGCGGCACAGCACAACCCACACATTCCTGCCCTTCCAGAAGTTGCGCTTGATTTGTGACAGTTTGACTTGTGAGTAAATGAAGGATCTGAGTCCTAGAACCTCCCAGGGTCATTGAAGGAATGGAAGACAGGAAAAGCATGGGTGCAGAATGGTGCTTCAACTACACATACTGTTTGTAGGCAAGGACTATATCTCTACGCTATATCTAGATCTCTATATATCTAGATCTATATCTAGATCAAGGACTATATCTAGATCTCTATATATCTTTCTATTAAGACCCCAAATTAGGGGTTGGAAAGAAGGCTCAGCAGGTAAGAGTACTTCTAGAGGACCCAGGTTCTGGTTCTAGCACCCACATGCTGGTTCACAGCCCCCTGTAACTCCAGTCCCAGGGGATTCTAATTGGGCACCCTACATACACATGGTACACAGACATATATATATAGGCAAAACAGCAAAGCACCCATACATAAAAGTAAACATTTGTTTAAAAAAAGTGAGCTTATTGAGATTATGACAGTATGCACAAGACCTTCACAGGTTCAAGCCAGACAGGATCCTGGCATTGAGAGGGGGAAGTGGACAGTGGGTCCCAACTCTAACCAAGAAGCCATTTGCAGTTGGTACCTGTTGGTAAAGGGAAAATCAATTTTCTCCAATGGAATGTCACTGGGTATAACAACAACTCTCCGAGTCAAGTCAAGCCCCATGCCCAGGAGTAGCTGGCCAATACGAAATGAACTCCATGGTTTTGTTGTTGTTATTGTTTGCTTGTTTTGTTTTGATGAACATTTGTTTTGTTTTTGCAGTTTTCTTTTTTCTTCTTGATGGTCTTTTGCTTGCTTGTTTTGAATTTTGATTTTGTGGGGCCCCCCAGTTTTCTTTTTATTTTCTAGTATTTTTGGAAAGAAAAGGAATATAAAATTGGGTGGGTAGGGAGGTGGGGGAGAATCTGAGAGGAGCTGGGAAAGGGGAAAATGATCAAAAGATATTGTATGATGAAATTTTTTTTTTAAAAAAATAAAAAAGACAACCAGGTTGAAATTTACAGTCTGGGATGATGCTAACAAAGTCTACTGGTTTCAAAATACCTCATGGCAGAGACTTTTCTTGACCCTAGAACCTAGTTATTTGCAAAATGCTTTGGGTGATCGTTTACTAAACTGAATGATCTTTTCCCTGAACATGTATTTTTTAAGTCTGCAAATAGATTACATCGAATATATAGTGCTATAGGCACTAGATACTGGCATTGAAAGTTTTTTTCTTTCTCTAAAATTACTTTCAGGTGGGGAGATTAGGTATGTGCTCTCAGTGTGCTGTGTAACTACTATCGGGGTGTGCTGTGTAGAACAGAAGGAGAGCAGGGGAGAGAGACCCCCTAAACAGTTCAGACAAGTAGAAGCTGACCTTGAGGAAGAATTGGCAGTGGTTCCTGGAGTGGACTCTGATAGCGGTGGGGTGCAGTCAGTGGGGAAATCTGTGGGCAGGGGGAAAGGGATACTCAAAGCTGGAAGTGTGAGGATGTAGCCGCATGTCTGAGAGCTGTAAAGCAGAGGCGTGAGTAGCAGAGAAAGTTCTAAAGGAGGAGGGTGAACAATGGTGTCAAACAGAGCAACAGCAGGAACCGCGAAGGGACGGGTCTGTAAGCCATCCCAATGGGGCAGACTTTGTCTTTGAAATGGTTGGAGGGGTCATCAAGAGATGGTGAGAGGTAGAGTAACATGATCCAATGTGCGGGTTAAGAAGGAACTGAGTGGGTACTGAGGGGCAGAGAAGGATGGCTGAGGCAAGAGACACAGACCATATTTAGGAGGCCATTGTAGGATGCACATTAGAGACCACAAAAGCTGTGGGGGGGGGGGGGAAAGCAAGGATGGGGAGAGTCTTGAAGGCTACTGACAAACTCAAGGCAGTAGTAGGCTTTGTCTGCCAGTCTGGTGTGAGGTTGGAGGTGGGGAAAGCTCCGAAGGTTGGCCATGACAATAGATGACTGGGTTGGACATTTCATGCATGACCAGTGCTAGGTCTCTCTCCACCTCAATCTCCTTCTCATCCAGAACCTGGAACTCTGTACTCCAAAGTAAACTCCCCTAGGTCTTCAACTCTTCTTGGAACCCTGCCCAGTTGGTTTGAACTGAACTCTGCCCTCACCCAGAGAAGTCTCACCCACTTTGTGTCCTCTGGAGCAAGCCATTCTCTCACTTCCCAGGCACCAGCCAGCAGGGAGCCCCAATTCCAACTGGTGCTTGAGAATACTCATGCAAACACCGCTCCTTTAAGAGCCACGCCCTCCTGAGACATTGTTTTTACGATGGATTTCATCTGCCTGTTTTGAGGGAGACTCCATCAGTACCAGACAACCTCAAGTTCTCTCCACCCCAACACCTGCGTGGTCCTGACTTTCTCCTGGATCAGAATGGTCTGAAAAAGCGAGTATCCGTGTGACAGTCACTTCCTGCCCTTCAGTCATTCACACCCATCGCTGAGATCCAGGTTTTGTCATCTCTTAAAGTGGTTTCGTCCCTGAGCCTTTAGCACACTGGGGGCCTCCTGACCAGCGCCACGCCCTTCCACCTCTCTAGCCTGTTTAACCGCATGGCCTCACCTCTGGGACGCCACGCGTTCTCTGGCTGTTGTTGCAGCTGTCCTCAAAAAATGCTTCAGTGTTAAAGGTTTGCTAGGCACTCGATGTGCTTTGGGGCAGTGATCTGATAGAGAGGGCTATGGTACAATTAGTGGATTAGCTCCTTAGTGGGTTCACAGTCTTATAGCATTACTGGAAGGCCTGAAACTTTCGGAAGTAGGTCCTTATTAGAGGGATTTGGTCGCCAGGATTGTGTTCTTGGAGTCTGTATATTTTCCCAGGTCTTTCCTCTCTGCTCTCTCTGCTTCCTGACTTCTGGAAGCGAGAAGCCCTGCTCAGCCGTGTGCTTCCTGCCATGATGGTCCTACCTCAAAGATCCCAGAACAATGAGACTAATTGACCATGAGCTAAAACCTCTAAGCCATGAGCCAAAACAAATCTGTCCTTACGTGGTTTTTTTTCCTTTCTTTTATTGCCCCCAGATCATTTGGTGATACAGTGAAAAGTGTGACTAGGACAGGTCCCCTCCTCCTGTTCCTCTTTGTCAGTCTGTCTGAGCTTGGGAACTAACATTCATAGTCATCTGAACTATGCTCGCCACATCTTTTCAACCAGAGTAATGGCTCTGAAATACAAATATAACGATGTCAGTTACTTTTGTACTTATAATATTTTGCTGGCTCCCCAAACTCTTTTGCATAATGCACAACCCCCATTGTGATGGACCCCTGTCTATCTTGCCAGGTCCCACTTTCTTTATTCTGTCCTGAATTTTATTGTAGCAGGGCCTCCAGACCGTAGTAGGTGCCCAGACTTTAGCACAACTGACACCATGATGAAAGCCCCAGTTAGACCTGGGAATCCAGCACATAGGCAGCAGCACCTACTAAAAGGAGAACAAAGACCAATTCCATCCAAGCCCATAGTTCTGGGCAAGTCCCTAAATGTGACAACCTTGCTTTTTGGCTTCTGGAGTTCTGCTTCTGGGAAACTGTTCTTAACCGAGGTATCTCAGTCCAGGATGTGTTTTTTATGCTTGAAAGTTCGCCCTGAGAAAGGTTTGGGAATGCTCTGGGGTCCTGCACAGCCAGTGTAAGCTCCAATCAGCTAGCCAAGGTTTTCTATTGGCTTGGACCTGTGTCTGAGTATTCTCTGGGATAAGTACCCTGCAGCTCTAGCTCCTTCCTTCTGTCGTAGTGTAAACTACCCGAGTGGCCACAGCATCCCGGGCCCTTTCCCTTTCCTGCACACGCTTCCCCCTGCCTGAAGTCATCCCCTCTTCATTATTTACCTATGTGCATCCTTCAGGATGTATCTGCTGTCCAGCCCAGAACGTTGCTCCCTAGTACACGCTCAGTACATGGTGTTTTTACACAATGCATCTCACCTTCGTCCCACTCTGTTCAGTTCTTGAATGAGCTTCTCTTTCCAGATGACCCTTGAGAGTCTCCACTGCTTTGAATTTCTTGTTTTGTTATAGTTTTTTATTTATTTACTTTCCTATCCTCTACCCTAGCCTGAGATCTCTCAGGGAGGAGGGGTATTTTCTTGTTCCCTGGCCACGTCAAGATTGGCCAGGCAGCGATCAGAGCCTTGTCTTCTTGATGGGACCATCCTGTTCTTTCAGGCTTCCACTATTGCTATCTGCTGAGGACTTCTCAAGGACCAGAGACAGCGACTTCTGTCTGCTCTTCACACTTTGACTCCTAAAGCACGTGTTCTACTGATAAAGCCCCCCCATGCCTTTTAGTGCTGTGGAAATGAAAGCTTCTCGGCTCCGCTGTTCCCAACAGGCTTCCTCATCAGGGACTCTACAGGACAGTCAGAAGAGGTGGGTATGTAATGTGAATTCTTTGAAGGATCAAACCTAGTGGCTTCCTTGAAATATCCTCTTTACTGCTAACAAAGGGCTCCCCAGGCTCTGGAGGCTGCGATTCTGCAAACACGGTTCCAACCTCTCTGCCATGCCTTTGCTTTTCTCTGCTATGCTGTCCACGAAATCATCAGGTCTAATGACCATTTACCCTTTTCTTTTCTTATTTGTTTATTTTGAGACAGGGTCTCCTAGAACCAAGGCTAACCTTCACCTCCTGATCCTCCTGCCTCTGTCTTCCAAGTGCTGGGCCGATGATTTTTCATTTTCCTGTCAGGACTGGGGGTTACACCTAGGACCCCACACATATAAGGTTAGAGTTCTAGCGATGTGTTTCATTCCTAGTCCCAGGCAGCAAACTGAATACATTAAAATATAGACACCCTTAGGCTGTTCACCTGCCACAAAACCCATAGTGCCTCTCACTGCCGAGCCTTTTTTAAAACCAGTCTTTTTTGAGACTATATTAGAACACCTGAGATTGGACAGTCTATGAGGTTTATTTAGCTCCTAGTTCTCCTAGCTGTAAGTCCAGAGGAAGTGGCTTTATCTGGTAAGGGGCTCAGGCTACATTGTAACTTGACATAAAGGAGAGGACTATGCCATGGCCTGTGAAGGAGACAAGTGGCTGCTTTACTTTATAATGGCTTGTTCACATGGCAACCAATCCAGTCCCAGGAGAACTACATTAATTCCTCTTAAAGACCCAGCTGCTCCTTAATGCTTCCTCTTAGTCCAGCTACAGTATCGATTACATTTCAAAATGAGTTTTAGTGGGGACAAACCACGTCTAGCTCATGTCATGAGAGGCATAGCAGTCTACTTTTCTTGGTTGGAGGCCCGACGCACCTGGTTGCAGGCCCCTGTGCGTAGCTTATGTATTCTGCGCCAGAGAGGTGCCTCCCCATCTCCGTACCTCTTCATTTGTTCCGAGGACACTTTCTAGGCTTGCCTCTTTCCTCTACAGCTCCGTGGCGCTCTCCTCTTCTGTAAAGAGGATGCTTTCCCCTGTCCTCCTCACGACTCCTCAGCCGGAATGGAAGGAACCATTCCTCTGTGCTTTTCCCAGGTGCTGCTCATGCTACACAAAGAGACTTTAACATTCAGAAAGGATCCTTGCTGGCTCCTATGTCAGTCACAGAGGACCAGAGTGATTACTCCACGAGAACTGACGTATGTAGCTAGTTGTAAGGTGGGGGCACTCGTGGACTTGCAGACCCAATTATGTCTACAATGATAAGATAGCTTTCCTTGGTGTTGGCTTAGATTATGGAGAAAAGATCATTGATATTGGAGTCAAAGAGACACCTGCTCATCTCTACTGCTTGCATTTAGTTCCTCAACCTCACTTTCCTTATCTGTTTAATGGGAATGGAAATACAAATCCTGGAGACTTTTAACAGGTATTAAGGGCAATGGTAAACTTGGGCTGATATTGGACATTTGGCAGATAATACTGAGAACAACATTAATTCTGTCATCATTTCTATCTTGTAGCCTTCAGTCTCTGTCCTTGAAATAGATTGGAAACAACCTTTTATGCAAGTTCTATCCTCACCCAGCCTTTTTTTCAAAACTTTGTATTCTTAATATTTTTTTTCCATCACTGTTCGCTCTGGGACATTTGGCTTTCAGCTTCCTTTTCAAACCCTCATGAGCCTTCAGGGGTGGAAGGTCTTAGAATCACGTGGTATAGTCGCTCTATAGCAGTGAATGGAGTTAATAATTACCGAGTACTTTCTCAGGGCTCACTTCCCTGCTTAGCTCTGAATGTGCAGTATGCTCCCAGCACCTGGGACATGGACATGTTGTTTCTATACCACGGATGGGGAGACTGAGTTTAGAGCATTAAATGAACCAGATGGCTAGTAAGTGCCAACGCCCCACTTAAAGTCCTTGCCCTCAACCCATACCTTGTTCTATCCCTTGGGGATTCTCCCTAGCTGATGAGCTGCTGCATTCAGGTCAGCACTAGACTGAATGGGGAGGGTTCTACAAAGACTTCCTAGTGACTCTTTTGGCATTAAAGCACCATAGACACATGTTCTTTTTACTAGCCCTATCTAGAAGATTCCTCAGGGACTAGAAGAGTTCAGGTTTCTTCTTCCTTCCCTTTGAAGCACACATACCAGTGTGGTTATGTACCTTCAACAGAGAGCTTCTCCATGCCCCCCAGAAGATGTGCTAGGTCGGGTCTCAGAAATAAAAGATTCTGAAGGAAGGCAGGACTTACCGTGACGGGGATGCTGTTCGTGGAACGGGCAGTTCCACACTGGGGCTCTGACATGAGACTTCCTTCAACTCCTGCCAGCGGTGGAGAACATTTAGTACCTGGAATTCTTGCCAAAGATCACACTTGGGGGTTGTCCCAGTTTCTCAGCCACCCTTCTCCAGGGCCCACTGTCAGCCCTAGCTCCGCATAGCCGGCCCCAGCACTGAGCTTTATCGGTTCCGACTATTTCTTCTCCGTGGCCCTGATTTGCTGGGAGCTCCTGCCACTTGCTCCTTCCCTGCCTTTCCTGTTTCTTTCAGCCCTATGGCCTCTTTGAGTTGTTCCTGTGTCAGGAGCTCCAGGACTGATGTTTAGTCTGGGTGGAGGATTTTTCTCTGGCTTCTGCATGAATGCTTTCCCATTTCAAATGAAGAAATCGTCTTCAGAGAATATTTCTCGGACCACGTCGACTGGTCACCTTCCTGCCCTACTCATTTCTAGGCTTTTCAGTTGTATTTTTATCGGGGCAGTTCCAGGTCCTAAAACCTCCATCTTTCTTTCTTAATCTAACTGTCCTTGTGGCACTTGCCCTGCTAGGATGCTAGAGTCCTAAGATAGAGCTCCCCTCTGCCCGATGCTCTATCTCTAGCTCCAAAAAGAGTTCCAGGGACACAGAGGACTCTCTGGACGTATTTTAACTAGCCAAATGTCATTCTCCATATTGACTGAGTGCGTGGACTATGCAATAAGATCACCTGAGTTAAAATCCTACCAGGGGACCTTGGGCAAGTGCCTTAGCCCCTCTATGTCTCACCTTTCCCTCTGTAAAATGCGGAGAGCAAGGTCAGGTGAGTCAGTGCATGAAGTGTGCAGAACCCCACAAGAGTATACTATTATTAGGGGATGTGTTGCACGGCAGTCAGAGGCCAAACAACCCCAGACAAAAGCGGTTCATGTCAGGTATGCCTAGCACCACCTCTTTTCCCATATTGTGTCTCGGGAAGAACTGGCCTCGTTTGTGTCCCTCCAGGGGTCAAACTCAGTTGATAGCGGTAGAGACAGTGCCAGGCATTGGCTGCTCCCTAGGAATAGAACTGCAAACTGCAAACCAGGCCACTAGTTACTTCTGAACACAAAACAGCATCTCCCCAGGAAATCCTGTCTGTCGCTGGCATAATTTCTCTCGTTAACTGATTATTTTGATTCAGTCAAGACCTCTTTGGGTAGTGAAGGGAAAAGCTTAGGTAAATTCAGTCCACAACAGTAGTACCGCCCAATAGCCAGGCGCAGTTGCTGATGATTAAAACCCTGCAGTCGTACGCTGCCAAAAGGTAATATTTGATGCTTAGAGGCTTTTGTTAAATCCGCAGAGGGCTTCCGACTGATCGAGCTGCTAGCATCTTTCTTGGGAAAGGTTCATGTGGCTGTTCCCCACACTCTCTGTGTAGTTTTACAGTCTCCCCCAAACCTTTCCCTTCGTGCCAGAGTTGGAATGAATTCCTTTACCTGCTCTGCATGCGCATTTTGTCTTGTTTCTCAAGCAGCTGGGGCTCGATGCCTCTCTGATGTTTGTGGGCTGCAGTGGTGTGGGGTCATGAATCTTTCTCATGTCTGTGTGCTCAGTCACCCCTCACGCACATTGTACCAGACATGTTGATCGTGTGCGTCTTCAGACCCTGGGTCCAAGTTCTCCTTGATGCTCAGACACATCTCTCTTCAGTAGGCATCCTTTCCATTCTTAAAACCGGTGCCAGGGAGCCAGGCGTGGGGGCCGCACGCCTTTAATCCCAGAACTCAGAAGGCAGAGGCGGGTGGAACTGAGTTTGAGGCCAGTCTGGTCTACAGAGGGAGTTCTAGGACAGCCAGGGCGGTTACACAGAGAAACCCTGTCTCAAAAAACCAAACCGAACTAAACAAACAAAGAGAAAACTATGCACATTTCTTAGTGGGAATTCTGAAATGCTAAATAAATTTAAAAACTTCAAGTTAGAGAACTTTGGCAATGTGACCAAGTCTTTAAATTATCATGGAACCCAGAAATCTGCACACTGGATTTTAGTTATGAACTTAGTTAGGGTCTCTATTGCTGCAATGAAACACCATGACCAAAATGCAAGTTGTGGAGGAAAGGGTTTATTTGAGTTACACTTTCAAGACACTATTCATCATTGAAAGAAGTTAGGACCGGAACCCAAACAAGGCAGGAACCTAAAGACTGGAGCTGATGCAGAGGCCATGAAAGGGTGCTGCTTACTGACTTGCTCCTCATGGCTTCCTCAGACTGCTTTCTTATAAAACCCAGGATCTCCAGCTCAGAGAGGTACCACCCCAATGGGCTGGGCCTTCCAACATTAATCACCAGTTAAGAAAATGCCTTACAGCTGGACCTTATGGGTGCATTTCCTCAATTGAGTTTTCTTTCTTCCAGATAACGTTAGTTTGTGTGTCACGGAGTAACACCGGCCTGCACCAGTTATGCCAATCTACCGTGTAGCAAGCTTTCTTGTTGGCTATCTTTGGATTGCCAGGTCCCAAATAATGGCATAGAGACTTCTTGTTAATTATGAAAGCTTGGCCATTAGCTTAGGGTTGTCCCACTAGCTCTTATAACTTAAATTAACCCGCTTTTATAAATCTATGTTCTGCCACGTGAATGGGCTCCCTCTACTCTGTACAGTATGTCTGACCTCTTCAGTGTCTCCCTGGCATCTTCTCACCTCTCTTCTTCCCAGAGTTCCCTCTATCCCCGGAAATTCCACCTATTCTCTCCTGCCTAGCTATTGGCCATTCAGCTCTTTATTAAACCAATCATGGCGACACATCTTCACACAGTGTAAACAAATATTTCTCAACACTACCATGAGTGGAAAACCCCACTCAGAGTCTGCCAAGGTTTGGAGCTCAGCAGGGCAATGTGGGTAGGTATACTATAGACTTGGTGCTAGGTCATTTGGGAATGGTTTGACCCATTGATATTTTTTATTAGCCACTGATTGGTTACAACCTATGTTCCTGAGTTAGGCTGTCAGCTTATACACTAATTAAGGCTGCAGTTAGCTCTGAAGGACTAAGTGTGGAGGTAGCCTCAGGTCAAATTTGGTTTAACTGAACCATATTAAGAGTGAAAGGTAGAAGAGGAAACAGAGATTAGGGATGACAGTAGAGAGGAGAGATGGCATCCACCATGGCTGTGATAGGACGCTTGTACATTCCAGAGAATAAGGCCTATAGTTTCTGGCTGGAGCTCAGAGAAGACGCAAAAAGTAGTTCCATTTAAGACTTAAATGTTTGTGCAGAAGCCAGACTGTACAAGGATTAAGCAGGCCAAAATAAGACACCGTGCCTTTATCCTTTTATAGTGGGAGGTTGTTCAAGGTTCTGAGTCAGGATATGATACAGACGTGTAGTCTGGGAGGAGAGCCTGGCTGCTGTGTGGGGAATGGAGTAACACGGGGCGGCGGGGGGGGAACTAAAGAAAGAAAGGAGGATACCAGTTAGCAGGTTGGGCTGTATCATGTATTCAGTGATGGTGGGTTTGGTGACAGGGACATTGAGGGTAGAGATAGTTGAAGAAAACGTGAGTGCAAAAATCAACCAAACTGTGTGAGAGATCAAATTAAAACTTACGTGCTGTTTCAAAATTGTTTCTGCTCTTGTCCCTACCATTAGGGGCTTCTGGGACAGCAACTGAGCCTATACTGTTCCTAAACAAGTTACCAGGAAGGATGCAGCAAACAGTGTCTTGTCTTGAGGTGTCTCCACTCATAAGACACACTTGAAATATGACTACTCAAGGCAAAGCCAGCTCTCACAGGCTGACACAGACAGTCTGTGTGTATAAGCTGAATGGGGCCCACAGAATCTCTAGGATTCCTGAAGCAGAACTTTCATATGCTCTCCAGATGGTTAAGTACAGCCAATTAATATGGTTGTTTGCTGGGAGGTGAGAAGCCCTTGTCTTAGTTGAAAATAAATATCGGTGTGCTCATTTTCCACCGTTGACAGAGGTTTCTGTCCCGCCCAGTCCCACAGCCTTTCAATCCTAAAGAAACACACAGAGGTCTACAGTAATTATAAACTGGTTGGCCTTTTAGCTCAGGCTTCTAATTAGCTAACTCTTACGTATTAATCCACAATTCTTGTCTGTGTTAGCTACGTGGCTTGGTACCTTTTAACACTGAGGTATTCTCATCTTGTTTTCTCTGAGCCTAGGTGACAACTCCAGACTAAGCCTTTCCTCTTCCCAGAATTCTCCTATTCTGATGCCCTGCCTATACTTCCTGCCTGGCTACTGACCAATCAGTGTTTTATTAAACCAATACAAGTAACAAATCTTTGCAGGGTTATTCCATGCAAATCTTTGCAAAGCATTGTCCCACTGTACTTCCCCCCTTTTTTTCTTTTCAGAGCAAGAACTTTGAATCTAATCACCTTTGTTCATTTTTTCCCCCTGACCATTTGTTAGGGACCAGCCCTGACATACATCATTTCTCATACCAGAGTGAAGTTGTGGGAATAAATGAGGCACAATTCACATGACAGTATCAGGAGGGAGTTTCAGGGATCATTCAAATCCTGAAATCACCTGCATTTATTTTCCAAACAGCTTTTATATCAAGGTAAACTGAGGGGGGCAGGTAACACAAATTTCATTAGCGTTGTTTCCTAGGTAGTGGGGTGGGGGATGGGGGGATGACTTTGGTCACATATATACCAGTTTTGTCATGTCTATGCCTATTTTGTCATGGAGACTGAAAACATTTCTTCCCTAGATAACCTCCTAATTTACAATAGAAGGAGCAGAACAACATTAGCATATTCTGGTCACTTGTTAGGATAGTGTCAGGTTGTCTCACTATCAAAGGCTAGGTGACCACCTCCTCTGTGGAAGGTGCAAATTGTGCCTTGTAGGTTGCTCAGATTCTCTGACTGCCAGACAATGTGGAATATGGGACTTTGGTTCTTGGCCCCTACAATCATTATCTATAACAGCTTGTAACCAACACTCTAAACAAAGACAAACACCCATAATCCATTTTTTAGGAAGTGAACATAGTTTTCTAAGATACTTCCTGCTGATTGGGAGTGCTGATAATCTTATGCAGACTTAAAGAAAATTTAGGATTATGGCCAAGTCCTGCATGGAATGTTCTGTGAGTCTTGATCATCTCAACTAGTAGTCTTGAGGCTATTCTGGATGTAGAACTCAGAGGAAACTCCAACAGAGGTCCTCTGAAATGTTGGATCATCTGGGCCATCTGCTCCTATTGGAGGTTTTTTCAGGGGGGTCTTCCTTGATCAAACCTGATTTTTCTTAACCCAGAATGAATCCACAGCCTCTCATTTCCTGTGGAAAAAAAGCAAAACCTCTTCTCCAAAGTAACATAAGACTTAATTTGACTTAAATTTTAAAGTCAAGGCATTTTCAAAATATATATCTTAGATTAATCCAGCAGCATTTATAATCAAATGTCTTTTAGCAGCGGTTGCTCCTTTCTCAGCATTCAAACAATTCAAAGACAATACAATAACATACAGGATTCAGATTCTCTATGTATTTTCCATCTTTATGTGGCTCTATTTTAAACCCTATTTCTTTTATTTTTATTTTCAATTTTTAGTTTTTTGACACAGGGTTTTTCTGTGTATCTTTGGCTGTCATGGAATTTACTCTGTAGATCAGGCTTTCCTTGAACTCACAGAGATCCACCTGCCTCTGCCTCTCAAGTGCTGGGATTAAAGATGTGTGCCACCACACCCAACTACTTTCTTTCTTTCTTTCAAAGACTTTATTATTTTTCTTTTCTCTCCCAAGCCTACATATATTTTTAAACACACTGTAAAATGTTTAGAGATTTGTGTGTGTGTGTGTGTGTGTGTGTGTGTGTGAGAGAGAATTTTTCTTTACTGTATATCTCTTTTTCTGACCACATGAGTTTTTAATTTGCTTAATGAATTCCTTAGCTTTTTGAGAGTCTAGCTTCATGATAGAGGTAGTGGCAGGAGCTTTGTTTATTGCCACAACTCAATGGGGTTTCAAGGTCCCTGCCACCACCAAGAAACAGGTTGTCAGCTTTCATGAATACCATTTAAATGTTTGGTGGCAGGGCCTCTCAAAAGAGCTGCAAGGTTTTTGTAGTTAAAGCTGAGTCAGGAAGTCTCTCTTAAATGAGATACACTTGCCTCTAGCAAACAAAGCCAACCTGTGAAAACACTGCTATCAAGAAGCCATACTTACCACTGTTCTTTTGTGTCTAGAATTACTTCCCAAGTTCTCTCAGGTTTTATGTAGATATAGTTGCCCACATTGGCACCATTTATTTTAGACAGAAAAGGGGAAATGATGTGGGGTATACTTCTGTATATGTGTTGTTTTATTGGGTGATGAATAAAGCTGTTTCGTCCAATGTCTTAGTAGAGTAAAGACAGGCAGGAAATCTGAACAGAGATATAGAAAGAAACTAAGCAGAGTGAAGGATATGCCTTGTAGCTGCCAAAGAAGACAAACACTGAACAGAACCTTTCCAGTAAGCCACACCTTCGTGCCAATACATAGATTAATAGAAATGGGTTAATTTAAGATATAAGAACTAGCTAGAAATATGCATGAATCATTGGCCAAATAGTGTTGTAACTAATATAGTTTCTATGTGATTTTTGGGTCTGGGTAGCTGGGAAGAAAAAGAGCAGTCTCCATCTACAGAATGGCACCCATTCTTGGGGCTAACCCACATGGCCAGCCACCTACTTTGGGTCTGGGTGCTTGTATGCCCACTCAGCATTAGGAGAAAAGTAGCTGAAAGCATGCCTGCTATTCAGCACCTTCACCTGGGAAAGCAGCTAGATTGGGTCTGCTAGGCAGGAAAGCATGGTGGATTCCTGCTGCCATACACAGAGACATTTACAGACCACAAAGCATGCTGCATGACAGATTTAGCTTTTACTCAGACTGAAAGGGTTTATGTAATGCCTGGTGTTTCTCACAGTTGAGGTGGTGATCATGGCTCCCATCCAGCAGTCCCAGAGCTGGTGGTAAATGTGCCTCCACCATGTTGGACGGGATTGAACAAACAGGAAGGGCCTTGGAGTCGGTTCTAGCCAACCCTGCTTAGCATTTAAAAGAAAAAAAACCACTCCTGCTCAGAAAATAATTACAGATATGCACACAATAAAGACAAATTCAGACAGAAAAGACCTCTAAATGGGTCATGGTGTTGGATAAATGTAAATAGGCTTGGGAGAGAGAAGAAATAGTTATAAAAAGAAGTAAATGGTTAAAAAAGTAAAGTCTTTAAAGAGACAGAGTACAGACAGTCATAGATTAAAGGAGTAAAGATAATAAAATAAATATTAAAAAGTAATAGGGTAAAAACAAGCCACATAAAGATGGAAAATACACAGAAAGTCTAGATTATGTATATTATTGTATTTTCTTTGAATGTTTTGACTGTGAATGAGCTAAGCACAGAGAGACATTTCATTGTACAGGCTGTTAAGCTAAACAACGTATATACTTTAAAGGGATTTTGACTTCAAAGACCCCCCTGAAAGCTCTCTAGGAGCCCCAAAATTACTTTGCCCAACAAAAAGCAGGAAGCACTTTGGCAAGAACAATTCCCTAAATATTGTTTATAAATGTTTGTTTACATTTAAAGAGGTATATGAGATAGAGATGAATACTTTGCATTGGTATGGATCTTAGTTTATTGATACAAATTTAAGGTCAATTTTGATATATGTATATTTCTGCTCTTGATTAAGGTATTGTGTTTGTGCAACTCATTTAAAAATGTAATATATAATTAAGAAATAAAGATTAATAGATAGTCAAGCTTGTAGTCGTGTTAGTTAGATTTTCTAGATGTACAGAGATATGCTTCAAATGGATAGATATTTTTCACACCTTTCAAAGACTAACAGAATATGGCATTTAAAATGTTTTAAGAATTTAGGACTTTTCATGACAATGAGACACATCTGCTCCTGGCAGCACCAATCTATTTCAAGAGGAAGATGGGCATTGAAGAGGTTCCTTATGGAGTTTGTTGGCCATTTGGGCAAGAAGCTGCTCTTGCCTGGACTGCTTGATGTTATGCTGTATAAGGTGCCCATGCATGACACACAGAAAAATGACTGCTGAAGTTGCTAAGAGAAGATGAATCAGTTCTTTGGGGTTCCTGCTCATGAAAGAGTGTGTTAGACATTCTGCAGGACACCAAAGAAAGTAACTGGCAAACTGCCACTATAGGTGGAACTGTCTTTGAAATTTCCTGCTTCATGGAAAAATCTACTGGATACTATGGGCCTGTAGGCTAAAGATGGATGCCCTAATGTTACAGAAGAACTTTGGGTGACTGTCCAGGCAGCAAGATGTTTCTGTCAATTCTAGAGTTCTGGAAGTTGCTTACAATGTACTTTCTGTTTACTTTGGTAATATTATATCCTTCTGGAGTCGTTGATAGAGTTGAAGAAAGATAGTTAAAATTATAAATGATTTATTAGATATAAAACGAGATTCACAAAGAGAGGATAGATGAAAGAATATTTTCCATAATTTGCCAAATGTAAATGGACTAAATAATGTAGCTATAATTCTTTCTTGATAACTGCTTTGTTGTATGTGATCTTGCTATGTAAAAGTTATAACCTTCCTTTTTATTTAGACAGAAAAGGAGAGGTGATGTGGGAGTCTCCTCTGTATGCTGTAAATATGTTTTATTACTGTTGGTTAGTAAAGAAGCTGCTTTGGGCCTGTGGCAGCGCAGAATAGAGCAAGGCAGGAATTCTGGACAGAGATAGAGGAGAAAAGAAAAAGGAGTCAGGGAGACACCATGTAGCTGCTGAAGGAGACAGACACACCAGAACCTTACCAGTAAACCACGAGCCTCATGGTAAAATATAAAATAATAGGAATGGATTAATTTAAGATGTAAGAGTTAGCTAAAAAGTATGCCTAAGCTATTGGCACATTTTTAATATGAATAAGAAGCTTGAGCTAATAGGCCGATCAGTTTATAATTACTGCAGACCTATGTGTGTTTCTTTGGGACTATATGGCTGCAGGACCAGGTGGGACAGAAACCTCTGACATGTTGCTAGTGTAATAATTCATCTATTCACGAGATTTTTATTGAGAAAAAAATGATATTCAGAGTGTCTGTGTTGCATAGTGTACATGATGACAGTAGGCGTAAGGGTAAGGTTTAAGCCATATTTGAAGGCTAAAAATAAGTACATTTGAGATACAGTGCATCACATAGATTTCTTTTTTTAAATTATAGTAAAATATAGGTTGGGGATGTAGCTCAATTGGTGGAGTGTTTACCTAGCATTCACAAGTCTCCAGGTTTGATTTCCACATCACAGAAACTGGGCAGGATGACTCATTCCTGTAATCCCACTACTTAAGAGGCAGAGGAAAGAGGATCAGAAATTCACAGCCATTCTCAGCCACATATCTAGTGAGGGCGACCTAGGCTACATGAGACCCTGTCTCAAAAAGATTATGGTTAAAAAAATACATATTGCATTTGTGCAGTGTATATCACACAAACAATTCCACTTTAAGCTTTTAAAGGCATGCCATTAAGGGCAACCACATTGCTGGGTGGCATTGTCACCTATTGCCCCAGCATTTCCATTTTTGCAGCTTCCCCTCTCCTCCAGCTCCTGATGACCACCCATTCCTCTCATTGGCTGTGTGATTACAGCTACTCTAGGCATCTCATGTAAGAGGAACCAAGTAATATTTGTGCCTCTGTGACAGATTCGTGTCCCTTTGGGGCTGTCTTCAAGGTTTGTCTCTGCTTTATCATGTGTTAGAATCACCTTCCTTATTATGGCTAATGGACTTTATTGTGTGTGTATATATACTGTATGCTAAACTTTATTTGTTCACCCATCTGGAAATGCACAGGTAGTCTGAGTCTTTCTTTTGGCTATTGACACAGGACAGAGTCATCTGGGAAGAGGAACCTTAATTGAGAAAATGCCTCCATCGGATTAGCCTGTAGGCAAATCTGTGAGGGCATTTTCTTGGTTTAATGGTTGATGTGGGAGGGCCCAGACTCTGTGGGCGGTGCTATCCCTGAACAGGCGGTCCTGAGGTGGTAAGAAAGCAGCTGGGTAAACTGTGAGGAACAAGCCAGTAAGACTCTCTCTTCCACAGCTTTTGCTTCGGTTTCTGACTCTAGGTTCCTGCTGTGAGTTCCTGCCCTGACTCCCCTCCACAGTGGATTGTGACATCATCAAGCAGCAAACTAGGGCTCTGGTCTGTAACTAGAAGTAGAATTGCGGAACCACACACTAACATCTGGAGGAGTGACCATATTGTTTGTCGTAATGGAGTCAGCATTTCACATCCCTGCTATCAACCCACAAGTTTCTAGTTTTTCCATTTACTTGATAATACATGTTGCTTTATACATTCTTTTTTTTTTTTTTTTGTGGGTGAGTCCTTGAAACAGGGTTTTCTGTAACCCACGATGACCTCAAACACTATAGTCCTGAGGATAACTTTTTACTTCTCATATGCCTGTCTTTTTAACCTCTCAAGTACTGGGATGTTTTGTTTTCTGAGAATAGCCATGCTAGCATGTGTATTGCTGGACCTCACTGTAGCTCTGACTTGCATTTTCCTAAATACTAGAGGCAACATCTTTTCAGGTGCATATTTGCTATTTTCATGTTTTCCTTGAATCTGGTTGTTGTTGTGTGGTTTGTATTCCATTTAAATGCACTCACACAAACTGTCTTAGTCTGTTCAGGCTGCGATAACAGTATACCACAAGCTGGGTCACTTTCAAACGATAGAAATTTATTTCTCCCAGGGTCAGAGGTTGATGCATCTAGTCAGATTTTCTGTCTACTGTCTAGTTTGTAGATGGTGACTTGTTGGGTCCTCACATGGCACAGATGGCAGGAGAGCTCTTTTGGCTTCTTTTATAAGGGTGCCAATTCCATCAGGAGCCTTTGCCTCATAATTTTGTCACCACCGGCTCTGCTTTGGGTTTGACTTGAATGCATCTTCCAAGAGTCCATATGCTGAAAGCTTGTCCTTCAATGTGGCGATGTTGGGAGGAGGCAGAGCCTTGGAAGAGGTGGGTTTTGCTGGAATGTTGCTGTCGGAAAAGATGGAGGCATTTCTCATGAGACCCAGAATTGGTTCTCTCGATTGGGTGATTGTATCAGTCATATTTCTCTAGAGGAGTATGAACAATAGAATGCATATAATCGGAAGAAGAAATTTATTAGATTGGCTCACATGATCAGGGCCCCGAGAGTCCCATAATAGCCGTCCTCAGGCTGGAGAGTGGAGAAAACCAGAAACTGCTGAGCCTAAGAAGCCAGAAGCCCCAGAGCAGGAGGGACCGATGGTGCAGCTCATCCTGGAGCTCTCTGCAGTGTATGCTGGTATGGGGAAGAAGCTGGTGTCTGACCATCGGCCATGACGTCCTTAGCAGAGCTGACCTGATGCTGATGCAGATTCCACTTGAGCCTCCGTGATTGTAAGCTACATAGTCTGTTTTAAAACATGTGACTCAATGTCAGCATTTTCTTAAAACAATGGACAGCAAACCCCTCCCCCCACACACTACACACACATACTGCACAAAGGCTTCAGGCTGGAGGCTAGGTTTTACATTGAATTTTGGGGTGGCACACGCACAGATTCACGACACAATGGAAGTCAAACTGGCTTATGCTGCAATGATTTGGTTTAAGTGTCTGCACTGGCTACAGCTTGCAGTTCCAGCATCCAGCAACACTTCACTTCATAAAACAAGAGTGTTCTGGTGGGCTGAGCAGCAGAACTCAGCCTCAGAGACAGAGAAAGGCAGAAAGAAAGCAGAAACAGAGCAGAAAGCAGATTCGTCATTTCGAAGTTACTTTCCCTGTAAAGCAGGAACGAGGAAGAGAAAACAAGAAGAGAAACCGTGGAGTGATTAGCTTTTGTAAGGATGAAAGGATGAGTTCTCATTTCATTCACGTCAATGGATGCTGGCTGCCTTCAGAGTTTTGGTTGATTTCTTCTTCTCGAGCTCAGATCAGAACTCCGATTAGGTCCTTAGACATGGAATGTTGAAATGGCTGACTCCATTTTAGTTTTTGGCTTCTCTTACTCTGAAACAAAGGTCTTTAGTAATTTTTTATCTAACATAAGTAGCTCTTTTATTTAACATAATGTACTCAGAACTAAAGTTTTATGGGGAATAAGGACATTGGGAACGGGGGTGGGGCCTGGGAGTGTGGGTGTGTGTAGAAGTGTCCCTTATTGCCCATAGTGTAACAGGCCCCCAGACCTTAGTGTAAGTGACAGCATGTTAGAGGGATCATTCTGACCTTAAAACCCAGCATGTAGGCCCCAACACTTGCTAAAACAGGAACAAAGGCCAAAGACCTGGGTCATGGTTCCGGGATCCAGGAAAATCTCTTGATGTACTAACCTTGATTTTTGGCTTCTGTAATGTTGCTTCTAGCTAAAGGGTGCCAACCAGGATGTGGTGCTTGCTGGTAAAGACAAAGAACTGTGAGGATTGGGGCCGTGATCTGGGCAAGTTTCCTGTGTAGCCGTTGGTCGGCGATAAAGACTTTTCTGGTTTAAGAATGTCTGTGTGTGTTCTCTGGTGGATTTACACCATAACAAAAGAGCGGTGCTGGTATTACACCTGGGAAATTTGAGGTCACTTGGGAGTTTTGTACTTTCTGGGAGACAGACATAAACAGGATGAGAGATATAGTGAGGTAAGCCTTGTGGTCTCTAAATATATGTGGCAGCAAGTCTGTGAGTGTTGGAAGGAAGAGAGGGTCTTTCTAGAAGTAGGCAGAATTTTGAAGGACACCAGGTCGGGGTGGTTTTATGTAGACCTAGGTAAGGCTTCTTACTTTTGTTGTTTTTTTTTTTTTATCAAGAGAAGCCTGAAAACATACAGAGGCTAGTCTTATCCAGGGTCAACTTAACCCGAGAAGAAAGTTCCAGCAGCCCAAATCTCAAGCCAATCATTGAGGTTCAGACAAACAGAACTCTCACTGAACAGGTCTGAGTCACAGTCCCACAGGGTCAGCCTCACCCAAACTACACAGAGAAAAGGGGGATGGTTTCCAGGAAGAAAATGAAATCCTTGTATTCAGAAGATGGTCTATGTGTGCTGGAAGCTCAGAAGAGTAGAAAATGTCGAGACCCAGTTCTAACCACTGCAGCTGTTCTGTCTTTGGGAAGTTACACCACACCTTCACGGATTCTGCTTCTTCATCAAATTGAAAACTCCACAGGAAGCGGACAAAGCAGCCACCCCACACAGCAGCTGTGTGCATGGCTTCCCAGTGTCTTCACGAATGGCAGGCATAGTAAACTCCCATTTCCTGACTTGCTGAGGAGGCTCGCACAGGTAAGAAAGCAGGCAGAGCTCTCTCTAATCCAAGAGCTCACAATCTCACTCAACAGGGCAGCAATTCCATTCTCCATAGCAAATTGTTGACCTTCAGAGAAGCCCATTAGGGCAAACGGTCCAGATGTTTCCAATAGAAACTGGAAATCTGGAATTTCATATGCATCTCTCCCCTCTTCTTTTTTTCTATTTTTTAAAACTTTTTAATTTAATTTATTCTTTGTGTCTTTCACATCATGCATCTCGATTCTATTCATCTCTCTCTCCTTTGGTATCCACCCTCTGCCCTTATACCCTTCCCGACCAAATAAAGTGAAATAAGATTTAAGAGAAAAAAAAAAAAGAAAAAATTTCCTCATAGAAACTGTAGAAGGACACAGTGAGTTACACAGTAAATCCTTTTGTGCATAAATCTTTACTTGTCAGTGTTCATTGCAAAGAGTTATTGGTTTGATTTGAGGCCTCTGGTTTCTGCTACACTATTGATGCTGAGTCCTCTGATATGGGATGTCTTTTATGCTGTGAATATGTGTTACTTTTGTTTGGTTGATGAAAACAACTTCTTTGGCCTATGGTAGGGTGGAATATAGGTAGGTGGGAAATCCAAGCAGAGATACAGGGTGAAAGAAGGCAGGGTCGAGAGAGATGTCAGGCAGCTTCCAGAGCAGCAAAATGCACTAGAGAACAGGAAATGCTATGAAGCCATGTGGTGATATACAGATTATTAGATATGAGCTAGCGTATATGTAAGAGCTATCCAGTAATAAGCCTGAGCTATTGGCCAAACAATTATAATTAAAATTAAGCCTCTAAATGATTATTTTATAAATGGCTATGGGGGCCAGTGGGTGGGAGAGAAACGGACCCAGTGGGACTGTAAGGGACAGAGAAAAGCCAGGTATCCTGTTGTTACCCTCTTATGACCTCAGGGTCAGCTCTCCCAACTTCCACATGTGGGGAGGGTGGGAATTGGGGGGACATCTCTCTCTTGTCCACACCACCATATGACAGATGACTCTTCCCACTTCTTAAAAAAAAAGGCTTTGGGAATTTCTTGTTTATTACACATGAGTTTGTGTCTGGGTGCACCATATGAAAGTCAAAGGACATCTTGCTTGGATCAGTTCCCTCCATCCACCATGTGAGTCTTGAGGCTTGAACTCAAATTGTTAGGCTTGGTAGCAGTCCCCTTAACCTACTAAGTCAACTTACCAGCCCATGAATTCTTTTTAATGCTGGAAATTGCTTCAATTTTTAAAACTAAACCAACTAACCAAACACAAAAACATTGTGTGAACCAAGGAAAGCACATATATGGTCCATTTTTGTTCTGTGAGCTCATCTACCAGTTGAAGATCTTGGATTCAGGGTTCCTTCTAAGACTTTGAGCCTAGAGGTCTTGTTGGCCCCCTCTCTTAGCTCTGCTTTTCGTCTCCTTTGTTATCCCTACTTCACAATGGAACTGGATGGCTGTCGTTACTATAGGGTGAGGGAGCTTGGATCCACCCTCAGCTGTGTGGAGCTGACCAACTTGCTGCAATCATTAGGACGTGTCTCCATCTTTGTAAATGAGGGGTGAGGAATTCGATGGTCTATTAATGTCCCACCAGCACTATCGTTTTATGATCTAGAATTTTAAGACTTTAACCCCGGGTATAGAAGCACTTGCCTGTAATTCCAGGTCTAGGAAGCCTGAAGCAGAGGTTAGCAAGTACGGGGCCAGACTAGGCTGCACAGTTAGACTCTGCCTCAAAACCAAACCACCTTCCAGAAACAGAGAATAGGAAGATGAGAGTCTTTGTTAGAGGATGGAAAATTTATTTCCAGCTGGGCGACCATGGAGTGCTTCAACTAAGAAATGGGCCTGAGGAAAGTATACTGCTTGCATGGGTAGAGATTTTGAAGGGAGTAGGAAAAATAGAAATGGAAAATTTAAATGTAATTATCATATTTTGAAAAATTACCATGTTTTTGGCACCATGCTATTTTCCTTATACATATTATTTTCCTCAGTTCTCACAATTCTGAAATATAAAGCCTTACCCCGATTTCACAGTACAGAAACATTTATAGAAAGATGAAATTTCTTCTTGAATTTCATCCAATTTGTTTGTGAAAGAATCGCAATGCTAACCTAGACATTCTAATTCCAGAGCCCAGGCTCTTACCACAGAGTGGAGGGAACAGGCAGAGGAAGAGAGGGCGGTGGGGGTGGCAGTCAGCTACTTTACACGTGCTAGATTTGTCCATTGGTGCATTTTCCATTCCTTGGGTATTGTGGTAGGCAAATACAAGAAACATAAAATGAATGCCAACAGGGGCTTTAATTTGGGGAGATAATCTACTGGAAAAACAGACATATTTAAAAATCATTGTGGTCAATTGCTTCTCAAGAGATATACAAGAGACAACAAACCCTTTGAGATGTGGTTGTGACATCTCATCAAGAGGCAGAGTTTCCCCCTTCCCTGGACTCTGGGTTTGTTTTGTGAGTTGCTTTGGTCAACAGAGAGCCATAGATGTGATATTATGTGACCTTTGGGTCTAATCCTTTAAGAGGTTTGTTGTCATTTTATTTTAATAACAGGGGATCATGTGGCTAGGCTGTCCTTGAACTTCCTCTATATTCATCTGAGCCTATCTTGAAATCCTGGTTTTCCTGCCTCCACCTCCTAAGTAAGAGGTCTTTCCATTATTTTTCTTCACTTTTAGAAGCCAACCACATTGATGCAGACATCAGCTTTAGCCAAACTCAAATTAGTCCAGCCTCTTCAGTTGGGGCACATAAGATGTGGACAGATTATTTTGGTCCCTTTGTCCAAGACAAGTTGGACCCTATCACCAACATGGTTGCCTTGGAAAAAAAAAACTGTCCCTGAAGATACACGCCTGAATTGCAGGATTTATTTATGTTACCTATTATTACTCTGCCTTGTTAGTAAGCATATAGTTTTTCAGAAGGCAAGAATCAGATACCTCAGAGGAGAGAACTGCCAAGAATGAGTAAGAGGGGTTGATGTGGGAACCAGGGGTCACTCCAAGCTTCAACATTTCCCTTTTAGCAAATATCTTGAAAGGAATTTTGTCTGCTGAGAGCATGGCCCTGCCCCTCTCACTGTGTGGAGAAGATTTACTTGCTCTTGATTTCTTTGCTGGTTCCCGCCCCTCATCTACTTGCTACTCTGGTTCTAATATTTGCTTTACCTCTCTCTGAGTCTATGGTACTTGGGAATAAGGAGTTTCAAGCCAGTCAGGCATGAATTGGTATTCCAGTGACAGTTCTGACTTGTTTTATGACACTGGACCTCTGGGACCTCTGAGCCTGGATGTTTTCATCTAGTAAAACAATGGCAATATCACCTATCCCATGGGTTTGCTGGTGCCTCATTCACTCGACATAGACGTTACACCTTGTTGGTCTCAATAAATGTTAAGTCTTATGTCCCATGTAATAGTGACCATGGTTTTTCTGTTCTCTGTATCCCTACATCTGTCAGTTAATACTTAACCATAAACACACAATAACCAAGTTTAGTTGTGTTCTCCAAGTCCACTTTGGCCTGAATGAGGTATTTGGATGAGTGAATTTTGATACCCCTGTTTTTTTGTTTGTTTGTTTGTTTTTGTTTTTGTTTATTAAAACAAAAGATTTCCAGGGAAGGTGGATTCTGCATTAGTTTTTGAGAGATAAAATAGAGACAGTCTAAGCTGTAGAAAGTTCGGAATAAGGCAGAATTGTTTGTTATGCAGACTGGCAGGAAAACACAAGCAGTGATTCCTACTCCAGGAAGCCGCTGATATTTCACACAGAAGAATGACATCATAAGTTCTGATCTTTTGTGACTTATTGGTGATGGGGGAGGTGTGCGCTGAACAAAGGGAGAGACTTGGGACAGAAGGAAGAGTAGAAAGCTATTGTAATAATTTAAGTGAGGGAAGGAAAGAACTCGATCAGGGTAAGGGTGTTCAGCCTGCAAAGATATCAGATCTGGGAGACAATTGTAGAGCAGGAGAGGCAGGGCTCAGTGGCTTCTTGATGCTGGGATGACAAAGAAGAAAGACCCAAAGATAGTATCACGGGCTGAGAAGATGTGTCACAGGTTTGGGGTCGTTAGGATAAGGGGACTTTATGGTAGCTGTTGAGTCCATGCTTAAAATTCCACTTTTCCTGCATTCAGCGTATCCGGACTCAAACGAAAGATTAATGTGAAGGCTACTGGTTCTGCAGAATTCACTCCAATAGGTCCTGACCCCAGAGAAACCACAGCATGGAAGTTGCTGAATAAGTCTTTGCAAAATGATCTCCCTCTCCCCGAAGCAGGAAGACAAGAAGGAGCCTAAAACTGCCTTAACGCTTCACTGTGCGTGGCTGTTCTCAGGGGTGCTGAAGGGCTGTGATGATTTCCCAGAATGAGTCAGAGCTCCCTGCATAATCTACCTCCCCTGAGGACTTGGACATGTTCTCTACTGACAGCCCACCTCTTCCTCCACTTCCTCTCTCCTTCCACAAATCTAGATCAGACCCAAGGATCTAGGGCACTGCTTGATTTTTAAGAATGACATCTTTTTCTTCTATTTAATCTCACTCTGCTTCATCACCCATTCAATCCCACCCCAGGCCACTCAGTCAACCAACCAACTTTTCATAAGCACTTTCATTATTTATTCAACAATTATTTTTTTTTGAAGTATCGACCATCTGCTCGACACACTGGAAGTATTCAAGCAAATAAAGTGATTTTTTTCAACAGTGATTTGTGTTTTCCTTGGAGCAGAACATCCACACATGCATATATTAAAATGAAGAACACAGGACAAGTGATCAATATATTTGGGGGAAGTTCAGGAAATAAAAGGATGCTCTGTCAGCTTCTGGGGACTAAAAGTGCTCAGAAAAAATAAATAATTTCAGGTTCCAATAACATAGGAGGCACCACTAAAGAGGACATATTTAAACTAGGCTTTTGAAGATAAAGAGAATTTGGTGCTCAATTGAAAAGATGGCTCAGTGGATGATGTAGGATTCCCCTCTATATGCCGTGAATACCAATGGTTAATAAAGGACTGCTTTGACCTATAACAGGACAGAACTTAGCTAGGCAGGGAAAACTAAACTGAAAGCTTAGTTTTTTCTGCCTCTGAAAGGCAGAGTCAGGGGAGAAGCCATGGAGCTGCTGCTGGAGATAGACATGCTGTAACTTTGCTGGTAGGCCATGAGCCTTGTGGTAAAATATAAAATAATGAAAATAGGTAAAATTAAGAAGTAGAAGTTAGCCAATAATAAGTTAGAACTAATAGGCCAAACAGTGATTTAATTAATGCAGTTTCTGTGTGGTTATTTCAGGAGTCTGGTGGCCAGGAAATGAACAAATGGCCTCTTAGAAAAAGTGGACAAAGTCCTTGCTGTATAAGCATGAAGACTGGAGTTCAAATCCCCAGCACTCACATATAAAAAGCTGGGTATGGCTGAATGTGCCTGCAATCCAGCCTTGAGAGGCAGAGATAAGTGTATTCTGGGAGCTCAGTGGATCGCCAGTCTGACCAAAAAAGTGAGTTCCTAGTTCAACAACAAACTCTCTAAAGGCGATGAAGTAGAGAGCAATAGAGGATGACTCCCCACATACTCCTCTGGTCTCCCCACGTGGACCCCCATACAGAGACAGGGAGAGAAGGAGGAAGAGTAAGAGGAGGAGCAGAGGGAGGGGAAGAGGAGGAGGAGAAGGATCTTTCTAAGGGGACCGGCATGATGGTGTACACAGAGCTGATAATGAGTGGACATTGTATATCTGATAAATATGGCTAAATCTAGGAGTTCAAGAGATGAGTGTGTGAGTGGAACACAAAATGTAGTTGAATGAATTTATTAGGTGAGGAAAAGTCTATACAAACGCATCAGGCAAACATAGATGTGTTCTGTAGCAGTGAGGAAACTATTGAGAGCATGTGCCTGGAAGGGCCCCTTTCAGAGCAGTACAGAGTTGATCTCAAATGTGGGACATGGTTGTACCCTCTCCCTGACCCTTCTCAGGGCAGCCGCAGAGTATGGACTGTGTGGTAGTCTGAGTGTAATTGACCTTCAGCATCTCAGAGGAAGTGGTACTCTTAGGAGGTGTGGCTTTGTTGGCATAGGTAAGGCCTTGTTGGAGGAAGTGTGTCACTGTGGGGGCGGGCTTTGAGGTTTCTTGTGCTCAGGATACCATCTAGTGTCTGAGTCAACTTCCTGTTGTATCCTCAGTTACTCCAGCACCACCTCTGCCTGCATGCTGCCTTGCTTTCCATCACAACGACAATGGACGGAACCTCTGAACTGTAAGCAAGCCACCCCCAGTTAAAAGTTTGCCTTAAGGAGCTGGCATGGTCATGGTGTTTCATCACAGCAATAGAAACCTTAACTGCAGATTGCCTTCTGCGACAGAGTGAGACTACAGGACAAAAATCTAGTGCATTCAGAGAGAGCGTCTGAGACAGTAGGTGCTTAAATCACACTGATGGATTGAAGGACTTAGGACTTGAGGAACAAAACCTAATATTTATAGGATCTAGAGGGCTTAGTTTGGTTCTGAATTGGCAAAACTAGTACCAACCACATCAGGAGACCCATTTGGGCTTCCTATGCCTCAGAACCATCTTCAGGATCCAGTGAACTGTCCATCACCTAGCATATGTGTTATGACAATGGCACCAAAAGTAGCTGGGCCACCCACCAGATTCACTCCCGTTTGAAATATTTCAAACATGAATGCCTCAATTCAAGTTTATGTTCCCAAGCAGTAGACACATGAAGAACCGCACCAGGTGTTTATTACCACTGTTTCACGAAACGAAAGAAACTTTGGTCTGGGACCCACAGTGCTAATCTCAGACCTAATTTATATCTGGAGGACAATTTCTGCTTCCTTATCACGGGGTGCCACTAAAATCCAGGGTGCTGGCTCAGGTCATAGAGTGGATATACTAAATACAGGCATCATAATGAAAAGGAGAGACTGGTTAGCAGAGAGTGCTTTGCCCATTTTGTTCTGTTCTTGGACAGACAGCACATTTTTATCACCAAAGGGGAGAGGGAGAGAAGACAGGAAGGAAGGAAATTTATAATGTGGTTCTAAGTGGTTTTATCACATATTTGATTAGCTCTCTGGGGGAAAGATAAAAGCGTAATCAGATCATTTAAAAAGGCGCACACACAGAAAGAAGCCTTGCTTAACTAATAATTACAAAGTGTATCTGAGATGGAAAGTCTCCTCTCGGCCTTGAGTGGGGCTATAAGTACTGCTATTATGGGGAAACTCAACGTTATTACTGAGTCCATAATGGTAACGGGACTATGATTTGCAAAGCACTCCACATTTTCAGCCATGAAATTCTTGGGAATTTAACTCACCAACCGTCTACTCTCCCCACATAGCCATTCTACAAGCATGCCGGCCCTTCTGTCAATGCAGCAAGGGACTCATGGGGGAGAAACATCTTCCAATTGTCCCGCTGGTGCACACTCTCTCATCATCCCATTATTTCTTAGTCTTTCACAATGGAACTTAAATTTCATTCCCAAAGATCCTACATATGTTTTAATCGCTAAATCCGGTGGATTTTTTTTTTATGCCAATTTTTTTTCTCTCCCTCTGGAACATACCACACCACTATTTTGTTGTGATTTTATGGTTTTTAATTTGTCTTTTTGATTACTATATCCTCCTCCTTATTTGTTTTTTTTTTGCACAAAAATCTTTTATTTTTTCTTTGACAATTTCATGTATGCAAACAATACATCTTTACAGGGGTTTCTGTGAAGATCATGGCCAGCAGAGTAACGATACTCGGGAAGCAAGAAGGCGGTTCAGTCCAGCATGATTAAGTAGGTGGTGTTGCTTCAAACTTTGGGAGTTTGACCCCGAGTGATTTATTTCAGGAATATTTAAGTGTGCACAAGTTGGAAAAAGCTTTCCTGGTGTTAATTAACTCAATCTAGTGTGCACAGTAAAACATGTAAATCTCCTTGAGGAGCAAAATAAGCAGAATAAAGCCCAGGTGTGACGACATTGGAACTCTCTATAAATTATACGCAGCAGCTTCCATAAAGAAAGCGTCTATAGATTGACTGAGAAAAATAAGCTTATGATAAGGGCTTGGGGGGAGAATCCAGTGTGGTCTCCAGCCACACAGTTAGCATAAAGGTGACTAAGCTAGAATGCATACCCACTTCCAGCCTGAAGGAACAACCTTGTGTGTTAATATTTCAGGTTCTCCCAGTGCTTGCCTGTGAGCACACGAACCTCTGTGCCTCCTACACATCTTGATTATATATACCCCCAACTCCTCTCACGCCTCCCAGACCCCTAATTTATTCCTCTCACTTCCCTAGGCACCCCAATACCTTTCTCCCTACTTCATGTCCTCTTTTGTTGTTGTTGTTATGTTGTTGTTAATAACCCCCTGAATCCCATTAGTGCTGCCTGTTGGAATACTGACTAATCTTGTTGAGTTGATCTTGTACAGGTAAGCATTGCTAGAGTGAGTTCATGGGTGTGATAGCCACAAGGTGTGTGGTGGTTTGAATGAGAATGATCCAGTAAGATTACATGTTTGAATGCCTGTTTCCCACTGGGAAGAACTATTTGGGAAGGATTAGGGGGTGTGGCTTTGTTGGGGGAGGTGGTCACTGGCCTCTCTGCCTCATGCTTGTGGAGCAAGGGAGTAAGCTCTTAGTTTAAATCTCCAGAGCCATACCTGCCTGCCTGCCTGCTTGCCTGCTGCTTCTTGACACGATGGCCTTGGGCTCACCCTCTAAAACTTTCAGCCCAAATCCACTCTTTCTTCTGTAAATTATCTTGGTCAGAGAATCTCTTCACAGCAATAGGAAAGTCACTAAGGCACCCTGTCTGAAAGCCAGCATGTTACAGCACTCTTCCGCATCCTCTGACTCTTGTATTCTGCCCATTCCTCTCCCATGATGCTGCCAGAGTCTGTAGGGTAGAAGTGGATATAGATGAGCCATTTAGACCTGAGTACTCGATAGACCGCCATTCTCAGCACTTTGACCAGTTAGGATTCCTGGTGTTAGCAGGTGGTAACTGCCAAGAGAAGCTTCTCTGGCCAGGTGGGTGGCTGTACTAATCCATGGGTATAAGTATTTAGAAGTCACTTTGACAACATATCATTCAGCAGAACAGCAATAGTATGCTCCAGTTTAGGGCCAAGTCTTGGACTTTTATCCAGGTTTATAGTACCAGCCCTCAATTCCTTTCCACAAAACAGGCCTTAAACCTAATACCAACACAACTGGTTATTGATATAATGTTCCTGCCACTATTGTCCAGTGGATACAGCTTGCTCGGCAGGTCAGTACTGCAGCATGCTGAGCTGGGTTTCCTCTCCCAGCAGCCTGCACAGCACCTTCTCAGACTGTGAAAGTTCCCCATTCCCCTGATTCTTCTTGAGTTCTCCAGTGACATCCCTTCTCTGCTATTACAGGGATTAGTTCCCGCTAGGATTCTCTGTTCTTTGTCATTTTTGGTCTCACTCACCACGTACAACTTGAACTAGCCATTCAGTGTAGATGGTTCCCTGGAGAAAAGAGCATCTGCTTTATTTATTTCTGGATAGTTCACACTCAGTCACATGACATCGTATGGTTGGCGATCCAAGATTTGATGACTTCCCATGCCTGTATGCCCAGGACCAATCTATGTTTTTTTCAGCTTTCCAATTCTCGCTGCTCATTTCAACCTGGATCTTTCCAACCCCCAGATTGCTAACATCGATTTAATCATCTTTAATAAGTTCTCTTGTCAGAAAGCTGCACTCCTGCAATTACCTTCCAGCCGGGAGAGAAATCACTTGTCTCCGTTCTCTGATTTCTTTATTTCTCTTCTGCCCAGAGACTTACATCCACTTTAGACTCGCTTGACCCTCCAGCGATCGTACTGGCTCTACAGATTTTTCTCTAATTCTTTTTTCCTCGTTTTAAAATCTTTTGTATTGTTTGTTGTTGCCCTACTTCAACACTTATTTCCACAGGCTGGGATGACAATTTTTCTTCTAAAAATATTCTCCCTAGGAAGATAATTAAATGAAGACAAATTCTTCCTCTGTTTCAGTGCCTTTGCTGACTGTTGCCAGTTTAACAGGACCGAAATAACACTTTTCCAGAGAGTGTCTTAGTTCCTTTCTATTGCTTTGATAAAACGCCATGACCAAAGTAACTTTCAGAAGGCAAAGTTTATTTGGGACTTAAAATTTCAGAGGGTAGACTCCATTATCACCGTGGCAGGAAGCATGGCCACTGGCAGGTGGGCGCGGTGCTGGAGGAGCAGCTGAGGGCTTACATCTGGATCTATAAACAGGAAACAGACCGCTGAAAATGGCTGCAGTCTTTGAAACCTCAAAGTCTTCCCCTGGTTAAGCATCTCCAACAGGGCAATAACAAGACTGTAATTCCTAGTGCTTCCCAAACAGTTACACCAACTGGGATCATCTCCAACAAGACTATAATTCCTAGTCCTTCCCAAACAGTTGCACCCACTGGGACCATGGTTCTAACATATGAGCCAGTGAAGGCCATTCTCATTCAAACCATCACATATATCAATCCAAGTCCTCAAGTTTTTAAATATTTCATATATCTAAGAACGTAGCATAACAATAATAGCATAACAAAATATTGTTCAAATACCTTGGTTATTCTTCCGAGCTGCAATGTCAGGCTTTTACCTCTAACGACCTCTGCATCTCCACTCAAGCCAGAGTCATCTGATCCCAGCCTCATCTGATGCCCGATGCACTCTGGGCATAACATCTATGGGTCCACTTTCCTTGTTAAAAGTACCGTATTCCTAGTCAACATTTTTTTTTCTTGGATTGGGAATGGAACCCAGGCCCACATGTATTCTGGAGATGCACTCAACCACTGAGCAGTAACTGCAAGCACACAATTAATATTTGCTGTTCACTCTAAGCCTGTGGATTTCTGAGAGTACTTTCCAGAAATGCTTTCCCAAGCATGCTTCTTTCTCACGAGGTCCTGAAGTGTTTGCACGTTTTGTTTCAATGCCTCTCCCTTTCTTTTGTTTCTTTCTGTCTCACCTATCATCCTGGGAATCCACTCTAGGGAAGAGCCAGAACTTTGAGCACACTGGTTTGCCCAGGAACCACTAGCATGCCACTCTGCAAGCAGCCTGGCAGAAATGTTCACCTTTTGGAGTTGATTATTCTGCAGGTTCCAAATAACTCCAACATCCAGGAGAATGGACCCCTCCTGCTGGGTTACATGGGATTAGATTGTTCTATATTCAGGCAATGCAGACTGTGGAGTAAAGTCAGGGGAAAAGTTCACAACTTGATGAACCACTGAAGAACCATTCCCCAGCCCTGCTGTGCCTCTGATCTTTCTGCTGTGTGAGAGGCTAAATGTCTTATCTCACAGTGGTCTATGGCCACAGAGTGAGAATGAACGTGGAGTTTCAGAAGTCCTTCTGGGTTTCATTTTTCTAACCTCTTCCCTGTTCTAGCCATTCTTTACCATGACCCCACAGGCTGATTTTTCCCTAAAATCCATTAGAAGTTCTCCTAATATATCAAATAAAGCAATTTCACTGGCTTTTTAAGTTCCATGCTCTGACTTCTCTAGCTCAGGAGAAATTCATGGTGTATTAAGTCATATTTTAGAGATACAGAGATTTAAGTTGAAAATCTGACTTTAATATTTATCAGGTATATGATCTTAGGCAAGTTTTCTTTTTTTTTTTTTTTGCCTATTAAGTTACTCTACCTATCTTGATGGGCCGCTGTGTAGGTTTTAAGAAAGGGTGGAAGTGTGGAGGTTAGAGGTTATCCTCAAGGACAATAGTGTATGCTAATGCTGCAGCTATGTAGCAACCCCTTCGAGGAAACTTACCTGGTCAAAGCACAGAAATCTGTTAATAACCTTTTGGGGTACACACATTTTCACCTTTATTTGCTCTTACCTCTCCTGCTTGGAGTTTTGGATTAAAACGATTATTTCTGTTATGCAGTATTCTTAGGCTAGTTCATGTGTGTTTCCATTGTCCATTTGAGTGATTCATAATACATACCGTGCATTGTATTTAATGATATTCACCCCATCACCCTCTGGTATCTCTTCATTTCCTTCTGAGCCTTCTTTTTTTCCACCTAGTCCCCCAATGGTTATACCATTAGAGGAAATGATGCCCTCTTCCTCAACTGTTTACAGCCATTAGCTCATCAGGAAGGGGTGGGGCCTCTTGGGCATCTCTTCATTCTGTGGTTTCCACAATGCTTATATCTACATAAGCATCCTCTATTGTATTTATGGATACATTTGCTACAGATCCTGCCGGACTGGCTTTTATCTCATTCATCTTTGAAGCTCTATTAATTATATATAATGGCTCTGATAGCTAAGAGATGCCTGAGTGTTAGGGGTATAGCTCAGAGATACAAGAGTTGCCCAGCATGAGCAACTGGGTTCCATCCTTAGAAACGCACACACATGGGGGAGGAGCTATAAATGTGGATTAATATTGAATGAATAAGAGAAAACATAGCTTAAAGAATGTGGACTTTATCCATGAGAAAATTTTTGACAAACAATGTAAAAAGCTCTAAAATTTTGCACCGTTTGTGCACACTTTCTCAATTTGTGAAGAGTTTTGCATATTTTATCTTCCACAATCCTTAGACAACCCTGCAAAGCTGGCCAGTAATTACCTCTGCTGTGTAGATGATTAGAGCGATGTTTGCAAAAATGAGAGGTCAACAACCAGAAAGTGTCCAAGTAAAGGTTGAATAATTAAAAAAAAAGTCAGAGTCAGAACACAATATTTTGATACAACCAATATCCCAGGACAATGGAGGATTGCCTAGAAACCGCCTAGAAACGCCCAGAGAGGATCGCCTAGAAACCGTTTCCAGGCTGCTGTTTCCAGAACACTGAGTGGCACCGTTAAGAGTACTCAGATTGAAACCTCATAGATCTGGGTTGTAGACTCTTACCTGCTCCCCCAAATGTTGAATAATCGGAGAACATCTATTTAATTTTCCTGGGAACTGAAGGAATTTTCAAGGTGACCTCCAAGTTTCCTTCATGCTTTAACCAGAAGCAGATACAGGATCGTTGGTTTAGTCACATTGGTGACTCTTCCCTTCCGTTATTTCCTTCAGAAAACTTCGGATCGGTAACGTTGCTCAGAGCAGATGCATGTTTCCCTGCCCCCTGGTTCATAGAGGAAAGCAGAGAAAAACGGGCCTTGAAATCTGCTTTTCAGAGTACCCTAAATTGCATCTTAATTTAATTTGTTAAGATTTCACCTTTTGCCTTTGCTCGGCTGATTGGAGAAAATTAAATTACATCTGGAGGATCTGTGTTACAGAACCGTCTTAATCCTCCTCTGTAGAATTCTCAAGGCCAGAGGCTGCCTGTCCTCAGTAACTTCCCGGGTTACCTCCTACTGTGGCAGAGTTGGAGGCTGTGTGTCTCTGATGTAGAAATAGACCAAGGGCTTTCTTAATAGCAGGCCTTCTCGTCTGCCTGCCACTGTTTCTGAACGGTGTACATTTGGACAGTGGGGACCACTCGGACACTCCAGTGTTTTCAATTGGCCATTCAAAAAAAAAAAAAAGCCCAAATCATGGGAGTTCATGCAGAGCTTGGCCCATAAGCAGTCCCAATAACAGTTTACTGACCCAGCTGCCCTAGTCTAGCCTCCTTCCTGTTGCAAACTTCCCAGCCACGGGCCCTTGAATGACCATTGAGCTTCTGATCAAATACTGACAGTGGACACTATGAGACTCTTACCTGCCTTTTCTTCCACAGGCCCATACGTGACCTCCCTGTTCCCATTGCCTTCACGTTTGGGATCAGAAGCAGCTAAAAGAGTTCCTGTTAGCAAACCAATGGCTCTAACTGACACCTGCTGTTTATAGCTCGTGTGGATTCCCTTTTCCTTCTGTCTACAACCATGGGTCGGAGTGTGCTGCAGACCTGGTTGTTCGACCCTGGTCTTATCCTTATCATTTGCGAGACCCACGTGAGAGTTAAAATGGAATACCTCACTATTTAAAAATGATAGATTGAGCAAACAAACAACTAGGTAAAACCATAACACAAAACATAGCACTACTTTCTGAATGTCATAAATGAACATGATATGCAAAACCATGGTCTTGTAGCATCCAAAGTTGGCCAAATATCTAATATAATCAAATTTGCATGCCTATGTTGAAGAACCAACAATATCCAGTAAAATGTGTATCTTATAAATCACATCACTGTTTATTACACTGAAATATATTTGCTTTTCATTCTAGCAGAATCAGAATTATGTTATAATGAATATGTTTTCATATAATTTTGTTGACAGAGGTTCCTGTCCCACCAAGTCTCACATCCGTTTAGTTCCAAATAAACACACAGAAGCCTACATTAATTATTAACTGATTGGCCTATTAGCTCAGGCTTCTTATCAACTCTTATAACTTATATTAGCCCATAATTCTTGTCTGTGTTAGTCATGTGGCTTGGTACCTTTCTCGGTGAGGCAGTCACATCTTGCTTCCTCTGTGTCTGGATGAGGGCTGCAGACTCACTTTCCTCTTCCCAGAATTCTGTTCTCAATGCCCTGCCTCTACTTCCTGTCTGGTCACCCCGTCCATACTTGCTGCCTGGCTACTGGCTAATCAACATTTTATTAAACAAGTACAAGAAACAAGTCTTTACAGGGTAAAGCCATTGTCCCACAGCACAATTTATCTTCTATTGGTAATTATCTAAAGCAGGAATCTGCAAATTTTATTCTTAAAGGGCAAGATAGAAGTATGCTCTCTTCTCATGTGGTCTGTGTCACAACTGCTGCATTCTGCTGTTGCTCTAAGCAAACAGCTACATAGAGTATATAAATACATGAATGAGGCTGTGTGCTAGCAGCTTCATTATGTAAACAAGCAGTCAGCTGTAGGCTGCAGTTTGCATAGCTTGCTAATTCTCATCTAAATGAATAGAATAAAATGTGATTGTAATAAAAGATATAAAGTTTGAATGTATATTCATAAAATGTAAATAGTATATGTAAAATGAGAGATTCTTTTATGCAACTTTTCAAAGATGTTGATTTCCCCTCTAAAATGCTCATCATGCTGTGAGAATCCACATACCAAACATAAGTTCCAATTTTGAACTGAAGCTATTTCAGCATGTTGGGAAATATACAAAAAGTTTATCAGCATTCTTAAATAAAAAATAGAAATATTTACAGCTCAAGTGTTCAGAGATCGTCTGGTTGCATAGGTGATGAATCAGGACAGGGTTGGGGATGCAGTTAATATGAACTTGGTTGGCAGAGTGTATTCCTGGCAACACCCTGATTTTGATCCTCATTGCATAGCCTGGGAGTAGTGGTATGTGCCTGTAATCCCAGTATTTGGGAAGTGAAGGGAGGAAGACATGAGTTCCAAGTCATCCTCAGCTACATATGAGGCTAGCTCAGGATACATGAGACCCTCTCAAAGAAAGGGGAACGAGGGGAGAAAAAGAGGGAGGGAGAGAGGAGGAAGAAAGACATACATATACAGAGAAAGCAGCCATTTCCCGTGGTCTCTGCATCCTTTATGATGGACTGTCAAGTTTAAGATGAAGTAAATCCTTCCTCTCCAAGTTGCTTTTGTAACCAAGTTGCTTTTGTTTTATATCAACAAAAGAAAGCAAACTGGGACATCAAATCTACTAGTTAAACAGCAAGGTTTAACAGCAAGGCTGAATCTCAAAAACTAAAGAAAAAGGGCAGGGGGAGATAAGGAGAGAGAGAGAGAATCAATATTGCATTGTAAGCATGGTTCATTTATGTTTATATCTATACTTAATCTATACTCACTTAAGTATAGATATAAATATGTGAGAGTGGTATAAATTATTTAATGTCATAAAATATTCCCTTGCTCTAGTCTCGAATTTGTAATTATAGAGCTAACTTATGAGTAGCCATGGAATCATAAAGTGAAATGTCTAGAGAAATCAAATGGGTAATTAGGGCTGGAGAGACACCTCAGATGTAAAGGGCCCACTGCACAAGCGTGAATAGATGAGTACCCAAGTTCAGACAGCAGCATCCTCATAAATGCCAGATGGTCTTCCCCTGTGGCTCTAATGCTAGAGAGGCAGAGGCACAAAGGATCATATGGCTTGCTGGCCCGCCACTCTAGCCTAATTGTTGAACTCCAGGTTCAGTGAGAGACCCTGTCTCACAACGTGGAGTATGACGGAGGAAGATACTTGGTGCTGACCTCTGTCCTCTACACACATGCATGTGCACCTACATGCCTATATGCACACTCAAGAACAAGTACATGCACCACACATACATAAGAAAAAATGAACAATTAACACTACTGGAAAATATTTCACTAGGCTAAAATCTACAGCATTTGTTGGCTTTCTATTAGCATAACAAAATATCTTAAATAACCAACTGAAAGAGAGGGAAGGCTTATTCTGTGTCATACCTTTGTATGATTGGTTGGTCCTACTGCTTTGAACTTCTAGTGAGGCAGTCTAACACGGTGTTGTGTGGCAGAACAAGCTGATCACTTCACGGTAGCTTGGATAAAAGACTGAGGAAGAGGGATGCGTGAGGCAATTGACTCTGTTCCTATAACATGGGGTTTTTGAAGGAGGGGACTTTTAAGAACCAAACTGCAGCATCTTTCCACCTGAGTAAGGATATCACACAGTAATAGAAGTTTAAAGATATGTATAATTAGCCAGGCATTACTTCTCTTACCTTGGTGTTTCTGCCCCTGAAATCTGCTTACTCCAAAGTGTTATCTAGCTGTAGTATCAGGAATAGGGTGCCCACAAGACATAGGGTTAAGACGAAGTTGGCATTGTTAATAGGCATGGATGTTGAGGTACAGGACATATATACTGAGCAGTTTGGAACACCGATTCCCAAGTGACAGAAGTGTTCTTAAATTAACAGATGCTATGTGTTTGTGGTACACAGAGTTCTTACATGGTGAATTCAAGACCAGGCTGGCCAATTAGTGTTGTCCAGTCCATTGATTAAGGGACAGATTCAAAGTTAGGTGCAAAGAGAAAGTAGAACAACAATATCAGTTGTCGCTTGGATGTCTATCATGTTCACCCAAAACATTCCAATTAATACCTAATATTCTATATACTGGAATCCATTTGTGCAGTGGATTCCTGGTCTTCTCTGTAGTTGAGGAATTTCCTAAAAATTAAGCATTTGTCCATTCAGTACCCATTCTTTACTTTCTCCTGTAATCTCCTCAGTCCTTTCCAAAGCAAAGACCAACTGGCAAGCTTCGCTATTTTACTGCCAGAGGTAAAACGCAAGCGCGATTGCTTGTGGGAGAAGATACTGGATGTATGGCTCTCCTTTGTTGTCGTCCATACTAACTAGTTCTTTGCTCTAACTGCTATTGGTTGTATTGACACATTAATTATCATGGCTACTGCACCCATGCCCCTTGTCATGTAACTCTCCAACATTCTCCTCCTATGATTCTGGCTTTTGACATAATTTTGATCAATGAGGATATTAGGAAATGTCTTCCAAAGTCTTGAAAAACTGCTCTCGTCTTCTGGTACAATCTTGAGAAGATGCTGACCTGGCTAGAAGGTAGCGGACATTATAACAGAGTTGTAGGACTGGTCTCAACTACCATAGATCAGCCACCACCCAGATGATGGCGTGCAAGAGTTCAGCCTAGCTCAGATAAGAACGTCTTTGTCAACCAGCTCACTGCAGAGAGGTGAGGTCCACCCTACAGGCCCAGGATCTGTAGAGACAGACATTTAATTCTGCTTGCTATTGAGGTTTGGGGCTGCCACACACTATACAACACTATGTGACTGACACAGGAGCATAAAACTGATATATCTGACACTTATGCGTCACTTGCTAAAATAGTACTTTAATCAGAAATACATCTTTTTAAACATTTTTATAGAACTATGACCAAAGTTTCTGTTTTGCCAAAAAGTTAAATATAAATAAAATGTCTTCAATTCATGAAATTCTGCTGGCTTTGCTAGGATCTCAGCTTTGGTCTTTCAGACGCTGAACAGGCAAGACTTGTAACATTACCTCTCTGAATGTCCAAGGAATAGGCAAAAAAAATATAATTTATGCTAAATTAGATAAAAAATGTTTGTGTTTTTGAGACAGGATGAACTATGTAGCCCAGCTGATTTGTGGTCATTCTGCCCCCATGAGTGCTGGGATTATAGACTTGTGTTCCCACATCTAGTTTCTAAAATGTTTTGGAAGAAATGAGACTTTTATAGAAAATTTGATGGAGTTTACAAAAACTAAAACCCCAAAGCACAAAACAATCATTCACAATTGTTTAGAACTGGGAAGGTAAGAAATAAGTTTGTCAGGATGCTAATGTATAACCAGCAGCTGGATTTGTGTTTACTAATAGTTCACATTTGGAAACTGAAATAATAAAATATTTCATTTATAACCACATTTTAGAACAAAACAAGTGTAAACAAGACCCCAAAATGTGTAAGGTCCTGCTCTTTGAAAACTATAAAACCTTTCCTATAGTGAGGACCTTGACACAGAGATGTGCTTTGTTCAAGGACCAGAGGATGGAGCATTGCTGAGACAGTAAGTGTCCCCTTTGATGTAGACATCAGTGTGACCCCAATAAAAACCAGAACAGAATTTTCTTACAGAAACTCATAAGGGGATTCCAAATTTTATTTAGAAATACTGCGGAACCAGAACAAAGCTTTGGGGGATAAAGGAACAAATGCAGAAGACTAACATCCCATGACTTCAAGGCTTGTTCACAGCTACACTAATTAAAACAGCAATTAGATACCCATATGCAAAAGAGTACTTCAACCCATACTTTATCTCACATTCACATTAAAAAGCCTCACAGTGAAAAATAGACCTAAGCATAAAATATAAAACAATAAAATGTGTTAAGAAAAAATGTGATAGACAGTCTTAGCCGGGAAGTGGTGGCACATGTCTTTAATCCCAGTACTCAGGAGGCATAGGGAAACAGATCTCTGTGAGTTTCAGGCCAGCCTGGTCTATATAATGAGTTATAGAATAGTTATGGCTATGTAGAAAGACCCTGTCTCAAAATACCCCAAACAAGGAAATAAACAAACAAACAAAAAAAGAAAATGAAATGCTAATTCTTACACTTGGAGAAGATATTTGCAAAGAATAAATTTTGTAAAGGACTTGTACCTAATAAAGATCCATCTCTCTCTCTATCTACCTACCCACGCACACATCTATCTATGTATCTATCTACTATGTATGTATGCATGTGTGTATGTATGTATGCATGTATGTATGTATGTATGCATCTATCTGTCTATCTATCTACCTATCTATCTGTCTGTCTATCATCTATCTACCTATCTATCATCTATCCATCATCCTAAGTCTTTTCAGGCTATTGTAACAAAGTATGAGATATTTAATAGCTTAAATAACAGAAATATCTTTCTTCTGGTTCTGGAGGCTGGACATCTGAGACCAAGGTGCCAACATGGCAGCTCTTCTTACAGGCACAGATCGAAAGGTCTGGAAGCCCCCAGTAGGATTTCCAGGTTCTTGCGTTCAGGAACAAATAATTAATTGTACCGGGAACACATGAATAATGGTAGAAATAGAGACAGGCTACTAAGAGAGCTTTTCCGAGCTTGGAAATGAGCCAAAGAGCTGGGAAGTTAGGACCTCAAAGTGCTGGGCCAGGGGATCCTCTATGAGTCATTTGACATAGGCCCTGCCTCTTCCAACTTCTCCCTCCCAGGAGCGTGTCCTCACATCCAGCTTTTTCTTCTCTCTTCCCTTGGGAGCCTGCTCATCTCTGAAATGATGTTTCCCGCAAGGCCTTTCAGTTCTTAGCAGGAATGCGTTGGGGAACACACTCCTCATTGTCAAAGTTTGCTTTGCTCCCCTTCACTGACTTTTGTGGCCTCTAGAGGCACACATACAGGCTGCCATCCACAGGGATACAGGTTCCAGTGTGGAAGCCAGGCCCCTGTATCAGGGGAAAACATACCAATAGCTCAGTCTTCCCATGTGGCAGGACTTGGATTAAGAGGTATTTCTCAACAGAGGCCAGTGTCTGGTGGTTGGCCCAGTTCAGACAGCATGTTACCTCAGATGATCCTCAGCCTTTGGACTCTTCCTTCTGCTTTCAGCCTCATAACGGGGTTCTTGCTTTAGGTGCTGGCCTTAGCCTTCATGTGCTGTTCCATAATTCTACTCTGTCTGGGACCTGGCAAAATGCCCCAGGAGAGTTTTCAGTTAGTACGCTGTTCTCAAGACCTACCTTCTAGCGAAGGATTTTTATAATACATGGCTCTTGCCAACTCATTCCCATTGAAGATGTAATTCAAATCCTTGTTGCTCTTAATTATTCCTAGAAATGAACACATCACAAAATAAGGCTTGTTTTGCTTTCTCAACGTTCTTACCCAACTTTCCCAAATTTCCCTTTTATGTGCTGGCTCAACAGGCTGAGTTACATCTTTCTTTCCCTTTTCCCCTCCCTCCCTGCTTCCCTTCTTCCCTTTGTCTCTGTCATGCATAGATGCTTCATGCCATGGGCCGAAGACCTCCCAGGTGTTCTTAATTGTGAAGTGTCTGTAGGTTCAACCATCTCAGCCAAGCTTCCGTTACTGCTCCCTGCCTCAGCCCCAACTCTCAAGACTCACACTTGAATACCTCAGCGTGTATGTCCTAGCACTGCAATTCTAGCACATGAAAGGTGGGGACCACTGTCAAGCCACAGTGTCACCCCGGTTTCTTCCCTCTCACTCAGATGCTGTTCCTACATAAAACCTGTGTTAACACCCCCCCCCACCACCACACACACACTTTTCATTAAAGTATATGGGATTTCCTCCTCACAGAGACATCTGCTGTAAGCTATTTTGATTTGCCAAAACTGAGCTCCAAACAGACTGGGTAATTTATATGAAGAAGAAAGGTTTACTTAGTTCATGGCTCTGAAGGCTGCAAGGCTAATATGAAGGGGCGAAGGGCATCACACGGTGACAGAGCAAGTAGGGCCAGCTTGGGATTCTCTATTCCCTTCTCATAAGGCTTCTAATGCCCTCATGGATTTACAACTCTTGTGGCCTCGCCTAATCATGTTATTTCCCAACGGCCCACCTCTAAATACAATTAACATGTGTTTTGACATTAAATACAATTAGCATGTTTTGACATTGAGTTTCCAACATGTTACCTTTGTGGGGAAACACACTGAAATCCCAGCAAATATCCCTGATTATTCTCTTCTCTTTAATCAGGTGTCTGAAACCCTTCCTTAATTTTATTCAATGTATTTCATCTTTCTACAACCCTGTACCCTCTCAGCATTACCTGACTACAGATCCCTTCAGGAGCCTCACTCTTCCCGAGAATCCCAAGGCATGTTCTTAACAAGTACAGCTGAATTCAAAAGAAAATAGTTCCCTTTCTTTATCGTTGTTTTATAATTATGTCCCTCATCCAGGGCAGGACAGGACATGCTTCAGTGAGCACAAGTATAATTCTTTAGCCCTTCCTAGAAAGCAGCTCTGCTCTGCCTCTGAGGCACAGGGAGCAGGCAGTGTTGGGTTAAGAGAAAACTGAGAAGGAAATAGGCTCTGTGACAGGGAGACTTGGGGAATGCAAAGAGAGAAGCCATTGTGTCTGCACTGAGAGCAGACGTGGGCAGCATACCAAATGGGAGCCAGAGAGAAGGGCCAGACACTCCGCCTTTGACACCTGTAACTAAAAGATGCTCTTGCAGACTGGCCAAGGAGTTCCATTATCTGCCTCTATTATGAAGCAGCCGGTGCTCTAGAGATGCCCCAAGTTTTTACTTCCTTTCGGCTCTTTTAGCAGGGATATTTATTATAGCCGTTCACTCCTATTTGTCTGCTGGAATTATTATCTCTCATATATTGACCATGACTCTATGTCTCCAGAGCAAAAAGATCCTTTGGGGTCCACAAAATACGCCAGATCCTCAACAATAAAAAATGGCCCTTAATGCAGAGCCAATCACCAAAGCTTTGATGAAACTAGAAGTTAATCTCTCGGGGTAACCCTGGGCATCTCTATACTCTTAAGATTTCAAAATTTAATTCTTCCAGGTTACAATTCTTTTTCAAAGGTCTAGTAAAAGGAGAAGGTGCACCCCAGAATCTTCTAAGAAATCCCTTTTTTCTTCACTGCTGTGAGTGACTCCACCCTGAATGGGAGTAATGGTGACCACATTTTCTGTGCTCAGTTAATGAAAGACCCCAACACGTCTCTGCTGTCTTTGTGGGTAGTAATAAAAAAAATACTGTGCACAAATAGAAGAAATAGGGTAAACAAAGCTGTGCCTCAGAGGCTATGGGAATGATCAAGAAACCTAGTAAGACTGTACACATGATAGATAGTGTAGCCAGAGACTCAGTAGGCCTTTCTGCATACTGCAGTCCCTCTGTTATATACCAGACGATGGCTGATGTTATAGTTCTCTGATCCCCACTACTCTGGCCAGGTACGGTTGTCAGGCAGCAACTAGGCCATGGGTGTGGAGACCTCATGAATAAGATTAGTGCTCTATGCCTTGCCCCTGAAACCACATCTAGAAGCTTCCATCTGTGAAGGCCCAGAAAGTAGGCCTTCTCCAGACACTGAACCTGCTGGTGCTTCATCTTAGACCTTCCAGCCATTAAAGCCATGAAAATACAGCCCCGTCATTCACAAAGCTGCCAGTTTTCTTATGGCGCATGAGCCAAGGCAGCCATGAGTCCTGAGGGAGGGATTCGGTATTACACAGGAAACTGACCAAAGACAAAACTCCACCACTCAGCCTTGAGAACACAGCAAATCAGCACCAGAGAACTTCTGGTTCATTAAATACATTTAAGTGGGAAATCCCTGCCCTCACCTCACAAAAGCTGAGATTGCAAGCAGGTATAACCATTTGTGGATTTTTTTAAATGTGGTTTCTGGGGACCGAGCACAGTGACTGAGCCCTCTTCCCAGCCCCAACTTGTGTCTCCTAAGCCTTGTTTGATTTCTCTTAGGCCAGAGGAAATTAGAGCCAGGGAAGGCTTTTACAGAGCCGCTGCAGGGAAGCAGTTTTCAGACCAGCTGTTCTAGCAGCCTAGTAGCCTAGCAGTGCTGGAACTAGACACGGGCTGGGTCTCATACGTTTGCTCTGGGACTTACTTGGTGGGGCAGAGTTTAGTAACCACGTTTAGATGGGCTAAATTGCTTGACACCCTGTAAGATTTCACTATTTTCTGATGGATTTGGGTTTCTTCCTTTGTAGTGCTCAAAAGATTAAAGCCAAGATAGAGGAGGTGTGTGGCGCTCAGAGGTATAACTCTGGCCACAAAGGCCTAACCCGAAGGTTTGAAGCTAAACCAGCTCTGCTGATTGACTGTAACTCCAGGATGGGCTAAGTCTTAGAACCCCGAGTCTAAAAACTCACCATGTTGAGTGAAAAAGGAGTTTTGGGATTCCCAGGGCCAGAGAATTTGACACAGAAATCTCTGGAGTTTTGTGGTCACAATGTCACATCAGTGGGTAGAGAGGCTTTGGAAATGCGAGTTCTGAGGAGCAAAGAGTTGAGTAGCCACTTAAGGCTCTTTCTCAGTCCTCGCTCTGGAAATGCCCAGCTGAGGAATCTTTCTGCCTTAAACAAAATGGAAGGGACCCCACGCGGCCCATTCAATCCAAATCTCTCATGTTCGAGGTCAGAACAAGGGGTCTAAAGGGGGGAAGTAGCCTCAGAGTGAGTAGCCCCTCTGGACAGTACCTTGAGCCTGCCGAGCTCCAGGCCTATATTTATCCCCTGCCTCGGGCACATCTTCTCCCATCACCTACTTTGTCTCTATTTCGTCAACTGTGGGCCTCGATGTGGACACACAGTGGGGAAAGAGGAAGAAAGAAACCATAGCCAACCCCTGAGGTCCTGTGTGCCTCTCTGGCTGGGCCTCTGGCAGGGATTTCTGTGGAAGCACACAGTAACCGCTGCTCAAAATCAGGGAAGCTGCTGCGGGTTGGATTAACAGGCCTGGTTCGTGAGACTGACTCCCTTTCCCCTCACTTGAAAGCAGGCCTTTGAAAGCACAAAAAAACTGGTGATACAGGCCAGATGGGAGCTCCCGGGAGGAGGGGGAAGGGAACAGAAATTCCCTACTTGGCAAGAGGGACAAAGCAGCCCCACTGCCCCTCCCCCAGCCAATCTGGCCTCCCTTTGTGCTGGGCTGACAAGGGGCAGCTGGTGATGCTGGCAGCAAGGTAGGTGGGCAGAGGGAAAGAGCCAAATGCCTGCAAGGTCCAGTTTTGGAGTGGGAATGCTCCTATAGTATGACTCCCCCAGAAACAGGTACTGATCCAGAGCCTTCATTGCTCCTTTCTGGAAGGTACTCCAAGGACCTTGCCTATTAGAGCTACCAATATCCTGGGCAGCCTTGAGTAATGCTTCTGGCACCAGACTAAATCCCGGCTCTGTCCTCACCAGCTTATCCTTTTCATTGGACAAATGACTTCACCTCTCTGAGCCTCATTTCCCCACTTACAAAATGGAGGTGGTAACTTCCCTAGTGTGACTCATGCTTAAGAAAGTAAATCAAACACAGACTTCCAACGGTGCCGAGGTCAGAAGTGTTGAATTAAGTGTGTGCCGTTGTTACTGCCATTATTTTAACTTTACTGTGTGTTTCTGTGCAGGGAAAACCAAACGCTTGAGCAAAGGTTTGAGAGAGACATGCAGAGGGAATTGAGCTTTTTGGAAATCCCGCCTGGTGACTGGAAACCCCATGAGCTTCTGGGATCCTTTTGGGGCTTTGGCCTTTCAGGTGATTGGCTTAGCACGGTAAGTTTTCAGGGGCATCCCCTGAGGAGTGACGTGTCTTTTGATTTGATTTTTGAGAGTACCACGCACCCACAATCTAAAACATGCCTGTTTGCTACGGACGGGCTCATGTGATCAACACAGGATCCAAGACACACTGCTGTTATCTGTGCTGACCTTGATGAGATTATACCAAGCTGGTTTGTGCCTCAGTTTCCTCAGGTAAAAGTCAGAAGTGATTGCTCGATTTCCAAGGTTGTCTGCTGGTGAACTTGTGATTGACATGTTGCATGCAAAACAGCAGGACCTTTGGAAGTATTGTCACACATTACAGGTAGAGTTCCCATATTTTATACTTAGTGTATAGCCCTGGGCAGGCTATCTAACCTTTGTTAAGACTCCAAATTCTCTTCTATATTATAAGGGATAAGCAAGCCAATCTTAAAGAATTATTGTAAAGATTACAGAAAGCCTCACGTGTTAACACTTGATAGAACAGCTTCTATATTATGATAATTTTTAAGGTTAGGATGTACAAGTGGCCCAGCAGGTAAAGGTGCTTGCTGCCAACTTTGCTGCCCCGAGTTGGATGCCTGGGACCCACAGGGTAGAAAGAGAGAACTAACTTTATCAAGTTGTCCTCTTTCCTCCTCTTGTATGCCATGTGTGCGCGTGAGGACTTATACTCACTCGCTTGTGTGCGCATGTGTGTGCATGAGTGTATGGGTGTGCATGAGTGCCACACACACAGACGTAAACCAGCCCCTACCAAGTAAATGTAATAAAAATAAAACAAAAAGTTGGTATTTTACTCACCTCCACTCTAGCTTCTCATAAATCGCAACTGGATCCACAGTACACAGGGGTTTCTGAGCAAAGGCCACAGGAACCTCCTCCAGTGACAGGCAGCACACACTTGAGTGGTTTTGTCCAATCTTCAATCTCAGCTACTCAGTTGTCATTGTTTATTGCACAAGTTCCTTGTCATATCTCGCCTGGGGAAATAACAAAGCCTTAGTTTTTCTCTCTTTTCTATTCCTCTTGCTTTTCCCCCTTATTAACTTGGTTTTCTCCAAATCTTGTAGGAAATGAAAATAGCCTGCCTGGCTGTGTTTCACACCAGGAGCTGAAGCTATCTGTGGCTGCCTTTGGGCTTCTGACCTCCTATTGCCAGCCCTGTTCTTACAGAGGCTCCAAGAGGCCACAGGACCAGGGCGCAGGATGAAGAGGACGGCCATTAATCAGGGAGATGCAGTCTCCTTCCTGGAGCCACAAGGGTGGATTCTTCCCTGGGGATGGATGACAGGGCAATAAGGGGGCATCTAGAAGGATGTTTTAGGTGAAAGTAGGGGTATGAACTCACTGTGCAGATTTCACACACTTAGACAGAAGATAGGAGAAAATTATGCTTTTATTTCTCTATGTATACAAACTAACTTTTCTTCTGGGTGTATAGCTCCAGTAGGATGCTTTCCTAGTGTATGTGAGACCCTGAGGTTAACTCTAATTCCACAAAACAAAACAACCTTTTTGGTTATTTGATAGATACCCTGTTTCCTTGTTCATAGGCCAATGGGAGTGGTATGTGGAAAGACTGGGTCTAGTCGGTGGGGCTTTGGGGTAGACAATTGAGACAGTAATTTTCTTGGCTCCACTTCTTACTTAAGTGGGCATTGATTAACATCCTATCAAATGACCTCAATAAGACAGCACTATATCTAGTTCCCACCATGTCCCATAGAGTTCATTTGAGTATGTGACCAGTCTGCTCTTCCCTCACACTGAAATGGCCGCAGGGAGATGGACAGTTGCTAATTGGGTCCTTGGATTGATTTCATCTCAGTTCATAAGCTTTCTGAAGTTTGGTGTTTAAAGTTTTGATAGCGAGGGTGTGAATACCTTTTTCTGTAAGTACTGGTAAAGAGAAAGGGAACTGGCAGATGGTTCAGCGAGGATCAGCACTTGCTGGACAAGCTTGAAGGCCTCTGTTAGAACCTCTTGAACCCATATAAAAAGCTAGGCATGGCTGCATGTGCCTCAAACCTCAGAGTTCGTAGGCAGAAGCAAGCAGACCTTGGCAGCTTGCTGGCCAGCCAGCCTAGTCGAAACAACACGCTCGTGGTCCCGTGGGAGACACTGTCTTGAGGGAATAAGGCAGAGAGCCATAGAGGACGCCACCTGACACCCTCCCCAGGCTCTACTTATAAACTCAGGAACCTGTGCACCCACACATCTACATGCATATATCAGACATATATACCACACACACAGGTGTGCAAGTGCACACACACACATTCCACGCACACATACGCTCGCCAAACTAAACTAAACAAAGCATTTTTAAAAGACTGTAGATAGATGCAGACATAGATGGACAGTGAACACCAGCCACTTAGAACAGTGCCCGTCTTTAGTAGCTGCTCAGTTAAGGGAAGCTTTTAGTGTTGAAATGATTCACATTCTTCTTGCACATTTTTGAGTGTGTGCTGACATATGCACTACAGAGGTACTTCAGATAACTTACTCAAACTGTTACTCGCTTCCTCCCAGCACTGGAGAGCACAGCAGCTCTTGGAAGTCAGAGGACAGGCTTCCCACAGCTTGAGGATGAGCACAGAGAAGACAGGATTTTCTACATTCCATGTCCTAGGAGCTTTAGGATCATAAGAGTCAGCAGCAGCATCGAGTTGTGTGTGTTCGGCTGTGTGCTCCAGCTGTTCCTCCACCACCACAGTCGCTCTTCACAAGACTACTAGAGATTTACAATTTTTACTTATTTATTTGCACACATATGAGTGTTTGGCCTGTGAGTGTGTATGTGTACTATGAGGGTCCAGGGCTCATGGAGGGCAGAGGAGGACGTCAGGTCTCCTGGAACTGGAGTAGCTGTTATCAGCAGTCATCTGGGTGCTTGGACTCGAACCTGGGACCTTTGCAGGAGCAGCGCGCACTCTTGACTGCTCACCCATCCCTCCAGCCCCACAACGACTAGCATTTTAGCGTTTACTCAGTGTTAGGGATTTGAGACAAATAATATTTCTATCCAGTGTAATCATGTTGATTTTACAAATGAAAGGGCTGAAGCTTAAGAAGTTAAGCAGCTTGTCCAATATCCTGTAGCTACCGAGAAATGGAGATAACACTTAGTGATGGCTAACACTATAGTCTATGCTTCTAATCCCAATCCTATACAGCCCAAGCCCTCAGAGGCTGGCCCTGGGTCTAAGCAGGGGAGGCTGAAGTGGACTTAACTCCTTATTTCCCAATCGGTTGTCGCACCCGTTATTTGAGTGCCGTCGATCAGTATGCAAAGAACTAGATAGAACAGACACCAAGGAATAGTTTTTTTCTGTGCAAAGATAAAGAAACAAGGCACATCTGTGACTCCAGTTTTATCAGTGCATGCAAGTCTGCTCCGAGTTGTGAAATAAGAAAGCTGACTTCCACAATATCTAGACCTCCTTCTAGCTCAACAAACCTAGGACCACAGATGCATCCATGGCTGTGATGAGAGATCAAATCGAAGAAAAGGCATGCCGAGGTTTAGGGAATTCCGAATTAGATAAAATAGGTGCAAGAGTGTTGGAAGAGGAGTGTCATGCCTGCCTGGAATGGGTGGGATAAGGGCTGGGGACACAGCCCAGTGCTACAGTCCTCACTCAGGATGGGTGAGGCTCTAAGTCAGAGCCCCCAGCACCACAACAAAACAAACAAATGTCTAATTCATTTCCACTAAATGAGAAAAGGAATGTGTAAAATATGTAAATCTATTTAAATGAACCACGCTAAGATAACAAGATCTTAAGAAGAAGATGAACCAGATCATGGGTGATTGGGCTGAGGTGGGGATGGCTCTACAGGAGAGAGATTTGGGGCAGTTTTGAAAGAGAAGGAAGGGAATTGAAATGTATTCTCCATTTGCCAAGTGCCAGAGGACCTACAGTTGCTCCATTAATCTTGTCAAGCCTACGAGACTTGACAAAGGCAAAGAGCTTGCGCAGGGTGACACATCTGGTAACCAGGGAAGAGGTTAAGAGAGATATTCTATTCCTGAGGTTTTCATTTTCAGTTCCCAGAACCGACACATATGGTTTCCCATGTCTTGCAAACACAGACACAGCCATAAGCTAACTGAGCCGAGACGCTGGGGGTTCCTATAGAGCAACAGTTCCATTTGAAACTCGGAGATCCATCTCTTATCCGGACTCTGCATCTTAAAGGCCACATGCCATGCGGCAGTGGTGAGACTCTTGGTGTACAGTGTAACTCCAGAGGAAGTTTCCGTATTCTATGAGTGATCTCAGTGTTCAGAACGGTGGAACGGATATCCAACCTTCTCCAAAGAGATCAACCCGATGACTGTGTGCCTGGCATCAGATTCTGTGCTCAGGGGCTCAGATACCCCAGACCCAAGGAACGTTTTTCAGAGGGAGGAGATTAATGCCCATGAGGGATTTTGTGAGAGAGATCGGTTTCTGCTTAAGATAATAACATCTTCCAGGAAAGAGAAGTCAACGCTGCTGCCCTAGGGGTTCCAACCAGAAAGCCCTTTGATGTGTGGGCCCACACTGCCAGGAAACACTTTAGCATAGGTGACAGAAGCAAATCGGGTGCACCCTCCTTTGCGGGTAATATGAAAATATCTGTGTTACAGCACGGTTGGGACGACATGAAGGCTGGAGGGGAGAGCGGAAAATAAGTGGAAATGATTTTCTGAAGTACATCTTGTTAGCTGGGTGCCAGGAGATCTGCGATGGAAAGGGATTTGTCATTTCTTTCTTTCAAGTCGCTTCACCTTTGGTTTCTGTCATCCTCAGGGTCTTGGTGGAAGTAGGGGTGGAGGTGATTTAGAAATGGTTTGGATGAGAGGCCATGTTAACCCATCAACCTCTTATTGTACCTTCTATATAGGTCCAGATAGCTCGCAAAGAATGGACTTTGTGTGGGGATCTTTGGGGTCACATCCACACTCAGTCCCAGACAAACACGTTCTTTTTCGACTGTGGAAGTCTGGATGCTTTGGACAATGGTAGAACTCGGGTTGGACTTTTCTAGCTAGCTGTGTGTTCCTGGCTTTCAATGCACCTCTCTGAGCTTCCGTTTTCTTAGTGTGTTAATTAAGAGCTTTGAACCTAGCAATTCTTTGGCTTTAATAACTTAATTTTAATCCTAGTCAGTCTGGATGCCACAGGATCCTGAAGATCCTGCCGGTCACCTGTGGACTTCGGCCATACCTCTTCTCAGCACGCTTTCCCATAGCTTCCCATGAAATACCAGCATCTTTTTCCCAGCACAGGCTGCTATATCCTAAACACAGCGCAGTGGCGCTTCTGGCGTTGGTTTCGGCACTAACTTGATGCTCTGATTTGAACCAAGCAGTTGGATTTTAAAGGAACCGCCTGGTCGTGTGTCGAGCTCCACTGCAGTGCTAAGTATCGGGAGTGTGGCAATACAGGGAGAACCCAGACTTCTCCCGGAGAGGGAAAGCTAGGGGAGGAGAGAGAAGAGAGCGAGAGAAGAGCGGAGAGGGACAGAGGCGGGAGGCGCGAGCAGAAACCACCCAGGTGCAGTCGGGGACGACACCGACACCGAGCCACAGCGCAGCGCGCAGGGAGGGGGCCGTGGATATATATAGAAAGAGGGATCGTGCTGCGGTAACACCTAGTCACCCAGACGGCGGGAGCCGAGAGCGCGCTGGCAGGGGAGTTCCACTAGCTTGTGCAGTGCGATCCCGCCCTCGATCGAGCCAGAGCCTGTCCCAGCGTGGAGGGGGACCCGGAATCCGCCACCTCACTCACCTGCCAGAGGTGCCTCCGACTGGATCAAAGGCTTGAGTCGGAGTGTCTAAACGCAGCGCGCCCCTGCTCCCCTGCTCCTGATGGGACTGGCTCTCCTATTTGCAAAGCCAGGCCCGCAGAGAGATGTGCTGAGCAGTAGCTAACCTCTGGTGTGTCCCGGACGCTGTTGACCGCTCCGCCCTGGGATTCACATGAACAGCTTCCCCAGCAGAGCTAGGTAAGAACTTCGTGATTTACCCAAGTCCCAGGAGGAACGCACCTGGGTGCCAGGTTGAGGACAAGGGAGTCCTCTGGAACTGGGGAAATACTGGGATGGAGGTGTGTGTATGGGTCGATTCCCAGCTTGCTTAGCACAGCATCAAAGTTGCCAGAGGGCATGGTAAAGCTATTAACATGGATTGTGGCCCGGCTGAGATGTCCAAACACCCAGAGTTGGTGTCCCCAGGAAACCACTGAGCAAGGTCGCCTCCATCAATTTCCGGAAGTGGCCAGCTGGCTTCTTTCTTCGTTCAGTGCTGGGGATGTGCACAGAGCAAGTGGAGAGAGGAAGGCTTGGGTGTGGAGATTGGGTCTGCTTCTCCCCGCCTTTCTGACAAAGTTTTTGGAACACAGGGTTTCCCTTGTTCTGGGTCGAGCCTATTCCACAAGGCTGCCCCATCCATCTTACACGCACTGTAACAGCGTGGTTCAAGTTCAAGACTTGGCAGGAACACAGCATACCCACCAAGACTAGGGAGACTTGAGCTTCTTTCATCCTTCCATGGGGTAGGGGTGGAAAACTTAGCAATCGAAGGGTCCCCTGACTTAGACCTAGGAATTCATGAAGTCTCTAATCCTTCCAGGAAAAGCATGGATTTGACTTGTGCAGATGGAGAGGTGAGAAGGTGTGGCCTTTAGAGTGAAACTGTTAGGGCCCAGACCTATTTGAACAAACCAGTCAGCCACATGCCTGGAGAAACTTCTTTCTCCACACAGCTCCTCAAGATGGGCCCTGTGCCTTCCCGGTAACATAGGACCAAACAGTTAAGTGCAAGCACCCAGGTTGGGATCAGGGGTGCATTTGTAATAACTCAACCCAAGGCCTAGCCCCTGTACATATCACATGCTTGGAAGAACGCCTGAATTTTTTCCCCAAGTAAATAATTTTCTAAAGGCTTGTGAAAAAAAATCAAATCAAATGTTTTCAGGACAGCAGCAGATGCATAACTCCCATCGCTCCAGGCAAAAGACAAAGAGACGGGTGCAGGGGCTTGAGCTCTCTCTTTTGTCAAGACCTACATGGCTACGTTCCTGCCTTGGAGCTTTTCATGGGGGCAGACCTTAGCTGGAGCCCCCTCCATGGAAATTCGGGGCAACTGGACACAAATTGAAAACACTACATTCCAACCTCCTCCTCCAGGGCCCTCTTTGGCTCTAATCTGATATAGAAGCTTATTAGGAAGCATCATAGCACAAAAATACCTCCTACCCAGCATTTATAAGGTTGGACGGCAATGCAAAGTACTGTGGATTCTTACTGAGCCATCTAGTCTTGTTTTTTGGTGGAGAGGAACATCATTCTCCCTTTCCAACTGCACCTCCCACTTGTGTTCCTCTCTTGAAGATTGCATCTCTAATGCATACCTCTATTCTATCCAGGCCGGCTTCATGGCTCCACAGAACTCTTTGTTAGTCGCTTCTGCTGAGGCATGGGAGGTCCTCAGCAGGTCTTCTCTGAACTCAACTCGTGACCTTCTTTTACATTCTTCCTCAACCTGCAACTTGGGTGGTTGGTTCTGCTGGAATCATAGTGGTTCAGGGGTCTCGTGAGGTTATAGGACGGCTCTGTTTTCCTCACCATTTATACTCGAAAGTCGTGTGGGCCTGTAGGTTTGAGGCTAGGCACTGGAGTTCCTGTTGAAATGATAATATTACAAGCAGTTGGACTTTGGCACCCCCTCCCCCCTCCCCACCCCATGTTTGCCAAACGAATGTCTGCTTGCTCAGCTGTCTTCTAGGATCCAGATCGTGAATAAAATCACATCTTTGTAAGGAGACAGTGTTAGTCTCTGCTCTCATCTTCCAGCCGTTTGCTCTTGGGCTGTAGCCAGCTCCTAATGTCGTCAGAGATCAGCCTGGGGTACATAGACTCCCAGCCGACACATCTACAGTCTGTAGACTTACAGCTGAAATCGCCACCTCCCCCCGCCCCCCCAGGGCAGCAGCTGGGCTCCAGCTGTAGGTCTCTGCTCCCGTTGGCTCTGCTTTTGCACAGGTGGCATGCGGTTCCCAGCTGTTTGTGGCTTTGGGCTGCTGTCTACAGTTTGGCTACAAATGATCGCCCATTGCACATGTCCTGGTGAAGGCAATACTTACATGTGGGGGTTTGTCGCAGTTTCTGCTCTTCTCCTTTTAGTTCCCAGGCATCTTTCTATTTAATTGGAATCTCTTTCTCACTTCTGCTTCTTTCTCCTGGTACACCAGGGACCACATTCACCACAATTGTAGTCATTCTTGAAATGATAATAAAATCACTAAATTCTCTACTTGATTTATCACCTTAGTACACATGAAGCAAAGGCAATGCATTAGTCTTTCGACTGCTAGATTTCGCATACCCTGTATTTTGATGCTTAAGGCTCTGGAATCTAGAGCAAGCTCCTGGAGCCCATCTTATTCATAAATGTTGAGTGAGCCCTGCACAGCCACAATGAATAGATGTTGCTAAAGAGGAGAGAGATAGAAAATCAATGTCTCAGACAGGAAAGGAAGAGGTGCATCTTGGGAAATGGGACTTTGGAGAGGTGTATCCTTTTTGGAGGGTCGTCTTAATGTGCCGACGCCTCAGTTAGTGTACATGTGTGAAAAGAGAATTTGCTAGATGGAAGGAACGCCTGGCAGGAGTCTGATGTATGAATCGGTAAGATAACTACCAGACCCCAAGAATTTTTTTTTAAATATTTATTTATTATGTATGCAATATTCTTTCTGTGTGTATGTCTACAGGCCAGAAGAGGGCACCAGACCTCATTACAGATGGTTGTGAGCCACCATGTGGTTGCTGGGAATTGAACTCAGGCCCTTTGGAAGAGCAGGCAATGCTCTTAACCTCTGAGCCATCTCTCCAGCCCCCCAGACCCCAAGAATTTAAGTCCTACTGAGTATGGCTTTGCTGAGCCAAAGAGTGATCTGCTAGTCACTCTTTGTCTCAGATGTTCCTCAAATCAACAGAGAGTTTTGCCTTTAGGGAAAAGGCTTCCAAGGACCTACATTAGCAGAGAAGAATATCACCTATGGCTCATAGGCACCATCGGCAAAGACCTTATTCCAGGCAAGCTAAGGAGCTCTGTTCTAGGCATGCTGAAGGAGCCACAACACGAGTTTGTCTCACCTGTAACAGCAGATTTGAACAACTTGAAACCTGGTCAGATGGCAGGACCTGCCTGAAGCATCAAAGGTACCAAGGAGGCAGCATCTCCCCTTCCAGCATCCTTGTGGGGCTTTGCTACAGCTCTAGGGTTTCTGGGGAAGGAGTCTCTCTTTTCTGAGCCAGGATAATAATAGAATTAATTTGGAGACAGTGGTGGACTTCAGGGCTCAGAACTGGAGAGTGCAAGTTGAGCCTTTAGTTTGTTAAAAGCCTTCAGAAAAATCGATTTGTTCAGAACACAAGACTAATGATGTACCACCTGCCTGCTCCCCTCCCACCATGCACTGCTACACCCGTTGAATGCGGAACACATTTAGCTAGAGGAGGGGGTATGAAAAGACAGCTCCTACAGCTCATCTGCCATTCGATCTGATTGATCTCAGAAGTGTCACCTTTCTAGGCATCTTGAGAGTCTGTGCCTGGGGGAAGGGGGAAGGGGGAAGGAAGGAGTCAAGGACTGAGGCTGGGGAGGGCAATTCTTAGAGAAGTCTGTGAGGTCCAACACTTCTGGAGATAGGCTGCCCCAAAAGACCAGAGCAGGCCAGATGAGGGTGCTGGAGACATGGAAGAAGAAGGGGAAGAAAAATGGCATATAGAAATGATGAAAGGAGGGAGGGGCAAGAGGGAGGGAGGAAGGAAGGAAAGGAAGAGGAGGAAACAGATGGGCTGAGGGGACGATGTGGAAAGGATGTGACAAGGAAAAGTCAAAAGAACAGAGATAGCGAAGCAGCACCTTGCTGGCAGGTCTTCTCGCTCCCCTTTTCCTCTGGTGGAGGGAGGGAGCAAAGAAGCCAGCAGAACAGCATGGCTTTTGTGATTGGGAGGCTGGGCACTGAAGCTGTCAAGCCTCAACCCCTCACGGCAGCTCGTTCTATTTTTACATTCTGCAGAATTGAAATTAAACAAATGACCCCGTGAAGGCGTGTTCATGAAGATTTTATCCCGCACACCCACACAGCCAGTGCTGGTGGTTGAATAGTTAGCAGAATATTCTATCTAATCAGATAAGAAGGCATCCTCTGGAGGGTGGCAGGCTCGAAGCCCGAGCATTGATAAGAAAGACCTGCTTTGATGATGGTGGGCTAAGCTAGAAAGGAACCTTGTTCTCTAGGTTGGCATGGGTAGCTTCGGAGTCTAGCCTTTCCCCTCCCTCGATTGCAAGCCAGCCTTTGTGAGACTCTTGGTCCAGTTCTCCTTGGAGATTTCATTGGTGGTGGTGTGGGGGAGGAGGAGTGGCTCTCTTTGGCTGAAGCTCCTTTGAGTGGAGTAAACCCTGCTTAAAATTTAGGCACCCACTCACTCACTCACCCACTCACCCTATTTGTTGGCTAGAAGCTCCTCTCTTCTGGAGCAACAACACTTAGGCAGCAAGCCTGGTGAGGCTGCTGCCATCCATTTCGTAGTTGGCATGAACCACAACAGATAATATTTTTCTGGTTTGTGCATGGGCTTATGCCTTCAGCCATAGAAGATTTAGTAGCAATTAAGCACACACCCTTTTGCATATAGCCATAAATACACATTAGCATACTAGTCGATAAGGCCAGTTTGGTTGGGTACATGCACCGTTAGAAGACTCTTCAAAAACTTCTCCTTGTCAAGCATGTGCTGACAATTAATAGGGCATATTTGGGCTCTTTTTCCCTGTGCATTGAAGGCTTACACAATTTCCCCTCCAGCATTTTTAAAAATACTTATTTTTTTGTCAAGTCCAGTGTGTAGACCAGATAGTGATGAAGACTGCTATTGAATCCATCCTAACTTCAAAGGGAGCCATGGCTAGGATAGTTTGACTCAGAAAGGAATGTTTCTTCCTGCAGGCTGACGTGACAGGGCCTGCTCTTTCCCTTCAGGACCCCAGAGTCTTACTAGCCAGAGAATAGTCCCTGGTAACTATGAAAGGTATCTCCATGGGTGACTCATTGGAACGGAGAGCACTGTCAGGAGCCATACGAATGTGTGTTCAAAGATCCTATGAAGGGTTGATAATCCATTAAGTAGAAGACACCCCCCCACACACACACACACTCTTTAATCTTGGCATTCTTTCTTCTTGGTTATCTGCTTCTTACAGTATGTCTGGCATGGCTTTGAGACCATGGAATGTTTCTATGATTCTTGTGGGGAAAGTCAACCTTTCCTTTATTAATAACAGTTTCAAAGTCTGGCTTCCCAGGCATGGAGCCCCCACATCCCAGGGCTCTCAGTTCAGAGGTATTCGGGATCCAGACAGGATTCTAAGGGTTGGGCTAGCAAGCTACTGGAGCAGAACACGGCTGCCCCGTGTTTTCTTGTCAAAGCATCTCCTTTTACACTTGGATCTGAGATTATTCATGTTCAAGTCGACAAATCTGCAAAAGCAAGTTCCTCGGTTTGGAAGTAGAGTGTATGTGCAAAGTCTTTATCCCTAAGTGTCCATTTTCCAGATGAGTCTGGTTTAGTTAGCCCTTTTCAGAATATGGCCAGTAAAGCACTCCTGAGCTCTTCATTTTTATTATTGAATCGGAAGTTCAGCATTTTTTATGAAAATACATTGACTTTTTCTTACTGTTGCTTATTTTGTTTGGGTTTGATTTTGGGCTATTTGCAGATATATAAGAAGATATACTGCGGATAGGAAATTCATTTTGCATATACCCTTTGTACATACAGCTTGGTGATTAATTTCAAGGTTTTGAATGCTCTGTGTTTGGGCTGAGACCTATCACGTGATGTCAGGTATGGAATTTTCCACTCGTGGTATAATTTTGATATTCAAAAAGTTTTGGATAGTGATCATTTCAGGTTTTGAATTCTCAAGTTAGGGATGTTCCACCTGTACTGAGAAGTCATTTTCTTCCTAGTTTATCCCTTGCAAAGCTCTTGTGCAGAGAAAGTGATTAGTAGCAGCATTTTACAGTTGCAGGAACTAAGACATAAAGACAAGATACATATGCAAGCTTGAGGTACATGCCTATAACACCAGCGCTTGGGAGGGTTAGGCAAGAGGACTGTTGTGAGTTGGAAGTCAGACTGGGCTATATAGTACATGCCAGTCTACTAGAGGATATACAGCAAAAACTTATATCCAAAAAAAAAAGAAAGAAAAAATAAAAGAAAGATCCGAGATCCGAGATCCGAGATGTGTAGACAGTAATTACAGCTGGGACTTGAACCAGTCCTGTGATTTCCTGCATGGCTGCTTTCATCATAGATTTTAGTTTAAATTTTTAGTTCTTCCCTTTCTTGTCATCTACCATTAATTAGTGCGCGCCACCGGCAGATAGAGACGTGCATGCACCTGCTTGTAGCTGTACTAATCACAAAACGTCCCCTACAATACCAATGCCTATGAGCGCATAGTTAAAGGGATTTGGCACTGAAGCGGGAGGTAAATAAACAACATCAGTGTTCTTGAGACTGACTGCTTCCCCCCCCCTTCTTCTTCTTCCAGTTTTGGCATGTTCATCCCTGCCAAGTTGCCTTGACATTTAAATCATAGAAAATACTGGGTAAAAGTTGGCACTATACTGTGCAACTGTTATGCCTCCTTTTCTTGCAGACCAGCCTCAAAGGGAAATCCTGCCTCTTGGCTTGCTCCCGCTGAAACCAGCATTGCATAAATTTCTGTAACACAAAGAGATGATAGTAGATTTAGGGGTAGCCATGACTTCCACAAGAGAGCTGAGGCGAGTCCCTCGGGATTCAAGGGCTTCTATAAAAGATCTCACTTCTTCTTGGCTGGGCCCAGTGCTTTCTTTGAACTTAGTTGGGAGCAGGCAACAGAGAATGCTAATTTCTGGTCTTGGCTGGTCTTTTGCATGCACGAGCTTCCGGCTATTTGTCTAAGAAAAGTCCAAACCCAGGTGAATTAGACTATGCTTTCGGCTTTGTTTAGCAGCGAGGATGACCCAAGTGGAATAATTTTGGCTTGTCAAAAAGTAGGAACCACTTAGCAGATTCAGCAAGGCTATTCTCCTCCAATATGTGCTTAGCTGTGATGAGACTAGAGGGTGTACCAAACGGGCTTAAAATAATTTTATCTGTTCCTGTTCCTTCTTCCCAAACACAATGCTTCTCAAAGCACCCATAAAGCCAAAGATGTAAGTACATCATGTCAAGGCTAGGTTTTGACTCTTCTGTGTGAAGCCTGCTATTTCTTAGCAACACTCACATTTAATATGGGCACCAAGCTGGCAGGCTACTTTGTACACATGTAGTAAGATGATGAGACCATGATCAAATGTGGTCAACTGGTCTTGGAAGGGGATTGAAAAGTGACAGATGAGAGACAGAAGAATACAGATCTTTGCACTTTCTGTGGTTTTGCTTCCGTGGTGAGCAGTGGAAAAAAAATGAATTAAAGGACAAGAATCTAGGCTTTTATGAGTACCTGGAAAGTGCCCTTCACACCTCTTCTTGTTTGCATGAGTACTTTCTCTAGGAATTGTGGATAGGACAGAATGTGTCCTTCCCCTAGTTTTAATTCTGTTCCTGCTTATTTTTTAAAACCACCTCCTCCATTTATATTCTTCCGGCAAGCATTTATTAACCAAGAAGCGAGGCAGGTAATGAAGCTACAGAACTGAACGAAGATGCATTTCTTTCTTCAGAGAACTCATGCTCTAGTAAGGAAGGTAGGGAAGAGGCGTGAAAGACGCCGTGGTAAGGACCCCAAGGAAGTGAGATTACCGTGTGATAGGGATGCCAAACCCAGCTCAGTGAGCAGAATAGCCTTGGGGACACCATCAAGGCATCTTCAGGAGAAATCATATTTGAGCTGGCTTTCTGAAAGCGAGCAGGTGTGCTGCTGATGGAAAACCATAGAGGCAGCCATCTCTCAGGCAGAGGGACAGTGTGAGGACATATTTGATGTGTTGTGGGCTATGAGTCAGGTGTACTGTGGGAGGTGGTGATGGTTGGGCAGCCAGTCTGGAGTGAGACTTTGAGGGCCCAAGCCTAAAACTTGCATTAAACCGAGGCTGCAGATTATTTTTCAATGAGAGACTGAAAACAGATTTTTTTTTTCTGAAAGAAGGATAACACTGATCATGTTGTGAAGGTGAGGTCCAAACCAGGGGGGTTCCAACGTTAGGGTCAGGATCCATAGGCAGGGTTGCTGGGGTGTCCAGATGAGGCCTCCTGTGTTAAGAAAAGTTAGAGCATGCCATCCAGATATGAGAGAAACTTTAGGAGCCACCAGTTAATTGTTGGATAGATGGTGAAAGCTGAGGGAAGGCAGCGGGGATCATAGACTGGACAAATGCCCTGTCTCACCGTCTGTGCCGCATCAGTGGCCATGACTCGGAATAGGACGCTCAGGATCAGTAAGTGTAGGTAAGGTGACCACGTAAGAGTTTGAGCAGGCTAAGGATAAAAGTGAGCTTTAGAATGGAGATGCGGTGGGTCATTTGTACACGTGCTAAAAGCAGTTGCGATAAGGTTGAGCAGGAAGATGGAAGGAACAAGGGAATAGAGGCGCTCTGAGGTCAGGCGGGGACTTGGAGGCTGCCGCTGTCAGCGTTTGAGAGAGAGAAAGAGATGGAAGGACAACTTACGTGAGAATGGAGAATGAAAAACGTTTCAGAAGAGAGAACCGTGACCAGGCTTGGCAGAGGTAGGTGGGTCTCATAGGTGAGTATGAGGCTGGTTTACATAGTGGAGAGAGCGAGATAGATGTAGTTGGATTTTCACTCTTTGGGGTCTGCCACCCAGTTTACAGATAAATACAAGGAGACTTATTCTTAGCTGTGAGTGTACGGCTTAGCTTGGCTTGTTTCTAGCCAGCTTTTCTAATTTAAATTATCTCATTTCTCTTTAACTACCTTTTGCCTCTGGGCTTTTTACCTTTCTTTATCCTATATATCTTTCGTTTCTTCTTACTCTATGGCTGGTTATGTGGCTGGTTGCCTGGCCCCTGGCATCCTCTTCTCCTTTTCTTGCTCCTTGATCTTCCCCCAAGCCTGATTTCTCCTCCTATTTATTCTCTCTGCCTGGCAGCCCTGCCTATCCCTCTCCCGATTAACTATTGGCCATCCAGCTCTTTATTAGACCAAACAGGTGGTTTAGGCACGCAAAATAAGACAGTTTTACAGAGTTAAAGAAATGCAACATAAAACAATACAACACATCTTTGTATCATCAAACAAATATTCCACAGCATAGATGAATATAACACTCCTTAAACTAATATTTCACAACAGATAGACAGACAGACAGACAGATAGATAGATAGATAGATAGATAGATAGAGAATTATTTGAATGTGTTTATAATAGACAATAGGCACATTGTAAGAGGAATGCTTGAAAATACAAGAAAGAAGAGAGATGAGAGACAGACAGACAGATAGATACACACACACACACACAGAGAGAGAAAGAGAGAGAGAGAGAGAGAGAGAGAGAGAGAGACAGAGAGAGAGACAGAGAGAGAAAGAGAGGGGAGCATGAAAACTCATAACAGAACTAGTGAACAAAGTGAAACTAGAAAGACCAGAGGAAGAATGAAAGAGAGCTAGTATTTATGGCCCATGGAGAAGTACTGTAAGCATTTTATATTTTGACTTAATTTGTATTAAAACAGGTATAAAAAGAAATAGTTATTTTTTTGTGAAACTGGGAAAGTTTCCATGAGTGAGCCCCACTTTTAGGAGTGTAGATGTGGAGGACCATCAGAGGAAAACTTTTCCTATCTATGTGAAGAAGGGTTGTCATCTTCCATAAACACAGTAGGGAGTGACATGGAGAGTTCCAGAAGAATAGGTAATGTTCTGAAGACTTAAACTGTCGCCTGACAGGGCATGAGAACAGCCCTACATGGTGTTCACACCTAGAGCAACTGCATGCTCTCTATCCTAACGAGCCTGCAGAGTCCAGTTAGTACTTATTTTGAGGACTTTCTAAAATGTTTCAAATGTTTCCCACCTTCGGTTTGGAAGGCCTTGTCCACCAGGTTCTTTCTTCCATGAAGTGTACTGTCTTAATTTTATGTCAGGCTGCCTTAGAATGCATTTATCCAGAGATCACAGTTCCTAGCTCTTATTTCACAGAATTTCAAATTCACAAAGCGAATTTTCTAGGCCATTCCTCACACTTCCACTCTAGCCAAATAATATAATGGCTTCCATTTTTGTCTGGTGTGTTCTGTGGCATTGATTCACCACCCTACAGTCGTGTGCTTTCTTGAAGTTTTGGCACCCAGAAGTCAGGCATACGACAGACCTGCCGAGACAGACAAAATCTCTTCCTATCATTTGGGGAACCGCACCAGCCGGAGGGAGGATTGCCTGTCAGACTGGGTCTATTAGGGCTCTCTGTGGTTCGTCCGCCCTTACTCAGTCTCAAGCCAGCTCAGTGTCTTGGGGTTCACAGCATCTTCAGCAGGGGAGTTGCAGCTCTCTATTCTACAGAGAACCAGCAAAAGGAAACGGGACTCCAGGTAGCCTGGAACAATGACAGCATTAAAAAAGAACTTTATGAAAACAGGAGAGAAAAAAATCTCAGCTGTGTTTTATCTGCCTGTTTGTTCACAGGGCGCTAAGCAAGATTTTAAGGATGCTTTTCTGTGTCCGTCTGTCACCCTTTCATACAGGTGGTTCTGATTTCCTCCTGTGCTATCGAAGGAGGAGATTAAATGTAATTGCCCCGGGCTTCAATTTACATGTCAAACACAAAAACACAATTACACAGGAAACAACTGGGCACAGTGTGTCCTTCTCAAGGGTCAGGACCTAGTTTGACAGTGAATTCTGGATAGGAAGTACTAAAGGTTCAGCTCTTACTGGCCCTTTGTGGCGTTCTCCTTGTATACTCCTGGCTGGTTTGAAGCCCAGAGTCACTTTATGTGACCTTGTGCAGGGAAAGAAAAGGAGGCTCAGGGAAGAATCACTTAGTCAAGTTTGTGTGTCTGCTGGTAGCAGTATGGGACAGACTTCCTTCCATCTCCTGACATAACGTATAGTGCTTCCAGCTCTCTGCAGAAGTTCTTCAGGCCCCCGCCACTGGAGAAGGGTGATCTGAAGTGGTGTGGAGTAGAGTGGTGTTGCCAGGCAGCTGGCTGACTGCAGGGCACCACAATATTCTTGTCCTCATGTGCATGTCTGTCCCATGTGCAGATTACTCTAAGGCTTTCTTTCCTGGATCCTTGGAGTCTGAATCTCTCTTCTCCTCCCCTCATTATCTGGTGGCCGTGTGCTTCAGGGAGGGCAATTTGAGCAAATAGATTTTCTTTTCATCACCATACATTTTAAAAGCTTGTGTATAATATAATAGATTAAAAATTGGTGTTTTGAGGAGCTGGGGAGATGATTTAATGGGTAGGTGCTTGCTGTCCAAGGATGTGAGTTCAGATCCCTAGCAACTATGTAAAACCTGGGCACAGCAGCACACGTCTGTAACAGCGGTTCGAGGAGGGCAGGCGCAGGCAGATCACCAGAGCTGGCTATCCAGTCAGTCTGGCCAGTTCAGTGAGCTTCTGTTTCAGTGAGAGACTCTGCCTCAAACATAAGAGGGAAAGTAATAGAGAAAGGCATTCTAGATCAACCTCTGGCCTCCACAGGCATGAACACACATGTGCACTTGCACCTGCACATGCACCCGCACACACACTCACACACACACACACACAGTCACACACACGCACACACACACGCACTCACACCCCACAAACTTTGAAGTTAGTCTTCTGATTTTTGGAGGGGAGGAGTCGAGCCCAAGGCCTTGGACATGCTAAGCAAGTGCTCTCTCACTGAGCTACAAGCCCAGGTCATCTTTGGAATATTCGTAACATGTTATCATCTGTTAGCAGCAGAGATTTGTATCAACAAATGATACCAACGCTTTCTAAGGCATTCAGCAGCTAGTTTTAAAGGCTGAGATGGTAGAACCATGTAGAACTGTCTGTAGCATTTGTCTGGTCTTCCGCTGGACGGTGTTGGGATAGAGGTAATCTTTAGATGGCACAGACATGGTTTCTCTTGACTGACAGTCACTTGTTATCTCTCAGGCTACTGACACGCGAAGGGATGACTCAGAGCGGGGACCTACTCCAGAGGGGGAGTCTGAGTGATTACAATACAGCTCTGGCTTCTTCTTTCAGGGCAGGCAGACATTCTCCAAAGTCGCTCTTGGGATTTTGTTGGTCAGGTTGGTGGTGTACATGTTGTTTGCTACAGAAACAGGCATAGATTCTGGGATTTTTTTTTTTGTAACCCCATGGGAATACTGGGAAAGTCTAAAGTACACTTAAGAGGAAATCCCCAAAGTGTTTCTCTTACATACATAGGTGGGAGAAGATAATTGATGATGGACAAAAACATGCCTGGGAACCAAGTAAACCTCTCATTGAAAAAAGACATCCTGGGCTGGAGGGTTGGCTCGGTGGTTAAGAGCACTTGCTGCTCTTGCAGAAGACCTGGGTTTGTTGCCTAGCACCCACATGGAAATTCATGGCCATGTGTGTGGGACTCAAGCTCCAGGGCATCCAGTGTCCTCTTCTGATCCCTGCAGGTAGCAGGCACACATGTGATACACATACACACATGCTGGCTAAACAGCCGTAGACATAAATAAATCTAAGAGGGAAATAAAGCCCTCTGAAGAGTTTCATCTTTGCCTCCTTAAACACAGAGAATTATGGAATCCTTGAAGAACTCTGATCATCTCCTTCCGCCAAAGCTTCAAATCCTTGAAAGCTTAACTTAGACTTCACTGGGTCATTTTGGAAAATGGTTTTGTCCTTGCAGATTTTTTTTCCTCTCTGATACTTCCCTCACCAGAGAGAATCCCATTTGGACAAATTATGAGTTAACAGCCGTGTAGACATCCATGTTAATAGCTTTCCTGTGTAAGTACTCAGACATGCTAGTGATGACGAGAAGTGTGGTCCGGACTGGGAGCTTCAGGGGATCCCTGGTATCTACGCTTCCACTATTTTCCTGGTCTGTTCAATACTGTGAACTGCTTCCAAAATGTTAAAAATGATGTGTTCATAGTCTGGATTGTTTTTGTTTCCTGTTGTCTGTGTTAGTGTTTCTGTCTGTTCTTAAATAACTCGTTGAATAATGTGGTGTTTTTGTCTGTCCACTCCTCCTCTCCTGCAGACTAGCTCTCCAAGATAGGCTATTTTGCTGTTGAGTCTTGGGGACAGAAAATGGTACTCACAACAGTCATTTCTCTCCCACGTAACTCTTTTATAATAAGCCTTTGTTTCTGTTCAGGCTTCAACTGAAACCACAATCCAGGGTTTCAAGGAGCCTTCTCTCAAACACTAGTATCATTAAGGTGCAGAAATTTCTACCCACAGATTTACTATCTTTCCATTAGAAGCCCGAGGACAGAGTAACTCACTTTTCTAACGCAGGAAGGGCAAGTTAGAAACAGCTTGACATCCTCAAGATCATTGACCTGTGAGCTTCACAGCCTTCCAGTTTTATTTTGATAAAAGCCTCCAAGTGTACTTGTCTGTGTTTGGTTAAATTATTGCAAAATGACACACAGCAACTCTCCACTTTTATTTCTAGATCACCCCAGTGTAGGGCTAATGGACTCTCACTCTGGCTGCGTGCTCAGGTGATGAGATGAGAGATGGAAGCGAAGTCATCCTTGGAATGAGCGTTATTTAAAACTCTGGGGCTGAGTGGCCATCGCCAGCATTTGTCTTCCTCAATGGCACATGGAGCAAAGTAGTCAAAGGGTTTCAGTGAAATATTCATTTGACCTTGGCATTGATGCAGGTCTAATCTGTGTCTGAAGAATCACATTTATCTTTATCACTGCTAACAATAACAGCATTAGATTTGAACACTTTTCCTGGGCTAAGCACCTAGTTAATCACAGTACAATCATGATGTCACTGAATTCCTTTCACTGAAAGGAGTCAATATTATTAGCTTCCCAACTTCTCAAAATTTGGGAAGCTAAAAGACTTCTTTGGGGTTCCTGTGGTAGTATGTATATTTGAGATTCAAGTTTGGGTCTGATTTTAGGACCTGAGTTTCCAATGGGATTATGTCATATGAAATAAAACAATCAAAAATTACAGACATATCTTCTTTCTAAACTATCATACTTGATTTATGGGGCGAAGGTAAAAAGTAGCATAAGTTACCTATTTCCAAATAACTTAAAAATTGATGCTCAAAAAGCCATTTAAAAGCATCTAGTAAGGAGCAGTCATGATGGCCGAACAGGTAAAGACCCTTCCCACTAATGTGGATGACCTGAATTCGATTCCCAGAACATATGCATCAAAAGGAGAGAACCATCTCCTACCAAAGTGTCTTCTGATCTACATACATGAGCTATGACACATGCATGACTTCACCCATACAAACACACACACACGCACACACAAAATAAATGAATGCATTATTTTAATAAATAAGAAGCCAGCTATGGTGGTATAAGCCTGTAGTTAAAATACTTTGGAAGCTGAGACAGAATGGGAGTTTGAGGCTAGCCTGGGCTATGTGGCAAGATTTATTCTCAAAAAAGAAGACAAAAACAATAACCCAGTAATTAGCAACACAAATGGTCAATGTGTGAACTGTGCTATATTCATAGAGAAGTCGTGGAAAAGGTGAGATTGGCACTAGGCTTTGAAGAATGGGCGAGGCATACACAGACTGAAAGCAAACAGGAAAGGTGTTTCTGCAAAGAAGGCGGTGAGAAGAAGAAGCTGAAGGTGAGAAAGTGCGAGGCATTTGGTGTTGAATGGTTCAGGGTGACTGGAGTGGGGAGACAGTGAGCTATTCAGGAAGGGCACATTCGTGTCATGGCCTGTTTGACCAGCAGATAGCTCCTGAGGGTCAGCTTTGTGGGTGTGTTCCTTAGAGGAAAACAGAAAGATGAAGGCGAGCCTCACTGATGACCAAGTTCAGAATATGGGACTTTATATTGTGAACTAGAAACTCCCACAGTCAGTACTTTGGAACTTTTAAAATGGATTCAAATCCTTCTCTGAATACTTTCCAAATGGATTGCTTATCCTGTTCTCCTTTCCAAGATTTTCTGGACTTTGCACTGGTGCAGAACCTTCCTCTGGCTGCTCATCCATTTATCCACACAGAGAATGTCTATGTTTAGGTGATGGTGGTAGCAGAGGGGGAAGAAAACCTGTGAAAACATCAAAGAAGGACATAAAGAAGAGGTAGACTATTGTCATGTCATAAGAATTGACAACAGAGGCATTTACAAGAGGTGTAGAGGCAAGGATGCCAAGGTGGCAGAGGCTGCCGGTGTGACAGAGAAGGCAAGGCAATTACAGACCAATAGGGTACATGGGAACTTGGATGTTGTTCTATTAATGACCCTGAAGGACATGTATTTCTATTCTAGTATTTCTGCATGTGTAGGTGGGGCTGGGGTGTGTCTGTAGTTTTACTGGAGAATATTCAATAGTAAACAACAGGGGGCAGTTAGCCATTTAGTACAGCCTGCTCATTTAACCAGCTCAGCGGACGAAAAGGGGGAAGTTAAGGGAAACAGTAGCATGAATACAGAATTGAACAAATATTTTATTTCTTAAAATGGGTAAATTAATACCTACCCAACAATGAAGGACTCTTTCAAGAAACTAAAGCATTTAGAAGAAAAATATCTATGAGCTGGAAGTGTAGTTGTTAGAGTGCTTGGTTAGTGTGTACAATGCCTCAGATTCAGTCCCTAGTACTGCATAAAACAGGGCGTGGTAGGCATCCTTATAATCCTAGCATTCAGGAGGCCACGGTAGGAGTCTCAGTAGTTCATCCATCCACAACTAAACAGAGAGTTTAAGGTCGTCCTGCATCACATGAGACCCTGTCTTAAAAGTGAGAGGGAAATTTGCCTGTCTAGTAGGTTACTTGACTTTCTGATGATAACTGGGTAGCTCCAACTCCTCAGTGGTGATTAGCCCCCCTGACACAGTGCACACTCATCATGACGCCACTCAGTCCCTTGCCTTCACACCACATGACCAGAGCCTCCTTAAACCAATCTGTCTCTGAGCTGCTCTCTTAAGAGTTAGGGTTGCTAGAAGGGAAGGTGGGAAATACACTTGAACGCATTGGCACAGGAGACTACTTCCTAAATATAACCCCAACAGCACAGATACTGAGGGAAACAATTAATAAATGGGACCTTCTGAAACTGAAAAGCTTCTGTAAAGCAAAGGATATGGTCAACAAGTCAAAACGACAGCCTACAGAATGCTGTAGGAAAATATCTTCACTAACCCTACATCAGACAGATGTCTGATCTCCAAAATACACAAAGAACTCAAGAAATTGGTCACCAAAAGAACACATAATCAAAAAAAAAAATGGAGTACAGACCTAAACAGAGAACTCTCAACAGAGGAATCTAAAATGGCTGAAAGATACTTTAAGGAAATGCTCAACATCCTTAGTCACCAGAGAAATGCAAATCAAAACAACTCTGAGACTCTATCTTACACCTGTAAGAATGGCCAAGATAAAAAACACTGATGACAACTTATGCTGGAGAGGTTGTGGGGTAAAGGGAACACTCCTACATTGCAAGCTGGTACAGCCCCTTTGGATATCAGTGTGGCGATTTCTCAGAAAATTATGAAACAACCTTCCTTAAGACCCAGTAATACCACTTTTGGGTATATATCCAAGGGATACTCAATCATGCCACAAGGACATGTGCTCAGCTATGTTCATAGCAGCATTGTTTGTCATAGCCAGAACCTGGAAACAACCTAAATGCCCCTCGACCGAAGAATGGATAGGAAAAATGTGGTACATTTACACAATGGAGTACAACACAGCAGAAACAAATAACAACATCTTGAAATTTGCAGGCAAATGGATGGAGTTAGAAAACATCATTTTGATTGAGGTAACCCAGACCCAGAAAGATAATTATCATGTGTACTTACTCATAAGTGGTTTTTAAACATAAAGCAAAGAAAGCCAGCTTACAGATCACAATCCCAGAGAACCTAGACAACAATGTGAACCCTAAGAGGGGCATGCATGGATCTAATCTACATGGGAAGTAGAAAAAGACAAGATCTCCTGAGTAAATTGGGAGCATGGAGACCTTGGGGGAGGGTTGAAGGGGAGGGGAGAGGCAGGGAAGGGGAGTAGAGAAAAATGTAGAGCGCAATAAAAATCAATAAAAAAAATGTCAAAAAAAGAGTTATGGTTGCAAAGGTACTGGCCCCACAGTCAGAGAAATTAACCGTTTGGGGGCCTTATCAGAGTCACAAACAAATATAGTCCAGTTTTATCAGTAAAAAGGTAGACATACTTCTATGTGCTATGGTAATCGAGAAATGAGGAAAAGCTGCCCAGAGGAGACGACCCTCAGTGTTTCTATTTCTAGAACATGCAAAAGCAGGCAAGGAATGTTGGGAAGAGAATCTTCAGCAGACAAAACAACACAGTCAAATCACGGGGGCCAAACAGAGTGGGATTTTTGCAGAAAACATCACTGTTTTGCAATTACCATCATGTGAAGCAAAAAGATGCATCAACAATGAGTCTGGGGGAGGTGCACGAGATGAGGGTATCAGGAAGCAAGATCCTTCAAATATGCAGAAGGAAATGGGAAACTCCTGAGGAATTTAAACAGCAATATGTCATATGTATGTGCAGATGTATGCTGCTTATAAATAAAAGATCCCCAGAGGGTGATTCAGTCAGCAATGTCTTTGGCTTTGATTTACTGAACACCCAGCTCACAGTCGCTCAAGCGAATAAAGGAAGACATTTGTCATGCAGTAAGTCAAAAGAAAGGAGGTTCTTACCCCAGTTTAGAAAACCAGCAGTGCAATCAAGATTTCTGCTTTTGATCCCCATGGCATTACCTAATGGTTTCCTGAAGGCAATTACAACTGGGGGATCATTTGAAGTAAGAGAAAGGGGCCAGGGTTGCCTTTTATAAAGGAAGCCCAGGCTTTCCCGGAGCTTCATGGTACACTCTTTTCATATTTCATTGTCCTGACTTTGAAAGGACCAACTTATTTTGCAAAGATGGCTCTGACAAAAGATTCTCTCCAGGTTGCATAATAAAGGAGGGCAAAGAAAAGGAGTGTTTGAAATGAATGTGTAGATAGCCAACCAACAGGTATAGGCTACAGAGATTGCTCTGTATCAGAGGCTCGGAGATTATACAGCTTACTAATTAATAGCATCCTTTGTCAGGTAGTAGAGATGGGATGTGGCACAAAGAAAAAACACTGGGCACATGTTTGTTTGTTTGTTTTTCAAGACAGAGCTTCTCTGTTTAACAGCCACGCTGTCCTGAAACTAGCTGTAGTCCAGGCTGACCTTGAACTCAGAGATCCACCTGCCTGTGCCTCCTGAGTTCTGGAATAAAAGACGTCTGGCTTTAGTTGGATGAGAGAAGGCAATGGGAGGAGGGGTACTGGAGTTTGAGTACTATCGGTGCATGATATGGTCTGAAATCATAAGGACTTTCTTTCTGTAGAACCTGGAGACGTTTGATGGGTTCAGGTTAATGGTTAAAAAACAGACAGCATCCAGCTTCCTGTCTCGGGACTGAATTCTCCTTTCCCTTTTGTGTACTTTGCTAGTGTGATCCCATGATCGTTAATTCCAGAGCTAAAATTATGCTAGGCTCTGGTGGAGAATAAACAGGGCAGAGTTAAGGAGGTGAAATTAGGAGCGTAAGAGCCATGCTAGTGTACATGCAGCTTGTGTTGTAGAAAATACAACCGAAAAATAGTGTGAGAAAAGATGGAACTGTTTATGGTTTGGTACGAGTTGGGTATCAACAACCCAGCCACGGGCCACGAGTACCATTTGAGTTGGGTATCAACAACCCAGCCATGGGCCATGAGTCCCATTTGAGTTGGGTTTTATTTGTCTGCTTATTTATGTATTTATTTTTGTTTATTTTGCAGTAGTGGGGATCCAACCCTGGCCCTTGCACTTGTTAGGCAAGTGTCTAAAATGGAGTCACACCTCTGCTCCAAGTACTGGGTTTTTGTGGTTCAAGGCTAGATCTGACCACTGTTCCACTCCTGGTACTGTTTTACAGAGCTATCGGACCCATATAGGCCTGTTGGGGGCAGATCATGTTTGTTCAGCATCCTCCTCTCTAGCCTTCACAGGTAGACACACATTTGCTGAAGCATGTCTTGTCTTTTGTCTTCTCTCCTGTGGTCAGCCTGTCAGAAGAAAGGACAATAGCTCTGGGGAACTGGCCTTGCTTATTTCTATTTAGAAAAAATAAAGCCCAAGGTAATTGAGCAGTATTCTAGAAGTGTTTCAAGTATGCGGAAATTCCTGAGATTTTTAGTTCTCTGAAGGAGCTAAATTGTAATCTCTTCTAGATTTCAACATGGAAGTGCTACTTTCCCCCACTGGGCTTCTTGCCAGATGACATATGTATACAGCCTTGTATCCCCCCCCTTTATTTACAGAGTTAGAGCTCATAAAACTTGCTGAGTTGGTTTAGGAGATGCTTTGATCTGTAAAATGCTTGCTGCACAAGTATGAAGGGTTAAACTCATATCCCCAGGTCCACTATAAAAAGCTGGGTGTGACCGTGCATGCCTGTGATCTCAGCCTAGGGGAGGCAGAGTCGGGAGAACCCCAGAGACTGGCTGACCAGTCAGTCTTGTGAAATTGGCGAGTTTCAGATTTAGTGAGAGAAATAAGGTAGGGAGAGAAAGATCTCTCGCTTCCACATATGTAAACACATGTACATATGCACACTTGCACCTACACACGTGTACACTCACATGCTCACATGTATCTATGTTGAGTAGATACATAGTTACTGTCCTTTTCTTATTGTTAATATAAATTAGGTTTAATATGCTCTAGACACAGAGGCAATGATGGTTTTGAATCTTGATTCTGAATTTTCCCAAACTATTTCCATTTGTCTGTCCTGGTCAGGGAACAGGGACTTGCTTGGTAAAAGTTTAGGAAACTTGGATTAAGTCCTTCGAGCTTGGGCCCTTTTCCTCCACAGGCCTGGACGCTGTTCTTACTCAGTCTGCGATCCAAACAGCTGTTCTGCTATTGCCCTGGGATTCTGCGCACTCAGTAACTACGAATTGACCAAAGTGGCGTACACAGGAAGAGCCTCATAGCTCAGTAACTAAGAGTCATAGACTCTAAGGAGTTCACAGACTTCCGCCTACATTAACTTGCATTATCTCTCCACCTCCCACTCATTTCTACCTTCTTGGATGATTCTAAGTCCCTTGAAAGAACACGAGTGTCTATTTTGACAAATACACCACACCTCCCTTTAGACATTTCGGTGCTCAGTTTCTGAAACCCCTGGAGAGTCGGATAAATAGTCCCAAAAGACAGGCTTTTCTTTAGGCTGTTTTCCCTGTCCTGTTTGTACACCCAGCCTAGGATGATAACGGCTGCGGAAGACCTAATACAAATGTCTGGAAACAGCAGCAGTCAAGTTAAGCCCAGCCCTTACCCTGCTAATGTGAACTAAACTGAAGAATAAGTTTCCAGTTGACTGACATGTTCTGGTTCTGGTTGGATGCTCTGGGCAGAAAAAAAACATTAGAACAAAAGAGGGAGCCGTGTGTGCTGGGTTCAGGGGTAAAGGAATGGGTTCTTTGGAGGAGTGAAGTCAAATCATTTCTGGAGTATAATGGCAAGGAGGCCATCAAAAAAGAGGACAAGGAGACCATGTCACACAGGAAGCTAGAATCAGGTGTGGGGCACACACCTAAGACAGCACTGGGGAGAGGAGGAAGTGAGACATTAGGGAAGAGGCAGTGCAACACACATTAAAATCTTCCCCGCCTCCATTTCTATAGAATATTAGAAGCAATTCAAATCAGCAATGAAAACAGGGGGCAGTATGCTTTGCTTCTACAGACCATTAGCATCCCATAATACTGCGTGTGTGCACATGTGTGTAGGATCATGTGTGTAACTGTGTGTAGATGTTGAACATTTTCTCACCCATGCCCACCATTAGTGCTCTGTTAGATGGACAGATTGGACTGGTTTGGGCATCCTCACTATCCCTCAAGTTCTCCGTACTGTCTAATAATTAGCATTTGGTTTATCTGCTTCTGGTTTTCACTAGTTATCCACAAGGACCAGTAAATGCCCTGGACATGGTCCCGGGTGTTTTTAAATACCATTGAGAACTGGAATATACCATACATGTTCCAGTGGCTCTATGTTTGTTATTCTCTCTATGAAAGAGAAAACTTAGGTATCTAAAGAGAAGTCTTGCAAAAGGGTGCTGAACTTGAGTGATGTGGATGGCCTTCCATGGATTCCTGGCACTTTTTATGTAACTCAGTAGTGTATTACTATGAGGATAGAAAAATGCTGAACAAGTGACAAGCACTCATGATTGATTTGGTGCTCCCCTTCCAACCCAAACAGATGTGTTTCTTTCCCTATCAGGCACAAGACCAAACGCCAATATGTTGTGGTAATCAGAGCACTGGGCTTGGCGATAGCTATCAGGATTACTGTTGATGGACCGTTCACTCTAGGACAGGAATGTGGCTGAGGATGTTGTCTTTCCATTGACCTCTGAAGATGCTGAAGCCTGAAGACACTGGCCAACTTGTCAGTGTCACGGCACTAGTAAGACAAAGACCTCCAGTGGAACCCACAGTTTGGAACAAACTCCAAACCTGCCTTTGCCACTCACAGCTTTTCCATCTCCTTAGCTGAATGTTTTGTCACCCCTGCCCTCTATCTATTGATCTCTCAGATGGAAGAGTGTTTTATAATCTATTGAGTCAGCAGTTTAACCTGACTATTCCCTGGGAGGATTTTGTTTAGTTGGTGTCCCTTAAAGTAGACCTGATCGTGGTTCCGGTGAGGCTATACAGCAGACCTGCTTCAGACACTTGGGTATGGACGGAACCCACGAGCAACTTAGAACTCGCTGCAACTATTCTGAGCACCATATACTGAGTTGCATGTATGTACCATCCATCAAATCGCCATGGATTTTCCTTATATAAAGACCTTTTGCTGACATTCAGGTTTACGATGGCATACAGATACTGCTGGATGCGGTGCTGGAATATACTATGCTTGGCAATTCCCCAATCTCTTACCATAGTCTAATAATAACTGTGCCAAAAAACAGCAATAGGATTAATTTACCACTCCTTGAGTTCCATACAACCTTACTGGCTGCTATTGGTAACAGCTTTGCTTCTGAAGTGCTTTATAATACCACGTTGTAAAATTATACAGTTTTTCTAAGAATTCATTTTATACTCACTGGTCTAAAATTTGTAGATTATGCTTTCTTTTTTTCCTTTTCTCAAAAAATATTGGGATGCTTGCCCACCTTTTAGTTTTACATAATCTTCCTTATTCTTCATAATTACAACACACACACACTCAAAGCTAGTGGGAGAATATGCACAAAGGAGCAGGAGCACTGTGTCAGGCAAGCTCACAGTAAACCATGTGATTGACAACCCAGATAAGCAAAGAGGAGGGGAACCCGTGAAAGTGAAGGAAGCATTACCATCCCTCTCTGCATCAAGGATGGATCTTTCATTTGGCACAACTGTGTTCATCAGCTTCTATTTTTATAACACACCTGAGATAATCAGGTCATTCAGAAGACGCATGACTTACTTTGGTTCGTGGTTTTAATGCCTTCAGTTCCTGGTCAATTGTCCATGTTGAGTCTGGGCCTGAGGTGAGGCAGTGCACCGTAGAGGAAGTGTGTGGCAGGGTAAAACTGTTTACTTCATGGCCGGTTGATCAAAGAGAGGAAGAGGAAGTAGATAGGGTCCCATCATCCCCTTTGAAAGCATTCCAACAACGGCTAAAAGACTTCTCACTAGGCTGTGTCTCAAGAATTTTCCTCATTTCCCAAAAGTACCCAGATAAAGACTAATCCTTTAATTCAAGGCCCTTTAGGGGAACAGTCCAGATGGAAAACATAGCAGAGTGTCACCACACTTCAGGGTCAGGACTGGGGAGACCCAAGGAAGGCCTTTACAACAGGTGAAAACTGCGGAGATGCCCACACTGTGATCAAATGTGAGAGTGTGTGTAATGTATACATAGACATAGTGCGGAAGATTAGATGCAAAAGTCGGAAGGTTATCTAGAGGTGTATCAGCATACTATGGTTTTGTGTGGTCTGTCTTTCAGTGACAGCTCTCCTGAACTGCATTTTACAAAGTATACAATGTGCCCATTTTGAAATATACAGCCCAGAGGTTTTCATTTATCAGCACAATCACAGAGTTGTACACCATTTCCAGACTGTTTCACACCCCAGAATAAGTCCTGTGCACTTTCACAATTTCTCGATATTCCCCCATCTTGACAACCTTGGGCAATCATCAGTCTGCATTGTCTTGATGGATTTGCTTTCCTCTACTATCTTTTAGGAATGGAATCATATAATGTATGGTTTTTGTGTGCTTACTCCTCACAGTATTTTTTAAAGCTCACCTATATTCAAGCATACAAATCAGCGATTTATTTCTTTCAAGACTGAATGATACCCCTCTGTGCATATGGACCTCATTTGATAATTACCTAGTTATCAGTTGATACACATTTGAGCTCTTTCTGTCTTTTGTCTGTTATGAATAATACCAGCATGAATACAAGTTTCCTTATGGATATAAGCTTTCATTTTTTCATTTTCATGGTCGTATGATAACAGTTTGAAGTCTTTGTGGGGAACCGTTAGACTATCTTCCCAAGTGACTATCTTATTTATGTACAGGGATTGCAAATTCTCTCCATCCCCGTCAATGCTATTTTTATATTAGTTTTTTTCCCCTGCTTTGCTTAAGAAGCAACTTAAGGAAAGAAAGCTTTGTTTTGGTTCCTGGTTTAAGCAGGGATAGCGTCTGTCATGGTGGAGGGAAGCAGGAGCCTAAGGCAGTGGTTACAAGACTTCCTCTGCCAGGAAGCAGAGAGGGGTGGAAGCTAGTGCTGAGCCAGCTTGCTCCTTTTCTCTTTTTCATTCCAACTGTGGTCCCACTCTGTGGGGTCAGGATGAGTCTACTTTCCTCAGTTAAACCTCTCTAGGAACAGTCTTGTAGAAATGCCCAGAGAAATGTCTCCAAGGTAACTCTAAATCAGATCGAATTGTCAATGAAGATTAGCCAACCCAGCTACCACCTGCTTTTTGTAGTACGGGCACCCTGGAGGGTGTGCAGTGCATCTCCCTGAGGATTTGATTTCCGTTTCCCAATGGCTAAGGATGCTCACTATCTTTCCATGTGTTTATTGGCCATCCGCCTTCTTTGGAGAAATTCCTATTCAGGTCCTCTGTGTACTTTCATTACTTTTGTCTTTTTATTGTGTAGTTCTAGGAGATGTGTAGTGTGATGTTTTACTCTTTACTCTTTTGGCTTTGGGGGAGGGGCTGCCACCCAGCTCCCAAGTAAACACACATGAAGGCTTATTCTTAGTTATGAATGTCCAGCCTTACCTTGGCTTGCTTCTTGTCATCTTTTCATAACTTAACCCGACTACTTTTTGCCTCTGGGCTTTTGCCTTTCTCTATTTCTGTATATTTTCTTTCATTCTTTCTCTGTGGCTTGCTGTGCAGTTGGACGGCTGACCCCTAATGTCCTCCTCCCCTAGTTCTCTTGTCCCTCCTCTTCTTCATTTCTCCTTCTATTTATCCTCTCTGCCTGCCGCCCCGCCTATCCTTGCTCCTGCCTCACTATTGGCCTTTCAGCTCTTTATTAGGCCTTCAGGTGTTTTAGATAGGCAAAGAATCACAGCCTCACAGAGTTAAACAAACGCAACATAAACAAACACAACATACCTTAAAATAGTATTCTACAAAAAAGATGTTCTTTTGTTATTCTTTTATTTTTCTTTGTTGTTACTGGTGACTCAAGCAAGATTTGGAAAGTGACTCTAGTAGAGTTCTTTCTTGTAGTTGACCCAAAGAATTATAATTTTACAAGCCAAAGATGTCTCAGGCATCTCCAAGGACTTTGTCATTCATTTGTAGACTGATTTTTGAAGTGTTTGAACTTGGAAACGGATAGTAGCCTTACCTGTTGTGGTTGGCTTCAGGTGATAGAATTCCTCTTTGGACACATCAACCAGCTCTGCTTTTGGCCCACTCTTTTGCCCTTCATTCCTTGTTATTCTGATCTGAGATTCTTTTAGGAGGTGACTCTTGCTCATTGTTTACTCTCCTAGCTGCTTATATGTTCTGGTACTTTCTGGTGCCTCTTACCTGCCTGCCCACTCCAGTCTCTCTGGGCTCCGTGACTAACATCAGTGTGAGTCCCACGTGGTCTTTTAAGGTGTCACGGTAATGGCGGGGCTCTTGTTTTCCTCCTGTGCCTGTCTCTTTCTCCTGCCTGCCTTTCTTAAGGCAAATTCATGAATGTTTCGCAATGCTTCTTCTTTTTATTTTTTTCCTCCTCCTCTGATAGAACCTCTGAGGTTTCCATGGGAGCTCTTGATCCCCAGGTAGGGGATTCTTGAGTAGACGTGAGGTGAGCAAGCTTTGCTCGTTCTTGTGGGACTCTAAGAGTATAGCATTCATTCTTCTTCCTGCTCTCTTTTCAGTCCTTCCAAGGCAGTTCTTGATCAGTGTCTGGAAGGCCAAAGTCTTGTGTCTTGGAACTGAACAGATGGTGGTGACAATGGCCCCAAGAGCTGAAGCATTATGAAGAGACTGCTGTTGGCTATGATGTCTGGTGGCTTCATGAAACCTCAAATCTGCTGTGTTTCATAGGAAAAGGGCAGTTCTCAAGGCCTGGCCATGTTTTTCTTTTGGTTATGAGGCAGGTTATGGTTAAAAGAGTTGCATCCACAGTCATCATCATGGTTTTCACTTCCTGGACTGAGATGGAAAGTCCTGGAAACCATCTCAGCTGCATTTTGCCTCTTGGTGGAACTGAATTTAATCCAGTGCTTTAGTGATGCCAGATGCCTTTCTCCTACACTGGCATAGTGAACAAAACCAGTCTCAGATTCTCAAGAGACATGTGGGTCTTTGGAGATGAGCCCGGATTCATCATACCTGGAACCGTGATAGGAATTAAATCCTGTATCAGTTACTTTTTTCATGGCTGTGGCCAAATACCTGACAGGAAGCAACTTAAAGAAGGAAGGAATAAAGGGAAGGGAAGGGAGAAAGGGAGGGAGGGAAGAAAGAAGGCAGGTGGGTTTACTTGGCCTTACAGTTTGAGGGATATAGTTCATCCTTGTGGGGAAAGGCATGGTACTAAGAGCACGAGGCAGCTGCTCATATTGTGTCTATAGCAAGGAATGAGGAAGAGGTGAAGGCTGGCGCTCCTTTACTCTCTTTTTTTGATTCAGTGTGTGACCCCAGCCCTGGCATGTTTCCTCCCACATGCAGGATGGGTCTTCCTTCTTCAGGTAAACATTTCTGTAAACCCACATGAACACATCTGGTGTGTTTTCGTGTGTGTCCAAACCCAGTTGAGATGATAGCAAGGATTCACAATCAAAGTACAATATTACAGGGTTTTTTGGTCTTTTCTTTCGGAAATGTGATATATTTTGAGTGAAGGCCATTGGGAAAATCGTTTTAGTGTCCAGAGACCTTCAAAGCCTAGAATAAATCTGGGGATGGGTTTGTGAGCCAGGCTCTTGATAGGGAGGTCCCTCAAAGACTGTAACTAGAAAATAAGTGCAGTGCTTCATCTAAAATTTCTGATTGACCCAGAAACTCAGGACTAAACTGTGACTAGATCTAAGGTCCAGGGTAGGGAAAATGTGACCTCTGATTCTGAAGTAGATTTGATCTGGCTTTAAATAGAGACTTACATTCCTGAGATTTCAGGCCATTCTTTGTCACACTCTGGGCCCACCCAAGGGGGTGGGGGCAAAACTGAGAATCTTGAATGCCAGATCCTTGTATAGTTGGCAGGCTTCATGAATGCACATTAAAATTTTTAAAAAGTCAGCTTGTTCAGACTGGAATGGAACATTGTAACCTAGAGGTTCTAACGTGGTATGAGGGGGTCTCGTGAGGGCTGTAATGACACAGCAAAGACACTAAGAAATGAGAGTTCTACGTGTGTACCAGACATACCAAAAAAGCCACCATATCTTCTCTCTCTCTCTCTCTCTCTCTCTCTCTCTCTCTCTCTCTCTGCTCTGTGTGTGTGTGTTATCAAACAAACAAACAAATAAAAAACCCCTTATACAAAACAAAGAATCTTCTGCATTTTTGTGAATTTCTTATGCTAAAAATGAAGTGAATGAGGGCCAGATAAAAGGAAAGACTAAGTGGCCATGGAGCTGAAGATACTGGGCTAGAACTGGAGGCTTTTGGAGGGATAAATATTGGTACCAGCTCCCATTGCCCTGCTCCCACAGAGTGGGTGGTATTATCTCTGGGCAGAGGAGGCGTCTTCTGCCCACTGTCCTGAGCTGCTAATTAGAGCATGAGGAAGGCACTACACATGAAAAGTAAAACTTAGGTGATTTCACCTTCAAAAAATAAATGAAAAGCAGAGCGTATGGGGGACTGGGAAAGAGGAAAGGAGGGAGAAGAGGAGGCGGGGTTCAGAGGGCTTCATTTCTTCCACCATCCTTTTGAAAAGCAAATTAATATTTTAAATTAAATTAGGTCCCTATCTCAGTGTTTGGATCATAGCAGAAAGATTTGCTAGCCTCCCTTTCAAGACCAGAACTGGGAAGAGCTTTGAACTTGAACCTAATTGTAACTTCAGATCTGCTACACTCCTTTCTACTCTGGACCTAGCTTAGTTAAGCTTAGAATTTGTCTCTTTAGGGAAGTTGAGAAAAATCTACAAATGCTAAGTTCTATGATTTGACCTCACTGGTTCATAAATTATTTTGGTCATGAGCGAGCTTTAAGCTGTCCTTGAACTCCAAGGTTTGGCTTTAAAGTCTCCGTATCTGTGTTTGTATTCTGAAAACCTTGCAGTTGGTTATCTGGGTGTGTGATGTATATGCACATGGAAAAGTGGATGAAGGTTGAGACTCTGATGTATATTATGAAAAAGCACATGGGAACATGTGATCATGTGGTGTGGCAGGGCATAGGTGGCACATTGAGAGCAACGGAGGGAACTTACTAGGACTCTTTTTAGAGGTGTAGCTGAAATGAAGAGACAATCTGGGGTACAGTAAGTCCTCACATCGGCAGCAGAGGCAGCGGCTGCTATAGAAGTTGTCTGGCTCAAGCTGCTGCCTTTGGTACAAAAATGCAATCAAAACACACAGAGAGATGCTGTGGGAAGATGGAGGGCAAATCTGCTTCCATCTTCCCTCTGTCTCCTGTCTCCACCCAGCACCTCCCTTGGCATGACCTGGTCAGAAGCCAGAGGGCAAGGGAACTGGCTCTGAGAGTCACTGTTGAGAGCCGACTTGTTGGATCGAAGAGCAAGATGAAGCAAGCGTGTGGCAAGAAACAGTTCCTACCGGCACAATGTGTGGATGAAGAATGGGTGGGCTCAGAATGGCAGGTGTCCACCTAGGCTCACATAGATTTAAGAACGATTTCACATTTGCCTCTTTCTCTCCTTGCCAGCTTAACTTTTCTTTCCTCTAGCCCACTATAATCCTGATGTGTGACATCTGAACTAAATGGCAGGTACATGTGTTCTCAAGTTAAATAATATCAACTCGAATCCCCAGCTCTGCTGCTATTAAACCTGGGCCTTGGGTAAGTTACCTATCTCCGCAGCTCAACTTCCTCACCTGTGAAATGGATGTGATGGAAAACTCTTCCTGGTTGAGAATCACAAACTATCTTTATCTGTACATTTGTGAGAGCACTGTTCTCCTTAATTTATGGTTAGCTCATTTTGAAGGACTCCATAAGTGCTATTTTTTTCATAAACTTTTTACCTAAGATTGGTATGATGTCTACCATGCTTCCTGATTTAGTTCTTCCTCTTCTAAACCCTCAGTATCCTGCTTTCTTGTGGTTCTTTTTTTTTTTTTTTTACTGGGGTTTCCTTCTCACATTCTCTTTAAAAAAGAGACACTCCCTTTCTCCCTCCCTCCCTTCATTCCTCCCTCCCTCCCTCCCTCCCTCCCTCTCTCCCTCCCTCCTTCCCTTCCTTTCTTCACTCTTTCAAGATAGGGTCTCACTATGGAGCCCTGGCTGGTTTGGAACTCAGTGTGTAGCCCAAGCTGATGTCTGACCTAAACTCACAGAAATGCCCCTGCCTCTGCCTCCCGAGTACTGAGATTGAATTCATGTGCCACCATGCCAGCTATAGTTTGCCTTGGTGAAGCCAGTTTACATCACATAATATAATGACTTCCAAATCTGTCTTTAGTTCTCACGAAAATTTTCCTGTGGCAAAGTCCAGATCAACTGCTTGTTTCTAAAGGTCTCCTGGGCTGGACTGAATCACAGGTCCTGTGTTGCTGCTCATCGATACCCTCTTCTTCTATTACTAGACTTCTTAATGGAGAGTCCATGGCCTGGTCATCTCCATAGATTAAATTTAGCATTTAGGCACGTTTTGTGGAGTTGAGTTACATCTTTAACTAGAGAAGCCTTTTTCTGGGACTGTGGAATGAGTGACATTGTATGGTGAGACTGGAGTCCTTGACCTTGTCTCGACGTATGTTTGTGTGCACACTAATGCTTGTGTGAGTGATTGCATCTCTTTGTATCTGTCTCTTGGTTCTCTTTCTAGTCTTCAGTTTTTGTAGACAACGATAGACTTGACCTGACTATACAATATTAAACTCCTTCACATTAAATTTCCCTGCAAGGTAGGAACCCAATATCAACTTTACAGGACTATCAAGAAGATTAAATTTAGGTTTGCATATGTAGTTTTCCTTTCACACACACACACACACACACACACACACACACACACACATACATACACACACAAATGCACATGTAAATACATATTTTTACTTACTGTCACAGATCTTGGCACTGATTTGTAGGGACGGCTTCTTCAAAGAGGCTCCAGGGTAGAGTCCAAGGGACTAATGCCCGAGATTTCCTTCTCTCAGTCTCTGAATAGACATACTTACACTCTTGTTCATTCCTGGGCTTTTACTTTAATTGTGGCAAACTACTACTGTCTTAAAGAGAAGAAAGCTTTCCATCACCCGGCACTGGCTCTGCATTGCTCAGCAGACCCTACCTAAGTCCTGCCAGACTTGCCCTTAAGGGGAGGGAGGTGATCTTGATCTGAAGTTTGCATGAGGGAAGGAGGAAGGAGCATGCAGTTGGGTTTCTCGGGTGCCTGCTGGGCGGGGCCTCCAGCCTTGCATGAAGTGTTATAGAGCTCTGAGCAGGGGTTTTGTGTTAGTGTTCCTTTCAGGAAGGGTAGAGTGGCTACAGGAAGTCTCTGAGCCTCCAAGTTGGGTGTATGAAGCTGTTGAAGACTTGGATGCTGGCATTTTGAGGCTCATCTGGTTCCATGAGTAACAGCTCTGGGCAGAAGTACCCTTTCAAAGGACTGGTTTGGCATCGTTCTCCTTCTAGTCACGGCTTCGAAAAGATAACCATGCACCCCAAACTGGCAGAGTGTTTGCTGACACATGTGCCTACACACACGTGCATGAGGGCCCATGTTTGCCATCATTGACAGACTGTATTTAGAAGCCAAGTTGGAAATGAAAAGCCTCTGCAAAGCCACTGAAGCAGCACTCTCTGGGTGGCGGATGAATGGCGGGCACTTTAGGGAGCAAGACACTTTTTTGTGTGCCAGGGGAGTGGATCCTAAGGCTTCTCAAAGGACAGCGGTCATCCCAAGCCTCTGCTGTGTGCTCACACTTCCATCGAGCAGGAAAGAGGTAGATATAATGCGTGCCTGTACCTCTTGGGAGTAGGCTCTGATTTTCCCATGGGCTCCAGAACTGTGTTTTCTGATTCTCATCACACAGAAAAACAAGCTCAAACTCACTCATGACCTGTAATCACTACATTTGACCTAGAAATGTACATTTTTTTCTTTAAATAACCAGAGATGCCAAGTGCAGACACAACTGGGGAAGGCACCTGCCTCCAAGGATGATGACTTGAGTTCAATCCTTAAGGCTCATGTTGTACAGAGAACCAACTCCCATGAGCTGTCCTCTTATCTCTACAAGAGTGCCGAAGTGTGTACATACATACACACACACACACACACACACACACACACACACACACACAAATAGATAAAAATGCCATTAAAACTATAAATTAAAATAAAATAAAGGCTATCCACTTTGATGTGTGTTGTGATAACAGCCTGAATGGACTAAGGCTTTCAACCAAGGTGTGAAAATTGTTATCAATGGTAAATCATGTGACTTTTGGAGAATGGCTCAGTGGTAGGGCACCTGACAAGAGTGTATAAGGTCCTATGTTCAATCCCAAGTCATGGAAAAAAACAAAACAACAACAGCAAATAAAAAAGAACAAGCAAACAACAAACCAATCCAAATCGGAGAAGCCAGTATGTCAGGCTGCAATAAGTTTTGTTGAGAGCAACACGCTGCCCATGTATGTGGTTTTCCTCCACCCAAACCTAATCACAATGTGACTGTGAAAAAAAATCGCAAATGAGGGACATTTTGCAAGATTCCTGATGAGGACCCTTCTAAATCATCCAAGTCATAGAAAAGAAGCAAAGTCTAAGAAGCCGCCAGTTGATTGTCACCTAAGGAAACACTGTGAAAAGATGGGCAGCAAACAATCAAAACTGAATGTTCTGTGTGCTTTAGTGAATCTTATTGCAAGAATCCTGGTTCAATAGTTACGGTGAATATGTTTGTCTGTTTGTTTGTTTGAGACAGGGTCTCTTGTAGCCCAGGCTGGCCTTGAGATCACTATGTCACCAAAGATGACCATTGGTTCCTGAACCTTCTGCCCCTACCTCCCTAGTACTGGTTTTACAGGTGTTTATCATCACGGTCAGTTTCAGCCGTGACAAATACACACTGCTAGTGTGATGCGATGAGGTACAGTGGACATGCCATACACAACAGCGCTGGGCAACTTCCTTTGTAACTTTTTTTTTTATAAATCAGAAACTGTTCTAAAATAAGATTATCTAAAAGAAACTACCATATGCTCAAATTAGTTCATCAAAAGGAAAAAATGGAGGCCTTTTGGTTTGCAAATACCCTTAAGATCACCTATTCTAATGATTTCTAATATTTATGTCTTTACAAAAATACTACCAAAGTATCACCTAGAAGTCTAATCACACTGAATGGGTGTATACTCTCCCCATCTGATGAGAGGTGGTCCTCCTGTGTTCTCTCTATGGCGTTTCCTCCTATCTGCCTCCAGGCTCCTCTGAGAAATGTCTGTTCCCAGAAGGCTCCGTCCTAATCCTCCAACCCCTGTAACATCTCAATATGTCCCTGAATATCTCCAGAATACATTTCTCCTTTCCTAAAGAGAGCTCTGGATTGTTTTATGAATTCTGACAACTGCTGTGATTTTGACATTCTCTGTGTGCTTTTGGGCCCAGTCTATTCACAGTTTAATAACCACAAATCCATACTTTTTTTCATGGTAATTCTTTCACCTTTCCAAAGGTGAATACTTTTTCCTCTGTCTCGTCTCCATTACTCACTTCTTGGATAGGATATACATTCTTTGTTCCTGTCATACAGAGTGTACTTCTGTCCTCTACCCTGGACTGAGTAATGTGTTGACTGCTCTATACAAGCCCATCTATAGGCTTCCCCATCCTACAAGCCTTTGCTACAGCCGCTTTCTTCTTCCTGTCAACTTGCATGCCCATTGTGCCTTTACCAAACACATGAAGTCCAACCTCAGACCCGTTGATGCTATCCTCCTTTGCTTCCTAGGCTACCCAGGGCTGCTCAAAGATGTGCTGGGAGCGGGAGGATTAGTGCTTCACTAAAGATGCGTTTTCTGTCCTGAACTAGGCCCTTTCTTGTTGTATAACAAATGTCTTTCCCTACAAAACTATTTATTTATGTATTTTTCTTTCTTAGGATGGAGACTCATTATGTAACTTGATTGGCTTGGAACTTATAGAAATCCACCTGCTTCTGTTTCCCCAGTGCAGGTATTAAAGGCATGCGCCACCAGGGCCTTGTTTGCTTGTTTTTAACAATGATGAGTTCGAATGTCCTTTATTCAGGCTGGAGGTGTATAGTTCAGCAGTAGAGAACTTACCCCACGTGACCCTCAGGGGCCAGCTTTGCAAACCAAACAAACTGTAGCTACAAGAACACACTCTCAAATACGCCCTTCTTTTCCCTCCAGCTCCCAATCCCACCACTTGTAATCTCAGTGGATAATTCTTCAATACTGTTTGAAAAATTAAAACTGAGGTTATGCGGATAGAAATGGTGACTCACTCCTACGGTTCTGGCTGACCTAGGATTGAAACACGTTAGAAAGACCCTGGGCTGTACCCTGAATTCCAAGGGAGCATGAGATGACTGAAAAGAGGCTGGAGTTGGGAGGTGAGGAGGCCTGCGGCTTCTTAGCATCACCCACCCCTAGGCACTTACCGACAGCTCTCTCCTCCTCTGCCTTTCCCCAGAATGTCTAAGGTGTCACAATCTCCTGCTTTCTCAGACCTGGTTTAATCTATTGTTGCTAATATATCTGACTTTCTTCCTGAAATTACTATTTTTTTATTAACAAGTTGAAAACTTATTCTCCCCCCCCCCGGTGAGGGTGGGGTGTAGGTTTTTGGAAAGAGGGTCTGTCTGTGTGACCTTGGCTATCCTGGAACTCACTCTGTAGGCCAGGCTGACCTCAAACTCATGGAGATCTGCCTGCTCATTACTCCCAAGTGTTCGGATCAAAGGGTATGCCACCACCGCCCAGTTAAAACTCAATTTTCAAACAAAGAAAAGGTGTTATCGCAATGAATACACAAGATACAGAACACAACAATAAAAATGATCACTTCCACAAGGCATGGAGCTGACTTTGGGAGTTTCCTCTAAGCCCTGTGATTCCAAGGTCTCATGGACAATACTGCCTAGTCCAGCAATTTCCCAAAAGCCACAGGCTTAGTTCTGCTCCCTAAGTAGACATTCTGTAAATCTGAGCTTATGGGAAAGATGAGGAAAGTTACCAAAGGACACCTGCAACCGAAACACAGGACATGCGCCGCAAAAGAACGAGAAATGACTCTTATCAAAGTTATTAAGTCCTCTTTACTATCTCGTTTATTTATTCCTTCATCAAACATTTTTATTTAAGTCTTTATTTAGGTAGCCACTTAGCATGTACCACTGTACCACATGATGGTACATGTTTCAGACATACCACTGGAAAACTGGTAGAGTCACTGCTGTGGGGAGGGGGGAGTGGTTACGGAACACATAAACTTACCATCTGTCCTGGATTGGTGATAACTGCTGGGAGGAGGGGTGAATCAGGACAAAGCGGAGGGAGTGTCTGAGCTGGACAGAGTGTCAGCCTCAATTATTCATGGGTGAGGGAAGGGCATGTCAACTCATGGGAGCAACAAAGATGACGATCCAGAGTGAGGGAAGCATAAAGTGTATCTGAAACACTCAGAAGACCCCTGCATGCTGGGTGTGGTGGTGCATGCCAGTAATCCTAGTGCTTGAGAGGTAGAGGCTGAAAGATTAATTTAAGGTCACCCTCTTTCGCTACAAAGGGAGTCTGAGAACAGCGTGGGCTACAGAAGATCCTGTCTCAGAAACAGACAACCAAACAGACAAAGCAGAGAAAACTGTCAGACTGGAGTCAGAAGGTCGAACAGTTAACGGAGGAGACGGCAAGAGAGCATTCACGGTGTCTCTTTGACTTTGGTTGGCCATGCTTTCCTGGTGTAATCTCTGGGTTTTCTTCTCTTTCCTTTCTGCTCCTACCCAACCCACCCTGCTTTTGCATATTCTCTTCTGCTTGTCCTTTGTACATTGGTGTTTGGTGAGACTCCAGCTTAAGCCACCCCCTCTTCACTCTGACTGTCTTCTCCCTGACAGGGTACGGAAGAGCCACTCAATAAAGGTTAATTGATTCTATTTTCAGTTCCTTAGCTCCGCCATCAACTCTCCTCAAACCCAAACTGTGGCTACACGTTTATCTATGATCTGACCAAGCAAAGCACCAAGGCATTCTGTGCTCCCCCATTCAGGTTCTATCATTCTATAACTATAGCTTGAGTTTGTGTGGGGGTCACTGAGATCATGTCATCCTCAGGTTAGCAAGATTTAGGTGACTACATAATCTGTGAATTCTGTTAAGGAAGGTAAGAGTTAGTCCTTGGCACCGGATTCACACGGTTCACCAAGGGTTCAATTCCTTCTGTTCTTAAGAATTCACAAGAACGGTATAGAACATCACAAGCTGTCGAGTGGTCTCTGTAACGTTTCGTCTTGGTGTCTTTGGTTCATTGTCTCACAGCTTCGAGGTTCTTGGACATCTTCATCAGCTGCCATGGTGGTTTTGATTCTGGGTCTCTCACTGCCTTGGATTTTAATAAGAAAGCCCATTGTAGCTGATAAAATTGCTGGAGAGAATGAGACCAGGGACATGCACAGCCCTCCAGATAATTTGATAATTTCTAAACCTGCTCTGTGACTAATAAGTGCACTCAGTATAATGGAATCATTTCATCTGAATGCTAGAAGGGACGTGAAGATCTTAGTCAGGCAGGCGGGTTTTCCAGATGAAAAGACACAGGTATATGAGGTCATCCCCTCTCCCAACAGTTGGGGGAGGAGCTGTGAAGATAACCCACATGCCATTTACTCTAGGTTGACCTATGAAATTGATCTCTATCCTCTACATTTTGTTCCTGTTTATTTTATGATATGTCAACACAAAACAAACCATGCTATCCAGCTCTAGAATGTTAAAACATGTGTAAATGGAGCACTGGGGAGATGACTTGCTGGTTAAAGTACTGGGTACACACAGAACCTCAGCTTGCATCCCCAACACCCATGTAAAAGCCGGATGTGGTAGCATGCACATGTGACACCAGTGTTGTGGGGTGCAGTTGAGCACACTGGGGAGCTCACTAACAGCCAATCTCACTGACATAGAAAATACCAGAATAGGTGAGAAGTCATGGAGATCAACAGAGGAGCACACACTAACATCAAACTCTGGCCTCCACACACATCTGCATAAGCAAGGACACACTCATATGCACACAACACATACATGTCACACAAATCACATAAATGTATTTTAGGTCCCACAGAAATTCAGGGTGGATGGGAGTCTTTTAAGCTCAGGGTCTTTCATGAAGCTCTGCTTCAGTGGCAGCGGTCATTGAGACTCTGACTGGGACTAGACGGTCCGGTTGCAAACTCCCATGGCTGACACATTAGAACTGGCAACAGCAGGTCTCATTCTGCACCACATGTCCCTTTCCATAAGGCTGTCTGAGGCCCTAATAGCATCACAGCTAGCTTATCTAGAAGTGGTGGAGAGAGGTTCTTAGAGCCTTACCTTAGAGTAAGGCAGTCCTATTTCCATTACATCTTGTTGGTTACAGAGGTCAAGTCCATTGGGACTTGTGGAAAAGGACTATACAGGAGTTGAACATTATTGGGAGGGTGAATCCTCTGGGACCATCAGTCCAGCATCTTGACACTGGGCAAGCACCACACCCTTTCTGCCTTTGCCTAGGTTGGATCAACATAACTCTGAATACTTCCCATCCATCTAGCTCCTTCCCTTTCCAGTACAAATTCCATGCAACTGCTTGAAGCATATTGGGAAATCACAGCTCTGATGAGTTCATCATTACTGCTTTGCCCACTGATGCTTTATAGAGTCTAGGTTTCTTGTTGTTAAGATGATCATAAATTTATAGCGCAAACAAGAACAAGGCCAAGGATGAAATGGGCTACCTTTTAGCAATTACTCACAAATACAGAGATGTAAATTAATATTGTCTCAAGGAAACCAGGAATTATGATCTTCTTTCTGGCTATTAGTTAAGATCTCGAACGTTTTTTCTATCTGTTGGTGTTTTAAATGCTAACAAGCACTTTCTCTATTATAATATTCTGACTTACTATCAGTATTGATAGTCCTTCTGTTTCAAACAATTCCACCATGTTGTGTTTCCTAAACATGGCCAAACTTTCATCTTTTCATGGTTTGCATAATTCGTTTTCTTCAGATGAAGTTACTTGTTAGCTTCTGCACTTTTCTGTGGATACCCAGGCCTAATCCAGGAGCGCGCTTTCCTGAACCAGGGCCACGAGAATGGACGATTGTCCTAAGGGTTTAAGTAGACAAAGACACAAGAGACCTGCTCGCTTGCCAGAGAGTAAAAAAGCAGCTGTTTATTAAACTCAAGTCGGGTATTTATACCAGGAGGCAAGGCCCCCTCCCATCAGGAGCAGTAGAATAGATTGATACATTCCCAGCGCCTCAGGCAGAATCAGCTACTGGGAGATAGGTGTGGGAGGCTGTTGGGCCCGCAGCTGCAGCCTTGTTTACAGGTGGAATTACCATAACAAAGACAGCCAAGTTCTTTCTAAGCTACCCTCAAGTCAGTGCTCGTGCAGAATCTCCAGGGGCCAGAGATCAAACAGCCCTGCGAAATGCCAAGGAAGAAAAGGGAAAAAGACCTGGGTACCTACAGTTACTTCTCCATGCCACAGCTGTGATCTTCACAGCTACATGGCCAAAAACTCCACCCCAGTGTAAGTGACAACTCGCAAAAGCTCCCTGACTTGCAGACAGCGCCACCAAAACACTCTCCTCTCCTGCAGCAATGTTTTACTGCTTGTACAATCCAGGGGAATGCAGAGCCCTTGTAAATTTCTGAGTTTCCTGAGTCCTGTAAATTTCATGAGCTTTTTGATCCTTATGAGTTTCCTTAGTTTCTGAGTCTTATGAGTCTTCCTTGTCCTTCTAAGAAGGAATAATTCAATTCAGGGGACTAACTACACAAAATGGAAACCTATTCTTATGAAGCTATGAAGATCAAGATCATGGTGCCGACAGGTTTTATGCCTGAGAGGGCCCTGTTTTTGTTTTTAAGATGCTGTCCTGGTTGTGTTGCTTTTTGATAAAGGTGAATCATTAGTAATGGTGAACACTGGGCTGAGATGAACCATGATTTTGGTGAGACAGGAGCCTAATCAGAGCCATGGCCATAATAAGATTTTGTAGACATGAAAGATGTGAAGCCTCAAGCATAGCAATTCAAAATCTACCCACGTCTACCTAAAATTGGTGCTGCTGCAGAGGTTTGAACCCACAGCGACACAGCAGGTAAGCTCCTTTGCCATAGAGAAAAAATAAGACACACTCATCAAGGAACTGTGTTCTTAAGTCTGATGGAAGGAGGGTCTCCTTGTATGGCAGCCAAAACCAATGACATTAACGATTTTCTAGAAGTTCAAGCTAGAAAGAAAAAAAAATGCACGATGATAGATTTTAAATTCGTGTTAGTTTATATAGTCGCATATCAGTGTTTTAAAATAAAAGTCTTTCAGAATGATTCAGTATAAGCCAAATAGGTCCTTGGCATGTTTTCTTGCTTAAATTTGAGGACTTTAAAACTAGATTGTGGTACTTGGAGATTAATATTCAGTAGTGACAAATAAGTATGCCTATTTAAATGTTCACTATTCATTTAGCAAAGGTCTTGAGTTGCTGAGGATCAAACTCAGAGCCTTACATATGTCAGGCAAGTGCTCTATCACTGAGCCACAACAAAAACATAGCAAAAAAGGAAAATAATATTTGCATGTGCTCTTGTGGTTTCCAAAAAGACCCTAGAAGTCTAATGCTGTGTTTCTCAACTTATGGGCCATGACCCTTTGGGGCTGAACAATCCTTTCACATGGGGTAGCATATTAGACATCTTGCATATCAAATATTTATGTTACAATTCATAACAGTAGAAAATTAGAGTTATGAAGTAGCAACAAAAATAATTTTATGGTTAGGAGGGGGTTACCACAATATGAGGAATTGCATTAAAGGGTCGCAGTATTAGAAAGGCTGAGAAACAGTGGTCTAATTAAAGATACATAGGTTGGAAACTCGGGGGATAAGTGATGGAAGTACCACAATCTGCTGAGCAGGGATTCTCCCTAAGTACCTTGGCTGCGGCTGCTTGAAGCATTCTAACTAAAATCGAGGTGGTAGGATTGCTCAGTGGGTAAAGGTACATGCCACCAAATCTGATGATCTGGGTTTGAATCTGGGAAACCACACAGTAGAAGAAGAAACTTACCTCCCACGAGCTATTCTGTGACCTCTGTACCTATGCTGTGACATATGTACACACATACACTAATAAATAACTGTAAAAAAGAAACTAAGTGGATTTAGCTGCAACTGGTACCCAAGGAATTATATATAAGGACACTGTGCCAGAGAAGAAATACTCTGCAGTCATGTGGCAGAAGGGTGGAAGAACCAGACAGGAAAGTTGAGCAATTTCTAAAGTTTCCTTTTGATACAGGCACCAATGCCACCTATGGGTGGAGTCCTTATGGTCTGACCCTTTTCAGAAGTGCCCATCTTACTATTATTACTATGGCAGCTAAGTTTCAACATGATCTTTAGGGGCAGAAATAGTCAGACCGTACAACCCTCTCTAGAATTATATAACCTTTGGAAAATAGGACTGCGGCATACCTATTTAGTGAGGATCTTAGTGGGAGTCCCATGTACCACAAATGGGGCAGGTACCTAGGAAAGCTTAACTTAATGAATTAAATGGATTCTGGGAAACTTTCTGTAAGATCGTATTGATTCCCACATAAGGAAGAGCTCTTCTATTAAAGGTGATTTCCTTTCTTTGCTAACACACAAAATTGAATAATGACATTATAGAAATGCATAGAGGAAAACAATGGTCCCTCTTTTCCTTAGAAATAAATACAGAGTAGCAAATGATAACATAGTAATAAAATAACCAGCTTGCATGGAACCGGCCTGCTCTGAGACGGGAATGGCATGTGTCTCATTTAAGGCCACCACAAGACAGGAGCTATGATCCTCTCCACTTGGCAGATGAGAAAAATGAGACTGGAAGAACTGGATTTCCAATGCCACAGCAAGGAGGTGGCAGAGTAGGGACTCCCAGCCCTGTGGATTCTGGCTCTGCCCTCCAGAACAACATGGGATTTTCTGCTCCCCTCCCCCCAGGCCATTGTCGGCCTTTCCATTCATCTTACAATTACACTGACTGGAGTTTTCCAAATTTAGACTTTCAGAATGCCAGCATCCAGCCCTTTGAAGAAGAAAGCTGCCTTTTCTACTTTCGCACTTTTATTGAATGTATTTAAGGCACACAACCTCTTAGTGTCTCTCTTTCTCTCTCTCTTTCTCTCTCTCTCTCTCTCTCTCTCTCTCTCTCTCTGTGTGTGTGTGTGTGTGTGTGTGTGTGTGTGTGTGTTTAGAATCAATCCCATAGCCTTACACCTGCTAAGTAAAATGCTCTAACACTGAGCTACACCCCCAGTCTGCCTCAGTCACTTTTTGAAAACCTTCCTATTGTGAAATAAAATATAGACCTGGAAAGGACATACAAGAAAGAGAGTTGCCAACCGTGTCAGAAGCCCCCTGAATCTATTCCAATCACAGCATCCACCCTCCACAAAAGGGATGGTTCTCTTTACCCAGTAATGATTTCCTTATTTTTCTTTATCGCCCACTGTGACTGTCAACATTCCTGTGTAGTCTTTTCCTTTAAATAGAAAATCAACATTTTTCATCAGCTTCTTGGACTCTGGTTCATCTTGCAGCCTTCTCTCTGAGTTCCACAAACATGGGAGGCACGTTCTGTGCGGTTTCTCCCGGTGTGGACTCTGCAGGTTACGATCTCAATGTGTTCTCAGTACTCTTTGTCTCCTAGGAACTGACTGCTGGAAGTAGGAGGTGGATCTTCTCCGCGGGCTTGTGGGAGGGTGCTGTGTTCTCCCGTCAGGGAGCACACCATGTCTGCTTGTTTCTCTCTTTCATGATGTGAGTGGACTTTGGAACTCGGTGTCTTGATTTCTCTGTTCACTGGATGCTACAAAATGATGATGGATGGTCCCTGGTTACTTCATTAGAACCCCTTTCAAAGGGGATGCTTTTCGTCAACTGCTATGGACTAAGTGCACAATCAGTTTAAGAAAGCAATTGATTTTGTTTCAATTAATTGATTTTTTCTTTTAGAAAAAAAAAGCCTTTTTGTTTCGTTTGCAATAGTTTTGCTCTACTGCCCATGCTGAGCTTAAACCCTCAGTCCTCCTAAGCTTCTTGAGTGCTAGGTGTCAACACCTAGCTTAATCATTATGGTTTAAAATCTAGTCTCACATCCCACCCCAAAGTGCAGTAACGGAGAACTTAGCTCACAGACCCCAAATCACACTGCACTGGGAGTCACAGAAGTTAAGTCACTGACCCATGATTACAGGGCACACTGATGGCAGAGACAGAGTTAGCTAGGTGTCCTCCTATCTTCCACATCCGCTTGATTCTCTCTGGAGCAGAACCCCATATTTGAAACCTCAAGGCTGTTCATGGGGAAAAGAGCAGCAAATCTCCAAAGCAATGTTCATCCTCTCCTCTCCTTGTGTTCACTTGTCTGCCTCGCAGCCTGGCTAGACTCATCGGTAAGGGATGAACAGCCTGCGGAGTCTGCACTGCTCCAAGGCGGTGAGCTGCCAATGCTGGATGCTCTGCTCTGTGTTGGTGTCGGGGAGGAAGGGGGATGCACCTCAGTTGCTGTGTTGTTAGGCTCTGGCCACCACAATACACCCTCCTGCCAAGTTCTGTCTTGCTGCTTCTCAGCAGGAAAGTAAGAACTCAGGGAGGAGCAGAAAGCTCCAACCTCTCATCTAGGGGAGAGATAGCCAAGAAACCACCACTCCACAGTGTGCTTCAAAGCTGGGAGGGGCGGGGTTTAACAGAAGAAACTGGGGTAAGAGACAATAGAGAAAATGACAAAGTGGTAAGAAAAGAGGAAAATGTATTATAGCCTTCTAAATGCTCACACTGTGTGTGTGTGTGTGTGTGTGTGTGTGTGTGTGTGTGTGTGTGAGAGAGAGAGAGAGAGAGAGAGAGAGAGAGAGAGAGAGAGAGATGCTTTAGACCCCCCAACTGTCCATCTGTTTGTACTCACTCACTCACAAGACTGATGCAACCTCCTTCTCCTCCTGCCCCCTCTCTCAGGCATCCCCGTTCTCCCTCCCCACAAGGCTTTTTTGATCGGAGGGAGAAAGGTCAGTGGGAGATAAGAACATGCTCTTTTTCATTGGGATGCAAAGTCCAACCAACTTGTTTTAGAGCCTCAAGGACAGGGACAAGGCCGCTGTGGTGACTCTGGTCAATGTTTGAAACGTACTGCTGTGGCTACTGTGGAGGGTAAGGATGGTTGCTTGGACAGGACTTGTAGGAGTGAAATGACACTTTATACAAGTGGATATTGCTTAGGCCAGGTCAAAGAAGTCGTATCTTCGAGCTAAGAGGCCTCAAGTGGCTGATCACTCTATTAGAGAATTTGTACAAGTATAGAATGTATTATAGGCAGGGTACTATAGTGCAGTCTTTTTTTAAACTCGTGATTGTTGTAAAAATTGATTTCCCGAATTGTGACTAGAATGTCACAGAGACAGAATAGAATACACAACAGGCCAGGGTGGATTAAATGGGAACGTAAACACGTTACTAAATTCGTTGGTTGTTGCACGCATGTGCAGCAGCATCAGAGCGTATACTAGTTGCATTGTGTTTCTTAGTGAGGTTCATAGTCAAAAACCGAACAGCATTGCTCTGTAGAAAGTCTTAGGGGTACAGATGTTGAGATGGCTCAGCAGGTAAAGGCTTGCCATAAAGTCTGAGGACATGAGTTTAGTCTGACCTACACACACAAACACGCACATGAATAAATAAATGTACTAAAAATAAAGTTCAGGGATAAAGGCCTGGACTTCTTGTGGGCTACACTGTTATAGAACTGAACTAGGGTGTGTTGTTCAGCTTCTCTGACAGAGGCATACTTAACTCATCTGGGAATAAATGGAGCCAGATGAGTTCAAAATGATAAGTTAATAAGTTGCTTCTAGGCCCTCGGTTCCAGTGTTTAAGATGAGAGAGAACTCAACCTTCCCCAAAGGGTGTTAAGTGGAAGAGAAGGTGCTCCCTCAGAAGGAACAGCTGAGCATATATCAGTATGCTTGCACCATTTCATGAATATTTCTCTTCAGAAGTATGTTTGTTAAGGCTCAACTCATCCATTCATCAAACATACAGTGATGTGGCAGCCACTGGTCCTGATGCCAGGGAGTCACTGTAGAATCTGTGAGGAGTCTACCTAGCAGCTTTCTGCTGTAGTGCCCCTGCTTCCCCCAATATATTTAAAGTAAAAGAAATCAAGAAACACCCTACAGACACAAGGGGATCATTACCAATTTTCTTTCAACCCCTGGTTTGTGTCCTGAGTTTCCAATTCCAGGCAGTGGGCTTGCATTCACGGGATGCCGACAATGTGAGGCTTCAAGTGGCCTATTGTACTCAGGAGAGTGACCTGACCTGCAAATCCCAAATTATTGGAAATTCCAGACTGCAAATTATTATCTCCTTTATAGTCTCTCTGTCCATCTTTAGGAGCTCTGGAAAGCACAGATCTATCGCGGAAAGGTCTTCGCATTCACTTTAAAAGTATCCATTTTTAGCTCCTTGACTTAAGAATCTACTGTTGGAAAGGGGGGCCAGAAGTACCCTCTGAGGACTTTGGGGACAGAATGGCATCTTCCTGACCTGAAGACTCAGGAGTCTTGTGTGGGAGAGGGTATAGCCTGTGAAATCCACATTTGGCTCTGGGGTGCTCAAACTGAACTCAGGAAGAACCAGGGGTGCAGAGGCATCTGGAGTCATCCTGGCCAGCAGAGGGCAGTAAGAACCCGTCTTCCACAACATCAGCTTTCTGACTGGTCCTTCACATCATAACTGGACAACTGTCAACCCGACTGTCCTACAATCCTTTCTATACATACTGTGATAGATCAGAGCTCCCAGAATTACAGGGAAATGAATAAATAGATACAAGATTCTCCTTCTCAGCTTTTGAAATTAGACATATAGGTCTATTTTATTTAAATGATATTCATGGGACACAGATGCACCAAGTTCTGACCTGAGCTCTGTGAATGAAGCCTTCTGCAAGGCAGAACCTTCACTTTCTGGAGTCTTAGAGTCTGGATTGCTTCAGAGGCAACAGACCAACGGCTTGTTCCCTAAAGTGGGCTCCACGTAGCTCTGGATGATGAGGTTGTTTCATGAGATAAAAGCACTAGGAGTTAGAATTGTCGTCTTGACAGTTTCAAGTGAGGCACTGTAGAGTTCTGTGGATGGAATCCAGGGAGGTGGCCTTTGGTATCACAGCAGCAAGAAATATCAAATATGAGTCTACCTTATCAAATACTATAAAATCTGTGTTTAGGACAAGGAATTAGAATCCATTTGTCTCCTTTACCTTATAACACTCCATATTGTAAGACATTTTAATACTCTCCACCCAGTAAAACCCTTATTTGCTCAAAAGCCCATGACTCTATTATGACAGCTTGAAGTCTTTTCTCCTTGGAAAAATGAGTCATTTTCCCTTCCCCCATTTCTTATTTGCTAATTCTGTGCATTGGGGTGGGGACAAGAGTAAAAGACACAGTTACCACCTTCCTTGAAATAAAAACCAAGTGCACTTTCTGTCTTAGGCCACAGGTGTGTGCTTGGTCTTCCTGGGCATACCCACTTAATGAAGAGTCAAGCTTGCCTTGTCCAAACACTTCAGTTAAAATGGTAAGCTTATTGTGACCCTGAACTTAGTGACCCTGAATTTATTTCTGATACAGTTAATCTTTGGAAAAGCAGCAAGGATTGATGCTTGGGGATGTAGCATCCTGGGGGACTCCTGAACCAGGCGTCCCTGTTCTGCTAGCTCAGCTCAGAGGCATGGCTCTACCATTGTAAACCCACGTTTTCCCAGCGTCTCTTTGATACCAAGACTGCACCTTCCACAGCACCAGATTAATGGAAAGGAATAATGATGTGGAGCATTAAGACAGTGCAAAGAGCGGGTGATGGTGGTACACTCCTTTAATCCCAACACTCAGGAGGCAGAGGCAGGCAGATTGTTGTGAGTTCAAGGCCAGCTTGGTTTACAAAGCAGATGCCAGGACTGTTACACAGAGAAATCTGTTTCAAAAAACACACAAGAAAGAAAGAAAGAAAGAAAGAGAGAGAGAGAGAGAGAGAGAGAGAGAGAGAGAGAGAGAGAAAAGAAAAAGACAGTGAAGAAAACAATAAGATTTTGTTGGCACCGTGTGTGCGTTTACAGCTATTTGTTTGTATGAGCCAACTGCCATGGCTTGTTCATTTGTGTAGATTGAGGTCCAGACAATGCTAAAATCAGTATTGCATTTTTTCAACAAGATAACACCGAAGGTGAACAAGTACCTTCCTGTCTCGCCAAGGCTTTGATAGCTAAGAAAGCTGTGCTGAAAGGTAGCCACAGACGTATTAAAAATCTTCCCCACGACGCTGCCCTCAGCAACCTAGACACACAGTGGGGCTCCAGGAGAAGCCCCAAGTCCCTTGGAAGAGTGCATCACAATAAAAAAAACTTGGCCATCCTGCTGACCTTGAGTCTCTGGCCACCAAGTGTGTCATTACAAGAGATAGAAGACAACAGCAAGCTTTGTTTATTTTGAAGATCAAGGCCAACAAGGAAGACTGCAAAGCAGTTCTAAGACTCTGATGTATCCAGAGTTCAGAAGAAGGCAGATGTTCCACAGGCTCTTGACTATGATACTTCACAATTTGACAACAAAACTAGGAACTTGTGACTGGAATCCAGCTGACTAGTTCTCAGTACCCACTTTTCACTAATGAAAATGTCTTGGATCCTTGGTATGAAATGATTTCCAACCAAGAGAGATATTTTTAACAGAAGCTTGGAGTGCGTGAAAGAATGTCTTGTATCTCACTGATTTCTAAGGAAAGAGCAGCCTGTACGAACCCCCTTCTTTGCATTCCCATAGCTAAGAGAGGTGTCATTACAATACAGAATCTGTTTCGTGAAATCACCTACAAGTTCCAACGATGGAGTCTGTGCACAACCAGGAATGAATGAGGTCCTGCTGGACATAAAAGACGCTGGGACAGTGACGCCAGTGATCTTCGCACTATATTGATTTTCCCTCCTGACACTATCATGGACCCCACCTGTCAACCTTTAGACTTTTATGTTTTCCTAAAACAGACCCCTGAGTCTGAAGCCCTCCAGCTACTGACAGTAGAAGTTCCTTCTGCCCTCCACATAAAGTGCAATATTTATCGTTTCAGAAAACAGATGTAACACGGCCAGGACTGTACAGGTCTGTACAGCTGGTCTTCCTTTGATTTTATTGGTGCTTGACTATAGGCTGTATTGGTTGGTATTGTCATTGCCAAGTACCAGAAAAAAAGAAATGAGATTACCTAGCTTGTTGCTTAGGCAGTTTTAAGGCAATAACCTCTTTAGAACTGGAACTATGAACCAGATTCTAAGGCCATCCTCCTTTTGCCTCATGACTGCTAGTGAAGTGCCTTGAATAATTACGGTGATTTTAGAGGGGCACACCTGCCTGAGAATCCTGTCTTTTCTCTTACTAAGGGGCCAATACAAGCTACAAGATTTCTTGATGTGTTTTCATTGATATAAACTAACATCCCAAGTTTTGTATTTCGCCAAAGTGATATAAAAACCACAACATAAATGTCTCTATCACTATTTTATTTCCAAAGGGATGGGGAGTTGGGGGATGGGTGGATATGGTACATAGGTGGATGGATGAATGGATGGATGCACAGATGGATGGATGGACAGACAAACAGACAGACAGACAGAAGTATGTTTTATGTCAGTATCTGTATCTTGGTGGGCTCATCTGGTCCCAGTGTGCCTCATTCTCACGCCCCATTATTTGCATTTCTCTGCAGGTATACTTCTGATTTTATCTATTTTGCCTGCATATTTTACCCTAACACTCAGACAGGGATTTCTAAGAATGGGATCATGATTGCCACTTTTTAAATTTGCTTTATTTTTTTTCCCAAAGAAACTCATTGTCCAGTGACCAACACACAGACTGATTACCTACTGGTAGATACAAGAGACACTCTTGCTTGGATCTCTGGGACCTTCACCTGTAGCAAGCATTGCTTCCTGAGATTCTAAGCTCATTAAGTGTGAGAAGTAGGGATGAGCCTTTCCAGACTAGCCGTGGGTGCCTGGAAACCACATGCAATAAATCATAACAGGCCGGGCAGTTCAGCGGTAAAGTGCTTGGCTCGATAGCACACAAAAGGCCTTGGATGCAATTCCTGGAACCATAAAAACAAGCAAACAGACAGACAAACACATACTAGCAAGCAGCCCTAAGCAAGAGTGTTTAAAGCATATCCAATGTTCCCTCTCTGCAGGTGTTGAGTGGTTCACATACGTTTAAATAGCTAAGAATCACTGTCCTAAGATACAGTTCAGAAAGGGTTCGCCCTCACTGCCCCATGACCTTTTCCCACTGGACCCTGCCAGACCTGTCAGATCCTAATCAACGCTGGGAGATGATAGCTGGGAGAATTATGAAGTCAGGGACCAGACCCTGGGGACCCAGAGATAGAAGATTTGAGAATAAGGAAAAATGAGCTTATAGAGACAGAAAAAGGGGTGTGTGGGGGCATCTTACTGAACAGAAGTGAGGAGAAAAAAATTGAGGGTTATAAAGAGAAGTGACCACACTAGGAAGGGCAAAAGAAGAGGTAATCACTCAGCCACCCACAGAGGCGCTGCAGAATCAAGTAATTGGCCACACAATCGCTGTGCCCACATTTCCCACCAATGCTCTACCTGGGAACTGTAACAAGAGTCCTGGTCCCAGGTGAGCACCCGACCCAGGGCCAACCTGCTGCTCTTCTCTGCTCCTTTGGATCATGAAGGCTGTAGCCTACGTCAGAGTAGCTGCCACTCCTCTTCTTCAAAGTCAGAACGGCTCATGCTTCCTTAGGTTTGAGGAAGGGCAAAGGAGATCCAGGAAGCAGATATTGGCAAAGGCCACTTCAGATTATCCTATAGTGACAGCAGAACAAGAATGGAGGACCTGTCCTTCGACGGCATGAGCTCAGGCTGTCGCTCTGCTCCTTAGCTTCTGAGTGACTGCCAGGCAAGGCTTAACTTTCCTACCTCTAAGAACCTATCCCATTCATCCCAGTCTTCACGGCCACCTTCCAGTCTTTTGAGAAAAATGAAGGGATCCCACGCAGTGCCTACTGTATCCCTTCTGTATCCCGCTGCCTAATATTTAAATAAACTTGAATATCCTGTCTATTTTATGTGATCACTGAAGGCCCAGCACCTAGCCTGGCAGATAGCAGTTAGAACAAACATCTGCAGCCAATGTATAATAATTAAACCCATGAGGAAGATGATGGCTTTTCCCATCTGGATTCATTTGATGCCTGGGTTTGTGGTGGCAGGTGTGAGTCTGCTGTCACTGACTCAACGTGTCTTGCTCCAGAGACTCAGAAATGCTCAGGGGACCATGTGTCCATCCTTAATTAATCATTTTCAGGTAAGGGACGAACTTGATTTTGATATTTTTAGGGTAAGTGTTCTATTATTTTAAGAAAAATTATGAGCCAATGAAACCAACAATGCTACTTAATGCAGCAGAAAATTATTTATTTCCCAGACAGGTGCATATATATTTTCATGTTTTATACATGCATGCCATATATACATAGATACCCAATGTTTTATATATTTGTAGGTATGTATATTTTCCAGCACATATACTCAAAAATAACTACCAACTGCTTAAATAAATAGCAAATGTATGAGTGTTAAATAACCATGATATTTCTTAAATTAAAAGAAGGTTATGTGTATATACACACATGCAGATGTGCCCAAGCTCACCCAGACGTGCACGTGCCGTGCGACACCTGGGAAGGTCAGAGGACCTATTTCAGAAGTCAGCTCACCTTATGTATTTTTGCAGCAGGGTCTCTTTTGTTTCTGCTTCTGCAGTGTGTTCTCCAGGATCCCTGATCTGTGAGCATCTGGGTGATTCTCCTATTGCTGCTTCCTGTCTCACATCTGGAGTGGCTCTTTACATGGGAACTAGGGGTTAAATTTGGATGGTCAGGATTGAGTACCATTGCTCACCGAGCCAACTCCTCTGTCTTCGTGGTTTATTTGCTATTTTGTCATTTAATGCAGTTGCTGCCAACTTTTCATTGTTAAATAAGCATTGTCTTTTGCTTAATAAATAGCAATTGTTACTAAAGAAGAACTAAACCAGTTTTTTTGAGTGTGTAAGATACTATATATGACATTTTAACAACCATGATGTAATTAATTTTCATGGCACATGAAATGCATATTCCTTTTGCTGAGTTGTATGGTCCAACATTGGGCCTAGAGAAGTATATGTTTTGACCAAGCCACGGTCATGAATATCGAGCTAGGATTTGTATATCAGAGGGTTTAACAACTCACCACTTATTCCTCCAAAAGATGCAACTCTGAGAAACGGGTTTATAAGGCCCAAAGACATTAATTACATCTTCGTAGCTAGGACTGCATTTTCCTCGTTGCCTTCTAACAGCTTTGTGCTGTCACATAAAACCCAACTCTTGGAACATGCTATTTTCTCCGAAACTTTATCTGATTTCATTTTTAAAGCCTAGAACCTCCAAGGACCCACATCGAGCCTTTGTTACATTGTAAGTGTTGTTTTAGAAGTGAAGTCACCTTGCCCTTTAGCACCATCTCCCTGGAATGGGGGCTGGACGATATCACTATCTCACTGGAGAACACTTAGTCCTGGTCCCTCACTTCTGTTGGAAACTGGGGCACATACATGTGTCAAAGTGTCAAAGGAAAGAACTTTTTCTCCCTTCTCCCCATCATTCCCTTCATTTCTCTGAGAAATGCTAGGAAGTGTTTTCTATCCAGATAATAAGAGCCCCTTGGAGTCTTTGAATCTTCCACGTGCCTCCCATTATATTAATGACAGTGCCAGGTAAAGTGTCTTTAATAGAATGCGACCAACAAACATCCAGGGACATAACTGCAGAAAAGAGAGAGACTGAAGGCATTTCCTCAGCAGCCCAGAGACCATTCACCCGGCCCATTTCATTTTTTTCTTTCTTTTGAAATAAGGAACGAATTTAGTTTTCTATTAAGTTTGGGAGAAGGGGTGACAGTGACAAACAAGGCCCACCTCTGCTTAGTTCCCCTCTGAAGTCCTTCGAAGCGCACAGGATGAGTGAGAGCCCTTTGGATTCTTCAATTCCCCTGAAGAGTCTATGCTCCCTACAGAGAAGAACTTTCAAAGGTCATCATCCATGGCGCCCAGACCACTCTTGTCTCGACTTCCAAGAAGAGGGGCTACACAGAGCAGGCGTCAGCGGGTGACTCACGCTCTTCATTGACGCATTCTGTAGCCTTTTTGCTCAGTTGACCATGGAAGATGAGTGTGCAGATAGGCCTGCTTCCTCGGACTATGTGTGAGGACAGTGATTGTTCTGACAGTCTTCAAGTCAGCATTGCTCAACGTCAAGGTCATCCAATAAAAACAAGTGGCTGTGATCAGTACCTTGGATGGACTTGGAGAGGCGCGGAGGACAGTGTCCGTGGTCATAGGAATTCATCATCATCGTCTCATTGTCGTTGTAATTATGATTGCTCTTATTTAGCTCTTGCTCTATTCCAGGCACACTGTTAATGACACTCCACAGTCTACTTCGTTTAACTCTCCCAACAGCGTTTTAGATAATAACACAATGATTATGCCTTTGTGGATAAATTCTCACCCTCCTGCTTCTCTCTGTGCTTTATTCAATCCTTCTGGAAAGTTCCCCTCACTCCTACCTCTCTTGTATTTCCACTTTCTCATTTACTTATTATGTTTCTCCCCTAGCCTTCCCACTCCTAACTTGAACGTGCACTCCTTGAGGAGAAAGGGCTGGTGTGTGTCAGGCTCACGGTAGCTACTCCATACACTGAGTGATGAGTGAGTAGAAGGACGGATGGAGATAGCAAGCACATCTCTTAAAATCAATAGTAAGTGAGTAACGGAGTGAGTCTGGGACTCTTCTTCAGTCTAGAATCGTGATGTTTAGAATACTGCAAAATAGGGTTGAGGAAATGGCTTAGTGGGTAAGAGTACTTACTGAGCAAGCATGGGGAACTGAATTAGGATCCCAACCACCTACATATAAATATGAGCATGGCTATGCATTTCTGTGTAGAGACAGGTAGATCTAAAAGGCCCTGGTCTGCTAGCTAGCCTAGCCCAAACCAGGAGCTCTGAGAGAAACAGTGAGAAACCCATCCTCAAAAGAAGAAAGCAGGTAGTGATAATGGAAGATGCCAGACACTCAGCGTCCTCCTCTGGTCTCCACACGTGTACCTACATAGCTGTATACTCATGGGTGTATCCTACACTCCATACAAATAGCAAAACAAGACAAAACAAAAGCACCGCAAAACTGTTACTCTTTCAAAAAGATTCTCTCTTATCTGCACACCCATCCAAAGGTGTCCCATTGCTAAAACATATTCAGCATTGAGGCAGGGGGATCATTAGCTCCAGGCCAGTCTGGACTATTCTGTCTCCCAAAACAAAGCAAGCTGGGTATGGTGGTTCATGTCTCTAATCACAGCATTTAGGAAGCTGAGGCAGGAGGATCACAGCAGGCTTTAGTCCAGACTGTCCTGGTCTTAGAGAAGTATATTTGGATTCAAAGATCCTTGGATAATTTTGCTCCCTCTCCCACAATGCCAGACATCCTTAAATAAAGCAACAAGAAGAGCAAATTGAATCTGTGCATGTGAATAGCATCTCCGGTGATATCCAGCCCATTTATTTGGGATTCATGATGACTCTGTGTCTTTTCATTCACTGTGTAGCTGAGCTGGAGCTAACTTGCTCTTGGGCGGGAGCTATGTATTAGCAGTGTGCTTCAGGGCCAGTAGGTATCGATGAAGTAAAGATGCTAACTGTGTGGGCTGCTCTCCCTTCATTCACTCTTTGCCACGATTCTTTCTGGGTAAATAAATATCATTAGGTTCTTAGACATTCTTTCTAAACCATGTGCTTTTTTCTTTTTACAACACTCCTTGGGTGCTAAAAATTTTAATGGGTTGGAGGGTGCAACTCAACAGTAAAGTATTTGCCCAACACATAGAAAGCTCTCTCACATTCGCATATCCTCAAGCATAGCAGAAGAGCACGTGGAATCTGTCTCTCTGGAGGTATCCCCTCTGGTTCCAGGGTGAAGGAAGGAGGACTGTGAAACGGCCTCTGGCAGACCCAAAAGAAACACACCTCGGCCATAGAGGAAGACTGGCAACCTAAGGCAGTGTCTCCAAGTCCCTGGGACATAACTGCAAGAGATCAGAAAAGTCATGTTCTCCGCAAGTGTACAAATGAGTAGTCTTCACCGGGAGGAGTGATCAAAAAATGCCCAGCAAGTGTGCAGGCCACGCCCCACCTGTAAGGAAGTCTGCCAGTGCATACTTGGTAGTGATAATAATAAAGCCACCATCATAAATTGGAACTACAAAGCTCAAATATACATTTAAAAAGTTAATAAAAATGCAATATATAAAATGCTTTTAAATTAGGGGATTTGCAATGGCACACAGATGAAACTGCATGAGTGTGATTAGAACAAGGATTTATTAGTGGTTTTCCTGTTAGTTGCTGCTTGATTGACTAATTTTTGTTGTGTTTTATTGGCCAAACAGTGCCTTTGAGGCATGCTTTCGGTGCAGTCTATTGAAATAGCATCTTTTTGACCCCATATGCATCATGGGAGATCAAGATATTATGCACACATCCTTAGCCTTCATGTAAAACCTAATTGTTTGCTGTTACTGTACTTCAGCCAAGGCCTAAATTGGGTGGGTGTCTTAATATTGAGGTTTGTTTGCCTTGTTACATTAAGTTCTTGTAAGTACTAGAAATAAATAAAAAATAGCTTAGTTCTGGTTCAGGGAGACTTTCCCCTAGAGCTGGTTTTACTGTAATATACAACTTCCTATGGATCTCAGAACGCTGAACACAGTGAGTCCTCAAAGTGGATTAGGGTTGCCGTGCTATGGGCATCTCCAGGGCATTAGTTACAGTACATTGCCCTAGCTTTACCAGTTGCTCCTCCTGTGATGAAAGGCACAGAAAGATCACCCGCTTGAATAGAAGAGCTGAATGCCATCTTTTAACTCCCTTTGAGTGTGATGGGGACGATAATTGAATGGTAAAAGCGCTGCCATTGGAAGGGAGCAATGAAGCGTCCTCTAGTTCCTTTAGGAAAGGCAAGGGGTGGAACCCGAGAAGCTGACAAGCCCAAGAGCTCCGTTCCAGCTCCTGACAGTAATAATGGTAACAACGGTGATCAAATTTCTACCAGTTGCTGCCGTTTGCCACCTCCTCCTTTCTCCACTGTGCCTTGAGATAAATTAACCCACATTTGAAGCTGTTGACATGACCATAGTCTTCATCCATCTTCTTTGTGTGACTTGGTGCGTGCAAAGCTGCCAACGCTGGGTCTCAGATAAGCAGTCTGTGTGGCACTGAAGGTGGGGAATGGGGCTTCTTATCCGGCTCTATGATGTGTGTTTTATGTGTCTTTGTAAGCAGACATATCATGTTTCCTGTCAGCGGGGATATAAATGATTATTATGAGCTTACTGTGATTGGAAAGTGTCTGAGACTATGCACCAGCACCTGCCAATCTCAGAAAAGCAGATGTTTGAGATTTATGCCTACAGGCACCACATTTATGTTTATCTCAAACAGGCCGTGATGATGAATACTAAAAATCCATCTGTTATCTTGTACAGGTGTGTATAGTAATTGCCCTGTGCAGGAGCACAGGAGGAGTGCCAACATGCCTTTAGCTCCCACTACATATGATGAAGATGGTAATTGGATGAACAAAAGCCCTCCCATTGTAAGGGAACAACAACTTGCCACATCTTAGGACTGAGAGGTGACATAAAAGAACAAGGTGAAGGCAGCTGGGCATCAGGGGGTCAAAACTCTGAAGTTAGATTATCAGAACTGAACCCCCCCCCCCAAGCTCAGGCACTGAGTGATCTTATATCTTTAGATGACCATTCCAAGTCTCACTTTTTATCATTTGAAAGTGAGATGAGCCATGGAGTAATGGTGGGACATGCCTTTAATCCCAGCATTTGAGAGACAGAGGTAGACAGGTCTCTAAGTTCAAGGCCAGCCTGGTCTACACAACAAGTTTCAGGACTGCCAGTGCTATACAGAGAAACCCTGTCTCAAGAAAGCCAACCAAGCAAACAGTAAGACAAAACAACAACAAGAAGAAAAGAAAGAAACTGGAAGGAGCCACTAGCAACGGCACCTGGATTGACTATGGCATAAACTGAGATGATACTCCTTCGTAGCAAGTGTGCAGGGAATGCCAGCTAGTCTTGCTGTGACTATATTTGTTCTTTTATTTTTATGTGCTAGGACATAACATAATTGGTTTCAGGCCAGGCTTGGTGGTTCACACCTTTAGTCCCAATACTCAGAAGGCAGAAGCAGGCTGATCTCTGTGAGTATGAGGTAAAGGTCAGAGGTCAACTTCGTCTACGTAGTCAGTTTTAAGACAGCCAGGACTACATAGTGAGACCCGACCTTAAAAGAAAAAAAGGCAACAGATTTCTTTATTTTTTCTAATGATTTATTTATTTTTATTTTATGTGCATTGATTGATGTTTTGCCTGCATATGTGTCTGTGTGAGGGCACTGGATCCCCTGGAACTGCATAGAGTTACAGACAATTTTGAGCTGCCATGTGGGTGCTGGGAATTAAAACTGGGTCCTCTGGAAGAGCAGCCAGTACACTTAACTCCACCCCAAATTTTATTTATTTTTTTAAATCTCAGTCTCCCTCTGTCTCTGTCTGCTTCTGTCTCTGTCTTTCTGTCTGTCTGTGTCTCCATCTCTCTCTCTCTGTCCCTCTCTCTCCACCACACAGAGAGGGCAAGAGAGAGAGAAAGATAACATGTATATGCATGATGTGTGTGTTCATATTTGCATGTGAGAGTACAAGTGTGCATGCCACAGCACATGTGTGAAGGTCGAAGGACAACCTTGGGTGTTAGTCCTGGCCATTGTACACGCAGCAGCTGGATCGTGAGGGTTCAGTCTTCAGTCTCTGATGCTCATCCTTTGGTAGAAAGCACCCAACTTTCTTTGTGCTCTGGGGATTCAAGCTCAATTCTTCATACTTGCACAGGGAATATGCTGTTTACGGAGCCATCTCCCCCCAGCTCAAAGTAATGGGTTTTCTGGTGACGTTTCATGCCTATATTTCATCCTATGCTTTTGTTTGTATCCCTGCCGCTACCACTGTTCACCTCCCCCCCCACTTGCTGGTTCCCTTCCCCTAGGCAGCCCCTCTTCCTGCTTCCATGCAACTTGTATTTTTACCTCTCTGGTGTCCTCCCCTTTCTCTTTAGATCCCTTTGTCCCTTATGATAGTCTCCCTTCTACATTCACGTCCTGCTTATTTGTGTGTTATTCTAAATAAAATTGTCTTCCCACCCTCACTGGAGAACTGTGTTCTCATGTTCTTCTTCGTGATATTATCCTCACAAAACAAGCAGATTGTTCCTCAGATCTGCACCAAGTCACTCGAGGTACTTTGTTTCGGTGAAATAGATAACCAGTTGCTTTGACAATGGCAGTAGTCCTGCTACAGGACACTAAGAGGTTCTGTCAGTAAAACTGAAGCAGGGAGGGGGAGGAAATTTAGTTTTTAAATGCATGTAACTTCTGTAAATCTAAAGCTATATTAAAAATGAAGTTTGTTTATATTCTGGACGGCATGTGACATGTGGTTCAGGGCGCAGCTTGACATTACCAGGTGAACCCCTGCTTTGTATAAAGTAACAGAGAAGTAACGAAGGCAGTCTTTAGAGTCAGCACCCAGAGGTCTGCCTTATCTACAGAATGTGGAGATGGAGTCCTTTGAAAGCACTTTGCTATGAGGAGACTCAAGGGGAGCAAATAAACACTTAGGGAGACTCTGGTGGTGGTTAATGTATGCCTCAGGGTCAGTGCTGGCAGGTGTTTGCATCAGGAACTGGGAAAGAAGGTGGTGGTGCCTGCGAGGCTGCCAGCACACATCTCCATGGCTTCCCAGGGCGCCTGCTGGGATAGTTGCTTATCTGGAGACATTGGGATGAAGTCTCCTCTCTCAGATCTGATAAGCTGGGGCCCTGATAAAAGAAGACACAGCAGAACTTCAGTTCAGGAAGTTTCCTTAAGAGTTGAGAAACAGGCAGCTGCTTCCCAGCACATTCCATCCCTTGCTTTAATTGTTCCCCAAAGATCCAGAGTCCAAACGCCCTTACCTGAGAAGCTTGTGCTTTTAGTTAATCAGAAATGAGTGTTCTGGGCAAAGACCATTACTGTCTGAGGTCTCTCCTCTGGAGACCTTCTACGAGGTGGAGGCTGAGGGAGGCAATGTAATCCAAAAGAAACTGTGACCACAGGCAGAGCTGCCTCTGGAGAAACTGCAGGGCCCAGACAGGCGATGTATTCTGTTTTCTTCTCTCCAAGAAGGCTTTGCAGCACAAGAACACTCTCTAGAGGGTTTGAGGCAAGGAAACAACACCTGGGCGCATCTTTAATTCTCCCAACTTGGCCTCCCACACCCACCCCTGCAGACCCCACTGCCAATCCTTCATAAGGCTCGGGATGAAGCAGTGATCTCATCCATCGCTGATTAAAAAACAAATGGGACATAAATCCTGCTTGTATGCCAGGTATAGTGGGAGGTGGGAAATACACAGCAGAACTCTGATGCAGAGCTGAAGGTGATACAGCTCGGAGTGCCGCGCTTTCTGTGGGACAAGGCTGTGGGGTGGATCCTAAGCACCGTACAGCAATAGTAATCACAATGCAGGGGATACTGGTGGAATGAGAAGAGATTGCTTTGAGGTCATTTTACATCATGATGATTGATTTCCACGGTTATGAAGACGTTCTCAAGACAGAAATGATGAGGCATTCCAGGACAGCTGGAAGAACAGGGGCAGGCATGGACTTGTGACAGAACCGCCCGACCTATGGAAGGCTGCAGAACCTTAGACCATGTGAGCCATGGCCATCTGGAACAGCCCTACGATGAGACTGTTCCCAGAATGTTTCCTCTGCACGCCACCATCTCTGTGGGTGGAGTCTCACTACTCTTCATTAAAACATCTGGTTCCTGAAGGAAGGAGGGGAATTTTTCCACTTGGGTGGTAGGTGGAGTGGAAGGTGAAAGACTGGAGCCTGGGGAGTGAGCATCATGGTGAACCTGATGCCCTTACAGGGCAGCTGATAACTGACTAGCTGTTCTTGGAGTCAAACTGGGGAGGTTCCATTATGGTGGGGATTGGAAACTAATGTCCAGGTTCCAGGGTCCAAGGTCCAAGGTCCGACCAGCAGAGGAGGCAGCCTTGCATGGAATGAGACCACGTGAGCATGCTTTTAAGAAAGGAGACTTTGCTCTGACTATCAATTTTTAAACCATTGCCTGACTACATCCGTAAAGAGGTTATCTACCTGCGGAGGCCAAATCAGAGCTAAGGCCATGGAGAAGCCCTGTTTAAAGGTCTTCTAGTGTTTGCTGAGCTATTCCTGCCAAAGACAGCCAGCTTCACTTAAAACGGAGGTTTCTCCTTTCCACGTTCTCAGTCCTTTCGTGGAGTGTCCAGTTGGCAAGCCTTTGGAGAGCAGAGGCCTTGGAGTGCAGGGCTCACCCAGTCCTACTGCTTTGCTGAGACCTATGGGTAGACTCTTTACCAGGTAAGAGAGGTGTTAGAGACACAATTAAGGCTACATTTACGTTATTAATGACACACAAAGCTGTTTATGCCGTCTGAACATGAATTGCTTCTTGACGCTAAGAAGTTCTGCGGGGAGTTTGGGCAAAGGCGCTCTGCTGGATATTTGGAGCTGTATTTCTTTTCTTAAAAAAAAATACTTAGAATTCAATATGAATGCCTGGAGAGAGATTGGTATTAAGTTTGTGGTCTGTTTTATTGAAGGAGCTAATAGAGGCTGGCTAAATTAAACAAGAGAACAACACGTCTCCATTTGCGGAATTACAACTCTAAACATTAATTTATTTACCAAGTTGGAAATCAAATAAAACTATTCCCAAAACTAAACGGCAGGGAGAACCAGTTCGTATAGCACCTAGGAATACAGATATTATAGCACTGAAGTTGGTTGATGATGGAGTGGAGAAAACATTGGATGGGCTGAGAATGCTTAGGTTTGAATCACATCTTGGCACCTAAACTCTTAATTTCCCTAGGCCACAGTTTCCTTTTCTTGAAAATGAGGTAGGGAAATGACATTTAACTCATAGGTTTGTTATAAGGCTCAGGTGAGAATATACAGTGCTTGGCTCAAGAAGCCTTAAGTGAATCTACATATTTTAGGACACTGAACTATTCCTAACCTACATCTGGTGGATTTTTAATTTTTTTTTTCGGACCTAACTGTCCTACATTTATTTTAAACTCACAGGGCTGAGCATGGAAGATGGTAAATGACCGATGACTTTTATTAAGTAAGAAGTGTTGTTCCTAAAAGAGTTGTGTAATGTTTAATATAAATAAATCTAAAGATAATATAACATCAACTGATAATTAAAATGCATTAGCAGGGACAGAGAGATGGCTCAGGGAGTAAAAGCCCTTACCTCCAGGCCTGAAGACTGGCTTCAGAACTCACACATGCTTGGAAGAGAGAATTGATTCTCTGACCTTTGACCTCCTAACACATGCGGTTGCACATGCATAGTCTCTGCATCACAAAAAACAAAATAAACAAAATAAAACAAAAAACAACAAATCAAAAAATGTTTGAAAATTTGCGTTAGGGGAATTTCCTACACAAAGGCATACTGTCTATGCAAAGAGCCTTCCGGAAAGCAGAGAAACATCCTGTTAGATGTTTTGTGCAAAGCTAAACATTCGCACATTGGGATTAGCACTCCCACCGTGCTGGTGTTTGGCTTACTCCTTGTTCTGTGTGGCCTTCTAGGGAATTAGATGTATGTGTATAAAGACAACGTGGCTGTTAGGGACTCTTCTGCACAATTTGTTTTAAAATTATTTTTGAAGTCAAAATGCTACTTCAGAAAACAGTCCTAGAAGTTACTAAGGTAGAATTTGACCCAGAGATGTTTGATCAATACACAGGAGTTTCCAACCTCAGCTTTGTGGTCACCAGTGAAGATTTACCCTGCTAGTACCTCCATTTCTCATCATGAATCATGAGATAGGGTTGAATGTGGACGAGCATTGCAGTAAATATCTAGTGCTCCTTCTAGAACTATAATTCTATCACATAAGGAATATTCGTAAAAATGCCCAACTGTGCTGGGTGTGGTGATTTCCGGCTTTAATCCCAGCACTCAGGTTGCAGGAGCAGGTGGATGTCTGTGAGTTCGTGACCAGTCTGGTGTACATAGGGAGTTCTATTTAGGCCAGTCAAGGCATCATAGTGAGACATGTCTCCAACACAAAACAAAGAAAAAGAAATGCAACTATTAGACAAAATTAATGTCTCCCAAAGGTACCTGGTTCATTTAGGGAGTGGCTGAGGGAATAGGAAGTAAGCCTTCCTTTATTGGATACATACCCAGAAGTCCACTCTGCAGCCAGTGATGAACACTGAAAGTTCAGTGTGGACAGTCTGCGTTCTTTAATAGAGTTCTTCACAAGACCCTTGCCTTACTCAAGTTGTTAACTGAAAAATTTACCTTTGAGCAAACAATTTCTTAAATTATTTTTTGTAAGACATATTATTTGCTTTGTGTTTAAAAGATAATTTTTAATATAATTTCTTTTGTGGTAGTGGGAATTGAACCCCAGGCTGCATTGTCTATACCTGACAAGAACTCTCCCTCTGAGTTTTCTCTCCAGTGAGGATTCTGGTTTTAAATATATCTTCCCCTGCGCTTGCTCTTTTCTTTTTGTGTTTGTTTGTTTGTTTGTTTATTTTCTGTTGCCCAGACTGGCCTCAAACTCATAAACTGAGATGATCCTCTGGGACTAGCCCTGACTTAAATCTGTATTTTCGCAAACTGCTACTTGGTATTCACCTTCCCAAGTCTCAGTTTCAAACTATGTAAAATCCTGTGTGTTCGCTGGCACTGATGTGAACTGTGACCACAGTGATTCAGGGGTAACTGCCAGGGAGGAGCAAGGGAGGCAAGCATGCTGCTTGCCTGTGGGTCAGCTCTGGGGCCGAGGGTTGCCATGGTGGATGCATATGGAGTATTCCTGAAAAGTAGAAACAGCTGACGGGCAGAAGGCCGCAGCTAATGCAGACCTGCTTAGGAATGAATTGTTTACAGACACTCCCTCTAGCTGTGTGGTTTGCAGAAAGAAAAATGACTCATTGTGCAGTGGGAATTGAGTCCAGGGCTAGAATATGAAGGCCAATGGCGAAAATCATCTGTTGAGCCCAGCTCTCTTCAACTTCTTCATGAACTGTAGCAAAGTGACTTATATTTTTTTCTTGGCCTTAGTGTGTAATGACTACCGTGCCTGGTGATCAGCAAATGCAGCACCATATCCTAACAATTTTATGATTTTTTAAAAAAATGCTTTAAGATCTCCGGCAGCAGTAGGGAGCAGAATTGCTGTAGGTCCCAAATGGGACCATGTGGCGGCAGATAGCAGGCCTTGGGAGCAGCCAGTCCCAGGCAGAGACTGTTGCTGGTCCCAGAGTGGTGACCCAAGTGGTGGTGGTGGACCATGTGGCAGCAGGCAGCGGGCTCTGAGAGCAGCCAGTCCCAGGCAGAGACGGCTGCCGGTCCCCGAGCAGTGGCTGGTCCCAGGCAGGGAGACACTTGGCGGGCAGGCAGGAGATAGAGACATGAATAGACACGACATGCAGAGTGAGGTTGAATATTTATTCAGGGGGTTATGAAGGAGGAAGGGAGAAGGGGGAACAGAGAGAAAGAGAGAGAGAGAGAGAGAGACAGAGAGAGAGAGAGAGAGAGAGAGAGAGAGAGAGAAGAGGAGAAAGAGACAGAGAAGGGGGAAGCAAGTCAAGCATCTGTCTCGAGACCTATCTGATTTCAGTGTTGTATCTCAGGATAAAATGTTATGAGGATTCTGTTCAACTCTGCAAGTGGTTGGAGCATGGTGCTCAAGTAGTCCCAGGTTTTGGCTTGTTAATCTGTGAAAAATGGCTACTGTTTTCTGATGGACAGGGTAGAGACCAGCCTGAATATAAAAAGTGGTTGGCTGCTCGGTTGCATAAAAGGAATCATTCCTACAGCTTAAGAGCCTTCCCCTGGCAAGGAGTTAACCTTGTAGCTCTGACCTCTAACTTCAAGGGACCTGCAGAACCCTTTCCGTGTAAAGCTCAGCCTTGTCCCTACGTTTTAGAAGAACAGCATCATCTCTCTGTCCGTTGGTTTTCTACTGAACAAAATGAGCAAGGATGATGTTGTGGTGGTTGAACCAGATCACTGAAACCTTTGCCTCACTGTCCTGGGATTCTGTGATCAGAGGAATGTTTTCTTCAAGCCCAGACTCACCTCTGAGCTTCTTCTGCACTCCCCTGCAACACTTATCGAGCCGAAAAAAACCATCCCACTCCACACAGTGTTCTGTTAGCAGATCTAGAACATGCCCTACTCTTTTGTCTGCCTCAGTGTGCCTGCTGGAAGCACACCCAACCCTCCATTTACCTGTAAATCTCCTCCGCAAACCTGCAGCCCTGGACAACATAGTTGCCTCTGTGACATTCTTTGGATTGGGATCTTTCTGTCGTGTGTTCAAACTACCTGTGGTACATATTTCCATTCAAGTAGTTTTTCCTTTCAAATTGGACTATTAAGACTGGCTTTTTGCTCTATCCTTCCCTCCTCCAGCTTTGAAGCAGACGAAGCTAGAGTCATCCGTGATGAGCTTTCAAAAGAAATATTTTTAGGAAGAAATGAGTACTTCTACACAAACTTTTGGGGGAAAAAACCCTCCTTATAGTACCTACTATTAGATGTGCCGAGAGCCTGGGAATATTAAATGCTTTTTTTGATTGATTTGTTAGATTACCAGGTACACCACCAGGCTTCAATTTTCTTAGCAGGTATAAACAGAACTCCATTTTAAATGGCATAATCATGTAGTCACATTTTGTTCTCTTGAAACATAACATCTCTCAGCAATAAAGCACACACAATTTAAAGGGGGAGCAACAGCAAAGCACAAACCATATTGCCCTCACCCCTACACCTCTCACAAGGTAATTCCAGGCCCTAGAAGAGGTTAAAGCAAGAGGGTGTGGATTTAAGGCCAGCTACAGAGCAAGACCTTTTTTCAAACAAACACTGACTAAAAAGAATGATTTGAAAATGAATGAATGTCTCCTACCTGTTCCTGGAAAGATCAACCTGATTATGCAGTTATCCCTGTGTTTGCTCTCTAACCCACAGCAATACTGTCTCTTCTCTTGCTGCTCCACTGAAACTGTTAAGTCAGAGGCTATGGGAGACCTAATTATCAGAGGTAAAAGGACCATCTCAGTCTTTGAAGAAGAAAAGGCATGAGTTGTAGAGAGACCCCAACTTAGATTTGTTTCCACTCCTCACTTGGCAAGCCTTGTGAACCTGGGCAAATAACATGCTATAATCCTCTCAGCGATCCGATGCAAGCAATGCTGATTTCTTACTTTCCTTGACTTAAAAGTTGTGGCTCATTCTTGTGGATTTTGTTGTTGTTGTTGCTTGTTTTGTTTTCGCATTCTGTGTCTCTGAACACATCTAAACAGGTCCCGTTTTCCTCACTCAGCTCCTCTCATTCTCTCTGTTTTCCTGCCCTATTTCGGATTACCCATATGTTTACCTGAACTGTTTGCCATTCAGAAATTCAATACCCCAGAACATTAACCAACTGGTAAGTCTCCTAAATGATCCTTTCTGTTTCTAATTCATATTTCAAAGTGCAGCCAGAGTTAATAGTCTTCCAAATATAGGTCAGTAAGAAGTCACTAATGCCATTTTATCCACCGAAAATGAAAGAAAAATCACCAAAATTAAAAAGAAATCAAATAAGACCTATTTAACCTATATCCTTTTGTTTAAAAAATGAAATCTAACATTCAACACAATGAATTTATCTTCCTTCATCTCCCAGGACACTTTTTCATCTGTTCCAACCTGCCCCTTTACTTCATAAAACACCACTTTTGCGCCTCTGTGGTGTCACTGTTCAAACATTTACTATCTTATTTTTCTCTATTTATTTCATTCTTGAGCCTTTTTGTTTTCAAGACAAAGTCTCACTCTCTAGCCCAAGTTGACTCTGAAGTTTACTAGCTCAAGTTGGCCTTGAACTCATAGCAATTCTTCCTCAGACTTGTGAGTGCTATGACCATAGGGGTTTGCCTTCATGCTTGAGTCTTAAATACCATTTCCTCCATGGACCTGCGTTGACCACCTATTTCCCTCTAGTTAAAACATTCTCATCTTTCTACGCACATCTCATCTGCATATGAGTTACTGTGAGTCGCTGAACAGTGTGCCCCGTGTACGAACTGCGTTGGATTTCTTTTGCTCGGTCTCCAGCACTCAGCAAGGAGTTTACGCGGTGCTCCGATTTCACAGTTCCTTGTAACCATAAACTGAATGGAAGATCAACACGAATAGTCCTGTTTCCCAGTAAAGGTATGAGAAATGCAATCAGGCACTATGAAGGCCGGGGTAATAGAATACTTCTTAAGTGCCAACCTCTGTTCTAAGTGGTTCTAGAATTCTTAAGCATGCCAGGAATAAGCTGCTAGTCAAGAACTTGAGTGCACAGATTGGAAATGGCCGCATCCAATCTGATAGTGGGCGACAGAAAGGGACCGGAAGCTCTACTAACATGAGTGTAGTCAGTGCTCCAGAGCGGGTGCTCTGTGTTGCTTCTGAGGAACGCAGCTGGATTACCTAGAGTATGGCGTGACCCGTCAAGGGTAAGATGGGGGTGACTTTAGGAAGTTACTGCCAGCCTTGGTTTGCACAAGGACTGTCCTTGCAAGACTTAAGAGTCAAGAGGGGATGGCATTTGCCCGTACTTTGGCGTCACAGAGAAGGGCAGCCAAATGTTATACAAAGTGTTCTCTGAAGAGCTATGAAACTGGAGGGCTTATCTGGTGGCTGCCCTTCGCCCAGGATGACCAGGTGACATTAGAGATCACCCTCGCTCCTGTGAAGGCTGATGGAAGCAAGTCTCTGCCAAATTTGTGCACTGCCCAAGGCTGAGAGCACATTCCAAGGCTCTGTGCTCGGGAAGAGACTCTCTGTCAAGGTTTTTTTTTTTTTCCTCAGGAGGAGTTGGATGTGGTGGTTGGTCAGCTGTGCTTTCTTTAGATTGCATTTAGCTAGAGCTGGCTTCCTATTCTATCTTGCTTCCCAAGACACAAATTTAACATCGTTCTTTACGACTGTTAAAAAAACAGAAAGTCTTTGTTTATGTGTGTGTGTGTGTGTGTGTGTGTGTGTGTGTGTGTGTGTGTGAATGCTTGCATATTTGTGGTCTACTAGGCTGTCAGAAGTCAGTTTGCAGGAGTAGGTTATCTCCTACCATGTAGGTCCCAGGGCTAGAACTCAGGAGGTCAGCTTTGTTGGTGTGCAACTTCACACACTGAGCCATCTCAGAAGCTCTCGTCTTAGGCCTCCTAAGTGGTTAGCTCCTCTAAGGGGTGGGGACAGTGAAGAGGAAATTCAGAAAATAGAAGATATAGAGAAAAGGCGGATTCAAGTGACTTTCTTCATTTGCTCTCTTCCATACTCTATGCCTTGTTCCCTGCCTCACTGTTACCCTAGTGACTGTCTCTGTGTTTCTAGTTTTCTGTGTAGGGTGGTAAAGCAGTTTGTGGGGCGCATTAAGGTTAGAGACCAAAGCGTCTGCAGCCATTTCAGACCAGTTTTTGTTTGGGGCATAAGCCAAACCATTTCAGTCCATTAATTCCTGAGATAGGGTCTTGCTATTTAGCTCAGACTGGACCTGAATTTTGAAGCCTCCTGTCTCAGCCTCCCTGGTGCTGAGATTACAGGAATGAGCCAAGTGCCTGCCAAATTGCTTTTGTTTTAAAGCAGAAAACCTGATCCTTAGATCCGCACATCGGTAGGATGGATATGAGACTTCAAAAGCTATTCTCTTTTCTTCCATTGCCTCTAACTAGGCTCCAGTTACCTTTTAAAGGCCTAAAGAGAAAGCCGCTCATAACTGGGCTTGACCATGCATTCCAGTCACTAACCAGTCTTAACCCCGGGTGCATGTTTGTCATTGAATGTGAGTTCCCCACACTGCCCTTTGCAGAAAGTATTTCAGTAAAAAAGAGACTAGAGGGGAGTGTCTGCCCATTCCTGTCACAGCATCTGCTACATTTCAGTCCCCACCTCCAGCTTTCCTGCAAGCCACAAACTCGATTCATGGATTCCTGGTCAGCTCTCGCCCATGCACTTGGACAGATGCTGCGTGGCACACAGTCTCTGTCCATTGGGTTGGTGCATGACTGCACCTTTTCGCAGCATGCCCTGTCTAAGTGTGTACTCAGGAGACATCTGTTCTCAAAGATGTTAGTTTAAGTTTTCCGGAGTACAGACTATGCCATTGCAGGTCTCCAGAAGTCGTAGACAGGTGCTGGGTGTCTTGTGTCGACAGGAAATGAGAGCCTGTACAGCTGAGAATAAACAGCAGCCACTTGGTAACATGAGATCCATTCATTTAAACTTGGAGGCCTAGATGTGGGGTTGGAGGTTGGGGGTTGGGACATTCCGGACACCACCTGTCTGCAGTATATCCCCCCCCACACACACACACACGAGGTCAGTTTCCCAGAGAACTGAGGTGGTATTTGAGAGAGAGAGAGAGAGAGAGAGAGAGAGAGAGAGAGAGAGAAGAAATGCGGGGAGGGGTGGATGGAAGTCTGAAAAGGAGTTGTGGGTATTTTTTTGGCTATGACAACCTCCATCAGCTGCTTTGGGAAACTGACCTCCCTCCAGATTTGTGCTTCTTTTTCGCCTATTTGTAAAAACAGCTGTTGGAGCCGAACAGTTACAGTCTGGAACGACCAGGGCACGGCTTTCTTGAGTCGGTGCCCATTAGATGATTTTGCTGGCCTCTACATTGGTTTCTGAAGGCCTGATTCTGGCCTTGTTATATTAGTCATTGTCATTCATGGGAGTCCTTGAATAAGTTTCTGCAGCCCGCTCCACAGTAATGATTGCAAGAAGAGGGTAGTAACTTCTTGTTACGTTAGTCCTAAGGTCACTAGAAAGACGCAATGTGATGTATGAGGACGTTTTTTTGCAAAGTCTAAAGGTCACATACAAATGAAAAGCATATTGGAAAGATTCAAAGGAAGAAATAATTGGCTCTTTCTTGGGGACCTTCGGGGGACAACTGCTGGCAGTTGCAACTATCTGTGTTCCGAAGTAAACAGAGACAGTTGCAGAGTCTGAGGGTGTGGGGTCTGGATTTCTTTTTGTTAGTTTTGTTTTGTTCTGTGATAAGGTCCTTCTAGCTCAGGATAACCTCAGACTTGCTGTGTAAGTGAGAATGAACTTGAACTCCTAATTTTGATTGGGGGTTTGATGGGTGAGGAGGACAAGGAACGAAGAGGCTGCAAGTGGAAGGGAGTGGCCGACAAGGCCAGGGACAAAGGATGCTTTGGATATCTGCTTCTTTGCAAGTGAGAACATTTAAGCTTTGGCCTGGCAGAAGTTTTCCCTCAGGTCAGGTGAAATGTAAGCAATCCTTCTTAACCACTGCTGTGCCCAAAGCTTGCTTGAAACCTCAGAGGATTTTAGGTCTAGACTCTCTTGTGAGATGCCTGACTGAGGTGCAAGGGAGGAAGAAGTTGGAGGCTCTTCTTCATTTTGAGAGCAATGCATTAAGATTCAGAAGGCTTATGACAGTGTGTGTGTGTGTGTGTGTGGTATTGTGGTGTACCCTTTCTTTCTTCAAATTATCTGTCAAATTTTTTGGGGCTCCAAATGAATGGCAGTGTCCTGCTTCCCTTAAGCACAGAGACTGCTCCTGTGTATCAACAGTCCATCTAAAAAATATATGTTTTTCTTTGGGTTCACCTTATTACTTAGCTTCTCTAAGATCATGAACTATAGGCTCAATGTCCTTTGTTTATGGTTAAAATCCACTAATGAGTGAGTACATACCATAGTCATAATTTTGGGTCTGGGTTTGGATGCATACCTTGCTCAGCCTGGATGTAGTGGGAAGGACCTTGGACTTCCCACAAGGACAGGGTGTCTTGACCTCTCTTAGGACTGGGGGAGTGGGAGGGAAGTGGGAGGAGGGGAGGAAGTGGGAAATTTGATTGGTATTATTTTTAATGTAATTTTAAAAATAAATAAAAAACAGTCCATCTAACAGGCAGGTTCTCTGAACTGGGAAGCTGTCAATCCTCTACAAAGTGGTCCTCCATGGAGGAGATCCAAGACAGCGAACAGACTATGTAGAGCGTTGGTTGAGTCCAAAGAGTCCCAGCCTAGGCTCCTGCTCTTAGCCGGAAGAGCTTTCTTGCTCTTTGCCAGGTCTGACACCTGATGGAAAGGGGTGTCTCCTTTCTCCACTGTGAGCAGGAGTTAAAATAGAGGGATACCAAATCATGCCTGTGCAAGCCAGCAGCCGGATACGAAGGTCAGAAGAGTGGTCAGAAGTGTGGACCCGGGCCCTGGCTAGTCAGCCAGATGCACTTCCTCTTTTTCTCAGCCTCCAGGACATTGTGTAATGTCAGGATGTCTCAAGCTCCCCGCATGTGCCATTGCAGGACATGGCGGTCTGATAACATGTCCAGCTGTTGCCTCAGATGTCTTACTCATCTGTAGGGATATACTCTATTTTGCAGTGAATTCTTATGACCTTTAGGGATATGATTTTTATCCCCCCCCCCCACCAAGGGAAACTGGACTGACAAATGGCAGCGAAGAGAACAGGTCAGATTGTACACCTTGTAGTGGGGTCTTTGTTGTTCCTTTTGGTCTGCCACTGAAGAGGCAAATTCCTTGCCTGGACCCCAGCAGATTGGGCTCAGTCCCACCAAGAATGTCCTTCCCAGAGCAGATCACTTCTACCTCCCACCTCTTAGGGTACACATGCCTTTGGGGAACCGGGTGTAAAACACTGATCCACAAGAGGGATTATTCCATATTTCTGAGTTCAGAGTCCCAGGACCACAGTAGACTTTGTGAGTCAGACCATGCCCCCAGCAGGCTGAAGCAGCATCAGAAAGTCTCAGAATGTTGACTCTGGGGTTTCTGCGAGGCTGCTGTCTAACTTCGCTCACTCTCCTCTCCTTAGAATGAGGGTATGGTGGCAGGGTCACACACCATGTACAGGGGCAGACTCTTTTGCTTACTGGTCCCGTGTGTCCTGTGTCTTTCCATTCAGTCGGTCTGTCTCTCCTTTGTGTCACGTCTAGTGTCCTTGGTTCATTCTACAGAACTGTCTTTTCCTCCCAGCTTGCCATTTTGGAAGCAGCCTCCAGGAACCTTCTTCCTTTGTCCTGACTATACCCAGTGTTCCCGGTCAGCACTCCTAACGACTCAAAGAATACACTTTTCTTAGGAGAAGAGAGAGAGAGAGATTCCTCTGAAAAGTCCCTTAGTTTTCCCTCAACTCTGTATCTTGGGTGGTCTGAGAGTGTGGGCTGAAACCATTGATTCTCCTCCCCCTCTCCCCGCGGGGGTGTGGGGGGAAAGCGGGAGTTTGCTAACCAGAACTGCTCGGCCAATCGTTGCCCTGAGAAAGTTTGGATTGTGCTCTTATTTCATTAGGCTGATTGGAGCAGCCTTGACTCGGAGGTACAGTCCCTCCCCAAGGGATTCCGTGTACAGTTACACGGCTGTCGCTGCCTGTGCGTGCGCTGCCTGTGCGTGCGTGTCCTTTCAGGATAGCAACCCACTCCCGCCTCAATCCCCAGCTCCACCTCCTCCACCTTTTTTGCTTTTATCTAGTGTCTCCCTTGCTCTTTCTCTCTCTTTTCCCTTTCCCCTCCCACCACTGCCTCTTCTTCCAGCCCTCCACGCTCCTGCAGCGCCAAGCCGGCTCCCCAGCGCAGTCGGCTGAACGCAAACCACTGAGAGTTTGCTGCGCAACCCCTTGGGGCCTGGGGCTGCCGAGTCCCGCTAAGGCAGAGAAGCCGGCAGAGCGAGCAAGCGCAGCGGAAGACAAACACGCGAGCGCGCGAGGGAAGCCCCAGGAGGGCAGCCGGGTGGCGAGGCTTGACAGGCGACAGTCACTACGTCCGGGGTCGCCTCTCCCGCGGCGGACTGCGTGAGGAAACGCGCTCCGAAAAGTTCTAGACCGCAGGAGGCGGCGTCCCCACCAGTCCCCTCCTTGCGGCGCTCCAGGAAAAGGAACTTGATCTACTGGCAGGCTCCAGCTGCTCGCTGAACGTGAGAGCGGATAGTGCCACCGGCCCCGGGGTGGGGAGCCGCGAGTGGGAGCCGCGAGCCAGGCTTCAGGTGGAGGGCACTGGGCAGCGGCCAGGGACCCCGATGCCGGCGGCTAACATGATGGAGAACCTGCAGCTGCCCGCTCTGCAGGTGCCCGAGCCGCAGGGCGCGCCCGAGGGCAGTGCGGTGTGGTCCAGTTCGTCCACCCCCACGCTCCGCCGCCGGCGCTTTAAGATGCGCCGAATGAAGAACGTGCAAGAGCAGAGCCTGGAAGGTGGACTGGTAACCCCAGATCTACCCGGCGTCCTGGCCCCGGGCAAGGAGTTCCTGCAGCTGCCGTCCATTGAGATTACGCCCTCCAGCGACGAGGACACCCCGTGGTCCAACTGCTCCACACCCAGCGCGTCCCCGCGCCGAAAGCGCTTCCTGCTCCGCAAGTGGCTGCGGGTGAGGGAGCGGAAGGAGTGCAGTGAGAGCAGGTAGGTCCCCGTTTCTCTCTAGCAGTCTTCCCCCTGCACCTCCCGCTCCTCCCCAGAGCCGTCCAGGGCCCCAGGGCATTCTGGTGGAAACTTCCGGGACCAAAGCTGGAGCTTCTCACGTCACCAAGGCTCAGGAGCTGCCAGGGCACCAGTGCTAGAGGTTTTGTCTCCATAGCTCAGGACTAGGGACTTGATAGGTTAACATAGATTCATGCTGCGTTTCATCTCATGATCCTCACAGCAAGAATGAACAGTAAAATAGCACTCGTATTTGTTGAGTCCTTACTGTGTGCAGACTGTTGTAGTGAGTGCTTCTCCCTGCCTCCAGATTCCATCCTCAGGGAAACTCTAAAGTAGAGAGTGAGATGATTCCACTGGGGTTGAGATGGCCAGGGCCAGCGAGAGAAGTTTAAGTGGCGCCTCCACGTGGAATTCCGAATTCCACTTCACTTTTTGTCATTTTTCCTACGTTAAGATGCTCATACAGGTCTAGATGCCTAGGCAGAAGTGAAGTGTTCATCACATATCCTACCTGTCAGAGGCACATCTCTTGATCACCCTGCCAGCTCCAGTTTTGCTAGGTAGGTGTTTGCTGCCCACGTCCAAGAACTGGTATGAAGCTTGCACGGTACTTACACATCAAGCCTTGGTGGCATGGAGTTCCCACTACTCGTGGATCCCATGTCTCACCCCCCCCCCATTTGCTTTGAGTCTCAGGGGCTCTGTTATCAGGATGTTTGTGCTGATGGGGGGGGCATTGTTGTGGTCGATGGAGGTAACTAAGTTATGAATCACTTTAATGGGGATCATTTCATTCACCCCATTTGCTCAGCTTCATTCAGGTTCACTTAGGAAGCATTTATTGAGTGGCTCTCAAGAGCTCAAGTGTGGCACCAGCTAGTGGTGGTGATGCTGAGAAGGGTTTCCAGGTTGTGAAGGGATGTGGAAGCTAAGCGTGATAGGATACTAATACAAAAAATATCTGCCTAACACAAAGGCGCACCCAGCATCTCCAAAATAAAATAAATGAATAAAACTGTGTGATACCTGAGTGCAATCCTAGACCTTAAGAAGTGGAAGCAGGAAGACTCCTGGAGTTTCAGATATGCGTTGGTCACCTGGAAAGGATGGCACCTCAAAAACCCAAACCTAAAGGAAACAAAACAAAAACAAACCAACGCACCATGTAACAAAAAGAAGTTGAGACGTGCAAATTTTGTTCACAATAAAGCGATGGGGCCATTGTCACCTGTAGTGGTTGTGCAAGAAAAGGGAAGCTTGGAGACATGGAATAAGCCCTGGGAGGGAGAGGTTAAAACCATGACAAGTGCAGACAGGATTAAAAAAACAAAAACAGCGAGATACATGTGAGGTCAGGTGCAAAGACGGACTAAGGGAGCAATATGGTAAGAATCGAAAGAAACTAGCGTGTGTGATGTGTCTTCGTGGTGTTGAGGGCTAGGGTTGGGTTACGCGGGAGATGACCCTTCTGAGTCTTGGGACTCCTCCCAATGATTTACCATGAAATCTCTCTCCTGTTTGCAGTGACTATACAGTTTCTCCCAGATATGGCTTTCGGGGCAACAGGTCTTTCTTTTCCAGCATTCCACCCTGTTGCTTTTTTTTTTTTTTTTTTTTTGCAGAGTAGAGGGAACTGAGGATTGATGGGGGTTAATCTCAAACTAGACCAGCTTGTCAGCTCAGGTACTTTTCCCTCAAATATGAGAGACCCGAATAGAGGCATTGACATCCTGCCACATCTACTGAAGACAAAATATAGAGGAGAGAGTCATTCATTGCTAGCTAACGTAGGCAGGGGGAACTGAGCAAATGGAAGGAAAATGTTTCTGATTTTGAGTTATTTAAGGGTATGGTAGAATATTATTTTTTATTGAAGTAGGAAGGATAATTTTAAAAATAGGAAGGTTATTTTACCTCCTAGGTATAGCTTAAGGCAGTTTTATTTTTTTTAATGTGCTGGCATATGGGGTTGGAAGAAAATGTATGTCTTCTCATCTTTTGGTATCCATGGAGGTTGGCTCCAGGTCTTTTTGTAGTCACCAAGTTCCTTGTAGAAAGTGTCATGGTATTTGCATATAACACATACATATTTTCCCATAGATATAACTTTTCACTGTGCACGTGTGTGTGCATGTGTGCATGTGCTATATGTATGCTTGTACATGTGGAGCTCAGAGGATAGCCTTCAGAAAATGATTTTTCTCCTCAACCGTGAGGATTCCAGGATTTGAACTTGGGTATCCAGGCTAGTGACAAGTGTCTTTGCCTGCTGGTCCATTCGGTGGCCTCTGTTTCTTCATACACTTTAAGTCATCCCTAGGTACCTTCTAATACAAAGCACAATGTAAATGTTATCTAAAGAATTGCTGTACTTCATTATTTGGAGATCAAGGCTGGGAAAGGAAGTCTGTTTCTGTATGTGCATGGAGGTGCATGTCAGTAACTCAAGCATTAGGGAGGCTGGAGCAGGATGGCTGGGAGTTCAAGGCCAGCCTGGACTATATAGTGAGGTCTAGTCTGAAACAAAGTCCACATATGTTCAGTATAGATAATTCTTTTCTGTATTCTTCTATCTCTAATTGGTTGGATCTGTAGATTCAGAACTGGGAGATACAGGCCAAATGCATAAGTCGAAAAAGGCAGAATGAGCTGGGGATGTAGGTCATCCTTGGCTATGTAGTAGATTTCAGACTAGCCTGGGTTCAATGATGCAAACAAACAAACGACAGCAAATCAGAACCAAAGTCAAAGCAGCACAACATGGAATAGTGTCCATACGCAACCATCCTGTTTTCACTGCCCACTACCTGCCCCCTTGTGGTGACCCATAGGTGTTCACTGATGATAAATAAGTTCCTTTCCTCTTTCTGAAGTGAGAGTCTCCTTATTCACAAATCTGAGAAATTTTCAGTGGGGAGATGAGTCTAGAGATGAGTTTTTTAAAAACAAAATTATTGAAATATGATTTAGAAAAGCTGGGCTTGGTGGCACTCACTTTTATTCCCAGCACTCAGGAGGCAGAGGCAGGCAGATCTCTGTGAGTTCGAGGCCAGCCTGATTCACAGAGTGAATTCCAGGTCAGCTAGGGGCTGTTACTCGGAGAAATCCTGTCTCAATAAATAAAAAATAAATAAATATGATTTAGATGTCACACAATCAATCTTTTCAAATCCTAATGAATTTGAAGCTGAGAGTTTAACTCAGTAGTAGAGTGCTCTCAGTGCATGCACAGGACCCTGTGGAAAACAGTATTTGATATCGGGATGGAAAAAAGTATTTAATCCATTTTTTATATTGATAGATGTGTGTACACATCCGCACAGTTAATTTTAAAGCATCCTTTTGTCAACACACACACGCACAAAACACACATCATATACACACAAACACACATACATACACAGCCATACCATTTAGCTAGCACCGTCAAGCCCCCAACCCCCCATCTGAATCACCGGCTTTAGATATCCACTAATTTCCTTTTTATAGACTGCCAAATTTTAGAAGACCAAATGTCTATTGAGGATGCAAATGGATGGCTATCTTACTGTTTTCTGTTATAACAAAATCCTTGAGACTAGATGATTTTATTTATTTATACATTCACTTATTTATTGATTGAGACAGGGTCTCATGCATACAAGCTTGACCTTGAACTAGTGATCTTCCTACCTCTATTCCTTAATGCTGAGATTACAAGTGTGTGTCATGCCTGGCTTTAGTTTCTTCATATACAAAGTGGAATTAACTCAGCGGGAGCCAGTGTAGGTTCTGAACAATGAATAACTCGGTGGAACAAGCTTGGTGGAACAAGTTCTTAGAGTCAGTGCTGTCCCAGACCAACAGCGACAATAAAATGTGAAGAAACGAATTAATGCCTGCATGTGTTCCCAAATCTCTTGGCCAAAAATGGTTGTGGTAATTGTTTAAAGCCCAAACTGAGCATTAGCGTCTCCTATGGCCTCCTGAATTCTGGGAGAAAGTCAGAAGTCAGGCAAAGCCGTGTGTCCTAGGATGCTTCTTAAGAGAGGAGAAGAAAAGCTGGCATGGGACGGGTGAGTTGGGCAGTGGGCAACTGAAGCCTGTTTTCCTGGAGGACACAGAAGAATTTCTTTGCTCTTCTCCCCTGCGCACCTCCTAGCTGTCACCTTTGCACCATCTCTCACTCCGCCAGCCTGCACCCTGCTTCTGTAGGACATCCCTACCCTGTAACAGTTGCTCACAGTCTAGCAGACTAGCTGCTAGAGAAAGCCCTCTTTGGCTCCATCTGACCTTTAGTAATGGTACCCACCAATTCTGCCCAGTCTGGTGTGTTAGGCTATGTCTATGGTGCTACGATAGCTGGTTGGTTGGTTGGTTGCAGGTATATATCATCCATATGTTTGTCTTGATTCTCCATTGCGTCCTCTGGTCTTTGCAGGAAGATTTGCTTCAAACTTCAGGTAGTTGCAGGGAGCAGGGTGAGTTTGGGCATCCAGACTACTCTACTCGATCCAACTTTGCTTGGTTCTTATTTCTATAGTCAGCTATTCAGTACACACTGCTCTGTGTGGTAGAGAAAAAGAAACTCACGTCCCTCTTCCCACAAAGGAACAAAGCCATGTAGAGGGGGCTGTAAACGGTTAGCATGCAGAGTAAGCAGTCAGCACAGGCTAGGGTTAAGGAGCAAAGACTTCTACCAGTCCCATAATTCCTTGAGACGGGGAGTAAATCTTACTTTGTGGCAAGATGCCTGTTAACTGTCTTAAATTCATGATCACCGTTAATCCTCACAACAGTCACCTGAGGTAGGCTTCACGGGGGAAGAGCCGGCGGTAAAGATTAACTTGTTCCTGGTCTCCCAGGAGCAAGGCTAGGATGTGAACGGTGTATTCGTTCCAATCCCGGGTTCTCTATAGTCCTGGCCTGCCGACCTCGCGTGCTTGAGAAGGTGTGGGTGTGGAGAAGTTGCATATGAGGCAAGATGGGAATTCTGGAGGCACGGGAAACTGCTGAGCGAGTCTGGGTGGGGGATGTGTGGGAGGCACAGCTGTGTGTGGGCACCGATGATGGTTTAGGCCGTCTACCCCAGGAAAGGCAGCCTGCCTTTGCTTGTAGATGTGGTTTCTAGATTAAAATAGTTTGTGGAAACTGAGACGTGGAGATGGAGCCCTGTGGGCTGATTCACGCCGGCCAGGTTCCTCTGTGGGAGCTGGTATTTCGAGAGTTTCCATGTGGTTATGCGCTCAGCCAATTACAGGAGACCACGATGAGCGTGGGGCCCGATGAGCAGGCGATAATCCCACCCCTCTCGGGTAGTCCCTCTCAGACATTGTGTAGCCCCCAGTTGTTAGGCTAGTCGCTGATGATGGCGTCTGGCTTACTCGGTTTTCATTAAGGCGCCTGAATGGCTAAGCTGCCAGCGGGGAATTTTCTTCCTGACCCTAGTGAGTAAGCTGTCAACTCTGGAGCAGGTGTTTAGAGGCTGGACGTGGTTGCTGAGCTGCCGCCGTGTGTACATGAGCTTTAGGGAGACCGAGGGTTTTCCTGGCGCCTCTGACTTTTGGGATTTGATTTCCCTCTTGTATAGTCCAAAGCTGTGTGTGACTTACCAAGGGGCTATATACCTGGGGGTGAAGGAGAACATAGTTGAATAATATTGGGACCCAACATTAGAGATGAAGGGGAGTTCCTTCTCTCAGAGGGGAAGGTTAAAACCTCTCTGAGGCAGGTGACCCACGCCTTTAGTTCTAGCACTCAGGAGACAGTGACAGGCAGATCTGTCTTGGAGGCCAGCTATGTCTATAGAGTGAGTTCCCGGACAGTCAAAGCTAGACAGAGAAACCATGTCTTGAAACAAACAAACAAAAAAACAAAGCAATCTCCCCAAAACAAAACCAAAAACCACCACCAGCAACAGCAAAAGGCCTCCCTCAGGAACACAGAATGAAAATGAAACCTGGGCTTTCAAGCCGGAGAAAGGAGGCAGGATGTGGAGGCTTTGAACTGACGAAAAGATTTCAGACAGTGGTCGGCCACCCTTGTGCTTCCAATGGCAGCCGTATGTCACCTCCAGAGGCCATATTGAGCGGGTGATGTAGCCCAGTGATAGAAGGCCTGCCTAACAGATATGAGGCCCCAGGTTCAACCCCTTATACCTCAAAAAATAATAAAAATAAACAACAATAATAAATAGTGAGGTAGTATTGATTTCAGATATTCCTGTTTTCAATTGTGTTCCTGGATTTTTGAGTTAAGTCACATAGTTTAAAATGCTAGAAAAATATGTTCATGCAGAGCTAAGGCTGTTGGTTGAAGAAGACAATGATAAAAAAAGGGGGGGGGAGGGGAAGGCCTCAGGGTATTTCCCTGGATACCCCAAAAGAGCTTTTGTTCTTGGTTAGATGGTGTGAAGTTTGCTCTGCTTCCTGTACATTCTTCCTGGTCCAAGACTCAGAGGGTTGTGACTTGATCTGAAGGAGAGATAAGGAAATGAAGTGACCAGGGAAGCCTTAGTGGCTCACTAGCTGAGACTCAGACCTGTGACCTGAAGTCTTGGTCAGTCCCTATCTAGTTCTGGCATCTCTCAAGCACCAGGCTCTTTTTTTTTTAATTCCTTTATTAAATTTTTTCATTTATTTTACATACCAACCACAGTTTTCCTCTCTCCTCTCCTCCCGTTCCCTCCCCACACTTCCCATCTACCGACCCCCCAATCTACTCTTCCTCTGTTCTAAAAGGGGCAGGCCTCCTATGGGAGTCAACAAAACATGACTTATCAAATTATGGCAGGACCAAGCTCCTCCCCGCCCCGTGCATCAAAGCTGGGCAAGGCATCCTAGCATGGGGAATAGATTACCAAAAGCCAGCTCAAGCGCCAGGGACAGGTTCAGATCCCACTGCGAGGGACCCCACAGCACCAGGCTCTTTTTAAGGCCTCTCCCCTGATGCTGATAACACATTACATTCCTGGGGTCGAGCTTGCCCCTGGCCTGGAGCCTCTGCCTTGAGGTTTGACCACAGCTGTTTGCTGTCTTACTGCTCTGGTTGGGAGTTTAGCCATGAAGTGGTGGGGCAGAAAGGAGATAAATAACAACCTCTTTTCTCACCTCTCTTTGTGGTGAAAGAATTTGTTGGAGGATCCAGCTTGGGTCTGGTCTATTGAGGTACTCAGGATTGGATACGGTCACTACCACAAAGTCCCCATGACTGAATCTTGGTGGCTTTATCAGAAGGAGAGGCATAAAACAGGGGCATTTTCTTGGTCTTTGCTACCTTTGGATTGTGGTGGATGTGAGCCCTTGAACCTTAAGAAATGAGAGCTAAATAGACTTTGGAAAAGTAATGTTAGCCTGCTGCAAGCAGTTTGTTATAGCAATAAAAATGTTTGTAAAATAGTGACCATAGTCTTATTTGTTCCAATAATGAGAAAATGCAGAAAGACAATGCATGATTAGTCTAGTGATCATGTTTTTGTTTGTTTCAGACAGGGTCTCTTGTAGCCCAGGCTAGCCTTGAATATACTATGGAGTTGAGGATGACTGTGGACTTCTGATATAACTGCATTCCCCAAAATAAAAAAAAAAAAATAACTGCATTCCCCTCACAATGCTGGGATTACAGGGTGTACCATCATGCCTAGCCAGTGCTTAATTAATTTATCTAACACACACACACACACACACACACACACACACACAGTCTTGTTTTACAACCCACGATAACCTAGACTACGCAATTCTGACTGTTCTCACACTCGCAGCCCTCCTCTCTCAGCCTCGAAAGCACTATACTGTAGGTGTCTATCACTACACCCATCTTAGTGGCACATTGTTTCAAAGTTCTCCAAGGTTCTTCTAGCCTGTTGTTTTAGAAGAAGTCACTTTTAATACTATTTAAAGTCAACAAATATAGCCAGTCTCATAGAATAGCTAAGTGCAAAACTTAGGGTAGTAGGAAGGAACAAAATAGTTTGTCATCTTGACCCTGAGTGTTGTATTTGTCATATTATTTTCTAGTATTCTTTTCTTGTTCAGTGTTTTCTTACGATTGGGGGACCTTTGGAGTTATAAGTCCCCCTCTATAAAAAACTCAGTGTATCAAAGGGGCACATGATTTGTAAAAGACACTCTTTCCCCTGCTGATTCTGTGGGGCTTAGGAATTCCTTGACTGGAACCTGGAGCAAAAGTCACACATACTGTGTATTATACCATAGGCCATCCCTGGAGTTTGCATCATGGGTCTCCTGTAACAGTCCTGGAGAAGTTCAGAGTCAATAGTACATTTCTAGAAGCCTGTTCAGCCAGTAGTGACTAGCCTAGTTAGTTCCTCATTGTGTCAGGAAGAAACATCTCCCAGTGGGGGCCACTCAAGTGTGCAGTTTTCCATTTGAACTTGAAAGGCTTCAGCGGCCGGAGTGGCCCCAGCAGGGTAAGCCTTTGCTGGTTCAGTGTCTGACATGAGTGAGCTGAGCACAGGTGCACAGCGTCTCTTGAGTCTGCTAGGTTGCTGGTGCAATATTGAACCTAACACCAATCATCATATAGCTCCATCGTTCATTTTTACTTTCTGGCCATGTCCCTTCTTCTCAATATGTGTTCAAACAGTCCCCTTTAGAAGAAACATTGGGCTCAGTCACCATGTTGGTGCAGACTTCTGGTTGTAGCGCCAGTCAAGAGGTTCTTCTCCCAGTGTTCCCCATTTGTGGGAAGTAGGGTAACTAGGGGACCATCTTAAATAATAGCTACATTTATTGTTGTTTGAGCCAGTGTATCCCTAGTCAACTTTGAACTCACTATGTCACTGAGAATAGCCTTGAACTTCTGATCCTCTTATCTTAGTCTTCCCACTATGTCCTATATTTCATGGCATTGAGATTAGAACCCAAGGCTGCCTGGATTGGAGACAGACTGAGTTACATCCTCAATCCTGGCTGCATTCACCCCTGCCCCATGTGTGTGTGTGTGTGTGGAAGGATGCTTGTGCAAAGTGTGTATAAATATGTGTTCAGATGTCTGCAGAGGCCAGAAGAGGGCATTGCATATCCTGGAACTGGGATTGCATATCCTGGTCATGGGCTATATGATGTGGATTCTGGGAACCAAATTCTGGTCTTCGGCAAGAGCAGCAAGCTATCTTAACCGCCGAGCCATCTTTCTAGCCCCAGCTATTTGAATTCTAACCTCATTTGTCTGGATAAGGAAGCACAATGTGCCTCGTGAGGACTTCAGGAATTCTGACAGGGGTTCTACAATATAGTTACCGTTTCTTTGGAATTAGTCATGCTTCCAGCACTTGTGATTGCAGTCCTGATCATGTAGCTACTTTTTCTCTTCCTCCTCCTCATCCTCCTTCTTTGTGGCAGGTTCTTTCTATTATATAGCTCTAGGCTGTGCAGGAACTCACTATGTAGATCAGGTTGGCTTTGAACTCACAGAGATCGATCTGTGCTTCCAAGTGCTGGGATAAAGTGTGTGCCACCATGTCCTGCTCCATGTGACTTCTATATCTGATAAGAAAAAGAAAGTTGAAACTGTATAAGGAAAAGAAGAAGAAGGAGAAGGGGAAGGAGGAGGAGGAGGAGAAGGAGAAGAGTAGTAGGAGGAGGAGAAGGTGGAGGAGGAGGAGGAGGAAAGATAAAAGGAAAACAAAAAAGTAGAGCCTATTGGCAGGTAGCTTGGGGTCACAGTGTGGTTAGCAGGCTTAGGTTTATCTCTTAGACCCAAAGACATCTGCTGTGATTTGACTGTGAACGTCAAGAATGTACGTATGGAACTTGATCTCCAAATTCATATGTGAATGTCATTGGGGGTTCCAACCCATAAGAAGGCAGTTAGGAAACAAAGATATCACAAGGGTGAAGTACCCATGGTGCTTTATAAGAAGAGGAGGAGATCCCAGAGTGGGGTTGCCTACTGTCTCACTATGTGGTGCCTTCCACCTGAAAGGACAATAAAGAAGGCTCTTCGCAGCTTGTGTTGCCGTTATGCTTCAAGAGCCATGGCCCAAGTCATCCTCTGTTCTTTATGATTACCAAAGTTTGTATAATTGTCTGGCACTAGAACACAAACTATCAAACCAGCATGTCCTGCCCCCTGCCTTTCTTTTCAAGGTCTGCCAATAAAGAGCATAATCTACCTAGTGGAAACTCTTCCTTCGCTCCTGTTTTGTTGATTGTAAGCACAGATTCATGATCCCTTTCTCTATCAGTCAACTGCTCCGAAGAGAATCTCTCCTTCTAACTGTTGGGTACTATGGGCTGTTAGGTGTGTCCCCTGTCTTGAAGAAATGATGGTTGGACTTCCAAATTGGTACAGGGTGTTCCGTTTTGGTTTGTTTGTGGCATCCTGGGCATTTGCATCTTCCAGCGGTTATGTACTCAGAGTCAAAGGCAGTGCCTATTCCTGATGAGACCCATTAGTAGTGCCCTATGGCTGTCAGCATCAACCAGCCTTGCCAACTACGCCAACATCTTTCTCCAGGGGAGCCTGCTACATAGCCATCTGCGGTCTCTGTCCCTGTTCTTCACATTATGGGCCTCAGAGTATGTCTGGGCTCAGCCTGTCTCTGTATTGTTGCAATATTGCTATGTCTACTTTCATCATGGATCCAGGTGACTGCCATAGATGAGCACACATATTACTTGTTGGTTCTAGGCACCATCTGAGCCTGGATGGGGTTTCTTCTTGTGACATCAGAGTATCCTGTTTTAGTAAACCCTGCAAATTCCCATAGTGATAGCCGTAGGTTTGTGACCTGTATAATCATCTTACGTTTTATCAGATCCGATTCCATTGCCTTTATGCTTTACCAGGGACTAGGCCACTGGCCCTGGAGAGAATAAAAGACCCAAGCCTGGGAGTTATACCACTGCTGAATTCTTTGACTATTGCTAAAACCAGCATACATAATTCAGCCCGTGCAGCTGATCTGCTTTTTCTTCTTCCATCCAAAGTGGCATCCTTCCAAACAGGATGTTTTCTGTTCTTCTTGGAACTGCCATGTGCAGCGGCAGGCAGCAGGTCTTTGTTGATCGGGTGAGAGCCATTTATAGGACCCTGTCTGAGTGGTGACAGGTCTTGTAGTGTTCTATGCAGCTCTAGAGTCTGTCTGGGGGAAAGGAGGCTCACTGCTCATATCGCTTCCTAGAGTCCCGACAAACCCAATCTTGAATAAGTTGTTTGCATTCTGTAACCCCATGTCCCAGGAGTTGTTGTTTCCTTCTCTCAGGCCTCTGAGTAAGTCTATCTAGTCTCGTATCAGTGCAAAGCTACCCTGAAAGGAATTTATCCATACTAACACTCCCATGTTGTGTGAGGTTGGACAGTCTGGATCCAATCCATATTCCTCAATGGACAGAGTCCCCTGCCTTACGCTTTATCGCATGAGGTGTGAAAAGCATTACCCAGTCTTCATGGGTCCATGCCTATAATATAGGCAGATAAAACAGATGAACTACATCACTTAAATCCTGTCTGGAGCATACCAATTTCTCTTCAGCTTTTTATCCCAAGACCACCAATCCTTACATGCCAACTATAGCTGCGTGGGAATTTTAACGGTTGGTTTGGTTTTTATAGTGTTCAGCAGGGCAGGCGTTTCCCAACTAGATAATTTCTGTCTGCTTAAAACAGGTAGAAGAGCCACACCACATCTTTCCCTCTCTTTTCATGAACACTCTTTATATATTCCAGCCACTAAAAAATTATTAACCCTTACAAGCCAATGTTCTCTCGTTCTGATAACCCTCAGCGGAGTCTCCCCAGTGGCTTTGATGCCACAGCACACGGTACTCCTGGATCAGAGTCTCAAGAACCTCCTTTCTCCACTTCCTGGATGCTTAAGCCTTTATTAAACAGAAACCTTGAGGCTTCCTGGGGGTTGGATAAGGGACTGTGGTCATCTTTGCCTGCTCTCCTGAGCCTCTTTCAGGGTGTCAGTGTACTAACTTTGTCAGAGTAACTTTATCCTGCAACATCTGCTGTGTTTCTTTCGGTGGTCATCCTTCCTCTGCATTCCTGTCCAGACTATGCTGTCGTTAGAAGGATTCAACCCCTGTCCTCATCTAGACTGCCCTCATATATATCTTGTACCTGACTATGGCCCAAGGTAATCTCAGATCAGAGTTCTAAATTATCTCCAAACTTTTCAAAACAAACAAACAAAACAAAACAACAAAAAGCCCAAACCCATTCACCTGGCACAGGGACCAGCAGAGAAGAGCTCTCTTTGGTCTGCCGGCCTCAATAGTCGTGTGCTCACACCTCCGCTCCACTCTCATTGGTGCCTCTTCCTGTTCTTAGCATCCTCCTAAGTATTTACATCCCGTTGGAGTAACTAGTGGGGTTCTTCCCTTTCTTTTTCTTCTTTGTTTCACTTTTACTTCTACTTCCAATGCTAGTTTCAAGTCTGGCCACCTATTCTGACCCAACAGCTATAAGCTGGGCTCCCATTCCCTACCCTGGGTTCAAAGAACTCAGAGAGACACCTAAGTTATGCTGTGTACTGCAAATGGTGTAGATAAAGAGGTATGTAGGGAAAGGTGTAGAGCAGAAACATATGAGGTGAGGTGTGGTGGAGGGTCTCTCATGCTTTTCTTCGGTGCGATACCCTTCCAGAACCTCCATTAATTCGCTCACCTGTCCAGGAAGTTCCTGAACTGTGTTGTCTGGGAGTGTTACAGACTTTGATCCTCAACCTCCTCCCATACTCCACTTCTTTTCTCGAAAGTAAGTAGGTTGAAATAAGATTCTACCTCTCTAGCCGGATGGTGGTGCTGGCAGCAGCGGCGGCGGCAGGTCAAGCCTTTAATCCCAGCACTTAGGAGGGAGAAGCAGGAGGATCTCTAAGTATGAGGACAGCCTGGTCTACAGAGCTGTAGTTCTAGGACAGCCAGAACTACACAGAGAAGCCCTGTCTTGAAACAAAACAAAAATTCTACCTCTGTAATATCTTTCTTTGCAGTCTCTTCCCACCCATTTTATTTTTTTTCAAACTCGAGACAAGTTCTCATGTAGTCCAGGCTGGCCTCAAACTCGTGACCGAGGCTGACAGTGAAGTTCTGATTCTCTTGCTTCCGGCTCCGTGTCCAGTTTACGTGGTGCTGGAGCTCAAACCCAGGGCTGCTTCATGCCAAACCACCACTCTGCCAGTCCACATCTGTGACTTTTAACCACTCAGGCTTATGAAAGACTAAGCCAATGCTGAGGCTATGCTGGCTAGCATCACCTTTGGTGTTATCTTGGGGTCTCCTTATCTACAGTAAAAGACCTGTCTCTCTAGAGACTCCAGGGGTCTAAAGGAGGGAGGGATCGCAAATGAAGACTGAATACTTTAAAGATGAAAGTCCAGGCAGCCTGCGAGAAAAGGACTAAAATCCTGTGCAGCGCGGTGTCTGGAGCAGCCGGGGAGGTGAAGGGCTTTACCACGGGAGGCAGGAGAGCCCTGCCAAGTGTTTACAGCACTTAGTCTCTGTTGTGGTTTCTGGCCCAAGCATGTCAGCTAGTGCCAGGCTGACCCCCAAGCAATCTGCTTGGTCTAGCCAACATTGTTTGAGGCTGGGTCATTGCAGTCTGAGGCTCCTTTTGACCTTTTTGTGGAGTCTCAGGCTTGGATAGAATGGCAACAATAAAGGTTATTCTGGGCAGGTGGAACGTCTCCACGAAAACAGCCCTTACTTAGCACAAGTGCTGACATGCTCTCGACGCCTGGGTCCATGGTGACCTATGTCTCCCTGACGTGGGAAAATCGCACCAAAAAAAAAAAATCAAAAAGGGAAAACACTGTATTGCTTCTCTTGGCTACTTCTGTCTATGTTTTGATCTATGCCTTTGAGAAAGTTTTACCTAAGATCCAAACAAACCCCCATGGTACCTTTGACTACTTTTCCCTTGTGCTCCCGCGGTGGAGATGGAGGGGCACTAGTTCTCAGCGCCCTGGGGAGTCCTTCGGAGAACTATTATTAGTAACTAGGGCCATTTCTTCCAGACTGTTAGGAAAGTCCTGGCTTCGTACTACCAGGTGACGAATTGATTTTTCTAGAGAGGTCTTTGGACCGTGGCAAACCTCTTGGAAGAATTTTCAACTCTACATGGAAAGGTGACTTGCCCATTTATAAAGCTCCTAAGAATCCCGAGTTCTTTCTCCCAAGTGTCTTCTCCATCTCCAGCCACTTCCTAAACGCCATGCTTGATTGTCAGGCTTTCTGTTCCATTGTCAGGGAAGTTTAGGTTAGATTAGATAGCTCAAGAGAGGAGGGGAGAGGAGGAGAGAGGAGGGGAAAGGAGAAGAGAGGAGAGGAGAGGAAGAGAGGGGAGGGGAAGAGAGAGGAGGGGAGGGGAAGGGAAGAGAGGAGGGTTACAATGTCCTGATGTTTTCCCACTTCTCCCCCACTTTTCCTCTGTGAGTTCCTGCTTCTTCCTCTGCAGGTTTGGGGCTGGAGATGTAGCTCAGTTGATAGAGTGCTTGCCTAGCATACGTGAAGGCTGGGGTTGGATCGCCAAGACCATATAGAATCAGGTATTGGGATACACCCCTGCTATGCCAGTGTTTAAGTGGTGGCGGCAGGAGGGCCTTCATCCTTGGAGTTGGAAGCCAGCCTGGGCTACATGAGACTGTCTCAAAGGAGAGAAGGGGAGGGAGAGAGAGAGGGAGGGAGGGAGGGAGAGAGAGACAGAGAGAGAGAGAGACAGAGAGAGAGAGAGAGAGAGAGAGAATATGAAAACTTAGGTCCTATGGCAGGTAGATTGATGAGGTGTTCATTTCAACTGCGAAGAAACGATGTCAAAGCCACACAGCTGCTCAGTGACAAAGGTGGCTAGAACTCAGATCGCTCGCCACCCAAGTGTGCTGTCCTCTGTTTCTTGGGGGTCCCATCTGTATTAATTACTTTTCTGTTGCTATAATAAAACACCATGAGCCAAAAGCTATTTAAGGAAGACAGGGTTTATCTTACCATAGGCTTCCAGAAGGATAGAGTCCATCACGACAGGGAAGGCACAGCAATAGACAGGGAAGCAGGAGCAGGAGCTGGCTGGTCACAGTTTCATTCCCACACAGAAAGGAGAGAGTAACAGGAAGTAGAAGGAGGCTATTAACTTCTTGCCTCTCCCTCCATCCACCAAGGGACAGACTCCTCTAGCAAGGTTCTACTCCCCCAAAGCTCCATAATCTCCCCAAACAGCACCCACCCATTGGTGACCAAGTGTGCAAATACATGAGACTGTGGGAGACATTTCTCTGTCAAGCCACCACAGCTGTTGCCAGGGTGGAATCCTACAGTCAGCCATGCAGCCCGTGACCTTCAGGCAGCCTCCTGTCTGTCAGAGCAGGAAGATAATCTTGCTTGTGATGAGTTCCCAGCATCAGTCTTAGAAACCAGCAGGGGCGGCACAGAGTGGAGACTCGTTCTGTTGATTGGTTCTCTCTGTGGTCCTGGGCAGGTTGTTTCATGTCCTCAAGTCTTAGTGAGACTGTAAAAGGGGGGTTCTTTTGAGATGACTTAGCAGGAAGCCATCACCCCACCCGCCCCGTCCTTCAGTCTCATGACCTGAGTTCTATCCCCAGACTCCACGTAATGGGAGAAGAGAACTGACTTTGACCTCCATGTGTTTACTAAGGCCCATGCATGCATATGCATGTACACACACACACACACACACACACACACACACACACACAATGATAACTCTTAAAAAAGAGATCGAAACAGAGAGTATATGTATCTTCTTCATTTTTTTTTATGACAAAATTGATGAAGCTTCTGTGGCATTCCGTGGGCCTCAGAATTTACCACTCTGGTTAATGTAGGCTGAAACAGTCATTTGCTGTTGCTTTGACTATTTATGAGCTGCCAGGATTTGATCTGCCGGTGAGATCTGAAAACTACGTGTCAGCCTCATTTTTAGAACCCAGCGACTGTGCTGCCCATCTGCCACTGCAATGATGGCCCATGCCAGGTTTTGGCTTCTCATTTCCACTTCTCCTTTTCCCCTCCTCTGGCTCACACTTCTCCTTCTCAGGCATGTGTACTAACTTTAGTATAGTTGATCCACTCTTGGCTTTAACGGCTTCTTTCTATAGTGACAGTCTTAATTCATTTTCTAGGGCTATCACAGACTCTCTGAGGATGGGTAATTCGTAAAGATAGAGATTTGTCTGCCCAGAGTTCTGGAGACTGAGAAGTTCAGGATCCAGCTTTCTGAGTTGTGTCCACTGGAAGGAAGGAATACTTTGTCTGCACATGGTAGAAGAGCAAGGTGGGGGCCGACAATGCTCTGTTGTGATGGTGCTAATCTTACCCGAAAAGGCATGGGGTTCCCTACCTCAGCAGAGATGATTCCTCAGATTTGAATTCTCAGCTCCACGCATGCCAGCTTCATGTTTGTATCCACTTTCACGCTTGATCTCCGTCACAACCCCTCCCCTTTATCCTGCTCTCTGCAGCAGACTGGGCTAACTGCTCTGTTTCCCTTTCTGTGTCCTGTGTTGCTGTTCCCTGACCTCCGTCTCCACCCAGGGTCATGTTCAGTTCCTTCAATATGGTAATCGTTTGCTTTCAAGTCTTTGTAGACATTGTTCCTTCCGGCAGGATTGCTCTTTCGCGACGCTGTGCCCTTCGACCTGCTAAGGCCTTCTCCTTTGGCATAGTTAGACCTTTGTCCAGGGCATATTTCCTGGAGACTTGGGTCTTCCCTACAGGCTGCTGAAGCAGCTTCTGTGGAGTGGATTACACGTTTTCACTATGTCCCTTTCCAGAGTCTGAGCTGTAGACGCAGTTTACATTACTCACCAGAGAAGCCTTTTGCATGGCACAGAACAGGAGCTTGGTGACTATGGATTTCAGGAATGGACGGATAATGACATGATGAAAGCAAACAGGAAATTCGATTTTCATGGACTTCGAATATAAACCATCCTTCAGACAATGCATCCTCTTAAATCAGAATAATTCTTCCCATATGCCCCTTATGTAAATGTCAACTGTTCTGTTGATTCGCTTGGCTGATAGTTTCCTTTGTTTTCGCTGTATTTGACCTGTGTCCTCTGGAGACCAGGGGCTGCAGTTCTTTTAAAAGTGGGCTTTGTTCAGAGAAACCGGGTTTGGTGTCATCAGGAGGTAAGTGATGGTGTTGCCTAAGATGGGATTCTGGCAAGCAGGATGATAATAGGGCCAATATTTTGTCTGCTGTTTGACCTGAGCCTCTGGGTGCAATCTGCAAATGTCTGTTAGTACACGCCTCTTACACATACACACAAGCTGGTGGGAGCTTTGAAGGGTATTTATTTTTGGAGCTGCGGTTGCCATGGTAGCAACACTTCTTCTCATTCGTCTTCTACTTCCAGGTCAGGACATCAGTTGCTCCTCTTGAGGAGGAGCAGGATTTTGGAATAGATGCTTTCTTCCACCATCGTGCCCCCAACAGTTTGTCCAGCCAGTGTTTAGTAAACACATACTATGTGCCAGTTTGTGTTCTTGACATCAGACACTTGAGAAGCTAGCTCTTTCGTCCTCCAGTAGATTTGACACCCCAGGGGATCGAGATGGAGCAAATTAACCAAACAGTACTAGTTCCTGTTCACTCATTTTTTTGCTTCTTAGACATCTGAAGCAGAGGCTTGCTCTGCTGCCCAGGCTGACCTCAAATGCACCATCTCTTTGCTTTAACTCCCAGGTGTGGGATTACAGGAACAGGCTACCCTACCTACTTCTGCCTCTTGGCTTAAATGCAAGTTATTTGGGAACACTACCCGAAGAGGGTTAGTTTCTTTTCTAAAATTCAGTACTCAAGAGTTGTACTGGGCGGTGGTGGCTCACGCCTTTAATCCCAGCACTCGGAAGGCAGAGGCAGGCAGATCTCTGTGAATTGGAGGCCAGCCTGGTCTACAAGAGTTTTAGTTCCAGGACAGGTCCCAAAGAGAAAAGAAAAATATAGAGCAGGGGAAGAGCCGGCCCCTGACTGTGGGAAGCCGGCTTCTTCCCTTCGGTCGTGGGACTTCATCTGATTAGCTTAATTTGAGGTGGACTTTCAGAACGCAGACACATTTGCTGCTTTGACTTTGTCCAAGACCTTGGGAGATGACGGGATTAAGCCGAATCTGTCACTGCAGCTGTCAGATGCCAGAACACTTGTTGTGCTGGGGTTGGCGAACCTCTTGGCCTTCCAAGAGGAGCCAAGAGCCAACGTTGCCAATAAAAATTGCCCTTTATTACTTAGTGCAATGGCAGAGCTGGAGGATGGCAGCAAGTGGATTTGCTGAGCCTCTGTGGAGTGAGGAACCCAGAACTGGGTGCAGGAGGGAACTACACCTGCCGTTGGGGGGCTCTGTTCAGATGACCGAGAATGGCGTGACACAGGAGAATGTACTGTGGACAGTAGCAGTTCCTTATCGCCCCTAATCTGAGCGGCACCTTGTCCTTTCCAAGCTCCTCAGCAGGAAGGACAGGGACAGACAACAGTGATTCTTGGTGTCTGCCCCCGCATTTACCTCAGTGTCTGGTACAACAGGCCTTCTCGTGACAAGCGGATGGCATGATAATCCCTCACATCATTGCTCCTACATCCCGTGGGGCAGATACGATGAGCAGGCCCACTTAATCCCTAAGGAACTGAAACTCCCAAACAGACCTATCGACGTGCAAGTAAGTGATGACAGAAAACAGACCCCAGAAAAGAGGCAGCGGCATGAGTGCTTTGACCGCATAGATGTGTGTCTGCCTCGTGTGTGCCTGGTACCTGAGGGGGCCAGAAGGGGGCACTGTATATCCTGAAACTGGGGTTATGAATAGTTGTGAGACACAGTGTGGGTACTAGGAACTGAACCCGGGTAATCTGCAAGAGCAATGAGTTCCCTTGATTGCTGGATCATCCATCCAGCCCTGGCTGGATCACATTTAATTCATTCCTATATTGTTCATTTTATACACACGCATACACACTCTTGCGCGCGTGTGCGCGTGCACACCCATCCACACACCCATGGGTCCAGCATGCCTCTTCTCTTTCAAAGCTGAAGCTCTGGTGGAAAACTCTGAGTAGGCTCTCCCTCCCCCCACTTTTCATTTCCATTTGTGAGACACATTAAATGAGCTGCCAGACACTGGGGAGTCCAGCTCTGCTGCCTGGCTGCTTGTGGGTGCTCGCCATTGAGCATTGGCAGGCCTCTGCTCTTCAAGGCTGCAATCTAGTTTGTTTATTGGTCAATTGTTCCTTCAATGTTCGTTCAATGGTAGATTGTCATTGATTATTTACTAGGCATTCAGTGAAAAACATCATGAACAGGTCTAAAAGTTTAAGAAGTACAGCCAGTTGCTAATCACTGTGGCAGAATCTCCAATAGGAGTGGCACAGAGGAAGAGACATTTGTTTTGGATCACGGCTTCACAGATTTCCATCCAGGCTGGCCAGTTCTAATCTTTTAGGTCTAGGGTGATGTCAAACACCAGAGTATGCAAGATGTGGCAAAATAAAACTGTTTGCCTCATGGCAATCAAGAAACAAAGAAGAGACAAAAATGACTCCCCAATATCCTTCGGACATGTTCCCCAGAAGTTTACTTTCTCCAGGTAGACCCTAGCTCTTTTTTCCCATTCCGTCCCCAATAATGCCATAAAACTATGACTCTTTCAATGGTCATGATTCAATCATTTCCCCAAAGCCCTATCAGCTTTACCAAAAGGAGGCCTCAGGGGATGTTTCAGAGTTAAATCCTCACACAGCCAAGTGCATCTAGGGAGAAGACAGCTGTGTTAGGTAATCCCGATGGCCCTGGTTTTGTGAAGGAAATCCTCCAGGACATGCCGTTCCTTAGTGGACTGTCTTGTATGGAAATATTGTCTGGGAAAAGCAGGACCAGTTTGTTCCTACCGCCATTCACTTCTTAAGATAAGTGGAGATGGCAGTGCTTTATGAACTTTATGGTGTCCTGGCCATCAATAAAGAATAGCCCCCACCTCTGTTCCTTTGTCTCCCTTCTGTGATATTTGCAAGGCTATCAAACTTCCCTTTGGTTGCTCCAGCAATGGACAGGGAAGGGAGATAATTTGGTGCATCTCAAGCACCACGAATGTAAAGAATCAAAAGTTAAAGTTTTTTTGATTGCCTGATGATTGTTGATCTTGCCCCTCTCAGGTACAGGGCACCTAGATCCCCCAGAGCATCGTCACATGGATGTACTACAAATTCAAAGCCCCTTTGAGCGTTAATAGGAAATTGTTGGTCCTGGGTAAATAACGGCATACCCATCTGTCCAAGCTTGATTGTCTAGTACAGATCACATTCATATACCTTCCTAAAAAAATTAGAAATAAGTGTGTGTGTTTAATATATATCTATGTAGATTTGTATATACAAGCTTAGGCTTATATATGTGTATATACTGTTCTCTTTTCAACAGTGCTGAGGATCAAACCTAGGCCCTCAAATGTATCAGACAAATACTCTACCATTGAACTGCATTCATATTTGACTTTTCCCTCTGAGGAGGCTAGGTGCTTTTTGGTCATGGAACAGTGACTCAAATTCTCCTCACGGGGGGGGAAAATTGAATTGACATGTTGAATCTGATACTTGTCTTAATGTCAGCATTTGGTTTCACATCCATCTACTTCTTGGAGAGTTTTGGACTTTACTGTCTTACTATAGATGAAAACAAGACAAACCCTTCCAAGGCTACTACATTCCAGAACATCTGGGGCTACAGGACACAACTTAATGTGAAAGGGAGTGTGTCTACGCACGGCAGGGAGATACAATGGGCTCTATTCTGAATAAGAGCCCCTTCCCATACCGTTCTTCACTAGCTTCCCAGTAGCTCTATTTGACTTTTATTCTGGTAGCAGTTTCTAGCTTGCTTCCTTAGGGTAAAATTCCAGCCCAGGACAGATTTTCTTCCCTCAGGCTGCTTTGCATCATCAGCTTCCTCCTCCCATAAATAGGTGACTGTGGCCACCCCGTCCCTTGTAGGCAGGTTGGAAGATGAAAACGTAGAGGGAAGCTAGGATCCTCGTCCCAGGTAGGTGTTCCTACCCTGACTACTTCCTTGCTCCCCTCCACTTTACATTTCAGGGAAGGACGGGTTTTCATGTTGGTGTCATTTAGTGCCGAGCTTGTCTGGTCTGAAGGCCAGGCCCCGGAGTTTGTGGTCATCTGTCGTCGCCAGGCTTCTGTGTGGAGCCATTTGAGGCTGGCCAAGCTGGAACAAACAGTGGTTTACAGAGTGGGTAGTGCTGTGTGTGCACTCAGCCACAGCAACCTACATTGTGGTGGCATTTCCTGGTGTACTTCTGGAACCTGATCTCCTCCTTAACACAGGTGATGGCAAGTGACCAGCCATGGTGATGTCAGACATATCCAGCCTGGGCTCTGACTTCCTGTAACATGGCTTCGAGTTTGGTGTGAACATAAACTGTATGGGCATCAGGTTTTGTGGAGAGGACTGGGTGAATGGAGGGTAGAGCTTTGGATTTTTAGCTGAGTGACATTCTTTGGTATGGGGCGTAATTAGGAAAGAAGATGTTCTTGGTGCCTGGGAGAAGACGGAATGGGAGCGCGTTTAGGAAAACGAGAAGTCGTAATGAAGAACCAAGGTAAGGCTTGAAGACATTCCCTAAAACGACATACAGACCCTCTGTTTGTGAGGTTTGAGTGGGTCTGTGGTTTTATGCTTCCCTGGATATGCTGTTTCCACCTTCTATAAGATGGTATTTGTGGGACTCTGTACACATAACTATTGGGTTTTGAGCAATGCTCCCATTTGCCAGATCTGAATGGGGTCTTGTGAGCAATACTTAGTTTTCTAGTTAATTATGTGATCTATTTTATTTTCATTAACGTTAACAATAAATATTGTTAGACTGTACGCCATGTATAAGTGTATATAGAGAAAACGTTTTTAAGTCCGTTTTCCCCCAGTTTGCCTAGGGACGTGGCTCATTCGGCAGAGTGCTTGCCTAACATGCACAAAACTCTGGGTTCCGTCCTTAACACTGTGTAGACTTGGGAGTTGGAGACAGGACAACACGGCCGTTCTTAGCTACATAGGGAAGTTCTAGGCTAGCCTAGGGAATATGAGACCCTATCTCAAAATAACAGGGAAAAAAATCTTTTATTTTTCTCCCAGTAGGTAAAGGATGAAAGGAAAGATGTTTGATTAAATTATGAGTTTCCATCATGACTACTAGTTAGAGACTCGTTATGCTGAACTAGAAATCAGCACAGATGTCACTCGAGCCTGCTTTTGATTTTTCTCCCAAATTAAAAATACTCCGGGACCCCTTGTGCCCATACGCATTTGCACGGGATCCGTCATTCCCTCTGTGTTTGCTATGCAAACTGCTGTGCTTGTCACTCAACACAGGGCGGTTGCCAAGGACGCCAGCTCCAGAGTGTTCTGCATGGATACAAGACTGGGCTCTGCCCTCATTGCTAGGTGACTTTAGCTTGCTTTCTTCTCGTTGTCACTTTGATGATGACCTGGCTTCCATCTCTGCCTTTCTGCTGTAAACCTACAAGAGTTTACAGTCCATAGACGGGCAAGAATCTAGTCGGTTCTGGATATCCCTGTGTTTGGAGTGGGCCACACTGTAAACCCTCAGTCACAGCACAGGCCACACCCCCTTTGTTAGTTAGCCAGGTTATGAACATTCCAGTGTTAGGAGGAAAAGCTCCAGAGACTTTCTCTACAGCCTGGTCTACTGCTTCCTTGTACTCTGGGCTCAGCACAGGATGAGTTCTGAGAACTCAGACTGAAGGTTTAGTCTTTGGAGTGTTGTCAAATATCAGTGTGGCTCTACACCCATCTCTGAAACTTTTCTGGTCTTTGGTTCTGTGGTTTGAATGAAAATGGCTCCCGAAGATTCACAGGGAGTGACACTCTTGGGAGGTGTGGCCTTGTTGAAGGAAGTGTGTCACTGGGAGCAGGCTTTGAGGTTTCAACTGCTCAAACCAGGTCTCTCTCTCTCTCTCTCTCTCTCTCTCTCTCTCTTCCTGCTGCCTGCTGATCCAGATGTAGAACTCCCAGCTACCTCTTCCTCTCCAGCACCCTATCTGTCCGCATGCCACCATGCTCCCCACCATGATGATACTGATAATGAACTAAACCTCTGAACTGTGAGCCAGCCCCAATGAAATGGTTTCCTTTCGAAGAGCTGTCATGGTGTCTCTTCACAGCAACAAAACCCTAACACAGGTTATCCATTCCCAAATGGAAAGAAATAGAGAGGCCTGGCTCAGTGGTTAGGAGCATTTGCTGTTCTTCCTGATTCCCAGCACCCTCACATCAGCCCACAACAGTCTGTAACTCCAGCTCCAACAACAGATGCCCTCTTCTGGCCTCTGCAGGCATTGCATGCTTGTGGTGCACATATGTGAAGGCACGCATACCTACACATAATTAAAAATAATGAGACTAAATCTCTAAAAAAAAAAAAAATCAGACAAATCCGGTCATACTTTAAGCTCCTTATGGTCCATGGTTATATTACTTGAAGTTTAGACTGTTATAAAATGGCAAGCTGGAAGAGAAAGACAGTTAGAGAAAACAGGGATCAGAGAGAAAACACAGGAAGTGAGCCAGAAAGCCACAGATCTGTCTGTGGGCCTGTGTGCGGCCTTGCTGGTCTCTGAACCACATTTTTCTTCAGCTGCTCTTCTCTTCTCATCACCGGCCACTACCCCGCCCCTCTTGGTTTTCTCATACGTGCTGAGATGACGGCTACTGCCATCTCCGCCTATCTGTGTGCCTGACACTTAGATTTGAAAAACTCCCAAGATTTCTTCACTTAGCCAGGAGGTGGTGGTGCTCGCCTTTGATTCCAGTTAATTCCAGCACTTGGGAGGCAGAGGCAGAGGCAAGATCTTTGTGAGTCTGGAGCTAACCTGGTCTATGAAGTGAGTTCCAGAACAACCAGAGCTACATAGAGAAACCCTGTCTTGAAAAAAATAAATAAGAAGAGGAGGAGGAGGAGGAAGAGGAGGAAGAGGAGGAGGAGGAAGAGGAAAGACAGACAGACAGACAGACAGACAGACAGACAGAAAGAAAGAAAGAAGAGATTTCTTCACTTAGCATCACTGCTCCTTTAAGGCTAGGCGGACCTTACACCATCATCTGCCACACTCTTCATCTGACAGACGGGTCAACTGAGGTTCAGAATGGTGGTTTACTTACTCTGTGTTCCACAGACTGGATGATGGAGTCTGGGCTGGGCTCAACTCTGAACCTGGCCCTGCTACTGTTGCTCCCCTAGGCATTACTGGTTTTCATATATTGTTTTAGTTGATGAGTGTTGCTGTATGCAAAGCTTGAGACTTGTGCATGTGTTTGGTACACAGAGACTGGTTAGAAGTCCCAGGAATCTTCCCTTGACCTATTTTAGCATTCTTGCTGCTCTTATTCCAAGGCACAGTGCTTTCTGGGGACTTGCTGGAGACGTGGCTTTTAAGTGATGAAGATGGTGGGAACTAGCTAGTCCTTAGGTATTAATTGCTTGCCCGACTACATTTGCTTTGTACTGTGCTTAGGTTGAATGAGTAAAGAAGATAGCAGTGTCCCTGGAGCTTGAAAGCATGGAAAACAAGGCAGCCTGGATTTCTTTCCTTTAGTTAAATGTTGACTGTTGTATACATATATGTATCACAATTACATTCACCTCATTACCCTTTCTTATCCCTCTCTCTTTTCTTCATTTAATCATTTATTTTTCATGTATACAGTGTTCTGCCTGCATGTATGCAGGTCAGAAGAGGGCACCACATCTCATTACCCATGGTTGTGAGCCACCACGTGGTTGCTGGGACTTGAACTGTGGACCTCTGAAAGAGCAGCCAATGCTCTTAACTGCTGAACCATCTCTCCAGCCTCCTTTTATCTCTATTTCACTCCTGTTAATTACCCTTTTCTTCCCAGCTAGTTCCCCTTCTTACCCCAGTGTGTGTGTGTGTGTGTGTGTGTGTGCGCGCGCTCGCGCGCATGTGCGTGTGCTTGTGTATGTATGTGTTGTATGTGTTTTATGTGCACCTGAGTGTAGCTCTTGTGCAGGTAGCTGCAATTGCAGCATGTTTGTGGTGGCAATGGTCATGCCATAGCAGAAATTAGCATTCCATAGCACTCCTGCAATCTTTGCCATGTTTGTCTTGCTCCACTGCCATCTCAGCCTTCATCTCCAGTCATGTGGAGCTCGTGATGCTTGACTGAGTCTGAACCTTCTTGAGGCTTCCACCTTGGCCAAGTGACAGTCCCTGTTTGGAATGCGGTTTGCCTCGTAAAAATGCAGTCAACTTTGAAATGTCAGTCAAATGTATCCTCTTTTGCGAAGCCCTGTCTGTTTCCTCCTGTGACCCTTAGGTATCTTTTCCCTCACGTGAATGCTGAGCTTTGATGATGCGCTTCCCAGCCCCACCCTCCACACAGCAGCATGGGCATTGCGTGTCTCAGCAAATGGCTGTCTTTACCAGAGAGCAAACTGCTTAAGGAAATCATGTGTGTTTGATTCTTTTTGTACAGTGCGTGTGTGTGTGCACGCGCGCGCACATATGCATGTGTGCGCACATGTATGCGTGTGTGTTGCTATCAAGCCAGCTTTATGCATTTTAATTAAGCATTCTGTTGCTGAACTACATTCCCTAATCTTGACTCTATTTAAATGCTTTCTTTTTCTTTTTGACTTTTTGAGACGAAGTCTTACTATGAATCCCAACTGGCTTTGAACTCTCTCAGCAATCCGCCTGTCTCAGTGTCCTGAATACTGGAATTGGAGGCATGAATATCATACCCAACTTCTACTTAAATCTTTATGTTCTCTTCTATGGCACCTGTCACATAGTGGGACAAGCACAAGGGACGATTGAATAAGTGGTGTGAATTCATTGGGTACCATTGAAATTACACTCAGGGTGAAATACTTGTTTTTGCTGTTGTTGTTATTTCTCCCAAGGGAGAAATCATTTTAAATGCTATAGAAGCATCCGAAAGAATTAGGATAGGAGGACCTTAGGCAGCTGTCTTTGATTGGATAACACTCTGTGTCGAGCAATAGGGGTGGTGGCCTGATTGCAGGAAAGGAAGAAGCAGAGAAGGAATAGACACAGTGGGGTGAAATTACTAGTCACAGGGACAAGGTCATAAAAGGACGATGGAAAAGGTGATGACTTCCACGCATAGAGGATGGTGAGGCGGAAAAACCGTCTTGAGCCACTGCATAAATATTCACACTCCCGAACCACCTGCTCACCACAGAATCTAGCTTGTCTCATCCAAGTGCGAGTTTCCTTCAGCCACACAGGAACAGACAGTGCCTATTCGTTGCTTTTCATGACCTCCCAGCTGTGGCCACCACGCGGAGAAAATACAGACAGGGCTGAGGGTGTTTGCTGCTGGTGGAGAGCACGTCCCTAGACTGCAAGGCCTTGGCTTCAGGTCCTGGCACTGCCAAATGTAGATAATAAGAACTTTGAAAAGGGACAAACGGAGATGTGCGTGTTTGGAGGAGGATGCGGTGTGTGTCTGAGACAGGAAACCGGGAGGTCAAAGCCAGCCACGGGCTTCACAGTAAGATCCCATCTTAAAGAAGGAGAATGAGTTGGAAGCAGATTTTTTTTTTTTATCTTTAGGATGAACAATATCTTAGATAAGCAATTAGAATTTCCTGATTTTTTTTTAACACTTCCTTGGCTGAGTGAGCCGCAGAAGAGAGGGAACATCTTGACATTTGAAGAACAGGGATATGCCCTGCTTTCGACTGTGGGCATGTCTGCAGAGGCGGAGTATTCTAGCTGTACGTCGGTGCTTCGGGTTGGGAAATGGTGTCGGGGGAGGATATTATTGAGACCTGACCCTTGTGCTCTCGGAACTTTCCTTTAGCCATGAGTCAGATCTCTTCAGTCAGTGAGCCTGGGAAGGAACCTCAGTGTTCTCAGTGTGGCAGGCTCAATGTGGAGTATGTTGGCAGCACCGTATGATGGGCTCGAGAGCCACCAGGCCATGGCCTGCTTTGGGTATGGAAAGGCCTGAGCAGGGGGTGCAGGATGGGGAAGATGGGGAAGTCACACTCGTCGAAGATCCTTTGCATTAAGGCAGACCGGAGCATTCGGTTATGGGATTCTTTGAAGTATGAAGAAATCAAGGAAAAGAGAACAGACACTGACTTTGAACAGGAGAATTGTTTCTTTCCAGTACTGCCTTGGAACCTAGTAATGACTTTTGGCACAAGGCTGTAATTTCAGCACTTGAGAGGTGTGGGCCGGAGGACCGGGAGTTCAAGGCTAGTGGATTTGGGGCAAGCCTAGACAACATGAAAAACCAAAACGACAACAAAACCAACCTACCCTCAACCCCTGACTTTTCAGTGAAATTCTATGTGAATAATTATTATGGTAGGTACTTGGTGTATGTCACTTTCACCTCCCTGGGGGACGTGAACTTTTATTTTTGTTTTCATAGCTGTCTTCTAGATTTGAATTTCTTTCTTAAAAATTGTGGTTGTTTTTTGAGACAGAGTCTCACTCTGTAGCCTGGCTGGCCTAATTTTACCTTGGTCCTTCTGCGTCCTCTTTCTGTGCCAAGACTGCAAGTTTGGGCCACTATCGCCAGCCTCGACTGTTCAGATTTAGACCCTGGGGGGCAGACTCTTCACATTGTGTCTTCTAGTTTTGCTCAAGCTCCGGCCCATTCAATGCTTGCTTTTCATCTTTCCTCTGTGTAAAGGCCACCATGCAAAAAGTGGAGTGTTTTTGTGGAGGGGGGCAAGAAAAGAGCAACATCACCAAAATTGGGGCGGAGGCAGGACTAGAAGGATTTGAAACCTAGTTTACAAAGTGGGTTCCAGGATAACCTGAGTTACAGGGAGTCCAGTCTCAAAAATGCAAAGTGTTAGTTGGATGTGTGGTAGGAGTGTCATATTCTACATGTGCATGCTTCACTAAATTATTCAAACCCTAAATAAAAGATTTGTGGGTGATTCAACTTGGGTGTGCTTTTGTTCAGTGTACTGAGTTGCTCCATACCTGCCACCTCCATGTTAGTAACATGCATGATACAAATGGCTTATTGGAAAGAGGTCACAGTGAGGCCATCAAGATGGATGTAGCATGAGTACACAGCTACACACACACATACACACACACATGCTAAAATTAAAATGCTTGTTTATTGGTTGATTGATTGAGAGAGAGAGAGAGAGAGTTTTCAAAGTGACCCAAGCATGGTGATACACATCTACAATTCCAGTGTTTGGGAGGTGGAGGCAGGAGGGTCAGGAGTTTAGAGACAGTATGATCTACATAGTGAGTTCAAGTTCAGCTTGTGGTACATATGGAGACCCTTTTCTAAGACAAAACAAAACAAAAATAGTAAAAAATAAAAACACAAGAAAACCAAAGTTGTCACATACTTGACTGGAACAGGGTGCGATGAGGCAAGACTGTAACCCCACACTGAGAGTCTAAGGCCTGGGTCTCATGGGTTCCAGACCAGCTAGGGCTGCAAATTGAGACCCCGTCCCAATAAACTACCACAGTTGCCACCATCACCAAACTCCCAAATGTTTCACAGGGCAGGCACACATGCTGTCTAGTCTTGTGTGGAAAGTGGCAGAAGGGTCAGGTCAGCCATGACTCTGTTCTTCCTGCCTTCAGGTCCAGTCCGTGGTGCTATTTCCTTCCAGGCCCCGAGGGCACCATGTCAGCTAGAACATGATCAGAGTTCTTGGTTAGGACCGTTTTTATTTCTTCCAATTGAAAAACAAGGTAACAGTTTTCCTATAAAGCAGTTTTATTTATGGTTTCCTGGTGCTGAGGGCAAATGAAGTTGTGCTGAATCGGTAGAAGCGGGTCAGAAAGGGAAGTAAGGAACTGGTGGGGGTTTCTTTCTGGAATGTAGATAAGTTTGCAGGCTGTTTGTCCTCAAGGCCGGTAATTAGTCTGTGATGTTTCACCCTCCCGCTTCTTGACCTCTTGGTCCCAAGAACTGATCCTTCTTCCCGAAGCATCAGCAGAGCGTCTTTGGGGTTCCTCTCTCCTTGGCTTTCCATGCCAAGGTTCAGAGCTTTAAAATCTTTCAGACCTTGTGACCTATCATGATTCATGTGTATTCAACCTCAGTGTGTGTGTGTTCCATGTGCATGTATGTCTTCCTGTGTGTAAATGCTGGTGTGTGTGTGTGTGTGTGTGTGTGTGTGTGTGTGTGTGTGTGTGTGTGTGTAGAGGTCACAGTTTAGTGTCAGATATCTTCCTCGATGATATTTCATCTTTTTTCCTCTTCAGATAGAGTCTGTCATTGAACCTGAAACTCATTGATTAGACTAGACTGACTGGACAAGGATTCTCATGTCCCTGCCTGCTCAGTGCAGGGATTCCTCGCCTTTTACATAGGTACTGGGGCCTGGAACTCAGATCCTCATGCATGCCCTGCAAGCGCTTGAACGAATCACCTCCCCAGCCCTCTGTTTTAAACCTTTTCCAAAGTTAAACTAGAGGGGCACCTGCAATGGGTAACAAAGTTAATGCTGAGAAGTCATAGCAACAAAAGCGAAAGCATATGTTGTTAACAGAGTGTGGTCTCTCGAGAGTGTGCTGGGGCCTCAGGCTTCTTCTTAAATGTTCTTGCTGCAGTTTAGTGTTGTTCTGGAGGAGTCCGCTGCCAGTCTGCTTCAGGCTGGCTCCTAAGTCAAGCTCCTGAGTGTTGCTGGCGGTGGCATGAAGTTGGCACTCGGCTCAGACTGTTTCCTATGCCTGTTTATGTGGAGAGGTCAGCCAGCAGGGCACAAGAATTCTGCAGCTGGCCTGGCTCTTGGGAGTCTTGCCCTCATCCTCATTGGAATGATACCGGCCTCTGTGGTCTCCAGACTCCTTTTTGGGCTATAGGCCAACCCTTCACTTGCCTCCTAGAAGTCACTGAAACCCTGGATCCAGAGCCTGGACATCTGCTCTGGGCCCTGGCTCATTGTTCTTCCTTATTTGGTTTATCAGTAGACTGTGTCCGTTCATACTCCCCACCCCCGCCCCAGCTGGTTGTGGAGATACATCTGCTTTCAAGTGTAAGATTTATTTTTTCACCTGTGAGCTAGTGACCTCAGTGGTGATGTCACCTAGCAAATGGTCTCACAGAGGTCACAGAAGGTTCCGGTTACCTTTGTGTCAAGGCTGCTGCTGGTTTGTGCTCCTACATGTTCTTGCTTCTCCTGCCTCAAGTCAACACAGCAAATGAATGTCCAAGCCCTTTGGAGTCCCCTGTCCTTAACCGGAGATCAGAGCTGTCCCCAGTGTAATCAGTGATGTCATTTCTGAGACCCTACTTCTTGAGGATCCTCGTGAACACTGGAGTCCAGTACTGTCGTGAGCTCAAGGCGAAGAGAATACAGGGGCAGAAGCCTTAGATTGAAACCCTTCTTTTCTAACTCATCCATAGTTTAATGTTAGCCATGTCCTGCATCTCCCAAAGTCTTTTTATTTCTTAAAATGGAGATCAACATATATTTCTTCACTTTTTGAAAATTGACTTTGGACCAAGCGTCATTACACATAATTATACCCCAACCCTCAGGAAGCAGAGGTAGTGGGACCAAAGTCTGCGTATATTCTTGGCTACACAGAACTTGCAAGGTATCGTGTCTCAAGGAATCAAGGTGGGAAGCGGGGATGGAGAGATTGCTTGGTGGTTAAGCACAACTATTGTTCTTACAGAGGACGTGAGTTCAGTTCCCAGCACTTTCATTAGATGACTCCAAACAGCCGATAACTCCAGTTCCGGGGGAATCCAATGCCTCTGGCCTCCAAGGGCACCTGCCCCTCAACATGTTTAAGTTAAAAATAAAGTAAGTCTACCCTCCCCAAAGAAAGACAGAAAAGGAAAAACAAACCAAGGTACTACATGTTGTTTTAAAATATAACATGTTTATACACATTAATATTTCTATACATGTAAACAGTGTGTGTTAATCACATACAGCCCCCCCTTGGGCTGCTGAGAGGGCTCAGATACTTACTGCCATGATTAATGACCTGAGTTCTGTCCCTGGGCCTCACTCCTGCAGGTCAGTCCAATGATTTCCACTTGTCTGCCACACAAGAGTATTTTGTGACATATACAAAATAAATAAAAATATAATTTAAAAGATGATATGAGCCTGGAAAGAAGAATGTCTAAAGTTGTCTTATTATTTGCTTGCTTGGGGTTTTGTTTTATTTTTATTTTGTTTTTTTCAAGAGAAGTTCTTACTATGTAGCTCTGGCTGTCCTGGAGCTCACTGTGTAGACCAGGCTGGGCTCAAACTCACAGTCAAGATCCCCTCTGAGTGCTGGGATTAAAGGCATGTACCACTACGCCTGGCTTGTTTCAGACGCTGCTTTACAAGGCTGTAGGAAACAGTCTGGGCATATTCATGCTCTGTGGTGGTCTATGTCAGCTAGCAAGAGCTGATTATGTTTGTCGTTCCCCACACTGATTTCAGTGACATGAGAAACCAACCACGGTGACAGCGTTTACACCACAGAGATTAGCAGATGATTCAAATCAGTGAATCCAGGCTGGTTTGCAAACATTTTTTTTTTTTCTGTAGAGTTGAGGCGTTAAAGGTCCATTCCAATAGAGTGAGACTCAGTCATTTGTCAACCCAAATTTGCCTCTTCAAAACCCTTCCCTGGGGAAAAAAAAATCAAAACCATACAGTTAAAACCCAAATCAAAACAATAAAACATCCCAAGTCAGGATGCACTTGGGATCCATGCGTCAGAATCCAGGATGAGCAAGGAGATAGGAACCTATTTTTAAAACAGTCTCAAAGTGATGCTGCCAGTGTGACTGGTCCTTGGGCGGAGATGTTAGGGATCGGATAGAGAGGATGGGTGCAAAGATAGATAAGAGATGGGAGCAACTCGAGGTAAGGGTGTTTCTGGGTTGCCTCATTTGGACCACTGAGCAGATGAAAGATGATGAAGGTAACTGGCCTTAATCAGGCTGCTATGAGCTGCTTAGGAGAAGTGAAGGTGAAGGACATTATTTTGTACAAGTTGTTGGAGGAGCCAGGGAAGGCTGGTTTTGATGATAGAAACAGCCAGATACAGGGAGACAGAACTGGGATACAGGTTAGGGAGTGAGAAGTTGTGCATTCAAATGAGATGGACCGACTGGATATGTGGTGTGGGAGGAAGAAGAGACTTGGGGGAAGCTCAGCTTTTCAGAATCAGGTAGAAGATAAGAAGACATGAGGAGATCAAGCCAATAGCGATGTGTATATTGATTAGGAAGTTAGTGATTTCTGGAGGGAGGGAAGAGAGCTTTCCAGTCATTTTTATATTCCCAGAGCCTAACAGCAACCACACAAAGATCCTTGTATAACAAAATATAATAGTTACTTTGGGTATCATAGTAGAGAAGCATCTATCAAAACTCAAGGGACAACCTCAGGATGTCTCAGGGGGCAAAGGTGCTTGTCACACAAGCCTGGAGACTTGAATTTGATTGTTGGAAGCCACGTAAAGACAGAAGGAGAGAGTCAGCTTCACACAGTTGTCATTTGATCTGCACATGCATGTCATGCATGCATGCTCTCACATATGGCATACAGATGCACCATGGCATGCATGCCCCCATAGACATTATAGATATGCCAAAAAATGCTCTCTCTCTCTCTCTCTCTCTCTCTCTCTCTCTCTCTCTCTCTCTCTCAGATTTAACAAATAAATGATTTATTTAAGTTAGTGGTTGCAGATCATTCCGTGGCTAGTAAATTGACTCTGTATTTCTGACCCAGAGTGCGCTGAGCACCTTGGTAGCAGGAGTGTGGGCAAACACTGTCCACGTTATGGTAGAGCTGCAGCAGAGAAGGCAACAGGAAGTGATCAGAAAGAACCTCTGGGTACCTGTCTCCAGAAGTTCACTTTCTCTACCTAAGTCTTTTGTCCTAAAGTATCTACAACCTCCCCAAGTAGTGCTAATGGCTGGGAACTAAGTGTTCAAAACATGGACCTTAGGGAACATTTCATATGTAAACCATAGCACATAACATGTTAGATTTCTGTACCAGGCTTTTTCTTTTGGGCCACCGACCAGTTCCCAAGTCATGGCATGGACACTTGTAGACTTATTAGTTTTGAATGCTCGGCCTAGCCTAGGCTTATTTCTGGCTAGTTACTTTAACTTAAATTAACCCATGTCTCTTTATCTTTTGCTTTAGGGCTCATTGCCTTTCTTACCTCTGCATCTCTTACTTCTGCATTGTCCTCACTACTTCTCTGAGTCTGCTGGCTGGTGGTTGCCTGGCTTCTGGCCCCAGGGTGTGTCCCTCCTTCTTTCCTCCTTCTCTTGTTCTTTCTCCTCCTGAGACAAGGTTTCTCCTCCTATTTATTCTTTCTCTCCGCCAACCCTGCCTATCCTTCCTCTGCCTAGCTATTGACCATTCAGCTCTTGATCAGACCAATGAAGTGCCTTGGGTAGGTAAGGCATAACAAATCTTTACGTCATTCAGCACACAGCCTTACATTGGTAAACATATGCAGTATAAGCAAATGTAGCACATCTTCACAGAGTTAAAATCGTATTCTACAACAGGATTCCTTGGAATTTTCTCAACCAACTGTGGGAAGGCATGTTATTTAATGCTGCCCTGAGTTTCTGAATGGTATTTATCTACCTTTGACTAGAAACACAAAATATATGTAATTTATATTTACATATTTTATTATATATTTACATAAATCTATTATTTGATTTAATTAGAATCAAATAATAGACATGTCTTCCAAAGCATGTCAGCTGGGGCTACAGTTTAGGGATTTTTGAAGGGGAGAAGCTAGAGTATTGTAGGGAAAAGACAGCGTGCTTCTGTGTTGTTCTACTCCTGTGACAGGAAGTGGATGGAAAAGCAACTTGAACTCCTTTTATAGATTAGCGAGCCGTGGCATCGGAGCGTTTGTCTCAAATGAAGGTTCGGAAGTGTCTACGTACTGTGGGTCCTCCTTGCTTTGGTTTTGAACCCCTCCTGCAAGTTTTTCTGTGTTGTCTTCTATCCCTGCCAGAACTCCTGTCCAGGCTGAGGAAAGCAAGAGCTTTTCTGCCCCTCCTCAGGGAGGGGGCACAGGATGTTAAGAGCAGGAAAGGGAGAGACATTTTGGGGGCAAGGTTTATGAGGCCTGCTGTCCGGAGTCTTGACCAATCCTCACAGGCTTCAAGTTCTGAGAAGTTGACCGCATTACTTCCTGAGTGAAAGATTTACCTCTGAGTGACCTGGTTAATTTGCATTTACTCTTTCGAGAGTACATAAGATTCACTTTGAAACTAAGTAGTGATTGGGGCCAAAGCAGCAGCTAGGATGGTGGAAACAAGGAAAAAGGCCATGTTCTACTTCAGCTAAGAGCAGCTGAAGGCGGCTGGAGCTGAGACTAACTCACTCGCCCCTTTCTCAGAGGCCATTCCAGGAATGTAATGGGGTAAGTTTAAATCTTTGAATCGTGTGGGGCCCGAGGTCTAGAATTTTATTGTGGCCGACGAGTTCTTTACTCTTCATTGACAAAATAACAGCATAGAACAAGGCATTGGATAGAATATGTATTTTTTTTCCCCAGCCATAGTGTGATTATCTGGATCTGTGACAGTCTAAGACGGGCATGGACATTTGAAACTCATAACATTCAGCAAGAGAAGCTAACAGTGGGAGTCCCAGCCTCCTGCCAATGTTTGCTCGTAATGTGGACTTGAAGAGCCTCAATCTTCCTTGCATACCTTTTAAAGAAGGCTCTGTCGAGCATGAGACAACACTCCTGACTTTTAATGACTGGAAGATAGATCGTGAATTGTCTTTGGGATATGGAAAATGTTGAGGAACAAGAAGGCAAATACACAATTTGTGCTGATTTGTGAGCTCCAAAAGGAGTCTTTCTGGACTGGCTGGTGGGATAAACAACTTTGTAAGTTTACAAGAGAGAAAATTCACTCATTCACTTATTTGACATAAATGTACATCTACAATGTGCTAGGCCCTTAGAATGGAAAGACATTGAAATGGGACCTTTGCTTTGATAATTTATAGTTACAGTAGAGGAGACAGTGAAGTGAAGTTATTATCTTATATGTTTGAGACAAGGTCTTGTGCAGCCTTGGCTAGCCTCAAGCTAGAGCCCCTCCCACCTCTGCCTCCCAAGTGCTGGGGTTATAGCCATGTGACACCACTCTGGGCTGCAAAGCAAAATTATTCACCAGAATCCGTCTAAGTATGACAAATATGAAAACGGTCATTTCAGCCCGATGCATGCTGTAGTGGAGATGATGGCCACTAGGAAGACGTCCTTCCTGATGATTCTAATTTTGAAGAGTAATGGAGACATAATAGCTACACGCATAGTATGTTTTTCAGTGCCAGCCTGTCTCATAAGCTTTAGCTCCTATAACACCCCAATAATGCAGATGTTATTTGTAATGTGGAATTTCGTATAAGGGTTGAAATTGAGTTTCCTGAGTGGAAGAGCTAAGGTTTGAATACAGGCTGTTTGATGGTGGCTGATGCCTTTAGTCCAAGCACTCAGAAGGCAGAGGCAGGCAGATCTCGAGTTCAGGGCCAGCCTGGTCTACAAAGTGAGTTCCAGAACAGCCAAAACTGCATAGAGAAACCCTGTCTTGAAACATCCCCCTCCCCAAATATTTGAATACAGACAGTAAAACACTAGAGCCTGAGTCTTAATCCTTAGACCATTATTGTCTCAGGCCAGGGATTACTGGGTCTACTGGGTTTACTGGGTGAAAGAAAGAACTAGAGAGGATGTGACAGGCCAGAGAAGGAGTAAATTCAAAGGAAGAGAAGAAGGCTGGCTGGAGTGGAGTTTGCTGTAGGAGATGAGGGAGCTGGGAAGGGAGACAGCATCACGGTATGGGGCTTTTATTGTTAAAATAAGAGCATGAACTTTGCTCCAAAATTATGGGAAATCCCAAGAATGCATGTGTGTGTGTTTATGTGTGTATGTGTGTGTGCAAGTATGCATTGTGTGTGCACTCCCCCCCGGGGTTCGTGGACTCAAACCCAGAGTCCTGAGCATACTAGGCAAGCTCTCTAACCTCTGGACTATATCCCTGGGCTAGCCCCATGATTGTAAGCCAGAGGGTGACTTGAAGCAATGGAATCACCGTGTCTGGGAAGATCACTGTGTCATCGTGGCGGGTGGACTGGAGAGGGGCCCAGACTGGCACCAGAAAAGGCAGTTGGGTGCGCAAGAGTGATGAGAGGGGAATCTGAGCAGCCTGAGGGAGGAGTGACGAGTGGGCCCTGGGGATTTGGGAGACAGAAGGAAGTGGTGTCTGCCAGCCTTAGTGTTGAGCAGCAGGAGGCGGGGTAGAACTTCCAGTTTATGTGACTCTCATAGTGAAGCACGAAGAGGGGAAAGCACTGAGGTCAGAAACGGGATGGCTCACCACGTGAGTCCTGTTGGACCTTAAGAGAGCTCAGCACGCTATGATAATAAACACAAGGCATGTGCCAATCCTTTTGTTAAAGGCTCATGTTCACCAGGTCACTCCATCTTTGTAAGGAGTCTGTGAACTTACATCTGAGCAGACGGGGCGGTGGGAATATGGCGAGGACTTGGGTTTGCTTCTCTGAGTTGCTCCAAACATAAGCGGTGTCTGGAAACTTCGTATACAGATACTGTCTAGGGAGGCCCTCTAGGAGAAGGCAACTTTTCTGAACTGTGTCCACTACAGTAGCCACTAGTCATGTGGATATTGAGTGCCTAAAGTGCAGCTAAGGACCTCATTTCTAACTAATTGAAAATCGCACGATCAGATGTGACTAGTGGCCACTGTGTGGGTCCGCCCAACTCTTTGCTCTGCTGTCTTTGGGAGCTGTCTATACATCTTCCATGAGTTCAGAGCTTTAGGGTGAAGGTCGCTCACTCCCAGAGGTGGATTGCAATGGATTTTCTAGTTGTTTTTAACATTTAAATTGCATTCATTCATTCATTCATTTATTTATTTTTTTTACATTTGTTTGCTTTTGCTCAGAATCTTACTTTTTTTAAAAAAAGATTTATTTATTTTTATTTTATGTGTATGGGTGTTTTGCCTACATATATACCTCTGCACCACATGGGTACCTCGTACCTGCAGAGGCCAGAAGAGGGGGTCAGAGGCCCCTGAAACTGGAGTTACAGATGGTTTTGAGCACCCTGTGGGTACTAGGAATCGAACTTGGGTCCCCTACAAGAGCATCCAGGGCCCTGAACAGCATCTTTCCAGCCCTGGTCAAGGCCTCACTGTTTAGCCCAGGTTGACCTAGAACACGTGGCAGTTCTCCTGCTTTAGCTTCCCGGTGCCAGGGATTACAACTGTAAAGTAGCACAGCAGGCTCATGGAAGATTATTTTAGCTTCTTACTAGTCACGGCTTATTTGAGACTCTGATAAGTGTTGTAACCTCTCGGGAATGTACAGTGCTCCTTGCACGAGTTAGTTGTAATGCTGTCAGGGGTCCCTGAGGGGTAGGTTCCCTGGATGGAAACATGGAGACGCAACCTGATAGCATGTTACCTTGAGAGCACGGACCTCTGGTTTTTATTTACTGTTCTGGATTCCATAATGATGTTTAGTATGTAGTTGGTCCTGGATAATTTATGGAAGGAGTGGCTGAGAGAGTCCCAGGGAACACTTCAGGATCGACCAGAACTTATGAAACTCTCAAGAAAGACAAAAGAGCGGAAGGCCTGCAGAGGGAAGTCCGAGGACTCATTGAAGTCCAGAAGGAGGCCCTTGGAAAGCCTGGATCACTCTCCACGTTGGACCTGCTTGGCCAGTCTGATAGGGTTAGGATTCTGTTTGCTTTGGTTTTTGAGTCTCATGCTGTAGCCCAGGCTGTCCTTGAACTCATGATCACCCCCCACCCCACCCCGCCTCTCCAAATACTGGGACCACAGCTGTGTGTCACCACTTCCAGTTTGAAAGCAGGATTAACCAGTGTCCCAGGGGACAAAACCAGAGTGGTGGGCATGGGGATTCAGATTGCAATGGATTGACTAAAAAATCCAGGGGTGGGTCCTTCCACCCTGCCCCTCGCTGTCCCTGGGAAGCTTCGCGACCCTACTCACTAGATCAGCAGTAGCGTGCTTGCCTGGCCTGTGTGGACCCTGGGTTAGATGCCCCAAGTGACTGCCTAAATCAACAGCTGCCGACTTTGGCTTAGATAAGCTGCATGATAAAGCACCAGGTCATTATGTTTTGACAGAGATTTAACAGTCACTGGGCAACTGTTACGGCAATGGCCGTAAAGAAAAGGGAAAACAAAGGAGTTGGAAGAGACCTCACCTACCCTTTGCCCAGCCCAGAGGCAGCTGTAATCTCTGCTGCTCAGGGAGGCTGAGACTGAAGGATCAGGGCTTTGAGGCCACCCTGGGCTACACAGTGAGGTTCTGTTTAAACAGAACAAAGCACAGCTGTGCAGTAGCCTCCACCTGTAATCCCAGCATTGGGGAGGTGGGCACAAGAGGACCCTTGCAACTTGGAGGCCAGCCTGGGCTACATTTCAGACAGCCCAGACCCCTGAACCACACCCAGTCTCCTACAGAGCAGGGCAAACCAGAACCGAAGAAAGCACAGACACAGGCATGTTTAGAAGTGAAAGTGTTTGTGGGTTCGGACAAGTGAGGAGAGTACTGAGCTGCATTCCGAATCCTGAAATCTTTGTCCAGCTTCCCCTCTAGCTGGAGAGTCTCCTGGGAGCCCTTCAACAGAACTGAGCCTCCAAACCCTGTAGGCAGATTGGCAGTTTGCTTCCAGCCTGTGATTTTCTAAGTACTCCCTGAGACTATTCGGTATGTTGTGTAAGAGGCTGGCAGTCATTCACAATGTCCCTATCACATCCGTGTACTTATTTCTATTATTAGACCTCCCCATACTTGCCTGCCAGGTGACAAACAGAAACTGACTTTCTTTATTCTCCACTTCTCTGCTGCCTCCTTTCTCTTTCTGAATGTGACTTTCCTACCCAAACCAAGTGGAAACACTAGAGTCAGTTTAGTTTATTTTTCTCTTCCCTGTTTTTCAAGACAGGTCTTCTCTATATAGCCCCGACTGTCCTGGAATGCGCTCTGTAGACCAGGCTAACCTCAAACTCACAGAGATCTGCCTGCTTCTGCCTCCTGAGTGCTGGGATTATTTTATATGTGAAAATAATTCAGCATGGAAATTCAGTTTTCTCTTCCAGTTGTGGTGGTGTGGCTCTATTTTTCGAGCCAGTGGCTCGTGACATTTTTCTCATTGATCCTGTCTCTTGGGGCTGAGTGGAATAAATGACTCAGTGGAATAAGGAAAGGAGCCTCCCACCAACCCTGAGGACTGAATTCCATCCTTGGGACCCACACATTGGAAGGACAGAACTGATTCCTGTGAGTTGTTCTCCAACCTCCACGCATATGTTGTGACATGTGTATACCCTCCTACTCAAAAGAAAATAAAAAAGTTTCCTCTCTGCCGATATGACAGTTCCTCTGTCGAGTGCTAGCCTAGCATGCTTGAGGCCCTCAAAGACACTGACACCTCAAAAACAAGAGCACATAGCAAAAGCCTCTGACCTCTGTTACTACCCTGTGGTTCCTGGGCAGTGTCACAGAATCCATTGGTCAAGCGACCTGTGGCCATTCTGTGCAGTCGGTATTCCCCACCTGCTGGGACCTCTGCCGTTTCTAAACCACATTACACTCAGGCCGTGTCCTGTTATGCGCGTCTGCCCTTTCCAGAAAGTAAATCCCATCTCGTCTGCTAAGTGGCAGAGTCCAGACGAGAACTGGAGTCTCCATGATCTGGGGCATGATGATTGGATTCCTTGCAACTTAATCCCTAGCTCTATAAACCAAGGATTAGGTAGTGACTAAACACAGTAAGTCTCCATTTCTTGAGGAATTAGGCTAAGAGAGGATTAAGTGAGCCGAGCGGCCGGGGTTAGAAGGCCAATAAGAAGCCAAGCCAGGGAAAACCCAGTTCATCTGTTCCTACCACATCCACAGCCCGAGAGAATTTATTTCTCCTTGTTGATTAATCAAAGGCAGCTGTAACTGTCACTTGCAGTGTTTTGAAACTCCCAATTAGCATGAGATAATTGTTGCTAATGCAGCCGTCTGCAGATTATTGCCAAAAGCAGAGAAATGGGCACTCTAGTCTGCAGACTCGGTGTGGGTGGTTTCCATCACGCTCGGGGAGTACTGAACTTCATCTGGCAAGCCTCATGGCAGCTTGGGTCCACCGAAGTCTCCAAAGCTCCCCAGGCTTAGGAGAGCAGCGCATCATCGCCTGAGAGAGGAAGAGCTGACTCAAGTCAGGAAATGTCCTTTCAGAAAAATGGGGCAGGGCAGGATGTGGTGGAACGCGTCTGGAATCTGAGCTGCTGGGGAAACTGAAGCAGGAGGCTTGAGAGTTCAAACGTGGGGCTACCTAGTGAGTTCAAGGTCAAGCCCCGAAACAGTGAGAGTGTCTCGGAATAAAAGCAAGCTGATGTCTCTACGGTAGACCACTTTAAAACACACACACACACACACACACACACACACCTGCAAGGTTCTGAGCTCCATCCCCAGTACTGCAAAAATAAAATAAGATACTAAACTAAAATATCCAAAGGCTGCCAGGTCCCATCTTCCCAGTCATCAAGCTGTGCCTCCGGAGAGCACAAGGGTATCTGCTTGCGGTTTGTGAGGTTAGCCTGTCTTTCTATTATGTCTCTGTTCTTTGGAGTGGGGAGGATGGCCATTCAGTGGAGTCAAGGATAGTCCAGCATGCATTGCAAAGCTTCCCGACCCGACTTGCCTTCTGGAGCGCACTTTGTGAATTACCATGGATATCCCCAGCCCTTCCCAGTGGTGAGAGTATTAATGAGACCATCCAGGATAAACCTGTGCTGTAGCAGGCACGTGGGGAACAAAACCAGGAGTCTGCTGGCTCCCTCTGGTGTATTCAATAAGTGTGAGTGTGTGTGTGTGTGTGTGTGTGTGTGTGTGTGTGTGCGCGCAGCCAGATGTCAACTTCAGGAGTCCTTCCTTAGGTACTGTCTACTTTGCTTTTTGAGACAGGGTCTCTTGCTGGCCAGTGAGAACCAGAGATCTGCCTGTGTCAGCCTTCCCAGTACTGGGGTTACAGACACGAGCCGCCACAACTGGCTTTTTAAATGTGGGTTCCGAGTCTGGGACTCATCTAGCTTTGAACTGTCCTGCCTTGGCGTCCCGAGTGCTGGGGTGACAGGCATGTCCCGCCGTGCTTGACTCCACCCGCTTTTAAGTTTCAATGCAGAAAGCCTGTTGTTGAGACACTCTGCTTTGATGGAACCCAGAAAGAAGTGACCTTTTGTTTTCTGTTCTCGAAGCATCTCCTGCTTCGTGAGAGCCATCATTTTTTTTTCTTTTACTCTTGAAAGCAGAGCCCATGTCTGATCCACGTCTTCTACTGCTACGTCGTCCTCTCCAAAATGTGTGCCATCTGGTACCAGACACTGGCCTCCACGCTTACCATGTGTCTATTCTCAAGCCTGACAGAACTGTCTATCAGTAAGGTCTCTCTAGCAGGGGAGGGAAAGGTTGTGAAAGAAATCACTCAGTCATACAAGTAGGAAGTGGAGAAGTAAGTGTGAATTCAATCCATGGCAGAGTATCGCCACACTGTAGACGTCTCCCCTTCCCATGACAGGGTCCTGCTATGTGGCCCAGGCTCTGTGGTCTAGACTCAGTCATTGCCCTAATGCTGCCTCCTGTTAGCTTAAGTGCCTATTCATAATTGTTGAATGTGTGCAGGCGGTTTTGTTTTTTTAAAAAAAAATAAACAAACTCTCTCTCTCTCTCTCTCTCTCTCTCTCTCTCTCTCTCTCTCTCTCTCTCTGTGTGTGTGTGTGTGTGTGTGTGTGTGTGTGTGTGTGCGCGCGCGCACGTGCGCACGTACCAGAAACAACTTCTGGTAGGTGGTATGAATTCTGAGGATAGAACTCAGTTTGCCGGTCTCAGGACCTAGAGGTAAGTGTCTTTACCAGCTGAGCCATCTTATTGGCCCTCAGTTGCTATTTATTAGTTACACGGAACCAGTACACATTTTGAAGGCCACCAATTGTTTTTATTTTCTGTAAACTGAACTTTCAAAGCCATGCGAAGACCAGAAGAGGGCGCCCAAAATTGACTCATTATGGTGACTGTAGCGTTGAGTTGGTTGCGATTTGGGAAACAACAGTGCCATCTAGTGGAATAATTTAGTAAAATTGCTTTTTCTGAAACTGGTATATTGATTATCGTTTTTGGTCTGGGCTCTCTTTTAATTGGCTTAATTTTAAGTTTTGGTTGCCAGAGGAAAGGTAGGGTGAGCAGGAAGTAGCAGCCTGTTGTGCCGAAGTAGATCAAAACCAGCCTATTCTCCAGAGAGGCAGTGATACTCCTTATGGTCGTTTGGGTTCGTTGAGCCCATTGACTGCTGTAAATGGCATAAACCCTGAGCTTTAGACACTCCTCTTCTGCTTTTCCAGCCGAGTGCTTTCCAAGGAATAGACTGGTACCCTCTGCTGAGGCTTGCCGCTAGAGACAAGTGACTTGGAATTTCCTCTCCAGCTCCCATCCCGGTGGTGCTTGATAAGATTATAAAATTACAAAGGTCAGCAACTCAGGAGCAAAATTCTACTAAAAGAATTTATATATATATATTTATATATATATATGTGTGTGTGTGTGGTATAGACTCCTTAAGGAATATATATACATATATATATACATTTATATATATGTGCATATGTTGTATAGACTTCTTAAGGAATTCTGCTTTTAGGTTTTTTATTTTATTTTATTTTATTTTATTTTATTTTTGAGACTGGACTTCTCTGTGTAGTCCCTTCTGTCCTAGAGCTCACAATCTGACCCCAAACTCACAGAGACCCACTTGCCTCTGCCTCTCAAAGGCTGGGATTAAAGACGTGTGCCACCACCCCCCAGTTTCAGAACTCTGCTTTTGAATTGAACTCTGTAGTCAGCTAGCCCACAGAATAGGAAGATCAGAGATTTTGCCCTCCCTGAGGGCAGGGCAGTGAACCTAGTAAGGTGGTGCAGAATCTTTAGTCTCTGCCTTCTGGCAGTCTTCCTCCCTTAAACCAGCCTTGGGCGGGTTGAGGAAGACTGGGTCGCTGTCCCAGTAAAAAGCGTAAACAACAAAGGTGAAAGCCTCAACTGAGGCCTGCGTGCCTAGGGACCTGGGTCTTAGGTTAGGCTCTTCCTTCTCCAGTCCGGGCAGCCGCAGAGATGCTTTGGATGTCGTGAGAGTGACTTTCATCTGGTTACTGTCTTCTCAGCTCACACCCCGGCTTCCACAGGAACACTCTGCTTTCGCTTGATTTTGTAACCTCCTTTCTTTGCATAGCTGAGGCCTGGACGACCTCCCCGGGGGTTGAGAAAGCAGGAGAGGTTTTAACGGTTCACATCCTGTGTCTTCCCTCAGCAGCCAGCAGAGCAGCCAGCAGAGCAGCCACGACGATGACTCCAGCAGGTTCCTGAGTCCCCGAGTGCGCCAAGAAAGGTAAGTTCCGAGAAACGGGACTGGTGGTGGTGGTGGCGGGGGGGGGGGGGGGGGGGGGGGGGGCGGCGGAGGTGGAGGGGGGGATTGGGTGGAGAGAAATGACTGAGAATGGGATGAAGTACCTGGGTTGTTTCTGCCGTGTGTGTGTGTGTGTGTGTGTGTGTGTGTGTGTGTGTGAGAGAGAGAGAGAGAGAGAGAGAGAGCGCTCTGGGAAGCAGAAGGGGGGCTTCTGGCCTTTGTCCTTGGAGAATGGTCGGAAAGACAAACTGTTGCCCCAGAAACCAGAGGGAGGCTGCTGAAGGCAGGTGGCTGGCTCTCAAAGGGAGAAAGCCAGCTGCAGACCAAAGGCTCTGAACTAACTTCGGGTTTAGGATTTGAGTCATGCTTTTGTTTTGTTGGCTTCTGTTTTGTGACAGAGTTTCTCTGTGTAGCGATCCTGGCTGTCCTGGTACTGACTTTGTAGACCAGGCTGGCACCCGAGATCCTCTTGGGCCTGCCTCCCTAGTGCTGGGATTAAAAGTGTGTGTCACCACGCTGGCTGTAGGATTTGAGTCGTACTTCATAGATTGAGTGTAGTTTGGCTCATATAGGGACAAGGAATTTTGTTTCATTCTTGTTTGATGTAAGGTATTTTGTACCTGAGGAATCTGTGTGTCCTGGGCTGGGCACCTTTGGTCCCTGAAGGCTGCAGTCTTTGAGTGAAGCAAATTGCGTGTGGTTAGGGTTATCAGAGAAGAGGTTGATAAAGAGTCCGCCAGGGCAGTGAAGTCGGCGGCTCCTAAGGATCTTGAGGATCTGAGAGTCTGTTGGTTTTGCACTAGCCATGAGGACTGGCCAGGTTCTGTTTCATTAGCGTTGTCAGTACAGACAGAGTGGTTTCCGAGCGTGAGCTAAGTTTGTTAGTTTTTATATAAGTCAGAGAAAGGTGATTTGCTCTGAAATGCTGGACCTTGACCCCAGAGCCTGTAGCTTGCTGAGCACACATTCTGAATTCATACCTGGAGAGAGCAAGGCAGCAGAAGGGGAACTAAAAAAACTCAACTAGCCTACCATAGGGGCTCTGGATTTTGCTTATTTTGGAATTGCCTCTTGCTATGTAGCTTAGGCTGGCCCTAACTTGAAAGCCTCCTGACTCGGTCTCTTCAAGTACTAGAATTATAGGCGTATGGCCCTGTACTTGACTTGAGATAATGTGTTTCAAAAGAGAAAGTCAATTGTATACTAGGAAAGACTCATTTACTTAAAATTTTTTTTAAATTATATTATAGTTTATTTACTGTCTTTGTGTGTGTATGTTGTGGTGTGTGTGTGTGTGTGTGTGTGTGTGTGTGTGTGTATGTTTGACCACATATGGAGATTAGAGGACCATTTTCCGAAGTCTTTTTTGTCCTACCATGTGGGCCCTAGGTTCTGAACTTGGGTTCTCAGGTTTGACGGAAAGCCTCTTTACCCACTACGCCATCTTGCGTACTCAGGATGCATCTCTTTTGGGTTTGGCAGTTTATGCCTATAGTCCAGCACTCTGAGATCAAAGATAGGAAGATCCCTGAAAGTGCAAAGCCATCCTGGTCTGCGCAGCTCAGGTTAGGAGGAACTTGGTTTGTTTTGATGTTTTGAGACAGGGTTTCTCTGTGTAGCTTTGGAGCCTGTCCTGGAATTTGCTCTGTAGATCAGGCTGGCCTTGAACTCATGGAGATCCACCTGCCTCTGCCTCCTGAGTGCTGGGATTAAAGGTGTGCACAACCACCACCAAGTTTAGGATAAATTGTATGCGAGCCATCCCAGTTAAATGTTTTCTTTATGAGAGTTGCCATGGTCATGGTGTCTCTTCACAGCAATAGAAAACCCTAAGACACCTGCTCAGTTGCCTAAGTTCTTCATGGGGACGTGGACATCATTTACTTCTGCTTGCTTGTCATCTGTGGTGTGACACACGTCAGAAGTGTGTTATGGATGGCAGTCCCTGTATGTTCCCCAATCTAAGATACCCAGAGCTGCCCAGCGTTTGTCACGGCCGTTCTCAGTGAAGTCTTCCCTTCTTGGGTTCCGTTCACTGGTAAGAATGAGTTTCCAGGGTCACACCGTGTACTTGACTGATTCTTCCTTTAATGCATTTTTCATCCATTTTAGAGTCTCCTGCTTTGAGAAATTGGGCTGTGATGGACTGAGATTTGAATCTGAAAAGATTTTATGTAGTAGTGAGGATGTGGCCTGTGTTGTGCCTTACTCTAAGCTCTCTCTCTCTCTCTCTCTCTCTCTCTCTCTCTCTCTCTCTCTGTGTGTGTGTGTGTGTGTGTGTGTAGAGGGTTAGGTGGCACTGGCAGAGGTCAGAGGTCAATCTCTGTATTTCTTCTGCTGTCCTGTCTCTTTCCCTCCCATCCTCCCTCTTTCCCTCCTTTGTTTCTTTCTTTCTTGGGAGTGGAGGAGAAGGCCTCTCATTGGCTTGTAACTCAATAATTAAACTAGGAGTGAGCCCCAGGGATCCATTTGTCTTTGCCTGCCCCATGCTGGCTGTGATTATAAGCTCAGGGCTTGTGGAGATGGAGCGCCTGCTTATGTCAGCAAGCATTATACTGACGAAGCTGTGCTCCCAGCCCTTCACTTTGGGCCTTTGAAAGACGGAGTCTCATTAATGGCCACCTTTCCTACACTGTGAGTCTCCTGTAATCTTGCCATTTACTCTGTGCCATTCCTCTGGGCGGGGCGGGGGGGGGGAACTAATGCAGCAGGGACTGTCACAGACTGAGAGTGACCCAGAATGAGGCTTTCTAGGACTGCTTCTTCTAGTCCAGATCGTGAAAGCTTGCTTCACAAAGGAGGCGGAATTAGCATTGATTTCTTTAAATTTTTTTAAATTTATTTATTTATTTATTTATTTATTATGTATACAATATCCTGTGTGGGCCTGAAGGCCAGAAGAGGGCAGCAGACCTCATTACAGATGGCTGTGAGCCACCATGTGGTTGCTGGGAATTGAACTCAGGACCTTTGGAAGAGCAGGCAACACTCTTAACCACCGAGCCATCTCTCCAGCCCCCTTAAATTTTTTTAAATGACAGGTTTTTTGGTCTTTTTTTTTTTTTTTTTTTTTGTATAAGATGTTCTTTTGGCCGGCTGACTAAAACATTGATTCTTTTCATCACTGCGTGAAGTTCAGGATGGACATAATATGTAGAGACAAGCTAACCACCTTACTCCAACCATGTGCCACTTGACAACAGGACAATCACCTGTTTGTCTTGTTTGATTGTCTCCTTGTGTAGACGTCATGGGATAACTCACACAACTGATATGGCTGTAAGCCATCTGGGAATCTAATCTGTCTGGACTTTCAGTGTTGACCGAAGTGTGCGTATGTGCCCCGTGGCTGTCTTAGCAGTTCTAAAGGAAAAGTCTCTATCTGGTCAAACAGGGCAGCAGTGATTGCTCGGGCAGCTGGGAAAGGTTGATTCAGAATCCATTTACTAGAAAATGGGGGAGGGGTTGGAAGGAGGGCTGTCTCAGAAGTAGGACACACCGCCTGCCAGGTTCTCAATAAAAAGGAAAAGAGCTAACTTCCTCAGGTTTGTGTGTTAGGTGTGTGTGTGTGTGTGTGTGTGTGTGTGTGTGGTCCATTAATCCACTTTTCTTGCTTCTGGGGGAAGCCAGTGTCAAGATGAAACCTTAGTTTCCAGGCTCACCTCATACTAGAGCAGTTATTAAAGTTTCTCAGGTACCCAGAATTTCATTCAGTACATTTCCCCGAGTGGCGGGGCCTTGTAAACAGAGCATGGATTGCAGGCAAAGGAGTTGTTTTACTTAGGACCTTTGTGTGCAGCAGGAGAGTTCCCGTTGAGTGTGGTCTCAGCTATTGGGATGCCTTTCAGAAACAGAATAGTTGAGACCCGGAATGAGGGTGTGTATATGTGGTTGCCAAGGTGGGGCTGCAGCAGGGGCCAGAGTGTCCGTGCATGTAGACATCCCTGCATGCAGGTATGCATGCCATGAGCCTTTGTGAAATATCCATACACAGCAAGAAAGCTGCTTGAGTCCAGGTGTAAGCAAGACAGGTGAAGGTGCGCTGGCTGTTGATGGGGCCTGTGGTCCGTAAAGAGCAAACACCTCATAGTCTGCCACACTTGTTCCTCCTATAGCTTTTGAGTGCTGGGATTAAAGATCTATGTCACACCTGACTTTCTTTCTTCTTATATATACATTTTCATTGTACTTTTTTTTTTTTTGAGGTACTGGAAATCAAATCCAGGGCTTTTCCACATGACTGTCAAACTCTCTCCCACTGAGCTACATCCCTGACTCTAACTGCTTTCATTGTTGTCATTCTTTTGAGAGAATGTCTCACCATGTGTAGCTATGTAGCCCTGAGTGACCTAGAATTCATGATGTAGCCCACACTGGCCTTGATCTTGTGATGGTTCTGCCTGTGCCTCGTGAAGCCTGGTGTTACAGGTGTTTATCATCATTATTGTTGGTGACTGCATCTTAGTGTGTATTTATTTATTTCCTTATTTATTTGTTTGTTTGTTTGTTTGAGATACAGTCTCCTTGTGTAGTCCTGGTTGGCCTGGCACTTGGTATATATAGACTAGTCTGGCTTTGAACTCACAGAGATCTGCCTCCTGAATGCTGGAATTAAAGGCATGCCATGATATCCAACTATTACTGCATTTGAAAAAGTAATGTACTTGATTTTTCTCAGTTTCAGTCTTTCATTTGTAAAGGTCTATTGTGTATCACATCTTGAGGAATATCTAAAATATTGTATGTGAAGTGCTAAGTATTTAATAGATATTAAATAAGCTAGATACTTAGTAGGTGTTAAATAAACTAGATACTTAGTAGGTGTTAAATAAACTAGATAGTTAGTAGGTGTTAAATAAACTAGATACTTAGTAGCTGTTAAATAAATGGTAGGTCTTTATGCTCTCATTTTGATTCCCAATGAAACTTGACTCTTCCTGAGTGGAGCTATGCTCTTCTGACCTAAAGATGGGGAAGGGCTCATGAGGCCTCACCCAGCTGGGAATGATTGGCAGTTGATAGCTGCTGGGTGAGGGAGAGTAGCCCATGATCCAGTGGGTGGCGCCACACCCTTGTGCCAAGGGCAGCACTAATTTTGACTCAGTGGGCTATAAAATAACAACAACAAAGAGGAGGGGACATGAAGTTGGGAGGGGGAGGAGGGTTCATGGAGGAATGAGTGGTAGATAATGATCAAAATATATTACATGCGTATATGAAATTCTCAAAGAATAAATAAAAAATACTATATATCTAAGAGATCGCCCAGATAGGAAGTGTGGATGGAATTTGGAGTGCCTGCAAATTCAAAGTACAGACACTGGATAAACAGTGAGGTGTGGCATCACCCCTCAAGAGTCTCGTTGTTGGGGCTGGAGAGATGGCTCAGGGGTTAAGAGCACTGGCTATTCTTCCAAAGGACCTGGGTTCAATTCCCAGCACCCACATGGCATAGCTGTCCGTAATTTCAGCTCCAGAGGGCCTGAGGACACCTTCACACAGACACACAAGCAGACAATACACTAATGTATATAAAAATAAATAAATCTTTTTTTTTTTTAAAAAAGAGTCTCCTTGTTAAGGTGAGACACACTTGCAAATGAATGTATGATGGTATTAAGGGCATGGAATTAGGCATTCAGTAATAAGCACAAAATCCTTGCTAGGTACCAAACTGTGCAGTGAATCCCTTCCATATTATCTTAACATATCCCTCTTTCTGTGGCCCTACCAAGCTGATGCTGGTTTTTCCAGCGTTAAGGAGACTTGAGACCCAGTCAAGTTAAGAGCCTGCCCAGGAGGGGCTTACTGTTGGGGTGGCAGCATTGGGGGGGTGTAAACGGCATCCACAGAGATTCTGGAGAGTGATGCTTTGACTGAGAGCTTCTGGATGAGGGGAGTGTCACGTGGACAGCATTCGCAGGGAAGGAACAGGATTTACACCAGCACAGGGGGGTGTGAGAGAGCAGGGGAAAACAGGGAGAGCTCAGGAACTACAGATACTTAAGTTGGCTGCAGCACGGTGTTCTAGGAGTGGACTTCTAGCAAGTGGCCAGAAAAGATTATTTGAACAGGTGGTGGGGCTTTGATACCAGTTTTTGTTTGTTTGTTTGTTTGTTTGTTGTTTGTTGTAGCCCAGCCTGTCCTGGAACTCCGCTCTGAGACCAGGCTGGCCTCGAACTCAGAGATCTGCCTGCCTCTGCCTTCTGAATGCTAGGATTAAAGGCATATGCCACCACCCACCACCGTCTAGAAGGAGTGTTCTTTATTAATAGGAAATCCTGGGGGGATCTTGAAAGATGGAGTACCCTGTGTCTGCCTGTGTCTGGGTAACCTTATATAAATAAACAGGAGCCTTTTTGAGGCAGGGTCTCAGATGCTCAGGCTGACCTGAAACTTGCTTTGCGGCATAGACTGGCCCTGAATGCCTGTATCTTCCTGTCTTCACCTTTTAAATTACAGGCGTTTATTTATGAAAATTCTGGAGGCTGGGCAATCTAAGATTAATGTACTTTCAGAGTTAATGTTTTAATGGAATCTGCTTTTTCTTTTCTTTATCTTCCCTACTAATGGTTGAAAAAAATTAAACTGGCAAAAATAATCTTTTTAAATTCCCTATTGAGTTTAATTTGAGTTGTTTACAGGATCAATGAGGGTTTACTTACAGGTGTATGAGCCACTTTCCAGTAACGACACCACTGAAGAAATGTCTCTCCCTCCCCCCCCCCCCCCCCCCCCCCCGCTAACCATTACCGGCCTATAAATCTTTAGGTAAAGGTGGGGTCTAAGGAGCCCCTCATCCTTATGTGCTTGAGTGCATGTGCATGGGTACAGATAAGTGTGCTTGTCAGAGCAAGAGATCGATTTTGTGGGTCCTTGTTAAGGTGAAGCCCATTTTTTTGAGATCGTTTTCCACTAAGTTTTGGGGTTCGCTAACTGGGCAAGTCTGGCTGACTTTGCTTCCCCAGCACTGGGATTACATACTGGAGCCTTGCTTGGTGTGTGTGTGTGTGTGTGTGTGTGTGTGTGTGTGTGTTTGCAGAGACTGAACTCAGGTCCTTATGCTTGTGTGGTAAGCCCCTTTATCAAGTCAGCTGTCCCTAAAAACAACAAAAGTGGGTCCCACTATGTGACCTCCAGCTCACAATTCTCCTGCCTCAGCTTCGCAGATGATGGTGTGTCAATGTGTTTAATCTGAAGCCCATTTTGTTCATATGCAGCCATTTTTCTGTGTCCCGTTAGGAAAAAAAAAAAACCTTCAGTCTCTACCGTTAGATCACAGGCTGTCCCCTTGCTTTCTTACATTAACCCCGCAGAAAATCTGCCTCTAATTTCATGACATTAGTAGTGGTGGGGGCTCGCATTTCAACATGCATCTGAGTATGGGAGGTTCATTCAATCTATAGCACCAAGTTACTACTGTTCTTATTTAAAGGGCTTTTTAGGATACATTTATCGTCATGAGCATGCACACATGAATGTAGAGGTCAGAAGGCAACTTGTGGGAACTGGTTGTCTCCGCCATGTGGCTTCAGAAGCCTGAATTCAGACTGCCAGCCTGGCAGCGGCTGCCTTTACCTGTGGAGGCAGCCCGACTCCTAGCTATTCTTGTGAGAAAAATCACATCGATCCCATGGGGAAACATGATTTGAGAATCAAACACTTGGAGGACAAACAGATGCAGTGGAAACAGATAACAACATACACAATATACTCTTGAGTAGTTATTGAGTACATACTGTACACCATCCACTTGAGCTGTGATAGACAGCTATGACCAAGACATCCGCTGTGATGTCTGCTGTTCAGTGAGAGGAAATAGATGCCAAACAAAGAAGATACCAAGTAGTAGGAAATGCTCTGGAGAAAATGAAAGAGGTGATAAGGAGTGAGGTGGGCAGAGAGGGATTTCTGCCATGGCAACACTGGGACTGAGACCAGATGGTGTATTTCTGAATGGTGGTGTTGAGGACAGAAAAAGAGGAACCAATTAAAAATGTGAGAGAGAGAGCTGACAGGAGTGACTTCCAAGTTGGGAGGACAACCAGAAGGAAGCTGAGTTTTCTGGCTTGGGCAGCAGAAGGCAGTACAACCTAGAGGCTAAGCGCTTCCTTCTCTGTCATCATGACTCTAGCACATGCCATGTGACATTAGGGGAAGTCAGTGGACGTTTGAGAGAGGCTTTCTGTACCCCTCCAGAGATTTCTCCGCTGACATAGTAAGCCAGACTGAGCCCAATTGAAAAAGTATAATAACAGGTTTATTTGAGTAAAACAATTCCCAGGCGAGTTCTCCAGTACCAGAGATGAAGCCAGAGAAGCCACACCCACAACGAAAGTAGGAAGACTTTATAGGTTGTAGGTGAGGGGTGATGGTGTGTCCACTGCAAGCTGGGCTTGTGCTCAAGTATGGTCAAAAGCTGAGTGCTTTAGGTGGGGACTTGGGCTACTGGGAACTTCATGGGAGGAAGCTGTAGTAGTTGCCTAGAGTTTTGGTGCCTCTCTTTTGTTTGAGACTATCTGAGTGGGTGGGGTTTGGGGAAAGAGGTGGGGGGGAAGGGAGAGAGGAGTGGGCTTTCCAGGTCATGTGGGGGCAAGCTGGAGGTTCTAACTGAACAATTTGTGAGCCACATTCTTCTCCTTTGTAGATGGGTGTAGCGAGTGATGATTCATTGTGTGGGTGATGATTTACAAGGATAGGCCTGGTCCATGGCTAGTGTTTTGTATGTGCTTGCGTTGAGTATTATTAATATAATGTGTATGTTTGGAAAAATTTGAAGCACAGCCATGATTAGATGTTTTAATTTTGGCATATAGTGTGTTAACTACTCACAGTATGTGGACATGGAAAGTCAGACTACACAGGGACTGTGAAATTCAGGTCAAAAAGGCTCTGTTAGGAACTGTGGGAGTAGCTTAGTGGAGAAGCATGCGCCCTTGTGCTGGAGGTCCTGGATCCCATCCCCAGCACTGCAAACAAACATAGAAAGATCTGGTTTAGGCCCCAAGGAATTAGATGTGCAGTACTCGGGTGTGGGAGGAGGGAGGGTCCTCAGCTGAGTCTGGATCCCAGCCTGAGCTTCAGGGCTGTGCCTGTATTGCATTGTAAGGAAGCCAGGTGTCAGGGAGACAAAAAGGAGAGACGCAGAGTGTAAGAAGAGGAACACTCTCAGGTGAGGAGCAAGAAGGGGTACATGCAAATGGGCTGCAGTCATAGGTGGTAGAGGAGGAAGGGAAAAGGGTCACTTAAGTAATGGCCTCTAAGGTGGGAAGGAAACAGTCTAGAGGCTGGGTATTCGTTTTACATTATTATTATTATTATTATTTAAACTTTAAAATTAAATTTATTTATTATTAAATAGGCACCTCAGCCATTTGTCTCAGGGTCTGAGACTTAACATTGACTCTAGAATTTGGAGTTAAATACGTTGGGTGGCAGAAGCCAGCACAGGCAAGGGATCTGTACCCAGGAGGGCAACATTGACAGTTTGGTTCAGCGGGGCGTGGCTGAGATTTTGGAAGGGGAGCTCATTTGTGCCCCTTCTGAGTTTCATGCACCAGATGTAGGAAAAAAAAAGAAATAAAAAGGAAAGTACATGGTGGAGGAGAAAATTTATTATAGATACAAGGAAGAGCATAGCCAGAGACAGAGACCTTTGAGGGAGTCCAGAGTGGACATGACTGAGCCATGTGAGGAGGGGGAGGGGAAAAGGTGCAAACCAGGTGCAGCAGCCAGGAGGGTGAAGGTACATAAAAGGGTGGGGTGACCAAAATGGCTGGATGACATCGGGAGGAGGAGCTGGGGGAAGGGCAGCCCAGTCCCTGGGCTGGAGAGTTCAGGGTTCACTGGGGTATTCCGGCCATACCCTGTAACAGGTGGAGATTGAGAGATGCTGGGAGAACCTGGGTGCCAGGTCCAGTTTGCTATGTCCAGTAGGCACTTCAGCCATTTGCCCCAGGGTTTGAGACTTCAGCTTCTTTCTTCCCATGTGGGTTTTAGGGATGAAACTCAGGTTCTCAGTTGTAGAGGCAAGCGCCTTTGCCTGTTGAGTGTCCAAAAACTAGAACGTGTGTGTGTGTGTGTGAGCCGGGCATGAATACTGCAGCGTGTGTGTGAGCCGGGCGTGAATACCGCAGCGTGTGTGTGAGCCTGGCGTGAATACCGCAGCGTGTGTGTGAGCCTGGCGTGAATACCGCAGCGTGTGTGTGAGCCGGGCGTGAATATCGCAGTGTGTGTGTGAGCTTTGCATGAATACCGCAGCGTGTGTGTGAGCCGAGCGTGAATACCGCAGCGTGTGTATGTGTCAGGCCAGAGGACAACTCTGTGAAGCTTGTCCTCTCCTTCTCTCTGGTTCCGGGATTTGAACTTGCCTCTCCAGGTTTGTTTAGCCAGAGCCTTCACTTCAGCCTGCTGAGCCATTTTGCTGGCCTCTTCATCTAGGCTTTAAAAAAAAAAATCTTCTGGAGGCAAAGCAGTGGGATCTCTTGAGTTCTAGGCCAGCCTGGTCTACAGAGTGAGTTCTAGGACAGCCATGGCCACATAGAGAAACCCTTCTCGAAAAACTAAACAAAACAGGTTACCCATTAGGATGCCGGAGAGAGAGTATAATGGATGACGTGCTCTCCTGGCAAGCCCTAGGGCTGGAGTTTGTATTCCCAGTATCCACAAAGAAACTGAGGGGTGGCCCATTCCCAATCCCAGTACTTGGGAAGTGGAGATAGGGTTTTTTGTTTGTTTGTTTGTTTGTTTGTTTTGTTTTGTTTTGTTTTTTGAGACATGGTTTTTCTGTGTAATAGTCCTGGTTGTCCTGGATTCTGGAACTCTCTTTGTAGACCAGACTGGCCTCAAACTCACAGGAATCCGCCTGCTTCTGCCTCCTGAGTGCTGGGATTAAAGGTATGTGCCACCACTGTCCGGAGAGATAGGGTATTCTTGTGGGCAGGCTAGTGAGCTGGGCTGGTTGAGTCATTTTTCAGGTTCAGTGAGACTTTGCTTCAAGTAAAAAGGACAGAGAGCAAGGAAGACCTCTGAAATCAGTCTCTTGCTTCCATACGTGTGCACATGTGCACACACACAGCACCCAGCCAGCTCTTCCCTTCAGTTCCTGCCTTAGCATCCACAGTGACGGAATCTAATCTGTAAATATAACAAACACTCTCCCCAAGTCGTTTTGGTCATGGCGTCTTTTCAGAGCAACAGAAAGCAAACTAAAATAGCCACCATGTCCTGCTAGGAGAGCTATCTTCAGTTCTGCTGATTCTAGCATGGAACTTGTCCTCCCCTTCTCCCCTAGCAGATTTCTGTAGCACTCTGGCTCCATCTACCTGTCCAGCCACTGAATTCTCCATGGCCCTGCTTTACTCAGGTGATCTTTACCTTAAGGAAGGAGCCAAGAAGCAATCCCTCTGGGAGCGGTGCCCAGAGCCCCTCCCTTCCCCTCAGCGCTAGCAGCTGACACCATATGCAGGTACTCCTCCATCCTCCCTGTCTGAGGACAGAGGGAGCAGACACTTGCCAAAGACCAGAGCACTGCCAGATGTGGAAGGATGGAGGCGAGCTCTGCCTGGAAGTGTGGCTCAAATTGAGGGCAAGAGAGGCTGTGATTGCGTAGACTATCAGGCTGTCTCGCCTTCCTGTGTTTCGTATGGGACAGCAGAACATGGAGATCGTGCGTGGGGGAGATCATTGTCAACTGCTGGGGCAGCTGCAGAGACAGTGTGCCCATGCTCCTCCAAAGTGATCCCGCAGCCCTTGACGTCCTGGCTGCCATGTGGCCAGCCCTCCCGTGAGCCCGGCATGGTGCAGAACCTGCGCACAGAGACTGTCTCGTGCAGCACAGCCGTCAGGCAGACTTGCTACTACCATGTCTCCTGTCTGAGGAAGAAGTTGGCCTTTCTGAGAGGCAAGTAAGTGGCAGGGGCCCCAGAGGTTAGGATTGTGATGGCCTGGGTCTCTCCATGGAGGCAGAAATACTTTGGGGTTTGCTTTGCATGTTTGCTCACAGCTGAGTGACAGGTATGTTAGGGGGAGACAGAGGTGTCGCAGGAGCCTGGAGGGAAAGGCTAGTGTGGGCAGCTGGTGGGGTGTCAGCTGGGAGATTTAGTCTCTGCCCCACTGTGTGATTCCTAAGAGGTGACTTGCCTCCCTGTGCTCTCCATAAGGATTCAGCCAGATGCCAGGTTTTTTTTTTTTTTTTGTGCCTTTCTTAGAACATCAGTCAGTAAAGAATTTGGAGGACCCAAGATAAGGTGCTGTCGAGAGCTGAGTCCTCTGTGTGGCCTGGGCCTTTGTGGGTGCCAAGAATCGTTTCTGACTGATAGAGATGATCTAATACTGAAGTGTCTGGGGATGTTGGGTTCATGCGGTCACCTACTGTGCCCCTGTGCTCGGGGACTGGCCTTTGACACTAGAGCTGCCTGCGCAGCTTGACACGAAGCTGTGAGTACAGTCCAGATGTGGAACACAGCCCCCTCATCTGGCAGACCCATGTTCCAGTGGCTCCTAGAGGACCATGCTGTACTTGGCTGCTGTGACAGAAAGGAGGCGGCTTGTTGGGAGGAAGAGGTTCAAGTGTTGAGTCAGAGGTCGGTTCAAAGCCTTCACAATGGCTCAAGGGGCCTATATAGACTTGTGCAAGTCGGCGGGAGTGGAGGCGGGGGGGGGGGAAGCATCTCTTTTCTTTCGTGTGAAAACGGAGGTTAACGTTCGAGAAAGGAAAAATGGGACAAATTGTGAGGAGAGAAAGGGAGAAAAAAATAAGGTAGTTAGAGGCTAAATGGACTTCAGGGTAGGTAGGGATCGGAGGATGACCAACTTGTCTTTGTCTGTCTGTCTGTCTGAGGCACAACTGCCTTCCCAGGCTTTCTTGTGGCCAGAGGTTTGGGGGTTGGTGTGCTGGGCCGAGTCTCCTCCTGAAATGGTACTTTGGGGGCTGGCACCACAGGCTGTGCCATACACCCAGTGGGCCTTCAGCAGACAACATCGGAAGAAGAGCTCTTTACACAATACAATGCTGGTGGCCAAGGAGGAGTCTTCCTTTAGTGAATTTCTCTCCCTCCCTCTCTTTCCCTTTGTTTGTTTGCATGAGGCAGGTTGTTGCCCTGCAGCCCAGGCTGATCTATAGCTCGAAGTGATCCTTCTGCCACAGCTTCCCCAGTGCTGGGATTACAAGCATATGACACCATTCAAGAACGGTTTGAAGAGACCCATGTTGAAATTCAGGCTCCAATGTGCTACTGTTCTGCAAAATAGCTTTATACCTTTGATTCATTTTCCTTCAGGGGAAATACAGACAGAATTAAGCTTACTTTGTAAAGGTTGTGGGGATCAAACTACTATGAAATGGGGAGAAAAAGCTCTTACTGCGGTGTCTGGCATGAGGCAAACACTCAGCAAGGCTGAGTTTTTGTCATTAGCAAACCACAGGCTAAGTCCGGAGGTGCAGGGGAAGTATACGTTAGCTAGGACCCGGGGCTTGCAAACTTGACTTAACGGTGATCCACAAATGAGTGCCCAAGTGGGTGGGCTTGTTCACTGTATCCTGAAATCGGTACAGAAAGCTCTTGGTGCTTGCTGTTCCCACTAGTGATGTTTGCCTTGAGTGGGTGAGGAGGAGCTGGCACGGGGACAGGCTTCCTAGCCTGCAGGCATCTAGCCAGACTCTGTATGTGGCTCCGGCTAGTCCAACAGATTCAGAAGATGGATCCGGGTCAGCCGGTGCTCACTCTGATCTGATGCTACCCTAGTCATGACCCTAGATAACTCCAGAAGGGACCCTGCGAGTCCCTGTCAGATCTCATGGAGAGGATCATGCAGGAGATAATGGGGTGCAGAGGGATACCCAAGTGCTCACTCCTGTCAGATCCTCCCACCCAAATTACCAGAGCTGCAATTTCCTCCTGGTAGCTCATACAATCCCAGGACACCTCTTAACACCCTGTTCAAGTCGAGAATTTCTCCTCTCACTTCCTTTCTTCTCTTCTTGTTTGTTTGCGTGAGGGTTGCCCAGGCTGATCTATAACTCAAAGTTAACCTTCTGCCTCAGCTTCCCAAGTGCTGGAATTATAGGTTTAGGACACTACAACCGCCCTTTTCTGTCTAAGCACTAAGTGCTAACCCCAAGTTAGAGTTGTGTTTGTTGCGTTAGGTGTTCTCTCCACCATTGGTCCTTAAACTTAATGTGAGTAGGATTAGTCCTCTTTGATTTGGTGTAGTGCCAATGCTTAGCCAGTGCCTAGCACCCAATAGGTCCTCAAAAATATCTACTGGATGAATCTGAATCAGTGATTGACTAAGTTGTTTTTTTTGTTGTTGTTGTTTTTTAAAGCTGAGACAAAGTCTTTTGCTGTAACTTCCAATGTTTTGTGATTACGAGATTCAGGGAAGGCTGTTATTGCTCTTTGGGTTTTTCATGATGGTGGAAATGGTTTGCTCTGTGACCACCCATCATGTGTCCCCCTTCGTCTCCCCCACATGCTTTGGGGGAGTGCTTGGTCTTATGGAAGACAGCACGTGTGGACTGTGGATAATAGAGATCAGAACTTTTTAGGTCGAAAGGCATAGCAGGGACACTCATGGAAGCCTCTGCCGTCCCTCTCAGTATTTCCGGCTTATCTATCTCCTCGCTGGCAGCTCTGGACGTTTCTGTAGCTGTCAGCAGAACTGTCTGCAGGTGTAACCATCACCTGCTCTGCATTTCCCCTACTCCAGCACTTCTCTCCCGCCTGAGAAAGGGGGCTGTTAATTATAGCTCAGCCAAGTGCCCGCTCTCTGCTGACACCATAATTGGGATTCAGCTTTGGACAACGGCAGGGCGGATGGGAAGTCTCACTCCCCGGCTTTCCTGCTTGCTGCTGGGAGAATCACATCCACCTACCAGTTACCATCAAGAAGGAATGTGAGTGGGAGATGACCTGGACTCACAATGCAGAGGATCTAACCGCTGGCTTGTCCTCCCACCATGTGCTGCAGTCTTTGCTTCCTTCTTACACCAAGGTTGAGAGGGGGAATTGAAGGTCAGAGTCCTCTTCTCTACCATGAATTAACACTAGAGGCCCAGAGCAGCCCTCTGCAGCTTCCCCACCTAAGCCCTGCAGTTACTGTGCTAGAGGGTGATGATCGCATCAGCATCATGGGCAAGGTCATATTCAGTATGTATTACCAGTGCATTGTGTAGATGCATGTTTGTATAACATCCCAATGTGCAGTCTGTATGATGATGTACAAGATAAAAACACACCTCCAAATCCATGTTGTAACATTTCTCATACCCATATTGGTGAGTGTCCATGCCAAGGGCTCTTGGGTTCATCATCGTCACCATCATCATCATCATCATCATCAGTAGCAGCAGCAGCAGCAGCAACAGTAGCAGCATCTTGATTTTAGTCTTTTTAGAGATGTTTGTTTCTGGTCCTAGCAGTGCCTGTGGACTCTACCAAGTATTGTGTAGAGGCTGCAGGGCATCTCTGTCTGACAGCTTGTTTGGTGCTAGCTCTGGGTTTCACTACTGTCTGCAGTGGAACAGAGCAGACCACATGTCAGTGCCCTACAGGTACCAGCTGACACCTACCTCTGTGGTGGGCCCTCCCTTTTCCTTGGGGTTTGCCAGCACCTCCAGAACCTCACCAACTCTTCTCCAATAGGAGTCCTGAGGCTACTGCTTCTTCCAGGACTGTCTGAGATCTGTGACTACGGTCTGTCTGCCGTCTTTCCCTGCTTTCTTTCGGTTTCAGCAACAGTCACTAGAGTGCCTTCCAGTCACTAGAGTGCACTGCTGGCATCTGCCATTCCAGCTCGCTCCTGACCCAGCACCTTCCTCCTTTGTCTGCTGGGGAGAGGTTTGTCAGAATCCCAATGTTGAGCAAGTGCCCAGTGCTCATTGACCAAGAGAAGGTCAGGCAGTATTGCTGAGCCCTGTGCCTACCCCTTACCTGGCTCAGCTGATCCCATATTTCCCAACACATGAAACCCAAGTGTGATCTGCTAGCTGTGTCCTCTGCGACTTGCTGGAGGACTTGTGTGAAATTTGGGCGAGGCACAGGAGTGAATTTTCAAGACAGGGAAAGTCAGCTGCTATATGCATCTATGAGCTTTTCCTTTTTCTTTTTTTTCGTGCGCGTGTGTGTATGTATATGTGTGTGTATGTGTTTGTATGAGATCTGCACAATTTGCCGTCTAAGGCTGTGTATGCCAGTTGTATTAGTGTGATCTTTCTAGAGATGGTAGATGCATAGAGAAGTTGTATGAACAGTGCTGGCTTTGCACGAGCACCAAGTCAGGATGGCTTGGAGGCATGGGAGAGCTCATACGACACCTCTTGGTGTCCCCAAGATTGTAATTATGAAGAAATTACTTTCGTTATCATTTACTAGGTATGTCTGTTGGCTGTCAGTCATTGTGGTCATTTAAATTTTATCATTTTTTTTCCTCAGTGAAATGAACAGACTAACATCTCTATGATAAACATCTGAAATTCAAAATGCTTGCTGAAGTTTAACTTTTTGAGTACTAATAGATACCATAAGTGGAAAATTCCACATCTGGCCTCACGTGATAGGTTTATGGGCAAACTGTAGGTGTACCAAAAATAGTGTGTAAAATTAGTTTCAGGCCAGTATGCAAGGTATATATGAAATGTAAATAAATTTTGCATTTCAGCTTGGGTCCCATCTTCAAGATGTTGCATCATGCATATGCAAATATTTCAAAATCCAAAACAAAACCCAAACCCAAAACACTTGGGCCCAGTGCATTTTGTATAAGGATACTCAAGATGTATTATCATTTTCATCTTGTACATAAGAGAACTGAGGTGTAGAGATGTCTCACAACTATATATGATTGCACAGTTATGAAATAATGGGATAGAATTTGAACCAGGCAACTGGACTTTAGATTTTAAGCACAATGCTAGTCTCTGTTAAGTTCTAGAAGCTGAGGTGAGGTAATATCATTTATATTAATTCATATTGCCCATGAAGTCTCAATTGCTAGCAGCTAAGAAAGGTGGGTCTCTCCTTTGCTAATTTTATTATTTTCAGGGATTTCAGGTATGAGGTTTATCTGAAAGAAACACAGGCCCACAGGCCTCCCAAAGCAAACTGCTCTAGAGCCAGGTAACCTGACTTCCCCTTCCTCTGACCAGCAGTGCCTGCACTGAGATATCCCTATTGTTTTCTCTGGCTGCGTCCCCCACAGTGCACAGAGGTTACACTGATCTAGGTGAACAGTTTATAAGGCGTCGCCAGCTCCTTTTCTCCTAACATGCCTCTTCCCCCTACCCTTCGTCCTTCCTTACCTAAACTTCTGAGAAACTTCTCTACTCTGAGCCCTCCCAGCACCCCCACTTATCCAGAGAGCCCTTCCAGAACACCCATTTATGCAGAGGGCCCTCCCAACATCCCCACTTATCCAGAGAGCAGCTCAGTTTTGCAAGACCGATTTGTACCTGACCTGTGCGGGGGTGGCTCCCATGTCTCTGGCTTTCCCTTTGGTAGGCAGCTTGTCTCTGTCCACAGCTCTCTGGTACCCTGTCTTATTTTCTCATGGTCATCCCTACCCTGACGCTAAATACTTAGTCTCTATTTCCCTCCATGCTCAACTAAACCTACTTCTCTGATTGTCTTGTGGATTATAGTGTTTTGTTTTGAGAGAGAGAAAGAGAGGGTGGGGGGGTCTCATGTAACCCAGGCTGGTCTCAGACTCATTATATAGCCAAGGATGACCCTTAACCTCTGATCCTTCTGCCTCTACCTCCCAAAGGCTGTTATTACAAGCAACTGCAGTCATGCAGGGTTTTGTGCAGAGCTGACCAACAGATTCAGGCTTCATGAATTCTAGGCAAGCCTCCCAACTGAGCCACATCTCTAATCTTTGGTCTCCCCCCCCCCCCGCCCCGAAGTCTTGCTAGGTAACTGTGGCTGGCCTTGAATTCCCAGCAATCTCACGTCAGCCTCCTGAGTGATGGGATTACAGACTGTGTAATGGACTGTGTCATCATGTCCATGGCCTCCTTCTGTTTGATCCCAGGTCTGCCCTTCCCCCTTAGTGTCTAGCACCATTGGTCGTGCCCTGTGACATCCATGGCACAAATTCTCCTTTGACCTTATTCCTTTAGTGTCTCTGCTTACCTCAAACAGCAAGTGGGCTTCTCTGCTGCTCATGTGTCCCTACACCAGCTCCAGGAAAAACTTAAAATGGATTGTGGGGAGGGGGTTACCTGGAGAAGGGGAAGACAGGCGGTCTACCACTGAATAACAAGCAGGCACACATCTAACTCTGACAGTATTTGTTATATGTCTAAACCCCTTACAGTGTTTTCTGACTTCATAAATGCTTTTGGGTTTCATAATATCCTTGTCTTAATAGATAAGGAAATGGTGACACAGTCAGGCTAAGTAATTTGCCCAAAGTTACACAGAGGTGAGTGTTTGAGTCAAAATTCAAGTCTCAACACTTCCTAATGCTCAATGTTTTGCTGAAGGTTGATGGTTAACAAGCAAAAGATGAGAAAGTCACCCAGGCAGACATACACCTGCAAGGGAACACCCAGGACCCTTTCTTTCTTCCTGTTTCCCCTTCCAAAGAACCTGTCTTCTAGAAGCAAAGAGAGTCTATGAGAGACCTCTTAGGCTCTCTACTTTTTCAAGTTGCCTCCAGTTCTGTGAACCTCTCACGTTCTCATTGCCTTCTTTTCAGTTTCCTGTCCGCAGCAAGACTCTAGAGAGAAGGCATCTGACTGTAGATTTGCAGTCACGGTCAAGGAAGAATTAACCAGCAGCATACTCTCTAAGCAGTGCAAACATGGCTGCCAAATGCCTACGGCTCAGAACTACAACTCCCAAAATGCAGTGCGAGGAAAGTTTATCTGACCAAGATTTGAAACAATCACATTGGCTGCTGCCACAAACGCTCTTCTAACAGCAGCAGGTGCAGTATTCTGCCTCAGATCGGTGCTCAGGGAGCTGGAGACTCTACTTCCTATATCCCCTATCACGCTGCTGTCGAAACCCGGTCTTCCCAAAGGCTTCTGGGTCTTCATCATTTCCTCTCCTTAACTTAGTGCCAAATGCCGCGATTAAGCCGTCAGAAAGTATTACCTAGGGTAGAGTGATTGTTAAGAATAATTGCCCTAGACAGAGAAGGTTAGAAAGGAGTGGCTTTCTCTCACCCTCTCACTGAATATTAGGCGAGATGAAATGGGTTGAAGAACAGGGAGTTTCAGGAACCTGTTTTTAAAAGCAGGTGCATAGGCGAGAGGGGTTATTTCATAGGGAATTCTGTCTAGTCCTTTCTGCTTAGTAGAAGAGGTATGGATCCAGTGGCCTCTTACACACCCTGTGTCAGTTTATCCTCTTTTAAATATAATTTCCAGTTTCTCATTTTTTTTTTCTCAGAATTTTCTTTCTGCTCTGAATTATATCCCTGCCCCACAGTGGAACCCATACCACCTCCTCTCTCCCATGCTGCCACACCTCCAGGCTGTATGCTCAGTACCAGATAGCGTTCTCCCTGATGCTTGAGATTCAAGGTCTGAGTTGCCTGGTGAAATATGCAGGTGCTTTCTCAACACTGTGATCACATGTTCGCCTTCCAGGGCTGCGTGGAAGGATCTGGTTGTTGCTGTTGTTATGTGTTGGACTGAGGCAGAGCTTACAGTAGCCCCGGTTAGTCTGGAACTCACTCTGTAGGCCGGCTGACCTCAAAGCTGGTGGGATTCCTTCTGTTTCTGCCTCTTGAGAGTGTTGGGAATACGGGATTACAGGTGTGCACCCTTGTACCTGGTAATAGCTCCTTAAGATCAGAGTAGGTAGACAGATGACTTGGGTCACCAGAGAAATTAGGCAGACTTCAGCGATCACAGAATTGGTTTCTGTGTGGTTTTGATGAAGCAGAGCTTCCTGCTTTGTAGGTCCCCGCTTCCTGCTTTCCATCTACACATTTGATTGTCAGCCCAGGCTCAGAGGGAGGATTGTAGGCCACACAAAGCCAGAGGGGGCTTGCCAGGCTCCTGGTTAGAGAGGATGGTGTATGGGGAGTGGCACAGCCTCGGTGCTGCTGGATTTTTAAGGAGTGTAGTAAGGGTGCCCCTCACTGAGAAGGAGAAAGGCTTCTCCTGCCCACCATCAGTGGATTCAGTCATGACCATAGACGGGGGCTTATAAAAATTAAGCAGAGTTACAGAAAATTATTCATTGACCTCAACTAGCTGAGAAAGTCTAAGCAAATATCTTAAAAAAAAAAAAAAGACACACTTTCCAGATCCTTAACAATTCCGACCGCAACCAGTTCAGATAAGAAAGACACAATGTGTGCTTTGATTTCATAGGATTCAGCACACGTTATGTGTCTGTGATAACAGGAACATGAATCTTCAGGCTCCAAGATATGTATCTCTCTCCTGCCTTAATTTTAACTGGTGTTGTTGAATTTTTGTAAGGGTCCTTGCTCTCCTTTTCTGCCTAAAGTGAACTTGAATAAATCATCGATCCTTTTTACCTAAAAAGGCGTCTTCACTGGAAGTTCTTCCCTGTCTGGATCCACACTTCCTCTGGATTAGTCACCCACCGTACCAGGGTCAGGAGACTTCCGGTTTTGTGTTTTTGTTTCTTTCTTTCTTTTTGTCAAGACAGGATTCCTCTGTGTAGCCCTGGCCGTCCTGGAACTCACTCGGTAGACCAGGCTACTCTTGAACTCAGAGATCTGCCTGTCTCTGCCTGCCAAGTGCTGGGAGTAAAGGCATGTGCCACCACTGTCCAGCTACAGGAGATTTTTTTAAATGGGGACTCTAACTTTTTTGATGCTCTCAAGCCCCCTCCTCCAACTCAAATTCAGTTTTTGATTATGTTTGATCTCATAATTTGCTATCTTAAAAGAAAATCTCAAAGGTAATTATGGATCAATTGCCATTTTGTATATTTTTTAAATTAAAAGGTGTATTTCATTTATCACTATTATTATGTGTGTGTGTGTGATGTGTTTGTATGTGAGTGCTGATGCACATGTGGAAATCAGGTTCCTTACACCGTGGTTTCTGGGGATTGAACTTGACCCATCAGTCTTTTGTGTAAGTACTTTCACCTGCTGAGCCATCTTGCTAGTGATTTATCCATTGTTTGGCTGTAAATTAGAGTTAGTTTTCGTTGTTATTTGGGGAGGCAGGGTTATGCTGCTCCTGCTGACCTCAAACCTGCTATGTCGGGAGGATGATCTTGAACTTTGGATCCTCCGAAATGCTGGGATTGCTGTCTGTATTTTATGACTAAGTCCTGTTGTTAAGGTGCTAGGGATTGAACCCAGGGCTTTTTGACGGGACACAAACATTCGACCAACTGAACTATATTCTCCGCCTCTCACTTGGCCTTAACTGATATCTCTAAGTCTTCAGTAATTGGGAGCAGACTGAGAAGGTACAGAGAAGGGGTGGGAAATTGGGATTAGGAGATTCGTGGAGGGAGGTTCGCACCCAGTTCTTAAGAGGTTGAGTCCTTTTTCCAGTTGCTTACTGGGTGACCTTAGGTGAGTCACTTGACAGCTTCAAGGCTCAGATTAATCATCTCTGGATCATGCAGGAGATGGTGGGTTTGGAAACACAAATTATGGAGTCCTGTGAAAATGGAGAGTGGGCAGTTTTATTGCTGTAGTCATTAAGCCGGACTCTTGAGCATTGAGGAGTACTGGGAATGGTGTTTGTGTGGTGATGCTTTGAGAAAGAAATTTGAGTCATTTTCTCTTTAGTAAAATGGCAAGAATTAAAAACATTAAAAAAAAAAAAAACAAAAACAAGTTGTTCCCCTTAAGGGCTATGCCCACCACGATTAATTCAAACAACCACGACCGAAAATGGGGTATGGAGTTAAGACTTCATGGCTCTTAGATTGACTTGTTTAGTTACATGGCTCATAGATTGGTATGTTTTGTTACTAAGTCTCCCGCAGGTGAGTGGATAGCAAAGGAGACGTCCAGGGGTGTGCAGGCCGGATTGCAGTTGCTGGGTTATGGACACTTTGATGTGTTCCTGGATGGTGATTCGGTGTCAGGAGCACTTCCTATTAGACAGAAGAGAGCAGGCTAAAACAAGCCTGCTGTCCTGGAGGGCCAGCTGTATATATGTAATGTATATATGTATATGTATGTATATTTATTTATATTAAAGCATATAGACACAATCTCCCTGCTCGTCCAGGTAATATTGGTGAAACGTGTATTCTTCGGTCAGAAGCCTCACGTCTCTCTGTAACCAGCCATGTTAGCCTTGGCTCCTGATGCTCTTTGTGTGTCGCCCTAGGGGCTTCTGTGACTGTGTGAACTGCAGAAGGCAGTAGAAAAGAAAGAAAAGAAGCCGGAGAGGAAGTGGACACGTCATTTCGCTCATGGCTTCTTTCCCACTCGAAGTTAATGTCTGATCTTTGCCTTCCTGGGTTTTCCTGTGATCTAGGGGATGGATTTTGAGCAGTCTAGGGAGGAAGGTAGGAGTTGGGGAAAAAAAGACAGGTCATTTCTCCAAGAATTATAGCTTTTTGGGGGGCATAATTATATCTTAAAAATGACATTTATTGTGTCTGTGCTCATCCATACATGGCATAGCACTCAGTGTAGAGGTCAGAGGAACCGTGTGGAGATCGGTTCACTCCATTGTGTGTGTGTCCTGGGGACTGAACCTGGTTTTTCAGGTTTGTTAACAAATGCCTTACCCACTGAGCCATCTCCTTAGCCCAGTAGTAGATTTCTAGAAGTAAAAGCCTGTGTGGAGATGACCTCTGGAGGCTGATATTCTTTCATTGATCCACTAATTTTTTTTTCTGGTACTTGGATCCATAATTTGTAAAGCGTATCTGTAAGGTTCCATTATTTGGAAACTCTCTATAGGCTTGACATGCTGGACCCAAGGGTAATCCATGTCCTTCCAGCTAGGTCAGGAGCCTGGCTGGTGGGGAGAAAATGCCCACAGCAGGGGACAGAAGCATGCTTGAGGACTTGGATCTGTTTTTTTCCACATATTATTTTCTGTGGGGAAGTACACCTTCCAGCTGCTCCGGGAAGGTCAGCGCCTCCAACCAAGTGTCCTCTTATCTTAGGGTTGTCGCTCTCTTCTACCGGAGCTGGCTCCGGCGGACAGGATGTGTCCTGTGAATACTGGCAAGGCGCTGTGAGAGCTCCGTTCTTTCTTGGCAGTGTCAGCAGCCTGCTCCTCCTTCCCTGAGACTGGGGGTACTCCGGCCAGTTCCCTTTGCCTAGCGGCCCCCTGACAGATAGTGCCTACCCCGAGCTGCTTGCTCCACAGGCCGGGGAGGAAGCAGTCGTGGCTGCAAGCTGAGCTGACTGTCCCTGCTGGGCAGAAAACCTAGAGTGATGAATGGGGCTGGATGAAGTCATCCTGCTCCGCCAATCAGGCTGCTCCAGCGGAGCTCGGGGCCTCTGCAGATCCAGCCCGCTGTCTGCTGCTCTCATGTACCTTTAGACAGAGGCTGGGAGTCTCTGGGAGTGGTGCTGGGGGGCGGTGTGTGAACCGCCCGCCCCTGGCTTCTGTGTAGGCCTCAGTCAGTCTGAATGTTTTTGCCAGGTGAGTGGCTTCACCGGGGGAGTTCCTTTCCCTTTGCCTTCTCCACTTTGCTGTGCCACTCAGCTCGGTGCCTCCAGCTCCTCCTTGCACAGCACCTCCCCCCTGCTTCTATTTGAGTGCCTGCACCTTCACACCTGTCCCCACCAGCCCAAGCCTTTGCCCTTCCTTCTACCCCAGCACTGGTTCAGCAGCACCTTCCAGCCCACATGTGCTCCTAGTCCTCATTTCTGGGTACCAACTGACAGTGATGGGGGGGGGCAGGGCCTCTATTCTGCATCCTCTCCCCCAGCAGGGGGAGCCTGGGGAGACCCACACTGGCCTTCTGAGACCAGGTAGCAGGGGAGGGGAAATGGACTGACTGGGGCTCATGGGCATTTGTGGGGCTACCGACTGCCTGCTTCCCCAACTGACTGGGAGACCCAGGATGCTTTCCTCCATTACCAACAGAGGAGGTCCCAGGGGGGCCTCTGGAGAATGGAAGTAGGTCTCATCCTCCTGGCCTTCCTTCCAGAGGGGTGGTGTCCTCTTTCTGGGTGGACATTTGTGACTCTGCCTTTTCTCCTTGGATGGTGCTGCTGCTCCCTAGGCCAAGCCGGGATCATGGATCCGGCCGACATGGCGACTGCAAAGGTAGGATGGAAATGCTGCCGGCCGCACTGTGCGTAAGTGGTTTCGCTCTGCGAGTTCCGCCTTTGGTTCACTTTCTCTCCCCTCCTCTCCCTCAGCTAGCATTCAGGAGCAGTCAGGGCTGTGTCAGTAGCGGGAAATGACCTCAGGAGAGGGGAGGGTGTGCCTGGTGCTCCACAGCCCACTGGCCACCTCCTGTGTCCACACATCGGAGCCTGTGGATGGAAGAGGTCGGAGGGTGGCTGTGCCTAGGGCATTTGCCTGGCCTCACTTTCTATATCTGTCTTTTTCTTTAGCTCTTCTTCAGTGTTCTGTTTTTATCTTTGCCCTATCTCCTTTTGGCTTCTTCCTCTGCCTCTTCCTGACTCTCTTGCTCCATGGGTTTATCCCGACACTGGCAGCCTTGTGCTTCTCCTTCTGCTGTTCTGTAAGGGCTGAGAGGAGTTGTGCGCTAAAGGCTCAGGAGCAGAGACACCTTATCCGGTAGCAGACATTGGCCTTGGGATTGGTGAGGCCTTGGTGCCTGAATGGCAGTTGCTGTGCTGTCTCCTCCCTCCTGGGAGGCCCAGGGTCACGCTGGTCTGAGCTTCCAGAGAACTGTGGCTGGGTGCTGCACCTGTGGTCCTGGACACACTAGAGGGCGTTGTTGAGTAGCATTCTTATTCTCCTGACTGCTGCTGGCAATTGGGGATTTGTTTTTGTGTTTTTTTTCAAACACGGAACCTGGACCATTCGGAGTGGATGGGGTATTGCAGGAGGGGAATCTCAACAGCCCCTCCCCAACCCTTGTGTGTGTGTAGAGACACCTGTACTCTGGCCTTTGCAGCTTTGGCTGGATGGCATGGTCTCCATTATCACAGAGGTGGAAGACCCGAAGAGGCTCAGACTTCTGGAGCAGGTTGGGTCCCCTGTGATGTGTATGACTGAGATTATGAGAAAGGAGGCCTGAGTAGCCAGAATGCTGTAAGCAGAACTGCCTGGACCAGTCCCTTGGAATATAGATCTTAGTGATTCTTCCATTCCTATGTGCTGCATGGTTGGAACCAAGTTCCTTAACCTCTCTGAGCTTTCCAGCCTAGCCCCAGGTGAAAATGACATTCATCTGTTGTTCCTATCGGATGAGATCTATCACACACTTGAAGAGGAGCTAGGGAAAAGAACCGAGTGAGAACAGATCTCCCGGGACTGCTTCTCTTTCTCCCAACTCACGAATATTTAAATATCCACTCTGTACAGGGGATGGCCCAGGGTGCTGTGACCCCTTCCTCCTTGGTAGTGTGCACTGGCAGCTGTGGGAGCAGGCATCTCTGCTGTGTCTGGGTTGCTTTGTGCAGTTTGCCGTCTGTTTGGAATGCTGCTGTCCCTGCTGTGTGCGATGCTGAGGTCAGTGACCTAGCTCTTGAAGCTGTAAGTGGTTTGTCATCAGCTTACTGGCTCTTGGGCCATACTAGTAGGATAAAGCCTGGGCAAGGTGTAGTCTGTCGGGGATGGGGGAGGGGGTCAATGGATTCTGGAGTTAGTTTGGAGAGATGTGGTTGTGTTGTAACCATACTTGCATGTGGAGGTAGAAGCAGACACAGCTCTGTTTTTCTTAGGCCTTTCTACTCGTTAGTATAGATCTCAGGTCATCTGGGGTAAAACCAGAACTCAGCTGGATCATTCCTGAGGTTAGCATTTGCCTTCAGGTTCTGGATCACAAAGTTGCTGAAACTGAGAGCATTCAACCTGGGAACTTCTTTAACTTTCTCTGATTCAAGCTCTTTGGGACAGTTCTTCCAGGCATCTTCTGTCTTGGCTTGTGGATCATCAAGCCACAATTGGGCTTTATAGTAGAGGGCCCATGCCCCTCCTGAACTCTGACACAGAACTTTATACAGTATAACTTATGTGGTTTTATGAAGATATCACCCATGATTTCCATTAGTTCTACACAAAGTTTATAATCAAAGTTGAACAGTCTTAAATTGATCCAAGATGTTCCTTTCATGAGGAGCTCTGTTGTGTAGGTCCGGGAGAAGACCCGAAGCCCAGATACAGAGACACTATGGTATGACTAGATTCCCTGGACCCATGAGAATGTATAAAAAGCCTGCAAATAGCTGAATAAAAATTCATATTATGACTCGTGGGTCTAAATACACTTAAATGTACCTTCTTACCTTAGCCTTCCATGTTTTATTTCTGACGTGTGGCTTTCAGAATTCCCCCCAGCTTCAACACACTGGGCTAAGTTACTACAGAATGAAACAGCTTTTTGATGGGGGTGTGGCCAGTTCTGATGACAACATCCTTTTTTGATTATGTTCATTTGCTGGAGGAGGGCTTGGAGGTGTGACTTCATTTCCGGGAGTCTGGATTCTGAGGCTACCTTTTCGTGACACTGCCTGTTTTGTTTAAGGCTTTGGTTTAAGACTGTGATATTTCACGTCTTGATCTGTTAAGATACATATTGTGTTCAGACAGTTTTTAATCTCTTGACAAGAAAGACTAGAAGCATTTATGAATCCTTCAGTAAAGGTGTAGTAAATGCCACTTTTATGGCGGTAGAGTCAAGTGTGGGGTTTCAGAGAAGAATTGCATATGGTTACTGTGGGTGGGTGCTTACCAGTTTTGTGGGGAGGCAGCTAGGTAAACAAATTATGGCAGTACAAGATAATGAGGGTCAGCTGGTCATGGTGACATATATCTTTAATCCCAGTACTTGGGAAGGAGAGGCAGGCCAATCTCTGAGTTTGTGGCTGGTTTGGTCTACATAGAGAATTCCAGAACAGCTCGATCTCTATAATAGAGAAACCCTGTGTCAAAAAGCCAAAACAACAACAATAACAAAGAGAAAAACAAAACAAGGTAATGAGCAGAAGAGAAATGGCTGTCACCGGGGGAGCACAGAAGTACTTCTTGACTGGGCAGTCTGTGAAGGAGGGGGTCAGGAAAGTGGCTGTGGGGTAGATCACAGGGAAATGGAGTAGCGATGAGTGGAGGTGGATGCTCAGATTCTAGCATGTTCATCATCTGTTTTATTGGGGTGGCTCGCTTACAGTTTCAGAGGTGCAGCCTATTTCATGGCGGGGAGCATGGTGGCATGCAGGCAGACGTGGTGCTGGCTACATCTTGGTCAGAAGGCAACAGAAGATGGACTGTGACCCTGAGTGAAACTGAAGCAGAAGAGACCCCAAAGCCTGTCCCCACAGTGAGGACACTTCCTCCAGCAAGACCACACCTTGCTGAACATTGAGGTAGTTACAGTGAGTTCTCTTGACCTTTGCCGGTCTGTTTCTCTGTGAATAACACCAAAGAGCCACCATGGAGACTCAAGGACATTGCTAAGCTGAGATAAATGGCCACTGATGGCAGCTGCTTTTGTGGAGCCTTCTAGACAGTAGAGGGAGCCAGCAAGCTGGTGTCTCCATGCTTGGGGTTTAGCGTTGTGTAGAAGACAAGGCTGAAGAGAAAATGAATAATACAAGCCTGAACTAGAAACGTCCTGAAGCCTCATAGTGTAGTGAGGTAGCCAAAAAGCTGGGGACAGGGACTCTGAGCTGTCATCAGACCTGCTTAGTAAGAAGACCCTCCAGCTCCCCATTAGACACATATGATAGTTTCCTCATCTCTCATGTTGATAGCTCCAGCTTTGATATTTTATTTAGTTATCAGTGGACTTTTCTTTTGAGCTAGGATTTCAAACAGAATAGCCCAGGCTATCTTGAAACTCACTATGTCAGACTGGCTTTAAATTCAAAATATTCTACCTGCCTTAATCTACTTATTGTTAGGATTATAGGCATGAACTACCATACCTGCTCATTTTATTTTTTACATGTTGGACTTTCTCTGTTAGATCATGAACTCCTTGAAGACTGAGTTTTATGGTTCTTATTAGGCAAGAGTACAGCTTCAGACAGAAAGATGTGGACCGATGGGTAAAAAAATGCTGGCCCAAGATAAACTTTAGCCCTAGCTTGGAGCTCTGCACCTATTACCTAATTAGAATGGGAGGTGAGAGCAAAGGCGTCTAAGGTGAGTTCTCTGTCTCTGAATAGGTGACTGGATCACTGATGGTGCCATTCATTGAAGTATTGCAGCAGGTCAGTCAGGAGGCATAGACCCGGGCTTAGATAACCTGAGTGCTGGGAGGCATCTTGGTGAAATTGTTCAGGAGCAATGGGACTCTGTGGCTAAGGTTAAGGGAGTGATTGTAGGAGCCCACATAAACTTGGGTGTCACCAGCATATCTTCAAGGCATTGTTAAAGCTTTCGTGTACTCGTTAGGGACCTCTGTGACCCAGTCGGTGTTTGTCTTAGGGTTTCTATTGCTGGGAAGAGGCACCACGATCATGGCCACTCTTAGTAGGAAAAATTGGGATGGATCACTCACAGTTCAGAGGTTCAGCCCATGATCATGGTGGGGAACACGGTGGCGGGCGGCAGACATGGTGCTGGCTACGTCTTGGTCAGAAGGCAACAGAAGATGGACTGTGACCCCGAGCAAAACTTAAGCAAAGGAGACCTCAAAGCCTGTCCCCACAGTGAGGACACTTCCTCCAATAAGACCACACCTCGTAGCAGTGCCACTCCCTGTGAGCTTATGGGGGCCAATTTAAGTCAACTACCATAGCACTGAATGACAGAGGCTCTCAGAAGATCCTGTCTCAGTTCTCAGTCTCCTGTAGTGGATCATGAACTCTTAGAATCATAATAGCCTTCTTCTAGAGGGAGACATTTCCAGATTTTTACTGAATCCATGAAAGGTACCCAAATTAAGATATAAAACTATCATTGCCCCTGCTTATATTTAAGACATAGTTTAACACAAAATTAAAAAGGAGGTACTATTGAAAATTAAATAATTGATTACATCGATCCTTTTAAAATTCACTATGTTTCTCTAACTATTCCCAAGCTTCATCATGGGGGCCAGGTCTTGGGTACATGCCTTTAATCCCAGCACTTGGAGCCAGAGGCAGGAGAATTTCTATGAGTTTGAGGCTAGCCTTGTCTACTCGTGAGTTCCAGGATAGCCAGGGTTACATGGTAAGACACTGTCTCAACCAAACCAAAACAATCCTTTCTGATAATCCATACCAGCCTTTGGTTCCCTATAGCCCCATAATCACCAAATATGACCTGTGGCATAATTCAAAAGGCAGTAGGTGCATTTACTAAGGACGCCAGCTACAGGATGAAGGAAACTGAACTTTTAGGAACCTTGTAGTAGGCTGATCTAATGTGTACTGGAATGTTGAAAGAATGCATCTGGTGTCAGAACCCTTAGGTGATTCTAGGCCCCCACCATCAACCCCCACACCTGCTGCCTTCTCAGTCCTATGCAGAGATAAGAACATGTCCTGCTTGTGGAAAGTGAGACATTTCGAAGTTCACGCTCATGCGGTTCAGTCTGCTACATCCCCAAAAGCCTGTATTCATCGGCAGTGATGGCAGCAGGAGACATCACTGCACTTTTTCTGGGCCTGCCATACAAGAAGGAAGTTGCTGTGTCAATAAAGGATGGCAACGCATGCTGGATACCTTTTTTGGCCAGCGCTTTCCCATGCGGAGAAGACTAATCAAGAAATATTTATTGCAAAGTGACTTAGTGTAGGTTAGCTGAGCGACTTGTCAGCTGATAAATGAGCATAGTGCTTCCAGACTGTGGTTCATTTGGAAAGACGGAGGTAAAGTGTCTTGACTAGATATGCCTCTCCCTGCGAATTACTGATCTATACTTTGTTATTTAGTTAATGCCACGTCTTAGCCTTTTTAAAATTAGAGGCCAAGGAGTTCATCGGGCCTGGCTTTGCAATGCTCTTACGCTGTTCCTGCATCACGAGCATAGAACCCACTGACCTAAAAAGTATCACACACCCAAAAGGTACAAAAATCTCTAGGTTATTTATAATACTTAATTCTGTGGAAATTCTCTGTAAATTGATGTTCTGATGTATTTTTTAGGCATTACAGGTATAGGTCCCTAACAATAGCCTAACAGGAAAAATTTGGAAAAGGTAGAGAAAACGCATACCAGCAGGGATAGCAGAGGAGCCGTTGGCTCTTCTAGAGTATGGCGGTGAATCTGTGGACACTGGTTCAGCCCTTGCATGCTCTGTGTATGTTATGGACTTCTGAGAGCCTGGGGTTACTGTCACCATTGCCTCTTTGAATAAGTGATGGAGCTGAGGCTTAGAGAAATAAGTAAACTTTCTTAAGGTCACGTGGCTATGAAGTACGGATTAGAATTGATATCTGATTCTAGAACCTGCATCTCTATTCTGGGACTAAGGTGAGGCTGGGGTCAGTTGAGGATGTGTCTCCTCTAGGCTCATTTTAGGAACAAGCCACTTCTTGGCCAACAAGAGACTCCTTTTCCATCTCCTCGACCAGGAGACTTCGACTGTGAAAATGTGGAACCCCTCAATTCTTCTGCCATTCGTCTCCCGCCCGGCCCCCACGGCAGTCCTCACATACCTTCTGCCTTTGTTGGGAAGGAGAAATGCTCATGTTGGTAGGGGAGCAAGCAGCTGCTGGCTGTGGGTGGCTAGGTGTTCCCTCCTGGGGGAATCAAAGCCTGTGAGGCCCTGCCTGGCTTCCCACACTGACTCACCCGGGGGTTGTCCTGAGCCTAGAGGAGCAGCAGGCCATTACAAATCTGCCTGTCCATTCCTCTGGCAGGAGTCAGGTGTGTTCCTGCCATGTGTGACCTTAGAATGCTGAAGGGAGGCCAGTGTCTTTTTTTCTTTGGTGGGGTAGGGTTTCTCTGGCGGGGGAGGCTCTGGCTTCCTTGGAACTGCCCTTCTGTCTATGGGCAGAAGAGGTCGTGTGAGCTAAGACATGGGGATGTGTTTGGCATGCAGATAAACCAAACCTGAGGCAAGTGTGTGAGCCTTTGGGACGTGGGAGTGTGTTTCCAAGGGGATAAGAAAGTAGGACGGAAAACTGAGGGTCATCTTTGAGAGCTCCTATGACAGAACCAAGGGCATGTTGTGTGTCATCAAGACCGTTTCCTTGGAAGAGGATTGTCAAGTTGGGTGTCATGGTGTAAGTATCTCAGTACTCAGGAGGTAGAGGTAGAAAGGTCACCTCCAGTTCAAGGCCAGCCTGGGCAACAAAGTGAGACCGTTCTTATCTTTTTAAAAGTAAGTCAAGAGCAGGGAAAAGAAATGGAAGCTTAGCTGGGTTCTCAGCCAGCATGAGTATAGCAGATCATTTATATGTAATCTGGCCATACAAGTTCCCAGGCTAGAGAGGACAGAGGTCTTGTGGTCCTTAAGTATCCCTTTATCTTTTCCCATTTTTACCAGTGACTTCTGTCTTAGTTACTTTTCTACTGCTGTGAAGAGACATCATGACCAAAACAATTTTATAGGTAAAGAGTTTATTGTGAGCTTGCTTGCATTTTCAGAGTGTTAAAGTCTGTGATCATCATGGCCTTCCGGGAACATGGCAGCAGGTAGGCAGGGTGCTGGAGCAGCAACTGAGATATTTTACGTTTGATACATAAGCAGGAGACAGAGCTAGAGAGCACACTGGGAAAGGTGTAGGCTTTTGAAACCTCAAAGCCCAACCCCAGTGACATACCTCTTCTAATAAGGCCACACCTCCTAATCCTTCCCAAACAGTTCCACCAGCTGGTGACAAAGTATTCAAATATATGAGCCCATGGGGACTGTTCTCACTTAAACCATCACAACAGCATTCCTTGGACTTACTCAGGGTCCTGGTCCCAGGATGCTCTGCTTCTCAAATCTACCAGTGTTCAAGTCTATGTGAAGTGGCATGTTTGTATAAACATGTACTCATATTAAAACGTCTCTAGGTTACTTTCAGTACCTAATGCAATGTGAATACTATGTAATTGGTTGTTATATTGTATTGTTTGAGAAATAATGAGACATGAGCTCAAGCATGTTCACATGTAAACATGCAGCTGTTCTCGGCATGTGTTGTAGCCAAGGCTGGAATCCTGTATGCAGGACCTGTGAGGGCAGAGGACCTTAGTACCACTCACCCAGGAACTAACAGTAGCTGGCAGTGTTGGAGAAAAACTGGACATCACCAAACCCTGTTTTTTTCCTCAAACCAGTGTTAATTCTTTCCTGTTGAATTATGTTTAACTTTCAACTAGGTCACCTGAGGTCCATGAAACACCATATATGCACCCCCACTTAACATTCTGGAGTGGTGTGTTGTCTGTCCTTGGCAGCCCTGGTCCTGCTTTCCCTTTCCTGGGGGCAGGATGGAAGCTAGAGTTGATTGGAGTCTGGTTTTGGCTTTGCTCCTGCTGTTGTTGCCTGAAGGAGCATTCTGGATTAACAGATTGTGAAGGGGGAGCAGAGAAGGCTGGGAAGAGGAAGTGATTTTTGTCTTTTTTTTTTTTTTTAATATATCAATTTCAAGACCTTAAGTGAATCCCTGGGGTCACAGAGGCAGAAGGAAAGACTCTAGACACAAAAAGCCTGGCTTACTTTGCCTACAGGTCTTTCAACCTCTACCAGCCTCCTGCACAGCACTGGCTCCATGGGATGTGGGGCTGGCTAGAGGGCTGGGGTGTGCACCAAGGGTATTAAGGACAAGGGGGGTGCTCAGGAGGCTCCAGGATGGGAGCTGACACAGATGAACAGACCAGAAGGCAAGGCCAATGCCTACAGCCTACACTGTCACCCCAGAACCTGTGACTAATAGTGGCAGAGGGTGGGGAGTGGTGAGTGCGGAGGCAGGGAGGAGGAAGGGGGAGGAACAGGGAAGTGGTAGGGAGCACCTGATCAGGGCCGCCCTGGCCATCTGCCGGCCCCTCACACAGCCTCTATTGACTGCAATTTGGAGTTTGGAAGAGGATTCTGGCTAGGGGATGATGAGGAGGTTTGTTGTTGAAATGGAGTGTTTGGGAGGCTGTGCCCTCCCCCACTGCTCGCTCCTCTCTTGCTTGCTTCCTGACCTCCAAAATGCTCCTTAAATATAACACTCTCAGCGCCTGATGACTCTCCTGCCGGAGCTTGGAGCTTTGATTCCCCAGCGTGTGACTGCAGCACCGCTCTGTCCCAGTTTTGCCAGCAGCTAGAGGCATGCCGCTCTATTGCAGCTAGCTCTGCTGCCCTGGAGAAGGAATGGGCAGAGGGACTGCGGCCAGAGTCTGAGGACTTGAGATACAAGGAGAGCCTCAGGGATCTCGCCAGTCCTTTTCTGCTCCAGATACAGAACTATTTGCTTGGAGTGACTTAGCAAGGTCAGGAGGCGGCCCAACCCTCTGCTCTTGGGAAAGGACTCTCATGGGGAGATGAAGTCGGAAGTCTTGAATTCACCCTTGAGTTCTTCTAGTTGTCCAAATCTGTCCATGGACCCTGACTGTTGATATATGTTTCTGGACTTGGCTTTGGCCAAGTCTTGGGTATGTGGATGGGGCATGCTCCAGCTGAGTCACTTTTCCAGTCCTTATCTGCAGATGAGGCAAGAAACGTCAGTCATTGCTTTTGTTGGGTTGGTCAGGAAACAGCACCAGGGTGTTGGAAACCTCAAGACTTGGAGGAAACCAAAAAAAAAAAAATTTTGAAGCAGGTAAAATAAAAATAAACTTTTTCTACCTTTTGGAAGAGCTACCTTAAAAGGCTTAGAATAACACAAGCCAACTTTATGTTAATCAAATGGGTGTTTATGAGCTATAGCCCCAAACAAGTTTTGAGCCATGAATAATATAAAACGCTGTCATGGTCAGACCTTGCCCCATATCAAAGAAGATTGATGTGGGAGTGGTTTCAGATTGCTCTGTTTTCCTAAATGTGTTTTCATAAGCACTGAGAAGATATGAAAGGATATTTACAAGGTATAAAAAATATTCTAGAAAACTTATTGACAGGGAACTAGTTTTAATTGTCATATTCCAATTCAGGGAGAAAAGGTAAAGACAAAATGCAAACTAGGCATAAAGCATAGAGAAGAGAAAATGAACTTCTCTTGGCTAACACCGCTCCCTTGACCAACTTTCTGAAGGACTTGTTATTTTCTTTATTGCTTGCTCTTTTCTTCAACGTCAAGGTTTAGGATTAGTTTTTAATTGTATGGATATAGAATACATGTATGCATTTTATTCTTCGTATGTTTACGGGAGAATATATAAGATCTTCACCGACTCCTGTTTTTGCTTCAGTGTTGTGTTTCTGAGACTTACCTACCCTGTTGTATATTGCAGTACCGTGCATGTTCAGTGCTGCATAATGTTCTACATGAAAATACTACAGTTACCTTCGCTTTTCGTACAGGTCCTCATTATTAGATGGTGTACTTTATTGAGATTCTTGTGTGTGCAAGGTTTTGTGTAATTTACTTTCATCAGTGTGGTAGAATGGCCAATAGTATTGATGGGGTAGGAATGTGCTTATTCATCTCTTCCATAATTCAGTCCTTGAGTCAGTATGCCCTTCCACTAGCTCTTTCTCAATACTTGATATTATTTGATTTAAAAATTTTGGCCAATCAGATAGATGGGTCTGAAGTGGCATTGTGTTAGTTTTCTAAATTTGTATTTTTCCCGAGTTCTTGTGAAAGGTGTGGACCTGTTCAAATGTTTATTATTTCCTCCTCTGAAAGCCCTCATTCAAAGCTTTTGCCTATTTTCCTTGTGCTTATTTCCCGTGGATTTATAGGAGTTTTTAATAAACATCCAAACAGCCCTTTTCTCAATATATGTTGCACATATTTCTTCCTAGCAAAACCTTTGCAACCTCCTTTGAATGACAGGAAGTTGGTCAGGTATCCTTTTCTTTTGCAGGTGTGTGTGTGTGTGTGTGTGTGTTTGAGTTTGAGAGAGAGAGAGAGAGAGAGAGAGAGAGAGAGAGAGATTTGTTTAGGAAATTCGTACACTCTAACTACCGAGTTGCTAGGAAGCTCAGTGCGAGGACCATTTGTTCTGTCCATTGTTGCAGATCAAGGTTTAGGACTGGCCTGACTGCTTTCAAGTTCATCATTACGATGAGATGTGGCCAAACAAGAGCCTGGCGGATCCATTGTACCAGGAACGTGAGGTGTAGCCAAGCAGGAAGCCATCTGGGCAATGCCACTGTATTACAAAATCTCCTTTAAAACCCCAGCACTAGTGGGCTTTTAGAGTTTCTCTCTGTGCTTTGAGGCCATGAAAATAAAGCCCAGGCTCATTTGTTTCTGACATCACTAAGTGTTTGAACTTTACATATCCTAACTTTTTGGGTTTGGGTGTTTTAAAATAATTTCCTTTCGACTTTCTGTTTTATAGTCTGTGAGGTCATCTTGCCAGATAAAGAATCCTTCAGAGTCTAGTTTTCTCTAAAATAATTTATGCGCTTTCAGATACATAAATATTATGGAGCAGCCAGCCCATGGAGAGGCGGGTGGCATCAGAAGAAGACACATGCTCATTCTTAGAACGTAGGCCAGTGTGCTTCATTTCCCAGGGAGAGAACTGTTCTGGTTGTACAGAATTCTGTCCACAAGAAGGTAAGGCAGGGAGGGTCTGTAAGATGACCATTTGTCTGTCTCTCATGGTCTTCATCATCAGTTTATATCAGGATATGAAGTGTTCTGTGTCTCATCAGCCATGTTTGGATACTATTTGGAGGGTTTTCGTTATGGCCGTTGGTTTTCAGAGCACTAGGAAAAATTCTTGATCCATGACCAAAGGGAACCTGTGGGGTGATTGTCACCCGTCCTAGGGGTCTGTGGGGTGATTGTCACCCGTCCCAGGAGTCTGTGGGATGATTGTCACCTGTCCCACAAGACCTCCATGCCACACACACTGACACTCAGCACTCATCAGTAATGAAGAGGCTGCCTTGGTTTAGTCTTTGTCTTGGACTAAATGAGCTCTTTTAAATCAGCATGTCTGAGAGAAAAGGTGTGTGTGGTGTGTGTGTACACGTGTGCATGTGTATTCATGCATACTTACCTGTTATTCATATGTGAAGTCAAGTTGGTGTTAAGTATCTTCTGCAATTTTCTACTTCAGTTTTGAGACAGAGCCTCTCATTGGTCCTGGAATTCACTGATTTTGTTGGTCAGCAAAGCCAGGGATCTGCTTGCCTCCATTCTGCCAGCTCTGGGATTCCAATGTGAGCTTGTGTCTGCTGCTACACTGGTGCCAGGGGTGGGAACTCAGGGCCTTCTATTTGGGCCAGAAGTCATCTTTATCTTTGGAGCCATGAGCCATTTCCTTGCCCTAAGCTTATTTACTTATTATTTAATAAACATGAATATTTTGAGTTTGGAGATTAATATGACTATATTCATATCACCGACTTACTTCTCCCTGACTGTTCTGCGTTAGGCGTAGTAAGTCATTGCCCTTGTCATTGCTCAGTTATAGTGTCTGAAGCACAGCCCTGCAAATACCTCAGCCTATGCATGTAGGAACCCAAGTGCGTACCTGTGTGCCTAGTTCAACAGCTAGCTCCACAGCCCTGCCATGTTAGCAGTGGCAAAAGTGGGTTTCTATGGAGTTTTCCAATAGTAGCTATTGCTAAAGGCCAAAGAATTTCCCCTTTTTAGAAATGTGTTTTCGAGTGATGCTTGGGGTGCCCTGGACTGGTGTTGAAGTGTCCCCATGATTGGAGCAGTGGGACCCAAGAGAACACCGACACCGATATAGAGAACTGTCAGCGATGTCAACGTAGGGGCTGTATCATGAGACCTGGGAGTTCCAGTGATCAAAACCCAGTCATGGCGTACAATTCTGAGCATGCTGGAATCTGGTACATCTCATCAATTCCTCTGCTGAGTGTATGGCCTGGATACAGGCCCAAGGATCCTTAAACATACAATTGGGGATATGTTCAGAAGTCCTGGAGGCATTTGAACATCACCTGGCAGAGGTTATGGATGGAGAGGAATTCTACCAGTCATGGCTGTTTGGCTGGCATATCTCTGAAAGTTCAGGGTCCTAGACAGTGTTGCTTCTGTCTGGTCAAATGCTGGGTGGAGACAGCAAGGTTTTGGTTGTTTGCTTAATATCATATCAAGGAAGTACTTACTAACAGGACCCCTTCAACCAAAAAGCCTCCTATCCTGGGTGATGTTAAACTGTGTGGGAGGAGATGCCTATTCCCTGCCTTCCTGGGGGTACCCAATAGACAGAAGGAGGCAGGAGATGAGTAGTGTCTGTCCATCTGTAAGATGCATTGTTAAGAGCATTACCTTAGAAAGTCAAGCTTGGGTGATGTGTAGTTAGCCCAGGCATGGCCGCTGAGTGTTTCAGGCCAGTTTTAGTGGAAAAGCTTATTATGGTTCAGCTGAAGGTTGCTATTTCATAATTAATCTCCTCTTTGTTCTTTCTCACCCATCCGCATTACTGACCCAGATAATGGATAATATGGGGAAGGCCGGAGAGGAGCGAGTGGTACAACCGGAGAAGCAGTTGGTACGGGAACCTCCAACCTAGAGAGTTGGTTTGGGGAGCGGTGGGCATTTTCCACACTTCAAAAAGTTCGAAGTCCACATTTTATTTTTTTTCACTTAGTGTTCCTGGTGTCAGTCTGCTTGCCTCTCGACTGCTGGGGCCACCTTGGAAGGATTCCTGACTTGAGGTGACCCAAAAGGCTGCTTTACCACTCAGAGCTGCTCACCGCATGCTCTGGTAATCTGGACAGTGTCCCCAGCAGGAGAAGGGAACTGTGAATTCTCTGTGTTCAGACCTAACTGCCCACAGCCTGCTGGCTAATCCAGCTTGCTTCCCCGGGAACTGACAGTTTAGGTGGTCTTGAACAGCCTTCCTTGGAACAATAGGCACTAGCTAGGATTTCTTTGGTCTGCTCCGTTAAGAAATCCTGAGGTTGTCCAGGACCCCTTCCCTGCCAAGGGTGTGACCTACTAACTCACCTGGTTAATATCGTTGGGTACCCGTGACTGTAGTGTCCTCAGAACTTTTTGCCTCTTCCCTCTTCCCGGTGCCACGTTCCTCCTGGCCGCCCGCTGATGCCTCGCATCCTGGGTGATTTGTCCCATTCTGGGACAAAACATGTGCTGTGTCTTTAAATGGGCGGAAGTGACTGGCGGTGCTCTGCTTGGGTACTGCATTGATTAGGAGATTACATGGAGCTGCCGCCTGGGGGAGGAGGGTGCAGGTTCTGCTAGGTCGGTGCTCTGATCCTCAAGGCCCTCCTTGCCTTTCCTCCCTGAGGCTGCTCACGCCGGCCGGCCCGCAGGAGGTGAGGGTGGGTGGCTGGCGGCCAGCCTGACTGTGGATGCAACTCCAGGGCTCGCTCAGCTCAGGCTGGCCAGAGTACCCATCCTCATCAGAGCCTGGCAGTGGCGGCAGCAACCAGGGCAGCCGGCTCCAGCCTGGGGCTGGATTTGCCCAAGCTGCCCTTGGCCTCTGATCTGAGCCCAGCTGAGAGCCGGGAGAGAGGCAGTAGGAACAGAAGCAGCAGCACCTCTCTCTCTCTCTCTCTTTCTCTCTCTCTCTCTCTCCCCCTTCCCTTTCTCTCACCCTTTCTCCCTCTCTCCCTCTCCTCCTCTCCTTTCTCGGTGTTTAAGTCACATTATATGGAATTCTGTTCTTTTGGGACTTCGTCATCTTTTCCACTATGTCCTGGGACCTCCGGAGCTGTGACAGGGATGCTAAGGACATGGTCAGTGGATTCTCGTGACTGTACTAATGAAAGGATTCAAGCTCTCCTGGTAAGTGGAGGATGGATAAGGTGCATCCTCTCCCGTCTTTCTTCCTTTCTTCGTCTGTGTTCTGGCAGCACCCTCGCCTCCTTCAGGAGGTCTCCTTGAGATAGGCCTGTCTCACTGGGTGGGCTGGATAGTGTCAAGATAGGGGTGACAAACCCTAAAAAAAAAGTTGGAGTACTCTCCCCGGCTCAGCTAGCACCCACAGTGCTGTGGTATTTCCCCCCAGCATGTTCTCTGGGTCAGGGGTTTGTAGGAGTTGGGAGGCTCTAGCAGAAAATGAAAAGAGCTTCTAAGTTTGAGGGGTTGCGGTGGTTGTACACAGAGAGGGGACTTCACACAGAGATATCCTTTCCTGTGTATTGCGCTTGTTCTGGGCTGGGATCTTGACGGGCTCCCTGGGGAACCTTTTCCTTGGCACTTAGGGTTAGCCACAGCTGAGGCAGCCTCTGACCTCTCAGGGAGGCAGCTCCCCAAGCAGTGTGTTAGAGACCAGAATTCCCCTCAAAGGGAGCATGGTCATGTGCTTTGGGGCTTTGCAAGTGTCTGACTCTCCCTGGGCTTAATATTGGGATAGAAAAAGAACTTTTCTGGTTTGGAGTTGTGTGGGGATAGCTGTCTTCTAGCTGCAGCGGTAGGCAGAGCCTTTTTTACCTTCTATTTTAAAAATAAAACCCTTACTGTTCCTTCTCCTTCGATCCACGGAGGGCCAGACGGGTGGGGGAACTGGCTTTTTTGCCTGCTTGAGAAACTGCAGATTTTGCTTGGAAAACTTTGTCCTACCAGGAACCTGGTACCCCTGCAGGGCGGCCTGTGCAGCGTCCTAGGAGGAGAAAGGTTTCCTGGGTTAGAGAGGGAGGGTGCTTTAACTCCTTGAAGAGGGTGGGGGTAGGAGGAGAATAGCTTGGGGGAAGTTCTCTGCAGGGATGCGGCCGGCCTACCTTCGTTGTGGATCTGCTGTCCAAGCTGGGCCCTGGGGTAGGGGGAGGGCATTCCTGTGGGTGGCAGGGTGATATTCAGAATCAGGGACGAGATCAAGCAGGTTAGGCAATGAGTCTTAGCCTGGCTGCAGGCCACTTGGGATTTTTCAGAAGCCCCTACGCAAGCCATCCTCCCCCCAACCCCCAACAAAGTCTAGCTCTCCTGCTGTGAGTGTAAGTGTTCTTTGGAGGGCCTTGAGAAGGGCAGACAGTGGAGCTGAGTTCTGCAAGGTTAGCTGGTAATAACTACACGCTCCCAAGCGTGGTGAGAGCTGGTGGCTGCTTAGCCTAGAGCTCTTCTCCTCAGGAGAAGGAATCACTCCAAAGGGTGCTGAGCCATTGTGCTGACTCCTTGTGCGCTGAAGCCTTATCCTTTTCGTTTGGGACAGGGAAGTATATGCCCTACAAGCCATTCCTGCCCTTGCTTTCTTGGGGGCTTACCTGTCTGTCGTACTGTGTTGTAAGCTGTCAACATGGGTCATCGGTCATTCCAGGCCCACATGGGTGGCCAGAGCTGTTTTCATTCCTCGGTGTAGCAAACCCAGGCAATGCAGAAAAGCGCAGGTGCTTCTGGAAGCCCAAAGACCCTGGGCTCTTCACCCAAACCACTCAGCACCCTTCTCCTGTTGTCAGCATACTCAGCTTGGGACCTAGGTAGATTGGCTGTCATTCAGATGAGACATCACTTTAACACAGATGCCTCCTGGCTCATCCTGGCTCGGGTCCCACAGGGACGTGTCGAGATGTTTGCCTTTGAAATCTGTCGTGAGTATCTCTTGATGCATTTCAACAAGGAGAGCAGTGCTCAGCTGGGAGCTGTAATTGGCCAACCTTGTCTTCTTCAGATAAACAAAACTGGGGGATATTTCTGTCATTTATGTCAGTCTGGATGCTGTTAGATCCGTGACCCTTTGTCTCATGAATGATAGATAGATGCACTAGTCCACTGTGTCCCCTCTGCAATTATGTTGTGGCTGTTTTGAGTACAAAGTGACTGACTTCCTTTAACATCCCATGGCATCCCATTGCCCTACTCCCAAGAAGCAAGATGATGTTGGCTGTCTTAAGCTGTAATAATGGGCAATACTGTTTAACTGCATACTGAGGAGGGTGGGGTTAATAAGTGTTCCTAATGTGCGAAATCATCTCTAGGAACGCATCTAGGATTCCTCCTATGTAGAGGTGGCATAAAAATGGCGGTACTTATGCTCATAGTAAAAGTAAGTAGTGGGCTACCATTTTTTGAGATTTGCTTTGTGCCAAGTTACATTAAGTACTTAGCATGAGCCATGCAGGACTACAATTATGATCCCTCGTTTTAGAGAATGGGAAGCTGAGGCAGAGGTTAAAGCATCCGCAAAGATATCAAGCATTGCAGCAATCTACCTGTTCTGCGTTACTCATGCACCTCCCTTTCCCTGCCCCTTTCTCACTGCCCTTGCTCCTGCTCTGATGTCCCCTTAGGTCACTAACCAAGACTTTGAAAATTGTCGAGAAGTTGTCTCATTTGATTTTTACTTATTCCCTTGAAGTATCTGTTTTGTGTTGATAACATGTCTATTCTGTGATGGAGCTAGGGAAACTGAGGCCTAGAGTCATAAACTGTTTAGGTTAAATTTATGTAAGTAGTCAATGAAAGGGTGCAGTCTGGCTTACTTCACAATTGTATATACATGTGTTCAAGCATGTGCTTATGTGAATGTGTATGTTTGCTCTGTATGAGCCTGTGAGGCCAAAGGTCATCGTCTTGGCATCTTCCGCAAATGTTTTCTACTTTATTCTTTGAGAGCTTGTCCCTTTACTGTATCTGGAGCTAAAATTTAGGTTAGGCTGGCTGGCCAGTGACCTCTGGGGGAATTCTGTCCTTGCCTTGCTGCAGTAGACCTACATACGTGTGGGGACTGCTTCCAGCCTTTCCATGGATGCTGAGGGTCCAGACTCAGGTTCTTATGCTTTTGTGAACCGTTTCCCCAGCCCCTCATAATCAAAGGACAACATAATAAAAACGAGATGTATCTATATTGCATCAACATTTTCCCAGAGAAGGTTCAGGGTCTTTGAGTGTGTACACTCATCCATCCCTTCATTTTACAAATGTTGATCAAGTTTTCATGATTTGTAGCCCTTTGCCTGGGAACATGGGAGTTTAAACTATGTAAAAGGTCATTCGCTACCTTAGCCTTCTAGGGACCAGACCTCGCTCAGGTAGACTGAGTCCCCACTTCCCTCCACACAGGGTGCAAGCCAGTCAATGCTAAAGGCCAGATAAGTGCAGTGAACAGTTCTAGAAACTGATTTCAGCTGGTAGAGCCATGGAGCTTGTTCTTAGGGTGATGACACAGGAGGATGCTTGGATCTGGGTTTTTGAATAGATAAAATTGTGCTTTACACAGCAACTTCACCATAACTCATAGAGTTCCAACCTTATAGGTGATGTTTTAGGTCAGAGGTCCCAAGTGGTTGCACTCGGAGTGAAATCCCCTACCTTTATCTCCCTTATCTGGGAGGAGCTTTATTAAGTCTGCCTCACGGGCTGCTTCTGTTGTCCCATCTGCTGGTAATTTGGTGAGTAAGGTAAGGGTTGCAGTGGAAGAAGCTGAAAGGGGATTTCGGGAGCAAATGACTAGGGCTGTGGCCCAGTTGGGGAGGGAAGCATGGCATTTTTACTTTGGAAGCCGATGTTCCTTTGTCTCCACATGGCTGCTCTCCCTGCACTCACTCTTTTAGTGGTTGAAAGTTATCTCTAATTCCCTCACAGCTTCAGAAAGGAGTTCGCTTTTGTGAGGCCACTCCCTCCTGATTGCTGTCCTCTCACAGGCCCTGGCAGACTGTGCAACATCTGTCTGGATTCCCGCTGCTCCTTTGCCTGCTCTTCACATCTGCTGGATTTGGTGGTACAGGCAGTGCAGAGCCTGAGGCTGGCATAGACCTTCAGGAAAGTCAGTGTAGGGGAGGAGCAGATTTTGTGAAAAAATTTCTAAAACCAGAGTTAAGAGAGCATCGTCTGGCACAGCAGGCAAGCACTTCTGTGAGAGCTGATTCCTAGATATTAAGCCTCAAACTGTGGACACATGGCTAACTGAGGTGCGTATTTAACAGGTATGAGGACAGGCGAGCTTCCATGCCGCATTCCCACCCCTGATTTAGAAATCAGAGTGCCCACCCCGGAACTTGCTCTCTCGTTTCCTTCCCAGGTGACTGGATCATCAACTGACTGACTTTTGCCCTCCTCTCCCTTCCCTTAATGGTCAGCCATGTTTTATTGACACCAAAGATCAATTGTCCATTCTTTTCTTTTCTTTTCTTTCTTTTTTTTTTTTTGTCTGTTAATGAATGATGCCCCGCTCCTACCCCATCTCTTGTCTAGACCTCACATCTGTCACCCAGGGGTCTACTACACATACCCTGTAGAGCCTGACCTCACAGCCTGTGTGAGAGGCTTTCCAGAAGGGAAGGCTGTGGTCTCCCAGTGGCTTGAGAGAGGACTCATGAATGGGAATCTTGTCACTACCTGTTAGCCTGCTGTGGGCCTGGGTAGGGGACTTCTGTTTACCTTGGGTGGTGGTATTTTTGAAAGCGGGATTAAATGGCAGCCCTGGGTAGATTAGTTATCTCTCAGCTTTCCTTTTTACTAATGGTCTAGAAAAAAGGCCCCAGTCCTTATTGAGCGGTAGCATGTGCTGTAGACTGTTGGAGGGCTTCTTTAGCCACCAGGGGATATTGGAAAAGAAACCTTCATTTGAGAATATTAAATATTCATTTACAAACATTGCACCACAGGCATGCCCTCCCATGAACGTTGAGGTCTATTTTATCATTCGATGGTATAGAGTTAAGTATTTTCATTCATGTTCAAGGCCCCGAGTGCTGGCCATATAAGATTAAAATCTCTAGAGAGCCCGGCAGGCCAGGGTGAAGAGCCAATCTGATGCTATGGATTTCTGAAATGACAAACTCTTCTCGCATGTCACCTAGATTTCTACTTGCTTTTCTGTGTTACTGTAGCCACCATCTTTCTTTTAAGAAGAAGACATTTGCTGTCCTATAATATAAACGTAAGGGTGAGACAAATCAGATACCTGACTTATCAAATCTCTTGGTTTGGAAACTTTTCTCTGGTTATTGTAAGATTATGTCTAGAAAAGATGATTCCTAGATGATTTGAGTTTCTGGTGAGAAAACTTGAAGACAAAATACATCTGACTTCACTGAATTGCCCATAAGGCTGGGCATTTTTCCTTAAATGACCTCAAAATGAAGTGCTATAATAAACCATGTACTGCTTGGTGACTTTGCACTCATTTAGATTTTTTTTTTATTATATTCATTTATTTACATGTGCGCACATGGAGGTCAGAGTCCAACCTGCAGCTGTACTCTCTCAGTTCAATATTCCTTCTGGTGCCTGTATTCTGGGGATTGAAGCTGGGGTAGACCAGCAAACTCTTTTAACTGCTGAGTCATCTTTCCAGCCCTGTTAATTCATATCTATCTATCTATCTATCTATCTATCTATCTATCTATCTATCTATCATGTGTTTGTGTTTGTGTGTGTGTGTGTGTGTGTGTGTGTGTGTGTGTGTGTGTGTATGGGGGACTTTGCACATTTGTATGCTGGTGAGCTCACCCGTTTAGGCACATTATGGAGGCCAGAGGTCAACATCGGGATTTTCCTCAATAATCCTTCCACCTTCCTTGTGAGAAAAGGTCTCTCACTGAAATTGAAGTTCACTGTTTCAGCTGGACTGCCTGGCCAGCAACCCCCAGAATTTACCCACGTCTGGCTTCTCAGAACCGGGATTATAAGCGGCTGTGCCCACATTTTACCAGGCAGGTTCCAGAGTTCAGGTCCTCATGCTTGTGCAGCATGCACGTCACCCACTGAGCCAACTCCTGGCCCTAGTGATCCAATCTTAATACTGTTCTTTGGCTTATACTTGCAGAGAGACATTGTGTTAAACTGAGGGGCGCAAGTTAGGCATGACAATGACCCCCAGTTATTTCGAGACTCCTAAATACATTTTATGATCACTCCAAGTCCCTGAGGTTTTGGAAAACTCTCTAAGGGAACTGCCCTATGCAGCAGTTTAGCAGTACAGGTTGTTGATCCTCATGGTATCTCCTCCATAGAAACCATGGCAGGGATAACAGCTTGGGTCTTCTATATTCTCCACTGCACCTGTCAGACCGTGGCCAGAGTTAGTCACACCGACTGCAGTACAAAGCAGTTCAGGTCCTGCCATAACTGATTTCTCTGGGAATGAGGCTCATACTGTGAGATATTGGGGAAGAGCTTGTGTGACTGTAGACATGAGCTACCCAGGGTACATTGCTTGCTGTCCGTTATATATATTTAGTTTGTAAGCCAAGATTGTCCCAGTGCATTTGATTTTTGCTTTAAAAAAAGCTTTGTTTATTCTTTGACAAATTCAAACTGTAGTACATTTTCCCCCTATTTTGTTGCTTTATGATACTGGGAATTGAACCAGGGTCTCACAAATGCCAGACAAGCACTGGACCACCAAGTGATGGCCGCAGTTCTCTTATTAGTTTCTCTTTCTTTCTTTATATTCACACAGAGTCCTATAGGTTGCCTGTTAGAATGGGCCTAGAGTTCACTCAGCAGCCAAGGCTGACTTTGAACTTATGATCTTCCTGCCTCAGAATCATGAGTAGTTGGGGTTATAGACCTTTCCTACCAGGTTCACATTCTTGTGCATTTAAAAATGATTCAAGAAATCCAAGAAGGGCAAAATGACATGTAAAAACACCAGATAACATTCCATCTACTTTTATGAGGCCGTGACATAACCATTTGTTCATAGACTCTCCATGGCTACTTGTAAACTATAACACAAAGTGTTGACAGAGACCCATGTTCTGCAAACCTGGCCCCTTATAAAAAGGCTTCTACTTTTAAGATTAGGTAAATATAGTTTTTCAAGAGCAGCGCAGTGCCGTTTTTGCTGGCTCTTTTTTAGCTAGCAGTATTATTCCAGGGGCTTTATATTCGTAGCAATGAAGATAAGGGCAATAATAACAATAGGTAATACTTGAAAATTTGCTGCATGACAGGTGGGTTTTACTTTAGATTTTGAAACAGGGCCTTGGCACATCTTTCTGGTCTTTCTATGTTGCTAGCTTTGAATTTTCAACCTTGCCTTGAATTCTTAATCCATTGCCTAAGATCATAGAGCCTAAAATTCCTTGAGTTGGCAGTCTGACCCAGAGACCATGCTCTTTTCTTTTTCTTATGTTCTATATGTTTTAACTGATAGGATCTGTCTGTCTGTCTGTCTGTCTGCCTGTCTGTCTATCTATCTATCTACATGCATACATGTATACATACATGTATACATACATACATACATCAGGCTGGCCCAGAATACAACTTCCTGAGTGCTGCCTCATCTGGCCTTAGTTACTATCGTTGCAAAGCAATTGGAGGGCCGGTACTTGTCTTGGAGGGAAAAAAATTGAGAAATGCTATGGAATGATTTATGAGGACAGTGTTTTATGATGTCAATTACATTTGCCAACAATGTAATAGAGCAGAAATAGGTAAAGTAACGATGGTCAGAATTGAGAAAGGGGTGCGTGGAGCAGATGAGATGTTGGCTGATTCTTGAAGAATGAAGACCACCAACATTTCAAGAGACCAGCAATCCTTTGAGGAAGGAATAAAGAAAAGCAAGAACAGCCACTGAAAGCAGAACAAGTTGCCTTGTGAAGGAAGAGAGCTGAGTAACCCAGTAGAACAGAGGGGTGCTTGCGGGCACTGGGATAGAAGTTTAAGGGACAAAACAAGGTTCAGGGAGAGATATCTTAGAAGATGTGCAGAGCCCCGAGGTCCTGCTACACTCAGCAGGAGAGCTCACAGGCTCAGGAGGACCAAGAAGTACCCATATGCACGTTCCATTTCAGTGGGTATGATGCTTGAGGCAAGAGCCTGATGTTTGCAATCTGGTAGCATCTGTGAGAAAGAGCTTTGAAAAAGTAACAGGGCTGAGAGGGTCGTGTGCCTGTGTGTGGGGCGCCAGCTCAGAAGGGCCTGCTTTCTGTTCTCAGAACCCTCTCTCTCCCCACAGCCCTCTCAGAAGAGTGATATCTAACTTGCCCCATATCATAGGTGACAAGATAGTCTAAGGTCCACATGGTGAGTGACAGAATAAGAGAGAAGCAGGTTAGTTAGTCTCTAGGGTGTGAGGTCTCAGCAGCTTCTCATCTCTGCCACAGTATGGATCTGGAGCTTTCAACTTCTCCTTAAGTTAGAGAAACACTGTCAGGGCCACACCATCCTGGGCGTTGAGGCTTTCTTCATTCATGGACGCAATAGCTGTAGCAGCTCCATTATGCTGAACCCCACAGAAAGCCAAGATCCTGCTTATATCTGACTTAGGAGCTGTCCCTTCAAGGCCAGGCTAGAAGGTATTTAAAACAGAGATGAGGGCTGGTGAGATGGTTTAGCTTATAAAGATCTTACTGACAAGCATGAAGTCTCGAGTTTGATCCCTGGTTCCTATGTGATAATATGAGAAAACCAACCACTCCAAAGTGTTCTCTGACCTCCATACACAAACCTTGACCGATGACAACACACACACACACACACACACACACACACACACACACACACACACACACTTCTTTTAAAAGATGAACTATTTCAAACACAGAAGAATTGTACCTGATATATCCATACAGCTTAGAGAAGAACATCATATTTCTCTGTTAACCAGATCCAGTTGAGCCTTAGATGTGGGAAGTCATCCTTTATGATTGATGACAATATTCAAAGGCCTCAGAGTGCAAGACTCAGAGAATGCAAATATTTTCAGAACTGCACATTTGCTGCGTTCCAGATATGGTCTTGTCTCCTATCTACAGGAGGTGGGTGATGCTTCAACATGCATTGCGATGCTGACCTAAGAGACTGCATCATTAAGGTAGCTTCCTTCATAAGCTCTGCCCTGGACCTCTGGGGACATACACAAATGGTTCATTTCGACACCATTTGTATGATTATGAGAAGTTCCTTAATGTCCTCATTCTTGATTCTGCCATGTAAAAAAATAGTCACCACCACATCTGCCTTGGAGGGCTGCTGTATGGTGTGTTTTAGATGAGACATGCCAGGTCCTATGACACACAGAGGACAATGCTAGACACTCACAGCTGCCTTGTGATGCTCTTAGGATATTGTCTTAGGTTTGACACCTGTTTGAAGACCATGGTCACCATCCTCGCTTTCTACCCCATTCTAGGTAGAGCTGGAGAGCTATAATGATCCTCTCTCCTGTTGCCCCTTCTCACTCACAGTTGGCTTTCTTCTTCTTGCAGGTGAGCCCCTTTCCGAGCTCTGTTTTGGTCTTGTTGCCGAAACTTTTCCAACTTCTCACACATGGGCGTAGTCACTTGACTACCTCAGTGGAGGCTGGAATTTGACCTGGGGTTAAATCACGAGAAAGAGTTGTGACCATAGCAAGACCATAGCCCCTCATCCCTTAGATGATAGGCAAGATGATACCCACAGAATCCATTTCTTTTGGGGCAGGGCCCGCTTTGGGATGATGAACCTCCGAATGCAAAGTTCTTTTCAAATTCTCACTATATTCTGCTGTAGTTCAATTACTCATTCCTTGACTCAACTAAATTCTTGAGCATCCATTGATAGGTTTAGGACTTAAAAACATTAGTTAAAAACTGATCTTTGCCCCAGGTGGGAGTGGGAGAGGGTGCTTGTTGCAGTGGAGGGACCAGAACTGGGCCCCTGTTTCAGGTAGCATCAGACAGGAAAATCCCACTGAAGGGATTGGGTGTATCCCCTAAAGTCGTGCAAATAGATGAATCTTTCAGTTCTGATCTTTTTTTGGACCCTTTCTCTGGAGACTGGGAGCCTCTTTGTTTCATAATAGCTTCCCTACTGCGACCTCAACTTTTATCCTTCCTGATGGTCATAGCTTTTACATGGGGGTAGGGGCCATTAGGACACGGCATGCAAAACTCCTTTGTTCTTCAGAGTCTTAATTTGACAGACATGAAATATGCAAAGATGGGAAGTGACCAATTGGCTTTTGAAGGTGATTTGCTTTGCAGAGCACAGCCACCCCTCCTCCCCTCTGCATTTATTTTACATCTATTATCTCTGCTGTGACCAAAAGCTTTCTTTTAAACTTCCAAATTCACTTCTGGAAGGTTCCTATATCATGTTCTTGTCGTCTTTGATTAAAATAAACAAAATAATACTCTGGAGAGGCTCATAGGAACCAACCATCGCCCCCAGGTAGTGAGGAGTCGTAGGCTAACCCAAGACATTTGTAGCAGTGACGGTAGCAGTGCCCCTTTTGATGGATGCCTCCTCAGAGTGCTTAAGCTTCAGCCCTGTAAACACCGAGAATGCAGTGTGTAGCCTGAAGGTTGGCGTTTCTTTCTTTCTCCCGTCTTCTGACCAGTTCTCCCAAGTCTATTCCTAGGCATGAGTTAGAACCACTTTGGGGCTGAACGGTAGCACCAAATGCGGTGAATAACTGCTTTTGGCACCAGTCACTCGACAGTCATAGCCATGGTTGTCAGGAAAAGGATTCTAAATTAAAACCGCACGCTGCTTTCTGCTCCTCCTTGAATTCACCGCGTGGAAAATGAATGCAAGTCTCCTGCCCAAAGCTTTCACATCTTCTCCCAGCCATTTCTATCCTTGTTTTTGTGACAGGGTCTCACTCGATAGTCTTGCCTGAGGCTCCTGGGTGCTGGGATGATTGATGTGTCACGGTGCTGGGCTCCTGCCCGTCCTTTATAGTGGGGACTTCTCTACCAGTTTTTATTTGTCCTTTCTCACTCTGCATGTGGCTACGTTTTTCTTTGTGGCATTTCTCTGTCCATTCTTCCTCCCCCCCCCCCCATTTTCATGGCCTTTGTCATTGTCTTTTTTTTTTTTCCAAGTCTAATTTTTGAGAGTGGGTAGTATTAGGTATATTACCTAGGTTCTGAACATGCTAGGTAATAATCCTTTCCCAAGCATGTATGCCCTGTGTCACCAACCCCCACGGCCTTTTTATTTTATAACTTCCTGAGTATTTTCCTTGGTGTGTTACAACAGCCACACGATTGATGTCTTTTTAAAAAACCACTTTACCGTGATGTGATTCACTTGCTATAAAATTCATTCAAAGTGCACAAGCCAGGGGTTTCAGTGGTCACATGTATTTGTAGCCTTCACTACAGCCAACGTCATAACATTTCTTCGCCTCTAGAAGAAGCCCTGTGCCCTCCGCTAGCATTTCCATCTGCTTCCCTACCCCAGTGTGGGCAATCCTTTCTACCTCTCTGGGTCCCCCTATTCTGAACTTGCAGATGAATGGAGTCATAGAAGCTTTTATGTTTGTTCTAGAAAATGCAGAGACACCTTGCTATATGTCTGATCTCCAGTCTGGCTGTGTCCTCACCATCCTGACTCACCTGACTCAGCACCCATTCCATTTACTTTTTTTTTTTTGTACGGAAATCTTTGATTGCGCTCCCTGCCTCTGCCCCTGCAGATCACCCTTGTCTTTCAGACTTAGTTTCATTACCATGTGCTTGAAAAGGATTGTCCCAGTTTGCTCTCATCTAAAGCAGAAGTTAACGGCTTCCATTCTCTGAGCTGCTGCTGGGAACCCCATAATCTTGTTGTCCTCATTCTATCTTCTTTACCATACTCTTTCGTAGCTGTTTTTTGGAAACCAGAATTAAATGAATGTTTGAGGAAAGTGTACCAGTAGTCAGACTTTTTTGTAACACAAATTTTCTTTCCATCGGCATTGTTGAAAAATCAGTAAATATAAAGTGTTGAAAGAAAGAGCTATCAATCATAATTTTACTCCTCAGTGATAATCACTTAGGATTTGGGCTAAGATTCTTGAGACTATTATATGTCTATCATAGCTAGACAGATATATTTATAACTTGTACAATATAAATAACAGTATATTCTTCTTCTAAATACTAAGTACTGATTTGTGTCTGCGCACTAGCATGTGCACACACATGCATGCAAAGGCAGAGGCAAACATCTGGTCTTATCACTTTCTACCTTGTTTCTTTGAGTCAGGAGACAGGATCTCTCTCTGAAACTGCAGCTCCACTGGTGGCTAGCAAGACCTGGAGATCCTCCTGTTTCTGGTCCCCCATACCACCTTTCAGAGCCCTGGAGTTACAGGTGTATCCAACCACTTCAGGTTTTTACATGGATTCTGGGGATTTGAACTCGGGTCCTCAAACTTGCATAGGAGTGGTCTTACCCAATGAGCCATCTCCCCAGCCCTTTACCATTTTTAAAAATTAAACATTTGAGAGTTATGTATGTCTGAGACAGGGTTACCCTCTGCCACTAAGGCTGGTATAAAGTTTGCAGTCCTCTTGCCTTAGCCTTCCTAGTGTTTCAATATACAAGCATGGGCCTTCAGACCTGGTGAAAGTTACTTGTACTAGTAGCCAGTATAACTTATTGTCTGATCCATTTGTATTTAACATTTAGGTTATTTTAATTTTTCAGCTTTAAAATAATGTCTTGACTTTTCCAGATAAAAATCTAGAAGCTAGATTTCTGGATCAAATGTTTGATTCAGAATCCATATGGCTACTGAAAGATGGGTCGACTTATATACCTACCTACAGACTATGAGAATACCCACCTGGTACTGGCATTATGATAGCCCTTGCCAATCTGGTTTCCCAAAAATGGTATCTCAGAGTCACATAAATTTGCATGTCTTTGATCATTGGTGACATGTTTTTAGTTTCTCCTTTTCTGATTTATGTTTCTTCCATGAATTATCTGTTTTGTCCTTTGCCAACTTTTCTGTTGACGCGTTTGTCTCTTCATTGCTCGGCGCTTGCTGCCATTATAGGCATTAATGCTTAGTCAGACACCTTGCCAGGATTTTTGCAGTTTCTTCTGTGCTTAAACTTCAGGTAGATTTTGATTGGCTGAATTTTGTTTTAATGTGACGACATCTCCTTGTGGTTTCTATGTTTAGAAGTATTCACAGAGAGTTCTTCCTCAACCTTGAGTTCCTCTTCTGCCAGCTGTGATTTTACTTTTAAATTAATACATTTGGGCCAACGAGATGACTTAATGGGTAAAGGCCACTGATGCAATGTCTTCTGACCTCCATATGTGTGTTGTGCCGTGTGCAAACACACGTACACAAATATGTTCGTAGATATATACATGTAATTAAAAATAAATTAGTTGGACTGGAAAGATTGCTCTGTGGTTAAGAGCACTGAGCTCTTCCAGAGGACCCAGATTCAATTCCCAGCATCCACATGACAGCCTACAGATGTTGCTAATTCTTGTTCCAGGATACCCTCACCCAGAGTATTTTCAGGTAAAACACCAATGCACATACATTAAAATATAAAATATAAATAAATTAGCACATTAGTGTTTTGTAGAGGAAGGGGTATGGTGTTGTTTTAACACAGGGTTGGGCCTGAAACTTGCTGCACAGCCTCAGTTACCTTGCTCTCCTGATCCTCCGGTCTCCCAAGTACTAGAATTAAAGGTGTGTGTTTTCACACTCACCTTCATCCGGTTTTGATATAAAAAATACCTACCATTGTAAAACTCGGCTGACATTTGGGATCATGTAGTCTCTATGGACAAGGGGCAGTCTTCAGTTGTGTGGCAGCCATGCATTTTTCTCTAGCATAGGTTGATTGGGTATGAACTGCTCCTTTATGAAGTGTTAAGGGCCACCGCTTTCCATCATCCTTTTGGAAGTTCTCTCCTTCCTTGTGGATGAGCTGTCTGGTAACACCAGGCTCTGTAAGTTAGAGACAGCACACAAGCATTCCATACAGGTTTGGGTGAATGGATAAGCTGATGAGTGGTAGCAGAAATGGTGCCGGGAGGTCAGATACTGGGAGATGGCATCAGTTGTGCCACTGAAGCAGTCTTTCACTCATGTAAAAGCCTATGGAGGGTGCTCACCTCTCTTAGAATCCCAGGGGAATTGGGAAATGAACATGCAGTCATGGCTTCTGAGAAGGCAGCAGGCTGAGGGCTAGGTCCCAGCCATTAGGAGTTTTTAGACCATGTAGAAGAGACTTTAGCAGGAGTGAACTCTACTGGAGAATTCCAAAGGATGCTAGAGAGTTGGAAATTGGGCAGAGAAATTTTTTTTTTTCAGGGAATTCTCCTTAGGCAAGAAGAACTGGAAGCAGATCTTTGAAGCAGAGCTGGGCTATGAAAGGTCGGATGGATTCATGGCGTGTGGCCTCTCTGTGTGGAAAGAACAATGTGAACAAGCAAGTTTGTAAAATTTTGAAAATTGAATTTTTTCACTTTCTTTTCTATCTTGTTTGTTTTTGATATAAACATTGTTTGTATAGTCAAGAAAGTCATTTTCAGTGTGTAAGTTCCTGGGTGGGAAAACTCCTGGGAGCTAGAAATAATAACTGTGAGAGAGGCAAAAGAAAGGGTTCCATTTTTTGGTGCCTCTCTGCCAGCCTTCCAGTTCTACTCGTGGTGGAGGTGAAATGGTTGTTTTCTAAGATTTAACTTGAGCACGGTAGGTATCCTTACTAGAACGACTCAACAGATTAACAACATACATGGATTCTCTACAGAAGAATGGACTGGCTGGGTCCAGTCTGTTGGGATGTGGGCATCTAGGTAGGTGATGGATACTGTTCTATGTAGAATGTTGAGGTAGACATCATGAGAGGTGATCTTTTAACCCTTAAGTCAGCTGAAGGGGGAGTCTCTGCTTTCTGAGAACTCCCAATGTCACAAAGGGCAATAACGAGACCTTTGAGGTAGAGAATGAGATGGATAGATGGATGGATGGATGGATGAACAGATAGATGGATGGATGGATGGATGAAGGATGGATGGGAGGTATGTTGCAGCAGAGAGAGCATGCACAAATGCTGAACATAAATGCTGAAGAAACTAGCACAGAGAAATCACTGAAGCCCTGGTATAGTGGTGCCCACTTGTTACTTGTCATCCTGACTGAGGCAGGAGGATTCAAGACCAGAAGTTCAATACAGTAAGACAAGCTCAAACTGAAAGAAGTCTTTGCAGTTGGTTGGTATTGTCAGTAACTTGTCTTGACCATCAGCGTATCTGTTTGCAATTAAAGTCCTGCTGGGTAGTGGTGGTGGCCCACACCTTTATTCCCAGCACTCAGGAGGCAGAGGCAGGGGAATCTTTGAGAGTTGGAGGCCAGCTCATCGTTTCTTTCTGGACTCAGACATCTTTAACTAGATGTTTGTTTACTAAATTTATACCATGACATGAACACATTTTTCAATTAGATGTTTCCTATGCACCCCTCCATAACAATGGAGCTGAATAATTATGACAGAGTTTGTATACTCTCCAAAGCCAAAAATATTTATCTATCCTTTTACAGAAAATACTTGTAATACCCGGCCATGTATAGGCAATGGATAGCTGATTATGAGCTAGCTGTTTTAATGTGAGAATCATGATCTGTATTGGGCCATGCAGATTTCTTAACGAAGGTCCCCTTTTCTTTTGGGACTTATTTGAGGACTGATGATATGGGAATGGGCCTCCTGAAGACACACCCTGACCATCTGAAGTGCCCTAGCAATATTAGGGCCAGAATAACAGTAGTTTCTGATATTTTCTAATTGTTCTCTGGGTCCCAGTATTAATGATAGAGAACCCGAGGTTACGGGGAATCAAGAAAGGCGTCTAAGGTCGTATAAAGTGGTGGGACTTGAACATCTATATGGGATAAATACCCTTGTCCTCGAGACTCCTATGCGAGTCCTGCAGAGTCCTCCAGCCCCTCTTCCCTCCCAATGGCCTCTTTTCCACTCTCCCTCCCTCCCTCCCCTCTGTGATTTCTGGATCCATTGTCAGCCACCCTTTGCTCTTCTGATGGTAATTCTGTTTCTCTTGGAGCATTGATGCTCTTTCTCGGGCCACTACCCTCTCCTCCCAGCCCCAGTCTCTATTACTCTTCTTGGAGGGAGGGTTTTGAGAAGCACGTGAGTTCTTGTGCTCCTGCTCTGTCCGTGTCCCAGGCCTCAGTGGAAACTGCCACCCAGGTGGTCTTTGCCTTGAGAAGATAACTATTGCCCCCAATCAGCAGGGAGGGGGAGCAGAAAGGGCCCAGAGTGGCCTGAGAGGCAGCCTCTGGGCCGCCTGAGCAGGCATCTCTGACCTTTGTGGAGAGAGGGCGTTCTTAAAGGGACAGCAGACTCTTTTTCTTTCCTGGTGGCTGATGGCCAGTTCAGATGCCAGGGATCTGAAGAGGCCATTGTTCTGGTGCTGAGAGAAGGACCCAGGCTGCCTAGTCTCTTTCTTTTCCCATTTTCATCCGCGTGTTCCCCCTCTGCTGTGCAGCATGTCAAGTGTGGAAGGACGGTGAGCTGTCTTGGGTCACACTCTCTCCCCAGCTCTGCCCCGCCTCTTCCAAAGAAAGCCTTGTCTTCAGCACAGCCTGCAGTGGGCCCTCAGCTTCCCTCCCCCAGGGTGGTTGTTCCTGTGAGGGAAATACAAGTCTCTATAGACTCCTGCTTGTCCCCAATGTGCTGTTTCCTTGCCCCAGGTAGTGGGGTAGGGGAAGGACACAAGTGGCTTTTCTCCAGGTGTCTCACCAGTACCACCTGTGCGGAACACCTGAGACGCTTGTTAAATTACTACAGGTGCCGGGCTTCAGTTCTGAAACTTCTGGGCCCCCAGAATCTGAGTATCACTAGGCAAACCAAAGCTTGCCAATAACTGATCTGGCTAAATATTGGAATCACGTGGAGACCCAAGGGATCAGGCCCCTAAATCTGAGCCAGGTAACTGGTTGTGAATGGGTACCCTGGAACCAGTCCACAGGGATTTGACAGCTGACTCCACTGTTCCTCAGTCTCTGCCTCTGTGTTTTCAATTGTCAAAGGGGGATGAGATTGATATTTATGACGTTCTTCAGGGTTGGCACTGGGGTAGAGAGCATTGCTTGCATCTTGAGGTCACCATTTGTACAGCCTTCCTGTGGCTAACCAGGCTGCAGATGGGGAAGCTTTCCTTGCTTTGATAATTCTCATGCTGGGTCAGTCAGTCTCCTTTCAGTCAGTGTGGCTTGTTCTGGGGAGTGTGGGCCTACCATTTGGCCTCCCAGACTTCTAGTTGAGAGAAATCCCTCCTGGATGGCCACCTCTAGGCAATGTCAGCAACACTCGGAAGGGTGTCACAGGAAAGCCTTGAAAACCACATCTATAACGCTCTGTGACCTCTTCAGAGGGGATGGAAGGAAGGGAAAACAAGCTGCAGGCCAGAAATAGCTAGACATAAATACAAGGTATTATAATTACTGTCCACACCCAGCTCAGTCCCCAGAGTTAAATTTAACCCTCTGCACAGCTTTCCAAGCCCCAGAGAAGCGGGAAAGTAGGGGTGTCCTGAGGAGGAAGTAGCTTGTAACCAAGGCTTTCTATGAGGCCTCACTCTACAGGGCCTATGCAGATCCGGAATGGCGCTTTCTCTCAGCGTGCAGCCATTGTAGCTATTTCTGTTACAGCTTCTTGGTTTTGCTCAACCATTACTTTTCCGAACACGAGCCTGTCAGATTTCCCCCCACACTTGGCACCTAGCTCAAGGCTTCTTTTTTATCTTGTTCTCTATAATTTTATTTTACATCAGTTACTCAGTAGTTACATCTGTGCCGACACTTACGGACATGCAAGCCAGGGGAGGAGTTTGGAGACACAGACTTAGCCTAGACTTGTTTGGTTTTGCTTTGTGTTTTCTCCCACCAAGGTGTTCTGGGAAATCCTCAGGACTAGGAGAAGTTGTTGGTTAGATGAGAGATCTAATGCTTTTTGTGTAGTTAGGAGTGTGGACGGAGGATCCATAATCTGAAATCCTGGTTTCAAACGTTGGGCGTTGGCATGACAACACCGGTGAAAAATAGCTTGTCTGACTTCTGTGGTGGAGTACAGCCAGAAACAGGTGTACTGGAAACATCACATCAGGTTAACTGTAGGTTATGTGCACTCATTTAAAGGAAACAAAAAAGAACTGTGTATTTAGACTTGGGTCCTACCGCCAAAATACCTGCTCACAAAATCATTTGAAAATGACAAAACCCTGAAGTGAAAAGCGCTTCTGCCCCTCCAAGAGTTTTTGGTTTTGTTTTTCTTTTTTGTTAGGACTGGTGATTTTACCCAGGGCCTCGTGTGTGAGGCACAGTGCTCAGAGGCACTGCAACAGCCTTCACACATTTTGCACGAGGCGTACTTAAACTGCGCCTTATAGAGCTTGATATCGGGTTTGGTGAGTCAAATGCAGAACTGTTCAGAAGAAAACAAGTCAGCCCTCCGGAGCATGCCTCGTGGATATTTTCCATCCTGATTACAAATGTCAGCATGCAGAGACCCAGTAGTGGGCGGGGTTTGCTTGGCCTCCCTTCCCTCCCACTTGAACATATTTTATAAGACTTCCAGGAAGCTGCACAGGGCCATTTCTGTTCTTGGTGGGGGTTTAGCTACCACTGACTGCTCTGAGACCCTCTGTGATGGATAGAGCATCATTGATAGACAGTGTGTCCACCTGCTTTGGAGAGGGATGTTGTCCCTGCTGCTACCGTTTGTTAAGAATGTTCAGTTCTTTGGAGATTAACAGACCAGACAGCGTTATTGTTATTTCTTTCCTACTTCTATTGACTCCTCTTTGGAGGAAGCTTTGCAGAGAATAACTGCTTTGGGTAGGAATTGTATTGGGAGATCAAAAGGCTTTTCTGTGAGAGAGATTTGTGGATGTGTTTCTGACCCCTGATGATGCAGGGAGAACGCCAAGTCTTGGTCTAGAGCAGAAACATCTACAGGATAGGAGCAGGTAGAGCGTGTTAGTAGTTTTCAATACAGGAATTAGGAGGTCCAGTGCTCATTGCTGTTCTGTGGCCTCCTTAGGTGTCTGTTGGGCACTATCCAGCCACATGTGATATTAGGTGGCTTTGTGGACGTCATTTGGACCAAAATGAGGACTCGAAGCTTACTTTTGAACCAGGAGCCTCCACTGCTCCCTCCTCCTGCAGGGTTTGACTGCCTAAACTCTTGTGGCATTCCCATGTGTTCAGAGGAGAGGAATCGGGAGCCGGGCTCAGCAGCACTGGTTGGGTTGCTGTCAAGTCAGCTGTGGTCAGTGCGGCTGCCTTCGGTCTCCCGTTCCACGGCCACACAGCTCACATTTTAAGTGCTTATTCTTACTTGACAAGGTAAAATGTAAAGCTTGAATATGGAACTTTAGAGGAAAAGTGACCCGGGTGGGGTGAGTCAGCTCTTCTAGTCACATTAGTCCTTTCTTATAATAGAGAAACTGAGGCCCGGAGTAAGGGCAGGACACGGCACTCACATATTCACATTCTACAAGGGTGGTAGAAGTTGTCTTACAAAGTGAATGCTGGGTTGTGACACTTAGCCTAGGTCATCCTCAGTAGAGTCAAGTGAATACTGGGAAGCCTACCTTGGCACACTAAGCTGAGCATCCTAGGTGCCACCTTTAGGGAGAGTGACTGAGAAGACGAACAGCTACTGAAGCCGGTAGGAGTTCTCTCATCCAAAGCAGAAGTGGGATTGGGGTAGAGGAAGATGGAAGGAATGGACCTGTTGCTTAAGCCTTGGGCCTGTGCAGGAAGGACTCAAGGTCTGTTCTTGGGCACGTGTCAGCATCTTAACTGGGACACCCCGTGAGCAGCCGTCCCTGGTTAAGACCTTAATCTGGTATTAAGAAGAGGTCAGTTACCTCCACAAAGAGGTGATTTGGAGATGGGCTTAGTATTGCCTAATATCCTGAAGTGAGCAGAGCAGTGGGAGTCACAACGTGGTCACCTGCCTATTGCAAGGAATTGGGACTTTAGACCTTGCAAAGTGGGACCAAAAGCCTTTAGATTTGACCCTTTCCTTCTTCTAAGTTCTTCCTTCTTCCCTGTTTGTGACCACCCTACTGGCGAGGTCTCAGCTCATAGCTTCCCTGTATGAGAAACAACCTGCTTTAGGATGCTCCTTGTTACACGGAACGGTACCCTGCCCTTGAGCTCCCAACGCCACCTACCACCTTCCCTACTCCGTGTGTCTGCTATCAATTCTAAGTGCGCTGCAGCTCCTGGGCTCCACAAAGACGCATGCCTTCTTGAGCTTCCCACAGAATCATGACAAGATCTTTCATCTTAGCTGGGTGTTCTCCAGTCTCATTTTCCTTTTTTATCTCTAGGTATGGCCTAGAGCCTTTTCTGGTCCTTACACCAGGCATAGTGATAGGCACACAGGTGGGACCCTGTGCTTCCTCTCGGGGTTAGAGCACTTTAGTGCCTGTCACTTGATATCACTGAAGGACCACTTTCGACACAGGACAAAAGTATCTTCCCAATCATTTGCAGAGCATTTCTGAACCTCACTAAACTTAGCCACAGGCAAATTTAAAACCCAAAGGACCAAAGAAAATTGGATTGAAATAAAACCTGAAGGTCAGAGAACGGTAACACTAGGATTTGACCGTTTTAAATTTAAATCTTTAGACCTTGATGGTGACATCTCAGTGTACTTAATAAACACACAGAAGCACTCCGGACCTTGTTGACTCAATTTTCTCAGCTGCAAAATTGAAATAATAAGATTAAATGGAGTATAACCCGGTGTGCCTTTTATTAAGTTCCCAGACAAGGGCTGACCCATCACCTTCTCGTGTTAGCTCTTATTCTGTGGAAAATCATTTAAAAGGTAGGAAAATGTCATAGATTTTTAATTTTTTACTTCAAAATAGAGATTTGAAGAAATTTTATGCAACATTAGCAGATTAGGTTGGGACTGGTGAAACCTGAATTGCGTCACATTATGGTCCCTTTGTTGACCTTGGGGAAAACTGACGTCTGTTTCTTCTCCCCCAGCGTTCTGACTTCGCTGGAGTGGGAGGAGAAAACCCAGATGGTGGACTGGCTCCACACTCCCAGCTGGTTCTAATGGCGTGAATGGAAAGTACAGGTTTACACAGTCAGTGGATTTGACATTGATCCTGGCTGAAAACATAGAATTAATGCTTATGAATATCTAGAAAATATAAAGCAATTGTACAGGCACCATTAATTTTTGTTTGACTAAGGCTCTAAAAATATTGTGGTGAACGTTTGTACTCATGGTGAATCAGGATTTAACTGATATGTACGTGAAAGCCCCTACCATGCAATCTCTGTCCCCAGTGGGCTAGAATTAGGCAGGGATTCACTCCTCAGTAACTACTTTGGTATCCCTGGTCCTAGGGAGAGCTTCTATACCTCCCTATCTCTATGACAATGATGAAGTTTTTTCTGCAGATGGGCACCTGATTTAGTGGTGGTACTGATGTGTAGTAGAGCAAGCACTGTGATAAAACCACATGGACCCCCTTCATCCTTTGAGACGTTTCTTCCTTCATGTTTTTGTTATGTCGACACACTCATGTGAAGGATGCAGTATCAACAAGAGGCTCTGGCTACAGCTAGGTCAGAGTCGGTGAGTGTACTCGTTTGGAAACTTCCAGTTCAGCTCTCGGGGAATAGAGTCTGTGCTGAGCTCATGGAAGGCAGAGTGGAGACTTAATGGAAATTTGTTTCCTGCATTAGTAGTTATAAAACCTGGAATATTCTGAAGAGAGTACCAGATGCCAGAACAGCCAATGCCTTTGCGTCACAAAAGAACGAACTTAAGATCCATGAGGGCCAGTCAGCAGACAGAAACCATGCCAATACTTTCAACAGTGGAGCAGTTAGTGTTAAGAATCATTGATAAGTATTTTTTAAAGGCACAGAGAAAACTAAGTCACAGGACTGAAAGTCACAGATAGAGTGGGAACACCTGCCCCCTCCAGTTAGAAGAACACTATCTGAATAGCCTTGTGAGAGGGCCCTTGCCCAAGGCTTAGATTTCGAGTTCCTCCAAGCAGGTGTATGTGGTTCAGCCTCAATGTATGTAGCCGGTTCTTGAGATGCTGCAAGGAGTTTAATTAGGAGACTGCCCATTAGCTTCCTGACAGGGACGTTCTAATTATAGCATCGCTTCAGCGCCCTCTACTGGCAAGGCCTAATGCTATGTCTGCTTTCAAAGGAGAACTGCTTAGGGGAGCAGTTCCACCATCATAATGCAGAGCAAGGAAGGGTGAATTTAGAGCCAAGGGGCAGACATCTGATAACTGGCCAGAGTAGGAACGATGAGACAAATCTTCCAAGGTGTTTTGTGCTGTGGAATCCTACATCAAATTCCATCATCACGTGCCTTTTACTTGAGCAGGTATTTATGGAAGCAGCAAAGGATGGTGAGAAAACTGATTTGGGGGTGAAGCCAGACTTCTGCTACTCAACTGTCTGCCCAATCTGAAATAAAACTTTTATAATTTATACCAAATTTTGTCAAATTCGTGTCCTTGTCTCTAGCATTTGAAAGATTCTTCGTAAACATCAGGTCTTTCTTCTTCCACCTTTGGCCTACCCTACGGACTTCAGAACCCTCTTAGATGCCATCTGCATTTTACAGGTGTCCTTGTGATTGGGGTGATGAGATAAGATGATCAGGTTCGATTTTGCTCTGCCTCATCCCACAAAATCGGGTCCAATTAAAATGCCTGAGTGATCCTTCTGGCAAGTCTTCATTGTGATGCAAATAAGATTCATAGATATAATAAGACTCATCCTGTGATCACAGCCTCTCATTCGTGTCAACAACAATTAAGCATTGAGGTGAGCAGTATTCTGTGTGGACAGCAACCTTCTTTGCGTAAAACAGTTGAGCGTTGCTGAGTTTGGTGAGACTGTTAATTTGGGTCAAGAGGATTTGCAGACACACCTTTTTTTTTTTCTTTCTCTAGAGTGCAGTCTAGAATGCGCTTTCAGGACACCATAGGACCCTGTGAAACCTCATTTTCATTGGGAACTTGAAGCTGTTGTTTGCCCCTTCTCTGTGACGATTTAGTTCAGGAAAGGCTATCAACTTTACCACAGTTTCCTAAATTAATTTACAGAAGAGCAATTTGGGCACTTAGGTAGCGATAGCTTAGCTGTTGATGTGTGGAGACCATCACGCCTGTGGAAGTCTCTCTACAGCCAGGTGGTGACTCAGCGTGATTGACAGATGCCCTTAGTAAGCAACCTGGGTCTTGGGAGAGGTCAGCAGCTGCCTCTCTTCCTGGAGTGTGATGAGAAAGGGTGAGCCAGGGGAGGCAGGTTGGGTACACTCAGATAGATGCTCTGCTGTTCGGGTGTCATAAGTACAGCAAAGCCACGGGACCCCACCTTTTAGGTTCATCTGAAAAAAAAAATGGGGATTATGAGCACCTATCTTTGTTGCTGGTAGGATTGCATGAAATCATTTGCTTAGCATATTGCATTACACTTACCCCAAATGAGGAGCTCCTGTAAAGAAAGGAAAGCTTACATTCCGTAACACAGTAGAGCAGAGTCTTTGGATGGCTTTATATAAGTTTCTGAATGATGTCTATGCTGTTTCCTTCTTGGGCAGAGCAGTCAAAGAACATGTTGGTGATGTATTGTTTTTTAGTGACTGTATTAAGGACCAAGAGTCTGAAGTTTCACGTAATTGGCTTCATATAAGATGTAAAGGTGTGACTCAGCAAAACCTGCTTTGAGATTACACTTGCCTTATCCCTGACCTTTTAACTAGTGTTTTCAGTATAAACCGTAAACATGCTATGAGTTGGAGCCATAGAAGTGAAAGAGGAATCTGTGTATTTATGATAGAGATGGCAGAGTCCCTGAAAAGTCAGCACAGTGTGTTCAGAGTCATGTAGTAAGGAACTGGGGAAGGCAGAACAAGGGCGTGGTTATCTGACCCACCAACATCTTGCTTACTATCCCGATGGAGTTTTATTCTGTGAAAGTATTGACTAATCATCCACAGTACACTTATGAACTGGAGATAAAAGAAGGAAATAGCCTAGAACCTTCCTGGGAGGTAAAACCAGCAGAAAGGACCCAGGGTTTGCATTTGACTTATGAGTTCTATGTTTCAGGGACACAGTGGGAGATGCTCAAGAAGTATTAGTGCTCAGCATGAATTTAACGAGCAGGACACAGTGGCCCCAGTGGGTCATAGTGATTATCTACCTTCGGCATGTCTGCTGGGCACTGAGACGCATGGACAAGTGCCCTGTCATAGGAAGATCCAGATAGTAAGAATATAACTGTCAGCCCACTTTGTCTAAGGGACAAAGCATGAACATTAGGAAGACCCACACAGTATTCTCATGGGGTCTCTGAGTCAGAACCTCAAGGGATTCAAGTTTGGGATGTAGTTTTCATCATTCTCCAAGTATTACAAGCACGCCTAGGGTTTTGGGCAGTGCTGCTGTAGCTTGCATTTGAAATGTCCCCCCAAAGCCCACACAGTGAAGGAATGTTCAACCTGTGGTGCTTTGGGGGAGGTGGAGAGCCTTAGGGAGGTGAGGCCTTCCTGAAGGCGATTTCAGGACCTCAGTCACTCTCTCTGTCTTTGCTTCCTTCCGCCCATGAGATAAGCAGGTTTCTTCCTCCTCACACTTTGCCTTGATAACACCAGTGACCATGAATTAAATCTCCTTCAACAGAGCCAAAGAAACCCTCTCCCTTCTGAAGGTGGTCACCTCAGGTATTTGCAGCAATGGAACACTAACCCAGGTAGCTGATGGTCATAGGTGTGGTAGTTTGAATGCAATTAGCCCCTATAAGTTCAGTGGGTTGGCACTATTTGAAAGGTGTGGCCTTGTTGAACTGGGTGTGGCCTTGTTGAAGGAAGTATGTCCCTGTGGGGGCGGGCTTTGAAGTCTCTTTTGCTTAAGTTTCACTCATTGTCACAGTCCACTTCCTGTTGCTTTCTGATCAAGATGTAGCCAGCACCATGTCTGCCTGCATGCCACTGTGCTTCCTACCATGATGCTAATGGACTGAACCTCTGAACTGTAAGTCGCCACCCTAATTAAATGTTCTCCTTTAGAGCGTTGCTGTGGTCATGGTGTCTCTTCACAGCAATAGAAACCTTCACCAAGATATGAGGTCTGAGTCAGGTGACCTGGATTCAGTCTCTGCATTGCTTACTTGTCTTGTACTGTGACAGAAACTGGAGCATGAAGCAACTTAAGTGTGGCCGGGCTTGCTCTGGCCCACAGTTTGAGGTGATGCAGTTCTTTGTGGCAGGGAGAGCATGGTGGGCAGTTCCACGGCAGTGGGAGCACATGACGGCCTGGTCACATTTGGTGAACCAGGAAGCAAAGACCTCAAGCCAGATGTGGAGCCAGCCTCTAACTTTCAACCCTGTGGACCTATGTCTGACAGTGAGGCCCCTTCCCTAGAAGGTTCTCTGCTCTTCCAGAGCTGGAAATCAAGCTTTCACACCCACGAGCCCGTGAAGGCCATAGGAGACAGCAGGCTCCTTCTTGCCTTCACCTTTTCTACGACTCAGTGTCTTCATCTGTTAGGTGGGCTGCAAAGCCTATTCATACGGCTGTCTGGGGAACCGAATGACTTCATGTGAACGTGCGCTTTGCCAGCGATGAGTGGTTTGAAAGGCATTTGCTAGCACAGTGACTGAGTAGGATGGCGGGCAGACGTCCTCCTGGGGTGCGTGTGAGGGCTGCGTCTCAGTGAATGGATGAAGAGACTGTAGTTTAGAGAGGCGCAGCTTAGGATATGAAAACTCAGACGACCCCACTTTGTCATGAGGGCAAGTGCTTAGTGTGGGTTTTACTCTTGTGTGAGAGCCTCACCCGCTCAAGAGGCTAGCATGGCTTTCTCTTACCTCACACGTCTGGGAGGTCCTGTCCTGAACAGGTCCTCGGCCATTTTCTTGTGCAGATTCTGGTCTCCCTGTTCCCAGGTCTCAGGCAGGGAGAGCAGCTGTCATCCTGTGAACGACGCAAACCTCTATTTGGAGCTCGGCACCTGTGTTTTTCTTTGGCGTCACCTCCTTGATACAAGTTGACCTAATAGACAACACCTGGGAGCTAATCGGTGACAGCGAAGGGAAACAGAGGCTCCCGGGTGCATCATCTCGGGTTTAGTCAGATTTGGGGATGAAGAGGAAATAACGCCTGCAGCCCCAGTAGCTCTGCCCTCCAAGCTGGCATGAATAATTGAGAGCTGGCAAGCTGACTGCACCAAAGAGTTGCATTATGTAAACCGGCAGGCGGCGTGTGTGTGTGTGTGTGTGTGTGTGTGTGTGTGTGTTCCTGCTTGAGAGGGTGTGTGTCTGCTGCCTGTGCGCCTGCGTGCCCGAGCTTAGAACAGCTGTCTGTGAGGGAGTCAGAGAGGGAGGGAGGGAAGAAAAGAGAGAGAGAGAGAAAGAGAGAGAGAAAACGCAAAGGGACTTTTGTATCGCTGCATGGCCACGCCAAATAACAGCCACTGAGGGAGGTGGGGGGGGTAGAAAATAAAAAGGGGGCCATGCTTAAAATTCCAGAGCAGTAGGAAACAGCAGAGCAGGGGAACGTCCCCAGCCTATGTAAGCTGTGTCCCCTGTCCCCTCCCCAGTAGACACAGGGCTTTTGGACGGGCATGGAGGTGAGTGCCCTCCAACCTCCTCAGGGCCCCTGCTCCCTGCCCCCACCCCTACTGCCCAATGCATGAATGAATGGGTTTTCTGCACTGCTCTCTGCTGCGTTCCTAATGGCTTCCAGGTTAGTGCCACCTCGTGCTGACGCTCGTGTGTGTCTGTCAGTCTATCTTTGTTTCCTTGTGGGAATTTTGGGAAGTGGGCGGTTATGTCCTGGAGTAGGGTGGGGGCTCTGGGGGCTCTGGGGGCTCTGGAGCATGGACCTGCCTGTCTGGATGCTTTCTCCAAGTGAGGCGCTGTCTGCTCAGGGCTGCCAAGAGCCCAGACCTTCTGAGGCAGAGTAAATCTGGAGTCCATGTTGTTTGCTTCTGTTCTCTGTTTGGGATGGAGAAAGCAGCCAGTGTGACATCATGCTGCAGGGATGCCACATTCCTTCGCCTCCCAGCCTTGCCTCCTCTCTTCCATCCTCCCCATCTCTCTCTCACCAGGAGCACTACCTGGGCTGACCTGGGTGGTTCAGTACTGAGAGGCAGCTCTGGGGTAAACTGGAATTGATGGGGTCCCCTTTGCCAGCGAGACTTAAGAACAGCACTGTGACGTGAGCTAGGTGGTCAGGAGATGGAATTAATGGTGCGTCATGGAGGTAGCCAGGAGCTGCTGGGGGAGGCTGGCCAGACCATGTGCTCCTGGTTCCCACCCACTGACTTCCTGTGGGTAGGAGGTGACAAAGAGGGGTGACCAGGGAGATAGGGACAGATGATGCTTATTCCAAAGGGAGAGGACCAAGCACCATAAGGATCTGGTCAACAGAAGGAAAGGACGCCAGAGAAGCAGGCAGCTTGTGGCTGGGGAGTAAAGGAGTTTGCTGCTTCTGTGACTTAGTTGGTACTTGGTTCAGAGATTTGCCATATGTTTTGAGGAAACAGACATGGAGTGTCTGCATCTTCATTCTTCACCTCCCCGCATTGTTTGTTATTGGCTTGCTTTAGAGAAGTGAGGGTGTATAGGGGGGTGAGGGACTCAGTCATCTCCCTCTGGCCTCAGCCATGAGTTCAGCAGGGTCTGGGGGAAGGAATCTCTGTTCCTCTGTTCCTTTGCTAGCAGACTTTTCTGAGCCTTGCCTGTCCTGCATCTCCTGACTGCTGATTTTGAATGGTGGGTAGCAGTCCCCAGCTTAGTGAAGTCTGGGATCCACAGGAGAAAAGCTGGCCTAGAGACAGAGAAAGCGATGTTTTGTGGAGCTGCCTGGGGCAGGAGAGTGACAGAGCCAAGGCCATGCATAGAAAGTAACACCCGAAGACCTTGTCAGTGGGCGATGAGCCGAGAATCTGCTGCTGGTGTGGTTAATGTGGTAGACACTGAGCGACTGGAAACTTGATACCAAGTGAGGACAGAGCGAAGGGTAGGAACTTTTGTCGTCTTCCCCTCTTCCCTACCCTTCTGGCCTGAAACACTTCTGCTGCCACAGAGAGCAAGCAGGTAGCAGCTCTTCTCGATGTTGGCTTGTATTCCTGTTGAGCACAGGTTCCTTGCCTGGGGACACAGGCAAAACAGACCCATAGAAAAGATCTTTACAAGTTGTGCAGTGTCAGAGCAGGCTGGTAAACTCCTTCTGTAAATATTTAGGCTTTGCGGGCCCCATGGTCGCTATCAGAGGTAGCCGAGTCTTTCTTAGACAGTGAGAGTCCTTCTGAGTAAAGGAACATGGGTGTGTTCACAATAAAACATTTCTCTGGACCCCTGAAAGCTTAACATGCTGCAAAGTCTTTTTGAATTGTTTGTTAAAAAAAAAACTATTTAAAAGTATATAATCTCTGAACTCATCCATGTAAGAATTTAAGGTCCATGGTTTTGCATCTAGCTTAGAGATATAGCCCTATCAGCGGTTGAGAGTGAGAACTGGGTGACGTCATCTTCACACCGGAACTCAGGACCGGCCCAGTGAGGGGAAGTGGTGAGTGGGTGTGCTCCTTGTAGGGACGCACATCAGTATGTGACACGTGTAGACACCCCTACCCTCATCAAGGATGAGGAAAAAGCAAGAGCCCGGAGGCCCAAAAGAGAAAATGACTAATTCTAGATTTCCCTGGTTCAGAAGATGGCTCTAAAAATAGGTTTGCGCTCTGATTTCTAAAGTACATGGGGGGTGATCATTGCTCTCTATTCTGAGTCTGTTGGACCACTTCTGCACTGTTATAGCCACTCCTGGGCTCACCAGTATATTGGGGCTCTGATCAATCAGATTCAGCCAGGGGCTGGCTGAGGGCTTCGTGGTCATGTGCTGTAAGGGGTCAGCATGTGTAGAGAGGCATCAGAGCTGTGTGAAAATACCACTTAGAAAAGAAGTTAGGATTATACTATGGTTCCTAGGGTAGAACTTTGGGAGGAAGCCACGGGAAATCGTTTGAGCTTTATCTGAGTTATTCAAAGGGGAAATGATTTGCCAGACGATGGCTTTCATCTCTTGTCTTGTTGGAGTGCCATGTGAACCAGAGATTGCCACTTGGAGATTCAGCACAGGAAGGAGGTGCCCTGCTTCCGACATGCTGGGTCCTGGGTTTGGTCCCCAGCACCACATATGCAAAACAGCACATAAGCAAAATTTGTATGATATGTTGTTGGAGAGAGAGATGGTGGTTTTCAGTTCCTGAGGATAGATTTGAGGAAGTAAATAGCACTTTAATGAAGGCAGTAAAGCGTGAAGAAATTACATCCTAGGATCTGACCTCAAGTTTGGGAAAGCTGTAAAGAAAAGAAAGTGGTATTAATTGTACTGTGTTTTTAAAAATACTGGGTGTGGTGGACATCTTCAAGTTCTTAGCACTCAGAAAGCAGAGGCAATTGGGTTATCATGAGTTTGAGGCTGGCCTGGTCTGTACAGTGAGTACGTAGCCAAGGCTACATAGTGGCGCTCTGTCTCAAGCAAACAAAACATTGACAAACAAACAAACAAATACTTCTTGGCAGTAGGGAGGAAGCCTGGGGTTTTGTTCTTTGAATGTATTTTAAATTGGGCAGATGAACTCTCCCTCTAAAAGTCCTCATTATTCTAAATGTCTATGGTTTTACATTAGAATTTTATATAAAATAAAATATGTATGTGTACGTGTGTGTGTGCGTGCGTGTGTGTGTGGGGCATGAGAGACTAGAGGACGATTTTGAAAGACTTCCTCTATCATCTACCACCTCATTTTTTTTTTTTTTGAGAGAGAGGTTCTTTCACAAAACCAGAAGTTCGCCCTTTTAAGCTGACCAGCAAACTCCAGGGTTCCATGTGGCCAGCCTCCAATAATGAGGTTCCAGACATGTGCATCTCCATTTAGCCTTTCACGTGTAGCTCAGCTCTTACTTTCTTGCTCTCTCACCCATTGGGCCATCTCTCCCCTTGGCATCATTTGGTTTTGTCACTGACAGAAAATAAATGAGAGCTGGGCTTGAATTTGAGGGTTCCGTCGAGGATGAATAGATATCTATACCAACGGGGTGAGAGCAATGCCACGGTATGCTGTCCTCTGTCTGTCCACCCGCTGGTGCAACTGTCCATGGTGGGGCTTTCGTCTGCCTCAGTCCTGTGGGAATCTCCCCTGCAGATGTGGTCCTAATCAGAGGCGGAGAGAGCAGTGATGCCAAGCTGACTGTGGACTCAGATTGCCTGCACCTTGTTTCTGCGTGCTTTGCCCAATTTAGACCTGAGCCCTTCTGTCCCAGGGATGCTGAGGCTCCCACTGCTTTGCAATGTGTTCCTTCCCACCCTCCTCTCACATCTCTGTGTGGGTGAGCAGAATGCACACTCATTTTTCCTCCAACAGTTAAAGCTGAAGCTCAGAGTCGAGGAGTTTGCCATGACATCATACACGGGGAAGGGCCTGAGTCAGAAAGGCCACTTTTCTGATGGACAGTTCCATGGTCCTTCCGTTTGGCTGGACATCACCAACATATGGTGATGAGAGATGTTTTGATTAAATCCAAGTAGTTCCTGTTATACGATGTTAGCTAATTGCATGGCGATCTTGTCCTCCAGATTGGAAATCCTTAGTCAGAGATGGTATTCCTCAGGTCAAGACATGATCTGATAGGGAACATGTTTTCACTGATGGATGGGACAGGATGGGATGGTTGAACGGATGTATGTTTGCGTGCGTGCAGAGTCCAGAGGACAACATGTGTCCTCCGGTGTCACCCTCAAGGATGCCATCTTTCACGGGCCTGGAATTCACCCATTAGGTTAGCCTAGCCTGCCATCTAGCTTTAGGGATCTTCTTGCTCTGCCTCCGCTGGGGGAAAATCAAAATCTGATCCTTAGGCCTGGGAGAAAAGCACTTTATTGGCATGCCCTATCCTCCCCTCACCTGTCCCCTGAGCCACATTTATTTTGCTGAGGCTGGGGGAGGGGCCCTTGATGAGCAGCCTCAGAAGGAACTGGAAATTCTATTCAGTTGAACTCCTCCTTTCCTTATTTGACTAGCTGGCGGTCTTCCGGTGGACTGGAAATCTTTTCCAAGGGGCTTCCTGGGATAGCTTAGCACCCGCATTTTACAAGGTCCCGTACTCCCGAGCCTTGAAGATTCTGAAATGGTTTGGGTAGAGTTATACTTAGATTTGGCAGACACTGCTAGAGCCAAGTTTAAAAAGTATTATTAAGTCCCTACTCCGTGCCCAGTGTCTTGTTTGATGTGTGGATACAAAGAACCACGACCTAGTCCCTTGCCCAGGGGGTCCTGGAAGTGAATTGGTGTTACAATGTTAGAGGTGCTTAGAAAGTCCTTGCTTGCTGATGCTAACTAAGTGAAATTAGCTTTATTAAAAAAAAATGCAGGGGGGTGGGGAAGGGAGGGAGAGAAAGAAAAAAAAATCATTGATATTGTCCCTTTAAGAGACAGCCTACCTGCCTGCATAGGCCTATGAATAATTGGTTATTGAAACTTGCAGGCAGAGGTCCCCAGCACCCTGAAGGCAGAGTTCCTGTACTGAGTGGAGCTGTTACCAAGGCCCCTTTTAAACTAGGCTGTTAGAGACCATACAGCCAGTTCAGCAGAACTGTACCCCAGTCCCTCAGTACTTGCTCTGTTGAGAACGCTCTCAGGGGGTGAGACTGTAACCAGCAGGTTCTGTCTGTGATTTCCATATCTTCTGCTTCGTTTTTCTGTCTCTGCTCTATGGAGTTAGGGAGTCGTATAGTGACTATATGCTCTCTTGCACCTCTGCCACAAGGATGGCGCAGGATTTAAGAACAAGATCCAGTTTCCTCACTGGGAATTTGCATTAAACTTTAAACCCCTTTTCACTCCATGGGCAATTACAGGAACCCCTCTACATTTGGGATGCCCTGTCCAGGTTTATTCCTTTTAAGGTTCTCCTTCAGGTAAGGCAGCTCATAACCTTTTAACAGCCAAGGAACACAGGTTCCCAGAAAGATTTCTCAGGGGCACCAAAGAAAGAGCTCAGAATGTTAAACCCAGATACTCTGATGTCTAGACAAAATGACAAGGCCAGCCAGGAGTTTGGAAGTGATGTCATATTTCAGTTTTTTATCGATTAAGAAGTCAGAATAAAGACTGAGAGCCGGAGTTATAAAGAAGGCAGACTTGGCCAACTTCACAAAGGTATGTCTAAGAGTGTGCTTGTGTCTAAGAGTGTACTTGAATGGATAGCGCTGCAGTCAGTTAGTGCATGCCTGTGATCCCAGCGTGTGGCACTTGTTCCCGTGGAGGCATTGGGGAACGTCTCTAGAGACAGGACCCCACCCCCAACGGTATTCATTATGGTGCTAAACAGTGAAGCACAGAAGCATGACCAGGAAACTGAAATGAGCGATGGGGTGAGGATTCTGAGGAGACATAACACTTTAATTTTGATGCAGTGGTGGGAAAAGAGCCAATGTATGAAACTTCAGAAGGACACAGAGGTCAAGTAAGGACCGCCAGGCAGAGGTGAACATGGGTTCGAGGAGAAGAATGGCCCAGGGAGGCTGGAAAAACACACAGGAATAAATGATATAAGATGAAGTAGGGAAGCCATCTTGATGCTTTCTGGGTAGTTGGTCATTAAGTATTTGCTGTGGAGGCTTTAAGTCTTTCTCTGAAGAAAGTGGACAAGGCAGTAGTGTGGATTGGGTGTAGCCTGTGACTGTGTGTTCTGTGGCCTGGCCTCTAGCTGCTTCTGTAGCATGCTCAGTGGTACTCGTGGTGACCCTAATTTGTTTCCTTTTTAACTATCCACGAAGATATCAGCAGCCCTGGCTTCTCCTGTGCCCTGGAAGGACCCAAACAAACATATTTTGTTTTTACGGAAGAGGGGGAAAGTGGGTCAGCTTGCTTTGGCATTTCAGGCATGGAGCCCCGGTTCCATTGCAGGCTCTGGTCTCCATGGAAATGAAAAATAGCGTTTGTCATGTCTGTTCCTGGTTTGAATTCCAAACTCTGGGCTCAACAAGCTGCAGGAAGGCCAGGCAGTAGGGAGTAGGGTAGATGGAGGCTCCAACCATTGTAAAGAAGGGTCCTTCTCATTGGCTTGAGCAGGAAAAGACCTTGTCCTGACCAGCCCTCTCTCTCTCCATCACTTCTCTGGACCATGAATGCCAACGTCAGGGCAACTCAAGTTGTGCTTTTCTCTCTTTGGCCCAAGACTTTCCATGGACTGTGCCCTTGTGACAATTGTTCAGTTAATTCATCAGCAGCTAAAGCCATCGATCGCTAAGACTTGGCCAGCAAGTATGTACCCAGCGGGGATAGGGCTAGATGATCTGATAGTCACCTGGCAGTAGGTGTTTAATGGCCTGTGTTACCTTTTAATTACTTCATGAGATTTTTTTCTTGGAAAACGATTTTAAACATTCTTTGTCTTACTTTTTTGGGGGGTTGTCTGCATGTATCTGTTTGTGTGCACGGGTATACGTGTATGGTGTGCAGAGGTCAATATCAGATGTTTTCCTTCTTTGAGATAAGGTCTCTCACGGAACCAAGAATGTCCTCATTTGACTAGATTGCTGGCCAGCCAGCCCAAGGGACCTTCTTTCTGCCTTCCCAGGGCTGGAATTACAGGAACACATTGCTGTATCCAGTTTGTGGGTGCTGGAGGTGGAACCTAGGGTCCTTATGGCTTTGTGGTGAGCTCTTTACCAATGGAATCATCTCCCCAGCCCTGGATTAGAATCGGCAAAGAGGAACCAGTAAGTGAAGCCTGTTGACCACTGGAAGAACCCTGAATTATTGACACCCAACCCACCAAGGTGTCATCAAGTCATTCTGAAAGGGTGGAGGGAACAGGCTGTGTCTTTCAGTCCCTATCTCTTGAAGCAGTTAGAGAAACCCATTAGGTGCCAGGAGGAGCCAGGCTTTGTGTCCTAGAGGGTCAAGTGTGCCTCCTGTAGGCTACCTGTCTCTATTGCTCAGCTACCGCAGGTGGTCACAGCTGCCCCACCTGATATAATCGGGCATTCCTTCCTGGAGGGAACTGGCTCCAGGGTGGAATCCTGCCAGGATGAGACTTCAGGTTATAGGTATCTAGAAAACAGGTTCCATCTATGACCACAGGGAACTCTTTGCATGAAAGACAACAGTACATTTTCCATCCTTCCAGCTTCAACCCTATCCAGCATCCTAAAAGCGCATGTTGGTGCTAAGTTCCTGAGATGTGTCTTTGTGTTCATGGGGGAAGACTGATTTTTAAAAATAGTGATTGATTCCTCTTAAGGAACGAGATGTCAGGGGAACTAAGGACCCTGCTGGGGTTTGTGATTTATGATATTTGATCTCGTCTATGAAATCCTAGTGGTGGGTCTGCCCTTCCCACCTACTGTGCCATGGTATTCAGTGGGTGCAGACATTAGATTCAGAAACTGCTAATGGATAAGCAAGAACACAAGGAAGGGGAGACTAACCATCATCAGTAGTCCTCCATAGACTCTGAATTTGGAACTGGTGTAGGCGGCCAGGTTTACTGATGGAGGCATTTGCAAGCAGCATGTAAATTCTCTGCAGAGTGTTCCATACACACACCTGTGGCCTTCCTGTCTCAGACACATGACCACATGCTATGAGGGCGACTGATTCGCATGGATATTTGCAGTGGGGTTAGGGAGAACTAAGAAGGACTGTTGATGAAACTTCAGGCTCAGCATTGAGACGTGTCATCTGTGGATCAGTACAAGAATCAGCTTTTCCCGATGCTGTGAGTGGCAGGGAAGCGTGAGGGACCTGAGGGTGCTAGTGGTAATTATCAGGGGACCAAAAGCTGCAGAGGGTGTCCCATCAGGTCCCATTGGTTCCCATTCTCCTCTACCACATTCTCCTGCCTGCGCTCCGTCAGTTCTGCTGCTACTCTCAATGCTAGCAGGTCACACCATGAGTTCAGTGAGTCCACCTACCTGTGACCTTAGAAAGAAGGCTCTGTGGCCAAGGAAATACAGGGATCTCAAGTATTTTCTCATTCCTTGAAAGTTGTTCCTTGGGCATAGTGATGCTATAGCTTCAGAATGGTACTTATCTTCGATGTGGATTCTGAAAACGATGCCCAGAAAATTAACGAGAGATGGTATGAGGACAAGACTAGAGTTCTGTGCTTTTAGGAATCACACTCTGTGTTGCCGACACCCTTCCCCTACCATACACGGGTAGGAGTCCAGCAGCGTTCATGTCTTTTACACTTAACAGACCCCAACGAGAGATTGAGGAAAGAGGCCAAGGGAGTTTAATACCCGTTTTGGTGGCTCAGCTGTTTCTAAGGACTGGTTGTGCAGCAGGCCCTGTACAAAGTTGCTTCAAATGAGAAAAAATGAGACTCAAGAGCCAAGGTCACATAGAAAGCAAATGACTAAGGGGGCCTTCAAGCTGGACTTGGCTCTCATGGCACACTGGCAGTTTTCCTTATCCTCCTGCTTTGAGATACAATGCCCAGGTTTCAAATTTAGTGCTCCCCTGATGGCAGTGCCCTGGAATATATCACAGAGTCATTCTTAAAAGTTACCCGTGCTCCTTGTTGGTGAGAGGATGGTAGCCAGGCACTCTGCCATTAAGGGGACCTTAGGGCTGGGTTTGGGAATCTGATGGAGAACGAGATAGGGCTGTGCTGCTGGTGGGACCACAGGATCACAAGGACAGTGGCAGCAATCCAAAAAGATGAAGGGACAGGGCGTCCAGAGTGGCAGGTATATATTTTGCAATATCTGGAGCAGAAACAATCTTTGATAAAGGCAAACACATAAACTCGAATAAAGAACACCAGCTGACCATTGTGCTTGGCTTGGAGTTCTGAAAAAAAAAATGCACGGGTGGCTGATCAGGGAGCTGGCATGCTGACAAGGTCTGCCTGTGCCCGCAGGACCTCATTAGGAATAGGGATGGAGCATGCGAGCCAGAAAAAGTGGTGCCACTGCCAGGGTGTGTGAGGTGCAGGTGGGAGAACCTGTAAAGAAAGTCACATTGTAGAAAGAGAACCTTTGTTCTCCTCCTGTATTTCCCGATTGCTCAAGGACAGCAGCCACGGGAGCACAGGGAATAGGCCCTGACCACACACAGCATGAGACGCTGTGGTCAGGCTTGAGGACGGACTTTCTGTCACAAGGTAACTGGGACAGGGGTGGAATAGTCTTTGTTGCCTGTCTTACACATAGGAGAGGTGGGGAATGAGTGAGCATCTTCCTGGGTTAGGGACAGCCAGTAGGGTCTTAGTGGACCTGTTTGTTCTCTGGGAGATGTGATGATTACAGGACTCCCATGAGCGTTAGTTCAAAACCGTTTCCTGCGCAGCTTCTTGTACTCCCCTGCGTTCCATGTTATTCAAGACTCTTACTCTCTTCATGCTGATTTCTGTTTTGTTCTTTCTGCTCTGCCGTGACTTCCATGCCTTTACCCGGAGAACCCCAATACATTTTCTGAACCCAGTTCTTCAAGGAAAGCTTTTTACTTTCCTTTTTTCTTTTTTCCCCTTTTCCCCTTCCTCCCTCCCTCTCTCCCCCAACTCTGCTTTCTTGGATCACAACACCTGTAGCCTATATTCCATTGAGAAGAGGTCATCTCTAACTCCGCCTCGCTATAAATGTCCTAAGCACAAAGAACTTTCCTTATTCGCCTGTGTGATCTTGAATGTTTAACATTGTACCCAGTGGCCCATAAATATCTGCGCACTATAGTGTTACACACACAGTCACAACCCCTCGGCCAGGCACTTATTCTGCTGTTTCTCAGGGTTCTTAAAGGCCAAAGGTTACAGGACTCTTCCTGAATTCAGGTTAGTGGTCCTGTCTTTTGACCCAATACTGGTCTTCCTCCATACGGTAAGGTCCTTTGAGTCCATCCCCAAGTATAATGTCAATTCTATGACGACAGCTGGCAGAATCGGGTTATGGGCACACAATGGAGTTGGGAAGGTGGATTACTGTATAGAATGATGGAGTTGGGAAGGTGGACTGCTGTATAGAATGCACAGGAATTGGCTTTATTTGCTTAGCAGCAATAGGTTTAGCAGTGTAGCCATGACTCTGCTATGGTTACAGGGTTTTCTTCTTGTATAGAGAAGGACTGGAGTGGAGGCCAAGCATAGAAGGGTCAACGACCTCTTATTGTTCTCAGTGTTTCTCAGGGACCAGTTAAATCATAGCTAACGTTATTGGACGAGTCAAGACAAGGCACACTGAGAACCTGAGGTAGAACCCCAGGACAGGAAAGGAAGGATGGGGTAGTGAGCCTATGAAAACAGAGCGAAAGGTGATGCTTCTGAGCTGTAACGGTTTCTTTGGAGAGAGGTCAGGAATGGGCAGAGGTCTGGGAAGAAGACGGCCAGATATTTGGGAGCTGAGGCACTCAGGAGGCATCTGGAAGAAATATTCCCTAGGCACAATATTGATGGGCCGCATTAGCAAGTGTATGTAGGTCTGGTGGCCGAGGAGACTCACCCAGTGACAGGTTGAAGTCAGAGAGTAGTGACCACAGAGGTGAAGAACACATTGGGAAAAGAGCTAAATTCTGGTTTGGGTACCATGAGAAGATGCAAGAGATCAGAGAGATGACTCCGTGGGCAAAGGTGCTTGCTGCCAAGCCTGACGGCCTGAGTTCAATCCCTGGGACCCTCGTGGCGGAAGGAGAGAATTAGCTCCCTGAAGCTGTCCTCTAATCTCCACACGTGCAGTGTGGCGCGTGCACATACATGTAGTAGAGCTCGTACATAGAGGTCAGAGTACAACTTGCAGGGGTTCAGTTCTCTCCGTCCACCCTGTGGATCCTGGGGGTTATACTTGGATCATCTGCTTGGGAGCAAGAGTTGTGCCGTTTCCCCTACTCCGTTCATGTTATTTATTGTGCCCTGTATCTGCATCCAGTGTTTTATACCTTTGACTTTGTTAGTTTTGCCTCCGGCAGCCCCTTATGAGCAAGCACTCATGGTCTAGAATCAGACTATATGAAAATGGCCTTTTTTTCAGGAAGATGGGAAAGGTCTTTTGTGTTTGTGATAGACAGGTGTTCCTCCTCTTCCTCCTCCTCCACTTATTTTTTGGGTAGGAAGATCACTCCTGAATACTTGGACATAGGCCGGAGTTGTCCCAAGATAAAGGAGGTTTTCTTGGATGGGTGAGCACCTGGGTCTCTTCCCCAAGCTCTCTCAGAGGACCGGGGTGTCTGCTTCCATCAGACGCGTGGCTCAGCTTCTTGATATGAAAAAAGGAAACCAACTTCCTTTCCCCAGGGCTCACGGAATCAAATGGTTTTAGAGAGTCAGGAAAAAGGATGGAGTTGCAAGGGGGAGAGAATTTGGACCGCCTCCTCCGAGAGGCATCTGGGGCCTCTTCAAGTCATTGGCAGAGAAGATTTTAACTGAACTCTGTGTGTTCAGATGAAGCAAAGCCTTGGGCCTTGTGGCTACATTTGTTTTTCCCCTTTTCCCTGATCTTGCTCTAAGTTTTTCTCCTAAGATTCACAATGATCCTTCCCCTACTTTCGCCCCTCCCCAGCGATACCGGTTGGGCGTATAGACTTTCTCTCCTATATTGAGTTTGTCCAGGAGGCAGAGCATGGTAATCCCTGCAAATGTCTCCAGGGGGGCATTTGAGGTTACAGCCAGCTCTTCATGCAAATGTCACTGTCCTGCATCCTGCGCTCTGCTTCCTGAGGCCGGGCCAGAAGGTGATTTTCCTGAGATGGTTGCCTGGCTTATCCAGCCTAGCTGCCGAGCAGGTGGCCAGGATCCCGTCCCCTCCTGACACCTTGCTCTGTGGCCGTTGCCATCTCACAGGCCGCAGTCCGTTCCTTCCCCCTCCCCTTCCCCTTTCGTCCATCTCTTCCCTTTCTCTCTCCTTTCAAAACAAGGCCAAATGAATTCAAGGTTTTCCTCTCCCTTTCCTTCTTTATCTCTTCCACTCTCTTGAAAACACAAGCCGAGTTTCCATTCTTCTTATTAGCAGATGCTATGCCGAGGTATGACTGGGCTTGGTGCCGTGGGAAGTGCAAGAAACTTATTAGAGATGAATGTGGGGTGGGGGCTGGAGGATAAGACCTTGCCCCAGTGGGACAGCAGCATAACTCGATCGATTGAATACCAGATGCATGACTTCCATCTGAAGCGAATTCCGAGTCTCTGCTTTGATCACTTACTTCTGCCTGCCAGGCATTTGTCTTCCCTTTTAAACTTAAGGATAGTGGCACTTGTCATTATTAGCTTGCTCGAATGTCTTTAGACACATGGTATGCGGGCCGGTGAGAAGGCTCAGTAGATAAAAGTGCTCACTGCCAGTCAAGTAAGTGGCCTGTGTTCATTCCCCAGGACCCACATTGTTCTTGGAGGGGGATAGACTCCAACAGGTTGTTCTCAGACCTCTGCAGGCATGCTGTGGCACATGCCCACATGCCCACATGCACACGCACGTGCACGCACACACATGCGTGCACACACATGCAAAATAAAATAACGTAATAGTTTTAAAAAGGCATGTCTATGAAAGAATATATATGTGAATGCTTTGAAAAGTGACATCATTATGAACGAAAGGGTTGACACATGGTGTTTGTAAAATGAGGTGGTGATATTGAGTGATCGCCAATGATTCTTTCAGGGCTTAAATTATTTTTCCTAATAGCTTTCTGCCTATCACAAGTAGGAAAAGCTCAAACTGGATTGGATGGGGGAGATTGCGGATGGGTGGGTAAATATTTGAATATCTACCTGCTGGTTTCTAGTCTTATTTCCCTTTTTACACTGGCACTACTGCCCCCTGCTGGCCAATAGCAGCATTACAGTACAGCGAGTCCCTAGTTGGGTCCTCTGATTTTCCCAGCCCATTGCCTGGGTCCTTTGCATGGGTCTCTCTGGTCTGCTGTCACTGACAGCTTTTCTTTCTCCCTCCACCCTCTCACCTCATTCCCTGTCTCTCTTTGCTCCTGCAGCACTGCCAGTAACTCCAACCGCAGCACGCCGGCCTGCTCCCCCATCCTCCGGAAGAGGTCCCGCTCGCCAACGCCACAGAACCAGGACGGAGACACCATGGTGGAGAAGGGCTCAGATCACTCCTCGGACAAGTCCCCCATCCACCCCGGAGCAGGGCGTGCAACGCAGTTGCTCTTCACAATCTGGTCGAAGTGGTGGCAAAAATTCCAAGGTGAGCAGACTATGCTGGAGCCCCAGTGGCCCTTGTTAGCTAGCTGCAGGAAGAAGGTACTGACTGGGCACTCACGTGCTTGAACAGCCCCAGGGTCTATGCACTCAGGTCAGGTCAGAGCCATCAGGGGAGATCCTAATTGAATAGATTCCTGTCTAAGCAGCACTCAGGGTGAGTCCTGAGCCACATGCCCCTCCTCTCCCCAACTTTCCATCTCTCTGTAGGATCTAAGAAACGTCATGACCCTTGAGATAAGGAGGGGGGGTTCCGGGGATCAGGAGAGGTCACCTGCTTAATCCTTTAAATTTGATCCCTTGAACTGGTAAAGGGACATTATTTGGGACAACTGTATTGCCAGAAAGAAAGGCTTCAGGGAACCTTCCAGAGTGTTAGTTTTAACCTCCTCCTTGGCTGTCACCCTGCCTTACCTACATACCCACCTACTCATCTTGCAGAAGGGACAGTCCCAGGGCCTTTCCTCCCTGTCCCTGTACACCCGAACACCCAGGCTCCTGGTCCAAGACTTAGCACAGAGGCCTCACGTGGTTGTGGTTCCCCAGCCTTCTCCTTCCATTCCCAGGCCTCTGGCAATCAAGAGGTACCTCTGTCCAGGGGCTCCTAAACCACCAGACTCACAGGGCACAAGGAAGGGGACCCCCTCCCCGGGAGGCTTGGGAGCTGGTTTCCCCACTTGAATTTGTCTTCTGATTTCTTGTTCTTCCTCTTCTCCCCACTGTTTCCCAAATACGTCTTCTGCATGCATGGTCTTTAGTCTCACAAGCGCCTCTCAAAAGTAAGCCATCTTTGTCTCCGTCTTTTCCTCTTCCCCTCTAGTATTGGATTGTCTGTAGTGCTCAGCTCAGCTCAGCCCCCCTCCCTCCACCCCTGCCAGTTCTGCCCATATGTCCTGCTTGGTCCCTTTCCCAGAAGGGCCGATCCCACTGTGCCCCACCCCCATCCCTTGGCAATCTGGCTTGGAAGTCACTGAGGGTTCACTCCCACTGCATCTAATGTCAGAGAACAGAGCCTGATGACCCCCCCCCCCCCAACCCCCGTGTCTGCTTGCTTCTCAAACACCATCACTAGTGGGAATGTGTTTCCCTTCGAGCGTGGCACTTCCTAAAAGCAGAGTCCTGCAGGGGGTAGGTAGTTCCTTTCCTGTGGGTATGGTGCCTCTGGTCAGTCATACTGTTGTTTTTTTGTGGCCCCTTGATGGGTAAGTCTGGCTTCTGGCAGAAGTGACGAGAGACTGATGGGAAGGACCCCTGACAGAGGGTCAGTGTTGGCTCTGCCAGCACCTCCCGGAGTCTGCCCAGTTTGTCTTTCCCTCCACCGTGAGAGCTACTTGGCCAGGGAACCCCTCACCATTTCCTTGCCTGTGCCACTCTGGATTTCGTTCATGGTTTGCTTAGAGCCCTGGGTTTTGGTCAAAGAGGGTGTAGTGCCAGCATCTGGAGGTTGATGAATGTGCAGGGACCCACCAGGCTGTGGATATATGATTGCAAGAGAGAGATGTGCCAAACTCTGTCTACCCAGGGCCTGAGCATCTCTGAGGTCCGAGGAGTGAGTAAATGGTGAGCAATTGGTACTAAGACAATAGTGCCCAGGAAATCAGTTGTGGGAAAGCAGTGCCGTTGGAAGAAGCCGCAGGAAGACTTACAACAGTGTCTGCAGGCGTTTTCGGGGAGGAAGACATATCACTGTTCATTCCTGATGGAAGAACGTGAAGCCCCACACCCATACCTGCCCATTGTTCCCTTCACACTCTAAGTGCTCTCAGGACTTGAAGTGGTTGTTGCCAGTGGAGGACAGCCTGAAGTGAGGAAACCAGCAGGAGGCCTCTTTGTGTGTAGGAGGCTGGGCAGGTTCAGGCAGGCCCAGTATCTGGGAACAGGACTTGTATAAGACTGTTGGTCACTGTGCCAGAGTGCCCGCCCCTCTGCTGTAGTTGAAATGTCTGTCAGAGGGCGCGAGGCTCATCCGGAAGGAGGAGGATCTGGCTGGATGTGGGCATCAGGTTATCCCTTCTCTCCACGTCTTCTCTGAGTCTTTAGTCTTTCCAGTCCTAAGTTGAAGTATAGACCTCTTACTCATTCAGTGAGCAGCAGCACAACGCTTGCTAACCGCTGAGCTGGGGACGACCACATCGTGCAAGTGCACAGGGCAGCAGCAATGGTCAACCCGGAACGTGCGTGTGCAAGACACACTATCTGCAGAGGGTTCAATGCACGCTCAGCTGTTGGACAGCCAGGAAGTGCTGCTGGGGCAAGGCCAAAAGCCTTTAACACTGCTTTCCCGGGGAGCACACCCTCTCAAAGTGGCCAGATATAGTCGTGCAGAGGTTCTGTGAGCTAGAGCTGTTTTTGCTACGGACACAGCTAGGCCACCTCTGACCACCTCCTGCCACCCTGTGTGTTTTCAAGCAGACCGCAAGGTGCCTCCTTCACACAGGGGTCAGACACTGTCTCTTTTCCCTTTTAGATTTCCCTGTTGGGACAGGGAAATCATTAAGGCTTCCCCTTCCCCATCATTGTCTCAATGGTTGAGGCTGATTCTTGCTTCTGCTCAGAACCCCAGGGCTGACTTTCACTCCCAGAAACCCCTGTTTGGGCCACAATTGAGCTGCACTTGGTAGTGATGGCCTGTGGCCACCAGAGGGAGCCAGGGCATGCTTTCCTGCCCCCGCCAGCTCAAGAGCACCGCTCAGCCTTTGCAGGCCTGCCAAGCAGATAGGGCCACTTCATCCTCGGCTTCTGCCTTGCAGCTTAGCTCTCTGTTGGTGCTGTGACACTGGTGCTACTGTGACCTGTCACCTTTTTGTTTGTTTGTCTGTCTGAATTCTAATTTTTTTTATGGTTTTCTTTTCAGTATGACAAACTTAATCTGATCAAAGTAAGATGTTGTTTCTTTGCCCTTCTTCCCAACTTATGCTTAGTGTAGAGCTCCTGGTCCCATTCTCCCCCTGCCCCCCAGCTCACCTTCCAGACTTCTTGAGCCTTTGCTCTGGGAGATGCTTTTGGATGCAAGGGCAGGAAACTGTTGTAAGGTAGTTTGGGTACGTTTCCAGGAGCCTTGCATTCCATCGAGTCCTTGCTTGTCTGATTCCTTGTAGGAAAGTTCAAAGAAACACAGGACAGGTCCTCCAAGTCCTCCACGCCCAGCTCTAACCCTGTCCCCAACAGCTCTGTCTTTGTACGTCCTTCCCCCTCTGACCATCTGCTATAAGCTCTTAGAATCAGGCCTCCCTACTTCTGTGCCACCTTGCGCTCTAGCCCGATCCTCCAGGGAGGGGCACTGCAATGGATTTACAATGGTAGGCAGTCTCTCTGTCCTGCCTGTTTGGGCCCCTGCCACCGTCCTGGGCCTTATTAAGCCTCTCTGAGGTCTTCCCTTACAGGAGATCCCTTCAGCACTCAGTCCAGGAATGCTAAGCCATAAGGATGTAATTCTTCCCCAGGAGGCAGGTCAAAGGTCAGGAACTCCTTCTTGCTGGACGGTCTTGAGGGTTAATGTGGATGTCACTGTAGATGTTAATACACAAGTCCCCGAGGCACCCTCAGTGCTGGCTATAAGAAGCTGTAGAGGGCTGGAGAGATGACTCAGTGGTTAAGAGCACTGGCTGCTCTTCCAGAGATCCTGAGTTCAGTTCCCAGCAGCCACATGGTGACTCACAACCATCTGTAATGAGATCTGGCGCCCTCTTCTGGCAGGCGGGCATACATGGAGGCAGAATGTTGTATACATAATAAATAAATCTGTGTTTTTTTTTAGAAACTGTAGAGTTCTGGTCAGGGGCAGAGCCTCCAAAGCCCTTGCTCTAGAGGGCGCCTTCCTCATTTCTTTCGGTTCTTAGACTTTCTTCCTTGCTCTCACTTTATAACAAATATTCGACATCAAGGTATCACAGAACTAGGTAGAGATGGGGCTGATGTTTCTAACTGAAGCTCTTGGGACCTTGAAGCTGTTTGTTTCAAGTAGTTTCTTAAGGAACTGGCATCTTGCTAATGCATAGGAAGAGAGCCACTTCTGTCTGCACGGGCCAGAGGGCAGGCTCCATGTTTGAGGACCACGGAGGATCCTGGTCCCACCACCCCCTTTCCTCTTTGGGTCGTACACAAAAGTGACAAGGGATGAGGTGGTTGGGTGCAGCTGAGAGATGTTCCTCATCTGTGAAGCAGGTGACAAGCTTGGGTCGGGGCTGGCGCATCCCAGGACACCTGGATAGCTTGGGTGATGGCTGCAAGAGTGTACGCGCTGTCATTGTGAGGGGCTGTCAACCAACGTCCACACCCCCCCCCCCATCGTTTCTTGTGGCCTTAGAGTCAGTTATCATTGTGAACATTCAAAAAGTCTGTCAAAGCACAGGCCCCGTTGGATGCAACTTTCTTGCTCCATCCACCCTCCTCCAGGCGTGTAGAGCCTTGGTTGAGATAGGGAGGCCAAGTCCAGAATTCCTTCCTGCAAGGTAGCAATTCCTACTCTGTGATGAAGTAGGCTTGGATATGTGGGTTCGCCCTTCAACTTCTGGATCGGAGGAGGGGGTGGCTCTGTGATAAAAGACTGTGCCTTCTAGGTTAGACTGTAGTGACAGCCTTTTGAGGAATTGCCACAGAGAGCCCCTAGCAGAGGGGACTGAGTGTCCGCCCTGCGACCTGCTGCCCTGGCAGACTGGCCAGTGAAATCTGTATGTGAGAGAAGCATATTCATGCCTGGGCCACTTCTACGGCCTGCCTCCGACCACCAAAGTACAGGGTCAAGGTGTCGGCCAGACTTGGGGTCAAAAGGAAGGACTTGGTGAGGGGAGATCACATGATCATCTGGTCATCATTGTGGTCACAGCCCTTCCCACCCTGGTTCACACTCACCTCCACCCTGTTGTACCCCCTCCGCGCCCCCCCCCCCAGCTTACCAGCTGACACAGTGCCTGCCCAGTTCTGGATTTATAGACACACAATCCAGGCTGCTGACTGTGCACAGGCTCCATCCTCTGGTATCACATCGAGGCTTTGACCTGTTGGTGAGGTTTCTTACATCCACACAGAATGTTCACAAGTAGAGGTTGGAAACGGGCACAGCAGGCTCTAGCCGTTCCCCTTCTCTCATTGTTATTAAGTTTCAGATCCCCTGGGGAGGCCAGCGTGAGAATTCCTAGACTGTAGAGCTGGGACAGAATGAGGCTTTGTGAACACCGAGTTGTCGCACCACGGGTTGGGAGAAGCCTTCCAAGATGACACGATTCTCCTCTCTTCCCCTGCCGAACCCCAGTCCCTCCCTCCGCTGTGAGCTGTGAGGAGGTCAGCCAGTTGTCGGGATAGGAAGAATTTACTCACCCGCCAGCTAGGAGCACAGTGTGACTTTTAGATGCCTCTTCTGCCGTCACTGAGATATCCCACCCCGCCTTTGCCAGAGATGACCCAGAGCAGAAGGCTGTACTGGGCTTCATCTATCCTTTGCTTCTGGGCAAAACCCACTCAGGAACTAGGCTTTGGATGCCTACCACACATCCCACACCCCATCAGCAGAACCTGGCGATGGATGGGGCTCTGCCTCCCTTCTGGTCGAGCGCTAGCTAGTGCTGCCACTGCCGCCTGCATCTCCAACCGCCCCAGCTGTGGTGGGGCTTCCAGCATGGACTGCTCCCCGGGCCTCCTTTCTGGATCTGTCTTGCGAAAGGAGGACCCTCCTGAGCGTCGACACGGGAAGCATTGAGCTGCATTAGGATTCCTTCTCCTTGGCCCCCCACTGCTGTCTGTGTTACCTTTACCCCAGGGGGAAGGAAAGCTACTCTGGCTGCTTCCAATATCTCCTCCCTAACTAATTTCATTCTCCTTTTTTATTTTCTTTTCAGAAAAGCCAGAGTTGGTACAATGTAAGTATTTCTGTTTCTCTTCTTGTTGGGTAATAGTAAAATGGGGGGCAGGGTAGAGGGAGGTAAAATTGTCAAGTTCCCTGTGAGTTTTTGCCCTTGTCAACCTTTTCTCACCCCAAACTAGATAGAGTAGTTCTCGTCTATAGCAGGATGGATAAGTCTTGGGGAGGAGGATTTGATTTGGGGACGCAAAGAAATGACCCGCCTCATTGCTTTCCTCATCTAACGCCCTGTGTGAAGTCAGGGAGCAGCCGCGGGAGAGTGACTGTTTCAAGGCCAGTCAGAATTCCAGGGTGAGGGAGCCAGGAGGCCAAAGTTGGCATCCACTAACCAAGATGTCTTCTTGGGGGAACTGGAGCTGAGAGACTATGCTATGGGCTGGAATGTGTCGCAGACATCCAGGGTCCTCCAGAACAGGTGCCTGCTGTAGGGCGTGGCTGCTTCTGGTCTGTGAAACAGAGTCAAGCTCATTCCTAGTGGCTATTCATCTAGCTCTGAGCCCTGAAAATGCCCTGTGGAGTTTTAGCAGTCCTGTGAAGGCCCTGTTCTCTTTGTTACGTAGACCAGGTCGTGAGGCTCCGAACTCTTCCCTGGAAGGACAGCTGACTGGAGTCTCTCAGCCTGCCCTGGTCTCGTGTTGTATGCCCTCCGGGGGCACTGCCTAGTGACAGAGCCGACATGCACTGTGGCATGGCTTCGCACCCTTGTCTGTGCTGAGAATACTCCTCCTGCACCCCAGCTCACACCCTCTTGTAGCCACTTCTGCTCCAGTGGGAGCTGAGGCTTGGAGAAGCTCTCGTGATGGTGGAATGACAGGGTGGGAGGGAGCAGAGGAAGGGCTTGAGGAGATAGATGCTTGTGCTCAGTGTGGGGCTGTGGGTCGAAATCCCTCTGGGCCACGCGTGTCTTCATGTCCAGCATGGAAGTAAGTAGTTTCTTAAAGTCAGACACGTGTCAGCAAACACTCTGGCATCCCACAAACTGCCCTGGGCCTGCCTGTCCCACCTGCTTTTTATTGCCCCACCAACCACAGCCCCACTGAGCACCCCAAATGGCCTGTGTTGATACGGGGAAGTTGAGGATGGAGATGACAGCGGGTGGAAGAGAAGCCGAGCTCTGCCTCCCCCCACTCCCCCACCTGTTCCTTCTCCCTGGCTCACCAAGGGTCTTCTGGCCTCTGGCCTCCCCAAACTGATGGCGGCTCCTATCTGGGTGGGAGGAGCTCTCTCTGCGTAGGAGCTGTCGTGGACCAGCTGTCGCAAATACCCCAGCATCCTCCCTAATAATCTCCTTTGGAGCGGCGTTGCATAAATTAGTGTCACCTAAGGGATACAGAAAACACATGGCCGCAGTGCTATTGGGCAATTAAAGTGTCCAGATTTGGACACGCAAATCCCATCTTGGTTGCAACTTTTGCTCCCATCGCTCCCTTTCTCCTCACGTGGCTTGTAGTGCAACTGCTGCTGCTTGCCTTCCTTTCTCCCTGTGCGGCTCTTCCTTCCATGTGCTCTCCCCCACACCACCCTTCTTTCCTCCCCTCTTCATGCTCTTCTCCGCTCTCTGCTCTCCAGTCACCTGGCTGCCTTTCCGTTTCTTCCCGATGGCTACAAGTTTTAAGCCGCCCTACGCCTCCACCTCTCCTATCTCCCCGTCCTCCCTCAGCCTGATTCTGAAGCTCTGACATCCGAGCACTCAGTGTAATGACAGGTTGTGGGGACCTTGGTAAGTCTTCCAGGATGATCACCAACACATACATTCCTTTCTGCCTTCTCTGGGCTGCTGTCTGTTGGTGCCAGAAGCAGAAAGGATTGAAAGTGGAGGAGAAAACGGAGATGGCAGGTGACCATCAGGATCCCAGAAACAGAGTTTTCATTGCCCTAGCTGCAGGTACTTAGAGGTGTGCATGGCAATCACACAGTCCCTGACCTCTGCTTTCCCTTATTCCTGTATTTCCTGTACAAGAGTAGCTCCTAAAGAGGTTGCTCAGTGCCTGCAGTAGCGGGGAGGCAGGTTGGATGTAGAACCCAGACAGGCTAGTTGAATGAGATCCTCTCACCCTTACTGACGAGACAGATGTCCTGGTTCTGTTTTCCAGAGCCACTTAATAGTGTAGTTAGCCTGTCTGGCTGACACTGCAGAAGCTTCCCTTGGGTTCTCTCTCACCCCGCGAAGACATTTACCCTGGACATTGGCACAGTTGCTTTGGCTAGAACGAGAATCTGCAACCTTTGTTCTGAGAGCCCCACGTTGGGTAGGCTTTTGTAGCACTTGCTGGGTCCTGGCTGGCTAAGTACCTTCTTCTCTCTGAGGGTTGTGGCTATGCCTTATATACTGTGCTCAGACCCACCATCAGGGGAACTTCAGTTGACCCATCCCTCAGCATTACCCCCCTCATAGTCTCTGGGGGGCTCTCAGTCTACCCTTTTTCTTATGGCCTGCTTTGCCTTAGACCTACCTTTCACCTCTGTTGCTCCCTGCTAGCTGGCTGGTGGAGTCTGACCTGCAGAGAGGATCCTGGTGTCCTGTTCCTATGGCTGTAGACAGTGCTTTGTCTCTTTCTCAGAGCTAGAGTCTGCTCACCAACTGTGTTGCCTCAAGTTCTATCCCTGGCACTAGGAGTCCTTTAGATGTAAGCTTTATAGTCTCCTACCCTGGGGGCAGGCTAGAGTTAGGGCTCTACAGAGTGTTGACTACTATAGGAGTCCCCCGAGACCCGTTCAAGGGGCCTGGGTGTAATTTAAGAGGAGGCCGTTCTACTGTCACCACTACCAGTCTGTAGAAGAGAAAAGCCACTAACTCATTGTCCCACAGCTAGCCAAAGGGAAGCTGCCAACAAAATAACAGACCCGACCTGAAGGGTGACTCGTAAGAAAGGAAGTGGCTACACCCCAGTGACGTGGGGAAAAGTCCGTGGAGGGCCGAATGTCAGAGTCAGGGTGGTATATGAAGATTCTGTCTGGTGCCGCTGCCTGGGGCCCGTCTTGCCCTTTCCCACCTCGGCTGACCAGCTCGTTTTATTCAGCAAGTCCTCTAGCCCAGGAGTACAAGGGTGCAGTCCCAGTGGTCAGGAGCTTAAGGGGTCAGGTGACAGGGCTTTGAAACTGTGGTCAGACATAAGGGTGGTCAGACCGAAGCCTGAGGGATGCCATGTGCCTATTAAATATGGTCCTTCCTAGTCCCAGTAGGCATGGGTCTTGCTGAGCTCCAGGTGGGCAGATAAACCTTCCTGCCTTATGCCTCATTCCTTGGGGGTTAGTGTTTCCATAGCAACTTAGGGACAAAGCCTAGAATAGGGCAGTTGCTAGAGACAGCACCCACATTGTCTAACACTGTCCTCTGTTAGGGAAGCTGGCTTTAAGGAAGGGAAGGGGGATTGGTGCCAATCCTGGGAATGACACAGCAAGTCTCGCCGGCGTCGGTTCGAGAGCCATAGGACAAGGCTTTGTAGGAGTGGATGAAGGTATTGGGGGTAGCGAGATGACATGCCCAGTGCCTACTATTTTCTCCAAGGACTGCCCTTCCTCTTCGTCCCATCTGTCCCACCTAGGATTTTTACCCATAACTTTGAAGAATCTTCCTGGCTGCTACCCTCATGATAGTTAACCCCATCCTTCACTCCCCAGTGGTGGTATGGCCTCTCCAGATGAGACAACCCCCCCACCCTACCTTTTCTCCACCCTTGCCCATGCACCTGGGCCCACCTCGTGTTTAGTCACCTCCTTGTCCCACCCGCATCTGGCTTCTGCCTACCGGATTTGGCGGAAGCACCAGGATTTCCTTTGTGGCTCTTCACTGGTTTCTTCCTAGGTGAGGTTAATGCTGAACCAAAATCTATTTTTTTAAACCTGGGCTCTCTCACCCCCTGCTTTCTGCTGAGCCTGGGCCGAGAAAGGGTACCAGTTGGTCCCAGCACCCAGTGTTTGCTGTAGAGTTAATGTTTAGCTAGGAGCCAATTCCCTCTCCTGGAGTTCTGGCCCTGCCCTGCCAAGCCCGTGGAGACCAGGGCTGAGGCAGACTGAGAGTCATCTCAGTCTATGGCGATATGTCTCTTGGGTGTTAACTGTTCCTGTCTTGTCCAAACAGTCACCATCTCGGCTGTCCTGTGTTTGTGGCCTAGGTACCAGTGTTTCCAGGGACTTTCTGTTAAGTTCCCGCAGCCTTCTGGAATGGTCTATACTGCCTGTGTCTTGGGTGTGGTGTGGATCTGAAGGGAAGTGTTACGACCATCCTGGAAAACAGAGTTACTGCCTTCACCTCTCACAAAATCTGAGAACCGCTGTCACACAGGGCAGAGAGAACTTGATCTTAGGATGGAGTCAGGGAGGGGATTATGCTCCATGAAGTCAGGCTTATGGCCTAGGGATCTGTACGTGTGTGTGTGTGTGTGTGTGTGTATGTGTGTGTGTATGTGTGTGTGTGTGTGTGTGTATGTGTGTGTGTGTGTGTGATAAGATGCCAATAAAGCGATAGGGAATGCATTCATGTCATAGATATTTTTTACACAATATATGAAATACTGAGTGCTAGAGAAGATTGAACTGAAGGGTGGTGACTCATTCCTAGGAGAGATGGTATCTAATGGAGTGGGGTTTACTTTAGTTTAGATGAAGGCAGGTGTCCTTCAAGATGGAAAGGGGAGCGAGTTAGAAGATGCCTCGGGCAAGGATTCTTCCCCCTTTCTTTACCCTAATAGTGATTGTCATGTTTTTCTTAGCTGGAGTATTTGGGTCTGAGAACCAAGAATCTGTGTTCTTTGGCGTCACTGGAGTAATTTTTAAACATACTAAAGTTTCAGCATAGGAAATTACTAGGTTTACAAGAAGAAGGAACATTACCCATGATGCAGCAGTCCAAGACCTTCCTGATAGGGTAGGCTAGATGGGTAGAACAGAGCTGCCTTGACTATTTTGAGGATCTTGTGGGAGTCCACACCCTCCCAGTCCCCACGCTGTGTATTCCCCCTCTGCACCTCTCTGCCTCGCTCAGTGGTTCTCAACCTTCCTAACGCTATAACCCTTTAATACAGCTCCTCACGCTGTGGTGACCCCCAACTGTAAAATTATTTTTGTTGCTTCTTTATAACTGTAGTTTTGCTGCTGTTACAAGCCGTCATGTAAATATCCCATAGTCCACAGCCCCTGTGAAAGGGTCATTCAATCCCCAAAAGGGGGCGTGACCCACAGGTTGAGACTCACTGGCATAGCGCCCTTTCTGCCCCCACGGCCTGGCTGCCATCTCTTTCTTTGACTTGTCTCCCACCTTCTCACCAGGGTCCAGAAGGTCTGCTCTTACTATTGCTATTTGCCCTCAAGGTCTGGGCTGTGACTCTGCTTGGCTTTGATTCTTTGCCTCCATGGGGCCTAGTCCTTGGGAGAGCACCTCAGGCTGACCTCCTCTTCTGCAGACTATCTGTCCGACTTCTCTGTGGCCAGCACATTTGGAGAGTCCCATGTTGGCTGCTGTTGCATCAGAGAAGTTGCCGAATAGACGGGTTCCTTAGAGGAGAGCTGTCTCTTAAGAAACCCCTGTTCTATTCCGTCTCAAATTTCAGATGTCCCCAGAGCTCTGATGCCCTGTGCACCTCCCCTCCTCTTCCTCCACTGAGAGCCCTGGCCAGCAACTTTCCATTGCAGGAAACATCTGCTGGTTGAGGCCAGGCTAGGCCTGGGGTTACTGTAGGACATTGGCCAGGCCCATCACCCAGATCCTGTAACTTGAAGCATGTGCGGGGCTCTGGCCTTGCCCGCCCACCAGCCCTGCCTCCCTCCCTCAGGCCCCAGTGACTCTTAACAAAGAAGTCATTTGCTGGCCAGCTGAAAGTGCCTTCTGGAGGCAAAAGGGGTGTGTGCAGGGGTGGGGATGAGCGCAGGCCCTGTGCCGCAGCTACGTAGTGGCCTCCCGTTCTGCCTGGGTGAGAGATGTGAGTCACGGCGGGCGGCCCTGGTCTGCTGGGGGATAGACACATTGACTGAGCAGGCCAGTCTGTGGGGCATATCTGGACTAAGATCTGCGCCACCATGAGCCTCCCCGGAGCTCCCGAAGAGTCACTTGTGAGTCACTCTGAGTGTGAGTAGCTAGTGGAAATAGACCTCTGGACCTGGGTCATCCTGCTCTGCCGAGTTTGCCTGTTCACGTGGGGCTGCCCTTCCGCAACTCAGCCCGTGTTGCATATCTGCTGTGTCTGTCTTCGTGTCTCACCTGGACTCCTGAGTGGCTGCACCTACCAGGGAGTATCGCCTGACCACACCCCGTCTGGGCTGCTCCCGGGACTGAAGATGGGAAGGATGAAGCGGAGTCCAGCTGTGGCACATTGGACAGCCAGCCCGCTCTGAGACCCATGCTTCTTATAGCCTCTCATCTGTGAGAGTTTGCACGGGGAGCACGGCTCTAAGAGAGGATTGTCTAGACCCTCTGTGCAGAAGCCCGAGATCACCTTGGGTTCGGTCCAGGCTAGACTCACTGCTTTCATTCTGAGGGAACCTGAGGATCAGCGCAAGGACCTGGGGACCCTCGCCTGGGACTTTTGTTGGGGGTGATGGAATCTCTGACAGAGTCTGGGGTCCTCTGGAGCCTCCTGCTGGAACGGGATAGCCAGTCTCTGCTGTGGTACTTGAAGAGACTTGCTGATGCACCTGTTGGTGCAGAATGCTACTGCTGGCATGGATCTGAGAAAATCCCAGCCGTGAGTGTGTCGCCCGAATTCCCTCTGTCCCTCTGACTATTCTGTGCACTCTTTCATGCCACACTTGGCTCTGCTGAGAATCTCAGACTTGACAACCTTTGAGCCAGAATTCTTTGGCCATTTTATAGAGGTGAGCCCTGCTTCACCTTTGAAAGAGAATGTTTTACAAGTACATAGAGAGTGTGTGTAGGGGGCTAGGTTCCCCAGCATCAAAGGGGCATGGGATTGAAAGCCAAGTATTCCCATCCATTTTGTCTTTGTACATTAGTACAGAGAGGTGGCCTACCATCTACATCAACAGACAGAATAAAGACAGCTGGTTACAGATGTGGAGTAAGGAGATCTTCGCTATTCCTTCCCACTGCTATAAGCACTAATGATTGATGTCCTTTCCTGCTTGCTTTTGGGAGATTGTATGTAGATTTCTGTGCCTCTATCTCTGTGGGTTCTGGAATTCTCTCATTGACTATGATAGAATCCCAGAGAAGAGGACACTATGAATGAAATTTTGGAACTAGGAAGGCTCTTGGCATCAGGTTACTGGATGCCTGGTACTCAGTTTCCCCTGAAGTGGATTGGGGACCTCCTTGTAGGAACTTTTTAAAGACTTACCCAGAGATGAGAGAACCTAGAGGGAACCCCAAAACGGGTGAGTTTCTCCTCCCATGAGCGTGCTGTTGCGGGAAACCCCATGGTTTTCTTTTTAGCTGTTGGCTAAGATTCTTGTTCCATTCCCACTGGGTCTCCACACTCCTCAGCAAGCTGCTTTGCTTCTGTCTCATTACCTACAGGTATGAAGTGGGAGTAACGAAATTTACCCTGTGGTGAGCTGTGGTGATGTATGTGGTGGCCGTGTGCTCGCTGTGAGGCTGTCTAGAAGGTGGGCTGTGAGGCCTATATGAACAGTCAGGCCATCAAGCAAGGATTTCCTGCGTGCAGATTCTGTTCTAAAAGGCAGGACCTTTGCATGATATTTAGTGATTCTTGGAGGACTGCTGTATGTGAGGTCTTTGTTTGAGTTTTTGTTTGCTTGTTTGTTTACTTGCTTGTTTGGTTGGTTGGTTTTGAGACAGGATTTCCTCTGTGTAGTCCTGGAACTCACTTGGACAAGGCTGGCCTCGCACTCAGAAATCTCTCTCCCTGACTCTTGAGTACTGGGGTTAAAGGCATGTGCCATCACCACCCGGCCTGAGGTCTTCTCTAGCTGTAGGATTCATGAAATAGATAAGCTTCTAGATGACCTCTAGTAGTCTGGAATCTTGATGGGAAGTTGGACATTATATGATGATGGTGTGGTATATTTTGGGGAAGGTAACTGGGCCTTTCATAATACACGTGTCAGTCAGTCAAGAACAAAAGCTTGAAATTCAAATTATAGACAGATTAATGAGAAGTTCCTTTTCCTCACTCTTCTCTGACCTCTCTCTCTTGGAGCATCGACCTAAACTAAACGCACACAGTTTTCTCTCTCTCTAACTTCCTCCACGTTTCTCTTCCTCTAGTCCGAGGGTCAGGCTGTCAGGGAGGCGGGCAGCCCTGGGTTCAGATGCAATCACTCCCAGACTGTTTCCATGCGGGTCACTTAGTTTCATATGAAGTTGAAGCATGAAGAGTCAAAGGATCCGTCCCTTAGCAGCTGTGTGCCTGTGGATTCCCAGAGAAGTGGGTGAGAGTGTGAGAGGCCAGGAAGCACATGCCACTGCCAGCAGGACAATCTGTCCCTCAGGCACGCATCTCTGGCAGAGGGTCAGCAGCCTAGTGTGTGTGTAAGTAGGTCAGCACATGGCCGGGTGGAATGCAGATGCGCCTCTGTCCTCATGCGTGACTCACCCTAGGTTGTAATCTTTGTATCATCCTTGAGTGTCCTTCATCTACGGGCACCCATCTTTTCTATTTCCATTTATTTTATTTCTTAAAGCTTTTAAGACTGTATGCACCAGAAGGACAGAATTCCTAACTACTCTACTGGCTGGTGGGATTTCCAAGGAAGATTTGTTAAGTTAGTCTATGGCAATGAGCAGGTTCAGGATGCATAGCAGTTTTTAGGGTCTGAGTCTCGATACTGTGCAAGTGCCTGGTCCTCTCCTGGCTTCTATGGCTTATGGAGGATGGACTCCATCTTGGGGTCTGGCACTGTATAGCATTGGATACCTTTGGGCATGAGGCTTTTCTCTTGTCTCAGTTTCTCACTGTACATTGGTTTGGCAGGTCACTTGGTAAGACAGGGAGGGAAGTGCCATGCCTGTGTGCCATGCCTGTGTGCAGATGCATGTTTTCACAACTCATGCTTTCATTTTTTTTTCTTTCTTTCTGTTACTGGCTTTTAAAAAAGTTTTTTAGTGCCATGTTTTATGATTTGAAGAAAAATCCCGTCTTTAGCTCACTGTGTTAGTCACAACAAACTTCAAGAGGTCCACAGTGTCCAACCTTCTCCGAAGTCCTGCTGAGAGCTACCTTAGCCCCAGGTCCTTTCCACTGCCAAGGTAGAACTGGCAGGAAGCAGGGCAGTGATAACTGACATGCTAGGTCCTGGGAAGACACTCGAAGGTTTCCTTCCTTGCTTACCCTTCTTGGGATACACATGGACCCCATATTTTTCACTGACCAATGCTGCATGAAGGGATTTTCAGGACCAGACTCTCTATGCTATTCCTCCATGCCAAGGCTCCTTTCTTAACCTGGCCTCTTGGGGACTATGGGAAGAGAGCTTCCTCTCTCTGCCTTTCTATCACATAAGCATCCGCCTTCTCCACCCCAGCATCCATCTCTAATCCTGCAGTGTGTGGACCATCATGCTAACCTTGGATGTTGTTACGCAGGTATTAAGCCCCACTTACAAGCAGAGAAATGAAGACTTCAGAAAGCTCTTTAAGCAACTTCCAGACACGGAGCGCCTCATTGTTGGTGAGCTAGTATCCTGGGAGGGGCCAACCAGGAAGTCTGAGAGTTCCAGAGAGAGTGCTCAGGCTGCCTCTGACCAGAGGCTGAGAGCCAACACAAACAGGAAGGTCGAGCTAGCACCAGGCGACATCTTAAGTCCCAGATCTTAGGATCTAGCACCATGCCTGTGGCATGCATCCTTGAGAGCCCACCCAGGGGACGATTCAGAGACATACTTACCTCTGCAAGTGGCCGCTCTGTAGAACCAGTTGCTGCCATGGCAGTAAGGGTAGGGAACTTATTGAACAGCACTGGACTTTTTAAAATGGTTTTAAATTCGGCCCATCATTGGCTCTCATGCTCATGCATTATCTGGCCACCAGGCAATGGCTTGCTCTACCTGGTCAGCAGCAGACGGTTGGAGGGATGGGTGGCCCGCTCACTGTACACTGGTTTGCTGGCAATATCCCCTGCTTCTGAGCTCCCATCTCCTGCTTCTTACACAGATTACTCTTGTGCACTCCAAAGAGACATTCTTCTTCAGGGCCGACTCTACCTCTCAGAAAACTGGATCTGCTTCTACAGCAACATCTTCCGATGGGAAACTTTGGTAAAGACCTGATACTTGGGAAGGTGGGGGACGGTGGGCAATGCAGGCGTTGTTTCTCAGTGATAGTACACGTGCAGCTTACCCAGCATGCACAGACTTCTCTCTGCTTGGTTCCCAGCGTTGCAAAAAGAAAAAAAAGACCCAGACTTGCCCCTTTGGGCATTGTCTTGGCCGTGACTGAGAAAGCTGCTTTCATTTTCCTTATTTACTGACTTTGTGCTCTGTCCAAGCCTTTATAGTGTACCCCCCAACTCCCCAGACAGGGTTTCTTTGTGTATCCTTGGTTGGCTTTGAACTCAGAAACCTGCCTGCCTCTGCCTCCTGAGTGCTGGAACTAAAGGTGTGCATCCCCACCCCCGGCTCTGCCTTTATATTGTTAGCACAAACCCACACCTGTGTACTGGAGGATACCCAATTCTGAGTCCCAGTCATGACATCTCTTCTTTCTTTTTTTTATTTTTTTTTTTTTTGCCCGCCCCCGACATCTCTTCTGCCATGAGTTTCCTTCCCATCTTTTGGGTATGGAGGACAATATAAAAAACATTTTCCTTTGGCAAATGCAGAGAGCTATCTGGTATGAGTTATGGCAGGGGGGGCACAGTGAAGTGGGAAGGACATTGGCTGAAGGACTCAGAAAAACTGTTTTGCACACTTTCTGGGTTCTACATTTCATTAACTATAATTTTAGTGTTTTTTTTTAAATTTGCCTTTATTTCTTCATCTTTTAAAAATAAGATAGAGAAAGGTAACTTAGATGTAAGTAGCAATAATGGCAGGTCCTCTGTCCATATATCAGACTGTAGAATCTAGGGACCCATGGCTGGAGAGAAAATCCAGTTGTTCCTTAGTACAAGGCCTCTGTGGCATAAGGTGACCTCTAAATTGGACCCTTCCAGGGCCAGAGGTATAAGAACTGGGATTTGTTTTGTTTTGGCAACTACTGGATGCCCTTTGCCTGTTGTACTAATGCCCTCTTTTCCTTGCTATTCTGTCACCATGGGGACGCCAGCTAACTGTCCGTTTGAAAGACATCTGCTCCATGACTAAAGAGAAAACAGCTCGCCTCATTCCCAATGCCATCCAAGTCTGTACTGATTCAGAAAAGGTGGGTGTTGTCAAGTTCTGACCTTTTGACTGATGCACCCTGTCCTATATCCTACTCCCCGTCTTCCCACCTCTGTATTCTCACCCTTAAGCCACCTTCAGCTTTAGACTACCGGGTTTGAAGAGGCAGGCCGTAAGCATGTTACAAGTCCTAGAAAATACTCCCTGGGTGAGCAGGGTGGTTGAAGGCTGAGTAAGGGATTAGGGTGGCATGTTAGGGTAGAACTTACAACTTTGAGTTAGAATATCCAATTTTGAGTCCTGTGATTCTAGACTATGTTGGATAGCCTTCATGTGCACATGTAGATTTCGTTGAAGGGTGATGGGTCAGTAGATTTGTCTCATCCTGTTCATGCTGTACCCCAGCTCACCTCTTGCCAGTTACAGTTGGTGAGCAAAGAACATTTCTATTTTCGGGAACACAGTTTAGAACTAGAGTAAAAAACACAGAAGAAAGTCTGGGTAAAATATAGAAGGACTTAGTTATAGTGGGGACTTGGAGATTTCAGGTCCCCAGTGTGCTGACGGTGTTAGATAACTAACAGTCAGTAGCATTTGAGATTGAGTATTTTGAATAAGGACCGTGTTTCCATCCACCATGTTAGAAGTTTTCACAGATGTTTCTCTGCATCTTCTCCTCCAATCTAGCACTTTTTTACTTCATTTGGGGCCCGGGATAGGACATACATGATGATGTTCCGGCTCTGGCAGAATGCTCTCCTTGAAAAGGTAAGTACTGAAAGGGAAGTAGACAGAAAGCTTTTCTGTTAGTAAAGAGATGGATGATGGATGAGTGGATGGATGGATTGATGGATGGATAGATAGACAGACAGACAGACACATACATACATACATACATACAAAGAATTGACTCTGTTCTTCAACCTGCGGAGGTCATGCACCCAGAGTGTTCTCACTTGGATATTACCCCGGTTGGGAAGAGTGCTTTTATTGTGGTATGGCTGGCTTTTAAGGAGCCCATGTCTCTGGAAATCTTCTGTTAGGAATCTTGAACAGAGCCAGCCTTTTTCATGAGAATGCCCCAGCACTGCCAGGAGTAAGGCACCCGTGACTTCCGGCACTTATTCCTTTCTTGTCGGCCATCGGTTGCATCTGTTTTTCTTATGTTCCTACTGTCTTTTCCACATGCCTGGCATTACCACTGTCTTCCCTTCTTTTCGCTCTATGACACAGTAACTGTTTCCACCTGTGATCTTAGTTCTTAGTTTCTTTGACACTCCTTTGCTTCTCTCTGGAAATTGTATCCTACGAAAAGTTTTCTTCGGACAGTGTTTTAAAAGAGGACAAACAGACGCCTCCTCAGTAAGCAAACACTGAACTAGACGTAGGCTTGTACACAAATTGATTGCCCTTTAGAATGAAGAAGGAAATATTCAGGTTGTCACGAGAGGGCTGGGTTAATGACCTTTAATTTCTGGGGTGTTGCAAGACTGAGTCAGGGCACCTGTGGGCGTTCAGAGATAACTGTGGCCCTAGGTTAGCATGGGCGCAGGAGGTGGGGTGCTTCCCATCTTCAGAAGGCCACTTAATCCCATTCTGCAGAGCTCTGTTGAAGGGGCAGGCAAGGGAGGTCCACATCCTTGATTTTGTTGGAGTCTACGTTTGCAGGCAGCAGATTGGCATCTGACTGGATTGTCTGAGGTGGATGGCGTTGTCATAGAGATGTCCTCTTTATCAGTTAGGAAGAGAGGCCTCTGTCTTCTTTCCCCACAAGAGGGACAGTGCTTCTGTGCAGAATGTCAGGACCTGGGGGAGGGAGGGTCAGCATCAGTGCTCTTATCTCTTGCAGCCCCTATGCCCCAAGGAGCTCTGGCACTTCGTCCACCAGTGCTACGGGAACGAGCTGGGTCTCACCAGTGACGATGAGGACTACGTGCCTCCAGACGATGACTTCAACACCATGGGGTAAGTGTGGCCTTGGGTGAGCGTCCCAAAGGTTATGGGGATCAGAATGGAAATGAGACCATCATTTGGAAAGTGGAATCTGAGTGTCACCCTGCAAAACAGTGGAGAGAACCAGTTCTTCAGGCAGAGGGAACAGTAACAGGGCTATGTGGCTATAGAAGTGGTCAGAGACAGAGACAAGCCAGAGGACCAAGGGAGCAGGGACTACTAAGTAGCCTTTTGGCCAACGTGGCATTCGGTATTAGGCAGAAAGGTATGGGCAGGTTTGTAATAGACAGTTGATAAGTTCTGAGTTAAGGTCTATGAGTTAACATCTAAATAGGACCAGTATGGCTTCTATGCTGGAAATCCACTCAAGTGGAGAACATGGGGGACCTGTTCAAGGGTTGCTAGATGGTGACTCAGAAGATCCATAGTGGTGGTAGTTTCCACCAGGAAGGTTGCAGTGGCTCCTGCGGTAATTAGTTCCTTAGTATATTTTGAAGGATTTGCTGATGGTTCAGAAACAAATTTCATACTTGGTTAAAAATTTATTGGTTTCACTTTTTGGTGGAAAGGAGAGATGGGGAGTATTGTTGACAGAGGAGTTTGAGAAGGTGGGTTTTAAGCAAATGGGGATGCCTGCTAGCCAAGAGGAGAGATCAAATAGGCTTCTGAGGATGGCTGTTGTGTTCGTGGGGAAGTTTGGGCCAGGGCTGTAAAACTGAGAGTCTCTCGTGAGTAACCATGGGATTGGTTAGCTCAGTCCTCCAAGTGATTGAACATAAAAGGACGTTCAAGGATTAGGCTTGGAAGCACTCAGCAAGATTGGGGAGCAGAGAAAGAACATCCAGGAAGAAAGGAGAGTCTCACAGGCTAGAACCTAAGAGCAGGAAGTTAAGGATGGAGACTCACTGTATGACATGCTGCAGGCAGGGTGGAAAGATGGTGAAAGCCAGTGACTGACAGTAGTTAGGTGTGTGGAGACTAAATGTTGTGAGAAGCCAGGAGAGAGCATTGAGGGCAGTACTTAGACCTTGGCTTGAAACAGTAGTAATATTGCTTCCACGCTAGCTCTGTCAAGCCCTGTTTGCTGATGTCTAAAATGCACAGAATGATTTACTGGGAACTGTAGAACATCCAGATGCAACTAAATGTACAAGTCAGATGTCAATGCCAGCAATGGCTGTGAGGAGAATGACTGCTACAGTGGCCCTCTTGAAGTGCCTCTGCTTCATCTGGGATGTACAATAAAGAGAAGTTTGTTAGTTACAATCTGTGATTTGGGCAGTGCTACTGAGGGAATACCATATTCAGAATCATAGTAGCTGATGTTTGAGAAAGGAGGTATGTGCTCAGAGCCCAGATATTAGATTCAGAAGATGGGCATGGGATGGGTTCCAACAGAAAAGAATAGACATGCATCTAAGGAGGGTGTCTAGAAAGGGTGGGTTTCAGAAAGAAGTCCCAGGGTAAGGAGAGGCGGAGTAAGGATAGAATGAGGCCTTGGGAGAGCAATGAGGGGGCAGCTTTCTGGTTACTGTGAAATCACACACTCAAAGAAAAGAAGCAGGAAAGCCCGCAAGTACAGATTGACAGACAGACCTATGTTCTTAGACTAGCTGGTAGTCTCCTCCACGGAAACTAACCTGAGCTCACGAAGTGGGGCGGGGTGTCTTCTCCAGCTACTGTGAAGAGATCCCCGTAGAAGAGAATGAAGTGAATGACAGCTCATCCAAAAGCAGCATAGAGACCAAGCCGGATGCCAGCCCACAGCTGCCCAAGAAGTCCATCACCAACAGCACGCTGACCTCTACGGGAAGCAGTGAAGCCCCTGTCTCGGTATGGGCGATAAACTCTGGGCAAATCCCTGCCCTGATTAGTGGCCATTGTCTCCTAGTTTAATTAACCCCACATGAGCTTCTCACTGGGAGCAGGGAAGTAAGAAGGGGTTCCGTGTGGTCACCATGACTAAGGGTACATCCCAGAACTCATGAGCTCTCAGTGCTATGATATATTCCAAAGGCTGAGGGCTAGAATCTCTATACCTTGTTTATACGATTAGGTTTGCATATGAAGTTGAAAACTATTCCAAGTCTTCTCAGCATATACCTCTTGCTGGACTACTCCAGACAGCCTCTCCTTTTGGATACCTTTTTTGGGTTGTTGTCCTATTTCCACCGCCCCCGCCTTGATTCAAAGTCAAAGTCACACATGAATATAGAACCATAGGACACATATTGCTTATTCACCTGTAGTAGATGTTTGTTGAGTTCCTTTGCAGTTTAGTTTCCTACTATGCTGAAGTTAATGGAAGCTATATAAATGTCTGTGAGCACTTTTCTCCTCAGGAACACTGTTGCAGAGAAGCCAGAACTTTGCAGAAGGGTTAGGGCATATGTCAGCAAGAAGGGACTGGGTTCCTTGGGAAAGGGCTCTCAGAAAAGGGAACCTTTTATTCCACGTCTGGTGGCCAGGCTAACCAGCCTTAGAACAAAAACGTCATTGATGCCTAGCCTTCATTTCATCTTTCTGAGGTTAGATTTAGAATACAGCTGATTCCCTTCTGGTGCCAATGAGAGAATGCAGCCCCAGACTTTCCTGGGAGGCCCCCTGAGATCCTGAGGAGAAGGCTGTTGTTTACAGGCATGCTGGCATTGGCTACAAGCAGGCTGCCATTGTAGCAGCATGGTAGGAATATAGCTCCAGAAAGAGCCTAGAGCGGGAGTACCACTCATAGACCAGTGTGCCATTTAAACGGCATGGCCAGGGCAGTGAGTTCCCTGTCCTGTGCTGCTCAGCACAGTCGCAGCACCTGACCCCAGCCTGCTCCTGCACAGCTGCGCCGTGATTGGGATGACTTCTAAAGGCTGGGTTGCTTGCTGGTCTCCTTTTGCAGCATGGATTCACAGAGAGGGACCCTGGTGGGTGGGTGATTCTTGGTCTCCATTGCAGTTTGATGGCTTGCCGCTGGAGGAAGAGGTGATGGAGGGTGATGGGTCCCTGGAGAAGGAGCTTGCCATCGACAACATCATAGGAGAGAAGATCGAGATCATTGCCCCTGTGACCTCCCCTTCGCTGGACTTCAACGACAACGAGGATCTCCCGACCGAGCTCAGTGATTCCTCAGACACCCACGATGAAGGTGAGCCTCTGAACACATGTCTAGGGCATCCCATCACCTCTCCATTGTGCAGCCTGAAAGGGACTGGCTTGGTCCTTGAGTCAGAATCTAGGTTCTGGATCTCAGAGCACACTCCAGACCAGGGGCAACTGGGGTCCCAGAGAAAGGAAGTGATGCAGGCCAAAGCATTAACTGTGAACCCACCAGCCCAGCTGTCCTTCCCTTGGTGGTAGCACCCACGTTAGCCACAGAGATATCAATGCTGTTGGGATGGCACCACAGCTTCCTGTCCTCCTTGGTGGATGCTTCATCCTCTCTTCTGTGCAGGAGAGGTCCAGGCCTTCTATGAGGACCTGAGTGGAAGACAGTATGTGAACGAGGTCTTCAACTTCAGTGTGGACAAACTCTACGACCTGCTCTTTACCACCTCACCTTTCCTTCGGGACTTCATGGAGCAGCGGCGCTTCTCTGGTCTGACCCGCGGGCTGGCCCCTCCCCAACTGTCCATCCTTTTCTCCTCTGTACATCCTCCTCCTCCTCCTCCTCCTCCTCCTCCTCCTCCTCCTCCTCCTCCTCCTCCTCCTTCTTCTTGCCTACCTCTTCCCATATCCCGTTCTTTCTCAAATGTCACTCTCCTCTCTCTGGCCTTCCATGATGCCACAGCTCCTCTAGGGTATTATGGCCTGCTCTGTCACTGGTACTGCAGGTTTTCATATGCCCACTGTCCACCAGACTCCACGAAGATTTCCCAGGGAGCAGGCCCTGCCAGCTCTTTGTCCCCACAGGGCTCTCTGTCTACTCCAGGACATCTGTTCTGCTGTTTGGGAGGCACCCGCTGTACTCAGTGTGTTGCAATGGCTCATTCAGTCCTCAGCTGTGCCATGTGTGGGCCTGGGAGTTCCTGGCACTAGGGTGTTAGGAATCTGAAGCCCAGGTTGTTATTTATCTGCCTGTAGAAAGTAGCCTCAGAAGGGCTGAGTGAGGATTCCTATCTGATACCCTGGGGGCTCTTTCTTCTCTTCTCACTCTCTCACTTAGTTTTTCCCATAGCACAGATGTAACGTTGCCTAGCAGAGATGCCAGTCATCTCCATCTGAACAAAAACTCTAGGCAACAGGGCGCCCTCTGCAAGGAGAGGCACCTTGAGGCCATGGGGTGGTCACACTCCCTGGGGATCTGATGCCCTTGCCACAGTAACTCCAATGTGGCCTGCACCCCCGCAGGTGGCCCCAAGACCTCCTGCCCCAGCTTGGAACAATCAGCATTCTGGAGCTGCCTGTAGAATTTCGGCAATGCCACAATGGGCCTCTTTCTGCTCCAACTCCACCTCCTCTTCACCGCCTCCCCCAGCTTCCAAACTCCTATTGGCTTCTAGGGAGGGGGTGACTGTGAGCGTGGGGCAAGGCGTTCACCGGAGGGGAGATTCGGATGAGCGGAGTTGTGCTGTTCCCATCCCCCTCATCCCAGGGCTCTTGCCTACCCTCAGATATCATCTTTCATCCCTGGAAAAAGGAGGAGAATGGAAACCAGAGCCGCGTGATCCTCTACACCATCACCCTCACTAACCCCCTGGCTCCCAAAACCGCCACTGTCAGGGAGACACAGGTGAGAGCGGGGAGGAAAGAACCCAGTGAGAGTGTGTCTGAAGGATGAAGGCTGGGCTGGGGAGAGGCCTCTGGAGCTGGGCTTGGTTTAGTCTGGAGGCAGCAGCATCCGACGAGCTCAGATGCGATGTCCAGGGTCAGGGGCATTGGGAAAGCTGCTGTTCCTGTTTGGTCAATGGTGCTTCCCTCCCCACAGACCATGTACAAGGCGAGTCAGGAGAGTGAATGCTACGTGATAGATGCTGAAGTCCTTACTCATGATGTGCCATACCACGATTACTTCTACACCATCAACCGCTACACCCTCACCCGCGTGGCCCGGAACAAGAGTCGACTCAGGTGTGCCATGTGAAGGCTTGGGTGGATATAGGTGGGGGCAAGGCATCCAAGCTGGGCGGTGCCCATTTGCTCACTGGGGAGAAGGGAAGCTAGAGTACTCACTGGTGTGTCCTCCCTGGATCCTTCTGAGACTCAGCACCTTCCCCTCCTGACTTCACTCTTCTCCGCCCTGTATCCCTTCGAGCACTCTGCATCTTCTTTGGAAGATCTTCCCCGTGCCTACTGTTCAGGATGTATGGCTTATGTGGGCCTTTTAGAGTAACTCAAGGAAATGAATTAACCTCATTTTATCAGAAGAGTAACTTTGTCAAGAATCATGCATGCCTCAATTCATACTGAAGCTTTGCTTTTAGCAATAGGACCCTGTGCCCTATGTGATAGGATTGCCTATTGTTTCCCCTGTTGGCCGATGATCTCCTAAAAACCTAACCTAATCCTGACCTAACACAGCCAGCTCTCCACACTAAGCCTATTCCTCTCACAGTTAGATGAGGTTAGCTCTGGCTACGGTGATGCCCACTCAGAGGAGGGGAGAAATAAAGGCCGTGACAGTGGAAGAAGCATGCAGTCTTGTCGTAAAGTCAGCACTCACACCCATTTCAAAGTCATCATGGTCGACGGCAGCTAGACATCCGCAGGAGGAGCTAGCCCGTTCTCTATGCGGAGAGCCAGTGTTTGGTGGGAGCACAAGAAGACTCCGACCATGGCCATGTTCCTGTTAGGCCTGGGGGAACATAGCACCCCTGGTGAAGCAAAAAACCAGGGCAAATGGCCTTGATGTGTGAAGGGGATTTTGCTGGGGAAGGTCTACTGACAGATGCTCATACACCTAAGGGAGAGGCAGTGAGCAAGGCTTTCCACGTGGGAGGGTAGAGCGCCATGCTCCTGCAAGAGCGATGGCAGTGGTATGGGCGACGGTTGGGGGAGAGAAGACTCAGAAGGGCTTGGGTGTTGAGTGGAGACAGGCAGGTGAGAAGACACTCAAACTTGCAGATGATGACAGGCACTAGAATCGATCCTTGGGTTTAAAATGGTGACTTTCATTTCTACACTTTTTCTTGATTGGCTGGGAGGCTGCGGAGCATATCCCGCCACCCCCACTCCCTACATACATACACATATACTCTAGGCAGTAGCAGCAGCATAGCCACATACTGCTAACCTGTGATCTTCCATGCTTTGGAGCCTGTTTTCTCAGTACAAATGACTGATCCTTGTTTCTGACGGCCTGCTCCTCAGGGTTTCCACAGAGCTCCGCTATCGAAAACAGCCCTGGGGCTTTGTAAAAACTTTCATCGAGAAGAACTTCTGGAGCGGATTGGAGGACTACTTCCGCCATTTAGGTGGGCGCCACAGTCCTCCCATCATCTAGCCTGAACCTTCCCTTGCTGGCCTGTGCAGCTGCTGGCTGCCGTTTGGGGGGATGGGAAGCCTGGAGAATTAGGGGGTCTCTGAGACCATAAATTGGTTTCACAGGGCCCCTAGTTCCGTTCCTGAAATGAGCCTCAAGTTTGGTATGTTTGGCGATGTGTATCTCCTAAGAGACTGCATCTGTAGCTTTGAGATCGTTAAGGAGGGGCTGTGATTTTTGCCCGCCCTCGATTGAACCTCAGATGTAGGGACACTGGCATTGAGTCATCTGATTATAGGAAAGATCTGGGGGCATCTGTTTAGGAAATGTGTGATAAGTCATAAATTATATTCTTGGAGATGTGAAAGTTGGGAACGTGGTCCTCAAAGCAGGATTAGGCCTGGAAATCTTTGGCATGGGCATCTTTGAGGGTCAGCCTCCCACTGGGCCAGCTTGCCAGGGTGTGGTCATAGGAATAGGGTACAGAGTACAGAGTACAATAGTAGAGAGCTACGTCTGCTGGACATTGGGTTGAAGCTGTAGGTCTCTGACGTGGCCCTTTTGTGTCTGACAGAGTCTGAGCTAACCAAAACAGAGAGTACCTACCTGGCTGAGATGCACAGACAGTCACCCAAGGAGAAGGCCAATAAGTCTTCAGCAGTACGGAGGAGGAAGCGCCCCCATGCCCACCTGCGGGTACCTCACCTGGAAGAGGTGATGAGCCCTGTCACCACACCCACTGATGAAGATGTGGGCCACAGGATCAAGCACGTGGCAGGTATATTTGTTCCAGGTGGGAATAGTTGTATAGATTGGCACTGGGGTGAAGCTGCATGCCTCTGTCGTGACACATATATGCACACCCGGTTTGCACCATGAGTAGAGTTTGTCACCTGTCCGTCACAGACCCACCGAGTGCCTTCCTGCCGGTCCGGGCAGTGGACTCCTCCTCTATTTCTTCTTCCCATCTCCCCTTTCAATCCTCATGTATATTCTCTGTTGTGGAAACCTGGGCCTCTCTAAGGGATCTGGAGACTCTGAGACCAGTTTTTCACAGAGCAGGCTTTGCACACGCTTGTGAGTTTATCGGAGCTGTCTGTGTGAGGACTGGAGAAGACACTATTTCCCATGAGTTTCCTCAGTCCGGCGTCAATTAGAGCACGCCATTGTTAGGTGCTTTAGATATACCGTTTGTGATTCATGTCACGTTAAGTAGACCGATTGAGAAAAGTGACGTATCTTGCCCTGACATCATGCAGCTGGCTATAAAGCCAAGGCTGGGAGCCTGCTGCCGCTAGCCTGTCTTCATCAGCCAATCATGTCTCTGTATTCTAGTTCCATAGCTATGTTTTCTTGTTTGTTCAGTGATTGTCTGACCTAAGCCTTGACTTTGCGGACTTCACCTCCCTGCGCTGTAGGGCTCAAGGTCGCTGAAGGCATGTTGCACAGTTCCCTGATGTTCTTGCTTGACCAGCATTCTGTCGGCAGTATGTGGACTTGTGGCTTGTGTGAATGACGACAACCTATTTATTCTCCCCCAGGTTCCACGCAGACGCGGCATATCCCCGAGGACACTCCCCATGGTTCTCACCTACAAAGTGTGTCCAAGCTGCTGCTGGTTATCAGCTGTGTGTAAGAGACTCCAGGTTCTTCTCCCTCCCTGGCTCCACCCCCTTCCTTCTCCCGCCTGGTGCAGGAGAATCATCCTCATTTCTCAAGCATATGCTCCCCCTTACTTTTACCCCTCTCTCCTTTATTCCTTGGTCTTTCAGTCCTCACTGGATCAGTTGCTTGGTCATTTGTTCTTTTCGGTTCCTTTGCATTTTCTCAGCACTTTTGTGGGTTAGCCTTCTAGGAGGAAAGAGGTGTATGCGCTGTCTGTGCCAAGTGGGTGAGAGAGGCAGAACGCTCAGAATCCCCCCTCAAGATAAACGCTGACTGACATAGGGATGCTTCAGGGCATTTTAAGAGTCCATTAATTTATAAGAGGTTCTCTTGAGTGTCTGCTCTGTGCCCAGCATGAGAGCCATACACAGAGCCCTCACTGGCGGGGTAGCCAGACAAAATCAATGACCCAGTCCAGGGAGAGCAGATACTTATTTCAGTGTAGACGACTTATAATTAGCATGATATTATTAAACCATAGGTTCGATATCTTGTACAGTTAAGTTGATCTAGGGAGATGAGAAGCCAAAAGAAATAAAGGCATAAGATAGGAGATCACAACTGGCCAGTGTAGGAGTCCTTGTCAGTGCTCAGGACATGCTTAACCATTTGAATGAAAGGAACTTGGAGCGGCTAAGGACAGGTTTGCTGCTTGGCTCAGCCTGCAGCCTGTATCCCATTGCTGTGAACCGGGGATGAGCCATGGGAGTGTGGATGGCACAGGTGGATGAGAGAGGCATGGCAAATATACACATTCGTGCTCTACCTTCTGTATGCCAGGCACCAGACCTCCTCTGGGTCAGTTTTGCTCCTGTGGCCCTTCTGTACCTGTCCCTGAAGCAGCCTCAGAGAGGTGTGAGGGAATGTCCTTATTCTCGGGACACTCTGGGGGAGGCTCACAAGTGGCACAGTCAGACCAGCACTGTGGCAATATGGTGAACAGGTTGACAAAGGCTGAAGGCAGTGTGGGTGCTTAGAGTGATCTGCATCAGAGGGGCCACCAACCTGAGAGGACTGACAGGTCACAGATGGCGGGGGCTCAGTAACCTTTCAGTTATGTCTCAAAGGAAGATCAGCTGCTTACAGGGACTACAGGTGCTCGTGCCAACAGAAATTTGGAGCTTAACTGAACGTCGTCAGAGAAGACATGCCTCTCCATGAGATAGAAAAAACAGCTGAACCCTGTCTCCTCCCACCATATAGCCCCCTCTCTGCCCAGCCATATCACTTCCTGTCTGTCTGTATAGACCTCCAGACTTCTATGGTTAACTAATTAGTGGCTAGCTCCACCCTCTGATCTTCAGGCAAGCTTTGTTAAAACACAAACAAGATATCACCACCCATGCCATGGTCCAAAAATGTCTGAGATGCAATCAGTTTTCGGGTTGAGGAGGACAGTCCTTTGCTGATGTGGGTTTGGCCCTGAGAAGGCTGAGTAAAGCTAAGGATATAAATGAGACCATCCATGCAGAGTATGGATGGGGCCAGCGACTACCCTGTGACTCCTTGTAGGGGAAAGACCTGGAGACCATAAGAAGGGTTCTTGCTAGTCCTGAAGGCATAGTATGAAAGTGGATGTCGGTTCTTCAGATTATAGCTTAAGAAACCGTGTTATGCCAGGCGGTGGTGGTACACGCCTTTAATCCCAGTACTTGGGAGGCAGGGGTAGGCAGATCTCTGTGAGGTCGAGGCCAGCCTGGTCTACAAGAGCTAGTTCCAGATCAGGTACCAAAGCTACAAAGAAACCTTGTCTCAAAAACCAAAACAAAACAACAAAAAAGAAACCATGATATATGGCAACAGTAAAGATGGAGACACTCTAAAACTCACCCTTCAAATACCAATGTCATGTGACTCATGTCACTATTAAAACCATGGCAGGTACTGGATACTAGTGAGTAAGAGACTATACCCTCGGTTAGTTCTATGTTTATGCTCTCTCTACACCTCAGTTTTACTTAAATAAAGGAGGCCCTCTCGAGTGGGCCAACCCCACAGTCAACAGCTAACTCTGTGCCTTTGTAAGTTTAGGGTAGGCGGGCCTTCTGACTCAACGCCACACACTCCAGGCTGGGCTTCTAATAGCCTGCATTTAGAACACACCGACACAGCGCAGCTTACCCGTGTCTAGCAGGCCCTTGCCACCACCCACCCTCCGTGTGGTGACTCAACCTCCCACCTCTTTGTCTCTGTTTGGCACACTTGGGAGTCTTCCCTCAGACAGCACATGGCCTTTACTTAAACCATCCTGGATCAGATACACATACCCAAGTGTACGGAGGTGTGTGGTACTTGCTGCGGGGGTGGGCACTTAGGTGATTCAGCATGTGCTGCTGACACAGTTAGAGGACGACCTTGACACTCAACACCAGCGCTGGATGTTCTCACGGAGAGCTTAGGCTAGCCCCAGGGATCTGTAGCTGACTTCCATCTGTAGTGCTGGGGAAACGCATCAGACGTCAGACATTACTTTTACACGCTGGCTTTGTGTTCTTAGGCACAGCCTAAGTCACGTTTGATTTTTTTCCCTTTGTTGGCCGCTCTTCCACTTATGACTTGCCTTCGTAATTTGACCATCTTCTCTCTTCCTGTGTGTTCCCATCCTTTCCAAATCCTTTGACGCTAAGAACCAGCTCTTAGGGTGGGCCTCCTGCTAAAGCTTATGTTCCTTTCTATCCATAGAGCAACCCCAGCAGGTTAGGTATGATATCCCCCTTGAGAAAACAGTTTCAGGATAGATGAGAAACGTGTGGAAGGTCAAACAGATTTGTAAGTGACACACTCAAGATTCACCCCAGTTCTGCCTGCCTCCAGGTCTTCTCCACATCCCTGCCTTTTTCTTATCCCGTGAGCTTCTGTCCCAGAATGGCCTAGGCAGCCACTGAGGTGCTCAGGAGGGAGTTTCCCCAGCCTCCTCGCTGGCAACCTTGTCATCCTTGGTCTGGTTTGCTTTTGGTCCCCCGCCAGATAGTTGGTATAGGTACAGGGAGAAGACACTGCAGCTGCAGGGAGGTACCACTACCCATAAGTGCCACCCTTCAGGTATGGCATGACTCTGGGTTGATAGAAAAATCTCCTGATTTAGCACCCATGCGAAACTGAGCGTCTGCAGCTGCTTTCCCTCCATCCTTCCTTGCCTGGCCACCTTGTCTGTTGTGTCTTTGCTCCTTGTGTTATTTTTTTTTTCTCTGATAGATGTCCCCTTGCTGTCTGGCTCCATTGAAGTGCATTTCCTCCTTCCCCACAGTCCTGTTTCTAACCTCTGCCTCCTCCTCATTTTTCTTCCTTGCTCCCATTAGGATCTGTTTCAGGTACCAGCTCTACAATTGTTCCCTTTGCCTCATCGCTTCCCCCCCCCTCCATCTTTTTCCCTCAGGCACCCAGAGCCAGGTGCCTATGCCTCCCCTTCAGTGCCTTCAATACCTTTGCTTATGCCCCTCTCCATGGCTCTCCCGTTCTGTCTCTGACCCAGTAGACTAGGTTGCTTCTCTTTCTCTGACCTGTGCCCTTCCAGCTTCCTCACCCCTTTCTCTGGAATGCTTGGGTTGGCCCAGCAAGCAGACACATGGTCTCATGGGTAGGCGGGGAGATCACTGGCCCAGATCTTATCTCATTGCTCTTTCTTTTCCCTGTATCTCCTTCCCAGTCTGGTGCTGCTGGTCATCCTTAACATGATGCTCTTTTACAAGCTGTGGATGCTGGAATACACCACACAGACCCTCACTGCCTGGCAGGGTCTCCGGCTCCAGGAAAGGTAATATTGGCCTCACCTCCTTGTCCCTACCTCAAGGACACCCCTTTGAGATGAGTCCATAGGCTAGTTCTACAAATCCGTCCTTAGAGTTTCAGCTTAAGTTTCACGGCCATGGGGCACTGAGTGAGCAGAAGAGAAAGCACTCTGAGATGACTCTGTCCTGTGGGAGCACAGACTAGCCCACTGAGCATGACTCCAGCTGTTGGGTACCCCTTCTTCTACTCCACAGGTTACCCCAGTCACAGACAGAATGGGCCCAGCTATTAGAATCCCAACAAAAGTACCATGATACCGAGCTCCAGAAGTGGAGGGAGATCATCAAATCTTCAGTGATGCTCCTGGACCAGGTGAGATGCTCACAGTCCCTCATCTTTAGGAGACCGGGCTCCTTTCCTTCTGTACTGAGAAATGTCAGCATGTTCCCTTACCACCATTCTGATGTCCTCTTCCTCTTTATTATTATGCTGGTCTGTCCCTTAATTTGCTTTTAAAGCTATTCCTTGATGAAGTACTAGAAACACAAGCATCAATAATAAAATAAGAGATAGATTAATGGCCAGAGGGATGTAGGACAGACATATATATATATAATATATAACATATAATATTATATGTTATATATTATATATTATAATATATTATATGTATTATAATATATATCTTATTATATATATATATATATATATATATATATATATATATATATGTCGAGAGAGAGAGAGAGAGAGAGAGCAATCCTGTAACGCATTGTCTTCCTAGATGGCTTACATATCAATTTTTGAGGGGCCAGTGCAATGGTTCAGCTGTTAAACGTGTTTGCCACCAGACCTGGCAACCTGAGTTTTATCTCCAGGTGGAGAGACTCCTGCAAGTTGTCCTCTGATCTCCATATATACACTTCTCATGCACAGAGCGGAAATGGGCCCCTTTTCCCACCTGAGAAGTTGATTTAGAAGAAGAGGAGAAATCAGAGCAGTAGGTGATGCAGAGGCCAGGAGTTCACAGTGCATCAGGATGGGGATACCACCCTGTCGTTAGAGCAGAGTAGCTCACTGGGACAGTATGTGATGTTATGGGATGGACCCGGTGAAGACTCTCCTACTGGAGCTGACCCTTTTCGACCTTGTCCCCTGACCCCAGCATCTCCTGCTGTGAAGCTGAGCGAGCACCTGCGTCCTCTCTGCCTGATGCTGCTGTGTATGTCTGTGAAGGGCAGGCTGGTTTTAGGTCTAAGAAATATGAAGTTAGACAGTTCCTGACGAGGCAGCTAAGAAGCCCTGTTGGTCTGACAGGCCAGGAGGCAAAGGACGACTGTGACTGTAGAAGGGTGGCCTTGTTTCTGGTCCTTTCCAGCTGTATGAACTTGGGGCAGAGAAATTGGAAAGCATCTCGGGCCCGGAGAAAAATAAGCCAAAAGCAGATTCAGGATCCGAGTTGTAGGTCGAGAGACTGGTGGTTTAAGGTGGCTCCTTAGAGTGACTGGATACTTGTAATTCATTGATTTAAGAGTCACCAATAACCAAGCCCAAGGAATTTCCTGTGCCGGACCAGATGGCCCCTTTCTGCCCTAGGCTGAGTCTCCTAGGAGCTACCCATGCTTTGGACTTGGTTTCTCTTGGCTCTGTGACATGGGCAGGGATGGGCCACAGGTGGGTGTTGCAGCAGCCCCTTTGTGGACACTCACTGAGAGCACTGTCTTACAGATGAAGGACTCACTCATCAACCTTCAGAATGGCATCAGGTCCCGAGACTACACGTCTGAAAGCGACGAGAAGAGGAACCGCTATCATTGACAAGGCAGGACCAGGAGTGGCTGCAAGAGGCCTGTGCAATACATGTACATAGACCCTATAAATATATATATAAATATATATATATATACAGAATATAAATATATATTATATACAGATTTTAAAAAAATGAGATAATGCCTATGTACCAGGGAGAAGGAGCGGGAACTCCCGCCCCCTGTGCCGGCCAGAGCAGCGTTTTCCCTCCACCGTGGAGGGACCGAGGAGGGCAGGGACCACCTCTCAGCACCAACCTCCCCTGACCCTCCTCTTCCCATCTTTTGTTCCTCACCCCTTCCCTTGCTGGCCATTCTTGGCCCTTAGAAGGGAAATGTGGCTGAGCCAAAGTTAATGCCTGTGAAGACCCTTAGGTCTTCAAAGACGTTCCAAGAGGGCATTGCTTACGGTGCTTCATTCCCTAACCCTCTTTTGATTTGTCTCCAGAGTAAAAGAGAACCTGTTCTTCCCCCCACCCAGTGCTCCCCCAGGCCTTCTCTTGGGAACAGGAAGAATGGAGAGGGCAGGAGCCCCATCCAAAGTCCCCCAGGAGACCATTGGTTAGGACCACACTGAAAGCCAGGTGGCGAGGACTGTGAAGAGGCTGCATTTGTGGGCCTGGGCTGTGGGGCTGCAGGCTCCTCAGCTCTGGCATCTGAAGGGAATTCTCCTCAGCCACCCCCACACCTTCTTCTGACCTGAGTAGGTTGTGGAACCCACAAGGGCTGGGACTTTCTAACTCTCCCACTCCCTTTCTCTGCTCTTCTCCCAGGCTGGCTCTGGAGAAGTGTCACTTTTAGTGCCTAAGGTCCTAGTGTTTCTCTGTGCCCTAAGAGCACATTGTTTCTTAGCCAGGGTAGAGCCTTTTTGACCTTGTTTAAAAAAAACAAAACAAAACAAAAAACAAGAACCTCTTTTAGTGGTTATAAACCAGTCAGGTCTGTGGCTCTAATTCTTTCCCTTTGAGCTGTGAGTTTGATGTCCAGGGTAAGTCAGGGTGTCCTAGTCCCTCCAGGTTTTAGGAGACAGAGAACATTCTAGAAACATGGATTACAGGGCTTACCCAGAATCCCATATGAGTAGTGAGCACAGTAGCCAAGCCACGCACAGGGCTAACAGCATCGTTAACTCTTGGTCAAGAACCAGTGTTAGCAATAGAGGCCGTTGTGTGGGAAAATGTGTGAACCACCGGAGGGAGGATTTGGCACAGATGCGTGTGTTTGGTTAGGGAGAGGCCAAGTGAAACCTGGCCCCCACAGAGGCCACCTCAGTTGTTTCTCAGGTTTAGGAGTGGGGGCTCTGATGGGTGTGTGTGTGTGTGTGTATGTGTGTGTGTGTGTACGCAAATCTCTTTATAATCTCTGGCCCCAGTGAGCTATAAGGTCACCAAGAAATTTGAACCAGTCAGGGCCTGGCCTTCTTATGTTAGCCCTTCAGGACTCAGGCTTTTACATGATCTCAAGGGGCACTTCGGGGCAGATTCATCATCTCTGCTCTTCCGTCTGGTGACTCAAGGACTCCTGCCAGTCCCAGGCAGAGCTCATGTTGGTCCATAGTAGTAAAGAACTGCTTCCAGGTTGGCACGGAAGCTTCTCTGAGCTGGCCACTCCTCAAGTCCAGAGGAAGACAGAACCACAGATTTCCCACAGCATCGGTACAAAGGGAGCAAGATGGTGCTGGTTATCGACGCCAAAGAGAAAGTTACCTTCTCCTCTTAGCATTGTCAGAACATTCCATTTGGGCAGTGAAAGAAAGAAAGGCATTGGTATTGCAGTGTCCTGGAGAGATAGGCCTTGGTGTTTCTTGAAGGGCAGAATCAGAAAATAGGATGTAACCCTGACTCATCCTCTGATGGCGGGAGAAGAAGGCTCAGGGCACCTAGCTAGCATCACTAGCGCTCTTCCGGGAAAACAGGGGTGAAGAAATGCATTCATTGTTCCTTTAGAGTGGCCAAAGCCCAAAGGCCAGTTGGTTGTCACTTGGTTGTTGTTCAGGGTTTTGAGGGCTTTGCTGGTGATGGTCTAGACCCACGAGCCCTGAGACAAAGAAGGGAGAAAGATCCCATTTGAAATGCTAGGCAGTTTCCTCTTGAAATAGCCAGAAGCTAAAAGTATTCCCAGAAACTTTGGAAAGCAAGATTGGAAATTCCAAATTTATTGCGTTTGTAGTTATTTACTTAAGTTGAGTTGTTCAAGTAGCTGTGGATCCTTTCGGATGATTTCAAAGGTGTCCGCTGGGGGTGAGGGGCCAAGTAAAGTTACAGAAGAAGCCCTGACCACAGAGAGCTGCTTTTCTTTGACCTGCAGTATCATTTAGAGAAGGAAAACCCCTGATTTGTCCTAGAAAGCCTTCTGTTTTCTGATGAACCCATATGATTTTATATATATATATACGTATATATACATATATATACATGTATATACATATATACGTATATATACATATATATATATGTATATATATATACATATATATGTATATATACGTATATATATAATCATATGAAGAATAGCTCCCAGGATCCTAGCTTTCCTATGAGTTGCTTTTGTCTTAGCATTAGCTTGGGCTTTTAAACCAGGAAGAAACCAACAACTCGGTTTGTTCCCAAACACACCCCCCTCCCCACCCTTAGTCAATACTTTGTGAGAGAGAAGGGAACTCAACCTTTTGCAACCAAAACAAGTGCCCTGGACGATAGCCCGGCACATAGCTAGCTGTCTGCAGGAGGTCATGGAAGCTGGCATGCCTTGGGTGCCTTCTTCCAGCTGGCAGGTTTTCTCTGTTTGTCCATTGTAGATATATATTGATCTTTCTGTATGGATTTGTAGGCAAGATAGTCAAGTGCTTTCAATGGACCAAGAGTGGCGAGATCTGGGCTTGAGTCTTGACTGTGCTGTTGGAAAGTTGTGCGACCTTGGTTAAGTCCCCATCACCAAGCTTCACGATCCACTTGTCACAGAAGAGGGTCAGTAAATGACCTCTAATGTGGGTTCTAGGTTTGACCTTGACTCCAAGATTAGACCAGAGACTAATGAGATGTGGAGTTCCCAATTCTGAAAGCTGTCCTGCCAGGGCAGATGAGCTTTGCTCTTGACTAGGAGGTCTAGGGGGGTCCCAGTGGCAGGGATAGCCTTGCTCAGCATTAACCCAGGAGAATGTTCCTTCCTCCTTTGACCTAGGTTTAGTTTGGAGTTGGTTTATGCTTAGAGGAGGATAACGGCAAGCAGTGTATCATTTTGGACCGAGTCCATCTTCCATCTCCAGGCACTGTGAATCCTCTCTACTGTTCATACTCCTTCCTCACTGACGCAAGACACAATGGGAAGAAGCCATTCCCAGTTCTAGAACTTCTGTTTGCCTCAGCCAAAACCCTGATGTGGTTTGCATAAATTAGGAAACTTTTGCTAAAATCCTTGGCTTGCCTTTGGGCACTGGCATCAAGGAGTGGGGAGCACTGGGGAACCTCAAGAAGAATTTGCCACAAGTGGATTCTCTACTTGTCCATAGCCCCTCACCTATGCTGGGACTGGCCTACTATTGTCATTGGCAGCAACTGTAAGATGAGGTGTTGGGGAAATGACTGTCTAGGGGAAGACTCTTTCTGGACAGTTGTGCTCCCAGACGGGTCCTTTCTGGGCCATACCATCCTGCTTCCTTAGCACTGCAGGGCAGCCAAAGCCAGCCCTTCTCTCTAGGGCCTAGGAGAAATAGCGCTCTTCTCTCTTCCCCCAGGTGGCAGGGCTGTGGTGGCCCTTCCTACACACCTGGACTCTGCCTGCCCTCTCCAGGACTCTCTCCCTCGCCCCAGCCCCACCCCTGTCTCTTAAGCTATGGGGCAATCATTCCCATTTTTCCTTTGCTGTTCTCCACCCTCGTCCCACCGCCCTCGCCCCACTCCAGCAGGCTGGCCCTACTTCCCTTCCATCTCCGAGTCTTCTTCCAGAAGATGCATTTGGGTCTCAGAGGAGTGTTTTCTGGAAGGCCATCTTTCCACATCCCTGCATTCCTGATGTGAATCAGGGATTTGCACTTGGTGTAGAGAGCCTCCTCTCCCACCTCTCTGCCCCACCTCGTTACCTCACTCCTGCTCCAGCCATTGTGATGGGCTCAGCCAGCAACTTGTTCTGATGTGCCGTGCTACAGCTCAGGGGTCTTGTGACTTGGAGGTCCTCAGCAGGCCTGGGAGCCCGGATTGGAGCCTTGGCTGCCGGTGAGATGCACTTACCTGCCAAGATTTGCTGATGCCAGACGATCTCCCCAGCATGTGGATGCGTAATGGACATTGTCATCTCTGCCCTTTGGTCCTCCTTGCTTCTCTCAATACAATAAGACACCTCAGAAGCAAAATGGCGGCCCTTGCTCCAGGCAGGACATCTGACCGTCTGGGGAGTTGGCCCTGGGCTTCTGTGTTGTGTGCAAAGACTGCACAGTCACTTTTGCCAACAAGAATGTGTGGCACCCCACATTTCCTCACCTTGCACTCTAGGGCCAGACCACTCTCTGCATGGACCGCACCCCCAAACCCATGGTGCTTTTTTTCTCCCCTCACTCAACCTAGACCCTGAGGTGGGGAGGGATGGATCAGAGGCCATAGTGGCCCCATGGATATTCCCGACATGGGGTGGAATAGGGTGAGCTAGAGGGAGCAGCACCCAGCACCTGCACTGGACCACAAGTGGGAAAGGACACGGGTTGCTTGCAGTTGAGTTGTCTGGCCGTCTGTATTGGGATCGATAACTGTACTTTGCCTGGCGCTGTGCGCAAGGTCTGAAAACTTCCTGCTAGTCCCTAGAAACATACAAGGCTACCCAGCCAAATCTTAATGTAAAGTAGCTAGAGCCATGGAAGTCCAGTCTGAATTAAAGGAAAAAAGTATTGAATTAAAAATAATAAATGGTTGTGTGTGTTTATTGCTTGGTCCATCGGGAGTCCTCATCCCCAGGGTTTATGATGTCCCTAGATAGGCTCATGGCAAGGCATGAAGGCATGCGTGTACTGGCATGTTGCCCACATACAAGCCTCCATCTTAGGAAAAGAAGCAGCCTGAAATAATGGAATGGCTAGGTTTCTGAATTTTTGTTATTTATTTAGTAAATGTTTGTTATTATTTTTGACACGTTCATACAGGTTTATAAAGTGTATTGTGATCTTATCCATCTCCGTGACCCTCTCTTATCTCCCTCCTACCTATGCCTGTTTCCCCTTTTACCTTCATGTATTTTTGTAACTCACTGGGTTTAATTAGGTTGTTTATATAAGCACGGGAAGGGGGACTGCTTGCCGGAGCCAGAGCAACTTATTAGGGGTTACACCACTGAGGAAAACTCCCCTCTCTCCTCAGGAGACCCTCAGAGAGGCGTAGGACCTCACGAGCTCCTATCCCATCCACGATAGAATGAATGGCCCAGTCCTGCTTAGGCCTTAAACAACTGCTGTGTCGTCATGATCAATGATCAGACAGCGCTCATTTCTATCCTCTGGCTCCTACACTTGTTCTACCCCTTCAGTGTTCCAAGAGCCTTGGAGGATACACACTCATGGGTCACTCTTAACCATTAGTGTGGCCATGAGTCCCATCTATCATTTCAATCCTCAGTGTTTAGGGATAATGTCTTTTATAAAGAAGTGCATGTATGTCACTTAGTATGAGAGCTGGAATTGTACTACAATAATTTTAGTCTTTACATATTTTGAAAAGATTGATTTTTAATTCTGTATATATGTTCATGTCTGTGTGTGCTTGTGAATACAGGTGCTTTCAGAGGACAAGAGAGGGTATCAGATCTCTAGGAGCTGGAGTTACAGGTGGTTGTGAGCCACCTGACATGGGTACTGGGAATTAAACTGGGGTCCTCCTGAAGAGCCAAAGGCACCTTTGATCACTAAGCCATCTCTCCAGCCCTGTTTTTAGTCTTAACCAGCAGCATTCTGAGAGTTGTGGTGGAACTGGGTGTGGTGGTACACACCTTTAATCCTAGCGCTTGAAAGGCAGGTGGATCTCTGAGTTTGAGGCTAGCCTGGTGTACAGAGCAAGTTTCAGGGCAGCCAGGATTACACAGAGAAACCTTTGCTTCCTCTTAAACAAAACCCCACAACCAATTATGCTGGACTGAATCCTCACACTTTCTTGTTATGCTTTTCTCTTTAGGGGCTCTCGCCCCTTTTAGGAAACTAGGTACTGGAAGACAGTGTTGCCTTGATGCTCCTCCCTAAATGGGAAGCCCCGTGAGTCTTCCCTACATTAGATCTGTCTTGCAGTCAGCATCTCCCCACCTGGTTAGTGAATGTGTGATGCCAAACAAGAGTGCACATTTCTCTTGTTCTCTTCTGTCTTTGTGCAGAGGACAGGAAGCCCTGAAAGACCAGATCCCACATCTAGTATGGTTTGCTCGAGACTTTGGAGTACTTTTCGTTTTCTAGGGTTAGTCCTCTCTGTGCAGGAAGTGGGGCAGATTGCATGCAAGGTGGGAGGCAGAGTGGGCAGCAGACTCGCATTATGAGCAGAGCAAACCCAGAGCGTGTGGTCTTCAGAGACACTTTATTGACATGAACAGAGAGTTTATTGGAATTGTGGGCCTATGCACAAGTGTATACACACACACACACACACACACACACTTTTATAGACATAAGATCCTGGGTTCTATTGAGAACTGAACCCAGTATTCGACACAGAGTGTATTAGTGTAGCCAATAGATGATCAGATTGCTGTGCAAACACACCAAAGTCATATTTAGATACATTTGCAGTGACTGGGTGAATTCCCAGAACTGGGGCTTTCTCATTTACAAAACAGAAATGAGAGGAAGGTAGGTGTGTGTGTGTGTGTGTGTGTGTGTGTGTGTGTGTGTGTGTGTACCGCACTTTGTTTCCTGGTGAAACTGGGAAAAGACTGATGATACATTTGAGGACATTTGAGGTGTATCTAGCTCTTCCTTCTCCCTGCAAAAGTGTCATCCCAAACATTTCCCTGTGGTTTGTGCCCAGTAGATTCACAGATTCTGAAAAAGGCATGCATCACTGTGCTCGGTTCATACTTTATGCATGTGGTGGTAGTGTGATGTGGAGAGGGTGAGCTACTTTTTTTTTTTTTTTGGAGACAGGGTCTCACGTAGCCCAAGTTAGCCTTCCGCTATGCTGATATGCAGCTGAGCTAGCATTGAACTTCTGATCCTCCTGCTTCCAGCAGTGCATCACTGGATTTGGCCTCTTTGTGTGTGTGTTTGTGTGTGTGTGTTCACATTTACGCATGTACACATATGGGCCTTAACTTGTGGGCATGCACATGTGGAGGCCAGAAGTCACCCTTGGGTGTCATTCCTCAGGCATTGTCCACCTTGTTGGGTTTTTGGCTTTTGAGACAGGCTCTCTTACTTGCCTGGAGCTCACCAAGTTAGTCAGGCGAGGTGACCTGGTTAGCGAGGCCCAGAGACCTTCCAGTCTCTTCCTCCCTGGCACAGGGAGCACCAGAGTGTACCATAGTGCCTAACAGCACCCAGGTTTTCACAACTGTGTGGCAGGCACATTACCTAGTGAGCTATCTCCTCAGCCCTATTCACCCCTATTCTTTTCCTTAACCCTACTGCTGTCTTCTACTAAAAATTCTAGTGCATGTCTAGAGCAACTCCAGAAATTCAAAAGAAAGCTCGCATGTACACTTATTTAAGGGTGGAGAGACCAAAGAGCAATGCTGTCAAATGGACTGAAAGTGAAGCCTAAGACAGGAGCAAGCACTGGGTATTTCCCCTCAAGGACTGGGGTTGGATTTAAGATCTAGCTGACAGTAAAAGTCCTAGGACAAGATGCCTTCTGGACAGCTGAGTTGAGTAGCCAAATTCACAGCTGTTGAGCAGCAAGAAAGGGAAAATCAGACTCAGCCTAGTGTGACCTTCAGTAAGTGATTGAGGATCAGTCACAGGAAATACCCAGCACCGAGACAAACAATGGGGTTGCTAAATGATGATAGCCCTTGAGAGCTCTCTAAGCCCTTTGGTAAGCGATAGCACACCAGACAACACCCCAGCGCCGCACACGTCCAGTCTGGGACTCTGAGTTGAAGTATGGGAAGAAATGGAGATGGTGATGATTTGAAGTAGGCTGGTGAGTGCCATACCTTGTAGGTTACCATCATGATCTTCCATAAGGAAGTTCAACTGTGATTCTGGATAAACCACCATGTAAACAAACTAGACAACGATAGAATGGGATGGACTCCCAAAGCACGTGTCTAGCATCTATCAAGAAAAAAAAAAGCAGGAGTAAAGACACTGAAGATTAGGAAGCTTAGAGGACAATGGAGGGAAGAAAGGGCTGGACAGGAGTGAGGGAGGGAAAGACGAGAAGAAGCAGTGATGGTGTAATTGGGAAGCCAAGTGAGATGGGTGAGGGAGGACTAGGACCCTAGCTCTGAGAACAGTAGGCTAGGTGACCTGATGATTTAGTAAAGGTATTTGATGTCAGAAGACCTCTGTTTCTTCATTGTAACATGGAGCATTAACAGCATTCATACCGCTGGAGTGGCTGTGGAGGAGAGAAAAGGATGCTTGGCAAGCCCTCCAGGTGTAAGAAAGCAGATACTTAGGATAAGAAGAATTGCCATTTTAGAGAAGGGAACAGGAAAGAGAAACTTGTAAGGGGCATATGATTGGTGCCATCCAGCTTCGTTATGAATTCTGATATCTAGGATGGAATTCTGTTTAGGAAGCATTTAAATAAAGAGGAAAAGGCAGTCACACACACCACCTCGTCAAGGGTTAGATGCATAGTCGCGCAGACAGTAGGATGGAGGGAGTAGCTTGCTACCACCACAAGGTCTGGACCAACCAGCCCATGGCTGGGTAAATGCTGCATTAATTCAAGGCTCTTTCTCTAGTTGTAAAGTATGGAAAAGGTGTTTTGTTGTCTCTTTTATTTCAGAAGCATGGTGTGGAAAATTAGCTGATGAGAAGAAGGGTCTTGAATTTATTGCAAATATTTTCTCCAACAAAATTACTCTTTTCATAAATGATGAGGGTCTTGTTTCAAGTATGCCCCAGTGATGGGAGGGGTGAGAACGAGCTTGTCATACAAAACCCTGTGGGAGTGGAGAATGGTCTTTCTTATAGATTTCCCCAGATCTGAGGGACATTTCTCTTCTTGAATCCCACTTCTGTCATTTTATATCCCATAAGGCGTCCTGCCCTTGCTATCTGTATAGGCTAAAGAATATTGCACTTAGAACAGTCATTAAAATGAGATAATGAGATGCTGACTAATAATCTCATTTCTATGCTCTCCTGGGTGGGGCGGGGGGCACACAAACATCAAATACCAGATATTACAGATCTACAGGTGAGGTATTTAGAAGCTACACACCTATCTTTGTCACTTTGTTCATCTTCCATGTCAGGCTAAGACATTTTTCATCTGTATAGATATCATCCTCAGGTGCTGTGTCTTCTGAAGGATGCCTCATATTGGTGCGAAATTCTGCAGGTCTGTCTCAGGCCTTTTGTGTTCTCTTGCCTGACTTCCAGATCCTGGAATCTGTGATAGTTAGCCTCTGCTGGGCAAGTGGCATGGCTATAGTCAAGCTGAGTGTCAGGGTCTTCAGAAACATCTTCCGTCTCAGGGACCATGAGGTTAGTGGCATTGAAATCTCATCCCTAGCTCTCTTTAATCCCCTAAAGCTTCTGTTCATCCCTGTGTGAGTCTCAGCTGCCTCCTGTAAAATGAGGAATAATACTGATCCACAGACACTAAGAAGGGAGCAGCTGAGCAATTTCAATCCAGAAAGGACACACATCCATGTTTCCAATATCAGGAGTATGTTGTATCACTTTCAAGGCCTCATGAAATTGCCCTGGATCCTTCCTTGGCTTCTTGGAAGTTCCTGGTTTGCTCCAGGCCTTTGGGATTATGGAGATCTAGCACTGAAACGCTAAGATCCAGAAAGCATACCCGTCCACACAGAAGATGTTTCCAGAAACCTTGGAGGATCATGCTGCTTTCTGGTATTCTGAGAAGCAGGCCATGGACTTAAAAAAAAAAAAACTGATGTCAGTGAATCTAAGTGTATTACATGCTTTGGCTTTAACCCAAACTAATTGGTGCTTCCTTTTGGTGTATATCTATTCTTTTTGTAGCAGTGGAGAATGACCCAATGGCAGACAGTTAGGGCAGAGGAAACACTACTCTCCAGTACTTGTCTAAAGTCATTTGGAGCATAAGGGACAACTTTAGTTGAGTTGGGAGCTGCTTGCTTGAAAGCAAGGACAGAGCAAGGTTTAGTTCACGTAGAGATGTTGGCTCTTCAGTTCAGGCAAGATGTGTAGAGTTCCAATAGAGCTTGGAAGTCAGATAAAATCTCACAGTTGGGGTGGGAGGTTGATGACTAGAAAGACGGATGCTTGGGATTCTTGGGGCACCTTGCTGATGCTGCTGACATCACTGAACTGGGAATCCAACTCCCTCAGTGCTCAGATCACCTAGCAACAACAGAAGAACTCACCAAGAAAGTTCAGTTCTGCCCTCCCCAAATACACTTGTACCAAAGAGGGAATGAGAGAATTTTTATGGCTTTGTTATCATGAGCAAGGGGATTGGGCCGTCCAACATTCTTCAGCTTCTGAAGGGTTTGACATAATGGAAGGCACTGTGACTTGACCCTTAACTTAAAGTACCCAGAAGGCGGGACTGCTATGCCGAGGAGAAAAGACCAAATTGAATGTCACTTTAGTTATGGATGCCAGACAACATTTGTATGGCATGTCATCCATACCCTCCTTACCCTCCCCAAACCCTGTACATCACCTCAAGTCACACCGCATTATTCCTCCACAGGCACCACAGAGTTCTCCTTGTTCTCTGAAGGGATAGCAAGGTAATCAGACCTGCAGAGGGCATTGGGGGGTGGGGGGAGAGGCAGCGCTTTAGTAATCGTTGGTGAACATGTAGGAAACAGGAAGGCACGTGACGCAGGGACAAGGTTGTGCACAGAATAGCTCTGTATTTTCTTATGGTTGGGCCTCCCAAGACAAATCTACAATTAGCCTCTCAGCAGATATAGCAATGACCCCTCCCATATTCGCATATGGAGACCTCCACCAGTAGTACGGACATCGCTTAGCATCTTCAGGATACAGATTGAGAGTTTGACTAAACTGAATGGTTGTGAAATTGTATTTTACAGCTGCCTTCATTTTCATCTGCCCCGTTACAGGTGACGTTGAGCATCTCCATATGTTTGCAAGCTATCTTGTTTTCTACTTCTAAATCTTGTTTTTCTCCTGAAATATTTAATTTTTTTTATTGTTTTATGTTCATAAAATTTGTCCCAATCTGTTGTTAATAAGTTTTCCTATAGCTTCTTAGCATGAACAATTAAGGTTTTCCATATAATGTAGTGAAAATTATCTTTCCCCCACATTTTTGATTTGAACTTTTGGTATTATATTGAAGAATTTTCCCTGTAAAACATGATGCTTTAAATATAAATTCTTATTCAACTACAAAGAGGACCATTTTCCACATTTACACCTATTATTTTTCTGCTCTGTTAGGGCAATTTTCAAGTTTTACGTCTACTTTTAAAATTTACTCCTGATTTGTTCTGGCTTCTAGAGATATGGGTAATGTTATTAACTTCTCTCTGCTAGTCTCACTCTTGCCTTAGCCAAAAGGCAGAGAAAGAATTCTCTTATTCCCTTATGGGCAATCTTTAGAGCTCCTAAGACAAATCCTACGACTGACGTCTTCCAGGCTTTTGCTTTGCACTGACTTGGGTCAGAGGTGGGCAGACTTCTGACCCACAAATATAGTTACCTGTTTAAAGTATTGTGCACAGAAAAACTCAGAAGGATATTAAAACATAAGTCCTGTGTAGCTTTGCAAAACCTATGATAATCGAGTTGTGCTTTGGATTAAAGTATTGTTGGCCCTTTTCCCTCCTGTGTGATCTTTAAGATGAATTTATCAGATTCTCTGAGAAATTGTATGGAGGTTTTTATTGGAAATTCATCGACTTTGAAGATGATTTGGGGCAAGAAATGCCTTGAAAAGTGAGGTTTCATTCTCTAGTCTTTGCGTTTTTTTCTCGTTTTTCAGTAAGGTGCTGTCATTTTCTCCTCAGAGGTCTTTCACCCTTTTTGTTGTCTTTATTCATAAGTACTGTTGGACATTTGTTACCATTGCAATAAAAATTTTTCTAAATTTTTTTTATGTGTAATGGATGTTTTGCCTACATGTATGTATATATACCATGTGTATTCTTGGTATCCATGGAGATCAGAATAGGGTAATGGATCCCCTGAAACTGGAATGACAGACAGTTGTGAGCCACCATGTTGGTGCTGGAAATTGACCCTTGATCCTCTGCAAGAGCAGCAAATGCTCTTAATTCCCAAGCCATCTCCTTAGCCCTTGTTGCAACTAATTATTTTTTTTTTCTACTTTAAGGATTTAAATGTGCTTCTACATCTGTTGCTGGGATATAGTCAATTTTTTTTTGAAATTCTTACTTTGTTCTCCCTCAGAGATGCAGTTTGAGAAATATCTTATGAGGTGATCTTGTCCTTTTATGAACATCATAAAGTATTAATACCCAAACTAAGCGGTCATTAGGTGATGTGATTTTATGGGACCACTATGGTACCCGTGGTCTGTCATTGAATGAAACATGACTGAAGGTGGATTTGCATTGGCGACCTTATAGAATATTCTTAACTAGGTTGCTTAAGGAAATTTTATGTAGATGATACTTTGGGTGTAAGTAATGATAATATATTTTTCTTCTTTGTAAATCTTAGCCTGTTTTTCTTTATATTGGTGATGGTTAGTATCAACCATCAGTTCAAAGTCTAGGAGGCAAACCTCTGGGCACCCATGTGAGACATTGTGTAGATTAAGATTAGCCTCTAAAACTGTGAAGCATTGTGCAGATTACACTAACGGATACAGGACACCCCATCTTAACTGTGGGTGGTACCATCCCCTCGGCAGGGATCCTGGGCAGTGTAAAAGGGGAAGAACTGAGCTGAACCACAGCATGTATACATCCACTGCCTGCGGATCTTGACTGCAGAGGTCACCAGTCCTCCCAAGCTCTGCCCAGACTGTCACCTGAACTGTGAGCCAAATAAACCCCTGGACTCACAAGCTGCTTTTGTGTGAGTGTTTTATCACGGCCACAGGAGATGAAGCCCAGCACATTTCTTATTTTTCCCAAGGTTTTCAACACAGTGTTGTCTAGGAGCAGGGAGAGATAGCATCCTTGTCATGTTTCTCATATTATATGTATTTCTTCCGGAGAAGATTCGTGTCAGATGACACTGATGTAGAGTACCCGAGTAGCTGCAGTTTATTTGTTTAAAGAAAATCTGTGCTTAGGTATATATTTATGCATTCACCCTACTCAGGACATAAGACCTTCCTTAGCTTAGAGGGCATGTCCTGATAATTGACAGCAATGCATTTAACACACCTACCTTACCTATGAGCATAGTTTACTTAGCCACAGTGCCACTTGCTGATTGGAGGCCGAGGTTCACAGTGACTGCTCAGCATCAGGAGGGAGCAGACTGTATTGCTAGTCTTGGAAGACATTAGAATCCAACCTCTGAAGTAATATCTGCTGAACACACATTGCTTTCCCATCATTATAAAGTAAAATACTCTTAGAATGAGCCATCCTTTATAGAGGACCACGAACATGCTTCTGGCTAGGGAAGTCGTTTCTTTCTGGCCTCCTCTCTAAGTATATGTAATTCTCCCGCATTTGCTGTCTTCTATAAGGGATCATCTCATTTCCTCTTCCTGTTTCTTTGCTATATTTCACCTTTTCCATATCTGTGCCATATTCTGTTTCCAAGAATCTTTTCTGGTTCTTCTTGGAATCAGACCAGCATAGATAAATTCCTTGGATTTTCTCAAAGCTGGCTGTCATCTGGTCTACCCTTTGTAGCCCTCTGGGGATTCTGGCTGTACTGGTGATTCTTAATTCCTATTCTGTTCCTTGTGTGAACCCAATTGGAGGTACATCATATTGAACCATGAGTACTGTCTTTATACAAAATTGATTGTGATTTTTATTTCTCTGAGATTATGGGTATCACAAAAATGAGTTAATTAAAATTAAAAATTAAAATTAGAAATAGCTGGGTGGTGGTGGTGCACGCCTTTAATTCTAGAACTTGGGAGGTAGAGGCAAGTGAATCTCTGTGAGTTTGAGGCCAGCCTGGTCTACAAGAGTTAGTTCCAGGACGGGCTTCAAAGCCACAGAGAAACCCTGTCTCAAAAAACAAAAACGAAAGCAAACAAACAAAAATTCTAGGCAATAATGGCCTAGGTATTTTAGGTACTGCCTCAGCAGTGCCTGGATGTCTGTGGACTTTTTTTTTTCACATACCTCCATTTTCTTTTCCAAACAACAGGCCAATAGCAGTTCTTAGCCCCTTGTCTTTACAGACTCCGGCAGCCCTCACATTCAGTCTTGAGTGTAGGTATTTGGTGAAAGTGGGAAGTAGAGGCAGGATACTAGGGGATTAGATTCCCTGCTAGAGGTATTCACTTGCTATCAAACTTAAAAGAAAGAGTATATTTTGTGGCACTCCTTAGCTAATGAAGGGCAGTGCCCAGGTGGGTGGATGTGCTCCAAATGTAGAAAGGGAACAGCTGAATGTGACAGAAAGAGCATAGATATCAAGACTAAAAGGCCCGGGTTCGATTCCCAGCTTCTCCATTCACCGCTGCAATGTGCTTGCCTTCTGTGAGGCAGCCTCAACATTTACCAACTGGTTATGATCATATATAACCTTATGAGATTGCTTTGGCAGCTGCTTGCCTTTTCTATAGTGGTTTAATGTGTAGGCCAAGAGACAGCTGGCCTAAATTCAAATCTTGATTTGTCTCTGTGCTGGCTAGTGTTTTGTCAGCCCAACACAGCTAGGAAAGGTAACCCCAATTGAAAAACAAATGCTGCTACCAGACTGGTTTGTGGACAAGCCCGTGGGGCATTTTCTTGGTTGATGATTGATGTGGGAAGGCCCAGCTCACTATGGGTGGTAGCAGCCCTGGGAGGTGGTCCTGAGTAAGCCATGAGGAGAAGCCAGTAAGAATTTCCTCCATGGCCTCTGCTTTGGTTCCTGCTTCTAGGCTCCTGGTCTGGCATCTCTGAGGATTGACAGTAATGTCGAAGTATAAATGAAGTGAACCCTCCCTACCCCCAGCGTTTTTTTTTTTTTACACCATAGCAATAGTAACTAAGACAGTCTATGACTTACAGTGGCCTTCCCAGAACCTCTTCTAGACTTACTATTTTTATTTGTATAATACATATATAATAATGTATCCTTTATAGATGTTTTAGTTGGGCGGGGGAGGCGTTGAGAAAGGGTTTCTCTGCATAACAGCCTTGGCTGTCCTGGAACTATATAGAACAGGCTGGAAACTCTTTGTAGACCATGCTGGCCTTGAACCTGCAGAGATCTGCCTGCATCTGCCTCCCAAGTGTTGGGATTAAAGGCATGCGCCACTACCACCTGGTTCTGGCTCTGGGAGCATTCTTATTAGATTGCTCAGAGGAATGTACCTAGGTATGTGAGCTTAACCCCTCACCAGTGAGAACACACATTCCGAGTGTGTGAGCTGTCATTCATCACTTACGCATTTTCCTGGGCTGCCTCTTCAGCCTTGGAGACTTTTCTGTAGCAGTAGATCATCTCAATGAACAGCCACAGGGTGAGGAAGACCAGGAGGATGTACATCATGATTTCTGAGACCACGGAGGTGAAGTCTTCTCCCGCTACAAGGAGGAGAATGAGGTTCAGAACACATGTGTCCCACAGAACCCAGAGCTGTCTATCACTGGGCTCACAGATAGACGAAGCCTGTGTTTACGTCTCAAGTCAACGCCAAGTCTAGAGGAGCTTATGAGGATATCAAAAGAATCCCCATTGCCTGACTCCCTATCAGATTTCTCGCTTGACTGTCCAGCTTTTCTAGACATGAGGATGAGGGGAATGACAAGTGGAAGAAGGAACGACAGAGTCAGAATGATTGTGGATACATGGTTGTGAACACACATGCGCGCACACGCGCGCGCACACACACACAGTATTAGTTGCATTCACGATATACTATCTACTGTGTAAATACTCATTTCCTTTGAGTCTCAGTTTCTTAACCTGTAAAATGAGGATAACAATTCACGGTACTCTGGACTGTTGTGAAAGTTACATTACTCAGTGTACTTGAGGGAGATGAACTCAGGGATAACACCATTGCCAGGCACTTACCTCAAACCCCGGCACTACGCAACAAACAAACACATGAAAATGACCCCACTGTCTTGTCAGATGTGAAGCTCCACATAGCTATAAGGAACATGCCTTATTCTAGCCACCTCTGACCTCTGAGCCACAGGTAGTAGAGGTGGGGTCCCCAGAGAGAAGGATCATTTAGGGCTACCATCATCAGCCCATCCAGCACCAGAAGCATGTTCTCCATGGGTCTGGAAGGAGAAATGAGGGCCTTCCAGGTTATGCTAACCTCAGGAGAAGGGAGTCCTGGAGGGTTCAGGAAACTTAGGAGGACTCCCCCCAGGTCGGCTCCCGAAGCACATGCATCCTTCTATCTCCCCGTTTAAAATCCTCCCGTGGTCCCTCACACGCCAGGATAAAGCCCGTCTCTAGTGACAGGATATGTACGCCTTTTGTGGTCCATCCTTTCTCACTTGCCTTCCATTCGGCTAGCTATAACCTCTCTTCTGTATTGGTGTTCTCGACTATCTGGCTTTATCTCTTGCCTCCTCTATCCTGGGACCATGTCCTTCTTTTCAGCCTCCTGAGAAGGACCCTAGATTCTGCTGAAAGCCCCTCTGGGGGAGCTTCTCCTGGGACCTTGGGTAGCGTAGTTCCATCCATGCACAGTTTTCCCCAGCCCATAAAATCACTCCCGGGAGGCACTGTGCTGTGCATCCTTTCTACTGACCGCAAGAATATGTTTTTGAAGTATGAGCCTGCTTCTGAAATCTAGGTACTTAGACATTCAGCTTTCTTTCTCCTGTTAGAGCTGGAGGTCATGGGTGAAGCTGGGAGCATACAAGCATGAACATATTCCTCACCTATCTTGTCTGCGGGGCTTTCTAGGACCTAATAAATGTGTGTGATAGGCTTGCCATAAAGTGTGGTATTTCTATTTTGGTGCCAAAGCTCCGAGGTAGTAACAGGAAGGTTCCCTCTGTATTTCTGTCCCCTGTAGGAGAAGAGTCCACAGCTTCCTGTCTTAGAATGAGAGCAGAGAGACTAAGCCTGGAAAAAGTCAACAAGGAGAACCAGGCAGATTCCCTGGGGCTCCAGGAGTGGGGCAAACAGACATCTGTCATGTACCTGTGAGTGACCTGAGGGTGGGGAGGGCTGCCGAGGGGTTCCAAAGGCAAAATACAAACCCAGAGGGAAAGTGTCATGGGGCAGGGAGGGCGGCAGAAAGAAAGATGCAGTTGTTGGGGGGTTAACTTGATAGTGGAAAAATGTGGATGTTGGTCCCCGTTCTCAGGGCGCTTCGTGCTCCTAAGCAAGCCCTTTGCTCCTCAGAGCACTCCTGCCACACCTGTAGCCTCCATGTGCCTGAGGGGAGCCGTAGGAACACACATCACCGCTCCTGAAGTCATACCCACAAGGGCGCCTGCATTAAATACAACGCAAACTCCTTCCCAGCCCTACCGCCTGTGTGGCTCTGTTGTTCTAATTATGAATTTGGTTTTTTTTCCCTCTGTTCTTATCCGAGGATTGCTCTGGTGACAAACAGGCAGGCTAGCACAGTGGTGCCACACTTTCCCATGGGCTGTGTCCCCACATCTCTGGAGGCCAGAGCCAGAGAGAGCAGGGGATAGAGACCCACAGGCATCTGCCGATGAACCAACAGGCGCCAGTCAGCAGTTCCTGGGGTGAACACAAGAGGGCACCAGGCTCCCTTCCCCTGGGAGGAGAGATTGCATAAACAAATGAGGGTAATGGAACTTCGAACAGACTTTTACCTCAGAGAGCTTCCTGTTCAACCCCCCTGTTTCCTCACCAGAGGACACAAGTGCTGAGAGTGGATGAGCAAGTTTTCACTCAGGTGGTCTGAGCCTGCTACACGTTCAGAACCAGAGCTCCCTTCTGCTAGAGTGAGTTACAGTGTCTCATTGTCATTCACCCTCAAGACCCAGCAACTGTCACTGTCTCAATTTTATAACAATGATACTTTTTATTTTTAAGCTGGCCAGTGGCCTGAAGCTGTGATTCCTCCACTCCCTTGCTTAGGGCAAGCTCTGTGTATACCCGTCCACTCTCTCCACAGCCCGCACCACCACCTGCTCACCAGCCTGTATCTTAGGGCAGCGATAAGAACATGCTAGAAATACAACTGTGTGAGAGGTTCTGAGAATGGCATGGCGGCCTAGCCCTGGTGAGGAAACACGAAAGGAGGTGTAGGGCCCACATTCTGCCTTGGGAAGGAGTGTTTGCCAGGGCTGTGAGCCACAGTTCTTTGAGTCTCCTGATAGTGGGGGAGGAGCAGTTTGTGCGGTTCCTCCACCATTCTGGACTCAGGTTGCATGGGAATGCAATATACAGGTTAGGTTATTGACAGAATTTTCCACCTGCCACCAACAAATGCAAAGAGTCTGTTGACTTTAAAGACTAGAGAGCTAGCAACTTGTTCCCACTCCTAGCTGAAGACAGACACCTGTAGAGAGAGATTATAGATGGGGAAGGGTCAGCAAGATGGAGCATCAGGTAAAGGGGCCTGCCACCAAGCCTGATGAACTGAGTTCAGTGCTATTATCACATAGTAGGAGGACAGAACCAACTCCCATGAGCTGTCCCCTGAACTCCTCATACACCATGGCACATGTGTGTGCGTGCAGAGAGATAGACATACAGACAGACACAGAGAGAGGAGGGAGGGAGAGAGAGAGAGAGAGAGAGAGAGAGAGAGAGAGAGAGAGAGAGAGAGAATAAATGTAAACTTAAAAATTTAAAAGTCTGAGGAGACTTGAGGCTCACTAAATTTTGAAAGCAATTTTTTTGGAGATATATGTGGCTCGCAGTAGAAGAGATGACGTTTACATATAAATTAGGGACTCAACACTGGCCAGAGAAAAAGGCATGCCTGAGTTGTGAGCTGGAGGCCTTGTGGAGGCTGTCCTTTTCCTCTAGGGAACCAGGGAAGTTATCCTAATATCTGTGTTAACCTGTCTGCTCTGAGGGAAGCCACAGCAAGGGTTTCTGATGAGGCAGGTTGTAGGAAGTGGGCCCTGCAAGGAAGGCAGTTCTGAGTATCACATATGTGGAAAGCCACTGTCCTCCACCCCAACCCCTGAAGAGACTCAGGGCCCCAGTCTTACCCTCTTCAGTGACTCTCAAGGGTATTAGTCTCGTGGTCTTCACGAAGGGCCTGTGCGCCTCAAATTCAAACTCCCTGGACACGTTGCATGTGTAGAGGCCAGAGTCGTTCAGCGTGACATTGAGCACAGTGATGGACACGTCCTGCAGGTCTTTGCTCCCGTTCCACTGCAAGCGCCCTTGGAAGGGGCTCTCCACCTCCTGGTGGCCATTGCGATACTCGTATATCTGCAGAGGGAGGAGCGGAGCAGATGGTGGCACAAGAGACAGGGAGGAATGAAGAGCAGGAGTTTCCACGGGCAGGAAAACTAAGGGACAAGGTTTCCAGAAGACCCAGAGCATGGGGTGGGATAAAAGGGCACAGAGGAAGCCGAGGGAGAGAGTGAAGATGGGAAAGCAGGTAGAGGCAGACAGATGTCTGGACATGTGGACATGGTGAGGGGAGAGGCAGCATGGAGTAGTCAGAAAGAATCCTGGGGAACGAAAAGGAGCAGAGTGGAGAAGAAAGGGGGGTGGCTGATCCGTAAAGGATCAGGAAAAAGAAAGTAACAGGAAAAGGAAAGGATGGAGACAGAACAGAGGTAAGGAAGGACAGTGAGCACGGTGATGAGGTGGCCAGCAACGGACAGGATATAGAGACCCACAAACCAGCTGTGAGCAGGGGTGATACCTGACAGCCCTGAGCTTAATGCCTGCCTCTCCAACCTGGCGTCCATCATGGTGGTCATGGCCAGGACACATACAGGAATCCAGAATGTGGAAGAAAGGCCAGTGAGCAGAGAACTCAACAAGAGAGATGTGTAGAGCTTTTGCTTTGGGCCGAACTAGAACCAAAGTCAGCTCTTTCCGATTTCTTTCTCGGACCCTTCCACTCTGACACGACACTTTTTCCATCTAGGCTCCACTAAGCGTGGGCGTGGACTAAAATTCAGACTCCTGTTCCTAGACATTAACATTTAGTGCCTCAGTTGCACCTTGTGGCCTGGGACAGGTATACCAGCAGTGAACACAGCTAGCCTGTGACGAGGCCTGAAGCCCATGGGCCGGCCCTTCCAATCCATCCAAGACCTCTGGCTTCCTAGAACTGGACACTAAATCTGAGTTTACCTTCCCTGGTGTGCGACTCAAGCTTAAGTTAGACTCTAAAAAGTTGCTGTTTATCTTTGCCTTGGCACCAGGCTGGAGTCAACCTAGGATTAAATACCACGTAGTACCTAGAATCAGAAATGAACCCACTTGGGGGGTGGGGCGGGGAGAATGAGCAAGGAAAAGTCAGTGTCACCATGTTGTTGTCTCCAGTAGGTGAAGAGACCCAGGAGAGCAAGGGAGAGCTCCAGAAAGGGCCTTGGGTCTGCTGTCAGGCCACTGTGTACAGATCTAAATTTGTGTGTGTGTTCAAATCTAAACACTTTTACTAAGTTAACGTTATTCTTTTGCTCTTCACTTTCCCCAACGAACACACCGCATTTCAAGGACCTTTAAAACGAATTAGAAATCAGAGCTCACATGTCCTGCCTGGAAACAACCCCATCACGAAGCTTTTGTTTTTATTTCCACTTAAAAGGACAAAATAATTGGAGGCAGCAAGAGATTGACTATGCCTAAGGGTATGGAGCCAAATAGCATGAAGAAAAGAATCAAAGCCAGGCAGCCTAACTCCAGAGTCAATGAAAGTCTGGACACTGATTTAAATGAACCACAACCCCTTGAGCGCTGTCCCACACCAGAACTGACATTGACCCTGACCCTGGCACAGAGTCTGGAGGACTTCTTGCCCGGCCAGGAGTGAAACCCTTGGTGTATAGACCATTGAGGTTTAGGGTTCCTCTTGGGGAGAATGGCAGCCTGACCACCTGGGGTACAGAGCGTGTCAAGAAGTAACTGAACAGTTTACCCACAGAGGGGGCTCTCCTGGGCATATCAGTTGGTACAAAATTTGGTCATCTCAGTTGCTCCTACTTCACTGGGACTGTGATAGCTGGAAGAGCTACCCATGCTACTTCACAAAAAGCTACTTTGCTTGCTTGCTTTCAGCTTCATTAAGTCCATTTCGGAGGACTGCATGAAAGATGAACACACCTGTAAGAGGTCTACTAGGGTGCCTAGCCCACACAGGCTTTATCAACACATTTACGTCTTTGTACCCCCTTCTCCTGCTTGTAACTAGGATTGCTTACAACTGGCCGAGTGCCTGCTTTGCAAAGACCATGCACTACTCTAAGGCTGTCGGTTCTCTGCTGAGGTGACGTCAGTGCTCAGGAGCGGAGGGAATGTCATGTCAAGGCATCATCTCCCATACTGTCGGGAGCCAGGCATACAACAGCATAGACCAGCAAATGAAAGACCAGAGGCAGCAGTCTGACATACAAGGAAATCTTTACCGCCCTCAGGCCTGTAGAACCATTCCACCACAGTGGTGGCCTCCACCTCCTCCCTCTTCATGCAGGAGATGCAGCGCAGCTTCATGGGATTGCCCTGCACGGCTTCCGTCTCCGAGGGTACTTCCACACACACAGGGAAGCAGACTCTGACTGGAGAGAGGATGGGTGACAAGAAGGGGACAATCAGAGTGGGCATTGGGGGATGAGGAGGGAGGGAGGGAGGGAAGACAGAGAAGAAAGAATCATGAGACACACTTGAAAATAACAAGATCCACGTGTGCATCTGTTGCTGGGGCTCCTTGGGTGCACATGAGCAGAATGGGTCTCGACTAATATGATGCAGAGATGGATCTTGACTGGAAGGTTTTGGAAGCCATGAAGATGCAGCACAGGACGGAATTGAGTCTAACCTCAAAGTCTTGGAGTCTAGGAGGAGACAGACCATGCTACCATCCGTCAACTGTCCATTCACTTGACCATTCATCCAGCAGTCATGAAAATCCATTTTTTGTCAGGTCTGATGCTAGATTAGAGACTCAAGAAATAACAAAACACTAGCCATGCTCTCCATGCATCTGTAACCTAGCAAAGAATACATTTCTTGTGGTGATTCAACTGGAACACACAAGAGGTCATGTTGGTAATGCACCCAGGTCCACAGAGATGCATTTAGTTACTTGTGCTTGGGCTGAGAAGAGGGGAGAGGACTGGTGGACCATGAAATAGAAAGGTAGATAAGACCAACACTGAAAAGACCTGCATGCACTTTGTGGTGTAATCTATTGAGGACTCTAACGTCAGCGGAGAGGGAATCTGAGTTTGGGGACCCATGGAAAATAGTGCAGCATCCGTATGAATATGACGAATGGATTGCTTAGTCTGGAGCAAGCTCTGTGCAGAGTAGAGAGACAGAATTCAAATTCTGGAGGGGTCAGGTGATCAGACACCACCTTCTACACCACATGGAGGTTTGGACTTTTGGTTCCCACCCTCTAGAAACTCCACGTCCAAAGAAAAAAGGTGACTATGTCAGATTGCAAATTCAGGATTAATCAAAATCGGTACACAGATGCCAACGAAGCAAGAACAAGTGTGGGATGCATTAGCAGATGCACACTGTGCAGAGGGAAGTAGGGGTAGTTCTGCAATGTTCAGAACAAACCCGGATGCTTTGATCTGTTCAGCATCTCACATTTAACAAAAGGGGGCCGTTCATGCGTGCACACCCAAAGGTGGTCAGGAAGGCCCATCAGCAAGGCCTGGTAAGGGACAACTGTGGGAACATGGAGTGCTGAACTTGGACACAGGACAGGTTTGTCTTCAGACATTTCGGACTGACAAATGGAAAAGAAAGTTAATTAGAGTCAAATTTAAAAGTTTTAAAAATCAGTTAAGTGCGGTTAATTTGTTTTTCTTCTGGTGTTTTGAGACAGGGTCTTACTGTGTTGCCCAGGCTAGCCTTGAACTCACAATCCTCTTTCTTTAGTCTCCCAGGTGAGATTATAGGCATGTGGCGTCAAATCTAACTTTAAACAAATCTCTCTTAGTTAGCCAGGATTTGCTGCAGGTGTGAGGTCAGTATGGGCTACTGAGTACAACCCTGTATCCACTAAATCATTAGCAAATATTGGTTTGGAGCTGTAGCTCAGTTGGTAGAGTGCTTACCTAACATTGCACGAAGCTTCAAGATTGAATAAATCGGGTGGAGTGGAACATGCTTGCAGTTCCAGCCCTCAGGCTACTGAGGTAGGAGGATCAGAAATTCAGGGACTTCCTAGCTACTTATTGCATTTGGGGCCAGTCTAAGTTACATGAGATTTTGTCTCAAAAAACAACTTAAAAATTAAATATATTGTCAGATGCTGCAGCTGTTCATAAAAGCAAAAAAACTTTTTGGTAAGGGATTTTATACCTAATAATTGGGAAGACTCAAAAGTGTGACCACTACCATCATGACTTTGAAGGATCCTCTGGTACCCTGTCCATGAATTCATGATAAACACAAACTCTGCAAGGTGGAACAAAACACACTGATATTTCAAAACTAGCGCAACGTCATATTTCATTTTAAACATAGGATTTAGAACCTGTTGGCACTATAATTAAAGTTTTAAAAATGTTCTAAATAAAAAAAAATGAATTGGCTTTGAAACCCTCAAGGGAAGGGGGCTAAGCTTATCCTGCAGTCTGAGGAAGATCGGTTTCATTGTTTTAATTGAGAAAGGTCCCTATCTTGGGGGAAATTATGAGAAACATGTTGGGTATGTTGTAAACTTATAGTCTTCATTACAGACTTGTTTTCAAAGCAACTGAAAAGCATTGTGCAAAAGTGTATGCAGCAAGAACTCCATGTAACATAGATTCTCATATTTGATGAGGGGTAACAGAGAAAAACCAGACCAGAGGCATGAAAGGGGAAAGTCCCAAGGAATGCACCACTACAGCAGTAGAAGCAGGGTGGGAGTGGTGTTTGTAAACTTAAGGACTGTGTTTGAATAACTACCTAACTTCTTTCTCTGAGACTCAGTTTATTCAATATTTTTTTTTAAAAAAATAAAACACCCAGTAGATAGGTCATGAAAGCCCTATGTATTAATTTGCACAAATGTGCCCTGAATAAATATCATTAATAATGGTATTTATCTCCATTTATTTGGTGAATGTATTGAGTACTCACTGTGCAGCCAGCACTGTCCTAGGCACCAAGAAGCAAACAAACTCATCCCAGATCCCTTGGAACCTGAATCTCAATGGGGTGGTACAAGTAGGTAACAAAACAAAATAAAGCAGCAGAGGAGGGAGAGAGGGTGAGGGGAGGTGGGGAGAGGAGGGAAGGCAAGGAGAGGAGAGGAGAGGAGAGGAGGGAAGGCAAGGAGAGGAGAGGAGAGGAGAGAGGAGGGAAGGCAAGGAGAGGAGAGGAGAGGAGAGGAATAACATATTATCAGGACTGGTCTCACTGAGAAATGAACACTGGCATTGGGAAGTTGCTCAAGAAAAAAAAAAAAGGAGAAGAAGCCACAGGGATGTCTGTGTAAGGTGATGATAAGCAAGAGGATTCAAATGAGTGTGTCTGTCATATCAGAGGAACAGCAAAGCCCAGGGTGGGAAACAAGCGAGCAGTGAGAACAGAGACAGGTAAGGGAGGGGAGGGTCCCATCTCTCCAGGTCTTACAGGACACAGTTAGAACTTTGACTTTTACACAGCATGAACTAGGGAACCTTGAAGGCTCTGAGTTGAATAATATGATTTCTACTATGTTGCACGGTCAGAGTGGCAAGGGGAGAATAAATTGTCAGGAGAAGCGGATTCAAAGGTAAAAGCAGAAAGAATGATTAAGAGGTTGGTACAGGGCCTGGTGAGATGGAGCAGCCGATAAAGCCACTTGCAGCCAAGGTGACCAAACTGGAGTTCAAGCCCTGTGCCTCACGTGATAAAGGAAAAGAACTGACTCACATACGTTATCTTCTACCTCTCCACATGTGCACAGTGGCATGTGCTTCCCCCACACAAGAAATAAATCCAATGAAGTCTTAGGCAGTCAAAGAGACGGCTCAGTGGCTAAGAGTTCCTGTTCTCGTAGAGGACCTGAATTTGGTTCCCAGTGCCCATCTCAGGTACCTTATAACCATCTGTAACTTCAATTCCAGGGGATGTGATACCCGTCTCTGGCCTCTAGGGCACCTCCGCACATGTACATATACCTCCACATCAAAACACACACATACACATACCCACACACACACACACACGAAATGATTTTTAAAGAAAAATTTTAAAAAGCTATACAGTGGTGAAACTGGGTAGTTCTTTTGCCTAGATGATAGCAGAGCTAGCTTACACAATGTTGCATAACAGAATTGGGGGCTGTGCTCTCATGAACACACAGCTGGATTGCAGAGGAGGAGCACAGGCATTCATTTGTAATGAAAGGGGGAAGCACCCTGCACAGAGTGTTAGGTGTCAGGTGGCAGTGCATGGAGTGTTCTCTGCCCTTGGAGAGAAGACCCACTGTGAACCTTCTGTGAAGTCCACTGTGAAGTCCAGTTTTTAGGCAATACAACTCTGCTCCTGCAGTCCCAGACAGCACATTACAAAATGGCCACAAAATTCTCTCATCTCATTTGCTTGCAACTTGCAATGGGACCTCCTGCTCCTTCCATCAACAGGGAAGTCAGTTTCCCCACCACGCCACTGCCTTGTTTCCTGTGACATTATCTAGGTACCCTCAAAAGGTGGAACACATGGAAGAGGCCAACCCACATCACTGGCTATATATCATAATCTCTTGGAATGTTCTGGACTGCATCATTGACCTTGGAATGCAACTTCATATGAACACAATAATAATGAAGACAATCATGAAAAAAGTGACAAATTAAGAATGACAGATAACAAAAAAAACACCTAAAAAAACCCTTCTCTGTTCCTTACAGATCTGTCTCTTCTTTGCCCTTACTGAACTTTCCCTAGACTGCATCCTCTACAGTAAGATAATAAAGGCTTTAATTATAATGTAAATAATGTTCAAGGGGGAGGGGACACGAATAAAGTTATTTTTAGACCTTGACATCCTGAAATGATTTAGTCTATCAGATTAGCAGAGCCTTGAAGGAATGAGATTCAGGAAGGGCTGCCAAGAGAAGAAAACTCCAATACAGGGGACCCTTGGGGGAGCAAAAGTAGAGAAGCCACTGGGAGCTAAAGAATGGATGAAGTCCTAGGGAAAGGGGGTGGTGTTGGGGGATGAGAGGAAGGCTTAGAGGAGAAATACCAGGACCAGTGTCCAGTTGACCACTGCACACAGCATCACATGTGTCTACAAGGAAAATAGAGATCTATCGGGAAGACAGCTCTCTAGCAAGCCCTCTGACCTTTATGAGCTCACATTCTCATGCCCTAAAGTGGTAATAGCTCGCATGTTGCCCCTCCGTGACATGGTGATCAAAAGACCTCATGGATACAAGAATTATTTGCGAATAAAGGAAAACTATATTTGTGAGGGAGGCTCTTCCCCCCCCACAAACAACCGAGCATTCTGAAACCCTTTTGGCTGAACCAATGTTTGGGTCACAGAATCTTGGAGTGAGCAAAGATAAATGTAGCCTTTTCTGTTAGCTTTCCCCAAGATTTTTGAGGGAGTAGGGAAAGTTCTAGTAATATTCTGTAAATATTCCCTTCTGATTGACTTGTGAGCTGAAAGGGGCGTTATATATGATCTGTGACAGCTCCCAGACTTCACCTTTATCAGGCATTCTGGGGATGTCACCAAATAAAAGTGAAGAAGTAGGACCAGTAGAGCTGAGAAGCAAACCAGGGATTGTGATTCCTCGCCCCAGACTGCTGAGGCTGCAGCATTTCCCCACCCCGCCCCCCCACCCCACTGGAAGTAGGGAGGGAACCTACAGATTAAGAGTTTGGAAAAATTTCTCTACTGACCTCTTCCAACCCCTCTCTACAGCTTGAACCTCACCCACACCTTTCCTTATCCTGTCAGACTGACTAACCTCTCTCTTCCAAGCCTCGCAGCCCTAGCATTTCCCTGGAGCAAATAGCAGCCTTGATCTTCAAGACAGGTGAGCTCACTAGCAGTGCATTATGTCAGTTTCATCTCCAAGTAGACTGTGGTCTACAGGGAATGGGCTGTGGTGAGTCTGCCCCTGGGGTTGGTGTTATTTTCTTCCTTTTCCGTCCTATTCTTGTTTCATTAGGCATTTTGTTCAACAGGAAACTGGGCACTTCCTCTGGTCATATGCAAAATCCAAATAATGCATGCAGCTACAGTTTGTATCCAAGGCTTGATGAAGCGATATGAAGGCAAAGAGGCATGCCTGCCACTGCCCAGGCAGAGGGGGAGCCAAGCCCAGTGTAAGAACATAATCTCACAAGCCTACTTTCTGTAACAGAGATGGACACAGTTCATTATGGGTTTTTTCTTTCATATTTGAGCTTGGAGGAAGGTAGCTAAACTGATTTATGAACTGAAGAGCACCTATACTTGATCTGAGGGCTGGGTCAGAGACATGAAAGCAAAGATGCCAGAAATCACACGCACACACAGACATACACACACACACTGCTGAGTCTCACTAGTCCATTTAGATACTCATACTAATATGCACAGATAAATGCTAGTGCATATAATTATAAACAGGGACATATATTTACATACAGTAAAATACTGCATGTATCACAGTATTTTATTAGCAAACACCTAGATGCCCAGTTCCCTTAGGTACCCTGTTGTAAGCTATTCTTGAGGCTATTTAGCCCAGTATTATTTTCACAAGTTCCTTATCTAGAGGGGCAATGCCATCTCAGTCTCTCACAGCTAACAATCATTCAAAAAAAAAAAAACTACAAAAACTCCAGCAAACAAAACAAACCAGCTAACCAAAATACTAAAGCACCTCAGCTCCAAATGTTCCTGTTAACTAAATGCACTTCACATCTGTCTATCAATGCACCCCAACCAATGACTGGAGCCACTGTCTCACCCATTCCTTATTAAAATTTAACAGATGGGTGAACTACGGTATTTTCTCTCTAAAATTCATACATCCAGGTTTTGTGTTTTATTTTTTTTTCAAGTAGAAAGAAATGTGCCCCCAACCCACAGAAATGTTCAGGACTGCGTCTTCACTGAGTAATGCAATGTAAACACAAGCGAGAATTTTAAAATAATGGATCAGGATACATTCCTTTCAGCAAAGGGGTAAGCTAGGGGAGGACATAGGGATAATTAGGAAAGGAGTGAGGCTGGAAGAAGCACCAAAGAAGATTGGGGGGGGGGAATATCAAGCCACAGGGCAGTGGGGGAGGTGCCTTTGCAACCTCAAATGCCAACCTTCTGGGAGTACATGTGGACAACCATGTCTGGCAGACATACACAGAAGGAAGCCAAGCAAGCTCCTTTTTGTCACCAGTGACATCAATTAAGTGTTATTATTGTTATCATGATGCCTGTTACCTGCATATTTCAGGGCAGGGTGCTGTACTTACCCCAGTAGACGAGCATGAGAGATGCTAGGGGAAGCAATCTGTTGAAGGCAGGCATCTTTTTCTGTACGTGGTTTCTGGAGCTAAACAGAGAGAATCTCTGTCAAAGACTGCGCCCTCTGATTCTTTCGAGGAAACCCTTAGGGATCAGCTGCCCCTAAGGGAGCGACCTTCTGAGTGGGAGGAGGAAGAAAGGTCATGCGCCCTGTCTGGGGGGTCTGCAGAATCCAGAGCTGAGTGTGGGTGTCAGCTCAGGCCACCTCGTGCTCTCTCGCTGGAGCGAGTCCCCGGATTTGGCTCAGCACCACGGACAGTAGCCTCCCCGCCCACCCCGATCTTGGAATTTCAATCTCTCCCCAGCTTCTAGCTTTTGCAACCAAAGCAAAGTGGGCTAGGAAAGGAAGCGCGCAGCCGGCGCGGGGATGCTCGGCTGTCAAAGGAGTCACATCGATTCACCTTTCGCCACCCCTAGGGACAGCAACACTCCGACTTAGATCCTCTGAGACTCAGGAGCTCCGGCAGGCTTCTCGGGCTGGGTGTGTCCCCACTCCAGCCGTCGTCTGGGCTACAGAATTTGTTCCACCTTAGTCTTGTACACAGGGGCCCGGGCTCCCGGGAGGTCCTCCGGGGGCTGGAAAAGAGGCGGGAGCTCCCGTAGGGTTGGTGATCTCAGAGGTGGAGGGTGGTAGAAGGAAGGAACCCCTTCCGTGGAGCGCGCCCCTGGATCCTGTGGATCCCCGACGCTGGGTGATTGGGTGATCAAGCCGCCCCTCTCTAGGGCCACCCCCTTGCCGAGTGTGTTGCCAGCCTTGACATGCGCAGGCGGCTCTTCGCCGGTAGCTACGGACCCTCCCCCTTGGACACACATTTCCCTCCCCTAAATCGGCGTGCCCCTCCCAGGGCTGGCGCGCTGAGAAGAGGGGGAGGAGCCCGGCTCAGTACAAACACCTCCTGCTGAGGTGGCTTCTTGTCTGACTAGCTAACTGTCACTCCTGACTGCTACTGTCTGGGCTTCTCTCTGGGTTATGGACAAACAGCTACGCACCAATTCGCTCCCTCCAGGCAACCCTACTCTTGCTGCCTCCGGAATATGCTTGCCTACAGCTCTGGGAAAGGGAGGACTATATCTCTTTGAAGCAATGATGTCATCTATAATGTTCCCAGTGCTAAGCTGGCTCCTCGCTGGCTTCTCTTCGCCCTCCCACCCCATCTCCTCCGTTCCTGTCTGCCTAAGCTTTGTCTTGCCTTGATTAATGGGTTCCCAACACAAAAGGCACAGCAAGACAATTTCTGCTTATGGCAAGTGGGGTAGGGTGTGGCACACCTGTTCCCACCTCATGGGTCAGCCTGGATCCAAATGCGGGCTTGAGAGAAGCTTTGGGGTGGGGATAAAGAAGGACGGTTTTCCGCTTCCCAGGTTCTTTGCGCGTCCCCCCAAACCCCGCCCCGTAACCAATTTTAAAAGGCAGTTAGATGGTGTTGAGGCGTTCTCCAACTCTTAGCCACTCCCTACTCCTAGCAGCTGCTGAACATCCCCGCCCTATTTCTGGAAGGGAAATCTGAACCTTTACACTCAGTTCTAAACTCGAGTTGATTTAACGGATTAGGCATGCCTGGAATGGAAGGGCAAGCCTGGCCCCAGCCGTGGTTCTCTTCTCTTCTGCTCTCTTGCTGAAAGGGGGAACTTAATACCGATATTTCGAAAAGGAATCCACAGTAACAGCTAACTGTAAATGAGCTGTACGCAGGAAATGCTCTATACTAAGATGTCACACACGGAGACACAGGAGATCCCCAATCAGCTTGCTTTCTCTCTCTCTCTCTCTCTCTCTCTCTCTCTCTCTCTCTCTCTCTCTTTCTTTCTTTCATTTTGATTTTTCGAGACAAGGTTTCGCTGTAGCTATCGGTCCTGTCCTGGAACTAGCTCTTGTAGACCAGGCTGGCCTCGAACTAACCAAGATCCGTCTGCCTCTCCCAATCAGGTTTCTTGCTGGGCACAGAGCCACAGGGTCGCAAACACCATCTTGTGTTGAGTATCAGCTCTTGAGGTCCGCAAAATTGACCTTAGCAACAATTTTTTTCCACCTCGTGAACCAGTGAGAAACATTCCTGCTTGGATTTTCTTGTTGTGACAGCTGACTCTTCACAATTTAACCCCTTCTGGTGTTTTAAGGAAGTTCTCTCGACTCATTTGAATTCTCTACTCCTTCCTCCCCAAACTTCGTCAAATGCTCTTAATACATTTTCCTTAATAAGGGATTTATTTCCTCCATCTTCTTGTTTGGGACTAAGCTTCCTTAGTGTACAAAATTTTCTAGTCAGTTCCAACCTTAGGCCATCCTGGCCGCTTTCCCATAGGATTTTTTGATTCATCAGCATGATCCTTTAGTGACATCATGAATAAGAGCTAGTGTTTTCTGTGTGGTCTGAGCAGAACAAATGCGGTAGAATTAACACACAATTGCTTAGGAGGGAAATTTTATTAAAATGCATCTGCACAGCTCATGCATCATAATATTTTTATGAATATTTATATATATATATTATGAATATAAATAAATGAAATTTATTTTATTAATATGTTCAGCTGAAACCTGAAGGATTTGTCCCCGGACTTGTTGCAGAGTCATATTGTATTTGTGCATACAATTTGGGAAATTTTGTTATGAAACTTTGCAATTACTGTTAAAGTTTATTAGTTCTAGGCATTGAATTCTGTCAATATTGTTATTGAATTTCAGTTCAGCCATAAAATATCTCTTCCTGCTTAGGTTTGATTTCATCTGTCGTCATGAAAATCATTTACTCTGAACCCGCAGAAGAGGGGGAGGAGGGATTGTAGGAGCCAGTGGGTAGAGGACACCATGGGAACATGGCCCCTGGAATCAACTAAGCAGGGCTCACAGGGGTTCACAGATACTGAAGAGACAATTGCAGACCCTGCATTGGGTCTGAGCTAGGTCCTCTGCATATACCTTATGGTTGTGTGGCTTGGTGTTCTTGTGGGACTCCCAACAGTGGGAATGGGGAGTGTCTCTGACTCTTTTGTCTCTGTTTGGGACTCTTTTCCTCCTACTGGGTTACCTTTTCCTGTCTTCATATAAGGATTTGTTTGTAGTCTTTTTGTAACTTGTTGGCCCTGGTTTGGTATCCCTGGGGAAGCCTGTTCTCTCTCTCTCTCTCTCTCCCTCTCTCTCTCTCTCTCTCTCTCTCTCTCTCTCTCTCTCTCTCTCTCTCGGAAATGGAGGAGGAGTGGATTTGTGGGAGGGGGAGGCAAGGGATGGTGGACTGGAAGGAGTGGAGGGAGAGGAAACTGCAGTGGGGATGCAATGTGTGAGAGAAGAAGAAATGGAGAAAAGAAAATGAATCTACAGACAGAGTTTTTAGCACACGAACAGATGAAAACAAACTGACAGTCGGTCCTGGCATTGCTCCTAAGAGAGCACTCTAGCTTAAATTTTTCTTTTCAGGCTGAGTAGCTTAGTCTCTGAGACCCAAAGACATTTTCCTACTTGCACATATATTGCATGATACATTTTGAAAATTTAGAATAAAAGGCAATAATTAGATTTTTAGTAATCTAAAGAAAAGAAGCAGAATCAATGCTTCACATTAAATTTTGATTATAATTTATTTATTTGTTTTGAGTGTTCATATGTGCATATATATGTGTGTCCTAGTGTGTGTATAGAAGTACAAAGACAGCTTGTAGGAGTTAGTTCTGTCCTTCTACCTCGTGGATCCTGTGTGCGGAACTCAAAACATCAGACTTGGTGCAAATGCCTCTATTTTGAGCATCTTGCCAGCCCTGTTCTGATGATTGATTCACCAGCAGCATTTTAAGTGTTCCTTTGGTAAGTCTCGAGATTTTGGGAAATGTATTTGCTTCCAGTTCTCAAAAGCCACTTTCCAGAGTTCGTGGTCTCTTTGTTCTTCTGCTGTTTCCTTCTGGCAGGAACTTTCTGCCACATTTGCAAGTACCTTAAGTTCCTTGAAGTACATCTGGTCTTGCTCTGAGACGTCATTTTAAATTTAAATTTTATTTTATATGTATGGGTGTTTTGCCTGCGTGTGCATCTGTGTACTGTGTGTATGCACTGCTTGTGGAAGACAGAAGAGGATGTTATATCCCTTGGAATTGGAGTTACTTGGATGGTTATGAGTGGCCATGTAGGTACTGAGACTCGAACCTATATCTTCTGGACAATGAACAAGTGCTCCTAACTGATAAACCATTGCTCTAGCCCTTGTTCTGAGAGCTTTAAAATTACCTAACAAAGTAAGTTATCCCTTCCTCTTTGAGACCTGTATCGATGTGTCTTGCTGGTATTAGCTTGGTCTTTCCCATGTAGTAATCATGCTACATGGTGATGCATGAGGCTATGGGTGATGATTGTTCTTGACTACTGGCTTGCTTGGATTGAGCACCTGGGAGGTTAGAAAGGCACACTCTGGCTGTTTCTGTGAGGGCCTTCCCTAAGAGGCTTAAATAAAGAGGACACCCCCACCCTGAATATGAGAGACACTATCACATGGGGTAAAGGCTGGGTGGACTAAAAGGGAAAGGAGAAAGTCTCATAGTGCTGGTACTCTTGTCTTTCCGATTCCCAAGCAATGCAGGTGAATTCTGCTCCCTCTCACCCTCCTGCCGTGATAATATGACACCTCTACAACCATGAATGAACTCCCAAAAGCCTTTTCCTCTTTAACTTGAACTTGTCAGATATTTTGTTGCAGTGTTGAAAAACTGACCAATATACTGTATGATCATTTTTTCTTTTTTAAATTGTTTTTATTGAGCTATATATTTCTCTGCTCTCCTCCCTTCCTCCCCCTCCCCTTTTACCCTCCCCCATGAATACAATCAGGTTTCTAAGCAGCTGACATAACAGTCTATATTTCACAAGGTCATATATCTCTGTCTTTTGGTGTTCACAGGTTCTTGATTTCAGGAACCAGATTCTCAACTCTGTAGATGCACAAGACCACTCTTTAAACTGGAATTGTGTTCATATATAATCTGTCCCCTCCTCACATTTTAAATTATCTCTAGGTTACTTACAATAACTCATGCAATGTATGCACATGGTTATTAACTACATTGTTTGGAGAGCAGCAAGAGTAAAAGTTAGGCCATCAGTATGGATCAGCGGATTGAAGGACTTGGTGCCAAGGCTGATGGCCAGAACTCATGAGACAGAAGGCGAGAATAGACTCCGAAAGCTGTTCTCTGATCTCCACAGGCACTCTGTGGCATTTCATTAAACACATTGTTTTTTTCTGAATGTTTTTACCCTGTGACTGGGGGAATCCATTCACTCAGAGTCCGTGCATACATGACTGTGCCTTCCAAAGTCATCTTCCTAAAACACAATCTAGAATCCTCTGCATGGTGTAGTAAGTTGGTCCTAAGCCTTGGCTGTCTTCTCAGAGTTGTTGACAATTCTCTGCCTTGTTCACAATGTTCCACCTACACATCATTAGAAAACAGATAACCTACAAACTCACCAAACACCCATTATCACTATTATTACAACGCTTGTCCCCAACATGACGTGTCCTTATCCTGAAGTGCTTCCCATTCTTTGACTTGTTTCTTATCATTTCTGCCTTATCTCCAATGTCCTCCCCTTAGAGTAGCATGTCCTGGCTCCCTCTTCTAAACCAGCGCCTGCCCACCTCCTTTGTTTAAAGCTTCTCTACCTCATTTTCATTTCCTGTTTTCACATTTTTCCTTCACTAGCCCAAATTATTTGATTCCAGTTTAACTACCTGCCTCCATTCCAACTCCTCTCACCAGGATGCTTCTCCATGACAACATCCTTTTTTGTTCTGTTCCTTGCTGTGTTCCTCAGTGTGGAATGGTGCAGTCAGGCACTGAGTGGATCCTCTACTTAGAGGACTCAAGCCAACAAATAATGAATGGAGGAGAGAGTAAGAATAGTATGGAAGGGGAATGACTTCAGAATCAATCCTGGGAACAGGCAAAGACTCACCACGAGAAACAAGAGAAGGTTCATCGAGGAGCAATGCCGTGATGGCGAAGAGTAAGGACAGAGAATTTGAAGAAGAGGGCCACACAGAACCAGTGGAGTTCCAAATTTTGGATAATGGGGACAAAAGAATGCTATGGTGAGGAAATGGCCTCTGTGACACACAGGGAGACATTGGTTATTTTGTATATCAATTCACCAAGACTACCAAGAGTGTGTGTTGGTCAGATACAGCAGTTGTTCCAGCGATAGAAAAAAAGGGGGGGGGGACCGTAAGATTCACATAGTGATCTGGAGAGAGCAGGAACCCAAATGATCCCTGGAGTCTAGTGGTGGAGAGGCACAGGTGAACATGGGCCTGGGAAGGTAGTCTGAATTCCTGGGGATCCCCTCTTGAAGCATAAGAGCACTTCAGGAGAACCGTTTATGATCTGAATGTGCCTGAACTAAAAGTCATGATTCAGGCATCAGCTGCTGTAGGGGAGTCAAGCGACCAACCAGTCTTTGCTATTCTAAGTAAATGTTGAAATATAGTGCACCCCCTCTGGGACAAGAAGGAAGAATCATGTTTATTTTAAACTGTGGTCATAGAGCACATGTGAGACTTAGTGATATCAGGCTCCCAAATTGTTCCCTCATCCTGCCAGCCAGCTGTAGGGAATTGTCATCAGCCAAGGAAGTGTGGGATTAGAGCAGGAAGCAGTGGCATTATGATTAGACCACTCAGTCCCTTCCTGGATTTGCACATGGCAGCGAGCCGGATGGATAAGGTGGCACCAAGCATGCCTATTGAAATGCACTGGATTTCATTCAATGAGAACGTCTGACTAATATATTTCTTTTTCCCCCTTTTTGTCTGTTCTTCTTAAGAGGAGCATCTGTTTGGCCTGATCTAATGAATTAGTTTTAGTTTAGGTTGCATAACATTGTTTCATGAGATTCAGAATGCACCCTTAATATATGAGAGACTAGTTATCTACTTTGAAGATGGGAAGGCTGGTGTCTGAGAGATTAAACGGTTTGTGTGTTACAGCTTTTTCAATATTCAGGAAACTTCCTTCAGTTTCTGTTCCATGCCCGGCACTACTCTCTGGCCAAATTTGTCTTTCATGAACACTGAGGTACTGGGGTCAGTGCTGGAAACTGGAGCCCTAGAGGGAAAGTACCGGGGAAGTCTGAAAATGTGGCGTTTGAGAATGGAACTAGCAGGCTTTCCCCAAGACAAAGAATGGCAGTTTGCGGGTTCCTGGGTGCAGTTGCCATTCTCGTGCTTTTAATCTGAAGTGCTTTGCACAGAAGGACGGCTGTGTTGCGACTCTGAACTGCCCTTCACCTGTCGGGACACCTGCTCCCAGCTGATGCTCTTGCTTAGTCGACTATGGGTCTGGTTGGCTCAGAGGTGTGTGAGGGTCTCTGGGATATGACTTTTAAGAGTCACAGAATCTTGGAGGGACTGACGAAACAGTTCAGTCCATAAAGTTCTTGCCATAAAAGCAAGAGGACCCAAGTTAGGTCCTCAGTATCCGTGTAAAACCCAGCTATAGTGCCCTGAATCTGTATTCTCAGAACTGAGGAAATGGAGACAGAGGGATTTCTGGACTTCCTTGACAGAAGTCTAGCTGAACACAAAACGCTTGTTTATTGCAGGCCACAGCAAGAAACATGGACAGATCCATCTGAGCTGCCTGGAAGCAGGGTCAGCATCATGGGCTATTCCAGAGAAAAGAGGTCATAGTACTAACTCTCACAGACATCTTATTTAATATTAATGAAATATAAAACAAACTGTTACAGCTAGAATACTTCTTGCATTCTGTGAATGTTAAAACATAAAGCATAGATACTAGAACATATAAGAACTGCCTCCTTAATTTCTTGTCTTTGTACCCATTGACTAGTGCATCTCTCAACCCTCATCAGAGACATTTTCTGAACATTACCTGGTGATTAAGTCAGAGACCCACAACTGGTCTACGAGCAGAGACTGTGGAGAGCTCAGCTCTAAATGGGGAAGCTCTATCACACCCCCTGACCCCAAGGCCCAGGGATTACTGCAGAGGAGGGAGGAGAGATGGTAAGAGCTGAAGGCATCAAGTGTCGACAACAAAGCCGTATTTATGGGACATGACAGGGCCACTGAACACATGACCTCACAGTGTGCCTGCATGCACAAGACCTCTGCCCAAGATCAAGGCTGCCAAAATCCCAGCACGAATTGGGGAAGAACTCAAGAACTCCTGCCCCTAGCTGAGGAGCTATTGGCAATTTGTGACTTTTGGGAGGGGAGAGTCCATTTTATTTGGGGATGCAGCCTCTGGAGACTACCTGTACTCAAGCAGGTATCTGTTTTACACTTATGCACAGACAGAGAGCACTAAGTAGAAACAGTGGGGTTGTTTCATTTTTAAGACAGCATAAAGTTGGGAAGGAAGAGTTATAAAGGTTATGGGGGAGGAACAGAAAGGGAGCACATTTGATCAAATGCTCTACACCCATGTATGAAAATCTTAACTGAAAAATAAAATAAACAGTGCTTGATTGTCCTCTGGCCTTCACACTCACATGCATACATCTATACAGTTGCCCTGTGTCTCTCTCCCTGCCCCGTCTCTCTGAGTTACAATCCACCCTCATCTCCTCTCCCAGTTTGATTTCTGTTTTCTAACCACTGTCATGATGATGTCAGCTGTCCCATACTCTCCATCAAGATGAATGGAAATCCTCAAGACTTGAGTAAAAATCAGTCTCCCTGTAAGTTGCTTCCATTGGTGCCACAGCAAGGAGAAAAGCAGCAGTATAACCCCAGTGTCCTTTCCAAACAAAGGCATGGTTGGGGCAGTCAGTTGTGGTTACAGAAAAGACTGACTTCCTCCAGGGATTCTTGCTTGTGACTTCTGACCTTGGGTATGGTTACTGAACTCCTCTGAGCCTCCCTTTCTTTAGACACAAGTGGTGCGGTAGAATTGTCTGTAATCTGTCAATCATATTTTAAATAAATGCTAATTGGCCAGGCAGGAGGTATAGGCAGGAAAACCAGACAGGAAGTAGAGGTGATGTAATGAGAACAGGAGAATTCTGGGAAGCAGGAAGCTCCCTCCACCATTCCTGCCCAGATCACCGAAGAAGAAACATGTGAGCTGACAGCTGAAAAAGATACCAAGCCATATGGCTAAAATAGATCAGAATAATGGGTTAATATAAGTCATAATAGTTAATAAGAAGACTGAGCTAATGGGCCAATCAGTTTATAACCTAATGTAGACTATGTGTGATTTTCTTTGGGACTTGCCGGCTGTGGGGTACTGGGTAGGACAGAAACCCCAACAAGCCGGCCCCTCATGTTACACACAAGGTCACCATGATAATGTTGCCATTTCATAGCTACTTACCAGAATAAAGAGAATTTAACACATGCATGTGACTGCTCCTTAATATAATCTTAGTAATTAAGGTTTCATTCTCCTGGAGTCGACATTGCTATTTATTAGTTTTTCAGGAAACTAGATTCAGTAGAGGTTATATGACTTTAGCATTTCACTTATATACAGTATCATCATTTTTTATTTCCTGTTTGTTTGCTTCTTTAATTTCTTCCAATCACCATTAGTTTTGAAAGCAATTTTATTTTTTATTTTAAATTATGTGTATGTGTGTGTCTGTGTACATGAGAATACAGCTACCTGTGTGGTGTGGGAAGTCCATTTGTATATGTCTTACTTTTATTGGTTAATGGATAAATCTGTTTTGGCCAGTGGCTTAGCACAAAAAGAGTTAGGCAGAAAAACTAAGCTGAATGCTGGAAGAAGGAAGATGGAGTCAGGGAGATGCCATGTAGCCGCCAGAGGGGAAAGATGTGAGCTTACAGAACTCTAAATAAGACACAGTGTTGGATAAATGTACATAGGCTTGGGAAAGAGAAGAAAAAGAGTAAGGAGACAGTAAATGTGATATAAAAGAGTACAGATAGTCATAGATTAAAGGACTAAAGATAATAAAATAAATATTAAACTACGGAAAAAGTAATAAAGAAAGAAAAATAAGCCATGTAAAGATGGAATATACATGGAGAGTCTGGATTATGTATATTATTGTGTTTTCTTTGAATTTCTTGATTGTTAAAGAGCTATATAATGAGAGACATTTTATTGTATGAACTGCTAAGTTAAACCAACATAAAGGTATCTTGTCTTCAGAATTTGAGTCTAAGGATATGTTGCTTTGGAAAAGCGGTTCTTCTTTTGTTTCCACAGAAGAAGAGAACCTGTGGATTAATTCCAGACAAATGTGGTTTGATGGACCAAGATCCCTTGAAAGGTCACCATAAACACCCCAAAATTACTTTGCCCCAATAAACAGCAGAAAGTAGTTTGGAGAGAACTATGCTCAAATTTCTAAATGTTGGTATTAATGTTTATATTTAAAGGGGGATATGCTATTAAGATGGATACTTTGCATTGGTACAGACTTTGGTTTATGGATACAAATTTAAGATCAATTTTATTATGTATGTATATTTCTGCTCTTGATTAAGGTATTATTTTGTGCAGCTCATTTAAAAATATAATGTATAATTAAGAAATATAGGCTAGTAGATAATCATCTATAACAGTCAAGCTTGTAGTTAGGTTTTCTAGATATATTTCAGTTAGGTATTCTTCAAATCTTTCAGAGACCTTCAGAACATGGCGTTTAAAATGTTTTAAGAACTTAGGACTTTTCAAGACAATGAGACACATCTACTCCTGGCAATGTCAATTGCTTTGAGAAGAGAATGGGCATGGGCGAGGCTCCTTACGGAGTTTGCTAGCCATTTGGACAGGAGACTGTTCTTGCCTGGACTGCTTGATGGTATGCTGTGTGAACTGGACATGCAGGACCCACAGAGAAATGACTGTTGAAGTTGCCTAAAGAAGGTAGGACGGTCCTTCAGGGTTTCTGCTTTGTGAAAGTGTCTGCAAGACATTCTGCAGGACACAGAAGAAAACAACTGATGGACTATTGTCTGAGATTTCTGTCCTGCCCAGTTCCCGCAGTCATTAAGTACCAAAGAAATCACACAGAGGTCTACATTAGTTATAGAACTGATTAGCCCAGTATCTCAAGCTTTTTATTAACTCTTATAACTTGTATTAGCCCATTATTCTAGTATATGTTAGCCACATGGCTCAGTACTTTTTTTTCAGCAGGGCTGTCATATCTTGCTTCTTCTGTGGCAGACTTACAACTGCAGAAAAGAGCTTCCTTTTTCCCAGAATTGTCCTGTTCACATTGACCTGCCTCTACTTCCTGGCTGGTTGTCCCACCTATACTTCCTGCCTGGCTACTGGCCAATCAGTGTTTATTTAAAACATAATTAACAGAATATAGACAATAGTCCTGTACCAATGGACTTTGCCATTACAAGGCAGAACAGATCTTTAAATTTCCTTCTTCATGGAAGAATCTGCTGGATACTATGGGCCTGTAGGCTGACTAGGTACTATGGGCCTTTAAGCTAAAGATGGATGCTCCAGCTATACAGAAGAACTTTGGGTAACTGTCCAGGTAGCTAGATGTCTCTGTTAATTCTAGAGTTTTGGAAGTTGCTTATAACGCACTTCCTGTTTACTTAGGAAACATTAGATCCTTCTGGAGTCTTTTATGGAGTTGAAGAATAGATAGTTATAGGTTTCCTTTGTTAAGATAAAAGATAAAGTAGATATAAATATTGTAACTGTAATTCCTGCTTGATAACTGTTTTGTTATATGTAATTTTACTATGTTAAAGTTAAAACCTTCCTTTTTATTTAAACAGAAAAGGGGAAATGGTTTGGGAAGTCCATCTGTATATGTGTTGCTTTTATTGGTTAATGAATAAATCTTTTTTGGCTAGTGGCTTAACACAAATAGAGCTAGGCAGGAAAACTAAACTGAATGCTGGGAGAAAGAAGTCAGGGTGAGGGAGATGCCATGTAACCACCAGAGGGAAAAGATGCAAGCTGTCTGTTGGAACCTTGTTGGTAAGCCACAAGCCTCATGGTAAAATATAAAACAATAGACATGGCTTAACTTAATATATAAGAGCTTGCTAGGAATGTGCTATAGTAATTGGATAAGCAGTGATTTAATTAATACAGACTTCTGTGTGGTTATTTCGGAGCTGAGCAGCCAGTCACAAACAAGCAGCCTCCTACTACACCTTTGGAGGCCAGAAGTTTTGAATTCCTCTGAAGCTGGGGTGACATAGGTTTTGGGATCTGAACTTGAGCTCTCTGTAGGATAAGTACACACTTTTGATACCTGTGCCACCTCTCCAGCTGCTGTCATCTCAAGTTTTGTCAATATGACACAAACTAGAATCACATGTCTATACAGGTTGACCTGTAGGCTTGTCTATGACTGGTTTTCTATTTTAATTACATTTATATTTTTTCAATTTAAATATAATTACAACATTTTTCTTGTAGTTACTTATCGGAGTGTGGGACCTGATGAGATTTATCCCCTTCCTTGTTAGCCTGTCTACTGATTTTGCCATCTGTCTTGTCTTGTTTCTGTAGCCATTTCTAGGAGAGATTTTTACATTAGACTTCCTAGTATTCTGGCTCTTATAGTCTTTCTGTCCTTTTCTGAGATGTTCCCTGAAGCCATAGATAGAAGAACTATGACATCAGTGTACCCAGGGGGTCTGGACTCCCTATAATCCTGTGATCTCTTCATTGTATCCGATTTTGGTTTTCAGTTATGGTCTCCATTTGCCATAGTAAGGAGCTTTTTTGACAAGTGTGATAGCTACATTTATCTAACAAAGGCGGATCATGAATCATGGATTATTTTCTTAATTGGGATAACTGAGGTAGAAAGACCCAGCCTGAATGTATGAATCACTGTTTTATGGGCTGGGCCCTAGACTGAATGAAAGGGGTAGAGCCAGGTGAGCACTGACATGCACCGATTCATGGCTCCCTGGTTCTGCCTGTGGATGTAAAGTGATCAGTCCTCTCAAGCTCCTGGGGTTGTGATCTCCCTGCTACAATGGACTGTAACCTGGAACTGTAAGTCAAATAAACCCTTGCTCCTTCTTAAGTTTCTTTTGTCAGGCTATTTTGTCACAGCAATAGGAAGATATAAAACACCACAGTGAACCCAGATTTCCCCAACAGCTGTGTGGCCAGCAAGGTCCAGCACACAACTCCAAAACTGGAAGGAGACAAAAGGAGGAGTTTGTTCTCAGATCTTTTGAGACCATACTTGTTGGAGAATGTGACTCTGTCTGATATTTTGCAAAGACACAGTGATGGACAAATGCTGTCACACTGAGAGCCCCTAAAATGTGTACTGTTAATTTCTTTCTCCTAGCTCAGACCCTTTTTTTCTGTTACTACACCATGATGGCAACACTTCCCCGAGTCCCACTTATACATGGTCCCATTTTTTGCCTGACAACCTCATAACTGTGTTTCGGAGTGTAGTAAGTAGCTGCAGGCAGGCCTGCTTTTCATCCTGCCCGGCTCCCGCACGACAAGCTTAGCCCCGGAAACAACAACACACAGATTGTATTCATTTAAACACTTCCTGGCCCATTATCTCTAGAGAGTTAGTTACTGTCTAACTCTCACATCTTGATTAACCATTTCTAATAATCTGTGTAGCACCACGAGGTGGTGGCTTACCGGGAAAGATTCAGCATGTCTGACCTGGAGGCTGGCTCCATGGCGTCAGCCTCATTGCCTTCTTCCCAGCATTCTGTTCTGTTTACTCTGCCTACCTAATTTTCTGTTCTATCAAAGGGCCAAGGCAGTCTCTTTATTAACCAATAAAAATAACACATAGACAGAAGGCCTTCCTACATCAGGCCTGTATCCACTAGTCATTTGTGATATGCTCTCAGAAGCAAAGATTTGTCTTCAGACTCCAATATGAAGACTTGAGAACTCATTTCCATATCTCCCGCCACACACAGAAGTAGAAACAGCCTCAAATTCTCTATGTCTGCATCCCTGATGGAGTGGTACTGGAGACTCGTTCACCTTCTGAATGAGGGAGGAACCTGTGCTAGGGAACAGAGATGAGAAACGTAGCTTCTGTTTTTCTCTGGATGAGGAAGCTTTGCATTAAAAACAAGGGACAATTTTCATTTATCTTTGAATGACCCTATTAAAATACTTGAAGAAAAAATAGAATTGAAGATGTTCCTAGTCTACAGTGAGAATAAGACATCAGCAGTGTGAAGGTGGACTGAGTATTCATAAACAATTGGGAAGCCAAATAGATTAAGCAGAGGATACATGGGACTGGGAATCAGGAAGGCTACACCCCAAACAGGAAAAGATGTATGACAAAGTATGTCCAAAACATATCCCCAAAGGCAAGGTTTCAACAGGAAGTGTGATTCTAAATCATAATGTTGTTTGCAGGAAAGCAGCATGAGCAGAAGGCCCAGAGGGGACACTGGCTCTGAACTGGAGTGAGTAGTGATTCATCTGAACACTGTATACACCGTGAGAGGAATAAAGGTAGATGATGCTGGCAAAGTAAAGGGTTGTCAGTGCCCACTTTAAGGAATTTGGAGTGTGTTTGCTGGATAATTGGAAATTGTGAGATGATACAATTAAATATATTTAGGAAAGTTAACCTGGAGAAGTAAGAAAAGTGGAACAGGAGAGACAGGCAATCATCTCCCAACAGGAATTTGGGGTCTGCGGTATGGTACAGGAAGCTGGAGAAATTTGATTCTGGAGGAATCAAGAGACTATTGTTCATTAAATATGATCATCGACAAGATGTGAAGTATAAGAGGAAGAGTCCTTCTCATCACAGCAGGTGCTGAAAGCCTTCTGTATTGACAATAGAAGACTACAGTCTATCCTTTACAGGGGCCTTATCAAGATGATACCTGGAGTGGGGAATCGGAGAAAAGTGATAGGCCTTGGGGTACTATTTGGCAAGTTTACGTGCCCTTAAGTTTAAATATCACAGAGATAGCTGTAGTAATGGAAATAGTATTTTTTAAAAAAAGATTAGAAACCAAGTGGTGGTGGTGCATGCCTCTAATCCTAGCACTTGGTAGGCAAAAGCAGGATGATCTCTGTGAGTTGGAAGTCAATCTGGCCTATGAAGTGAGTTCTAGGACAGCCAGGACTGCTACACAGAGAAACCCCGTCTCAAACAAAACAAAATAAAACAAAAAGGAGATTTAGAGCAGATCTAAATTTAGTAGGGTAAAGCAAAACATGGAGACTGATCAAACTGATTGGAAATAAAAGCGGTATCACATCAGGGAAGGCTCCCCGTCAGCAGGAAGTGCTGTAGCAAGAGATGATTCGCAGGAAAGTTGGCTGTGACCTTAGTAGGAGTTGAGAAAGAGAAGCTGAAAGAAAGCACACAATAGAGGTTATGTTGATGTCGGTGGGTGCCAATGGTTCTTTTCTACTTTGACAACATTTCCTAGTGAGAATGAAAGGACAAGGAGCTGGTTAGACTTTAGGTGAAGTGAGGTACAGCTGGACAGGCAAAACACTGACGTTATGGAGAGGGAGAGATGGAAGAGTCAAGAAGAGGGCTGCTGGGGGCGGGGGGCGCAGTACCAGGCAAAGGACTTGGGTCAAGAACACCAACTGAAAGGTCAGACATATTTAGGTGTGGAGGAGGGCCAGGAGGCAGGAGAAGTACATACTGAGGTAGGAAGAGTGTGAAGATGCTCAAATGACAGAGGAAGTACACCAGAGAAACAGGTAATAAGATCATCTGTCGTAAGTGGGAAGCGGGACCAAACATGAGGAGAAGGAGAATAAATTAGAAACATCTCAGAGAAGTAGGAAGATACATTAATTCAAAGGTAAATGCAGGCAGATACGAGCATCAGTAAGCTTCACAAGGAATTGATTTGAGACAGATATAGACAAATGGCTCCAGGGATTCATCACTGACATGAGGCACCACAGCTGAAGGCCAGGGCAAGCCAAGTGGAGCACAGCTTCAAAGTGTTGAGATCACCTATAGTATTGGTAACTATATTTGCAAAGTAGCTAGTGGCATCCAGTTCAACAGGGATGGCAGAAAAGGACAATAGTTGACAGAGTAGATGGCTCAGTGGGTAAAACACTCACTGTGCAATCCCGAGGACCTGAGTTCAAATTCCCAACAGCCACATAAGAAGATGGATGTGGTGGCTCATGCTTGGAATCTGGGCCGTGGGAAGAGGCAGCAGAAGGACCTTTGGCTCATCGGTCAGCTGTCTTTTGCTAAATGGCTGACTCCAGGTTCAGTGAGAGATTCTGTTTCAAAATGACGATGATGATAAAGTGGAGAGTGATAGATCGAGGAGGACACATTTATCATAGTCACATAAAGAAGTGTGTGGCACAAGAACAGTGAATCTTCTCTGAAGAATTTGTGTGTAAACAGTGCATTTGCTCACCTGTGTAAATGCATGCACAGGCTAGACCTGTATGCTGGGTGTCTCCCTCAAATGCTTCTCTGCCTTACTTTTTGAAATTGAGTCTCTCCTTGAACCTGGAGTCCACTATTTTAGCTAGACTGGCTGGCCACTAAGCTGTGGGGAATTTCAGGTTTAGTTTTCTTTGTTTGTCTCTTGAAATTATAATGTAATTGTATCATTTCTCCATTCCCTTACCTCACTCCAAGCCTTCCCATATACCCATCATTGCTCTTTTTCAAATTAATAGCCTAGTTGTTACATTAATGGTTGTTACACACACGTGCATGCACACACAACTCACACACATATACCTAATTACGTAAGTACAGTTTGCTTAGTCTGTATACTGTTACAGGTTATATATGTTTTCAAGGTTGACCATTTGGTGTTGGATTACCAAAAAGTAATTCAATTCCAGGCTGGGGCGATAGCTCAGTCAGTAAAAAGCAGAGCAGGCATATTCCTGGGGTTTGCTGGACAGCCAGCCTAGCCAATTAGGTAAGTTCCAGATCAATGAGGTCTATCTTTAAAAAAAAAGAAAGTGTGGAATATATACACATTAGAGTACTACTCAGCGGTAAAAAACAATGACATCTTGAATTTTGCATGCAAATGGATGGAAATAGAAAACACTATTCTGAGTGATGTAACCCAGACCCAAAAAGATGAATATGGTATGTACTCACTCATAAGTGGATTCTAGCCCTAAATAAAGGTCAGTGAGCCTATAATTAATGGTCCTAGAGAAGCTAAATAAGAAGGTGAACCCAAAGAAAAACATATAATCATTTTTGTGGATATTGGAAGTAGACTAGATTGCCAGGAAAAATTGGGATCTTGGGGGTGGGGGTGGGGGTGGGGTGGGGGTAAGGGGACATGGGGAGAGAAAAGTAAGAAGGGGAGGATGGGGAGGCCCTGGGGGAATGGGATGGTTGGGAAGGAGAAAGGGTGGATATGGGAGCAGGGAAGAAGATATCTTAATTAAGGGAGCCATCTTCGGGTTGGTAAGAGACATGACTCTAGAGGGGTTCCCAGGTGTCCATGGAGATGTCCCCATCTTGTTCCTTGGGCAGCTGAGGAGAGGGAGCGTGAAGCGGCCCTAACCTATAGCCACACTGATGAATATCTTGCATATCACCATAGAAGCTTCATCTGGTGATGGATGGAGATAGAGACAGAGACCCACATTGGAGCACTGGACTGAACTCCCAAGGCCCAAATGAGGAGCAGAAGGAGGGAGAACATGAGCAAGGAAGTCAGTACCATGAATGGTGCGCCCACCCACTGAGACGGTGGAACTGATCTAATGGGAGCTCACCAAGGCCAGCTGAACTGGGACTGAAAAAGCAAGGGATCAAACTGGACTCTCTGAACGTGGTGGACAATTAGGCCTGACTGAGAAGCCAAGGACACTGGCACTGGGTTTTGATCCTACTGCATGTACTGGCTTTGTGGGAGCCTAGTCTGTTTGGTTGTGCACCTTCCTGGACCTGGATGGAGGAGGGAGGACCTTGGACTTCCCAAGGGGCAGAGAACCCTGACTGCTCTTTGGACTGGAGAGGAAGGGGGAGGGGAGTGGGGGGAGGGGAAGGAAAATGGGAAGTAGGTTGGAGGTGGAAATTTTTTAATAATAATAATAATAATAATAAAAGGAAAAGAAAAAGACAGCCCCTGAGGCCTGATATCTGAGGCTGTCTGTTCTCTGAACTCCTTGAGTGCCTACATGCACACATACGCACACTTATACATACAGATATGTACAGACACACACACACACACAATATTAAAAATGAGGATTATTATGAGGCCAGCCTGTGCTCCATGGTGAACAGCAAACTAGCCTGGGCTACTGATGTAGGAGGTCCTTCTGTATATCTGTTGCTTTTATTGGTTATTTAATAAAGAAACTGCTTGACCTGATAGGCCAGAACATAGGTGGGTGGAGTAGACAGAACAGAATGCTAGGAGAAAGACGCAGAATCAGACAGACACCATGATTCCCCTTCCCGAGACGGATGCTGGCTAGACTCATGCCGGTAAGCCATGACCTCATGGTGGCATACAGATTATTAGATATGGGTTAGTCAAGATGTGAGAGCTAGCCAATAAGAGGCTAGAACTAATGGGGCAGGCAGTGTTTAAATGAATACAGTTTCCATGTAATTATTTTGGGTAAAGCTAGCTGGGAGCTGGGCAGCAGGAAGCGGCCCGCCACTCCTTTTACAACAGGCTACAGAGCAGGAATAATCACAAGAAAACAAAACCAAGCAAACAAATCAGTAAATAAACAACATTTTAGAAAGAACAAAGCAATAGAAGAACGGTAGAATGGTGGCATCTGAAAGGTGAGAACAGAGGGATGAGTTCCCAGGTCTCAGTTACTCAGCAGTTGTTCGAGGGCCTTGGTGTACATGCGGCTGGATCAGAGAGGAAGCTGGTGGATTTCTGGCAGGTCTCGGAATCAAAGGGGGAGACCACGAAGTCAGATCACCTTGAACAGCACAGATGACTAGCGTTTCTGAGGCTGGCAGTGGGGATGTAGAGAGGGGCAGCTGCTGGGGAAGACAGGAGGATATAAAGAGGCTGCAAGAGAACATTGGGGAAGATGCTGAGACATTGAAAATCTTGTATGAACTGTGTAGGGCATAGCAAGCCCAGCCATGTGAACACATAGTCAGAACATGGTGTGGGCAAAGATTGCTTTCCTTCCTGGGGAAGATGAGGAAGTAGTCTATGACCTCCTTTCAGAGAATTAGAAGGTGTTTCTAAGAGCTGGGGCCAGAGGTAAGAAAAGGCTTAGCACGTAGAAATGAAAGATAGAAACAGTAAAATTGGGGAGTTTGTTTGTAGATGGACAATGCTGTCTTTTTTTTTTCTTCTTCAATTCAGGGTTTCTCCTTGTAGCCCTGGCTCTCCTGAAACTCACTCTGTAGTCCAGGCTGGCTTCAAGCTCCCAGAAATCGACCTGCCTCTGCCTCCTGAGTGCTGGGATTCAAGGCGTGTATCACCACACAGCTAGAGTCTTAACATGAAGACCTCTTAGCAAGAGTCATCTGTGACATGTAAGTATTACCCAAATGAACATGGATTGCATTATTATAGGCAGTCCCAAGGGGCACTGAAGGCCTGGAGGATGGAACTTTCTCTCAGAGGGAGGCAAAACTGCCCCTTGCTTTCCTGTAGGAGGCAAGAGACAGATTGGAGCCCTGCTTGTGCAGCCAAAGTGGAAACCTGAAGGGGGGCTGCACTGGGGTCAGCAGCTTGGCTCCATTATAGGCCCTGAATGCCAGGAGACAAGAAAATTACAGAGTGCTTCTGCCACTGACTGAGTAGAGGATGCTTTGAGTTAAAGCAAGCTGACAAAAGATCTCGGATTCCTTTAAGTTCTGTTTCTAATGATCAGGAAGTGATTAAAACCAAGGCTAAACTGTGCATACAGAAATCACAAAGACTGTGGTTTTAAAAAGGTGGCTGTCTGGGTGTTCTGTGCAGATCTGTGGTCTCAGCACAAGGAGGTGGAGGTAGGAGGGTTAGAAATCCCAGGTCATCCTTGGAAACATAACAAGTTCACAGCCAGCCTGTGTTACAGGAGACTCAAACAAACCCAAACAAGCAAGAATACAACTACAGATTAGTTCACACTGTGGCCTTAAAAGTTCTATTACCAGACTAGTGAGATAGTTTAAAGGTGCTTACTGCCTAGCCTATCGACTTGAATTCAATCCCTGGGACCTATATAGTGAAAGGAGAGACCTGACTTCTGCAAGTTGCCCTAAGACCTCCACACAGATGCCATAGTTGTGCTGTCCTGCAACATAAAATAAATATAAGAGGAAAATACTAAAAACAAAGTTCTATATTATACCGCCAAGCACAAATGCATCCATCTACGTGTTTGCTCTTAATATTACATGCCAGTTACAGCAGGTATAGAGAGAGCTCTTTCTGGGCGACTTTTGATCTCTCTTCATCCTGTTTGCCTTTTCTCCTCCCCTCCCCTCTTCTTTTGTCCCTCTTTTCCTTCTCCCTCCTCCCTTGCTGGCAGGAAGCAGCTAGAAACCTATTCCAAGTGATGCAATCTATTTATCCTGCTCCACGGTCTGTTGCCATAAGCCCTGGCTTCCACTTCTCAACAGCCTGGCTCGGCTGCCTGGAAACCCCTAGTGGAAGGAGTTGCTCACTCACCAACAGCTTTCCTGGGGTTTACTGTCCAGGCAGCCTGATGCTCATTCCAATGCAGTGAGGTAAGATGAGCATCATGACAACTGCCAAGCAGGAGGGCTTTATTTAGATGCTCGCTCGTCTCTCAATTCACATGAATTGCCTTGTCTCAATGAAACAAAGTTCCAGGCTGGCACACACTGCTTGGGCTATGGAACCAAATCTACTGGTTGAGGCCACCTTTATTTTCCTGAACTCATAACTGCAGTGACAAGACCCAGTACCCTATAGGAGTATGACTGCTCCTAAGGAGGCTGTTGATATCATCTCGCCAGACCTGAACACCCAGTGCTTGTCTGATTTTCCTGAGCTCTGGGTTCATATTCTCCAGTATACTCTCATCTATGATGTCATCTTGACTGCAGACTGGGCATTGCTGTTGTTGACAGCCATAGAGTGAAGCCACTCTTTCTAGCATCTGGGATGTGAAAGAGTCAAGGTTGACAGATAACTATTACATTCAAAGGTAGGGAGAGTTGGTCATCAAATTTTTGTTTTTATGTGCATCAAAGCAAGGAGAAATGATTCTAAACTGTTGAGTTTTAGGTCAGATGCAATATAGAAGTATTTGACTCATAGAGTTTTCAAACATTCAGCTAAATGTGTCTTGCGTGAATGAAACCAAGGTCCTAAAGGGCAAGTTTCAAGGAGTTTTTTTTCCTTCCTGATTTTTAAAAATAATAATAAAAATCTCTGCTTTTATACTTTTCCATTCAAACAGTTCATATATTATGAATTCAGGAAAAAAAAACAATGAAGACAGGCAAAACTAAAGAGAACCTGAGACCTTTGCAGCCTGTTAAGTTATACTCTAAACATGCTGTATACCTAAGCCCCAAGGCTCAGTTTCCCAGGGAACAACTGAACGTGGGCAGCTGTGATAAGATCAAATAGCTGAGGAGGGAGAAAGGGTGTATTAATTAATTTCTCAACTCTGTGGCAACACATAACTAAACATACTTAAGGAAGGAGGGTCCATATTGGCTCACGGTTCAAGGGTGAAGTTCATTGTGGTGGGGAAGGCATGGGGGCATGGGCATGAGGCAACTAGTGGCTTTGCATCCACAGGAAGCAGAGAGAGGTAAGTGCTTATGCTTAGCTAACATGCTTTCTCTCTCTGAAAAGGTTTGTGCTTATTTATGTGTATGAATGGGTATCTGTGTTAGTCTATGTCACATGTGTATTAGTACCAGAAGGGGCCAGCAGAGGGTCTCAAATCCCTTGGAGATGAATTATAAATGTCAATGAATCACCTAACATGGGTTTTAAGAACAGAATGTAGTTCCTTTGCAAGAACAGTAAGTGTTCCTAGCTGCTGAGCCATCTCTCCAGCCCCTCTATTTTCTAGTTTTAATGAGATGGTGTCTCCCTTTTCATTAACCCAGTCTAGACAATCCTTCACAGACCTGCCTAGAGCTTTGTCTCCTTGGGGATTCTAGATTTTGTCAAGTTGACAATCACCTCTAACCATTACAGAAGGTATGGAAGCTGACTGTGACATCCTGCATACTTCTTCTCACTCTTCAAGTTTCTAAAGAAAGTCTGTGTCAGAACTGTGTTGAGCAATAATAATCTTCTTGTATACTGTAAAGATTTGTCACTCAAATTGGTTTAATAAAATGCTGATTAGCCAGTAGCCAGGCAGGAATTATAAGCAGGACAACCAAAACTAAGAGAATGATGGGAAGAAGAAGGGTAGAGTCAGAGGAGATGCCAGCAAGCAGTTGCGGAAGCAAGACATGTAGAAAATGAGGTAGCAAACCATGAGCCATGTGGCAAAGCATAGATAAGAAATATGGGTTAATTTAAATGTAAGAGTTAGCAAGTAACAAGCCTGAGCTATTGGCCAAGGATTTATAATTTATATTAAGTCTCTGAGTTAGTTATCATAAATTTTGTTCCATGTCCCACAATTACTAAGATCCAAAGCCCAGACCTTGTCTGATGATGGTGGATTACACAGTCCATGCTTGTACACTCTTCATTACTTTCTGTAACATTCATCTTCTCAGGGATAAAGGGAGATTGACAGTCCCTTGTGATGGCTGCATTGTTTACAAAATATTCCTATATATAGTTTTGAGTTAACTCCCTGCAAACACATGTGGGCCGTGCAGTATCAGGCCACTTAAATGAGTTACTAGAAAGCAATAGTAAATCCTTAAAAGATAAAAATTTCAAGTCAAGGGGGCTGGAGAGGTGGCTCAGCGGTTAAAAGCGCTGACTGTTCTTCCACAGGTCCTGAGTTCAATTTCTAGCAACCACGTGGTGGCTCACAACCATCCACAGTGATATCTGGTGCCCTTTTCTGGCCTGCAGGCAGACATACAGGCAGAACTCTATATACATAATAAATAAATCTTTAAAAAAAATTTCAAGTCAATCTTTTGTGACTTAATTAATTAGGGTTCATCATACTCTTTTTGTCCTGGACACCCACTAACCACATTGATTCAGTAGTCAGGTTGTAAGCAGCACTGGCCATCACCATGGCTAGTGAAAGAGTTACATAAAAATTGTGTGTTCTGTGTTCTCAAAGAACTTATAAAAACAGCCTCAACCATTGCTTCTCTCAGATGCCACCCATGTTTTAAAAGACTATTTTGAATTTATTCATTAAGAATTTCATACATGTATACAGTGTATCTTAAACATATCTTCTTATGCTCCTCTCCTTGGAGCCACCCTCCTACCTTCATGTTCTCTTCTGTCTTTAAGAGTTATATAACCCCTGTGTCCAATTAATGATGTCTGAATGCACATGGTTCAAAAGTCATCCACTAACACATAGGTAATCAACCAGCTGGATATGCCTGAGCATGTCTTCTTCTTCTTCAGAAGTCATCAATTGCCAATAATAGCTAAGGGTGGAGCTTTATAAGTTCTTCCCACATCCATAGTAGAATGCTGATTGGCTTGTTCTTGTTCAAGTCTTGTGCATATAACCATAGCCCCTATGAGTTCCTGAGTACAATGGCCACAGCTCTCCTCTCCACATTCCAATTTTTACATTCCTTTGACATTTTTTCAGTCTTGTTTCCTGAACCTTGAAGGCTTCCATTTAGGGTTGTGTCATGGAAGGTTGAACATTCAACAGTCGCTTCCCAACCTTCCAACTAGTTATGCGTTTGTGTATTGGGTGCTGCCAACTGGGATAAGATGCTTCTCTGAACAAGAGTGAGAGCAGCATTAACATATGAGCATGAGCATAAATATTTAGAAGACAGTTAAAAAAAAGTCTGTTTAGCCAAAACAATAGCAGTACATTTTCTTTTAGGGCCCATACCCTATAAGAATCCCCTCCTATGGCACAGGCCTGAAAGCCAATCGGAAAGGGATTATTTATTCCAATAACAATATGGTGTTCTTGCATCAGTAGGTACATTTTCTTGTAGGTCACTGTTATAACACAGGGCCTAACAGTGGCTAAGTCCCTTGATTACTTTTCTCCCCTAGCAGCCTGCACAGCACCTTCCAGCACTATGAAAGCTAGCCATCAGGGAGGAATTTCCTACTGTGGTTTAGCTTTTCTATTTTCTACAACCAAAGTATACTGTGTCTTCAGCAATAAGATCTTGCTATTTAGTTATCTTGGGCAACACAGAGCAATGGAAATAGCTTTTATTGTTTTTGGGTTCTCTGGGCATCTTTGACCAACAACTCATGGATGGGGTAGCACACTCATGTTACTGAGATCTTTCATTTAATTATCCAAGTCTTCCTGGAGAAGTATTGTCTAGTTATGCAGGTACCTCTGTTCAAACCACTACTGCTATGTGTTTGTCTTCTTGTTTAGTTATATTTTTATGTTTGCTAAAAAAATAGTGAGTTTTGGGCTGGAGAGATGACTTAGAGGTGAAGCGCACTGGCTGCTCTTCCAGAGGTCTTGAGTTCAATTCCCAGCAACCATATGTTGTTCACAACATTTGTAATGAGATCTGGGTGCCCTCTTCTGGCCTGAAGGTAGACATACAGGCAGAACACTGTATACACAATAAATAAATATTTTTTTAAAAAAATATAGGTTTCCATAGGCTTTTTCTTTTCATACATCCTTAGTTATCATTAACCTATCCCTGCTTCCTCATCCTGTCTTGTTTTTTTTTTTTTTTGAAATAGTGTCTCTCACTGGTCTGTGACTTGCCAAGTAGGATGGGCTGACTGGCTAACAAGTCAAAGATTTGCTTATCTCTGCCTTCTTGAGACATCAAGCTCATTTTTTTAAGCTGTGAGTTCTGAGTATTCAAACTCAGGTCATTCCACTTTGCAAGGCAAGTCCATTACTGATCTCCACAGCCCCAACCCTGCTTTTTCCCCCCATGAGTGTGTTGATCCTTTATGGAACAATCTGTAGGTTCCAGAGAATTAGAGCATAGGGATTTATTAACGAGGAGCCCAGCTTCCTAGCCTCCTGGGTGCCTGCTTTATTTGTATTGTATTTCAGAGTTGCCATGGAGATTAAGATGCAAGTGGCCCAGAGGTGACTTGTTCAACACACCCTTTACTGGTTTAGTTTACTCCGCTATTTATAAATACATTATGGGTGCTAAAACTTGTAATAGGATTTGATTTTGGGGGAGCCCAAAGCACATTGCATGCCCTACAGTGTCTGGATGGTGCCAACTTCCCCAACTTCAGTGTGCACCATGCCCTTCTTGCGTGTTAGGCTCCATTCCTACAGTTCTTTGTGAGAGCTGCTTTTCTTCTGTACAGGATTAGCTCTTTCTGATCTTTCATGCTCATGCTTAAATGTCATTCCAAAGAGATTATCTTTCACCACCCCACTGAGACTCAATTTTCCATGTTATATCCTGGCTCTGCATTCTTGGCATATATTAACATTTGTAAGTGTGCAACTCTTTCTGGGTTTAATGACAGGTGGATTACTACCCACAAACTGTAAACTCTGTGAGATAAGGAACACAACAGTTCTTATTTTTTTTATGTGATGTTTAGTGTAGCATATAAAATATAGTTTGTAGTCACTAAATATAAAGAGAATTGAATGAAGAAGATTCAAATATGAAACAGTGTGAGAACAGACTCTGAGTAGATTTTGGTAGAGTGAGTGAAAGTGGATAAAAATGAGAGAGGTTAGGGAAGGATTTGTGCAGAACAGTCTTCAGCCATGAGGAATCCCCTGCAATTATAGCAGCAACAAGGCATCCGTGGAGTTCTTGTTATTCACCTGCATTTGCTCCAGGCATTCTAAGGGTGTGCACTGCATGCTGCAATGTCTGCAATCTTGCAAACTTGCAAAAACAGGTTCTACTTTTTAAAAATTGGAAGCACTGTAAACCCTAGATAGATTAAATACTATTCCTGTAGCCACAAGGTTAGTGATTGATGTAGGTGTTCTTCAAATGCAAGCCTTGCTTTTACTGACATACATTCTCTTTTCAGAAGGACCTTAAAATGTGTGTGTTGCTCACAGAAATTGTCAGGTAATGAAGGCTGGATGAAATGTAGCAAACTGTCTAACTTTTGGGAAGTTCATCTTCTAACCCAGAAGCTACAATGGGCCATGTATTTTCTGTTACATCATACTTGATGAACTGAAAGATCCCTGGGGACACCATGCTATTAAAATCCCCAGAGATGACATTTCTCCCTCCACGAACATAGTAATTACGACATTTGGCTTGCTTACTTTGTTAGTTTGCTTAAGGCTCAAATATGAAAACCAATATGAAGATGCTTTATTAACTTCAAAATTCCTTACAGACACAAATAGTTACCATTGTTTTCTCTCTGAGGGCAGCTCATAACATCACCCTGCATGCATATGTATGAAGAAATAGCAGTGGAGAAGCTCCACGCCTTGAGTAATCTTAGTAAAACTACGAGAACACTTTAATAAATTATATGAAGAAAATATCTTAATATTAAATGGTTTTAAAGTAAAAACAATCATGGAATTTTATAGATGACAAAGACTGATAAAGTTAATGACTGTTTTGCCCGGGAGAAGTTTCTTTAGGAATCAGCTAAGTCCTGACTTTCATTTTTCTTAATTGTCTGATGAATAAATATCTAAAGTACAGTATAGGGAAACAGCTTGCCTACGAGTCTGAGAAAAGAAAAGGAAAAGAAAGTGATGTTTTTTTTTCCCCTCAGTTCTCAGTTTTCTGCATCCCTCAGCATCAGGACCACAGGCCTCAGCTGACCACAGTACAACTGAGATGTCATGTTTTGTTCATTTCCTTGTCTATGAGCAGGTCTCATGGTTCTCTGTAGAACTCCACACTCTTATGTGGGCTTCAGTATAACATCCTTGCTTGGCCCTGTGCACAGCTGGAAGGGATGTTGGGGACTGCTTACAGAACTTGCTCAGTGTGGGAACTCTATTTCCCAGCATTATCAACACCGTGTGGGAATTAGGTGTGTCCAAAAGAACTTGCATACAATGCAGGAGATCCAGGGACGGCCATTGCACTGAGAAAAGCATTATAGTCTGAAATGTCCACCAGGGAGAGGGAGGAGCCTCAGGGTGTCAGCTGGTTCTTTCTTACCTCTGGTTGACCTGCATCCAGTTTATTTTTAGACTGCTGGCTCTATTTAACAGTGACAGCCTCCTGCAGTGGTTGGTGTGTTAGCTTCACCTAACTCCTTCACATGTCTTTTCTATGGTTCTGCTTTCATCTGAATGCGTTTGTTTCCCAGAATTCCCTGCAAGCGTGGGTCTCCTATGCTAGAACGTTGACCTTTTGTGCCATCTTCCTCCTTTAATATCTTTTCCCCCCACTTTTGATTCTTCAACTCCTCCTTCTGACCCTACAGGTCTTAGATTTTAAAGTATTTTCTGTTGAGTTAGCTCATTCAAGGATTTGAAACATTGTACAAGTGATAATCACCATACTTGATGGACATGCCCTCTATCATTGGCATTCTGAGTCTGTGTTTTAGATCTTTGGAACCTGTTCATCTGATACAGAAAGTCTGGACCCTTTGATCATCTTCTCATGTACCCCAGTGCCCAGGTTCTTGTGACACTATTCAAGTGACATCCCCGTTCTCCTCCGTCTCTCTACCCTCTCTCTTTGTCCTTCCCTCCTCCCCCTTTCCTTCTTTTACTTTTTCCCTTTTGCTCCATTTTCCATTTCTCCTTCACACTCCTGAGGACTGAATTAAAGGCTTTACGTGTTCATGCTCAGCTACACTCTCAGGTCAATTTTACTTGATGAATTCTTTTCTGAAGAGAATGTTTATTGTATTGGTATTTTGAGAATTTCATGCATGAGTACTGCATTTACATTATTTTTACTCTATCTCTTCCCCCTCCAACTCCTTCCATGTCCCCAACAAAGTCATGGCCTCTTGTTTATTATTACTGCACAAACTCACACACACACACACACGATATTTGAAAAATCCTACTAAGTCCATTTAGTGGTGTGTGTGTGTGTGCTTGTGAGTGTGTGTGCATGTGTGTTTAGGGATTACCTTTTGGGATCAGGTAGCCTATTAGAAAGTTTGTGTCTGGAGAAGAATGATTGCCCTTCTCTTAGAAGCCATTTGCACGTAGTTCTTCATCAAGGTTAGATTGTGGGAGGGCCAGGTTAGTTCAAGACTTTTCCTAAGATCCTCATGTATGGAGAAGGAGCTTAGTTCCTTGTCTAAAATCAGGCACATATTTGGTAAGATCAATAATGAGTTGGGGGCAGAATCTTGGGGGAGTTGAGGTTTTTCTGATCTGAGAATTCCACTATTTCCTACTCTCTTGAAGGACTGAGGTTATCAGTCTCAAGGCCATTGAGTTCTTAGTCTGAGATGCACTTGAGACAGCCTGTGGTCCCTTTGTGCTTCCTGCAGCTTCCTCCCATTGTATGGTAGCTTTTTGCTGACTCTGTCCCATTTCTCCCTGAAAAGTGTATGTAAATCTTCTCTTTTTCTTTTCATTCTTTTCCTCCTTTTCCTTTCTTCAAGGGTTTCTCTGTGTAACAGCTCTATCTGCCCTGGGGCTCATTCTGTAGACCAGGCTGGCCTTGAACTCACAGAGATCCGCCTGTCTCTGCCTGTCTCTGAATGCTGGGATTAAAGGTGTGTTGTCATCATGCCCTGTTGATATTGTACTTCTTAGTATACATGATTGCACGAGCCATTAACCTGTGTAAGACCTTCTGATCCCAAACTTTTCTATTTTCTTTATTTTTCATGCCCTGGATCTCTCTCTCTCTCTCTCTCTCTCTCTCTCTCTCTCTCTCTCTCTCTCTCTCTCTCTCTCACCTGTCACTCAAGAATAACCTATTGTTTCAGATCAGTGGGCCCTTGTGAGATTTCCCCCATCCATATCCATTTTTGGGATGTTCGCTGGCATTATTAATGTGCAAATCTTGTTTAGGTGACTGAATAGTTAAGATTTTATGGGTATAACTTTGTGTTATATACTGAAGACATTCTATTTCACAGCAGATGTGCCGGTCTTCTGGCTTTTACATTTTTTCTGTTCTATTCCTCTTTCATGATGTTCCCTTAGGTTTAAGAATTGTGATGTAGATTTATCAGTTGCGGCTGGCATCCCACAGTTGGTTGTTCTTTGCATTTTGATCAGGTGTGGCTTTCTGGAATGATCTCCATCTGTTACTGCTACTGCCAAAAAAAAAAAAAAAAAAAAAGAAAGAAAGAAAAAAAAAAAAGAGCTCCCTTGATCAAAGTTAAGAGCTACACTTATTGTGGGTTTAAGAATAAGTATTTAGAATTCAGTTAGGAAAGGTTCTGGGTTTGGAAAGTGGTAGAAGTAGGCTCTTTTCTAGAGTCACCCCTTATGGGACGTTAGCTAAGTTTACAGTGTTAGGCACAAATAATTCTCTCTTATTGAAAATAACTTAGGCCCAGTTAGGTGGCTGTTGATCACCACCAAGACAAAGATGCCACCATTGCACCTTTAGGAATCCTGTTGTAGTGTTAATGTTGTGGGTTTTGAACTTTATTGAAAATAAACCAGGGCTACGTAGAGAACAGTCAGATCACAGTGGGTTTGCTGAGTGGGTATTTAGATCTGAGATGCTAAACTGTGCCTGTGTCAAGCGGCTGCAATGGTTTCCATAGTTTGCTTGGGTGGTTGGATTTCTACCCACAGCAGATGGGTCCTTAGAAATGATCATGCATCATCGTAAACTTAATTGATGATAATACCCCTCTCAACCCTAATTTCAGCTGTGATTTATTTATAGGAGCACATCACATCAGCCCATCACCTAGGGCCTGTCCAGCTATTGATTTAGCAAATGTTTTTCTTCCTTTTGCAGGTTAGTAAAAACAACCAGAGGCACGTGATGATTTGACAAACCAATAATGAGCGGAGTGCACATTATTCTACACTTTTCTATGTTATTATTTTATGCCATGAAGAAAGGAGACGGAGGAGGAGATGGTAATTATGACAGCGAAGAAGAAAAATGAAGGGAAGGAAGAAAAGGGGATTTGATGTTAAGATCACAAAGAGGGGAATCAAGAGGCAGCCAAGCACCTAGTGGAACATTGTGTTTTTAGCTAGAGTTTTGATTGCTGTGATAAAGCACCACGACTAAAATCAACTCGAAGAAGAAAGGGTTCATTTTGCCTACAGTTCCATTTCGCAGCCATTATCAAAGGGCAACAACCCAAGGCAGGAACCTGGAGGCAGGAACTGAAGCAGAGGCCATGACAGAAGGCTGCTCATTGGGCTGTTTCTCATTATAATGTTCAGCCTGCTTTGTTACAGAAGCCAGGACTACCAGCCCAGGAGTGGCACCACTTACAGTGAATTTACTTGTGTGTGTGTGTGTGTGTGTGTGTGTGTGCGCACACACACATATGTGTGTATTGAAAATGTTCCCAGCAGGCTAATTTTGAACTGGCAGTGTGCTATCTCTGAACATGGACTTGGGAAGAAATACACATGTTGGCCTCATGGAGCAATTCAAGCCAGCTCAGACACATCACATTGTTGCTCCTACTGTTGTCCCTAGCTGTAACTGGGCTTCCAGGCCACGCCCGAGGAAGCATCAGTGAAGATCAGGATTTGGAAGCCAAAAGAGGTTTAGTTTTGTGTATTCGGACGCAGATCTGTTTGGGGGAGCACTTCACATTTGTGGGGCACAGGAAATCTTGGAGAATGGGGGAGCAGCGCTTTGTTTGGCCTGTGCGCCCCATTCTCATCTGGAATGTCTGGTCTGTTTTAGTCCCTTCTCGTAGTCACAACATATAAAGGGAGGCACACTTTCTCCCGAAAGAGTTTCCATAGCAACCTCACCCAGCAGGCAAAGAACAGCTCTCTCAGCTTCAGCTCAAAGGTTGAGAGATAAAAATATATTCTCATTAATCCAGGACCCGTGTATGCCTAAAACAGGAATCATCTGAAAACGTCAAAGCAGCCAGCTAGTGCTTTTCTCAAGACACAAACCAGAGAAAGAACGGGAGACTACGGTCAGCCCTGCTCCGTGGGAGGCAATGCTACTTTCACAAGGCTGGGATTTGCTGTTAGCTTTTCTCTCTGAAGGTCTCACCCCTGCTCTTTAGATTGCAAAATATCCTGTGGCTTGGGAGACACATGGATGAATAGGAACGCGTGGAGTGCAGTTGGTAGCTCAGAGCTGATTATCTTCCCATCACAACCTGTAATTTGCCATTTCTCCACAACACCTCATTTCCAGTTTCTTTCCTTTTTTTCTTTTTCTTTTTTTTTTTAAATTTTAAAAATCCACCTTCCCGGATGTATCCAAGTCAACGGCGGGGCTTAAATGAGGTCATAAATATGGAACATTTCTTGGGAGGCAGGGAAGCTTCTATGCAAATATCTGCTGTGACGATGGCTGTGATGAATGTGCCTTGAGCCTGTTGGGGGAGGATGCATGGGAACAGGCAGTGCAGCTCCCCTGGGTGGGAGGGGCTGCAGCTCTGCATCAGCTAAGGGATGGATGGATATTCGCTCTCAAAGCAGCCATGCTCACAAGGCAGAACTTCCTCTCACAAGGAACGCTCTTTCTGCCTTCAGTCCAGAGTGATTTTCCTCTTCACTTCACCCACCCACACAGACACGTTCTCTACTTCCCACTTGGCAGGCTCAGATCTACCCTGGCCTGTCCCTTATGGCTTTGTGCTGGGTCTGTGTTCCTGCAAGGGCATTACTTCCTTCCTCTTCAGTCCGAGGCATTATTAGTTTTCTCCAGCAGGCCCCAGGACTGTGGTCTACTGCTGTCTGTTGCTGCAGCTGCTGTCTTCTTGGAGCATGGATTCCTTGTTTCCACCCAACCTTAGTGCGTTGCAAAGACCCTTGACAGCAACTAAGACTCACTAAGAACTCTTTGAAACCTTAGGGAGAGACCTTAGTTTATTTTTTTTTGATAGGGTTTCTCTATAGCTTTGGAGTCTGTCCTGGAGCTCCCTCTGTAGACCAGGCTGGCCTTGAACTCACAGAGATACACCTGTCTCTGCCTCCCAAGTTTTGAGATTAATGGTGTGCACCACCACTGTCTGGCTAGTTTAAAATTTTTTTATCTCTGATTGGCAAGATGATTCAGCGGGCAAAAGCTTGCTGAGGACGGCTGACCACCTGAGTTTAGTTCTAGGCACCCATGGCCGAAGGAGGAAATCAGCTCTTGAAAGTTGTCCTCTGATTTCCACACATGTAACATGTGCTCATATGCATTGTTCAACAGAGTAATAACTAGTACACCTTAACATCTCTCCTAACTTGGCTTTTAGTTTCCTTAACCTTCTGAGAACAATCATAAGTTCAGAGGACTTCCCAAGAATATCCAGTCTATTCCTCACCTGACTCCCAGTGGGGACATCTTGCAGACTCAGAGGTTGCCCTCGGTACCAGTGTGAACTACACTGTGGATCTCACTCACTTTTCTTCGTTTCTTTTAGTGCTGAGAAATGAACCTGGCTGCTCAGCCATGAAAGACAAGCAGTCTACACTGGGATTCCTCTTCAGCCTGAACCTGTGGCCATTATGCGTTTGTGTATGGCTCTGTGCAGCTTTTTCATATGTATGGATTTGTGTAACCACCCCAGATATTAAGACCCAGAATATCTGTCAGCACAACAGAACCTCCTTTTCTCATATCCTGCAGATGGGCCTCACCCTCTCCTTTCTACCCCAGCTCCACCCTTGTTCTCTTACAATTATCAATCTGTTCTCTGCTCTATTGGTTTATTATTTCTAGGCTGGTCTTTTTTTTTTTAAGGTCTGGTCTTTTAATGTCATTATACAGCATAACCTTTTGAGATAGACATTTTCATTGAAAATAATGTCCTTAATGTCCCTTCAGGTTGTGGCATGCATCTATAGGTCATTCCTTTTTGATTGGTGAGTATGGCTCTATTGTGTGGATATCCAGGAGCATATTCAACCATTCATTCAAAGAAGTTGTTGCAGAGTTTCCCAGTGCCTTGCTGTTATACAGAAAGGTGCAGTGGCCATGTGAGTATGTGTTTTTGTTAGAATATCCGATGTTACTGCTCTGGGATAAAAACCCAAGCGTGAAACAGGTGGGGTGTATGATAACTGCCAAACTGTTTCCAGGATGGCTGCCTGGATTTTACATCTAGGAGACAGATCCAGCCTCTTTTTCTCTTCTCAGCTCTTGGTGCTGGCACCATCTTTAATTTTGGCTGCTCTAAACAACATGTAGTGATATCTTGCCATGGTTTCAACTGGCTGATGGCTAACAGTGCTGAAACTCTCCTCATGTGCGTTTCCATCTGTATCGCCTTCTTAACGAAGTGTCTGACGGCCTCTTCTGCAGATTTCCTAAGAGTTCTCCCTCTCTCTCTCTCTCTCTCTCTCTCTCTCTCTCTCTCTCTCTCTCTCCCTCTCCCTCTCCCTCTCCCTCTCCCTCTCCCTCTCCCTCTCCCTCTCTCTCTGTGTGTGAGACTGAAGGTCAGGCTTGAGTGTCTTTCTTGATCACTTTTTAACTTATTTTTTCGAGGCTATGATTACAGGCATGTGCCTGGCTGTTTACATGGTACTGGGGTTGTTAACTCCAGGTTCTCATGCTTGCATAGCAAGCACTTTATCAACTGAGCCATCTTTCCAGTTCCTCCTTTACCTGTTCACCTACGGTTTGCAATGAGTTCATTGGTACTTTTACTTTACTGAGTCTTGCAATCATGAGTATTTTATGTTTCTTTAAGTACTTGGATCTTGACTTCTCTGTCAGTGGGCTTGTATGTTTGTGTGTACTGACCATGTACCCAGGTACTTCACTTTGGGGGTGCAATTGCAAGTGGCGTCAAATATACCCCCCATTTGTCATTAGTATATTGTGCATTGATCTTTGTATGTTGACATTATGTCCTCCTACCTATTAACTGGTTCTGTGAACTTTTCTGTTGGACTTCTCTATGTAGATAATTCCATGAGTAAACTCAAACAATTTGTCTCTACCTTTCCTGTGGTTTTCTTGCTTGCTTGCTCTGATTGTGACTTCCTTTACTCTGTGTATGTGTTTATAAGAAACAAGAGTTATGAGAGTGAGCATCCTCACAAAGTCCCTAAGCATAGGAGGGGAGCATCATCATCAGTTAACTATGATGTTAACTATAGCTATGGATTTAAACATTGAGTATAATATTTATTATCATTATCATTTTTGCATGTGTGTGTGGGCATGCGTGTGCTTCATATAGTAAGCATGTGGAGGTCAGAAGACAAATTTTAGATTTTGAAGGCCCAGGTATAGATTTTTACAGATGTTCGTAATGAAAGTGAGAAAATTGCACTGTATTTCTGAGTCTATGAAAGGATTTTTGTTATTGTTCTTGCTTTGTAATGACTGAATGGCCCCTTGGTTTGTTCTTATGCTCCTGAATATGCTAGAAAATTCCTGTGGTCTCTCTGAATTTTGTGGTCTAGCATTCTCCCTTTCAGGACTTTAGCTTTTAACTTTGAGAAATATTAGTTTTCATTTTGATTATGCTTGCCTAGTTTTGTACTAAGGTACATGTGACTCACAAGACCCACCAGGAAGTGCATTCTCCTCTTCCAGATGCAGTTTGGCCTGCTGTTCTTCTTGTCTGTCCCGTTTATCTTCATGAAATTACCACTTCATCACCAGTTTTATCGGGAATATAGATAGGCTCACCTTTAATTCACTACATGTAACTCAAAGTCCCCAATCTGATACTTATAAGTTGCTGACCATGTTCAAGATCAAACAGCTTTATTAGTTGAAAACGCTGTGTAGCTTCACTCTGACCTGCTGTTGTGAAGGGTCCGGTAATTCTCAGTCACTCTGAAACACACTGGTGCCTACTCTCTAATGTTGCTCGATAGTCAGAATCTCGGTGGACTTGCACAGAAAGTGACAGGTGCTTCTGATGTGTGGCCAGGATTGCAGATCAATAGTGGGGCAGTGTCTTAGACCATTTGTGCTGGAAGAGCAGGGTAATTTATTTCTCACAGCTCTGGATGCTGGGAAATGTGAGGTCAAGGTGTTTTCTTGTTTGCTGAAAGCTGTTATGTTTCTAAGACTGTACCTTGGTTTTTCAAGACAGGTTTTCCCTGTGTGCCCTTGGCAGTCTTGGAACTTCCTCTGTAGACCAGACTGGCCTCAAACTCAGAACTCAGAGATCCACCTGCCTCTGCCTCCTGAGTGCTAGTATTAAAGGAATGTGTCACCACCACCCAGCAAGCCCCTATTTCTTAAAATCAAGGCAGTGGCAACACCTGAAATTTGGAGATGACACATTCAAACCAGAGCAGGGTGTGTCTGTGTGCTGGGGCAGCGGTGTTTGAGCTCTGAGTAATTAACTTCAAAGTCTGATGACTCTTACAACACACACACACACACACACACACACACACACGTAGACAGACACACACACACACGTAGACAGACAGACAGACAGAGACACACACGTAGACAGACAGACAGACACACACACATACACACACACACACACACACACACACACACACACACACACACACTTATAATTGGTGTATATGTAAAACATCCATGCCTATATTCAGGTAAGGAAGTTCTGGAGACTGTTGCTATTTGCTCTGAGTTGTTTTATTTTTCTTATTTTTTTTGTCTGTTTTAATCAGAATCACTATAGGTCTTAAAATCACCGGGAGATCACATACTCAGACCTTGATTTCAGTTACCTGTGACCTGGAAATCTCAGTTCTGCTTTGTCTCTACTTGTCAGTTTGTGTTCAAAGAAGATCTCAGGGATTGGCCATGAGGACTAGAAGGCACGTTGTGGGGGTGAAGGGAAATTCTTAATTTTATGATGTCTCAGACTGTTCAGACATTAGGAATCACATCTTTACCAATCTTTGTATAGGCATTCAAATTAAATTATGCATATAGAGAGTATCTGAAAAGATTTTTTTAGGTGCTAGAAGATGTTAACTAAAATCTTATAAGTAATTATTTGTAGACTTATGAGGTGAAAACTCAACATCCAAGCTGATGTACCTGGCATGGTCTTTATTAACAGTCTAAGGAAGAAAGTAATAATACTCAGTTTAATTCTATCTTGTGATCTTGCGATGGGATATACCCTGTCACGATGACATGGGGGACAGGCATGTTTCTCATTCCAGGTTCACACAACTCAAGAGCTATCGGTTCTGGGCAGTTTTTCTTCAAATCTGAAGGGTGAATTTCACAGACACAGGAAGGGTGAGTTTGCACAGGAGGTTTGACTGCAGAGAGTAAGCTTAAGAAAGGATTGAGGTCTTTTTTAGGAAGTCAGCAACCAGAGCTCCATTTTGGTGTGATGGAAGGAGACAGGAGCTGCAGGCATTGCCCCAGGCTCCTCTCTTGGAAGACCCTCAAGGTAGGGATGCCATTGAACTTCTAGTTTAGGGGCTTTCATAGGCCTTATGAAAGAAAGTGAACAAAGATGCAGTAATTTTATGAGCTGACTGATTAGAGGGCCCATGCTCTGTATGTTCTCCTAGGCCAACCAGGAAGATGGTTGTATGCCGTTCACAGGCTGTTTGTTCAGTTAGGGCATAGTTGAAGCTCCTCTTTGTGTATTTCTCACTTTCTCTTTGCTAACTGTTAACCTTGACTGTAGGCTGGCCGTGACCCTAGACAGCCATTGCTAGTCCTGCAGTCCTCACAGGTGTGATCTTGAGACCTTGGCAGAGTCAACTAGTTGCTAATTAGACTTCTCTCTCTCTCTCTCTCTCTCTCTCTCTCCAACCAGGTTGTAATTTTGTCATGAAACACCCCCTTATCAAAGCTACTGAGATGTGCTTGTAGTCTTTGTTGATTCCCTCACATTTAGCTCCTTTGCTGTGTTGTTTCTTTCCTGAAATCATTGGAGGCGATTTAGACACCATGATTGCTTACAGTTCAGTTGTGTGTAGCAAGAATATGTGAAAGGACAGCAGGCTTTTCTCTGTTTGCCAGAGGACCTGACAGGAGTGGGACTGAGAGGAGTTCAGACACCGGTCTTGCCCCCCAGAGTCCCTGTTTCCTGATTACATGGTCAACTTGTCTAGCACACACCCAGCTAGAAGCAATCTGGTTTTCATACATAACCTTCCTTTTAGCCATAATCTTTGCTTTTGCTGTAACAATACGATGTTACTTTGTAAGATTTTGACATTTTCTAACTGTTCAAAGTATCACTTTGGTTGTTTTTATAGTTTCCCTAACTTCAATTATTAGTGGTCTGGATATGGCATTGTGATATATAGTGTGACTTTTAGATACAATCTCTGTTAAATTAATCACCTTTAAGTTCAATAGTCTTTGTGTTTCCCTTGCATGGTGCATTAGTTTCTTCTCTGTTGCTGCAATGGAGCACCATGAAGAAGACAACTTATAGAAGGGTTGATTTGGGCTTAAGGTCCCAGAGGGATCAGGGTCCATCACCATCCTGGTGGGGAGCTCAGCGACAGGAAGGCATGGCAGTGGGAGCAGCAGCTGGGACCTCACATCTCAAGCCACAAGCAGAAGCAGAGAGATCACTCACCCCCAGTGACACACTTCCTCCAGCAAGGCCATACCTGCCTTACCTTCTAAGTCCACCCAAAGAGCCACCAACTGGAGACCAAGTATTCACATACCCCCAGATATGAGGACATCACATTCAAACTACCGCACACAAGAAGCTGGCTGCTTTGCTCTGACCAACTGTGTCAGTTCGTGGGTGAACACTTGTTCAGCAGCATCGCTTGCTCATTGAAAGGCAACATCTGTGCGGACTAAAGCAATGGGCAAGACTACTAAAGGTTCTTTACTGAGCTATATTTATCTCATTTAGAATTCACGACAACTCTTTTGTTGCTGTTGTTGTGAGACAGGGTCTTCTGTAACCCGGGCTGGTTCAACACTCACCATGTAGCCAAGTCTGACCACGAACTTCTGAAATGGCACCGCAGGCATGTGCAGTCTCACCTGGCTTCTCAGTGCTGTTGGAGGCTGAAGCCCAGGCCTTCTGTGTACCTCCCAGGCACTTCTGGAGCCATATGCCCAGCCTCTGACCACACAGCTCTTGAGACACAGATGTTGCTGACCTCTGTCCTACAAGTGGGGACAAAGCTGGGACAGTCTGCCTGATGCTCTTATCAGCAGAGGTTGCTTAAGGTTGGACTAGGCAGTCATGTTTCTTTCTTTTTAAATTGTGCTCAGGAAAATAGAATTTAGCCTTTTAACTAGTTCTAGTGTTAAGCATGTTCGTGTGTTACACAACAGGTTGCAGAATTTTGCTCTTGTGGAACTGAAACTCCAGACCCACTGAACAATTCAGCTCAACTTTCCTCACACCCCATCCCAATGCTGCCGTTCTACAGCCCAGTTTTATAAATTTGGCTGTTTTTAGAGAGCTCACGTTAGCGGAGGTGCACATTGTCTTTGTGCCTGTGACTTGCTTAGTTCACTAGTGTTTGAGGTTCATCTGTATTGTAGCATATGACAGGATTGCCTTGTATTTTAAACTGTAATTAATCAATCAGTTAATTAATATTGGACGCATGTGAGGTTGTGTGTGTGTGTGTGTGTGTGTGTGTGTGTGTGTGTGTAAGCACCCCATAGCACACACGTAGAGGGCAGAGAACAACTTTTGGGAGCTGGTTCCTCTCTTCCACCTTTACATGGGTTTCTGCGAATCAAACTCAGGTCTTCAGGCTTGTGTGGCAAGTGCTTTTACAAACTGAACCATCTCTCCGGCCAGGATTTCCTTACAATTTTTAAGGTCAAAAACTATCACACTGTATGTATTTGCCACATCTTATTTACTCATAAGTCAGTTAATGAGTATTTGGGTTGTCACCACTGTGTGGTTGTTATGTAGAACATTACAAATAATACAGCCGTGAGAACACTCCCTTGGGATTTGATTTCAGTCCTCTCAGATCTGCACCCAGAAATGCAATATTATCATAATTAGCTTTGTTGTTTTGGAGGCAGGGCCACACTCTGTAGCATAGGCTGGCCTGGAATTCATTATGTAGCTCAGGTTGCCTTGGACTCAGAATCCTCCTGGCTCAGACTCCAAAGTACTAGGACTGCAGGCATGCATCACCATGTCCAGCAAATATCTTTAAAGGAATTACTGTTCTCTCTCCATTAGACCGCCATCAGTCTGTCTTCCTATCCGCAGAGCACAAGGGCTCAAACTTCTCCACATCCTCATCTGGTTGGTCTTGGTCTTGGATCACGGTCATTCCAGCAGGCAGTGGTATTGGAATTCTGTGACTTTTGACAGCAATGTTGGGGTGGATCACATCACAACATAGGTACCATACTGGATTTTATCAGTCACTGCTCTGGCACAAAACACAGAGAAACTACTGCAGAAGTATGTGGCCCTGAATCGAAGGGACCCATCTGTCCCTAACACAAGAAATAAGAGTGTCCACAGTATAGTGCTGATGTGGCCTGGAGCATCTTCTCCACATCTGTCTGTTGAAGTTGTCACTCTCAGTGTGATGTTCTAACCGGGGATTTGAGAGGTGATTAAGATAAGAGGCTCGCAATGGGATCAGTGACTTTTTGAGAAAAGACACATAGGTGTTTGGATTCTCTGCATACACACACACACACACACACACACACACACACGAGCACATCAAGAAGGTAGTCATCTGAAACCCTAAAAGCTTTCACAGACACCAGCCATATTGACACCTTAATCTCTAATTCCTAGCTTCAAAAGCAGCAAGAGAATACATTTCTGGCTTTTTACAGAAGCTTTCATTTGTGATTATTTTATGACTGGCTAAGGCCAGTCATTTCACCGTGACTTTCTTCCTTGAACTCGTCCAGTGCCTGCTCTATCAGCGGTGACAAATGGCGCCTGCTACTTAGTCACAAACCTGCCAGGTTGCAAAGTCTGAGCAGCAGAGGACCAGGATAAAAGGCTGTCATCAATAATAAATGACTTTAGATGAATAAAAGTGGGTCTAAGTAGAGCAGCAGGCAGAGATCAGTCTTAGGATGGGGTTCGGGAAGAAAGGTTTCTGAGAAGGCTGGGAGCTAAATGCGAGTGATTATCATACCACCCTTACTAGGAAGAGCGAGCAGGTGGTTTCATGAGTCTCTACCCAGTCAATTTCTGAGCTCTCCTTCCCACTCTCCCAAAACGGATTCTGTAATTGTCTTTAAGATGTGAAGAGAGTTTGAAGGTGGCTTTACCATACCATTAACGTCTTTAAATTTAGCCTTTGCCCACATTCTTAGAAGAAAACAATCTCTCTGCTTGTGTGTGCAGAGAGAGAAATGGCGCTGTGGAGCTGGCTGGTCTTTGCTCTCCTCCTGGAAACTTTCCCCATTTAGATAAGCAAAGGGATGGAGGAAATATCATGTTTCACTGGCTTCTATTGATTTCCTGGTTGTGCCTCATGTGCCTGTGCATAGGCTTAATGGCTGCAGACACAGGAGGCTTAGCTAGTAGAAGAGGGGCTGGCTAAGAAAGAATTACCTGAAGATGCATTATCTGTCTGAGCCCGAGACCAAGAAAAAAATATGTGGCTTTTAGGGATGCAATTTATTGTGACCCAGCCAGGTTCGGCACTGGAGAGAACTTTAATTCTTGTCACTTTACTCCTGATTTGTGGATAAATGTCTTTCGTTGGTGTGTGGGGAGTGGCAGGAACAGGATGCTTCTCCTGTTATCAGTTGGGGTTCACTGGAGGCTGCAGTAGACAAAGTCAATTTGTCTCCTTGGGGACCCCCCTTTAACACGGGTCTATTGGATTTGACACAGATGATAAGCAGAAGATGCTTGGATTATATCCTGATTATTATTCTTTGTTTTCTCATCAATGCCATGCCTGACTTTTATTGTGTAATAAATGGTGCAACTCGGCCATTGCCGCAAGTGCACTACCTTGTATTCTCTTTCCTTATTCTTTCTGCCAGTCAGACTAGGATTGTTTTGTATTCAGGAACCAGGTCTTGTGCACTCTGTATATCCCATGCTCTCCTCATAAATGCCATTTGCACTTGCAGGGCTAGGTGTGGACTGCTTAAGAGCAGAGGAGGACAGGAAAAGTAGACCATAGGGTGGCACCAGAATCCGCCTGGGACTGTGGGGACTGATTCACTGAAGTAGAAAGTGGTGTATGGTTAACATACAGCACATTCTATGGACAACCGTGCACTAATTCATTTTCAATGGGGGAGCTGAACAAGAATAATATTTAGGTCTTCCTTAGGCAGGTATCTCACAGCAATGGGGAAACTCCAGTTAGTCATATTCAGGACTGAGGCAGACAAGAAGCAGAATGGAACATGTCTGGACTCACAACAGGTGCACTAAGGATGGAAGGATGGACTCTAGGTCGGGGATTTGGGTTTCAAAAGCCTAGGAGGAGAGAGCCGTTGTTAGATGTGGGAGCTCTGGAATGAAATTGCTTGGATTTGTATCCCGTTATTACTTTGTGCCACCTGTAAGCATTTACCAAACTTCCAGTTGCTTTAGCTTCTTCATCTGCTGGGTAAAGATGATGACGATGGCACAACTCATAGGGGCACGGTTATTAAATGAAATAATTAATTAATCCATGTAGCTAGCACATAGAGGCACTCGGTGAATGTTAGGTAGTGTTCTTGCTTTTCACAAAAATCACTGTGATGTGTGATTCCCCTCTGTATGCTGTTAATATGTCTTATTGCCATTGGTTAATAAAGAAACTGCTTTCGACCAATGGCTTAACAGAATATAGCCGGGCTGAAAAGGATATATAGAGAGTAGGTGGAGTCAGAGGGAGATGCCATGTAGCACAGCAGGAGACAGACCCCAGATGGAACCTTACTGGTAGGCCACAGTCACGTGGCAATGCACAGAATAATAAAAATGGATTAATTTAAGATGTAAGAGCTAGCTAGAAATACGCTTAAGCTAAAAGACCAAGCAGTGATGTAATTGATATAGTTTTCTGTATGGTCATTTCAGGTCTGGGCGGCCGGGAACAAATGAGCAGCCATTGTCAACATCACTGTTACTAAGGTTGAACTGTTATATATGCAATTGCTGATATTCAAACTTTGGATGAAGAAAAATGGATAATTTCTTGCAGTAACACTAATCATGACATACCTAAAGCCATCAAGGAGAAGGGTGGGAGTAAGATCATCATTTCTTCAATGGTGTTTACATTAATCCTTTCAGCAATGGCACCTGAGGTTAAATCCACTTGTGTGTGGAGAAGAGTGAATCTCTGAGAGTTAACCTGGTCTGCTCTCTGCTGAGGGTGGTAGCTTCTCCTTAAAAAAGCATTATGTGGCCAACCCTGAGCTGTGGGAAGAAGTGGGTGGCAACCAGGCTGTCAGAACCACAGGAATCAGCTGTGCAGCAAGAGTGTGGGTCTAGAAGTCTGGGATGTGGGTCCCAGCACTGACTTTGCCACAGACTAATGATGTGATTCTGATCCAATCAGCTCATCTTTCAGGTTCAATTCCTTTCCCCTCAAAGTACAAGTTGTTAATGCTTCTGTTACCTCCTCCCAAATCTTCTGAAACAGGCTGGTCGCACTGCAGAGTTAAACCTGCCACAGAACGTTGAGTGGAGTAGCTGTCCCTCTCTCTTCCCTGCCCTCCCATTTCCATTATAAAGGCTGACACAGGGTATTCATGCTAGCCCTGTCCTGTGGTGGACTGGAACACTCAGTTATTACTATCTCCTTAAGGTAGACTCATTATCTATCTGTTAATTTTGCTTTACTAGAGATTGGACCTAGGGATTCTTACATACTAGGAAAGCACTGTAGTACTCAGCAATAGTGTATGCTCTCCCTTTGTCTCTCTGATATGGGTTTGTCATTTAGACCAGGCTTGCCTTGACCTCAGGATCCTTCCACTCCTTGAGTAACAGGGCTGCAAGTGTGTGCTATCCACCCAGTTTGGTTGATTCTAATTCTATGCATAAGGAAACAGATGCCAAGTAAGTGGTTCATGAAGAATCTTGTTCTCGTTTAGGCATGAAGTCCCCTCCAAACTCCATATATTGAAGTCTTAGTCCTTAATATAGTGACCAAAAGTGGGGCTTGGGGGAAGTGATTAATGAAGGCTCTGACCCAATCAATGGATCGATTCATCATTGATGGATTCATAATTTGATGGTATCATTGGTACATGGTAGACTCTAGGAGGTGGAGTCTAATAGGTCTAATAGGACATGACCTTGAAGATTGTCTCTTGTCCCCACCCTGTTCTGTCGCTCTCTCAGATTTCCTTCTGGGTTGAGGTCAGCAACCTCCCTTGTCACATCCTCCTGTCACCAGTGGTCTGCCTCACCGCAAGTCCATTAGCAGTGGAGCCAGCAGCTACGGATTGAAACCTTTGAAACCATGAACCAAAATAACTCTTCCTTTGAGTCGGTTTGCTCAGGCATTATGTCATAGCAAGGAAAAGCGACCAACGCAAATAGACAGAAATACTCATTTGAGATTCAACTTGAAGTTTGTCCCTGAAATTCCATTTGCTTATTAATATTATGCTATTTCTGCATGTGGGTTTTGACTGACCACAGAGCAAACACTGGTTTTATTGGGAGGGTGATGAGATGTCTAAAGAAGAAGACACTGTGTTTGAGCTTGTGTTCTGTGGGGGCTCATGGAAGGTCAGCGGCCCCAGGTGCCTATTGAATACAGCTTTTCTGCTGAAAGCTAACAGAGAACCCCAATTTGTAGCACTCTCTTTCCATTTTAATGTCTAACATTTACACGACAGGGGGGTTGTGCCCCACCCCCACCACACACCCGTGCACACACCACGTACACTCACTCATTGGCTCTGCTCTCTTAGCTTTTGCTGCCTGGTGGCCACACTGCCCACGTCCCCGGAAGGCTGGTCTGAAAGCTGAGATGGGGGTGGCTGCCGGCCCTGCCTCAGCAGATCTAACATTGGGTTAGAGCAAGCGGAGGTGTTCAAGCTGAGAAGAAAGTACAGCTATATTTATTTGAGATTGTGGTTGGGAGCATAGAGAAAGGCTCCCTCTAAGAGCTTTTTCTTTGAAATCCTCACCACCCACCACCTGGAATCTGTCAATCACTCACTCATTCATGTATTCATTCAACAATATTTAGCATGTTCCTGTTTGTTGTCAGGCACAGGCAATTAGAAGTCCAGTGCTTAACAAAATGGCACTGCTCCTGCACTCAGGAAATGGATATGATAGTGGGGAGAAATACTTAGAAAATAAGCCACTTGACATATAATATAATATATAGCTCAATGTTGGTTATAAATGTCTTAAGAGAGTGACAGAATGACTATTTTAAGTGATGTGTCAAGAAGAGGTCTCTCTGAGGAAGTGACAGTCATTACCTACAGATACTTTATCTACAGACAGTTTGATGAGGTCAAAGGTTATCTGAGGAAACTTCCGGGGAAGTGAGTCTTGGAGAGAAAAGAGGAGGTACCAGGTTGTGAGACAGGAGCATGGAACTGAGTGAGCAGTAGAATTCCCTTGGAAGGCAGAGAACAATCACAGGATAATGAAGGTACAGGAGTGGACATCCATCACAAATGTGATGGGAAGTCATTGAACGCTTGGGAAAGGAGAAGACCAAAGGAGATGATCGTCCTGGCCACATTAACTGTAAGGAGCCAGGGAAGTTGGTTAGAAGCCTTGTAATAGCCTAAGAGGGAGCCTGTCTTGGGCCAGGTGGTAGAATGTGTGGATTTGCAAAGAAAGGGCCAATGCCATTTTCTGGAAGACTTACTGGGAGAAAGAAAGAAGTTAAGGAGGGTTGAATCTGGGCTCTTATACCTGCTAGGTAAATACTTTTAGCTCTGAGTTCTACCATTGTGGGGTTGTTTAGTTCTAGGATATAAAAACTGACAGGTGGGTCATTGAACTCTCTAATGATTAAAGCTTGATCTCTAGAAATAGTGAACATTACCATGTTTAGAAAAAGAGGGGATTCTACTTTCTATGGTAATGAATGTTTCTAAGCACCCCATCCAGTTTATCTGGTATTATCTAGATGGTCCTAAGTGCCATCAAGTGTCCCCGTGACAGAGGGAAAGGGACAGGACTCAGCAAACAATAGACATGTGAAAGTGGAGGCCAAAGACAGTGATGTCCCAAATCCAGGGTGTCAGGAAGGCAGCCCTTGCTGCAAGAGACAGGAATGGATCCTCTTCCAGTTCCCCAGAGGAAGTGTGGCTTGCTAATTATTGGACTTCCACTCAGTGAAACCAGTTTGGGCAACTGCGTCTCCAGAACTATGAGAAAGGAAATTCCAGATGTTTAAAGCCACCAGATTCCTAAAAGTTGTTGCAACTGCTGTAATAACTCATAAAAATGCAAGATAAGACTGAATCAGGGTGGCTGTCAAGATAAAAACCATCATCACATTACACAACTGACGGATGGGATGGAAGATTGACAAGTGACCTAGGACTGCACAGGTTGCAGGAGAGCCGAGGAAGTATATCTGCTGGGGAAGAAGGGGGGGCAGAGAGGGGGAGGCAGATGTCTCTGGATGGTGGCGCCTGGACCAGATAAGCATCTTACCCCAGTGCTGAGACAGGCCTACCAATTCGATCCAAATTGGATTTTTTCATGCTTTAATTGGACTTTGCTGAAACCATGCTTTTCTTTTTCCACGTCTAATTTCAAGCCTTGAAACGATCCCTTGGTTTAAATTAGGTGGTTTTCCAATGCTGTTTTCTTTCTGTTCAAACAAAGCTGACTTTGATTGACTCTCAATTCCCAATTAGCTACCCAATTTGTTCTTGTTTGTGCTGATTCAACGTGGCAAGTACATTAGTCCCCATCCCCCATCCCCACTGTCTCTCTCCCCCAACTCACCTCGTCCAACCCTGGGGTGCCTGTAGCTCTCCCTTATCCTGCCCTGCGGTGTCTGTAGCATCCCATCCCCACCTGTTTTACCTCATCCTGCCCTGTGGGGCCTACATCCTGGGTCTGAGGGTGTAAGGGTGATGGTTACTGATTTTTCTCTTAGTCTCTGCATAGCCACTTATCCTGTTCAAACAGCAGTGTTCTCTGATCTTCAGATAAGTGTTCTTCCAGACTTTCTGTAATCTCATTGTGGTCTCTGTTTCTTTAAGAAAGAAGGTTCCCAGACTGGAGTGATAGCACATACCTGTAATCCCCACACTCAGGTGGCTGAAGCACACCAAACGATCTTGAGTTTGAGGCTATATTAGGCTACGGATTATGACTCTAATTTATTCGCACATTGTATCATTGATGGGTAGGTGAGTGTTTTCGGTGTTTTGCTATTATATATAATTTTTCATGAGCATATTTATGTGGGTTTTGGGTGCCTATAAACATTTGTTTCTACTGATAAACACTCGGGAGAGAACATCTGGGTGATAGGTATCTACAATTTGCTTTTAGCAACCACTATAAAGAAATTCTCCAAATAGTGGCATTGGTTGCCACTTCCTGGAGTGGACGAGAGTCCAGTTGCTACCCACAGTGACCATCACTAGGACTAGAGTATGTGGCTCTGGCAGGCCTTGCCATTCTCTTCCATCCCCTCTGCCTTGCTAAAAACCATTAGATTACATTCCTAAAGCTAGCCACCAAGGTCTATTTCCTTATCTGGCCACTTCCTCCTCCTCCTGAGGCTAACTGCCAAAGTCCAGAATGAGAAGCCCCACTTTGATTCATCTAATTAACATGTCCAATTAAAATTAATCACCTCATCCTAACATGGGCTTTCCTCTTTTACCTTTATAAATTTCCATTTGCCTATGTGACCATGAGTGTCTCCTCTCTATCCAGAGGCCATCCGTCCTCCCTCTGGGACAAATACCCCTTGCTCCTTTCCCTTGTCCCTTTCCCCTTCCTGCTCATGCCCTGCGTCCTTTAACACAGCATCCTAGCCCATTCCAACACAGACCTCCCCTTCTTCTTTTCAAATGACACCTGCAAGGTCATTTTCTGCTGGTTTTCTGCCTGAGTCAGAAAGCAGCCACTTTAACTTTTCTTCCCCACTTAATAAAGGATCTCTCTGTGGAAATAGCTGTTTGGGTGTGGATTGTGTCTAATCCAGGATCTGGGAGGGAACCCTCACTGTGTGGGAAGCCCCTTTCATTCTGAGTCCTCTCACTGGAGATATTCTGAGGGGATATAGTAGCATCTCACTGACCTGATAGTTTAGTTTCCTGCTAAGTGACAGCAGTACTCATTTCTTCCTTGGGCTTTGTGTCTATTTGCATATCCTCACATGTGACACGTCTGTTTGGATCTTTGTTCCTGGAAGTTGTTACCTTTTCATGTTATTCTTGTACTTCTAAATTATCCCCATAACTCTTCAACCCCATAGACAGATCTGTATACCTAAGACCCATGCACTATTCATTTATGACTTCTTAAGCCTCCCAACTGTGCATTTATTGAGGAGAGAGAGAGAGAGAGAGAGAGAGAGAGAGAGAGAGAGAGAGAGAGAGATCTGGAACTCAGTTCATGATAAAATGTCGCCACCTGGTGTCTAGAGTGAATGAGGTAAGAGAACGCAAAGTCAGTTCTTTGAGCTCTTAAATTTGCTCTCTCTCTCTCTCTCTCTCTCTCTCTCTCTCTCTCTCTCTCTCCTCTCTCTCTGTGTGATTGTGTTTTGAGACAAGGTCTTACTCTGTAGCTCATGTTGCCCTAGGTATTACTATGTAGCCCAACCTGATCTTGAACTCATAGCAATCCTCCTGCCTTTGTCTTCTAAGTGTTGGACTAACAGGCATGAACCCCCACACCGTGCTTGGAGCTTTCTCTTATAAATGATATTTAAAAACATTACATCGCATATTATCACCCCACATTTAATTCTTTTCTTTAAAATTTTACAGTTATTTTTGTATTTTTTGAATCCATTTAAAGCTCAGGTTTGTGTGGCTTTCACTAGATAAGCAGTTGTTTATGCTTTTAAGAAACCAAATGCCTGTTCAACTATGTTCCTAGCAGCACGATTTGTAATAGCCAGAACCTGGAAACAACCTAGGTGCCCCTCAATAGAAGAATGGTTAAAGAAGGTGTGGAACATATACTCATTGGAGTTTTACTCAGTGGTAAAAAACAATGACATCTTGAATTTTGCATGCAAATGGATGGAAATAGAAAATGCTTTACTGAGTGAGGTAACCCAGACCCAAAAAGAGGAATATGGTATGTACTCACTCATAAGTGGATTCTAGCCATAATTAAAGGACATTGAGCCTATAATTAGTGATCCTAGAGAAGCTAAATAAGAAGGTGAACCCACAGAAAATCATAGTTATCCTCCTGGATATGGGAAGTAGACAAGATTACTAGGCAAAACTTGGGTGCACGGGAGTGTTGGGGGTGGATGTAAGGGGAGATGGGTAGAGAGAAGGGAGAAGGGGAGGATTCAGGAGAGCTTGGGGGAATGGGATGGGTGGGATGGAAGAAGGGTGGATATGGGAGCAGGGAAGAAAATATCTTAATTAAGGGAGCCATTTTAGGGTTTGCAAGAGACTTGACTCTAGAGGAGTTCCCAGGTCCAAGGAGAGATCCCCAGATTGTTCCTTGGGCAGCAGAGGAGAGGGTGTCTGAACTGGCCTTGTTCCATAGCCACACTGATGAATGTCTTGCATATGACCATAGAGCCTTCATCTGGCGATGGATGGAGATAGAGACAGAGACCCACATAGGAGCACTGGACTTAGCTCCCAAGGTCCAAATGAGGAGCAAAAGGAGGGAGAACATGAGCAAGGAAGTCAGGACCACGAGGGGTGCGTCCACCCACTGAGACGGTGGGACTGATCTAATGGGAGCTCACCAAGGCCAGCTGGACTGGGAGTGATGGAACATGTGATCAAACTGGACATTCTGAATGTGGCTGGCAATGAAGGCTGATTGAGAAGCCAAGAATAATGGCACTGGGTTTTGATTCTACTGCATGAACTGACTTTGTGGGAGCCTGTTTTTTTTCATGCTCACCTTTATAGACCTGGATGGAGCGGGGAGGACCTTGGACTTCCCATGGGGCAGGGAACCCTGACTGCTCTTAGGACTAAAAAGGGAGGGGGTGGTGGGGAGAGGGAAGGAAAAGGAAGACTGGGAGGAGGTGAAAATTTTTAATAAATAAATAATTAAATTTAAAAAAAAAAGAAATCAAATGCCATGTTCTTAAGGAGGCAGCCAGTCAGGGTTTGTTGTATTCTAACTGTGTGGTAGGCGTTGGATACACCTCAAGGTATATTCAAAACATCGGACCTTCTCAGAAGCTAAAAAGTAGAATTGTTCAAAAATCAGAATGAAATATTATAATGAAAAGGTGTCTAGTAATTCATTTAGCAAACCACAATTCAACATATTCTGTTGAGCATTTGCTATGTGCCAGACCGTATAACATTTTTGTTGTTATGTGCCAGACCGTATAACATTTTTGTTGTTGTTGTTGTTTTTGTTTTTTTGTTTTTCGAGACAGCATTTCTGAGTAGCTTTGGAACCTGTCCTGAAACTAGCCTTGTAGACCAGACTGGCCTTGAACTCACAGAGATCTGCCTGCCTCTGCCTCCTGAGTGCTGGGATTAAAGGCACGTGCCACCACCACCCAGCTTGTATAACAGGTTTTTAAAACCCATAGGTGTATGCTCTAAACCCTTCCTGCTCTAAGGAAACCTACGGTAAAGATAGATTTGCTTACTGCAATCTCTGGACTTAGGTGTAATTTTGCCTGACTAGAAATCCCAGCAGAGTGGGCCTGAAGTGAGGTGACTTTCTTTGGGAGAGACAATCCTGGGTCACCCCAGAAAGGGAGTACACAATGTAATAAAGTACCAGTTGCCACAATGTCTATTTTGTGAACTAGTGAGTTTTTATTGGTTTGCTTGCAGGCCTATGGGGGAAGGGTTACAGAAGAAGCCAGGGCAACTCAAAAGCAGGGGCTTCACCAGAAAGTCTCCAGCCCCCCAACAACCATTTACCTTTTTTTCTTTTATATTGCTGAACCGCTCCCAAGACTCACATTTTCATTTTCTCCTCCTGTTTGCCTCCTGAGGCTCATGAGCCTCCCGTGCTTCCTTGGGCAATGTCTCCATTTGAAGGGAATGATGTAAGGGGAGGAACGTTCCATAGAACCTGGCTATGGGAGACCCAGATTCAGTTGGGGTTCATATAGAACAAGAAGGTCCTAGACAAAAATTCTTTCCCACGTAGAGGTGGAAGGAAGGTGACAAACTTCACAGATCCTCTTGGTTTTTCTCCTTGTGCTCACTCATCAGTAAGGCGCTAGGATGAAAGGCAACCGTGAATCGATCAGGCTTAGAGACACTGTGTGTGCAGGGACATTAACCCTCTGGAACATGTGACCCTGGCAAACCTTGCCATTCTCCCCATTTCCTCTGCCTTGCTAAATACCTTTAGATTACATTCCTTAATCTAGCCACCAAGGATAATCACACAGACTCCTGGAGATCTTTAGACGTAAAATTATTATTTAATAAACATGAACGATTTTCTAATATGATCCAAAATTCGGCTTCATACTAGAAAAAAAAGAATAACAGCTTCACTATGAGAAAAGGAAACATGGTTATGATATGCAAAGGGCTGTAATGGAAGTAAATGAAGGGAACATAAAAGATTGTTCCTCGGGGAAGTGAAGGATGAACTGAATCTTAAAAATAGAGAACTGGCAAGCAAGGGTAGGTAAGAGCAGGGGGTGGACAAAGACACTGCCCAAGGGAAGATCCTGTAAGCAAGGGCAAGGAACCCTTATGCATCCAGCAGGACCACTGAGCACTTTCTTTCCTGAGAAGGGAAAGGAAACAATTCAATATTTAGCAAGCTCACCAGCAATTACTTAATAAGTGAGTTATAATGTGGCTCCCTGAATGCAGTAGAACCTGTTAGGAAGTCTTTGTGGTCCTTCACACAATGGCAGGGAGAAATGAGACAGGCGGAGATGAAGGCCTCTAGGAATAATTCAAAATTAGTACCATGACTAGATATTCAGAGAACTGGAGGAAGAAGCAGCTGTCACAAATCACAGCCTTGTTTTAGGAAGACAGTGGCTAGCCAGTCTCCGAAAGAATAGGCTGGGGCTCAGGGAGGATGCAGCCCCTCTAATTTCTTGCTTCTTCTAAGCAAGTCTGAAGGGGTTTCCATGTTGGGTGTGGTGCTGTGCTCTCGGCTGAAGTCCTGCAGCACTCTGGCTACTCCGATTTGTCTAGTTAGATCATCGTCAGTCCTGAGTGCCTCAAGGAAAGATGATACTTAATAATTTAGTTGCATATGAGGGGTTTGGGTCCAGAGACCTAGTTGGTCATAAACAGACAGGCTTTGTATGCGTGTCTATTGCAAATCTGAGCTGGCAGTAGGATGTTCTCAGATATTTAGGACTTCCCTAATCCTAAAGTAGGATTTTGCTGACCTGGAGTTCCTGATCACTGAGTAAACCTCCAGCAGTGGGAGCTGCCCTCTAGTGGTAATATTTCAAATTGCAGATAGGGACCACAAGTGAGCAGGTGAGAATTTCCTTGCTGGGACTTGATTTTATCTTCTATGAGAAGAAGTGCTCAGAGTTTAGGCCTTGATCAGGGCTCATTAAAACTTGCTGGATTTGTAGTGTGTTATTAAGATCCATGTTGTATTTATTTGGGGGCAGATTAACTTATACACTGTAGTTCATACTTAGAAAATTTGCAGAAGGAATTCTTAGTCCAAGACCCATTTGTCTCTTAAGCACTCTCCCTATCTGTCTCTCTTGTCATCTGAATCTCTCCAAGAAAATGTGACAATTCCTTTTCTGTCTAATACAGTTCACTGAGTCTCTTTAGTGTTGCATGTATGCATATAGTGATTTCTGGACTAGCCATTTGCCATTGGGTAAGAAATGGGCGTCATCTCTGGGGAAAGACTAAGTCTCCCTCTCTCAATGGTCCTTCATTGCCTAGGGGTGGGGCCCCATGAGATTTCTTCCTTGCATATTAGCTTGTCTATTAATATTGTCATTGTCCATGTCTTTGTGGTTGTCACGAGTGTAGCCTCGCTGTCATTTCTAGAAGCCACAGTCCCTAGTCAAGTTCCTAGCATTCTGCCTCTTAGCGATCTTCCTGTCCCCTCTTCTGAGATGTTCCCTGAGCTGCAGGAGTTGTGTTGTAGATGTGTCCAGTTGGGCCGGGCATCCCATGATCAGCTGTAGATTTCCATGATGCTCTGTCTCTGCCTGCTGCAAGGGAAGCTTCTTTGGTTGGGGTGGGAGCTACACTTACCTGTGGGTATGAGGACCAGAGTTTACAACGCAGTTAGGAATCATGCTGATCTAGCAAAGTGATGTTGGTATACTTTCCTCTAAGATCATGACCTTCTAGCCTCCCGTAGGCTAGGTTTCCAGTAACAGGCATGTTTTCCCTCCTGTTGAGCTGGCCTTGACTCCAACTAGAGAGCTCTTGGTGGCACCAAGATATGACTATCACTACCACACCGTAGACCAGGCTGGCCTCAAACTCAGAGATCCACCTGCCTCTGTCTCCTGAGTGCTGGGATTAAATATCTGTACCACCATACCTGGTTAGGAGAACCTTGAAGGGCTAGCCATTGTTGTGCTTCATAGGCATTACAGATGGGTGGGATTATTGCTTGTTTCCTTCTTTGGATGCTTGTTACACAGGGTACTATGAGTACTTCTGGGTTCTACGAAACCTAGTCTTTAGGGGAGAAGCTTTCAGGTCAGATCCAGGTCAAATCTGATTCCTGTACTCAAAGTATACAGTGTCTTCAGCAACAGGGATTTACCTTTAACCTCTAGAGGCATCTCTAAGGGTAGCAGAAATTGCCTATATTATTTGGGGGCATCTCTTGAACTCTTTTGTTCAACAATTTAAAAAGAGGTTTTCTCATGATTGGTGCTGGGCTTTTTATTAGATGCTCTGAGTCTCTTGGAGACAGCATCATCAGCCCAAGTAGCATAACTTCACTAAATTAAAGATATATATGTATATATATACATACATACATACATATACATATATACATATATGCACATATCACATTTATATGTATTATTTATAATTTTAGGTAAATATAAAATGTTTCCTTAAAATCTTTTTTTTTGGAGCTTTGTTAGTATTTTACTAATTTACTAATGAATAATTCACATAAATGCACATGCACAAAATAAATAAGCACTTTTAGTCTCTGACTTTAAAGGTATTTAAACATTTTCCTGATAGAAATAGAATCTATTCCTCATCATATATGAATTATTTCTAAATCTGGGCAGAGAATGAGGCTAATTTTATTAGGTTACTTGTGCTTTTTTTTTTTACTTTTAGAAAGTAATTTTATTAAATTATAAAAGTTTCCAGTTCCGCCCCTCCTCCCAACACCCTCCCACTCCCCCCACTCCCTCTCCTCCTCCCTCTATGTCCCTAAAGGCAGTCAGGGTTTCGTGCCCTGTGGGAAGTTCAAGTTCCTCCCCCCTCCCTCCAGGTTCAGGAAGGTGAGTATCCAAACAGACTGGATCCCCAAAATCCAGTATATGCAGAGGAAACAAGTCCCAGTGTCATTGTCAATGGCTTTTCAGAAAGACTCCGGGCCAGCCACATTCAGAGAATCTGGCCACATTCAGAGAATCTGGTTGGATCACGTCCTCGTTCAGTCCCAGTCCAACTGGCCTTAGTAAACTCTCATTAGATCCGTCCCCTTGTATCAGTGGGTGATAGCATCCCTCGCAGTCCTTATTTCCTTTTTCTTTTTCTTCGTCCTTCTGCTCTTCATTTGGACCTTGGGGGGCTCAGTCCGGTGCTCCAATGTGGGTCTCCGTCTGTATCGCCATCCATCTCCAGATGAAGGATCTATGGTGATAAGCAAAATATTCATCAGTATGGTTATGGGCCAAGACCGGTTCAGACACCCTCTCCTCTGCCCAGAGAACAACCTGGGGATCTCTCCTTGGACCTGGGATCCCATACATAATCAAGTCTCCTGTAAACCCTAAAATGACTCCCTTAGTTGAAATATATTCTTCCCTGATCCCATATTCATCCTTCCTCCCTCCCCCCGATCCCGGTCCACCGAGCTTTCCCCATTCCTACCCTACTCCCTTCTCTCTAACCCTCTCCCCTTCCAACAGCCCTCCCCCCCCCATGCATCCGAGGTTACCTGGGACTCTTGTCTATTTCCTACCTCCTGGCGGATAGCTAAATAATCTTCATCAGGTTCATTTTCTTATTTAGCTTCTCTAGGATCACGAATAATAGGCTCAAAGACCTTTAATTATGGTTAGAATCCACTTATGAGTGAATACATACTGTGTTCCTCTTTTTGGGTCTGGCTTACCTCACTCAGTAAAGCGTTTTCTATTTCCATCCATTTGCATGCAAAATTCAAGATGTCATTGTTTTTTACCGCTGAGTAAAACTCTAATGTGTATATGTTCCACACCTTTTTTAACCATTCTTCTATTGAGGGGCACCTAGGCTGTTTCCAGGTTCTGGCTATTACAAATAGTGCTGCTATGAACATAGTTGAACAAATGCTTTTGTAGTATACTAGGGAATCTCTAGGGTATATTCCCAAGAGTGGAATTGCTGGGTCCTGAGGGAGGTTGACTCCCAGTTTCCTGAGAAACCGCCACACTGATTTCCACAGTGGCTGCACAAGTTTGCATTCCCACCAACAATGGATGAGTGTTCCCCTCATTCCACATCCTCTCCAGCATAGGCTATCATTGGTGTTTTTGAGTTTGGCTATTCTGACAGGTGTAAGATGATATCTCAAAGTTGTTTTGATTTGCATTTCCCTGATCACTAAGGAGGTTGAGCATGACCTTAAGTGCCTTTTGGCCATTCGAAGTTCATCTGTTGTGAGTTCTCTGTTCAGATCAGTACCCCATTTTTTAATTGGGTTAATTAGGGTTTTAGTGTCTAGTTTCTTGAGTTCTTTGTATATTTTGGAGATCAGACCTTTGTCTGATGAGGGGTTTGTGAAGATCTTCTCCCAGTCGGAAGGTAGCCTTTTTGTCTTACTGACAGTGTCCTTTGCTTTACAGAAGCTTCTCAGTTTCAGTAGGTCCCATTTATTCATTGTTTCTCTTATAGTCTGCACTCCTGGGGTTCTGCTTAGGAAGTGGTCTCCTGTGATTACATCTTGTAGACTACTTCCCACTTTCTCTTCTATCAGGTTCAAAGTGGTCAGATTAATGTTGATGTCTTTAATCCATTTGGACCTGAGTTTTGTGCATGGTGATAGATATGGATCTATTTTCATTTTTCTACAGGTTGACATCCAGTTATGCCAGCACCATTTGTTAAAGAAGCTATCCTTCTTCCATTGTATACCTTTAGCTCTTTTGTCAAAAATCAGGTGTTCATAAGTTTGTGGGTTAATACCCGGGTCTTCGATTCGATTCCATAGGTCGACTTCTCTGTTGTTATGCCAATACCAAGCTGTTTTCAACACTGTTGCTCTGTAATAGAGTTTGAAGTCAGGGATGGGAATGCCTCCTGAAGTTCCTTTATTGTATAAGATTGTTTTGGCTATCCTGGGTTTTTTGTTTTGCCATATAAACTTGATTATTGTTCTCTCAAGGTCTGTGAAGAAGTTTGATGGGATTTTGATGGGGATTGCATTGAATCTATAGATTGCTTTTGGTAGAATTGCCATTTTTACTATGTTGATTCTCCCAATCCAAGAGCCGGGGAGGTCTTTCCATTTTCTGGTCCTCCTCAATTTCTTTCTTCAAGGACTTAAAGTTCTTGTCAAATAGGTCTTTCACTTCCTTGGTTAGAGTTACCCCAAGATATTTTATGCTATTTGTGGCTATCATGAAAGGTGATGTTTCTCTGATTTCCCTCTCTGCTTCTTTGTCCTTTGTGTATAGGAGGGCAACTGATTTTTTGGAGTTGATCTTGTATCCTGCCACATTACTAAAGGTGTTTATCAACTGTAGGAGTTCTTTGGTAGAATTTTTGGGGTCGCTTATGTACACTATCATATCGTCTGCAAATAACGAAAGTTTAACTTCATCCTTTCCAATTCGAATCCCCTTGATTCCCTTATGTTGTCTTATTGCTATTGCTAGAACTTCAAGCACTATATTGAAGAGGTATGGAGAGAGTGGACAGCCTTGTCGTGTTCCTGATTTTAGTGGAATGGCTTTGAGTTTCTCTCCATTCAATTTGATGTTAGCTGTCGGCTTGCTATATATTGTTTTTATTATATTCAGGTATGATCCTCGTAAACCCAATCTCTCCAACACCCTTATCATAAAGGGGTGTTGAATTTTGTCAAATGCTTTTTCAGCATCCAATGAAATGATCATATGGTTTTTTTTTCAGTTTATTTATATGATGAATTACATTGATAGATTTGCGTATGTTGAACCAACCCTGCATCTCTGGGATGAAGCCCACTTGATCATAATGGATGATTTTTCTAATGTATTCTTGGATTCGGTTTGCCAGTATTTTATTGAGTATTTTTACGTCAATGTTCATGAGTGAGATTGGTCTGTAATTCTCTTTCTTGGTTGTGTCTTTGTGTGGTTTTGATATCAGAGTAACCGTAGCTTCATAAAAAGAGTTTGGCAATGATTCTTCTGTTTCTATATTGTGAAATACATTAAGGAGTATAGGTATTAGCTCTTCCTGGAAGTTCTGGTAGAATTCTGCATTGAAACCATCTGTTCCTGGGCTTTTTTGGTAGGGAGATTTTTGATAACAGCTTCTAATTCTTCACGACTGGCAGGTCTATTTAGATTGTTCACCTGGTCTTGGTTCAGCTTTTGTATATGGTACTTATCTAAATAAATGCCCATTTCTTTTACATTTTCCAACTTTGTGGCATATAAATTTTCGTAGTAAGATCTAATGATTCTCTGAATTTCCTCTGTGTCTGTGGTTATGTCCCCCTTTTCATTTCTGATCTTATTAATTTGCATGTTCTCTCTCTGTCGTTTGATTAGTTTGGATAGGGGTTTGTCGATCTTGTTGATTTTCTCCAAGAACCAGCTTTTTGTTTCATTGATTCTTTGGATTGTTTTCTGTGTTTCAATTTTGTTGATTTCAGCCCACAGTTTGATTATTTCCAGTCTTCTAGACCTCATGGGTGAATCAGCTTCTTTTTTTTCTAGAGCTTTCAAGTGTGCTGTTAAGTCTCTAATGTGTGCTTTCTCCGTTTTCTTTTATTGGGCGCTTAGTGCTATGAACTTTCCTCTTAACACTGCTTTCATAGTGTCCCATAGGTTTGAGTATGTTGTGTCTTTATTTTCATTAAATTCAAGGAAGACTTTAATTTCTTTCTTTATTTCTTCCTTGACCCAGGGGTGATTCAGTAGTTGACTGTTCAACTTCCATGAATTTGTTGGCTTCCTAGGGGTAGCACTGTTGTTGAATTCTAACTTTAATCCGTGGTGGTCTGACAAGACACAGGTGGTTACTAATATTTTTTTGTATCTGTGGAAGTTTGCTTTGTTACCCAGTATGTGGTCAATCTTCGAGAAGGTTCCATGAGCAGCAGAGAAGAAGGTATATTCTTTCCTATTGGGTGGAAGGTTCTATAGATGCCTGTTAAGTCCATTTGATTCAATATGTCCAATAAATCTCTTATTTCTCTGTTAGGTTTCTGTCTGATTGACCTGTCCATTGGTGAGAGAGGAGTGTTGAAGTCTCCTACTATTAGTGTGCGTGGTTTGATGACCGCCTTGAGTTCTAGAAGAGTTTCTTTTACATATGTGGGTGCCTTTTATATTAGGGGCATAGATATTCAGGATTGAGACTTCCTCCTGATGAATTGTTCCTGTTATGAGTATAAAATGTCTGTCTCCATCTCTTCTGATTGATTTTAGTTTGAAGTCAATTTTGTTGGAAATTAGAATGGCTACACCTGCTTGTTTCTTAGGTCTGTTTGCTTGAAAAACCTTTTCCCAACCATTTACTCTGAGTAGATGTCTGTCTTTGTGGTTGAGGTGTGTTTCTTGTAAACAGCAGAATGTTGGATCCTGTTTTCGTATCCAATCTCTTAGTCTGTGCCTTTTTATAGGTGAATTGAGTCCATTAATATTAAGTGATATTAATGACCAGTGGTTGTTGACTCCGGTTATTATTATTTTTTGTTTGTTTGTTTAATAGAGTTTGTATGTGTCCCTTCTTTGAGTTAAGCTCGTTGAGGGTCGCTAGATGTCTGAGTTATTGTAGGCAGTGTTGGAAATGTTGAATTCCTTGGGTTGTGATTTTCCTTCTATTACTTTCTGTAATGCTGGGTTTGTGGCTAAGAATTGTTTAAATTAGTTCTTATCCTGGAATATTTTGTTTTCTCCATTGATAGTGAATGATAGCTTGGCTGGGCATAGTAGTCTGGGTTTGCATCCATGGTCTCTTAGTTTCTGCAGTACCTCTATCCAGGACCTTCTGGCTTTCATGGTTTCCATAGAGAAGTCTGGTGTAAGTCTGATAGGTTTACCTTTAAAAGTTACTTGACCTTTTTCCTTTGCAGCTCTTAATATTCTTTCTTTAATCTGTATGTTTTGTGTTTTGATTATTATATGGCGAGGGGATGTTTTTTTTTGATCAAGTCTATTCGGTGCTCTGTATGCTTCTTGAACCTTCATAGGAATATCATTCTTTAGGTTGGGAAAGTTTTCTTCTATAATTTTGTTGAATATATTTTCTGGGCCTTTGATCTGCAGTTCTTCTCCTTCTTCAATCCCTATTATTCTTAGATTTGGTTTTTTTATTGTGTCCCAGATTTCTTGAATGTTTTGTGATGAGAATTTGTTGGATTTGCTGTTTTCTTTGATCTGAGCATTTATTTTCTCTATGGTATCTTCAGACTCTGAGATTCGTTCTTCCATCTCTTGTATCCTATTGGTTATGCTTGTTTCTGTAGTCTCTGTTCATTTACCTAGATTTTCCATATCCAGCCGGCCCTCGTTTTGTGTTTTCTTCATTGACTCCATTTCAGTTTTCAATTCTTGAACTGTTTCCATTACCTGTTTGATTGTTTTTTCTTGGTTTCTCAGGGTATCATTCACGGATTTACTTATTTCTTCAAACTTTTTGTTATACTTCTCATCCATTTCTTTACTCATTTCTTCAATCCTTTCGCTGTACTTCTCATTCAGTTCTTTAAGGGAATTATTCATATCCTGTTTAAGGGACTCTATTGCTTTCATCATGGCATTTTTTTCCAATTCTTCTGAATTAAGAGGTTCAAGTCCTTCTATTGTAGGGTCGTTGGAATCTGGTTATTTCATGTTGTTTTTTAGATTGTTGGAGGAGTTCTTGCCTTGGCGTCTGCCCATCTTTTCTTTCATCTGCTCTATATTGGATCTTCTGGTACCAGGTCAGGTTCCCTTGTTGGGCAGGGACTTCACTGACAGAAGGTCTACCTTTCCTCAGGCAGTCTATTGAAACATAGGCACTCCCTCCTGCTGGTTTGCACTCACAGCCCAGGCCCAGCGTGCAAGGGAGCTGCTCTTGGGAGATCTTTTGGCCCCAGGGGGAAGGGGGGAAGAGAGGAAGGTGTACCTGGATGAAGGCTGGGATGAGATTCGGGAGAGCTCCGCAGGGTGTATCCACCACTGCAGGGCGACCAGAAAGTCGAGGGGGGTGGTGAAAGTCTGAATTCCTCCTAGCCGAAGCCCGAAGCCCTCAGGCCAGGAGGAAAGTCACCCCTCCTCCAATGGATGTCTGCTAGAAGATCACTGTCTCTTGCTGGCCAGGAATGTGGGTGAGGTGATTCAGGGCCTGCCTGTCAGGCAGGTTCTCAAAGCACAGGAACTGCCCCTGCCCAGCTGAGCCCACAGCCCAGGCTCAGAGTGCCAGGGAGCAGCTCTGGGGAGATCTTGTGGCCCCAGGGGGAAGGGAGGAAGAGAGGGAGGTGTACCTGGATGAAGGCTGGGATGGGATTCGGGAGAGCTCCGCAGGGTGTATCCACCACTGCAGGGCGACCAGAAAGTCGAGGGGGGTGGGGAGAGTCTGAATTCCTCCTAGCCAAAGCCCTTGGGCCAGGAGGAAACTCACCCCTCCTCCAATGGATGTCTGCTAGAAGATCACTGTCTCTGGCTGGCCAGGAATGTGGCTGAGGTGATTCAGGGCCTGCCTGTCAGGCAGGCTCTCAAAGCACAGGAACTGCCCCTGCCCAGCTGAGCCCACAGCCCAGGCTCAGAGTGCCAGGGAACAGCTCTGGGGAGATACTTGTGGCCCCAGGGGGAAGGGGGGAAGAGAGGGAGAGTCCTTAAAATCTTTTTAAACTCTCTTAATGTTATTTTCCCCTCCTCCTTCCCTCTCTTTCTGTACTGACCCCCGTTCTCCCTTCCCAATTCAAATGCCCCTCCTCATTTTTTCCATTTACCCTTCATATCATTTATATCTTGACACTTTCCTCTCTTGCCACCCACACTTTATGGTATCTTTTCACTTCTCTGCTTTTTATGTTATTCTTGTTTTTATATTCACACTTGAAGATTTGGAGCTGGGAAGCACAGAAGGGAGAGAACATGTAGGGTTTGTCTTTCTGGGTTGGGTTACCTCACTTAGTATAATCTTTTCTAGCTCCACCCATTTACTCAAAATCTCATAATTTCATTTTCCCTTTCCTCCCCAGTTCTTTTAACTTTTATTGATTCTCTGTGGATTTCACATCATGCATCCTGAGTCCATTTATTTCCCTGCCCCCTTGCATCTCCCTTCTGTCCTTGCAACCTCTCCCCACACCGCAACAAAACAAAATTTAAAAGAAAAAACAAAACTGAAACCTAACAAATAAACAAAACAAAAAAGAGAAGTTTTACCGTGGAAGCTGTAGTGTGGTCTTTGAGTCACACAGTTTACTTTAGTCCATTCATCTTTACTTGTGAATATTCATTGCTATGAGTCATTGGTCAACCTGGAGGTCCCTGGTTTCTGCTACACCGCCACTGGGAGTGGGCGCTCACTGATGCTCCTCTTGGCTATCCTGTTATTTTCCTGTGTTGTAGAGATCTGCAGTTTTGAATTTGTGTGTTCGTCCCCTTCACAAGTTCCAAAAGTTCATAGATGAGGTAGATGTTGGAGTGGGTGAACTCATAGTCCTGGTTCTGGGCCTGGGTAATAGCTGGGGTGGTCAGCACACCAGCTTTCCTTCATCGGCACTACCTGGGTAAACACTTCAGCTCTGCTTTGGTAGCTCACACAATGCAGCCTGCAGCAAGGATCAGGATTTCATTTTCCTAGCAGTGTAGGAGTTTTCCAAAGTATATATGCACCACATCTCCGTTACCCACCTGCCAGCTGAAGGCCATTAGATTGTTTCCATTTCCTGCGGTAGAGCATTTAGCCTTTATTCTGGCAACTCAGACTTCCATCCAGGGGATTCTGCTGAATTAATACATTGGAAAGAGTGTAGCGTTTCTTCTTTGCAGTCCAGCTGTAGCGTTCTTTCACCCTGACATGTTGTTCTGTCTGTTGCTGCTGCTTCCCCTTGTGGCTAGGATGTGATTCAGTAAAAATTTTCATTTCCAACATTATATATTGAAAATCTCAGATTCGTTCCTGAATTATCCTATGTGTCATGCACTTCCATGGTATGTATTTTCTCATCTCTTTTGGTGACTTTTTCTCTGTTGTTCACTTTCTCCTTCCAATCCTGAATTGAACTAATTTGTTTGTATCTTCTTTGAGGTCATTGATCATTTTACTAGGAAACTTTTGCAATATTCACCTGGCTTTTTTGCCTATTTCAGTTGTTTTTTTAAATATGGTATTTGAAGAATTTTAACCTTTTGGAGTACAAAACCACCCAGGCTTTCTTTTTTGCTGTTTCTTAGGTTTCTATGTCACAGTGTGAGCGTCTGTTGGTCTGATGTTTCTGTGTCACAGTGTCAGTGTCTGTTGGTCTGCATGTCTCTTCTGGTTCTATTTGGGAAACCTCTTACTAAGCATCGTCTTTTGAGTGCTCAATCCCTGGTATCACTCAGACAGGAACATACAACTACTAAAGTAGCAACAAAAGCATTCCTATTGTACAAAGTACAGAATTATACTTAAAACTGATTGACGCCCACTAAGGTATCATCAATGATTATAAAACAGAAACATCAGAATGAATGTAGAATGTTTTATGAAATAAAAAACGATTAGGATAAATGTGAAAATAGCAAGTGAATGTGGAAATAAATGGAGACAGAAAAAGGAAAAAGTTACAGCAAAGTGGGTTAAAAAAGTGAAGGGGAAGCCACGCGGTAGTCGACATGTGCCTTAATCCTAGAACTTGGGAGGCAGAGGCAGACAGATCTCTGTGAGTCTGAGGCCAGCCTGGTCTACAGAGTGAGTCCCAGGACAGGCTTCAAAGCTACAGAGAATCCCCATTTCAAAAAACAAAAACAAAAAGAAGTGAAGGGGAAAGAGAAGCAGCAAAGAAGACTGCTATCAAGGACACAAAAAATAGCAAGGGCTGAAAAAACAAAAATCCAGAAAAATATTTCTCAACAGTTACAAAATTCAAAAACAAATACGCAAATGTAAAAAAAAAAGACAAAAATAATTTCAAAGTGCTACTGAAAGGAAAAAAGGGGGAAATATAGGGGAAAGGGCTGAAAAAAAAAAGGAAATTGTTCTCAGGACAGGGCTCAATAAAGTGTTTGCTAAACATGAGGGTCCTCATTTAGGTCCCACACACATAAAAAGCCAGGGTCAGCCATGCAAGTCTGTAAGCTTCTCTTCAGAACTTTGTAGCCGATGGAAGTGTGTCATGAGTTCACATCATTCAAGTCAGAATGGCTCCCACGTGGAGGACGCTTGAAAGAAATCCCACACTAGCTCAGAATTGAGAAACAGATGATTATTTATTTAGGGGTAGACTCACAAATCAGAATCCTCAGTTTGAACAGAGATCAGAAACAGAATCACACAACCAGAAAAGATAGGCCGGATGCATGCTCTACATCGGCATATATAGTATAAGAGGCCACGCCCCAGTGGGTGGGTAACCACTGGCTGGAAGGCTTCCTACAGCACTCATATTAAAAAACAAACAAGAGATGCGGGTGAAGATGTGGAGGAAGATGAACAGTTGCACACTAATGATGGGAATATAAACTAGTGCAGCCACTGGAAAAGTAAGGTGCGTGTTCCTTAAAGGTGTAAAAGTATGGTTCAAATGCCCCACTTCTGAGTTCATACTCAAAAGGATATATGTGGATTCCATGGAGGTACTGACATCTCTACGCCACTGTTCACAATTCTCTAGACAGGGAATTAACCTAGATGTCCTTCAACAAATAAGTGAATAAAGAAAGTATGGTACATAAATAACATGGAGTTTAAAACATATTTTTTGAAATTAAAATATATTTATATTATTTCCCTCTTCTTTAACCTCCTTCCAGCCCCTTCCATGTACTCCCCAACTCTGTCTCCCATTTTTGAACTCATTCAGATATAAAAGGAGTGGAATCATGTCATTTTCTGTAGCATGAATCCATGAGAGTCTGGTAAAGTTTCTTGAGAATTTATTTAGGTATAAAACAGGGGTAAACCCTCAGTGACACAGAATGGGTTAGACGCTACCGCTGCTCCGCGGATCCAGCTGCCTTCATCCAGTCGTTCTATCCAGGGGTGAAGAACATCAACAGCAGACTGCCTGCTCTGCTTCGAACACCCGAGAGTCAGGAGCCATGTTAACTCTCCCATGAGCATGGGAGATTTCCACTTTCTAGTGTCTTCTTCAATTACTTTCTACAAAGTTTTAAAGTTCTTGTCATACTGGTCTTTCACTTGTTTGGTAGAGTTACCCCCAAGATATTTTATGTTATTTGTGGCTATTATGAAGGGTAATATTTCTCTGATTTCTTTCTCAGTCCATTTGTCATCTGAATAAATGACCCATTTGTCATCTGTATGTTTTTGAGTTAATCTTGTATGCTGCTACATTACTTAAGGTGTGTTTTAGTTGTTGGAGCTCCCTGGTAGAATTTTTGGGGGCACTTTTGTATACTATCATAGCATCAGCAAATAGTGAGAGTTTGACTTCTTTTCCAATTTGTATCCCCTTGATCTCCTTTTGTTGTCTTATTGCTCTAGCTAGAATTTCATGTACTATATTGAATAGATATGGAGAGAGTGGACAACTTTATCTTGTTTCTGATTTCGTGGGATCACTTTGAGTTTCTCTCCATTTAGTTTGATGTTGGTTGTTGGCTCGCTGTATACTGCCTTGATTATGCTATGTTCCTTGTATCCCTGCTTTCTCCAAGACCTTTATCACGAATGAGCATTGAATTTTGTCAATGGCTTTTGCAATATCTAATGAGATGATCGTCTGTTTTTTTCCAGTTTATTTATATGGTAGATTACATTGATAGATTTTTGTACACTGAACCATCGCTGCATCTATGGGATGAAGCCTACTTGGTCATGGTGATTGATTTTTCTGATGTGTTCTTGGATTTGGTTTGCCAGTATTTTATTGAGTATTTTTACAACAACGATCATGGGTTAGATTGGTTTGTAATTCTCTTTCTTAGTAGAGTCATTGTGTTGTTTGGATGTCAGGGTAAATGTAGTCTTGTAAAAAGAGCTTGGCAATGTTCCTTCTGTTGCTATTGTCTGGAACAATTTGAGGAGTATTGGTATTGTTCTTCTTTGAAAATCTTGTAGAATTCTGAGCTGAAATCATCTGATCCTAGGGTTTTTTTGGTTGAGAGACTTTTGATGACTGTTTCTAATTCCTTAGTGGTTATAGATATGTTTAATTTGCTTATCTGGTCTTGATTTAATTTTGGTATGTGATATTTACGTAGAAAATTGTCCCTTTTCTTTAAGTTTTCCAATGTTGTGGAGTACAGGTTCTTTTTTTTTGTTTTTTTTTGTTTTCCCCTCTCACATTTGGAAATTGTTTTAAAAAATTATAAAAGTTTCCATTTCCGCCCCTCCTCCGACCACCCTCCTACTTCCCCCACTCCCTATCCTCCTCCCTCAGGTTCTTGAAGTATAACCTGATGATTCTCTTGATTTCCTCCATGTCTGTTGTTATAGCCTCCTTTTCATTTCTGATTTTGTTAATTTGGATATTCTCTCTCTGCCTTTGGTTAGCTTGTAGAAAGGTTTGCCTATTTTGATTTTCTCAAAGAACCAACTCTTTGTCTCCTTGATTCTTTGTATTGTTTTCTTTGTTTCTATTTTGTGATTTCAGCTCTCAGTTTGATTATTTCCTGCTGTCTAGTCCTCCTGGGTGAGCCTGCTTCTTTTTGATCTAGAGTTTTCAAATGTTCTGTTAATTCACTAGTGTGGGTGGGCTTTTTCCAGCTTCTTTTTTTTCTTTATTTATTTCTGTTCTGATTTTTATTGTTTCCTTTATTAGCTTAAGGCTATAGTAGATTGTTAGCCAGTTTTTATTTGCCTTTCTCTGAAAGCTGTATTTGCTATGACTGTTTCCTCAAGACTTTCTTTTTTTATTGATTATTTTTTATTGATGTTTATTGAGCTCTACATTTTTCTCTGCTCCCCTCCCTGCCTCTACCCTCCCCCTTTTAGTTCTCCCCCAAAGTTCCCATGCTCCCAATTTACTCAGGAGATCTTGTCTTTTTAATCTTTCTACTTTCCATGTAGATTACATCTATGTAAGTCTCTCTCAGTGTCCTCATTGTTGTCTAAGTTCTCTGGGATTGTGGTTTGAAGGCTGGTTTTCTTTGCTTTATGTTTAAAAACCACCTATGAGAGAGTACATGTGATAATTGTCTTTCTGTGTCTGGGTTACCTCACTCAAAATAATGTTCTCTAGCTCCACCCATTTTCCTGCAAAATTAAAGCTATCGTTTTCTTTTCTGCTGTGTAGTACTCCAATGTGTAAATGTACCACATTTTTCTTATCCATTCTTCAATCAAGGGGCATTTAGGTTGTTTCCAGGTTCTGGATATGACAAACAGAGCTGCTAGGAACATAGTTGAGCACATGTCCTTGTGACACGATTGAGCATCCTTTGGATATATATCCAAAAGTGGTATTTGTGAGTCTTGAGGAAAGTTGCTTCCTAATTTTCTGAGAAATCGCCACACTGACATCCAAAGGGGTTGTACCAGCTTGCATTCCCACCAGCAATGCAGAAGTGTTCCCCTTTCCCCACAACCTCTCCAGCATAAGTTGTCATCAGTGTTTTTGATCTTGGCCATTCTTACAGGTTTAAGACGGAATCTCAGAGCTGTTCTGATTCGCATTTCTCTGATGAGTAGGATGTTGAACATTTTCTTAAGTGTCTTTCAGCCATTTTAGATTGTTCTGTTGAGAGTTCTCTGTTTAGATCTGTACTTATTGGATTATGTGATCTTTTGGTGTCCAATTTCTTGAGTTTTTTGTGTATTTTGGAGATAAGACCTCTGTCTGATGTGGGGTTAATGAAGATCTTTTCCCATTCTGTGGGCAGTCGTTTTGTCTTGTTGACCATGTCCTTTGCTTTACAGAAGCTTTTCAGTATCAGGAGGTCTCATTTATTAATTGTTTCTCTCAGTGTCTGTGCTGCTGGGGTTCTGTTTAGGAAGTGGTTCCCTGTGCCAATGTGTTCAAGTGTACTTCCCACTTTCTCGTCTATAAGGTTCAGTGTGGTTGGCTTTATGTTGAGGTCTTTGATCCTTTTGGACTTGAGTTTTGTGCGTGGTGATAGATATGGGTCTATTTTTATTTTTCTACATGTTGATATCCAGTTATGCCAGCACCACTTGTTAAATATGCTCTCTTTTATCCATTTGATATTTTTTGCTTCTTTATCAAATATCAGGTGTTCAAAGATGTGTGGATTGATATCCGGGTCTTCTATTCAGTTCCATAGGTCCTCCTGTCTATTCTTATGCCAGTACCAGGCTGTTTTCAGTACTGTAGCTCTGTAGTAGAGTTTGATACAGAGATTGTGATGCCTCCAGAAGTTCTTTTATTGCACAGGATTGTTTTCGCTATCCTGGGTTTTTTGCTTTTCCAAATGAAGTTGAGTACCGTTTTTTTCGAGGTCTTTGAAGAATTCTGCTGAAATTTTGATGGGCATTGCCTTGAATCTGTTCCAGCTTCTTTTTGTAGGTATTTAGTGCTAAGAACACTTAGCACTGCTTTCATTGTGTCCCATAAGTTTGGGTATGTTGTGCTGTCTTTCTTTGTAAAAGGAAGGAGTGGGCTGGGTGCCACTCTGTAGAAGGAAGGAGTGGGCTGTGTTCTTGCCTGGCTCCCGGCTAGCTTACCCCTGAAATAATTACATGGAAATTGTATTTATTTAAACATTGCCTGGCCCATTATCTGTTGCCTCTTATTGGCTAACTCTTACATCTTGTTTTAACCCATTTCTAATAATAATCTGTGTGTCACCTTGAGCTTGTGGCTTACCGGGAAGGATTCAGCATGTCTGACCAAGCTGCTGGCTGCATGGCGTCTGCCTCATTGCCTTCTTCCCGGCATTCTGTTCTGTCTACTCTACCCATCTATGTTCTGACCTATCAGGCCAAGCAGTTTTTTTATTTAACCAATGAAAGCAACAAATAGAAATAAGACCCACCTACATCATTTCCCCTTTTTCTGTTTAAACAAAAAAGAAAGGCTTTCATTTTAACATAGTAAAATTACATATAATAAAACACTTATCAAGCAAGAATTACAGTTACAATATTTATATCTATTTTATCTTTGATCATAACTAAGGAAAACTATAACTAACTGTTCTTCAACTCCATCAAAGACTCCAGAAGGATACAATATTACCTAAGTAAACAAGAAATAAACAACTTCCAAAACTCTAGAAATGACAGAAACATCTCGCTGCCTGGACAGTCACCCAATGTTCCTCTGTACCGTTGGGGCATCTATCTTCAGCCTTTAGGCCCATAGTATCCAGCAGACTTTTCCATGAAGCAGGAAATTTCAAAAGGCAGTTCAGTCATTTTTTTCTGTGTCCTGCAGAATGTCTCGCAGACTCTTTTCATGAGTCAGGAACCTCGAAATACCATCTCATCTTTAGGCAAGTTCAGCAGTCCTCTCTCTGCGGGTTCTTTGTGTCTAGTCCATGCATCAGTCCAGGCAAGAGCAGTTTCTTGCCCAAATGGCTATCAAACTCCATAAGGAGCCTCTTTGATGCCCATCTTCGTCTTGAAGTAGATTGATGCTGCCAGGAGCAGACATGTCTCATTGTCATGAAAAACCCTAAGTTATTAAGATATTTAAAATGCCATATTCTGTAGTCTTTGAAAGATATGAAGAATGCCTATCTAAATGAAATATATCTCTATATATCTAGAAAATCTAACTAACATGACTACAAGCTTAACTATTATTGATGATTATCCATTAACAACCTATATTTCCTAATTATATATTACATTTTTAAATGAACTATACAATTACAATATCTTAATCAATACCAGAAATATATATACATATAACAAAATTGACCTTAAAATCCATACCAATGCAAATTATTCATATCTATATCATTTCTTGTTGAATTTTTGTAAGTCTTTAAAAATTTCTTTATTTCTTCCTTGACCCATTTTTAGTTCAAGTGAGCATTGTTTAATTTCCATGTGTTTTTGGGTTTACTGGAATTAGTATTGGTGTTGAATTCTAACTTTCAGCCATGGTGATATGATAAGATACATGGGGTTATTTCAAGTTTTTTTTTTTTTGTATCTGTTGAGGTTTGCTTTGTTACCTAGTAATTGGTCAATTTTTGAGAAGATCCCATTAGGTGCTGAGAAGAAGGTATATTCTTTTATGTTAGGATGGAATGTTCTATAGATATCTGTTTAGTCCATTTGATTCATAATATCTGTTAGCGCCCTTATTTCTCTGTTAATTTTCTGTCTGACAGACCTGTCCAGTGCTAAGAGTGGGGTTTTGAGGTCTTCCACTATTAGTGTGTGGGGTTTAATGTGTGATTTAAGCTTTAGTAATGCTTCTTTTACCTACGAGAGTGCCATTGTATTTGTGGCATAGATGTTCAGAATTGAGATTTCCTCCTGATAGATTTTTCCTGAGACAAACATGAAACTTCCTTCCTTATATCTTTGATTGATTTTAGTATGAAGTCTATTTTGCTTGCTATTAGTATAGCTACAGAAGCTTGTTTCTTAGGTCCATTTGTTTGGAAATTTTTTTTCTCAAACCTTTACTCTGAGGCAATGTCTGTCTTTGAGGTTGAGGTGTTTTTATCATTGTATGCAACAGAAGGATGGATTCTGTTTTTTTTTGTAGCCACTCTGTTAGTTTTTGTCTTTTTATAGGTGAGTTGAGTCCATTTTTATCTAGTTTTTGTTTTTGGTGATGTTATTGTGTGTGTTTCCCCCTCCTTTTGGATTTACTGCTATGTGATCATCTATTGTCTGTGTTTTTGTGTGTGTAACTGACTTTTTTGGATTGGAGTTCTTCTTCTAGTACTTTGTATAGGGCTGAATTTGTGACTAGATATTGTTTAAATCTGGTTCTGCCATGGAATATCTTGTTTTCTCCATCTATGGTAATTGAAAGTTTTGCTGGGTATGGTAGTCTTGGCTGTCATCTGTGGTCTCTTCATGTCTACAAAACACTTGACCAGTACTTTCTGGCTTTCATTGTTTCCATTGAGAAATTAGATGTATTTTGAATAGGTCTGCCTTTATTTATTACTTTTTCCTTTGCAGTTCTTAATATTCTTTCTTTATTCTGTATGTTTAATGTTTTGATTATTATGTGGTAAGGGAATTATTTTTTATTCCACTCTATTTGGTGTTATGTAAACTTCTTGTACCTTCATATACATATGTTTCTTTAGGTTGGGGAAGTTTTCTTCTGTGGTTTCGTTAAATATATTATCTGTGCATTTGAGTTGGACTTCTCCTTCTTCTATTCTCACTATTCTTAAGTTTGGTCTTTCCATGGTGTCCCACATTTTCTGGATATTTTGTGTTAAGCTTTTTGTTAGATTTAACATTTTCTTTGACTGATGAATTTATTTTCTCTATCCTATCTTCAATGTCTGAGATTCTCTCTTCCATCTCTTTTATTCTACTGTTTATGCTTGCATTTGTGATTCTGATCATTTACTCATATTTTCCATTCCCAGAACATCCGAGGTTTGTGTTTTCTTTATTGTTTCTATGATATAGGAGGTTCATCTGTCTATGTGTTACTTTCATAACACATTGGTTAATAAAGAAACTGCCTTGGCTTTTCAAAGGACAGCAGCTTTGGTTAATAAAGAAACTGCCTTGGCTTTTCAAAGGACAGCAGCTTAGATAGGCAGAGTAGACAGAACAGGATGCTGGGAGAAAGAAAGCAGAGGCAGACAGACACCACGGATCCAGTCGCCAGGTCAGACATGATGAATCTTTCTCGGTAAGCCACGTCCTCGTGGTGGCATACAGATTATTAGATATGGGTTAATCAAGATGTGAGAGTTAGCCAATAAGGGGCTAAAACTAATGGGCCAGGCAGTATTTAAAAGAATACAGTTTCCATGTAATTATTTCAGGTAAAGCTTGCCAGGAACCGGGTGGTGGACACAGCCCACCACTCCTTCTACAATTCTATTTTGGTTTTCAAGTCTTGAATTGTTTCTTTCACCTATTTAATTGCTTTTTCTTGGTTTTCTTTAAGGGACTCATTGATTTCTTCCGATTTTTTGTTTGTCTTTTCCTCCACTTCTTCGAGAGAATTTTTAATTTCTTCTTTAATGGTCTCAAACATTTTCCTAAAGTTATTTTTAGGTCATTTTCTTCTTCTTCTTCATTTGTGTTGGGTGTTCAAGACTTGCTATTGTAGAGTCACTAGGCTTTGGTGGTGTGATGTGGCTCTTTGTGTTGTTGAGTGTGTTCTTACCTTGTTGTCTACCCATCTTTTCCTCTGATTGGTATAGTTGGGCATGTGTCTCTGGTGGTCACTCCTTGCTGCCAGTGGATCCGAGTCTCAGATGGTTGCTCCTCATGGTAGAGTTTGGGTCATGGTTCCAGTCACAAGGAAGGTAGCTTGGTGAACCCGGAAGTCAGGCCTGCTCACAAGGCTCTGGTGGAAATCAGACAGGCAGGTGGGCCTATCTTGCCTGCTGGCTCCAGCGGAGGTTGGGTTTGACATGTATCACTCCCTACTTTCCTGGATGTTAGTTTTGGCCAGGTTGTCTGACATTATTCTGATGGTATGGCTATTCCAAGTAAGTTGGCATTTTCCTTTTATAGCTTTTGTATTGTTTCTTTGTTCTACTGTCTTGGCACTTTTACCATCAGGTAATGTGGTGATGTCCTTATATGAGTATGCCAATTTGGAATTCTAAATGTCTCCTAACTTGGATGTTCCTATCAATTCTTATTTACATACTATAAACTCTATAACCAAAAACTACAGAAACTAATAGTGTCATTATTTTAGTGAACAACTTAAATTAATCTCTTCTAGGTTTTGATCGATCAAATGAAATATAAAGAAGATACATATATTATATAGCACAATATAATTACTTATTGGCAATAAATATCCATTTCTTTAAATTGTATAATGCCTACTGCTTCCATGAATACATGGAACATTTAAGATAAGCCAGGCATGCGAGCTCAAACCTGAGACCCCAACCAGCACTCATGAGACCAAGGCAATAGGATTACCAGGAGTATGAAACCAGTCTGGACTGCATAGTGAATTTCAGACCAGCATCAATTACTGAGTGACAGAGAATAAGAGATCATTTAAAATTATGACTAATATTTGGGGCAATAAATCCTTTGGTATCTAATATTTTATATGAAAATAAAAAGACCCACTATTGTTATGTGTTTAGAGATTTTTAAATTCCCATATGCATAATCCATGAATTAAAAAGAAATAGCAATTAAAATTTTACTAACACAACTGCAATGAAATGTAAAAGCACAAGTGAGGAGTTGTGAAATATACTGAAGACAGTGCTGAGGGGGAATACAAAGTAAAAAAATACTTAAAAACTTAATGAGCCCAAATCTTCACTCAACAAATTTAAATAACAATAAACAAAGTATAGAAAGTAATGGCAAAAATAAAGTACGGTAACAAACCAAAATAGTTGGTTCTTTGAAAGGATTACTAAACCATCTGTTAATACTGAGCACAATGTGAAACACAGTGAGAGTGGAGCCACAGAACAGGTAAATATTTTGATAATTACATCAGGGTTGATTATTTGGAGCAAGAATAATGTCTCACGAAAATCCACGGCAGCAATAATGCTTGAGATGGAGAGAACAGATCAAGTGTAAAGGCTTGTAGCATAGGCATCACTGAAGAAGAGGTGAAGGACTATTCCTATTTTTAAGAATAAGAATCAGGGGTATGTACTGTGATGTCTAGAGTAACCACTAAAACAGTATTTTAAAGCTACAATTGACAAGCTAATAAAGGCATGACCATCATATGGCTTGGCCTCCAGGGCTGTCTTCCTGGTACATATTGTCTGCTTCCTGCAGGACTAGGGAATCTGATCCTAGGTCCAGGGTACTCTCACTTTTAAGAATCTTCTTATTCTTTAAGGGTAGCTGCATGTTAGTTGTAATCTGAAAACACGAAGTGTGGCAGGCAGGCAGTGGTTTGCGTTCCTTCATTTCTTTGTCATCTTTTGAAATTTTACCCATTTTTCCTCCCTTCTTACTATATTTCTAGCATTGTTTAACTTCTTTGTATTATTATTCTTTTTTTCTAAGTAAGTATTCAATCAAATAATTTTTTAAATTAATTTATTAAAAATTTTTACCTCCTCCCTGCCTCCGTTTTTCCTCCTCCTCCCTCTCTAGTCATAACAGCAGTCATGGTTTCCTGTCCCGTGGGAAGTCCAAGGTCCTCTCCCCTCCATCCAGGTCTATAAAGGTGAGCATTCAAATAAACCAGGCTCCCACAAAGTCAGTCCATGCAGTAGAATTAAAATCCAGTGCCATTGTCCTTGGCTTCTCAGTTAGCCTTCATTGCCAGCCACATTCAGAGTGTCCATTTTGATCGCATGCTCCATCACTCCCAGTCCAGCTGACCTTGGTGAACTCCCATTACATCAGTCCCACCGTCTCAGTGGGTGGACACACCCCTCGAGATCCTGACTTCCTTGCTCATGTTCTCCCTCCTTTTTTTTTTTTTGTAACTTTATTAAATTATAAACGTTTCCATTTCCGCCCCTCCTCCCACCACCCTCCCACTCCCCCCACTCCCTCTCCTCCTCCCTCTCCATCCCTAAGAGCAGTCAGGGTTTCCTGCCCAGTGGGAAGTTCAAGTTCCTCCCGCCTCCCTCCAGGTCCAGGAAGGTGATGCGATCACCCACTGATACAAGGGGACGGATCTAATGAGAGTTTGCCAAGGCCAGTTGAACTAGGACTGAACGAGGACACAATCCAACCAGATTCTCTGAATGTGTCCGGATTCTCTGAATGTGGCTGGCCCGGAGTCTTTCTGAAACGCCATTGACAATGGCACTGGGACTTGTTTCCTCTGCATATACTGGATTTTGCGGATCCAGTTCTCCCTCCTTTTGCTCCTCATTTGGACCTTGGGAGCTAAGTCCCGTGCTCCCATGTGGGTCTCTGTCTCTATCTCCATCCATCGCTAGATGAAGGTTCTATGGTGATATGCAAGATATTCATCAGTATGGTTATGGGACAAGGCCAGTTCAAGCACCCTCTCCTCTGCTGCCCAAAGAACAATCTGGGGACATCTCCTTGGATCTGGGAACCCCTCTAGAGTCAAGTCTCTTGAAAATCCTAAAATGGCTCCCTTAATTAAGATATTTACTTCCCTGCACCCATATCCACCCTTCCTCCATCCCACCCATCCCATTCCCCCAAGCTTTCCTGAACTCTCCCCTTCTCCCTTCTCTCTACCCATCTCCCCTTACATCCACCCCCATCACCCACGTGCACCCAAGTTTTGCCTGGCAATCTTGTCTACTTCCAATATCCAGGAGGATAACTATATGATTTTCTTTGGATTCACCTACTTATTTAGCTTCTCTAGGATCACTAATTATAGGCTCAATGTCCTTTAACTATGGCTAGAATCCACTTATGAGTGAGTACATACCATATTCCTCTTTTTGGGTCTGGCTTACCTCACTCAGTAAAGCGTTTTCTATTTCCATCCATTTGCATGCAAAATTCAAGATGTCATTGTTTTTTACCACTGAGTAAAATTCTAATGTGTATATGTTCCACACCTTCTTTAACCATTCTTCTCTTGAGGGGCACCTAGGTTGTTTCCAGGTTCTGGCTATCACAAATACTGGCTATGAACATAGTTGAACAAATGCTTTTGTAGTATGATAGGGCATCTCTTGGGTATATTCCCAAGAGTGGAATTGCTGGGCCCTGAGGGAGGCTGACTCCCAGTTTCCTGATAAACCGCCACACTGATTTCCAAAGTGGCTGCACAAGTTTGCATTCCCACCAACAATGGATGAGTGTTCCTGTCACTCCACATCCTCTCCAGCATAGGCTATCATTGGTGTTTTTGATTTGAGTTATTCTGACAGGTGTAAGATGGTATCTCAAAGTTGTTTTGATTTGCATTTCCCTGATCGCTAAGGAGGTTGAGCATGACCTTAAGTGTCTTTTGGCCATTTAACTTCTTCTGTTGAGAATTCTCTGTTCAATTCAATACCCCATTTTTAATTGGGTTAATTAGAGTTTTAGTGTCTAGTTTCTTGAGTTCGTTGTATATTTTGGAGATCAGACCTTTGTCTGATGATGGGTTGGTGAAGATCTTCTCCCAGTCATGAGGTAGGCTTTTTGTCTTAATGACAGTGTCTTTTGCTTTACAGAAGCTTCTCAGTTTCAGGAGGTCCCATTTATTCATTGTTGCTCTTATTGTCTGTGCTACTAGGGTTCTACTTAGGAAGTGGTCTCCTGTGCCCCCATGTCTTGTAGACCACTTCCCACTTTCTCTTCTATCAGGTTCAATGTGTTCAGATTAATACTGAGGTCTTTAATCCATTTGTACTTGAGTTTTGTGCATCGTGATAGATATGGATCTATTTTCATTTTTCTACAGGTTGACATCCAGTTATGCCAACACCATTTGTTAAAGATGCTTTCCTTCTTCCTTTATACACTTTTAGCTCCTTTATCGAAAATCAGGTGTTCGTAGGTTTGTGGATTAAGATCTGGGTCTTCGATTCGATTCCATTGGTCAACACCTCTGTTTTTGTGCCAATATCAAGCAGTTTTCATTACTGTAGCTCTGTAGTAGTGTTTGAAGTCAGGGATGGTAATGCCTCTGGAAGCACTTTTATTGTATAGGATTGTTTTGGCTATCCTGAGTTTTTTGTTTTGCCATATAAACTTTATTATTGTTCTCTCAAGGTCTGTGAAGAATTTTGCTGCGATTTTGATGGGGATTGCATTGAATCTATAGATTGCTTTTGGTAGAATTGCCATTTTTACTATGTTGATCCTCCCAATACAAGAGCATGGGAGATTCTTCCATTTTCAGGTATTCTCTTCAATTTCTTTCTTCAAAACATTAAAGTTCGTGTCAAATAGATCTTTAACTTCCTTGTTTAGAGTTACCCCAAGATACTTTATGCTATTTGTGGCTATCTTGAAAGGTGATGTTTCTCTGATTTCCCTCTCTGTATCTTTGTTCTTTGTGTATAGGAGGTCAACTGATTTTTTGGAGTTGATCTTGTATCCTGCCACAGTACTAAAGGTGTTGATCAGCTGTAGGAGTTCTCTGGTAGAGTTTTTGGGGTCACTTATGTACACTATCATATCATCTGCAAATAGTGAAAGTTTGACTTCTTCCTTTCTAATTTGAATCCCCCTGATCTCTTTATGCTGTCTTATTGCTATTGCTAGAACTTCAAGCACTATATTGAAGAGGTATGGAGAGAGTAGACAGCCTTGTCTTGTTCCAGATTTTAGTGGGATGGCTTTGAGTTTCTCTCCATTTAATTTAATGTTAGCTGTCAGCTTGCTGTATATTGCCTTTATTATATTTAAGAATGAACCTTGTAACCCTAATCTCTTCAAGACCTTTATCATAAAGGGGTGTTGAATTTTGTCAAATGCTTTTTCAGCATCTCATGAAATGATCATATGTTTTTTTTTCCTCCAGTTTATTTATATGATGGATTACATTGATACATTTGCGTATGTTGAACCAGCCCTGCATCTCTGGGATGAAGCCTACTTGATCATAATGTATAATTTTTTGGATGTGTTTTTGGATTCAGTTTGTCAGTATTTTATTGAGAATTTTTGCATCGATGTTCATGAGTGATATTGGTCTGTAATTCTCTTTCTTGGTCAAGTCTTTGTGTGGTTTTGGTATCAGGGTGACTGTAGCTTCATAAAAAGAGTTAGGCAATGACTCTTCTTTTTCTATTTTGTGAAACACATTAAGGAGTATAGGTATTAACTCTACTTGGAAGTTTTGATAGAATTCTGCATTGAAACCATCTGGGCCAGTGCTTTTTTTGGTAGGGAGGTTTCTGATGACAGCTTCTATTTCCTTGTGACTTACAGGTCTATTTAAACTGCTCACCTTGTCTTGACTTAATTTTGGTATATGGTATTTATCTAAAAAAGTGTTCATTTATTCCACATTTTCCAATTTTGTGGCATACAGGCTTTTGTAGTAAGATCTAATTATTCTCTGAATTTCCTCTGTGTCTGTTGTTCTGTCCTCCTTTTCATTTCTGATCTTGTTAATTTGTGTGTTCTCTCTCTGCCGTTTGATTAGTTTGGATAGGGGTTTGTCAATCTTGTTGATTTTCTCCAGGAACCAGCTTTTTGTTTCATTGATTCTTTGGATTGTTTTCTGTGTTTCAATTTTGTTGATTTCAGCCCTCAGTTTGATTATTTCCAGTCTTCTACTCCTCCTGGGTGAGTCTGCTTCTTTTTTTTTTCTAGAGCTTTCAGGTGTGCTGTTAAGTCTCTAATGTGTGCTTTCTCCATTTCCTTTATGTGGGCATTTAGTGCTATAAACTTTCCTCTTAGCACTGCTTTCATAGTCTCCCATAGGTTTGGGTATGTTGTGTCTTTATTTTCGTTGAATTCACGGAAGACTTTAATTTCTCTCTTTATTTCTTCCTTTACCCAGGGATGGGTCAGTAGTTGACTGTCCAGTTTCCATGAGTTTGTCGGCTTTCTGGGGTTAGAATTGTTGTTGAATTCTAACTTAATTCCCTGGTAATCTGATAGTACACAAGTGGTTACTACAATTTCTTTATATCTATGGATGTTTACTTTGTTACCAATTATGTGATCAATTTTTTGAGAAGGTTCCATGAGATGCTGAGAAGAAGGTATATTTTTTTCTGTTTGGGTGGATTGTTCTATAGATGTCTGTTAGGTCCATTTGGTTTATTACATCTGTTAGTTCTCTTATTTCTCTGTGAAGTTTCTGTCTGGTTGATCTGTCCATTGGTGAGAGAGGAGTGTTGAAATCACCCACTATTAGAGTGTGGGGTTTGATGTATGTTCTGAGTTCTAGTAATGTTTCTTTAACATATGTGGGTGCTTTTATATTAGGGGCATAGATATTCAGGATTGAGACTTCCTCCTGATGAATTGTTTCTGATATGAATATAAAGTGTTCGTCTCTGTCTCTTCTGATTGATTTTAGTTTGAAATCTATTTTGTTAGCTATTAGTATAGCCACAGCCGCTTGTTTCATTGGTCCACTTGATTGGAAAAACTTTTCCCAACCCTTTACTCTGAGGTAGTGTCTGTCTTTTTGTTTGAGGTGTGTTTCTTGTAGGCAGCAGAATGTTGAATCCTGATTTTGTATCCATTCTCTTAACCTGTTCCTTTTTATAGGTGAGTTGAGTCCATTGATATTAAGCGATATTAATGACCAGTGGTTGTTGACTCCAGTTATTTTTCCTGGTGCTAGTGTTTGTATGTTTCTTTTCTTTGAGTTGTGCTGGTGGAGGGTTGTCAGATGCTTGTGTTATTATGGGTGTTGTTGGATTCCTTGGTTTGTGATTTTCCTTCTGGTATTTACTATAAGGCTGGGTTTGTGGCTACGTATTGTTTAAATCTGTTTTTGTCCTAGAATATCTTGTTTTCTCCATCGATGGTAAATGCAAGCTTTGCTGGGTATAGTAGTCTGGGCTTGCATCCTTGGTCTCTTAGTTTCTGCAGCACATCTATCCAAGACCTTCTGGCTCTCATGGTTTCCATTTAGAAGTCAGGTGTAATTCTGATAGGTTTCCCTTTATATGTTACTTGACCTTTTCCCCTTGCAGCTCTTAATATTTGTTCTTTATTCTGTATGTTTTGTGTTTTGATTACTATAAGGCGAGGGGATTTTTTTTTTTGATCCAGTCTATTTGGTTTTCTGTATGCTTCTTGTACCTTCATAGGAATATCCTTCTTTAGATTGGGAAAGTTTTCTTCATTAATTTTTGTGAATATATTTTCTGGGCCTTTGAGCTGTAAATCTTCTTCTTCTACCCCTATTATTCTTAGGTTTGGCCTTTTCACTGTATCCCAGATTTCCTGGATGTTTTGTGTTAAGAATTTGTTGGATTTGTTTTGTTCTTTAATCAGTGAGTTTATTTCCTCTACAGTATCTTCAGTGTCTGAGATTCTTTCTTCTATCTCTTGTATTTTGTTGGTAATACTTGTCTCTGCAGTTCCTATTCATTTACCCAGATTTTCCATATCCAGCCTTCCCTTGGTTTGTGTTTTCTTCATTACCTCCATTTCATTTTTCAAATCTTTAACTGTTTCCCTTACCTGTTTGATTGCTTTTTCTTGTTTTTCTTGCGTATCTTGGAGAGATTTATTCATTTCATCTACTTTCTTGTTTGTTATCTCCATTTCTTTACGGCAGTTTTTCACCTCCTGTTTAAGTTCCTCTATTATTTTCATATAGTTCCGTTTAGAGTCGATTTCTTCTGGAGTAGGGTGTTCAATTCTTCTAGTTTCGTGATCCTTGAATTCTGGTGATGTCATGTTGCCTTTCGGGTTGTTGGAGGAATTCTTGCATTGGCACCTGCCCATTTCTTTCTTCAAATGGATCCAGGAGAGTCTTGGTGTCTTGGTTCAGTCTTTGCTGTGACTGACGCTCTGGGTGGATCTCTTCAGTGAAGGAGCAGGAACTGTTCCTGTCCCTCTAGATGGAACTCCTCAGCACTGAAACAGGGATAGCTGGTAGTCCAAGGACACCAGAGACAAAAGGGTGAACATAGGGTCAGGGCAGGGTTGAGTGGAACACAGAAGACCCTGCAGCAGGAGCTGGGGGGGGGGACGACTGTGCTCTCTTTCAGGACAGTCTGCTGGGCATAGTACACACTCACCCCTCTGGGTGGAACTCCTCAGCACTGAAATAGGGATAGCTGGTAGTCCAAGGAAGCTGCAGACAAAAGGGCGAGTGTGGAGGCAGGGCAGGGTCGAGTGGAACACAGAAGACCCTGCAGCAGGAACTGGGGTGGGCTGTGCTCTCTTCCAGGACAGTCTGCTGGGGATAGCACACACTCACCCCTCTGGATGGAACTCCTCAGCACTGAAATAGGGATAGCTGGTAGTCCAAGGACACTGCAGACAAAAGCTGTATTATTATTCTTATCTTTACCAGCTTTACTTAGATAATTTTCTTTATTGTAGAATTACATTTTAATCCCTTGCTTCTTTTTCTCTTTCTTACATTTTTCTTTCTTTGTATTTTTATTGAATTCCTTCCCTCTTTCCCTGCACCATCCCTTTATTTACTTCATATATTATTACTACTCTTTCAATAGGGAGTTTTAAACTTCAGAGCTTATGAAACACTCTTTTGCATTTTCTTCTGTGGATGCTGGATTGACTTTGACTGATCTTAATTACATGTCTATCTGGCTTGACTTAGTATTGTTGCTTTTACTGTAGTTTGAGTGACAACGTACAGAGGACAACTCATAGAAGTCAGTTCTCTGCTTTTGTCATGTGGGCCTTGGGAATTGAAATCAGATCATCAGGATGGGGGTAGGTGCCTTTAAACATGGAAACATATTAATGCCCCACCCTTGTTACCCTTTATTTTGACTTCTCCATCTTCCAAAAGAATATAGGTAAATAGAAGGAGCTAGAAACAATCATTGTTATTGAGAAAACTTAGACACAAAAAGACAATGTATTTTCTCTCATTTTTTAATGTTAGCTTTGAATCTTCAGAGATGTATATCTCATTTTGTGTATTCACTGAAGTCAGGAAATTAGTAAGGCTTTAATGAGGCATGTAGATAGAAGTTTCTGTCCTACTCAGTCCTTCAGTCCCAAATAAATACACAGATGCTTATATTAATTATAAACTATTTGGCCTGTTGCTCAGGCTTATTACTAACTAGCTCTTATGACTTAAATTCACCCATAATTCTTGTCTGTGTTTAGCAATATGACTTGATACCTTTTCTCAGTAAGGCATTTTCTTCTTGCTTTCTCTGTGTCTGGCTGGTGACTGACTTTCTGTTTTCCCTTTTTTCCCAGAATTCTTAGTCTAGTTGCCCTGCCTATACTTCCTGCCTAGCTATTAGCAATCAGTGTTTTATTAAACCAATATAAGTGAGAAATCTTTACAGTGTACAAGAGTATTAATCCCACAGCATTCCCCCTCTTTTCTTTTTAAAACAAGAATTCTGAACCTAACTGCCTTTGTTTAGCATTTAGGATTTACCATTATCCATAACAACTTGCAACCAACACGTTAAACAAAAATAAACATCCATACTCCAATTTTTGGGAATATGGGTGTACTTTCCTAGGTTACTTCCTGTTGATTGCGGGGCACTGTTAATCTTATGGGGACATAAAGAAAATTTAGTATTATGGTCAAGTCCTAAGTGGAGTATTCTGTGAGGCTGGCTCATCTCAACCCACAGTCTTGAGGCTGTTCTGGATGTAGAACTCAGAGGAAACTGCAACAGAAGATCTCTGAAATGTTGTACCATTTGGTTCATCCATTCCTATTGGAGATTTTTCAGGGGTCTTTCCCAATCAAACTTTATTTTTCTTAACCCAGAATGAATCCACATCCTCTCATTTCCTGCAGAAACAAAAGCAAAGCCTCTTCTCCAAAGTAACATATTTTTTGATTTAAATTTTGAAGTGAAGGCATTTTCAAAATATATGGGTTGGATTAATCCAGCAGCATTTATATTCAAATATCTTTTAGCAGTTGTTGTTCATTTCTCAACAGTCAAACAATTCAAAGACAACACAGTAACATGATATCCAGATTCTCTGTACATTTTCCATCTTTACATGGCTTTCTTTTTACTATATTTCTTTTATTTTTGTTGTTAACTATGGTTTGGTTTTTTTTTTTTTTTGGTGAGACACGGTTTCTCTGTGTATTTTTAATGGTCCTGAATCTCACTCCGTAGACTGGGTTGATCTTGATCTTGAACTCACGGAGATCTGCCTGCTTCTGCCTCCCAAGTGCTGGCATTAAAGCCACCATGCCTAGCTACTCTATTTCTTCTTCCTCTTTTTCCTCCTCCTCCTCCTCCTCCTCCTCCTCCTCCTCCTCCTCCTCCTCCTCCTCCTCTTCTTTTTCTTCTTCTTCTTTAAAGAACTTTATCTTTTTTCTTTTCTATCCCAAACCCACATATATTTTTCACATTTTAAATTGTTTAGAGGTTTTTTTTTTCTATTTGAATCTGTCTTTACTGTATATAGCTACCTTTTTTTCTCAGTACATGTCTTTAATCTGTTAAATAGCATGGCAGGGATTAATGTTGTGGCTTTGGTGAATGACTCTGCCTTATTCCTTGGCTTCCTGAGAGTTTAGTTTCATGGTGGAGGTACAGGCCAGAGTTGCGTTTATTGCCACAACTCTGTAGAGTTTCTAGATCCATGTCACCACCAAGAAGTATGCTACTGGCTATTCATAAACACTGGAAGGTAGAATGCTGGGCAGGAAAGCTTGACCTAGGGAAGGTGGCAGTAGGTAAATGAAGGAGGGGGCATAGAGAATGTAGATCAAACAACAATGTGTGAAAAGGTAATGAGGAAATCTGAAACTTGATAGGTATACAAAAATATATACAAAAACCCAAAGGAGTTTGAATATGAATAAAGTTGCTCTAGAAGCCATAGGATATTATTTAATGTGTATGAATGTTTTGCCTGCATGCATGTCTGTATACTACATGTATGTCTGGTGCCCACTGATGCCAGAAAAGAGCACTAGATGCCCTGGAACTGGAGTTACAGATGCTTATGCTCAGCCACATGGTCATAACCTGTAATTCAAACCTGGGTTCTATATAAAAGCAGTCAGTGTTCTTAAGTGTTGGGCCAACTCTCCAGATCCAAGCCATAGGTGTTACATAAAAATTTATCAGATGTAAGGTACCTCATTATGTGTTGTTGATCAGGAAGACCACTATACACCACAAAGCAATGCAGGCAATTACTACTTCTGTTGGTTGAACTCTAGGCTGGAAAAGTTCTTCCTTTAGGCCAGCCTCACAAGTGTCAGAAGATGCTATGCAGGCTACTGGGGGAGAATTGCCATTGACATTTTTACTCATCTGTGGACTGCTGTGAGCCATACGCATTATACAGTCAAAGTACAGCTGACAGATCACTAGGTAAACTCACGGGAGAAGTGAGGAATCTTGTCAACGTCTAGTGTGTTGGGGTCTCTGGGTAAGGGTCTCGTGCAAATTAGGACCCAGGGGATGCAGGGTGTGAACAACTACATAACAAGCTTTATTTGTATAGCGTTTTATACAGACTAAAAAGCATTACCTCAACTCTGAAACCCCCCTTTACTCATGCACATGATCATGAGAAACTCTTGCCTCACTTTGTAAGAAACAATACCTCAATTAATAACAGTAATAAAAATGAAAAGAAGTACATAGAAACAAGGCAAAATGTATGCAAAAGCAAAGCACTCCCTTGTAACTGGTAGAGCGTGAAGAACTGAGCTCAAAGGCCACTTCCCTATCCAGGGTACAAATTCTGACAGAACATTTGAGAAATGGGCAGAGAAAGTTTGCTTTCATCTGCTTGGTTTGCTAAGCAACCGTGTCCTAACTTCGTCTCATCTGTCTCAGGAGGAGCCTGCACTCTAAGCCAGTTCTGTGTCTCCACAGAACCTGATTTGCAAAACTTTGGAAACACCTGTCCTTGGATAGACATTGTCAGTTCTGTAGAAATCTTGTGACATCATGACTTTCTCTCTTCCATAATGGGATTCACCCCAAAATATCCCAGCAGTGTATAAACCATTCTTTAAAACTGACTTTTCCTGTACTGGCAACTGTTGTTGCCATGTACAACATGGGGCCCTGGTGTGAAAGCATTTATTCAATCAAAACTTTGTTCTCATAGTGAAATCTACATCAAGATAGTCCCCACAATTCTCCTTATTGACAAGAAAGTAGCCCTAAGCAGAAGGCACTGAACAGAGAGACCGCATGTCTGCTCTTACTAATAAACAGGTCTGGGTGGCCCTGAATTCTCCAGCAGCTGACTCAGGAGAGGATAACCTACTGACCTTTGCTCTACCCTAACAAGCTATTAATATTCTGCACTTACCTTCACCTTTCATTTGACACAAGGTCTTAGTCTAGGAAATTAACTGTTTGTACCTTTACCCCTAAAATATACAAGAAAAAAGCCTGGATCACTAAGCCAGTTCCAGAGAAGGAAATTCCTTCTTACCTGGCTGCCAGTGAATACAGCACCCTAATGGTTAGCCCAGGGACCAAGCTCCATCTTAATCCTCCCAATATCTGCCAGGGAGCTTCACAGTCCTGCCACATCTGAGACATAAGGCACCTACCTTGTCAGTCTTTTATCCATCCTGTTAGCCATAAGAAATACATGCTTGGTATCATTGTTATTTACCAGAAAATTGTTACCTATGCCTTTGTGGGTATATAAACTGGAAACCTTGTGGCATGGGAAGAACATTGAGGAACATCAATGAAGGAACATCAATGAAGGAAACATCCAGAGCATTGGGGAGAGCATAGGAAGAATAAATGGGACATGATAAAAAGACTTATGTAAACTAATTTATTTCATTTATCCTCAGAGCTTATTAATCAGGTTTTCACCTGCTATAGTGATCCTTCTGAATTCTGAGAGGTTTAGTGGGGCTTAACCTCAACATAAACCTCAATGGTGTACAATAATCACTGGACAGGAAAAACCTACTGGTGCAGTCATGTCGAATCTGTTATAGGAATAACCGTCCACTTTCTGATTGGATTCGACGTTTAATCCACAGGGAGGAATTCAAGTCTGGTACTGTAAATGCAACAAAAACTTGTGTCTGATGAGGTCATAGGCCCTGTTGGGGAAGCTTCTGCTTTCTTTCTTTTCTACATGTATATGATGTGCCTGTCAAATTGCCTCCTAAATAAATTTATGTTCATATGTTAATGTTTTTGACAGTTTTGATCAGAGAACCTTCTTTTTGCAGTGGCCAGAAATTATTACAAACTCGTATCTGATCAAGTATGGAGAATTAAATGACTGTTGAATGCCATTTATAAATGTTACCTTACTTCCACGACTCAGAACATCACAAAAGGGGCATATTAAATAAATCTATATACTACAGACTGGTGGTAGTGGTTTGGAAAACTGACCTCCTGGCACAAATGCCCATTGCACTCTTAAATGCACAGCATGTACCACTTTCACAAGCTTAGTTATACAAGCTGCCAATACTTTGTTATGCAATGGGGAGGGAATCGTGGGCTCCCACCCTTTCCTACCTATTTACCTATAGTTAATGGTTGATGGGGCAGAGATGTTTCCTTCAGTGGTATAGCCACTGGTAAGGCAGTCATGTTCCTATAAACCACACTGATTAAACTCATTGGGTAGCCCCTCTACGGCATGAAAGGAAGATGGGGGCTAAGAAGATACAGGGATTAGCAGGAGTGGGAGGGAACAAGAAAAGGTACCACACATCAGTATGATCAAAATACACCATGTTCATGAATGACAAGGTCATATTGAAGTTAATGTTTATATGCTAATAAAATATAAAAGATTGGTACGGAAGGCTGCAGGATTATTAACCTGCAAAGCAGGCCATCAGTTGCTATTTCTGCTTTGCTTTTGTTCAACAAAAGCCATCGTGGGGCTCCATTAACTCTCATTTGGATTGTCATTTCTGGAAGCCTGGTTAATGAAAAGGCTCTCTCACTGCACCTAACACATATCCTGCTTTCACATGCAGTGGGGCAATCTAGGGGCTGCTCTCCTCTAGCTGATCATCTGGAGCAGATGGCCTCTGCCAGATTCAGAAGAATTGTAGGCATATTTTGTGTTTTATTTTAAGATAGTGAAAATAATACACATTTTCTTAAATCTATCATCTGAGTTGGAGTCTGGAGGCAGCAAGACCTTGTGAAGGTTTGGGCTCTAATGACTTGATGCTAATTAATTTTCAAGAATTTCCATGGAGTTCTCGTGAATTCATCAGCTTCTAATTTGAAGCATATTTTCTTTCCTCTCTTGGTACTTTGTAGTGGTTATGTTGGATGATTCTTGGTTATTCCTAAGTCAGCCATTCTTTACATCATTCCCCGGCTTCAGCAACACGGGCATTCTGTTTAGTTTATACTATAAACAATATATAACTTTCTCCATACAATGTTAAAAGCCTGTCCTTTTATCCTTACAAAAGACAGTAGGACTTCACTAATTCTAGAAGTGGGCCCTTGGGAATGAGCATCCTGTGCTTGGCCCTAGGGTCAGTGGAAATGCTGTTTTCCCACCTGAGGTCCCATCACTGGTCCTGATGCTCCTCCACTGTGATTGTGTTCAGACTCGGGAGCTTGAGTGTCTCTCCAGTTAGAATTAGGAGTCTTAAAAAACACAGGGGTTTATAAATGGGACCAGAAAGCCACTGTTAGAATAGGAAACTGCAGAGCCAATAGCAATAGAGAGCTGTTTCACCTAACTACATCAGTTTCACATTTTCCTTCGAGAATTGTCTTGGCAGATTTTTTCTTACCGAAATCAAGCTGACAAATTAGAGAAAAGCCAATTTCTTTTCCAGTGTATTCTATGTCCCTTCAGAGATTAGTTTGAAAGCACTGGTGTAAAAGTACTAGACTATCTTTTGAGTGGCATTTCTCGTAGGACAAATTCCGCTTACACTTTAGATGCATGTTTGACAAACGCCAGAATATTAGTCTCTTGTGCAAACTTCAGGCTTGACCCTCTGTGTACACATTGTACCCGGAGTTATGCTAACCACTCCAGGCCCTCACTATTGTGGAAAGCAACACTGCCCTTTAAATCTAGTTAAAGCAGAAACAGCCTTCAGAGGCATCAGACAGCTGAAGCTCTAGGAGGTGATTAGGCAAAATGTAAACTGGGCACTTGGCTACAAGTATCACTATGTTTGACATCAATTGACTGACATTAAACTCAACCAGGGCATCACAAGAGAATTTCCTTACTGGGATGGTAGGGCTGGGAAGATCTCTTACGAATGCACTATATTCCTGATTGTGAAACGAGCAGAAGAAAGCAGGCACGCACATCTATCTTCCTTCTCATGCTTTAATTCCACACCCGATGCTCCAATTCTGGAGCAATTCTCCCCGGTCTTTTCCAGATAGCCAGACACAAAAGAGTCATAGTTTTTCAGCCTCCAGGGAACCTCACACAGGCAAAAGACCCTTGGGCTACCAGGAGATACCAATTTTTAGTTCACAGTTACATAAAAATGAAAATGTATGTATAAAAAACCCAAATAACACAGACACAAAAAATTCATTTACATCTGGTGAATTCTCAGGGTTCAAAATATTAGGGTTCATTATCTTCCCTGCATGATAGAACTGAGGCATAAACACTAAGGACAAGGTGGCAGGATCGTCCTAATAGTCTTTCCCAGTGGCAACAGCTATTTCCTATCTTCCAAAGTGGTTTCAGACCTTCTCTAGTTTCCTTACGTAAGTGCAGTGAGCCAGTAAGTTGTGGATTCTGCACTGGTTATGGAGCTTTCCCAGGTCGACAGGGCTTCGTATTCCCTCTCACAACCCAGATGAAGGATGTGCTGAAACACTATGTGGGGAAGTGATGGGTTTCACCAGACCTTGATCATGCTTTACTGAATTCTCCAGCACTCCAGTACTACATCGTTCTTGCAGTAGGCATGGAAGGTACAAAGCTGACAGTAGCCAGATCACAGAAAAGCTAAGACAAGCATATCCAGACAAGGGGTGGCACACCCCAGGAGGCTTTTGATCAGGCCCGCTTTTGCAGCAGTGTATGGCACTTGGTGTCATTCTGAGAACAGGGAAGGGAGCAGCTTGCCAAAATCCTTGTGCAGTAGCCTCAAGGACTTGTCCTTTATCACTCCCCCCTTGTCTCCAGCATCTAAGTGAAGAGGTGAGTTAGTGGGAACCTGTAGCTGGCCCATCAGTGTGTGGCAAATCTCTCAGGACACAGAATTCCTGTCTTAAGATTAGGGCTGTGTGCTTTACGGTTTGAGCCCAGGGAGGACAGACCTTTAGGTCGGTCCCTTATCAGACCCAAGAACTTATCCTTGGTCACAAAGAAGCTGAGGCTGGTAGTCTTCAGGATATAGAACAGCCTAGGTTTCTCAAAACATAATAGCAAAAATTTCTTAGCATCCCAAATCTCCTACTTCACACCATGATGTAGAGGTAGGAGCATGCTAGTGAAAGAGAAGCCTCAACTGAGGAGAGCTGACAAGTTCTGGAGAGGGATTTTGTTTGGTTGTTGGAAGAGGTGACATACAGTATGGGCAGGTCAAAGAGATGCCTCAGAGCAGGTCTCCTAGGGTTGACCAGAGTACATCCCATCCCAGTTGAGGGCTGAACAAAGTCACATGGCACATAGCTAGGTCTTTCTTGTATGGGTTCTCTGGTGCCTGATTAGGTGATATCCTCTACTGAAGCTCTTCCCACAGGTAGTACAAGTAAAAGGCTTTTCTCCAGTGTGTGTTCGTTGATGTCTGACAAGATGATCCCTCCTGCTAAAGCTTTTACCACATTCATCACACCGGCAGTTCCTCACGGAAGCATGGCCTTTCTGGTGCTTGGCAAATGCTGCACTATGATTGAAGGAGCGCCCACATTCACTGCAGAGAAAGTGCTCCTCAGTCACGTGTGTCTTCCGATGTGTCAGAAACTGTCTGTGGTCACTGAAGTCCTCTCCACAGTCCGCACATGAGTAGGGCTTGCCTGCAGCATGGATTCTTTGGTGTGTTGTTAACACAGATTTCTGACTGAAGCTTTTGCCACAAATAGTACAGAAGAAAGGTTTTTCTCCTGTGTGTGTCCTCTGGTGCCTGACCAGGTCTGAAGTCCAACGGAAATGTTTTCCACAATCATCACAGCTATACGGTTTTTCTACACGGGCATTTCCCCCAGACTGGGTCAGAGGGGCATCCACATTCTTCCGGTTTGGAGGATGTTTATGAGGAGGGTTTGTCTTATGGACTTTCTGGTGCCTGGCAAGATGTGAGCTCCGTGTATAACTTTTCCCACACTCCATACATTTATAGGGCTTTTCTCCTGTGTGAGTTCTCAAGTGCCTAATAAGATGAGAATTGCATGTGAAGCTTTTTCCACATAGAGGGCAGTGATGTTGCCTCCCCGCCTGGGAGTGACCAGGAGTAGTTTCCCTAGTGCTTTTAGAATTATTAACTTGAGAAATATTTGTACCAAATCTCCTTTCATTAAGTCTACTTGTATTACCCTCAAAGACTATCTCCCAATCTGGAGTCTGGTGAGTTTCTGGGTCTGCCAAAATAGACCTGTGTGTATCTTCTTGCTCAACACTTCCGTCCCCATCTTCACTCAGGTCTCCTAGAGAAGGGGCAAGAACAGAAAAGGAGAAGCTATAATAACAAAACCTTTTATACCACGAGAGAATTTTTAATGGCTTTTCTAATAAATAACAGGGAGAGGGAGGGTTTAGAAGAGGCTAATGACAGAAGGGTCTGTCTTTCAGACAAAGACATTAGTGGTGGATGGCGCATTAGAAGAACCAGTGAGCGGGTATGGGGTTTGGCCATTGCAGTTGGTGAGGCAGGATTGAGAGTTCAATCCGTGGGCTAAAAAGTAAGACCATCAGAAAAAGTGAAGGATGAAATAATGAAAGGGACCCAGTGAGAAAGGGCCCAGGAGGAAAGAGGCGCACTGACTAGAGGGACTAATGTGGTGTCAGAGCTGTCTGCTGCTTCTTACCTGTATAGGTAAAACTCAGGATTTCTGTTTCTGCAGGCTCCTGAGATTCGTGGACATCTGGGACCTGAGGCTCTTCTTCTCTAATCTGGGAGGTATCATCCAGTCTGGGAATTGGAAATGCTGCTCAAAAGATAAGAAAAAAGGACATCATGATTGGTTCAATACTTCCCCAAGTTAAAAGCAGATTTTTATGGACTGGTAGGTGGTAGAACAAATACGTAAATTAACTGGTCAGTTATTACTAGTCTTTAGTTTGACACCTCTATGTGCTGCCCACCTTCTACATTTCTTGTGCCTTCACCCGAGTCTCAGTAACTATTTACTGTGAGCCTCGCTCTTTCCCTCTTGTTGAGGAACGCAGATTATCTTTGCTGTTACTGCTTCAAAACTCATGTTTACTTCAAAAGTTAAATATTAAAGCTCAAAAAACTATAACTGTATTCTCTCATTAACGTGTTCCATTAAATTTCCCAAGCATCTTTATTTCTTCCTTTCAGTTGGAAGGATATCATCTTCTTCAGCCAACTGATCTTTAATCTCATTGTGCGGTAGTCATGTATAAGTGAAAGTTTAATTCATGTGGTCCAAGGTCTTTGCTTCCCCATACTCCAATATAAAAAAGATGTTTGTGGCTAGAATGCTCTGAAATACATGCAACTCCTTACACAGAGAGACTACAATTCCACAATCTTCTTCCAAGACATATTCTCCATAGAATTCTTTTTGTGTTGGATCCAGATCACTCCACTGATCCTGTGAGAAGCAGAGAGCCACATCCTTGAATGTGACCATTCCCTGAAATGACACAAGGTTCTAATCAGGATGTGATGCTTCAGGTAGCCTACTGTATTTTGGGGTAGAGTTCATCCAAAGATAAAGGGAATGCTAGCGGGCAGAAGGGTTTCCTCTGGGGAGCCTGCTTCCCACTGCTGCTGCTTTTGAACTTTCAGCACTCGAGAAAGCCTTGACCCTGTTTCTGCTCTCTAACCCACAGTGTTTCTTCAGGCCAGACTTCATTCTTCCTCAGGGTATTGTTTAAAATCCAACACAGATATTAAATCATTCAACTCCTTATCTGGTGTAATGGGAGGTCTCTGTGAAAATCATCGTTTCTAGGAAACTTTCCCAAACGACCCCATCTGTTTTCATCTACAGTCAGAACAAGGAAGACATGAGAGAATTCTATCCCCTTTTCTCAGCCATATAATTTCAAATCAAGAAAGGATCTGAAGCTATCAAGGGAGATAGCTCCTAAATACCACAGCAGTCATGTCGGCCATTCTTACAATTGATAAACAAAACCCACTTAACTTCAAAATTGTACTGAATATTGCAAAATAATATCGCTTAGTCCCTTTCATTAGTACCTACGGCACATAAAGAGACTATCAAGACTGGAGTTGAAAACAACTCTTTAACTTGACACAGTTTCTTTCCCTATCCCGCATTCCCTCACAACTGAAGACTTAATCTACTCTAAGTGTGCACATTTGTATCCCCAATTCGTTCAGCATATGGCTAACACCCAACAAATCTTCAGATATGTATTTTGAACTGGGGTTTACCTGAGAGAGAGCAGTGAGAAGAGCAACCATCTCTGGGTCTCCAGACCCTTGTTCTGCAGGAAGGTCTGGATCCTGGGACACTGGAACCTCTAAGGGAACAAAAAGGAGACAGAGGTCAGCAGCATACTACAGTGAACTTAAAAGGTGGCCTTAACTTCTCTGTTAAGAGAATCAAGAAACTGGTCTAAGGTCACTTATCCTATCCACCATCACCTATAACCTCATCGGAAAGCTAGGAGCACTCACGAATATCACTATTTTAATGTGGCCCCATATTGAGGCAGGTTCTAGCTGGTTCTTTCTATTCTCAGTATCAAGATTCTGGGCTTTATTTCCATTAGAATTTTCCAGCTTGTGTGATACAGGAGAACCCTCGTCCCTCCATTTCCTCTTCACTTTGCCCAGATCTCTGCTTCTTGCTGAGGTCTCTTCCTACCACTTTCCTGCAGAGGCTGGTGCTCCCCGTCATGTTGCAAGCTCTCTTGTGCCGGTGTCCCCAGATCTGTGCTCCTGAGGGCTTCCTCATGGGGCTGCTCAGGGGTCAAGGTCTGTGTTGGATCTTGTTGCTCACTGAAGGACTCTGGCTCCACTTCTAGGGGTAGTGTCTCCTCTGACAGGACTTCCTGGCCCTGAACATGGACGGTTACCTGGGAAAAATTTTAACTTCCAGTCACCATGGAGTCAGGAGTAAATTGTCATCAGGGGTTACTTTAGGAGGAACATTCCCACAGGGAACCAGATGAGGAAGGGAAACTCAAGTTGCATAGGCATATGAACAATTGGCTATCTTCGCAAAGACAAGACAGGACACACTGGAACTATTCTATTTTTCTACTCTTAAACTTTATTTCAGCCATCTGGGGTCCTGAGGTTTCCATCCTTCCCTATTTCAGGTCTTCTTTTATTGTTTGTTTCCCAAGATTACCATCCTAGCAAAGGGGTTTTGGGATTAAGAGTCTAGGTGAACTTCAAGGAAGTCTAATAGTTGCTTTCTGAGGACCCCAAGGATCTACATACAAAGAAATTAAAAAAATCCAACTTCAGGTAGCACAGGCAGGTGATCCAAACCCGAGAAACCACACTCTCACACACATAATCCCTGCCCTGATGAGGCTCATACATCTAGACACAATCCAGATGGAACCAGGAAAATTTAAAAGATAATTTATGGGGTCCTCATACTCTCCCTGCATCTAGTCTTTCAGGAAACAGCCCCCTCCACATCACACAGATCAGGACTCCCCCTCCTCACCCACCGCCTTGGTCTCCTGGGTTGTTTCTGCAAACCCTCCACCAGCGTCACGGCCTCCTCGCCACTCTCTGGCCGTTGGCCGCGCACCCAGCTCTGCAGTTCTCCAGGCAGGACGGTGAGGAACTGCTCCAGCACGAGCAGCTCGAGGATCTGCTCCTTTGTCCTCCTCTCTGGCCTCAGCCATTGATGACAAAGCTCTCGAAGTCTGATGAGGGCTTCTCTAGGGCTAGATGCTTCCTGGTAGCGAAAGCGTCGGAAGTTCTGGTGAGAGGTCTCCAGCACAGGGTCATCCCACTGCAAGGCAGACTCTGGCCCGCAGGTGAAATCATCCTCCAGTTTTACCATCATGACTCCTTCTTCTTCCCAAAGGTCTTGGTCCTCTGGTTCCAAGGCAGTAGCCATTTCCTGGCTCTTGAGTGTTATCACACCATTTAGGCCTCACATTGGCATTAATGTAGTTCAGTCTGGGTACCTCAAGGGGTTCTGCCCAAGGGATCTAGGATAGAGAAGTAAAGATGAAAGAGGATAGATGCCTGCAGTTATGTAGAGATAACAGTCCTGACTTTGTGATTCTCTGCACACTTCTTAAATAATTCCCCTCTCCAGTCTCCATAACTGTATTTTGCAATGAAATCCACTTAGCCTAGAAAGATCACCCTCTTAGGCAAGGCTCCTAGGCCTGAGGATAGGAGGTACATTGCTATATCATTAACACTGCAGTTCTACCTCCTAATGTCCTTCTTCCACTTCCTTCCTTCCAGCACTTTCTGTCAGACTATACCCAGCACATTCTGAAATCCCCATTGTTGTAGACTACTATTTTAACTAGGCAAAGATGTGTTACATTTGTTTATGCTGCAAAAATGTTACTTTAACTATGTAAAAGTGGCTTACTTTTGTTTATGCTGCATTTGCTTAATGATGTAAGGATGTGTGTTTAATTATGTAGAGATGTATTGCATCTGCTTCACCTTGCCTGCCTAAGGTACCTGGTTGGTCTGATAAAAAGCAAAATAGTCAATAGCTATGCAGGAAAAAGGATAGGTGTGGCTGGCGGGGAGAGAGAATAAATAGGAGAATTCTAAACTGAATTTCTCCAGAGGGAAGGAAAGAAGAGAGACAAGAAAGAGAGAGACATGCCCAGTGCAAGAAGCCAGGCAGCCATCAGCCAGAAGCAGTGAAAGTAAGATATACAGAAACATGGTAAAAGGATAAGATAAAGGACAAAAGGCAGATAAAGAGAAACAGGTTAATTTAGTTAAAGAGCTAGCCAGAAATGAGCCTAAGCTAGGTCAAGCAAAACAAACAAACAAACAAACAAACAACCCCCCCACCAAAAAAAACCTAACAATAAGTCTCTGTGTCTTGATTTGAAGCTGGTTGGTTGGTAACCTAAGAGAAAAAGCCTGGTGCATCTCACAGTTCTTAGATGGCTGGGAGAAAGGATGCTAACAATGCCTACTAACCAATGCCCCAGTGGCCATGCTTTGTTTCCCAGGCACATAACATGTCTAGCATGAGACACCAGCAGGGTGGGTGCAGGTTATGCAAGACTGCATCACACATAATATTAACCTCTGTAAAATGGGAATTCTTGGAGTTTTAAGAACTCCAAGAAAGAGCAGTGAGAAAAGACACTAACATGATTAGCACTCCAAAAGCCTGCCTGTATATTGCTAAACCATCTTTAACCGATTAACTTATTGATCCTCAAGTTCACTAAGGACACTCATTTACTCTAGTCTTGCTTGCAAACTTACCTTTTAAGTGCCTTGGCAGGGACCAGTTGTTAAGAAAATACTCAATTTAGTAATCCTTGGATTCAACTTTGATTCTTTCTCATTGTTTAAAATTTATTAAACCAACCCTACCTCTTAAACTTCTAAATGCTTACTCCTCTTCTTCCCTGCTGCTTCTGTGTGGTCCTTACCATCTTGCCTGAACTACAGCCATGATTTCCTATGTGTGTTCCCTGCAGTACTCAGCCATGAGTAAAATACAGCAAAATAAAATAAAATACAGTACAATACAGCAAAATGCAGAAAATGTCTATTTTCCAAAAGACATTCTGATTCAGTGTATCTAGACAGTTATGTCTTTAGAAATGCTACTTGCCGTTCTATTGAGATCCTTGGATGGGTAATATTAATGGAAGTAAAGGCAGTTGAGAGTGCCTAAATTTGCCTGTTATCATTTAGCAGGTACAAGACAGGAGTGTGGACCAGTGGGAGGTAGTCTCTGCATATGACTTTTCTCATCAATAGAATGGAAATGATAACATTTTCTTTTAGTGTAAATTTGAGATTAAATGTCTTACTGTTCGCTATATTCAGAAGGGAGATGGAACTTCAATGTTAACTAGTAACTTTCTAAAGTATACTTCCAATGATATGACTCAATATTATAAAAAGTACTGTTTAAAATGTCTGTAAGATTATCTCAAACTCTGTGCAGGGCACGCAAAGTTCTTTACAGTGTATCTCACCCGTTCTCTGTACCACCTGCTATAGTGACTGCACCGATGACCAACAGCATGACCTTGTAGGCCTCCCTGCATTTTGAAGACTGTACCTATTGCACACATTCTTCACTCTGTCCTCTTTACTGCTACAAGGTGTGTGGCTACTTCTTACAGGTTTCTCCTTTTTCATTTCCTTGCTTTGATGCTCTAACTGGTCCTCATCTTGATAATCCAAACTGCCTCTGGAGTTGCTATCTTCAAGTCACCGTCCTTTAGCAGATGTGTCTATCTGCAGCCCGTGGGCCACACGTTTCCCAGGACAGCTGTGAATGCAGTCAATACATTTGTAGATGACATTATTTTGCATCATCAAAAGTTTGGAACCCTGATCTACAGTGTTGCCAATGTTAGTTGTCACAGTGAATCTGGTGACGTTCTTCCCCTAGTAAAGATCCTCCAATTATTCCTGCTTTTTTCCTTATGTGAACAAGGTTCTTTAAGCACATCACACTGTATCTGGCTTTAATCTTGTTAGTTCCTGTGCTATCCTGTACAGCCATTCCCACCATTCCTCAAGTGGGTGCACACAATATTTACAAGTGTCCCATGCACTTTAGCTTTTTTAATATGTGTTGTTAAAATTCCTTCCCAGGAGAAATATAACCAATAGCTACCCCTTGTCCTAAGTTCCTAACAAGAAACAGAGGCATGATTTCACCAACCTTCACTCTGGGGAATGAGTGTTTATTATGGAGAACAGGTGAGGGGTTACTTACAGAGGTGTAGGCATTACTCCGCCAGAGACACACTTAAAGAACTTTACCTAGATGGGATGTAAGGCTTCCCTAATAGCTGCATAGATGGAGGCCCTGCTCTAGGCTTCTCCAGTGTTTGTATTCTCACCCCTCCCCCAGGAAATGTGCAGAGTTGCCAGCTGGTAGGGAGTGGTTGGATTGGTGGGGGAGAACTATAAACAAGCTGGAATACTTTGTAAGCAGGCACAGCTGAATGCTCCAAGATGGCAGTTGGTTGGCTTGGAGGAAAATCACACACTATTCTTCCTACCTGCGACATTTAGTTAGGATAAACTTTACTTATCTTTTAAGACATAGCTTAGGTCTTGTGTCTTCTGAGATGTTTCCTTGGGTCCCTTTCTCTCTACCCTTACACATGGTTAGAAATCGCCTAAGTGAGTCAAAAGCAATCTGCTCTATCACTGTCATTACCTATTCTTACATAGCAACTGTTTATTTTTTTTGTTAGGAACTGTGAATTTTACTCTCTGAAGCCTCTTAAAAGGAACACGATAAATGCACTTAGAATGAATCTCCCCTCTCATGTCTTTCTCCTACTATAGCAGCCAACATCAACATTTCTGTATCTGTACTCATACTTCCCTAATTCACTGAGTCTTGTTAATTCTAACAAAATGTCTTTCAAACTCACCATGTCGTCATCGTCATCTGCATTAAATTCTCTAGTTGAGCATGACAACCTACCATATTTGAATGGCTACAGTCTCAACCCCGGAAAAGCACTGCTGATGTCAAGTACTGTGTGTTGAGTGAACCACTTGAGTTCAAGCTTTAGAACTGTTTTTAGCTCTGTCCTTCGCCAGACAAGAATGTTATCCATCCAAGAGACTCTTTATTTGTCAGTCATTTTGTTTTGCACTGCAATTACCTGCAACCAACCCTCAAAGTTATCACCTGATTCTCACCACTTGCTCCTGGACTGCTGCTGTACTTAAAGGATGTATGGCCAGAGATTACAAGGTTCCCATATTTCTTTTAATCCAAGTTACTTCACTAAATTGTCCTCGATCATTTGCAATATCGTTTCTATGTTTTTGATAGTTCTATAATGTTGGGGAATATTATTTTTAAGGTGTGTTACTTTTTTATGCTGTGGAACATCTGCTTAATGGTGTGAAGATGTATTGCTCTTGTTCATGCTGCATGCTTAGCTTTGTGAAGTTGTGATTTTTTGCCTGTCTAAAACACCTGATGATCGTCATAAAGAGCTGGATGGCCAATAGTGAGACAGGAGCAAGCATAAGTAGGGCTGATAGGCAGAGAGTATAAACAGAAGGATAACCGAGGAGGAGGAGCAGGAGAACAAGGAGAGGAAGACATCAGGGGCCAGCCACCCAGCCACCCATGGAGTAAGACAAAGAAGTAAGAAAGGGAAAAAGTCCAGAGGCAAAGGAAAGATGGGATAATTTAAATTAAGAAAAGCTGTCAAGGAATAAGCCAAGGCTCAGCATTCATAACTAAGAATAAACCTTCGTGTGTGATTTATCTGGGAGCTGAGTGGTGGGCCCCACAAAAGAGCCAAAGAGTAAAGAGTAAAAACCACTATAATCCTTTTTAAATGTGTGTGAATGTGGCCATGCCACAGTGTGCGTGTGGAGGTCAGAGGACAACTTGCAGAAGCTGGTTCTGTGTCTACCAAGTGGCTTCTATGATCAGGCACTAAGCTTGGCAGCGAGCCCCTTTCCCCTTTAAGCCATCTTGCCCAGTTCTATCATTCCTATGTCATCTAGTGCTAAGTTTCTCTACTTCTTGGTAGTTTGCATTTTTGTTTTTAATTTTATGCTCATCTTTAGTAATGCTGTATTTTGTGGTAGAATTAAAAATAGGCAGAATTTCATTTGTTTCTAGCTCATCACTAATGGTTTTAGTAATTTTGAGTTGGTTTTAACATTAGCTTTTCATGGTATTCCTGAAAAGTAGTTTTAGTATGTTATCTGAACCTCGAGTGGTTTATTTTAAAAAAAGATTTTGAACCGGGTGATGGTGGCAAATGCCTTTAATCCCAGGCAGAGGCAGGCAGATCTCTGCAAGTTCAAGGTCAGCCTGGTATACAAGAGCTAGTTCCAGGACAAGCTTCAAAGCAACACAGACACCGTGTCTCAAAAATGATCTTGATTTAATGTGTCTAGGCACCCAAGGGAAGCCAGAAGATGTTGGATTCCCTGGAGCTGGAGTTACATGTGATTGGGAGCTGCCTGACATGGGTACTGGGAACAGAACTTCAGTCTGTGAGAACAGCATGTGCCCTTAACAAACCCTGAGCCATCTCTCCAGTCCTTCAAGGGATTTTTGTGTCACCAGAGGATCTCTCTGGAAGATAAGGTTCTTCAAGACTTGGCTGGCCTCTGTGGGCCTCTCTTTTCTACCATGAGTGCCACTTCCATGACAGCCATTGCTCAAATTACTATTTTGTATCTCCTATTTCCCCTTAACAAGATTTTCTAAGCTTCTCTCTGAAATACCTTACTAAGCCTTCACTTGCCTAACTCCACTCTTCCTTCCAATCTATTTTCCGAGTTCTCCTTAACTGACCCCTCCCAGGTGATGAACAATAAAGCCTGTGTCTCTTCATTTCACAGTACCCACTGTGCTGTAAAAACTGTTCCTCGGGTGCAGGATAACTCATGAGACTATATAGGCCTGAAGGGAGGGGCATGTTGTACCCTGCTCAAAGTCTGGCAAATAGTAAGTGTGTGCTTTATAATTGATGAGGGCATATAACATTTCCTGAGTTTCTGTCACTGGGAATGATAGTTACCACATCATATTAATTATTATTTACTCAAATGTCCAGCAAAATTTAAATGAAGACAAATTTACTGTTTGCATTGTAAGCAAACAGGACATTCTCAGTGGTTTTCAGTGTGACGGAGTAATCTTCAGGTCACTTTGGAGGATAATTCAAATGCACATTACATAAAACTGGGCATTCGGAAAAAGCATTTTCTTTGAGATTTCAATCAGCCTTAATAAGTACCATCAGACATTAAATAATTTAATGTAATGTCAAAATTATTTACCCAGATAAAGCTTTCCAATATTTATCCCTAACTCCTGTAAGGCAGATAAATGGATCTGCTACACAAGGTAGCCTAACTTAATAAAAACAGCTCTATTACTTAAAAGTCTGAGAACCAACATTAAGTGAGGTAAACTAGGAATTCCCTTGGTCTTCAAGGAGCATCAGGTGTAAGATTCCATACAATGTATGTACTGACTGAAGGGATCCTGCTTTGAGTGGCTTTACGCCCCAAGGAATAAAAGAATCCAGCCATGCAGCCATGCCACATAAAACCTGCTAGGGTTTTTAAATGCTCCACAGTTGATACTTCTGCTGCTTGTTTTGCACATACTTTAGCAGGCTCAAAAAGCAAGATGGAGGGAAAGTGGTCAGCAATAGTGGGAATGAAGAGGGGAAAGAGATGGGAATGGAATAGGCATGGCAGCTGAGTAAAGCTATAGATCAGGTACATTGCAATTTGTTGGCCTTCCAATTCCATTACCTTACTTGGGTGTCTTTGGAAGAATTCCACAGCAAGATCAAACCTTGGCATCAAACCTAGTGGCTCAATAGCAAATCCCTGGAGCCTGGGCAGCTTGCCTCTTTACCCAATACTCACTCCCTATTTCCAGTGTCCCCATAGCAGCCATCCTGAAGTGGGCAATTTCTCTTGGGCACCTCAGGCTAGAGTTTATAACTAAGTTGGGAGTAGTAAATGATTTGGTTAGAAGAGTCACTAAGACAAACGTCTGCAAAGATACTTCACAAAAAGGGACAAGTCTCCTGACCTGGCCTCTTGAATATACATTGCTAGTGTACACAGAGGATGATTAGGAGAGGAGGTCTGGGGAAGCAAAAACTAAGACCTTCCTACTATTCCTGGAGTGGCTTTCTTTGTCCCTTATCTGAAGTGTCACATTCAGTTGTCTTGAGCATAGAACATAAAAGATATTCAATTTTGTAGCCTAAAAGATATCGTTTCTCACTACAGGAAGACATACTTCATTACCTAGGCAGGTAACAAAGCAAGGCTTAGGATTTCTACAAAACCCACAAAACTCAAGAAGCTGAGTTGTCATGCTCATCAAACCTAGCCCCCAAGGTTATATAAGCAGGAAGCAACTGCTGTGGACAGCAGACTCCTTGGTGACACTGCCTTCAAGTTAAGCAGGGTGACCCAGGACAAGTTTTCACGAACTGTCACCCACGCTGGGGTGGATCTTTTCTGTGATGTAGGTGTGTTTGATTCACCCATACTCCTGTAAAGTAACTCTAATAAACTCACCTGATCACCAAACTAAACTAGGATGGAATTATTTTTTTGGTCTGTCACTAATACTTCATTTGGGGATGAAAGACCCTTTGGTCACATCTCCCCAACAAAAGGCATGCAACACGACTGGCAAGTGAGCAGGGTCTGAAATAATCAGAGATGAACTGGGAAGGAGCAGCTGCAGAGTCATTGTGACATGATAAGGCATGCAACTAAGACTGATCTGAGACCAGAACATCCACAGAAGTAATTCTAATGTGGCCACCTTTTGCCTTGGATATGTATCTACATAGTATATATATCACCTTTCTGATATGGGATGGTGTGCTTCCTTTCTGTAGTGGCAACTTCATGCAATGGGTGATAAGACACGCAACCAAGGTGAAGACATGAGAATGGGCAAGTGCCAAGTTGACCGTCTTATCTACAAGGCATGAGGTTGCGTGTTTCCCTACCTACCTTGTAGGTAGTGAATTAGGCCTACCATGTAACTGTGAGGACATTCCCCAAAAAGCTGATGAACTTGAGAATATACACAAACCCTGAAAGTAGAACATATGGGATGTGGTCATAAACAGGCCAAGGCAGCAATTACAGCCATTGTTGTGAATGAAAAGATATGTAACTGAGCTCAACTGTCTGTCAGGAAGAACTTGTCCATGCAAGGGAGGAATTCTGGTATGAAAGACATGTGAATGCTATCCTCTGACTTGGCAGAAGGTGCAAAAAGAGGTAAGATGAAATGGGGATGTTGGGGTGTCATTTTCTATATTGGAAGGTGCAAGGGAGATAGTACAAACTAGATGCCTAGTAAAAAGCACTCTACTTTACCACCCCCAAGTTAAAAAACTGGGATTCCATGAGAAGATAAGTCAGTGAAAAGGGCAAAAGTGAAAGAAAATATCCCCCAATCCCAATCTCTAATACAAAGGAGGAAAAAAAATTCATGGTTCAGCACAAGGGGGTAGGGAGTGACTAGTGACCCAGTACAGATTAGGGGAATGCCGGAGACATGAAATGTTTTAACTGAACGGATAGTAAACAAAGTATTAGAGTCCCTCATAGCCTGGTTCATGAGGCCATGAGGCTGTGAGACACGAGGGTAGATGGTATCAGTCCAAGTGTCAAGGAAGTGGAGAAGCTGAGAACATAACCACTCCTCCCTCCCTGAGACAGAGAACACAGAACCTGAAGTAGTATGAGGAAGACAGTCTCTGAAGTAGAGCTTATATAGGCCATTAGGGCCATTTGGTTACCATTGGCTCAGATCTTTCTTGAGGATTAGCAGGAACTGAAAAACAGCATAGAAAGCATTACTGAAGGAACTGGTCATGTGATAAGTGGTGGCTGCTACCCAGCTCACTGGACTAGAAAAGGCTGCCCGAGGAAAGTTAAGAAGCTGACTCAGGAGGGATCCTGGAACTTGTAAGAGGTTTTAGTCGCTTTGCTAAGCCCATGGTAGGGCATGATCTTTATTGGGCAGGAGAGGTTCTGGTGGATCTGAATACTCACAACAAAATGTATATTGGGTGTTAAAAATGCTAAAGTAACTGAAGTGAGATCAGAAAAGCATATTAGGGAGTCTTTCTTGGTCACTGAAAGGCAAGTGTGGCAAGACTTTGGATGAGATGGAGTTCTCAGGAGGGGACTGATAAAAGAGGTAACCCAGATCCCAAAAGAGGAATATGGTATGTACTCACTCATAAGTGGATTCTAGCCATAATTAAAGGACATTGAGCCTATAATTAGTGATCCTAGAGAAGCTAAATAAGTAGGTGAACCCAAAGAAAATCATATAATTATCCTCCTGGATATTGGAAGTAGACAAGGATGCCAGGCAAAACTTGGGTGCATGGGGGTGTGGGGGTGTGGATGTAAGGGGAGATGGGTAGAGAGAAGGGAGAAGGGGAGGATTCAGGAAAGCTTGGGGGAATGGGATGGGTGGGATGGAGGAAGGGTGGATATGGGAGCAGGGAAGTAAATATCTTATTTAAGGGAGCCATTTTAGGGTTTGCAAGAGACTTGTCTCTAGAGGGGTTCTCAGGTCCAAGGAGAGGTCCCCAGATTTTCCTTGGGCAGCAGAGGAGAGGGTGTCTGAACTGGTCTTGTCCCATAACCACACTGATGAATATCTTGCATATCACCATAGAACCTTCATCTGGTGATGGATGGAGATAGAGACAGAGACCCACATTGGAGCACTGGACTTAGCTCCCAAGGTCCAAATGAGGAGCAGAAGGAGGGAAATCATGAAGGAAGTCAGGATCATGAGGGGTGCGTCCACCCACTGAGACGGTGGGACTGATCTAATGGGAGCTCACCAAGGCCAGCTGGACTGGGAGTGATGGAGCATGTGATCAAAATGGACACTCTGTACGTGGCTAGCAATGAAGGCTGACTGAGAAGCCAAGGACAATGGCACTGGGTTTTGATTCTACTGCATGGACTGGCTTTGTGGGAGCCTGGTTTGTTTGGATGCTCACCTTTATAGACCTGGATGGAGGGGGGAGGACCTTGGACTTCCCATGGGGCAGGGAACCCTGACTGCTCTTAGGACTAGAGAGGGAGGGGGAGGTGAGGAGGGGGAGGGAAAAGGGAGGCGGAGAGGAGGTGGAAATTTTTAATAAATAAATAATACAGAAAAAAAGAAAAAAAATCAAACGTGCTTTTTTGAGATTTTCAAAGTTTTAAAGCCCAAACAGCTCCATAAACTGGTGAAACAAGAGCAAGATGAGAAACATTACAAGAGAGAAGACTGAGGTCTCCCAGGAGGCAGCTGTGCTCTGGAGTATGCTCTGAATGTTGCTCTCTAAAAGGGCACGCTGGGGTTATACACATAGACTACTGCTGCCATCAGCCGCTAACATGGAAGGTAAACTGAGGTCACTCAGCCCAGGGTCCTTTTAACACCATGTGTGGCTGACAGAGAGAGATGACAATGACAATAACCAAAAGCTTGTTAGAATCAGAGATGGCTCTAGTGGCTAGTGCAGTATGAAAGAAAAGGACCCGCTTGCTCTCGGCCAAAGTAGCCATCAGTACAAGCTGGTCACATAGGACCCAGTGAGGGAATGCAAAGTGGGCCTTCAGCATGGAGTGTGGCTATGATTAGAGAATGTGGAAGAAGGTAGTGACTCCCATCTACACAGTGTACCTAACATTGCTCTTTTAACAAAGCCAAATGGTTCAAACGTTAGGATCTCTCTATGCTGTATTGAGTCTTAATAACAGCTTTCTCTTAGCTGCCTAAGACCAACTGGTATTTACTTGGAATGGATGGTAAACCTTCAGAGACCCTGCCTTCACCGTGAAAAGGTCTCACCCTATGTTAGCCTACTGAGTGTCTTTGCAGATTTAGAAGAGAATCTGCAAGGGCAGTAAAAACAGCAATTAAAGTGTCTGCAGGAAGTCATCCTGAGTGGGCACTCCCAGGAGCCATAAGGTTGCTGAGTGTTAAGAGTTGGTTACCTGTGAGCTATTGGCCAAGGAGACCTAAGTTTCCCCCCTCACCTCCTACCCTCTGCCATAAAAGCTATTGTCATTGCTGTTGGTTTCACATTAAAACTAAATGGTAAGACTCTATTACTCAAGACATTGCATGCTTTGATTATGGAACATGAGAAATTAATCTGGGACTGGGGCTGGAAGCTTCTTACCTACTGCATGGTTTTCATAGTGCCAGAAAGTGATATGTAGTCTACTGTGTGAGAATCATCACCAGCGGTCCTGTCCAGTTATGAATTCTATGTACTACACTATGAACATGCTAGGAATGACATGCCAGCTGTCACAATAATGGCACAACTGCTACATGTGCAATCAGCTGCTTTCGGCTTAGATTTAAAGCCTGCTCTACAGGACTGACATCTGCTTTTGTTAAGCCAAAGCAAATACTTGTGGCTAGGGACGTCAGGAGGGCCGGGGTGAAGAAACTACCACTGCTTCTGTTTTAACATGTGAGGTGAAGTACCTAACTGCCTTTGAGACAGTTGTTTACACTCACAGATTACTGATGTCAGCAGCCTCTAATATGGAAGGAAAGGCTGCTCCCCCCAGCAGAGGCTGATACCATCTGTCACACTGCTGAGAGTATGTGACTGATATTAGGGCACTATGGCCCCCATGCTCAGGCAGAAACGGAAGAAAATAATCAGTCATCTCTTACCTCTTCAAAGGCTTAGGAAACATTTTGGAAGATAGAGTGGAAAGAACATCAAGAGTCCCAGGAAGAAGTGAATGCGGCACAACTATGAAACATCCCCTTTTGGAGAGGTGGCGGGGCGTGGTTCATAAGCCTCATGAAGCTAATGCAACTTAGGCTCTGGAAGCTCACTGATTCAGAAAGCTCATTCAGTTACAAGATTCACGAGGTCCCTTTCCAAGACGACACAAACAGGAAGAAAGTGCTGGTGAAGACTCTGGTGGAGCCACTTTCAGACCGAGCAGGAAACTACTGGAGTTGTCCATTCTGGGGTGAACTTTTTGGTGATGCAGGTACTCTGTGCCTAAGAGTAAGCCCTTACTCAAGTTGTTACTAATGAACTTAATAGTTGACCAAACTATATGGGTAGAAGACTTTCTTTGATCTGTCATTACATCTTACCTAACGTGGATAATGTTCACACCTCTCCAGGAAAAGCTGCATAAATGACAAATGGAGGGCCATAATCTGGGACTGTGAATACAACTGCTTACTGGAGCTTACTATGGCCTTTTGGCTGTTTTAGAGTAAAAACAATTAATTTAAACTTTTAACTGTTCTCTTCTAATGCTCCTGTTCTACAAAATTAAAGAATGTAACAATACGGTTCTTCCACTCACCAAATTCTCACTCTTGTTTCAACTGTTCTATATACAGATGCACTTCCCATGTAATGGTAACATGACTTTGGAATCTTGGGTATGTATCTCTATTCTCTTAAGCCACATGACACTATTCCTCTAACTTTCAGCCCAATTCTTGAAATGTGGTTAATACTGCCTATTTCACATGCTTATTTTATGGAGCAAATGAGGTAATTAAAAAAAAAATCTCTTGGCATAGAATTCAGTACAGGGTAGGTGCTCAATATGGCTCATTACTTTATGCTTCAAGCTCTTTTAAATCCTTTTGAGAAATCAAGATTTAAATAATAAGCAAATGTTCCATTTTATTCCCTCATAATTCTAAAAGAAGAATTAGATCACACAGGAAAGGGTTGGTCTGTTTACTGTCTTACCACAAGTGAAGTGCTCAAACCCCCAAAGCAAACAGTCCTTGATCTGGAGGTACCATAAACTGTTGAAGACAGATGGGATAGACCCTTGACGGTAGGGTCTTTAGCTGAAGGTAGAACCAGCAAGACTTCAACTTACCGGAAGCAAAGACCCTTCCCTTTCTGCAGTTGGCAGGAGGCAAGTTGATTCAGTAAGTATAGTTCAAGTCCTGCAAAAGCTCAACCCAGAGCAAAGAAAATGAAAGTAAGACATTCCCTGGCTTCTGGCCTTCAAACATGTCATCATCAGTGTGCTTTGAACCATGCAGAAAAACTGGTTTGATTTTGGAGGTGCTGGTATGGAATCCAGAACTCTGCATATCAGGCAAGTGCTCTACCACTGAGCAACAGCTCTACCTTGAAAACTATGGGGGTTTTTTGTTTGTTTTTTGTTTTTGATACTTTTCCTTCATAAAAGTCATATTTAAGTACCAAGAAAATATTAGCTTAAAGTTTATTACAAAAGACTTTAAGAAACAGAATGAGGAATAGAAAAGGAGAAGACAGGACGAAATGAGAGAAAAGGTCAATTAAGTAATGGTTGGTACAGAAAGGTCAGTATGGACAGAGGTTTAATTATCGTCTACTCTGAAATTTGACTGCCTTTATAGTCATCAATAAGGTTTAAGCTGGATGTAAAAATGTCATTGAGAATAGGTAAATTGAAAATATAAAAACCATAGCAATTAAGTCTCTAATAAAATGTTGCTCTGTTACCACACATACAGATGTCAGTAGCACTGATAAACAGTTCTTCCTTGAGAGACAGAAGGCTAGTTCTACACTCTGCTCTTCCTTGGAAAGCTACGGCACCCTGGACCAGTTATGTCAGCCCACTTTGCAGGAGATGATTGTCCTGTCTAAAGGCAAAGTGGAACATCCTTTGAAAGTTAACCAGATTTTGTAATAATAAAGAGGGCTTCAGAGGAATCAAGGCAAGTGCTTTGTTCATTGTTTGGTTCACAATGGAGCAGCGAGGGATAAAGAAAGAGGTTTACTCAAGAAGTGACATAGGCTGGATTTAAATAGATATTTTAAGAGACCAGAATTGTGTATCTGGCCATTATGAGCACATTTGTTAACGTTCAACATGATATGAAGCTTCCTACATTTAATGACTAGCACCAAGAATTAGTTATTTACTTAAATAACGTGGGTCAATCATTACATATAAATTGAAGACAAAATACCACAAATTAATCTGAAGCTGAAAGAGTAAGGGACATCAAACTTGACACCCACCCAGAAGAAAACATCATTTATTATTTGGCAGCCAAAGTTAAGCAGACACAATAAATTCCCACAACAAACACAGTCAATGACAGTCTCACATTGGGAAACTATCACCTACTGGAACAGAATAACTAACAAGAATGCAGCCCGATCCCAGGGGTGGATGTAGGTAATTCAAGACAAGTTACTTTCTATGTCTGTTCAATTAATGCATCCTGGCTACCTGCTACTCTATGCTAGGTCATTTCCTTCTGGCTTGATCTGAGGCTTTCTTGCATAAATGTGATGATAAAGGTTGTAAGCTCTATGGTTTGGCCAACAGCAGTCTGAGAGGGGAAGAAATCCCAGCAGTCATTCTTGGGTTTTCCTTGGTGAGCTGGGTCCCCTAAGCAAGGACATGTTCCTGGGCCTACCCCCTTTCCAGGTAGTTTATAGCAAAGGAGCTCAATAAATACATGCCCCATCTAAAACAAGAGGGTGCCAGGGCTTCTTGGTAATAAATTCTTCATGGGGGACAGCTGTTGGATTTGGTATTAAGTATTCCAGAGTCTTAAAATCTATTCTGTTTACTGTTCAATAAAGACACACTGTACTAATTGTATTAATATCAATAAAAAGAAACTTTGAGGGGAGAAATTCAGAGTTGATTCTATCCATGAACATACCTCGATACACTGAGCCTCGATTTCATATTCTATACTATTCCAAGTGCTGAAAAGAAAGGGGAGAAACCAAAGGCTCTGACCTTTAACTCAAAAGGCAAACAGAAAAAAGCAGGGACTTCAGCAATATTAGGAATTCACAGCAAAAACCTGGAATATGTGTGTGATCTGAGTGGGAAGCTCTTTATCAAGGGAATTAAGCTGGGCCTAAGCCTTTACTTCCAGAACTTGGAGGCAGACACAGGCAGACCTCTTTGAGTTCCAAGCCAGTCTAGTGTATATAGTGAGTTCCAGGATAGCCAAGGATACAAAGAGAGACCTTGTCTCAGAAAACCAAAATCAAAACTAAAACAATATTAGTAAGCGAAAAACAAAACAACAAACAAAACCCTCATCAGTACTTCATTTTAACTTGCTATAATGGATGATTAGCATTTGGCTTTCTGTCTTAAAGTCATTTGATTTCACAAAAACGTAGATGTGCATGGCAAGATCTCCCACCAGAGATGAGTCAATGCTACTGGTATCTGCAAGCCTTTGTCCTCAAACCTCTGTAAGGTCTGGAAAATCACAGTGGCTCTTAAAGTGATTAATCCAGACCACACAGCACCACTTTGGCCTCACATGCAGATTCTGGGCATGAAGGCCCAGCATTTTGTGTTTAATAAGCATTTCATGTGTGCTAAACTTGATACCCACTACATGGCCAAAGGAAGTAAGTTTGAGGTTCTATGCAGAAAGGAACAAACTTATCCAGTGATGTCCACATTCAGGCAAGAAGACAACAGAAGCAGAGAGCCTCGAAGTGTTTTACGTCTGTGTCAAGTTGCAAAGTCACCTGTATATTCTGTAATGACAAGACTCCCTCAACGTGATACAAATCTTGTGGGGCCCTTGAAAGGATTGTCTCCTGCAATTATACAGAGTGAAAAAGGGCATGCATATGGAGGTGAGAGGAGGGCCCATCAATGTCTGGTGGTCCTTGGGAGAAAAGGGTCCCACTTCCCTCCAATTCTGTCCACCTGTCTAAGTTAGGCAGCAATGGCAGACAGTTACTCAAGACAGATGGCACAAAGGAACTACTCCACTGTCGCTTGTTTCTCCCAACCAGTCTTCTATGGTCACCCTGACACCTCTTTGAAGTAGTTTTCTGGATCAAGGTCCACGGGGCTGTTTGGAAGAAAAGCTGCAGAGAGAAGCTTTGTGACTGCAGTGTAGTGTGTGCCCCTGGCTTTCACCTATAGAGCGTGGGCAGAGAGCAAACAGTATTCCTAAGGGTAGCCTCTCAGCAAACCCGGTCCAGGGCAGTTAGTTCAAGATCAGCTGGGCCCATATGCCTTCCTCTGGGGAGTTCAGCACGGAAAACAGACAGCCTCGGCTCAGGGGGAAGAAAGTGTGTGCGGGGACCAGCACAGCCATGGTATATAAACTAGCAAACTTTTCAGTCGACAAAGACAAGTCCCGCAGCTGGTGCGGTGAGGTGAAGTCCCCGCCACTCCCCTGCCCGAACTGGCTGTCCGAGATTGGAAGAGGAAAGCTGCGACACAGACGGTAGCCTCAAGCTACAGGGAAGTTATGAGTCTGTCACTAAGACAGGTGAGAGCCACAAGCTAGACAACTCCGTTGCCTGGTATGACCACAGGTGATAAGATCGCCTGTGAAGGGGGCGGGGTTCGCCGGGAAGGAGGGAAAGGAAAGCCTGCGGAGAGGTTCTTGAGCAATAAGAGAGGCAGGGTGAAAAGACCAATGAGGGGGAAGATCGATGTAAAGGGGCTTCGACCACTCCCCACTGGGTTGTGGGGCACCGGGAGCAGTTGTCATGGATGCAATCCGAGGGAAACAGTGCGTGTCCGCAGGCCCCGGGAGGGAGACGAAAGAGGTGGCTGGGCAGAGAAGCAGCCCGGAGCACCACCCGTCTACGAAGGTCCCGGCTCCGGCCGCCGGGAGGTGATAGGGCCACAACGCCCAGGCCATGGGGATCCCGCCGCCGCCCCTTCCCTAGGCAGCCGCTATCCCCCGGCGCCGGGGGGGCGGGGTCTACAGCCCCTCCCCACGCTCCCGCCCCGCCCGGCCCGCACTCCCCGCCCGCTACGGTGCCCGTTCGCCGGCCAGGTCCCCGACACTCACGTCTCCCGCGGCTCCAGCGGCTCCTCCCCTGCCCGGTGCTCCCCCACCCACTCCCGGCCGAAAGAGCGGAGCGGTATCCGAGTCGCGCGGGGTCCAGCGGGTCGGAACACGTGGGGCCTCCGCGCCCGGAACCGGAAGCGACCGCTCGCCCCGCCTCCGGGCCGTGCTGGAGCCAGTCTAGGCTGTGGGAGGATTGGCCGGCTGGTAGTGGGGGCTCGCTGTGGTGTGTGGGTTGAAGCCTGGGGCTCTAGAGAGCCCGGTGTGGGAAAAGTCTGCCCTGGACCGCTGCCCCCAGGCCCAGTCCCTTTTGCCACAAATCAGTCAACCCCCTGGGTCTGGGATTCATTGCCTACTTCGTATAGGGTTTTGTTTTCATCTTTCATGTTGGTTTTGGTACCTACAACTCCACGAGAGAATCCCCCTTCTTCCCACGCAGTTGTCTTTTCTCACAAGCGTAAAGAATAAAAAAGAAAGGGCTTGAATGCTGGCTCTTGCCTGCACAGACAGCTGTTGCAGCCCCACTGACACATCCGCTTGTCAACTCTTGTCAACGCTGTTAGCCTGCACCGTTGGTCTTGGAACTAAAAACTGGAAAGTACTTGGACGCTCAGCGAGAAGATAGTGTGGTGGTGTTCTCTGTTTGCCTTAGTATGTTATTTTGGTGCCTCTTTATTTTATGAGTTGTTCACAATAGATAATATCACTGCCTTTTCTTTTTTGCATGTAAACATTGTGGCAAAACCTTGACTCTTTTTAAAATTTTTTATTTAAACATTTTTTTTTATTTTACATACAACCACTATTCCCCTTCCATCCCCTTCTCCTGCTCCCCTATCCCCAACCTTTCCTCCAACACCACCCCCCATCCACTCCCATAGGGAGTCAACAAAGCCTGGCACCTTAAGTTGAGGAAGGGCCAGCCTCCTCCTGCCCCGTACGAGGCTGAGCAAGGCATCCCACCATAGGGAATGGGCTCCAAAAAGCCAGCTAATGTACCAGGAATAGATACTGGTCCCACGGCCAGGGGCCCCTGAAACAGACCAAGCTATACAACTGTCGTCCACATGCAGAGGGCCTAACTCAGTCCATGCAGGCTTCCCAGCTGTTGTTATAGAGTCATGAGTACCACAAGCTCGGGCCTGCTGTCTCTGGATATCCCTGTCATGATCTTGACTCCCCTTTGCTTATGTTATCCCTCTTTGCTCTCTTTGACTGGACTCTCAGCCCTTGGCTTGGTGTTTGGCTGTGGATCTCTGCATCTGCTTCTATCAGTTACAGTATGGAGGTTCTGTGAGGACAATTAGGGCATTCACTACTCTGATTATAGGGTAAGGTCGGTTCAAAAACCCTCTCCACTATTGCTAAGAGCCTTAACTGGAATCCTTTTTGTGGGTTTCTGGAGTTTCCCTAGCACCAGGTTTCTCCCTAACCCCATAATGGCTCCCTCTATCAAGATATTTCTTTCATCGCTCTCCCACTCCATTCCTTCATCAACTCGATCATCCTGTTGGCTCATGTTCTCATCTCCTATCCCCTTTCCTCTACTCCCTCCTCAGTTTACCCAGGAGATCTCACCTATTTCCTCTTCCCAGGCTCTCCTTGTTATCTAGTTTCTCTGGAGCTGTGGATGATAGTCTGGTTATCCTTTGAATTGCTTTACACCTAACATATATGTAAGTCTCTCTTAGTGTCCTCATTGTTGTCTAAGTTCTCTGAGATTGTGTTTTATAGGTTGATTTTCTTTGCTTTATGTTTATAAAACCACCTATGAGCGAGTACATGTGATCATTCTTTCTGGGTCTGGGTTACCTCACTCAAAATGATGTTTTCTGCCTCCATCCATTTTCCTGTAAAATTCAAGCTGTCGTTATTTTTTCCTGCTGTGTAGTACTCCATTGTGAAATGTACCACATGTTCCTTATCCATTCTTCATCAAGGGACATTTAGGTTGTTTCCAGGTTCTGGCTATGACAAAAAAAAGCTGCTATGAACATAGTTGAGCACATGTGCTTGTGGTATGATTGAGCATCCTTTGAATATATACCCAAAAGTGGTATTACTGGATTTTGAGGAAGATTGTTTCCTAATTTTCTGAGAAATCTCCTCACTGACATCCAAAGGGGTTGTACCAGCTTGCATTCCCACCAGCAATGCAGAAGTGTTCCCCTTTCCCCACAACCTCTCCAGCATAAGTTGTCATCAGTGTTTTTGATCTTGGCCATTCTTACTGGTATAAGATGGAATCTCAGAGTTGTTTTGATTTGCATTTCTCTGATGACTAGGATGTTGAACATTTCCTTAAGTGTCTTTCAGCCATTTTAGATTTCTCTGTTGAGAGTTCTCTGTTTAGGTCTGTACTCCATTTTTTTTTTTAAAATTGGATTATGTGTTCTCTTGGTGACCAATTTCTTGAATTTTTTGTATATTTTGGAGATCAGACCTTTATCTGATGTGGGGTTAATGAAGATCTTTTCCCATTCTGTCGGCTGTCATTTTGTTTTGTTGACCATGTCTTTTGCTTTATAGAACTTTTCAGTTTCAGGAGGTCCCATTTATTAATTATTTCTCTCAATGTCTATGCTACTGGGGTTATATTTAGGAAGTGGTCTCCTGTGCCAATGTGTTCAAGTGTATTTCCCACTTTCTCTTTTATAAGGTTCAGTGTGGCTGACTTTATGTTGAGGTCTTTGATCCATTTGGACTTGAGTTTTGTGCATGGTGATAGATATGGGTCTATTTTCATTCTTCTACATGTTGATATCTAGTTATGCCAGCACCACTTGGTAAATATGCTTTCTTTTTTTCCATTTGATATTTTTTTGCTTCTTTGTCAAAAATCCGGTGTTTGAAGATGTGTGGATTGATATACAGGTCTTCTCTTTGTTTTCATCGGTCCTCCTGTCTGTTCCTATGCCAGTACCAGGCTGTTTTCAGTACTGTAGCTCTGTAGTAGAGTTTGAAGTCAGGGATTGTGATGCCTCCAGAAGTTCCTTTATTGTACAGGACTGCTTTGGCTATCCTGGGTTTTTTCTTCTCCGTATGAAGTTGAGTACCGTTCTTTTGAGGTCTTTGAAGAATTTTTCTGGGATTTTGATGGGCATTGTGTTGAATCTGTTTGATCTAAAATTCTTAATACCAATATAATTTAAAGACTAAGACTTCACATTAGAATATTATACAATAAAGAAATGTGCAACAAGTGAGGACAGTGACCTCAAATGCAAACAATGTATAAGTATCTTGATCAGAGGTAGAAATGTACATTACAATATGATAAATATATATCAATATATAAAAATGTTTTAAGCAGAGGTAGAAACATGCATGCATACAATATTCAATATAATTTAACTTTGTATCAATATATAAGAATCTATACCAATGTAATTGTCTATAAATAATAACTCACAAGTATTCATTCTATTACTCAATACTATTATTAGTGTAAGTAAGCTCATACTAATCTAATATTCCATTGAGTTTTCCCTTTTTTTTCAAAGAGATCCCTGAGCCTATAAAATTTTCCCCCCAACCTTCAACCCTTTATACCAATTATAAACAATTCCTAAATGATGTCCCTAATCCCAAGGACAAACTTTGTTGGGAGAAAGGACATTGTCTTCTAGAATTACTTCCAGCTCTCATGGGGGTGATGTTCTTTCTATGTGACCTTGTGAAAGTAAAATGATGGTTAAGTTACAAGATTACTGTCTGGTATAATTGCAAATAGTCAATGAGTATTTGGAAGCGTTTTTCTGAGCTTCCTATTTGGAGGTCTGGTCAGAACATTGTAAAAAAAGTGCACCATTTCAGCTAACCAAGTTGGAATCATCTTGAGCAACTGGAACCTAAAACAGGTCTTGAAGTAGCATTATCAACATTATGACATCATATCAACCAAGTGGAGTTGTTGTTGTGGGTCCCCATCTTCTTCCTGGAAACTTCAAAGATTACTGCAGGTAAATTCATTGTTCATTGGGGAAAACTTAAACATTATTTATATGGACATATACAGACATATATATTCAATAAAAGGTACGATAGAGAAAAAATAGATATGAAGAAAAGTAAAATTTTTGTTTAAATTCTTTTTTCTTTCTGTCCCATATCATGATTCCTAACATGAGACAGAAACTCTGAATTTTTATTTTAACATCATGCTTGGGTTTAGAAAGGGATAGAGCCAGTGTCCAACTTCAAAGCCAGCTCTATATAGTCATATATATTTAAATATATGTGCATCAAAATTACCTGATCTCAAAAATTGGATTCCCTTTTGTGATGATTCTTAGTGGATAGTTAATTTTCCTTCTGTCAGTGTCCAAACATCCAGGGTCTCTCAAATTTTTGAAGATGAATATTTTCCTGAAAAGATAAGAATAGAACCCTGCCCCAACCCTATATGCTTTCCTTACTACCTGTATGGTTGTCACCATTGTGGATGAGCTGTCATTTCTCTTTTATAAGAGGTTTCTCCTTTTCAAACCAAACCTTTATTAATTTTGATGGTATCCATAGTTTTTATTCTCCTGTGGAAGCAAGAGCAAAACCCCTTCTCCAACGTAGTACATCTCCTGGTCACCACATTCTTGAAATAAACCACTTGACTTAATTCAGAAGATTTTCCTATTATCCAATGTCTCTCTGCTGCTGTTGTCCCTTCCTCATTAGGGTGAAGAAAATCCAATGTTAATAAAGCATTATGTAATCTATTTCTGGGGGCATTTTCCACCACTGTCTGTTTGTTTAACATATCTTTTATAGTTCAATTTGATCTTTCTATAACTGCCTGACCTGTAGGATTGTGTGGGATACCTGTAATGTGCTTTGTATTATAATAAGCAAAAAACTGTTTCATTTTCCTAAACACATATGCTGAACCATTATCTGTCTTTATTTGTTCAGGTAAACCCATGATGGCAATAACTTCTAATAAACATGTGATTACTGAATCAGCCTTTTCTGAGCTTAAAGCAGTTGCCCACTGAAAACCTGAATAAGTGTCAATGGTGTGGTGTACATATTTTAATCTTCCAAATTCTGCAAAGTGGAACACAGCCATCTGCCAGATTTCATTCCTTTGAGTACCCTTTGGGTTAGTCCTTGCAGGTAGTGGTGTTTGGTTATAGAAAGAGCAAGTAGGATATCTCTTTATAATCTCCTTAGCTTGTTGCCATGTAATAAAAATTTCTTTCTTTAAACCTTTGCTATTGACATGATTTTTTTTATGAAATTGTGAGGCTTGCAACACACTTCCAATCAATAATTGATCAATTTCTGCATTACTTTGTGCTAGAGGATCTGGCATACTCATATCGAATTGGATGTGTGTTATGTATATAGAACAAAGCCTATTCCTGATTATGTCTTGCACCTGGATAAATAATGAAGTCAATTTTGTATCATCTGGTATAAATTCAGTGGTTTCAATATGCAAGATAACTCTTTCTGCATATTGCAAATCTGTAACTATATTAAGAGGTTCTTTAAAATCCCTTAGCACCATGAGAATAGCATATAATTCTGCCTTCTGGACAGAATTATAAGGGCTTTGTTCCACCTTACTAAATTCTCCTGATTTGTAATCTGCTTTCCCTGATTATTTGCATCAGTATAAAATGTACTGGCTCCAGCTATTGGAGCAGCGCATACAATCTGGGGAAGAGTCCAAGAAGTTCTCTTTATAAGGTTAAGTCATTCACTTTAGGGATAATTGCTATTAATTTCTCCCCAAAATTGGTACAAGCCCTTTGTCATGGTTCATTGTCTTTCCATAACTTTTTTATTTCATCAGTAGTGAAAGGCACTATAATCTCTGTTGGGTCTATACCTGCTAATTGACAAAGTCTCAATTTACATTTTATAATTAATTCAGAGACTTTTTCTACATAAGTTTTTAATTTTTTACTTGGTTTATGTGGTAAAAAGATCCATTCAAAGATAATATCATCCCTCTACATTAAAATTCCTGTAGGAGAAATTCTGAAAGGCAATATGACTAGAATACAATTAAGATTTGGATTCATCCTATCCACATGTGACTTCTGTAATTTCTCCACAACAATTGTCAATTCCTTTTCTGTTTCAGCTGTTAATTCTCTGGGACTATTCAAGTCTTTATCACCATCTAAGGTTTTGTTTAAATGAATTATTAGATCAGGTATTATCCCAAAAGCCAGTCATAGACTGGAAATGTCTCCTAACAATCTTTGAAAGTCATTAAGAGTCCACAACCTGTCTCTCCTAATTTGTGCCTTTTGTGTCTTAGTTTTGTACAAACCTATTTTATAACCTAGGTAATTGACAGAATCTCCTCTCTGTATTTTTTCAGGAGCAATTTGTAGTCCCCATTTTGGCAAAATTTTCTTCATTTCTTTAAACATTCTTTTTAAAGTATCCATGTTTGAATCAGATAGCAAAATATCATCCATGTAATGATAAATTATAGACTTAGGAAATTGCTTATGTATCATTTCCAATGGCTGACTTACAAAATATTGCCACAGTGTAAGGCTATTGAGCATTCCTTGTGGGAGGAGAGTCCATTGATATCTCCTAATAGGCTGAGAATTATTATAAGTAGGCCCTGTGAAGGCAAGTTCTTTTCTTTCCTTTTCTTGCAAAGGTATAGTGAAGAAACAGTCTTTCAAATTAATAACTACAAGAGGCCATCCTTTTGGTAATAGAGAAGGCAGAGGAATTCCAGATTGTAGATGGTCCATAGGTTGAATTACCTTACTGACAGCTCTTAGATCTGTCACCATTCTCCATTTACCAGATTTCTTTTTTACAACAAATACAGGAGAATTCCAAGGGCTGGTTGATTCTTCAATATGGTGAGCATCTTAATTGCTCTTGTACCAGCTGTACTAAAACCTGCAACTTTTCTTCAGCTAGAGGCCACTGCTTAACCCATATAGGCTTCTCAGTTAACCATTTTAAAGGTAGGGCTCTTGGTACCTCTAATGGTTTGCTAGTTGCTTTATGTTCTTGTATAGCCTGAATGGCTGGTGACTCCTAGAATTATGAGTTCCTGGGACTGCAGGAATGTTAATCTGGGTATTTCATTGCTGCAGCACATCATGATCCCATAAATTTTCTGTGATGTTAATCACATATGGCCTCAGCTTCCCTCTTTGACCTTCTAGTCCAATAGAGTCAACCCATCTCTTGCTTTGTTTAACTAGAGATATGGTTGTAATTCCTAGTAATTGAACATCTTCCTCTTGAAGAAGCCAATTTGGATGCTGTAACATGAGGTCCTGCGAGTTTGTGTTTTCTGTCCCACCTGTACCCCACAACCGGCAAGCACCAACAAGAAAAATCACACAGAGATTTCTATAAGTTATAAAGCTGATTGGCCCATTAGATCAGGCTTCTTATTAGTTCTTGTAACTTATATTAACCCATTGTTTTTATCTATGCTAGCCCTGTGGCTCAGTACCTTTTTCAGTGGGGCAGATTACATCCTGCTGCTTTGGTGATCTGGGCAGGAGTGGGAGGAATCAGCTTCCTCCGTCCCCTCCTTGCATCATTTCCACTTCCTGTCTGGTTTTCCCACCTACACCTCCTGCCTGACCAATCAGCATTTATTTAAAACATGATTGACAGAATACAGACAACTCTCCCACACCAGGATGCCAAGATTCTAGAGTAATGATACTCACATCTGCACCTGTGTCTATCCAACCAACAATAACAATGCCATTTATATGCACTCTTAGCTTTGGTCTTTGATCATTTATAGAAGTCTGCCAGAATATATGCTTCCTATTTCCTATTGGATTTTTTGACTTATCTTCCATGTTTATGCCATCACCTAGAGCAGTATGGTCTTTTACAGAAGACTCTGGATTTTTTAATTTTCCTGATGAAACAAGTCCTCCACAGTTACTGGGAATGACTGGGCCACTTTTGGCTTGAGGGCCTGTGAAAGGCCCCTCAAGGAATTTCCTGATGGTATCAGTTTGCCTTGTCTGTCTGTTGTTGATCTGCATTCCTTGGTCCAATGTCAACCTTTGCCACACCTGTTACATAAACCTGAAGGTTGAGTCCTTCTATTTTTGCCATTCCCAGAGGAGATATTATTCCTAGGAATTCCTTGTCTGCAACCCCTTCTCAGATGTCCTTTTCTACCACAATTAAAACATTTGGCATTTTGATGTCTCCCTCATTCCTTTGAAAATTGCTTTTCCTACCCAAGATTTAGTATTATAGTCAAATGTCTCAATGTTCATGTATAAAGGATCCATTCATCCATAGGTATTGATTTAACCTTTAAAGTCCCAAGTATCTTTTTTACATTCTAAGTTGGCATTTTCAAAAGGCAGAGATTCAATAAGCACTTGTCTAGCATCTGGGCCTGTTACTCATGTTTGTATAGCCTTAGTTAATCTTTATAAAAAGTCAGTAAAGGATTCTCTGTGGCCCTGTTTAACCCTGATAAATGATTTAATTATTTTTCCTAGTTCTTGATCCTTTCCCAAGCATTTAAGACTGCTTTGTGACATAGGGACAAGATTTGTTCATGATAAAGAACTTGAACCTGTGGGTCAGCATAAGGGCCTTCACCAAGAATTTGATCTTGGGAAGTCTCAAGGTCTTTTGCTTTTCCCTGTTGTTTCAAAGTTTTTGCCTCTTCTCTGTAATAAATTTTAAACATTAATTGAGTCCCATCATCCAGGACTGCTGAAGCTAACTGAATCCAATCATGTGGTATTGCCTTGGTGCTAGAAGCCTAAGTCTTTTATTATCTCCCTAACAAATGCAGAATTCAAACTGTAAGTTACAAGAGCTTATTTAATTCCTTTTAGATCATTAATTCCTATAGGTATCCGTCTACCTTCTTTGGATCCTTTTGGGCCTTTAGAAGTTGATGCTTTGTCAGAGAAGGATTACAGGGTAGGAAGCTAAAATGCTGGGTAAGTCATCTCTGACAGCTACTGGTGATGTTGAATCCTATCCTCGTGCCTTCTTTCCCTGTTCATCAGCTCCAATAATTTTCTTAATTATTTCAAATGTTTTTACTATTGTCTTTTGTAAAGCCTAAATCTCCTGTCCTGCATATATTTCTAGTGTTTTCATTGAGGCACCTAGCCTCTGTTCCTCATTCTACACATGTGATTCCAAGGTCTGAAGTTTCTCCTTTAAAGAACACATCTCATCCTTGGACATTACTTGAGTAGTGTGCAGATTGCCATCCTAGAGAGACAGCCTATCTGTAAACTTATCATAAATTTTTGACAAATTTTGGTTGTCAAATTCAACAGTATGAATTCTTTCAGATAACTTCTTAGTACTCTTAGATATGGATTCAATTTTGTCTTTCAAATTAATGCTATCCTTTTTAATAGTATTATTTTTTCAGGTTTCTTTTGATTTTCAGTGGTATTAATCCTGTCAACTAGCTGTTCATTATTAGTCTGTAAAGACTGTATCATTCCTAAAAGTGTCATATTCTTTCCTAATGATAGAATATGGAGAAGAAAACTGAAAATTGAAGTATCACCATAACCATATTAGCATCGCATAATACAATTCATAGCATTAGCACAAACATTACTAAAAGTTTCAATATTAATGTAGTCTGCCACATTGATTTATTGATTACCTGTTATGTGATCTGGTAAACTGTAATCTTTATTGTCCAGCAGTTGTCATGTCCAGCAATGTGACTGGTGGCGACAGGAATGGTTCTGGGCCGCTTAGTTTCTGAGCTGCTTTAGTTTTCTGCCTTGGTACTGGTTAAATACCGAGAAATATGCTTTGCTTGATAAATTAAAAGCAATTAAATAAATTTTATACTCAGAGCAAGAAAACCAGCACTCACAGTTAGGGAGCACAAACCGGAAGCTGCACAAGTTGCCACGTGGTGAGGAACTGTGCCAGGGAATGTGGCAGTTGTGCGTGCGCGTGGGAAATTTCCAAGTTGCCACACACAGTAAATTCTGCTGTGGCGGAGGTTCTACAAAAAAATGCTTAGGTAAAAGCAATCCAAGTGGGCAGGGTTGGGAGACTGTCTGGGCCATGGACCAGCTAGGCAGTTAGGTCGCCCACCTGGTAGGCGTGGAGTCTGAATTCTCATGGGTGCCAGATGTGGAAGGATGCTTAAAAGATATCCCACACTAGCTCAGAATTGAAGCATAGATGGCTATTTATATAGCGGTAAACTCACAAATCAGAATCCTTGGCTTGAACATAGATCAAAAACCGAATTTCGCTGCACGAAAAGCTGTATGCATGCTCTACATGGGCATATATAGTATAAGGCCACGCCCCAGTGGGCCGGTAACCACTGGCTGTAAGACTTACTACAGCACTTTGTGGCTATTGTAAAGGGTGATGTTTCTCTGATTTCTTTCTCAGCTTCATTATCATTTGTATATAGGGGAGCTACTGATTTTCTTTTTTGACTTAATCTGCTATCCTACCACATTACTGAAGATGTTTCCTGAAGTTGTAGGAGTTCCCTGGTAGAATTTTTGGGACTCATATTAAATCATATGCAAATAATGAAAATTTGACTTTTTCCTTTCTAATCTGAACCTCCTTCATCATCATTGACATTTCTATAGTCCGTTTTGTCCTGTATGTCTTATGGTGACATGTGCAGGCCTTTTCTTCTACACATTGCTGTAGACTGCTTAACATACTTTGAACTGGAGATGTTAGTCACCTTTGCTGGAGAGGTGGTAAGGGTTCTGTAGAGGGGGAAAATTAATGTTACAACACTCTTGACAAGGGCTCTTTTGAGGCCCCTTCTGATCAAAAGAATGGATTCTCCCTCTGGCCTGGGTGGAGACCAGCCATTTCGGGCTAACCTGAGAGTTATTCACCTGACTGGGAGAACACCCCACCAGAATGCAGGCTCACTGATACCAGGCTAAAAGAGATGGAGGTGGGGGAAGTTATTCCTTTGATGAGATAATGTACATTTTTCTTCTCAGAAACTTGATCTGTTCAGTTCAGGCAGAACCACTTCGAGGGCTCTGCTGGTCAGTCTGCCCTCTGAGTCCTGACTCAGGCTTAATTTTTCCTTTCTTATCTCTATCTCTTTCTTAGGACATTGGCCAGAGCTGAAGTCTGCCTTTTATGTTACTTTGGGTACTTTCCATCTTTCTCTGAAGCACCCCTCCCTCCCTAGCACCATGTTTTCATGGTAGCTTACAAATTTTCCAATAAGGCTCTCGGTTATGTCAGCTCTGAGACATCTTTCATTTGTGCCCGATCTACTGGGACTAAATTCTAGAAACTGGAACAATCCAAAACATAGAAATCAGAACTTTTTAAAAGATACCCTCAATTTTTTGTACTACCTGGGAATGAATGCCTTTAGGCTTTCCTAAAGTTGGGTATTATGTCATGGTGAAAGGGGCCTTCTTAACACACGATCATACAGAAAGCAAGTTCATTTTAGCCATTTCTGAAAGACCATCAGCACTGATAAAGAGATTTCAGTGTGTTTCTCTACGGTAAAGCAAGAGGGCTGAGGAAATGGGATGCCTGGTGCTTAGGGCAACAAGGGCTAACACGCACAGCCCTGTTCCGTAAGTTCAGACCCCTGTCTCTTTCCTGCCTTCTGTCTCTATGTTGTCTCAGAAATCTCAGTTATCAATAAATGAGTGAAACAGATTCTTCACATACTTTTAAACTTACTGACATTTGTTTCTGACTTTGCTCTTTTCTCTTTAGCTTGTAATTAAGAAAGTCCTGAGTTCTGCCTCATGCATCTTAGGGAATTAAGATTTATTTTTTTGATGAAAATTTAGATGACTTTTCCCATTTAAGGAGAAAGCCAAGTTCATTTATATATAACAAATACAAATTCATTCTATAAAATTTAATGGAAATCCTAACTCTGTTAGGAGATTATATCTCTGTCTTTTTTCATATCTTTGTCTGGGGATAATTCTGTACTAAAGCTTCTGGTATATAAGGGGAGATTTTTTCTTTATTTTATTTTATTAATAATATTTTTTCATTTATTTTACATACTGACCACAGTTTCCCTTCCCTACTCTCCTCCTGTCCCTCCTATCTCCACTTCCCATCTGCCACGTCCCCTTTCACTTCTCAGCCTCCATTCAGAAAGGGGCAGGCCTCCCATGGACTTGAACAACTTGACACATCAAGTTGAGGCAGGATTGAGAGCTCTTCCCTTGTGTCAAGGCTGGGTAAAGTAACCCAGCATGGGGGACAGATTCCCAAAGGCCAGCTAAGTGCCAGGGACAGAGACCAAGCTGTACAAATGTCACGCACATGCAGAGGGCTGAGGTCAGTCATAGGCAAAGATTTTGTCAAACTTTTCTTCAAGTTTGCCTCACTATCAATCCTTGCATTAATGTCTGCATTAGGCTCAATTTGATGTGTTGCAGGTTTCACTTTGCAAGATGAGCTTTTGGACAAGTCATGGCTTTTCCTAGGGCCCCTTTCACTTCCTTGTTTCTAATGGTGTAAATAAAGGGATTAAGAAGGGGTGTAAGGATAGTATTTAGCACGGACACCACCTTATTAATTTTAAAGGAGGAGTGTGCTGTGGGTCTCAGGTACATGAACAAGACAGCTCCATAGAGCAGAGAGACAACTGTCAGGTGAGAGGCACAGGTAGAAAAAGCCTTTTGTCGGCCAGAGGCTGAAGGAATCCGTAGGATGGTGGATAAGATGTAGACATAAGAAATGACAGTAAAGAGGAGTGATCCTGGGATCACGAGGATGGTTGCTAGGAGACCCAATAGTTCCAAAATGCTGGTGTCCGCACAGGCAGCTTTCAGAATGGGACCCACATCACAGTAGAAATGGTTGATGACATTGTTGCCACAGAATGGCAACTGGACAAGCAGCATTGTCTGACAAAAGACGATGGTGAATCCCGCTAGCCAGGAGCTGAGTGCCAGCTGCATGCAGAGATTACTGGTCATAATGGTGGGGTAACGGAGGGGCTTACAGATGGCCAGGTAGCGGTCAAAAGACATGGTGCCTAGGATCAAGAACTCAGTGGTACCCAGGAAGAAGTGGAAAAAAGCCTGCAGCAGGCAGCAGATGGTGCAGATGACTGTTTTTGGGACCACAAAGGTTTCCAGAAGTTTGGGGATGACAGTGGTGGTATACCAGATCTCTAGGAAAGCTAAGTTGCAAAGGAAGAAATACATTGGAGTTTGTAGCTTGGGCTCAACCCAGACAATGAAAATAATGAGCCCATTGCCTGAAAGGGTTAATATGTAGATGAGAAAGATCACCATGAAGAGAAGGCCTTGTAAGCCTTGGATTCCTGGGAAGCCTAGGAGGATGAACTCTGTGATTGCAGTGCTGTTTCTCATGTCCTTTGATCTCCCACGAAGACTGCAAGGATAGAGCAGAATCATATACTACTACTACTATTCCTGCTAATAATAATGATAATAATAATAAATAATAAACTTTAGTGAAGAGTTATTGTTTTTAACTGTTTACTTTTATAGCTTACATTTTAGATACATCTCTTATGAAGAACAGAAAATTGGGCTTTTAAAATAATTTGCTATTTACTGCTGTTCATTCATTAGTTTATTGGTTCATTCATTGGTGCTGGTTATGTAATCCAGGGATCTGTGCATGCTAGACAAACCCTCCACCACTGAGCCACAGCTCTTTCCTGCTCGCTAGAATTGAGTACAGTCAAGGAGAGCTAGAATAACAACAATAAAAGTTTGCATCTATGCTCCTTCAGGATATAACTGTATTTCAGGTCCTTCCCGCTCCATATATACATACCCAGCAGGCACAACTTCCTTCTTAGTCGATAATTTGACTGGTTCTTTGAGCACCTAAACCAACTTTGAATCCTTAAAAATCACATACATTCGTGTGTGAACGTATGTCCTTGCATGACATAGGGCACATGTAGAGGTCAGATGATAACTTGTGGGATTTGTTTTTCCTTTGATTGTGTGGGTTCTGCAGATTGAACCAGGCCGTCAGGCTTGGTGAAACACCTCTATTTGCTGAGTCACCTAGCTGGCTCCAAACCAACTTTTAATAGAATTTAAAAATATTAAAAGGAAACTTGAAAATAGTGTTTTTAACATCATATATTTGCGAAAGTAAGAATTATAAATGCAATAGCTTATCTGTCAACAAACCATATACTAACTTAGCAAATAGTGCATAATGTATACAATGAAATACACACACACACACACACACACACACACACACACATATATATAAAACTGAGAAATTAATTCTTATACCTGTATTACATTCTTAAAAAAATGTATTTATTTTGGTGCTGAGGTTTGAATCCAGGGCCTGGTATATGGTAGACAAATGCTCTACCCCATGCTCTGTTCCCAGCACAGACTCTGTATAGAGTACAGCTATAGTGATGGAATCCCATCTTATGTGTGTTTATGAAAATAACTAAAAACAATTGCTATTATATAGATGGGTGGGATACAAATTAGAGAAGGTGGCTTAAAATTTGTTTTTATTCTAATTTTATTTTTGTTAGTATTTTGTTGAGAGGAGGGAAAGGGATTGAGACACAGTCTCTTAGCTGTGACTGACTTGGTCTTCACTGTTTTGTCCAGGCTGGCCCTGCATGTTTTCATGCCTCCGTCTCTTGAGTATTTGTGATTATGATCTGTATGCTTGGCTTTAGAACCAATTTTTGTAAATGAGTCCACATTCTAAATAAGGTCCTTTCTTTTAAGGGGACTAAATAAACCATTACATACCAAGTAAACAAGATTGTTGAGGAAGTAGAAGCGTGTCTAAATTAGAATTTATAGGGTCAGTTATTTGATATAGTTATAATGCATGAATATTGGATAATGAACTGCAGACATTAACTTAAATAAAAGTGAAAAGATAAGTAAATGCTAATGATATCAAACTAAAAATCCTGGGAAAGCACATTTCTACTTTGTTTCATGATTAATTATCATTCACTGGTAAATAAAGCATTCTCATTTGTGTGTGCAAATTCATAGACAAAAATTTTCCTTTGATTCCTACTGATATTCACCAGGAAGCAGTAAAATGACACCATGGGTTAATGAGTGTATTCTGCCTTATAGTTTTCCTTTGAAATGTATAAGGTGAATTACTGTGAACTAAATCTCCCAAAACCAGCACGAAGGAGGAAGCTTCTGGCTCATTATTGGGTTGTCTAATTTTTCCCTAATATGAGTGAACACGGACAAGTTGAGGGAGAAAAAAAATCTATTTTTTAAAAATCTCCTTTCTAGACTAAGGCAAGGCTATTCTCTGTGATATTGAGAGCTCCAGTATTTCCCATGAAATGGTAAGAAGAAAGAGAGAAATTTTCAACTTTGCATTAACAGCCAATTCAAATGGCTACCTGCATGGTCTTTATCTTGTTATTTTTTTAATCTAGGGTAGACAAGAAATTGCCTTCGTTTCCTACATAGGGGAGAGTTGCAGCCTCTCCAGCTTCAAAATGTCCTACTGCTAAATACTCCAGCATTTGGAGAATTAAATGGATGAATTCCACAAGTGCTTGTCGAAAGCTTATTATGTTTCAAGTCCTATAGGCCACTCAGGAGCTTATCCCTTAATCAGGACACACAGAAAGCCTGAACGACAGTTCCAACATGATCCAGAGACTGAACATCACACAGTGCAGTCACACACAGGTTTCTTTGGGAATACTCAGAAATACCCTTTGCTAGAGACAGGTGGCCAGAGAGTTGAGGCTTCTCAGAGAAAAAGAAGCCTAAACTGAGCCTTAGAGTTAAGTAGAAGAATACAGAGAGGGAACAAAGATCCAATGTTTGAGAACTACAACCAGAGCAATGAATCCCATCTGCTTTGGAGTTGGGAGTTAAGCTTTTCCTGAAGACAGAGTCACGAGGCTTTTGTAGGGGAGGGTCTTGAGTCTTGCTCACATGGAAGGGTGCAGGTGGTGCAGTGCCAGCCTTCACCCCTCACATGTGCAAATGGAGCTAAACTTTATGGAGTAAGTCTGTAGGCGATACTTATGTGAGATCACAGCAGCACCACAGCATCCAGGTAACCACACAGGTGTGAACAAGAAAGAGCTATTTCTTCCTTCCTTTTGTAAAGTACCTGACTTGGCCCAGGAATAATGAGGATCTTGGAATGGCAACGGAAAAGATACTAAAGGAAGGACAGTGCCTGCTGAGGGGAGTGGTCCTTAATAGGAGTGGCAGGTGCAGCAGTGTTCAATGACAGGAATGTTGAGATGGTAGAGGCACTCGGAAATAGGTGGTGGCTCCCTGGACTGCTGCACGGGCAAGGGTTAGTGCACCCGATGAGCTGCTGGGCTATTTCTGAAGAACACTGGATATCTCATATACTCAAGCGACAACTACACTCAGAAAGAAAAAGCAACCTTGGGAAGCTAGGGTTTCAGCGTTAAAACACTGGATTAAACATTTAGCTCTTCATGCTTACCAAAAATTCAGCCCCATATTCTCTAGCCATTTTATTTTTCTGTTCGAAATGTTCTGATGTGTACAGTCAAATGGCACTCCTCCACCTTCTTTGAGAGCAGCAAATTAGCTCGTTATTCTCCACGGTGGCCCCTTTGTTGTACCTCATGATGGTTTTTTTTGAGTCCATGTCTTAAGTCTTTACGCTGTGTACAAGTACAGCCCCTAACTGGGCTCCCTTTCTCCTGATTGTCTACCCTCTTTCCTACTTACAGCTCAAACACTCATGTTCTTCAGGGTGACCCCCAAACTTCTTAGCATAACATTCAAGGCCATTGATGACCTTGCCTTAACCACTTTTCCAGCCTTACCTGCCTCTTTTCTTTTCCCAGTCTGTGTTCCACACTGAATCACTCAGTTTCAAAGTCCAGCAAATCAGTGCCTTGCTTTGGTAAACAAACTGTTGTAGCACAGCCAGACTCAGCTGCTTTTTATGCTGTAATGACAGACTTGAGCAGTTGCAACAGAGACCATGCACATCTCCAGTGCACCTAAAATGTTCCCTATCTGGCCCTTAGCAGACACAGTTTACTCACTTTGTTGTAGTTTCCTGAGAGAGAGCCATCTTCCCCTTCGCTTTCCACATGTTGCACAAGGGGCTTGCATTGCTTTAATGCCCTTCCCCGCTATCTTCATTGTGGGCTAAGTCCTACTAGACTTCTAGATCTCAGCTCAGGAGTCCCCTCCATGGAAAGTCTTCCTCACCTTTCTACATCCAGGCAAGCTAAGAGGCTATATCTACATCCTTCTCACAAGCCCTGGCCATGTCTGTATCTGAACACTTGAAGAATTGTATTATCTTTTTTGTTTTATCTGTAGATGCTAATAAGTCTCAATAGTATTTGCAGGACCTATGTACTGAACTGAGTGGGGAACAAACCCTTGAATGATATTTCCTAAGTGATTTATAAGTGCATAGCTTGTCATCAGTATGCCCTAGTTCTCTGTAAGTTTATGTAGACTGAAATATACATGCATTTATATGTAATATGCACTTATATTTAAACACCTGTGTTATGTCAAAACCAGAACAATGTACTACATAATCTGTTTCCAAATCTATGCTTGCTCCTGGCTTCTCCTTATTCAGATTTTGCTGCATGTAAAATCTCCCTCCTCTATCTTTCTGTAAACAGGAAACACTGTTTCTGTGTTCTGTTTTTGCTACCAGCATTTCCAGATTTCCTGAGTACACATATCTCTCTTAACTCATTTAATGCTGACTGTCTTGAGATTGTGTTATTTTTTCTCTAGGTTCTTTGGTTGCAGTAAAGAACCTTGCCCTTTTAAAGTTTTTTTCATAGTCTTAGAAGAAGGAGAATAAAAAAGAAAAAGTGTTAATAGATTTGTTTTCTTTTCTAGATTTTAGCTGAGGTTTAAAAGTGTTCTAAGTCTTGTTTATTTTTATTGTTGATATAGACAAATTCAAGTTCTCAAGATTTTGATCATGGAGTCAGTTTGAAGATTTTCAACATGACTGAGGCTTAAGCCAAGGACACCGTGTAGAATATATTCCATAAGGGGAAACTAACAACAATCACTACTTGAGGTCACTAAGGTAGACTTTGAATAAACAACCATTTGGAATTCCACTCAAGGACTCAGCATTCTGCTTAGGTACAGGAGACAAATGTCACTTGCACTGAAGTAGGTTGAAGGCCTTATTGTGATTTTTTTCTGTATGAGACTGAAAGTCATTTGCTAGATACTACTTGAAGATATCCACGCACCAAAGCACCATGTATTTCTTCATTCTAGAGAAAACAAAACATTATCCTAAGCAATCACCATTTCTTCTCTGTAGCTAATAGATACTCACAGCACTGAAGATTCCCAAGAAAGCAGTTCTGGTCCAGAGGTGTGTCTCTGGTCACGGTCCGATTGAGAGAAAAGGTCTTGTTACAAAGACAGTATAATCCTAACAGAAAATGTTTATTCTCCGTCCTACAAAAGAAAATGAACCCTCCTTTAAAACTGAAAGCAAGTGCCTTTTTGCCTCACTAAACTTCCTTCATAAATTGTGGGAATAAGTGGGGAAATTCGACAGTGTTTAGAAGAATTACATTGAGTGTGAACAATGGAACACTTCATGTCAAACCAAGTTTTCTTCCCTGAAAATAATGATTTGTCAATGTGCTACTCTCCTAGTTTCCTCTGAGACACCAGTCCCCATGGATGAGCTTCAGATAGTCCTGGGAGAAAAGGAAGTTCTCACTAAAAGTTTATTCACGAGTCAAACTCAAAAAAACTCAAAGTTTTCTGAGTCCTAATTGGTATCCATCGTCCTTGTATTCTTGAGCTAATTAATCTACATCTGAGAACCCACACTATTACTAAATGTTCAGTTTCTTAACTTCACTAAGGTTGGAAATTAGTGGGATATGACTGGTTAAGTGAAGAACTCCATATAAATCATGGGTAAGAAAAAATTTTTAATGATAACACAGCTCGTCAAGTACTGAGAAATTTGAGAGTGAATGGAACAAAGTTATATTTGAGCTTTGTATGAACTATCTGAAAGTGATAAATGAAAAGTCAGAGACTGCAATGCTTTGTAGAATATGGTATTTAAAATGCTTTAAGAACTTAGGACTTTTCATGACAATGAGACACATCTGCTGCTGGTAGCACCAGTCTACTTTACGAGGATGATGGGCATTAAAGAGGCACCTTATGGAGTTTGATAACCATTTGGGCAAGAAACTGTTCTTGCATGGACTGCTCGGTGGAATGCTGTATGAACTGGACTTGCAGGACCCACAGAAAAATGACTACTGAAGTTGCCTAAAGAAGGTGAGACAGTCCTTTGGGGTTCCTGTTTCATGAAAGAGTCTGCCAGACATTCTACAAGAGACAGAAGAAAGTTACTGACAAATTGACAATATAGGAAGAATTGTCTTTGAAATTTCCTGCTTCATGGAAAAGTCTGCTGGACATTATGGGCCTGTAGGCTGAATATGGTTGCCCTAATATTACAGAAGAATTTTGGGTGACTGCCTAGGTAATGAGATGTCTCTGTCAATTCTAGAGTTTTAGAAGTTATTTACAATATACTTCTTGTTAACTTAGGTAATATTATATCATTCTGGGGTCTCTGATGGAGTTGAAGAATAGATAGTTATAATTTTCCTTAGTTATGGTAAAAGACATAATAGACATAAATATTGTAACTATAATTCTAGCTTGATACTTACTATGTTAAAGTTAAAACCTTCCTTTTTTTATTTAGACAGAAAAGGGGAGGTGGTATAGGATTCTTCTCTGTCTGCTGTGAATATGTTTTATTATCATTGGTTAACAAGGAAGCTGCTTTGGCCTGTGGCAGGGCAGAATAGAGCTAGGCAGGAAAATTAAACTGAATCTGGGAGAAAGAAGGCGGAGTAAGGGAGACATCACGTAACTGCCAAAGCAGACAGTTGCCCCAGAACCTTAATGATAAACCATAAGACTCATGGTAAAATATAAAATGATAGAAACTGGTTAATTTAAGAAGTAAGAGTTAGAACGGGGTGGCAAGTGCAACCAGGCAGGAGGGAGTTCCTTTGATTTAATAGCCTGCCTGCAGCAAGGTAGGCCTTCAGTCAGGGAGATTTCTGGCCAGCAAGGGGCACTGATCCTGTAGTAGAAGATCCAGCGGAGGGGTGAGTGTGCTCCTGACCCGCAGCAGAAGCCCGGCAAGGGAACACAGACATTCCCCGACACCCTTATCTCCCTGGTCATTCTGCAGGGGCTGTTTCACCCTGCTAAGCCCTCTCTCCTCCTATCCCATACCAGCTTTCACCCAGGAACCCCTTCCCTTCTTCCCTCCCTTCCTCGGGGCCATAAAATCCCCCAGCTCAACCTGTTTGGGACAGGGTGGCGAGTGCAACTGGGCAGGAGGGAATCCCTTGGTTTTAATAGCCTGCCTGCAGCAAGGTATGCCTTTACTCAGGGAGATTCCTGGCCAGCAAGGGGCACTGATCCTGTAGCAGAAGATCCATCAGAGGTCAAGGTCCCTGGCCAACAATGGAACCTGACCCTGTACCAGAAGAGCCATTGGAGAGCATTTGAAGGAAGAGATGGGCAAGCGTCAAGGCAAGAATTCCTCCAACAATCTGAAAAACAACATGAAGACACCAGATCCCAGCGATCCTACAACAGAAGAACTTGAACACCCTATTCCAGAAGAAGTGGAAAAACAGTGTCATTATGAAAGCAATAGAGTCCCTTAAAACAGGGTAGGAATAACTCCCTTAAAGAAATGGAAGAGCAATATAACAAAAAGTTTGAAGAAATGAGTAAATCCACAAGTGACACCCTGTGAAAACAACAAAAAAAAACAATCAAACAGGTAATGAAAACAGTTCAAGAACTGAAAACTGAAATGGAGGCAATGAAGAAAACACAAACTGAGGGCCGGCAGGATATGGAAAATCTAGGTAAACGAACAGAGACTACAGAAACAAGCATAACCAATAGAATACAAGAGACAGAAGAACGAATCTCAGATTCTGAAGACACTATAGAGAAAATAAACGCTCTAATCAAAGAAAACAGCAAATCCAACAAATTCTCATCACAAAACATTCAAGAAATCTGGGACACAATAAAAAAACCAAATCTAAGAATAATAGGGTAGAAGAAGGAGAAGAATTGCAAATCAAAGGCCCAGAAAATATATTCAACAAAATTATAGCAGAAAACTTTCCCAACCTAAAGAGCAATATTCCTATGAAGGTTCAAGAAGCAGACAGAACATCAAATAGACTGGATCAAAAAAAAAAACCATCCCCTCACCATATAATAATCAAAACACAAAACATTCAGATTAAAGAAAAAATATTAAGAGTTGCAAAGCAAAAAGGTCAAGAAATTTATAAAGGTAAACTTATCAGACTTACACCAGACTTCTCTAGGGAAACAATGAAAGCCAGAAGGTCCTGGATAGAGGTACTGCAGAAACTAAGAGACCAGAGATGCAAGCCCAGGCTACTATATACAGCGAAGCTATCATTCACTATCAATGGAGAAAACAAAATATTCCAGGATAAAAACAAATTTAAACAATACATAGCCACAAATCCAGCCTTACAGAAAGTAATAGAAGGAAAATCACAACCCAAGGAATCTAACATTGCCAACACTGCCTACAATAACTCAGATATCTAGCAACCCTTCACAAGCACAACTCAAAGAAGGGAAATACACAAACTGTACTACTGCCCAAAAAATAATAATACCTGGAGTCAACAACCACTGGTCATTAATATCACTTAATATCAATGGACTCAATTCACCTATTAAAAGGCACAGACTAAGAGATTGGATACGAAAACAGGCTCCAACAATCTGCTGTTTACAAGAAACACACCTCAACCACAAAAACAGACATCTACTCAGAGTAAAAGGTTGGGAAAAGGTTTTCCAAGCAAACGGACCTAAGAAACAAGCGGGTGTGGCCATTCTAATTTCTAACAAAATTGACTTCAAACTAAAATCAATCAGAAGAGATGGAGATGGACATTTCATACTCATAACAGGAACAATTCATCAGGAGGAAGTCTCAATCCTGAATATCTATGCCCCTAATATAAAGGCACCCACTTATGTAAAAGAAACACTTCTAGAACTCAAGGCAGTCATCAAAGCACACACACTAATAGTAGGAGACTTCAACACACCTCTCTCACCAATGGACAGGTCAATCAGACAGAAACCTAACAGAGAAATAAGAGAATTATTGGAGGTATTGAATCAAATGAACTTTACAGACATCTATAGAACATTCTACTCAAATAGGAAAGAATATACCTTCTTCTCTGCAGCTAATGGAACCTTTTCGCACATTGACTACATACTCGGTAACAAAGCAAACTTCCACAGATACAAAAAAATATTAGTAACCACCTGTGTCTTGTCAGATCACCATGGATTAAAGATAGAATTCAAAAACAATGCTACCCCCCAGGAAGCCTACAAACTCACGGAAGCTGAACAGTCAACTACAGAATCACTCCTGGGTCAGGGAAGAAATAAAGAGAGAAATTAAAGTCTTCTTTGAATTTAATGAAAATAAAGACACAACATACTCAAATCTATGTGACACTATGAAAATAGTGCTAAGAGGAAAGTTCATAGCACTCAGTGCCCAATATACAAAACGGAGAAAGCACACACAGGAGACTTAACAGCACACCTGAAAGTTCTAGAAAAAAAAGAAACAGATTCACCCAGGAGGAGTAGAAGACTGGAAATAATCAAACTGAGGGCTGAAATCAACAAAATAGAAACATAGAAAACAATCCAAAGAATCAATGAAACAAAAAGCTGGTTCTTGGAGAAAATCAACAAGATTGACACACCCCTGTCCAAACTAATCAAACGGCAGAGAGAGAACACGCAAATTAATAAGATCAGAAATGAAAAGGGACACATAACCACAGACACAGAGGAAATTCAGAGAATTATTAGATCTTACTACAAAACCCTGTATGCCATAGAATTGGAAAATGTAAAAGAAATGGACATTTTTTTAGATAAGTACCATATACCAAAGTTGAACCAAGACCAGGTGAACAATTTTGAATGGACCTGTTAGTTTCGAAGAATTAGAAGATGTTATCAAAAACCTCCCAACCAAAAAAAAGCCCAGGGCCAGATGGTTTCAATGCAGAATTCTACCAGAACTTCCAAAAAGAACTAATACCTATACTCCATAATGTATTTCACAATATAGAAACAGAAGAGTCATTGAAAACTATTTTTATGAAACTACTGTTACCCTGATACCAAAACCACACAAAGACACAACCAAGAAGGAGAATTACAGCCCAGACTCACTCATGAACATCGACGCAAAAATTCTCAAAAAAATACTGGCAAACCGAATCCAAGAACACATTAGAAAAATTATCCATTATGATCAAGTAGGCTTCATCCCAGAGATGCAGGGCTGGTTCAACATATGCAAATCTAACAATGTAATCCATCATATAAATAACTGAAAGGAAAAACCATATGATCATTTCTTTGGATGCTGAAAAAGCATTTGAAATAATTCAACACCCCTTTATGATAATGGTGTTGGAGTGATAGGGGATACAAGGATCATACCTAAATATAATAAAAGCTATTTACAGCAAGCCGACAGCTAACATCATATTGAATGGAGAGAAACTCAAAGTCATTCCACCAAAATCAGGAACACGACAAGGCTGTCCACTCTCTCCATACCTCTTCAATATAGTGCTTGAAGTTCTAGCAATAGCAATAAGACAACATAAGGGGATCAAGGGGATTCGAATTGGAAAGGAAAAAGTTAAACTTTTGTAATTTGCAGATGATATGATAGTGTACATAAGCGATCCCAAAAACTCTACCAAAGAACTCCTACAGTTGATAAACACCTTTAGTAATGTGGCAGGATACAAGATCAACTCCAAAAAATCAGTTGCCCTCCTATACACAAAGGACAAAGAAACAGAGAGAGAAATCAGAGAAGCATCACCTTTCACGATAGCCACAAATAGCATAAAATATCTTGGGGTAACTCTAACCAAGGAAATGAAAGACGTATTTGACAAGAACTTTAAGTCTTTGAAGAAAGAAATTGAGGAGGGTACCAGAAAATGGAAGGATCTCCCTTGCTCTTGGATTGAGAGGATCAACATAGTAAAAATGGCAATTCTACCAAAAGCAATCTATAGATTCAATGCAATTCCCATCAAAATCCTATCAAAACTCTTCCCAGACCTTGAGAAAACAATAATCAAGTTTATATGGCAAAACAAAAAATCCAGGATAGCCAAAACAATCTTATACAATAAAGGAACTTCTGGAGGCATTCCCATCCCTGACTTCAAACTTTATTACAGAGCTACAGTATGGAAAACAGCTTGATATTGGCATAAGAACAAAGAAGTCGACCTATGAAATTGAATAGAAGGCCCGGACATCAACCCACAAACCTATAAACACCTGATTTTTGACAAAGGAGTTGAAAATATACAATGGAAGAAGGAAAGCATTTTTAACAAATGGTGTTGGCATAACTGGATGTCAACCTGCAAAGAATGAAAGTAGATCCATATCTATCACCATGCACAAAACTCAAGTCCAAATGGATTAATGACCTCAATATTAATCTGACCACATTGAACCTGATAGAAGAGAAAGTGGGAAGTAGTCTACAAGACATGGGCACAGGAGACCACTTCCTAAGTAGAACCCTAGTAGCACAGACAAGAAGATAATCAATGAATAAATGGGACCTCCTGAAACTGAGAAGCTTCTGTAAAGCAAAGGACACTGTCATTAAGACAAAAAGGCTACCTTCTGACTGGGAGAAGATCTTAACCAACCCCTCAACAGACAAAGGTCTGATCTCCAAAATATACAAAGAACTCAAGAAACTAGAACTAAAACTCTAATTAACCCAATTAAAAACTGGGGGACTGAACTGAACAGAGAATTCTCAACAGAAGAAGTTCGCATGGCCAAAAGTCACTTAAGGTCGTGCTCAACCTCCTTAGTGATCAGGGAAATGCAAATCAAAACAACTTTGAGGGCTGGAAAGATGGCTCAGTGGTTAAGAGCATTGCCTGCTCTTCCAAAGGTCCTGAGTTCAATTCCCAGCAACCACATGGTGGCTCACAACCATCTGTAATGGGGTCTGGTGCCCTCTTCTGGCCTGGAAATATACACACAGACAGAATATTGTATACATAATAAATAAATATTTAAAAAAAACAACTTTGAGATACCATCTTACACCTGTCAGAATAGCTAAACTCAAAAACACCAATGATAGCCTATGATGGAGAGGATGTGGAGTGAGGGGAACACTTATCCATTGTTGGTGGGAATGCAAACTTGTGCAGCCACTTTGGAAATCAGTGTGGCGGTTTTTCAGGAAACTGGGAGTCAACCTCCCTCAGGACCCAGCAATTCCACTCTTGGGAATATACCCAAGAGATGCTCTACATCTTGAGATCATACTACAAAAGCATTTGTTCAACTATGTTCATAGCTGCACTATTTGTAATAGCCAGAACTTGGAGACAACCTAGGTGCCCCTCAAGAGAAGAATGGTTAAAGAAGGTGTGGAACATATACACATTAGAGTTTTACTCAGCGGTAAAAAACAATGACATCTTGAATTTTGTATGCAAATGGATGGAAATAGAAAATGCTTTACTGAGTGAGGTAACCCAGACCCATAAAGAGGAATATGGTATGTACTCACTCATAAGTGGATTCTAGCCATAATTAAAGGTCTTTGAGCCTATAATTCGTGATTCTAGAGAAGAAGGTGAACCTGAAGAAAATTATACAGTTATCCTCCTGGATATTGGAAGTAGACAAGATTGCCAGGCAAACTTGGGTGCACGGGGGGCGGGGGGGCGAGGTGGATGTAAGGAGAGATGAGTATAGTGAAGGGAGAAGGGCAGGATTCGGGAAAGCTTGGGGGAATGAGATGGGTGGGATGGAGGAAGGGTGGATATGAGAGCAGGGAAGTATATACCTTAATTAAGGGAGTCATTTTAGGGTTTGCAAGAGACTTGACGCTAGAGGGGTTCCCAAGTCCAAGGAGAGGTCCCCAGATTGTTCCTTGGGCAGCAGAGGAGAGGGTGCCTGAACTGGCCTTGTCCCATAACCATACTGATGAATATTTTGCATATCACCATAGCACCTTCTTCTGGCGATGGATTGAGATAGAGACAGAGACCCACATAGGAGCAGTGGACTTAGCCCCCTAGGTCCAAATGAGGAGCAGAGGGAGGGAGAATGTGAGCAAGGAAATCAGGATCACGAGGGGTGCGTCCACCCACTGAGACGGTGGGACTGATCTAATGGCAGCTCACCAAGTTCGTCTGGACCTGGAGTGATGGTACATGTGATCAAAATGGACACTCTGAACATGGCTGACAATGAGGGCTGACTGAGAAGCCAAGGACAATGACACTGGGATGTTATTCTACTGCATGGACTGACTTTGTGGGAGCCTGGTTTATTTGGATGCTCACCTTTATAGACCTGGATGGAGGGGGGAGGACCTTGTACTTCCCATGGGTCAGGGAAGTCTGACTGCTCTTAATACTAGAGAGGGAGGGTAAGGTGGGGAGGGGAGGGAAAGGGATGTGGGGAAGATGTGGAAATTTTTAATAAATAAATAAATAAATTAAAAAAAATAAAACACAATCAAGAAAACTATGGGACATTTGAGGGGTGAGGGAAGTAAGTCAGAAGCTGAAAGTGAGGGAGTGTGAATGGAGAGACCACTAAATGGTTAAGCTGATGTGGACACAGTGAAGCCAGAACTACAAGGTGGGAGCACAGTGCAGAGCAGATTTGGAACACGCTGTCCTTTGCTAAGAATCAGACAGAATACAGTGCGTAGGTGAAATGCCAGCTCAGCGGGCTTGCAGATCTCTTATTCGATAGGAACACACAGAGAGAAGAGATACTTGCAAACTGCAGCTGTACCACAGATCTGTCAGTAGTCCCGTTATTATTTCTCCTATGTGTATTTTTATAGCCACTCTGAAATACTTGTGTAAGTGTGAAGATGTGTTTGGTGTATCCAAATAAAAGAAAGTATTTGCCTAATGATCAAAAAAAGATGTAAGAGTTAGTTAATAAGAAGCCTAAGCTAATAGGCCAAGCAGTGTTGCAATTAATATAGTTTCTGTGTGAATATTTTGGGTTTGGGTGGCTGGGAAATGAATGAGCAGCCTCTGCCTACAATTTCTTCTCCCTGCCTCCCCACTGGTCACCCATCCACTCCTTCTCTGCTTCTGTTCAGAATGGAGCAGGCCTCCCATGGTTGTCAACAAAGCATGGCATATTACATTGAGATAGGAATAAGCTCTTCTCTTTGTATTAAGATGGGGCAAGGCAACCTAGTTTGGGGAAAAAGTTCCAAATGCCAGCTCAAGCATTAGGGACAGACCCTGATCCCACTGCTGGGAGTACCACAAGCAGACAAAGCTTGTCTGTCACAAGATATGTTGAGGACCTAGGTTGCTTCCATGCAGGCTCCCTAGCTGTTGTTTCAGAGTTGGTGAGCTCCCATTAGTTCAGGTCAGGTGTCTCTGGGTATCCCTGTTATGTTCTTGACCCTCCTTGCTCATGCAATCCTTCTTCCCTCTCTTTGACTGGACTCCCTGAGCTCGGCCCAGTGCTTGGCTGTTGCATCTCTGCTCTGTTTACATCAGTTACTGCATGAAGGCTCTCTGGCGACAATTGGGGTAGTCACCAATCAGATTACAGAAGAAAACCAATTCAGCATCCACTCCACTATTGCTAGAAGTCTTAGCTGGGGTCATCCTTGTGGATTCCTGGGAGTTTCCCTGGCACCAAGTTTCTCTTTAACCCCACAATGCTCACCCATCAAGATATCTCTAAAGAGAATCTGAATAGCATTTCCTTCAAATAAAAACATGAAAATTCTTGACTTAATAAGAAAAGTGGAAGGCAATGTGGAGGTTGCTAGTATCTATGCTGAACTATTGCTGGTCTTTTAGTGTGCCTAAGTTACAAATTCAACACTCATATTGTATATGTAAGGGGAAGGTGTCATATGCTTTGGTAGTTAACACAGCTTCAGGACTGGCGGTTTTCATGTACAGCCCCACAGGCTTCATTCTTCCCATTGCCCATATAGCACAGGTCTTTGCACACAGAGCACAAAGTTACTGTTGTTGGTTGTGCTGGTGAGTTGAGGTCAATTTGACACAAACTTGGAGCATCTTGAAAGAGGATGACTAACTTGAGAAATTCACTGTTTCAGAATGGCCTATAAGCAAGTCTCTGATGCATTTTCTTGATTAACAATTAATGTGAGAGAACCCAGCCCCTGTGTGTAGGTCACCCAGACAGGCGGTCCTAAGTTGTATAAGAAAGCAGGCTGAGTGAGCAATGGAAAACAAGCCAATAAGCAGCATTTTTCCAAGCTTGTGTTTCTGCTTGAGTTTATTTCCTGAATCCTCTCAAAGACAGACTGCAATGTGGACGTGTAGGCCAAATATATCCTTTCCTCCCTCAAGTTGCTTTTGGTGAGTGTGTTAACACAGCAGCGGAAAACCAAACGAGGACATTGACCTATTAAATTCATTCATGCAATTATCAATACTATATTTTCCAAAGGATTTAAAACCAAAACGAATCATTCAGCAAAAAATTAAAATTCGGTACTTTTGGGCAAAAGGGGAAAATATGTATTTATAAATAAATAAATGTTCCCGGAGGCTGGTTTTTCTTAAATCCAAATCTTAGAGTAGCTAGCTGCAGATTTTGTCTTAAGAAGCAAAATGTTATTGATCAGCCCAGGAAGCAAGGGCTGAACAATTAAATGCTCTGGAAGAGTCTTTAAAAATATAGAATGTAAATATTGCTTCCAAAGCACAGTTCAGACAACTAAGTTAGGAGAGGAAGAGGTGCTATGGGTCTTGGGAAAAGGAAACCCTAAAATGTTTTCAGATGAACAAATATGAGACATTGGGTGAAATAACATATTAATGACCAATTACATGGCCTTACCAAGGATGTCTCTTATTTGCTTTTGATGCGCCTCTCTCCCCCTCCCACTTTCCTTCCCTCCCTACCCCTGTGTGTGTGTGTGTGTGTGTGTGTGTGTGTGTGTGCCGTGTAGGAGGCCACTTGTTTGTTCCTGGCCACCCTGACTCGAAATAATCACATAGAACTGTATTATTTACAATACTGTTTGGCCATTAGCTTATACATATTTCTAGCTAACTCTTATATCCTAAACTGACCCATTTCCATTAATGTGTGTATCGGCATGTCGTTGTGGCTTACTGGGTAAAGTTCCGTCCCAGGTGTCTATCTCTCCTCCTCTCCAGCGGGGCTAGTTGGCATCTCCTGACTCTGCCCACTCTCTCTCTCTCTCTCTCTATCTCTCCCAGCTTGGCTATGTTTTGTTAAGCCATTGACCGAAAGCAACTTCTTTATTCAATAACCAACAAAACCAACACATATACACAAGGACTCCTCACACCAAGTGTGCATCTACATTGAAAACTCTAAGACTTTCCAGAGGAAAGGTGTCAAAGAGGAGAAGAAAAGAAGGAGACTAGGATGGAAGAAAGGAAGACATTAGTTAGCTTTTAAGAAACAGTTTAAGCTCCTCTAAGCCACCCCTTGCCAGCTGTGAATACTTCATCATTGTGAACCTAAGTAATTTGCCAATTTTATATTCATTTATGTGAACTGTAAAATTAACCAGGCATTTGCTTAATGGTCCAAAAGTGGAGAAAAAGTTTGGAACTGAGATGGAAGCCAGGCCTGTAGGCAGGTTTTTCATTTTTATATGAAAAAATATGTATTTTTTAGGGCTTACGTTGCTTTAAGTGACACCATGCCTACAGCAATACTTTAAAGGAAAACATTTAATTGGAGTGACTTACAATTAAGAGTTTCAGTCATGGTGGGACATGGCGGTGTGCAGGCCGACATGGTGTTGGAGAAGGGACTGAAAAAAGAGTTCTACATCTGGGTCCACAGACAACAGTAAATGAACTGAACTAGGAGTAGCTTGTGCTTAGAAGACTCAAAGCCACCTCCATAGTGACACACTTCCTCCAACAAGGTCACACCTCTTTCAGCAAGGCCACACTTCCTAATAGTGCCATTCCCTATGGAGCTTATGGGGGGCAATTGCACTCAAACTACTACTATACATAGTACATACATACACACACACATACACACAGACACACACTCATTCATGATAAAGAATATGACAGCCTCTCTGGAGATATTGTGTCCTAGATCCTATGAAGAAAGATACAATTAGCAATGTACTATCTAAACAATATTTCATGACTAAATGAAATGTTTGACATTTTGTAAAGAATGTTCATTTGTACTGTGTTCAAACAGAATTGGAAAGTTCTTAGAGATGGTGTCTTACACTGTTTGAAAGACAACCGTGGTTCTGTAGGTTTTTTCCTTCAGAAAATATGAATGCCATTAAGCATGATAATAATCCTGGCGTGGGTTCCAGGTTGATGGTACTTTTTTCTACTGTCCCATTCTCCTGTGGGGTCCAGTCAGTGTTCTCATTATTCAAGACATTTTTGTGTTTCTTAATAGTTCAGTTTTCATAAACAATTGTCCCATGTTTTCATTCACCAAGACCATGTGCATTTTTACTGTGTTAAAATCACATGTTTGCCATGTATGTAGTGTCTGTTTTACAGTGGTTTCTAGCATCACTTCCTTGATTCAGTGCTTTTCATTACTGTCCCTGTTACTGCCATGCTTTGCATGTACTTGATGAATTCTGCATGCATTGTCATGTATATAGTATGCTGAAAAATCATTTAGAGACTCTAGCTTCTGCAAGTGACCCTGAAGAAGTTTGAATTTCGTTTCATTGACAAGATAAAGAAAGGACCAAGGCTTCACCTTGAGATTTGTTAAATAACGGTCTGTTGCTTTTATAATTACCTTCAGAACAACTCTCCACTTTTATTTATTTATTTATTTATTAAAAATTTTCACCTCCGTCCCTCCTCCCATTTCCCTCCCCCTCCCCACTTCTCCCTTCCCCTCCTTCTCCAGTCCTAAGAGCAGTCAGGGTTCCCTGCCCTGTGGGAAGTCCAAGGACCTCCCGCTTCCATCCAAGTCTAAGAAGGTGAGTATCCAAACAGACTAGGCTCCCACAAAGCCAGTCCATGCAGTCGTAAGTGGATTCTAGCCATAATTAAAGGACATTGAGCCTATAATTAGTGATCCTAGAGAAGCTAAATAAGAAGGTGAACCCAAAGAAAATCATATAGTTATCCTCCTGGATATGGGAAGTAGACAAAATTACCAGGCAAAACTTGGGTGCACGGGGGCGTGGGGGATGGATGTAAGGGGAGATGGGTAGAGAGAAGAGAGAAAGGGAGGATTCAGGAGAGCTTGGGGGAATGGGATGGGTGGGATGGAGGAAGGGTGGATATGGGAGCAGGGAAGTAAATATCTTAATAAAGAGAGCCATTTTTGGGTTGGCAAGAGACTTGACTCTAGAGGGGTTCCCAGGTCCAAGGAGAGGTCTCCAGAATGTTCCTTGGGCAGCAGAGGAGAGGGTACCTGAATTGGCCTTGTCCCATAACCACACTGATGAATATCTTGCATATCACCATAGAACCTTCATCTGGCGATGAATGGAGATAGAGACAGAGACCCACATTGGAGCAGTGGACTTAGCTCCCAAGGTCCAAATGAGGAGCAGAAGGAAGGAGAACATGAGCAAGGAAGTCAGGACCACGAGGAGTGCGTCCACCCACTGAGATGGTGGGACTGATCTAATGGGAGCTCACCAGGGCCAGCTAGACTGGGAGTGATGGAACATGTGATCAAACTGGACATTCTGAATATGGCTGGCAATGAAGGCTGACTGAGAAGCCAAGGACAATGGCACTGGGTTTTTATTCTACTGCATGGACTGACTTTGTGGGAGTCTGGTTTGTTTGGATGCTCACCTTTATAGACCTGGATGGAGAAGGGAGGACCTTGGACTTTCCACGGGGCAGGGAACCCTGACTGCTCTTAGGACTAGAGAGGGAGAGGGAGGTGGAGAGGAGGAGGGAAAAAGGAGGCAGGGAGGAGGTGGAAATTTTAAATAAAAACAAACAAACAAACCAATGCCATTGTCCTTGGCTTCTCAGTCAGCCTTCATTGTCAGCCACATTCAGAGAGTCCAGTTTGATCACATGCTCCATCATTCCCAGTTCAGCTGGCCTTGGTGAGCTCCCATTAGATCAGTCCCACCGTCTCAGTGGGTGGACGCACCACTCGCGGTCCTGACTTCCTTGCTCATGTTCTCCCTCCTTCTGCTCTTCATTTGGACCTTGGGAGCTCAGTTCAGTGCTCCATTGTGGATCTCTGTCTCTATCTCTGTCCATCGCCATATGAAGGTTCTATGGTGACATACAAGATATTCATCAGTGTGGCTATGAGATAAGGCCAGTCAGTTGCCCTCTCCCCTGCTGCCCAAGGAACAAGCTGGGGACATCTACTTGGACACCTGGGAACCCCTCTAGAGTCAAGTCTCTTGCAAACCCTAAAATGGCTCCCTTAATTAAGATATTTACTTCCCTGCTCCCATATCCACCCTTCCACCATCTCAACCATCCCATTTCCCCAAGTTCTCCCCAATCCTCCCCTTCTCACTTCTCTCTCCCCATCTTCCTTTACCCCCACTCCACCCCCACCCCTGTACTCCCAACTTTTGCCTGGCAATCTTGTCTACTTCCAATATCCAGGAGGATAACTATATGATTTTCTTTGGGTTCACCTTCTTATTTAGCTTCTCTAGGATCACGAATTATAGGCTCAATGTCCTTTATTTATGGCTAGAATCCACTTATGAGTGAGTACATACCATATTCATCTTTTTGGGTCTGGATTATCTCACTCAGTAAAGTGTTTTCTATTTCCATCCATTTGCATGCAAAATTCAAGATGTCACTGTCTTTTACTGCTGACAACTCTCCATTCTTATGGGACATGGCTTATCCTCTGCTGTCACATCCCTCCATTGCATAGCCCAGAGAGTTTCCCAGTCCTTGCGAGGCCCTTGTGGAGTTCTGCCTTCACACTTTCTCACGTCAAGAACAGCGACTAAGGTTTTCTTCCATACTGTCCCCTTTCCATACTGTCCCCTTCAGGTGTTGCTCTGATGGTCTCCTTGCCTTACACCTGCTACATAGTTTATATGTCAGATGCTGACTTTGGGGCAACTTATATAACTATTTGAGGATCATGCCATCTGTCTCTGCTAGAGTTTTGTGAACAGTGTGCAATTCTCCTACCTAATTTCTGTCCAGATTGTTTATCTATGTTTTGAAATGTGTTCAGTAAGATATACAAAGACATATTGCTTCAAGTTATCTTTCTCTGATTAATACTAGATACGCTGGTCTTTGCATATATTTGTTGGTTATTACCAGCTTCTCTGCTGAAACTTGCTGGTTTGCATACCTGCTGATTTTACTATTAAATTATATTCATCTTTTGATTGCTATATAAGCACTTTAACAGCTTTAGAGGGATGTTGTTAATATTTTCCTTACTCTGTTGCTTGTATTTTGGCTTTGTTTCTAACTGACACAGAATGGTTCTCCCTTTAAAGGGTAGAAGACATAGTTTGTTCTTGGGTCAAACATGAGTGATCATGACTTGGGATCATATATGGATGTAGGTCACCCCAAATACCATGTTCCAGTGTGGAAATGGTCTCATGAAGTCTCTATAGTTATAAAACAAGTAAATGAAAGCCATAAATCAGGGCATCTTTCAAATACGTTGATGGAACATCAGGTGTGTGTGTGGGTTACAGCAAAGCAGGGAAATGCTGTCTGATTACATTCTGTGGTCTAGGTTAGTGGAAGCTAATGTCCATAGAATCCAAAGGAGTTTTGCTGATCTCAGTGATCAGCTGAAAAATAGGCAGGAACAAGAGTCTAGTCAAGGGGCTAAGGTCACTTAAAATAATTTGTCTTAGATCTGTAACATTCCAACTCTGGATAATCATGAAGTACTAATCAATCAATCAATCAATCAATCATCCTTTGATAATCTTTCATAAAGATATGACCTTTTTTCTTTCTGGGAACTAGTTCATGTTTTTATATCTTTTATCAGGTGGAACTTTCATATTTTTTGTAATGATAAGAAGTTTTATATTGCTATAACACTAAGTATTAGTGCTTGTTTTCTTGCTCTGACAAAATACATGACCAAAATCAAACAAGCCCCAAAGACCTTTTCGAAGGAAAGGTTTATTTTCGGTCAAGGCTAGAGGGTACAGTCCATCATGGTGGGAAGTCATGATGGTAGGGGCTAAAGGGAGCTGGTCACATTGCATCTGTAATGAAGAAACAGAGAGAAGCACAGAAAACTACACTCAATCAAAATGCAGAATTGTGGGGCTCAGTTCCAATGTAGAAGCATACATCTACAAAATACTTCTGTAATCTAAGGCTCAGGGAGCATTTTTGAAGAGGAGATGGAAAGATTATGAGAGCCAGAGGATCAAGGAGCTTGCTGTGAGATTTTGTCTTCTAGTAGTATCAGAAACTCCTTTTCTAAAGTATCATGAGCATGAACACTTAAACCTGAGCTGAATGAGGGTGATATCAATGGACATGCCAATCTAATAGGGGAAACTATAGGCAACCGAGGTAAGCTGGGAGCAGGAGAGATGATCTTCCCAGGGAAGAGTGCACTAAGTAGTTATCCAGTGTCAAATGATCTGTCTAAAAACATACACCAGGTTATATACATATGTGTGTGCAGTAACAATTAGTGAAAAAAGAGGCTATGATTTGAAGGAGAGAAGCAATAGGAGAGTTTGGAGAGAGGAAAGAGAGGGGACAAGTGTAATCATATTACAATCTCAAAAAGGAGAGAAAAGAAGGAAAACAAAAGAAGCAAGGAAGAAAAAAAGAAGCATGGGATGGAACTGAAGCATGGTGGTAGAGAACTTGTCTGTTGTGTGAGGGTTTAAGTTCAGTTCCCAGAAACACACATGGCTGCACACGCGCGTGCGCACACACACACACACACACACACACACACACACACACACACACACACAGAGAGAGAGAGAGAGAGAGAGAGAGAGAGAGAGAGAGAGAGAGAGAGAGAAAGTGGTGACTGTCTTTTAGCTGGTTCTCTTCTTTTTGATTACTTTGACAACTAGAGCAGATCTTAGCTCAATTGACCTAATCTAGACAACTCCCTCACTGTTACACCCAGAGCTTAGCCTCCAAGGTGATTCTAGGTCCTGTCAACTGTTCTCAGTATAACTATATCAAGTCTACCAAATATTTTCTATAAACTTTTGAGATTCCTTGAATCGATTAGAAATGTGTATTTTTATCCAAAACTCATACAGTTTCTTCTTTAAGTATTTGGTTGTTTTTATTGTTACTCAAATAGCAATCGAAAGGTAAGCTCTTTATCTTATTATAATATCAAAATTTTCTCTGGTTCAATGTAAACTCTAAGCTCTGTTCATATATAATTCACATACAAAATTTAGAAGAAACCATCCCCAATATTTTTAAAATTAACATGTTCACATTTTATTATAGTATATATGCTACTTCACCATGCCTTTCCCCCACTTGGAAGCCCTTCTCGTTTGCATTAACAGTGTATTCTGTCCTTCTAAAACCTTCCTGGTTTATTGCTTTACATCCAAATATGTGGAATAGAGCAGTGTGTATTTATCTGCTATTTGTTTATTACTATGTTTTCTGTTATTCAATTATTGATATATTTATGTTTAATTATATTTATTTCAATGAATAGAATACCAACATTGTTGTGTCTTAATGTGTGTATTCAGTGGATAATCTCACAATATTTTACAAGAAAGACTCTACAGCAAGGCTTCACTTTCTCCACAAGTTGAAGCAGATGGTGGCTGAATCAAATGAGCAAACACTTCATAATTAAATATTAAAAAGGGATCTGGAGAAAAGGCTTAAGGTGTGAGGAGTGCTTACTGCTTCTCTAGAGGACCAGAGTCTGGTTCTCAGCACTCATGTTAGAAGGTTTATAGGTGCCTGTAAATCCAGTCCCAGGGGATCTGACACCCTCTTCTGGCCTCCATGGGTACTCTAGTGCACAAGGATATACTCTCACATGTAACACAAGTGCATACATGTTAAAAAACTAAAATAATAAAATTATTAGATCCTGATAAGATTATATATAATGAAGGTGCTAGAAATTAAGGTTTTTCCAGGAAATTTATGTTAGGAGTAATGATGGGTCATTAACAGGTGTCCTAACTGAGACAGGAAGACTCTGTGTGTGTGGTGAGCTTACATGGGAGCATGTGAAGGCCAGAGGTAAACATTGAATGTTTTTCTCAGAAATGCCATCCAACTTTTTTTTTTTTTTTTTTTTTTTTTGAGGGTCTCTCTCAGTGACCTGGCACCAGCCAAGTAGGCTAGGCTAGCTAGCTAGGGAGACCCAGGGATGTGCCCGTCTCCACGTCTCCACTTCCCCAATGCTATGATTAGAAGTAAATACAAAGGTATGGATTTTGATGTTGGGCTTGGGGATTAGACTCAGCTTCTCATTCTTGTACATTAAGCACACCACGGCTGAGCTATGTTCTCAGACCTATCTTGGACTTAGTTTCATCTTTTCTGTAAATTCTGATACTACCATGGTAAACTGTGAAGGGCAGGGATAGATTGAAAATTTTTCTCTATGCAGTTTTTGTTAAATTTAGAAGTAAATTCATCTTTTTTATTTTCATATTTATTGTGTCATTTTCTTTAATGGTGGTGTATATTTGGACCCAGAGCTAGGCTTTATGACTGAAGTTTACTCATGCTTTAATTTAATGTATTTTTAGTTTATGTAAAAGTGAAAAACCACAACAAACTTGCTAAAGTGGATGGGGAAAGACCATGACGCCTCAACCCTACACAAAAACCACGCCACTAAGGAGTGCTTAAAGTGAAGAAAATACCAGTTGGTTATCCAATACCAAACTGTCATCCTTGAAAGCATACATGCAATAGCATTATATAGACTAAGCAGGTTGTATTTAGAAATATATATATATATGTATATATATGTATGTATATATATGTGTGTGTGTTTGTGTGATGTGATGTGTGTGTGTGTGTGTGTGTGTGTGTGTGTAGCAACAATTAATGAAAAAAGAGTCCTTGAATTTGAAAGAGAGTAAGGAGGGATATTTGGGAGGAATTGGAGGGAGTAAAGGGAGGGAGGGAATGATGTTATCATATTATACACTCAAGCAGAGAAGAAATAAAAACAAAAATTTAAAAAAATCATTAAAGTGAGTGGAGAGCCAAAGAACATACATAAGAAATAGTCAGGTGCATTTGAAAAACATTTCTGAGACTTTAAAAAATGTAAGTATGTTAAAATTTGTAAATTTAATGTAATGGTTTATTCAAATGAGAGGTTTTATGCAGCCTGAATGGATTAGTACTGTGGAAGATAGGAGGGAATTCATCACAATGCAGAGACAAAGGAAAGGAAAAAAAATGAAACTGAAGTTTGAAATGACACGATTCAGGAATTCTGGTGAATCCCAAGTGGAATAAACAAAAAGAAATCTACATATCACATGTAAATGGTAACACACCAAAGACGCAGGAGCATAACAAAAGCCGGAGGACACAATATACACAAAGGGGCAAAAGTTACATACTGACTCTCCCACAACACAATGGAGGCCAGAATATGAGAGGAAATACTGCAATCCTATAAGTTAATGGCTAGGATTTGAAATAATGGAAATATTTTTAAAGGAAAAGAAACTGAGAATGTTTCTACCAAATGGGTCCCCTTAACAGAGATTCTAAAAAATAGCAACATTAAACCAAGGATTTAAAATTGACAAAAACAATTGGGACAACAATGGTCTGTGAGCCAGGGGATGCTGGAGATAAAGCATCCCAGGGATTCTGTGCCATTGTGGAGGTGAAGGGAAGGAGACTGAAGACATCTTAAACTGTGCTTTACAGAACTTTGGGAGTCCCTATGAAGAAACAGAAATCAGAGACAGCAACTTGCAAACCAAATGGGAAGAATGAAAAATAACACCCAAATAAAAATTTAGAACTCAGCAAAACAGAAAACAAAAGTAAAAGCAAGCAGAGAAACAAAGGGAGGTTAAAAGATGTGATAAAAGAAGAAGGAAATGCGCATCCTCCCGTATATTGAAGACATGATGAAATTCTTCAGTGTAGAGATTGAAAATCAGTGAGTATTTGAAAAAGAGACATCCATACTATGTGCCATTTCTAAAAGACATACCACCATTATAAGGAAGAAGAGCGAAAACATTACCTGAGATGAACCAGGAAGATGTGAACCCAAGGAAATGTGTTACAGCCTCATTCTTACGAAGGCAGCAAGTGATGTAAGGCTCTTGGCTGTCATCTGCTCCTTGGGTACCACTTGGAACATGTGGGCATCTTCTGGCACAAATGGCATGCTTGGTGGTTGGTAATTCTCCTTAAATGTAATCACTGGGCACTTTCATGTCCTGTCCAGACAGGATGGGGCCCTCTTTTGAGCAAAAGTTCGTACTGATTTAGACATGATGTTACAACCTGAAGAAGACCTACCCATACCAAATGGTACAAGGAATCTGGTGCTTCTGCAGGCAAATGGAGGAACAATTGTCTTTTTAATGAACTAGCACATATGATTTGTAAGGTTCTCACCCTGCTAGACAGCAGCTCCCAGACTTCCGCTGCTCAACTTCCAGCTCTGTGACTTATGGTTCAAAAAGCATAATTTGCCTGTTGCCTTATTTTTTTCTGCTTCCCTCTTCCGGGTATCTGCAGAGATTATAAGATTGTCCTGATATTCAGGGTACCCTCTCTTTCCCTGAGCCTAGTAAACTTATTGAATCCCTTTCTGAGTTCATTTTAAAATTTTCTTTATGTAGGAGACCAAGAACGTGCAAAATGGACTTTGTATACTCTGGTGACAGTATCAGATAAGATGAAATTTATAGTAAAATATATGATTGTGGATGAAAAGTGGCTCTGTATAATGAAGCTATGTTGAATTAACCAGGAGTAGTCTCATTGGAATTAACAGTCTTGCATTGAATTGAAAGCTTTAAATTATACAAAGAAAAGTTGAAAAGTTCAGAGGTATTGACAATTAATCATGCTTGTGGGGTCCTTTAATAGGTATCTCTTGATAATTTATAGGTTCCAATTGAGTATAAAATAATAGCAATGTACTTAGTCTAGTGCACCTCACTTAAACTGTGGGAGCTACCCAATATAAGGGTTACAAGAGTTTTGGCAACAGTAAAGGTTTTTGTAATTCAGAATCAAAATGTTAAATGTATCATTGGTGTTTTGGGCGACATTTGCCTATGTTGTATCTCAAGTTTTTTTATTTGTGTATGTGAAGTATGTGCACTTTTGTGTATTTATATGTGAGAATGGGCATGTACATGCCAAACCATATATGTGATCAGAGGACAACCCTTGGTGTCTGTCCTTGAGTTTCATCCTGTTACAGAATGTCACCTCTGTATGTGTACAGTTAGACTTTTTAAGTTTTCAGTAATTCTGCTGCCTTTGCTGCCAATCTTGTTGTAGGAGACTGGGATTATAGGCATGTGCTACTGTGCCCAGTTTTATGTGGATTCTGGGAACTTGAACTCAGGACCATGTGCATGCATGGTAAAGGCTTTGCCCCTTGAACCATCTCCTCATCTCAGCATCACAACTTTACTTTTGCATTGTGTTGGTTCTGAGCATGAAACATGTATGCTTTTTATTGTATGTGCCATCCTGTGAGGCAGTATTCAAATATGCTGCTTGAAACACCTCACTTGGACTGAGACTCCATGATGAAAGCTTTTCTTGATATACAAAGCTCCCTGCTTTATAGAAGTATAGTGATTTACCTATAGAAAATAAAGACATTCCTCACAAACATCAAATTTGTATATGTCTTTTGATTGTACTGTTAGAATGTCTGTTTTTTAAAGCTTGTTTGACTTGTCAACTGAGCTGCATAACTAAAAATTACTTAAATTTTAGCCTGGGATTAGAACAGACTTCCTGACAATTTTTAACATTGGCACTAAACATACATATTTTGTTTTGGGGTGTCTATTTATGTAAAGCAGCGTTCTTAGCATTGGTCGTTATAAAATTAGAACCTCCACCAACTATAAAAGCATTGAAGGTGATCTATATCCTGCAGTGATACTCAGGCAAGACTGATCTTCATGTCAAAATAAACATATATCACCTCAATATGCACATTCATTTTCATCATCACCAAGTTGTAAAATTCCATGTACACAAAGAATTATTTTAAACTGAGTTTCTTAATGATGTACTATCATAGATGTTTGAGTTTTATTCCCATTTTATTTGTTTATATACCAGGGTCACATAAAAATTTCCAGGATAAAGAGGGCTGTGAATGGAAGATGTCTAAGAAGCACAGATGTAGTGGACATGGGTGGCTCTGCTTTTTCCTCTGGATTGTGCTGCCTTGGTCCATGAGGGTGGAGGGAGCAGAAGCCGGGAGCAGTGTTTCAATGGCTGTGGGTATGACAGATACAGCCCTCCGGGAGATTACTTCAACTTTATTCCAGAGTATAAGGAATATATAGGATTGGGAAGCCTGGAGACAAACTCTAATTTGCATTAAGTGGCAAGTTCTTATCATAAAGCTTCGTACGTGGAAGCAGGGTCCTATAGCTTGGCTATAGCAGAGCTCCTGGTACAAGTCTTAGTTACCGTATGTGCAGCAGGGGAAAGGTTTGAGCAGGAAACTGTGCCAAGGGTCATGATAAAGATAAATCAGTCATCCAGGCTTAGAGAAAGCTGTCAGATAAGGTCAGTCCTCCAGGCCCAGGGGTAGTCTCCAGAAAAGGGCAGGTAGAAAGCAGGAAGTCTCAGTTAGGAGGAGGGAGCCCCTATGTCAAGCTTTGGGAAAAGTTGCCAGGCCATGATAGACTGCAACCTCTGAAAAACAAGGCCTTCTGACAGACTTGAATAAAGGTCATCACCTTCAAATTAGATCACATGTTCATCAAATAGTCACAAGGTATTCACATAGAACACAAGGAAGGAGGAAGTAATATGCAGCCAGGACTCTGTGGGTAAAATTAAACTTTAGGGAAATAGCTAAAAGAAAGAGCATCTAAGTAAATATACTTTCTTCTTAGAAATTTAAGAACATCTTGAACAAACTCTTGGCTCAAAAAAATATCATGATGTGAACTATTAGGAAACACTTGAACTGAATGAAAAATATAGTAAAACTGGTACATTACAGTTAGGGAGTAAATATGTATATAAGTAAGTAAGTATGTATGTATGTGTATATGTCTATGGCTTTGTAAGTTACTTAACACACATGTGAAGGACAGGAATCCTTAACACTAGTTAAAGTCTCTCAACAAATGAGAGTAAAATATCTAGGCACAACTAACAAAGCTCACTATGAAGCTTTTCTACATAAAAATATTTCTTTTCATTCATTATTTGACATATCTCCAAATGAAAAGGATTTCTGTCCTTCACATGTCCTCTTTTCCCATCTCTTTCTATCATGTCTCAGAGAGTGTCACCTCTGTCATGACCTGCCCTCACTCTGGATCGTTACTAAGTTTGTTTAAAGTTTAGTTGAATGGGGAAGACTGTTGGGATGTTTTAGTCAACACTAAACAGCAATATATATGATATAAGACCTCATGTAAATGAATATTGCTTTTCAGAGGAGGGGGGAAGGCATTAGATAGTAGATAAAAAGAGATTGAAATTGATGAGAGTTTTGCTCTATATGAACAATACTGATATTCTATCTTGATATGAGATGTATGGTTTACTTAGTTTTGCCAATCTAAATAATAACGTGGAGCTGGAGAGATAGCTCAGAGATTAAGGTCCTGAGTTCAGTTCCTAGCAACCACATGGTAACTCACAATGATCTGTAATGAGATCTGGTGCCCTGTTGAGTAAGAGACCTGGTCACATGTCCTCATCAACTTAGACCATGAAACCCAATGTGGAAAAGTTCAATAGAACTGCATATATGGGCTGCCCATGCATGCTTCAGCATTGTCAGGGCATACATTTCAAATATTAATGTGGGAGGGAGGAAGGGAGGGAGGGAGGGAGGAAGGGAGGGAGGGAGAGAGGGAGAGAGAGAGAGAGAGAGAGAGAAGGGTGAGAGAGATTATCCAAAGACACTAAGAAACATCACAATGTATACTTACATGTATACTTTGAAGCATATCTAAGGAGGTTGAGACAAGGGGAAACATTTAAATGCAAGAGAGAGGAAAGCAAATAATTTGTTTTGAAATAAAAGAAGGCTGGTGACAAGTTCTCACAGCAGGAGTTTCCCCCACTCTTCATGAAAAGAACACTAACAGCATGTTAGATAAGTATTCTTGTACATCTGGAAAGCTATCCTGTAGTTCATGGAGCAGGCTCTGGTTTGTAAAATCCTTAGGAAAAGCTCTTATCATGATCATCTCTTTGTAAAAATCCTCCAAGAAGGATTTGTAGTGGTTTCCACTTGCATGGGTACAGAAACTCATACGTCTCTCACGGTTTCTAGCTCTCTCTACACATGCACAAACATTTGTTAGGGTTTTGCACATGTGACTCCATTTTGACTTAGAAAGCTTTTTATAATTATCTCTTTCTGAATGGATGAAAGGAGAAAGAAGGAAAGAAAAAAAGAAGAAGAAAGGGGAACCTAGAGCTTTGTCATCAGCTTGGATGATTTCAAGGATAACAAAGTTATCAGGCTGTTCAGGATGCTCTAGGCTGTGGTAAATACTTTCCCTTAAGTATTAGAACAGTGCATCTACTTTACAAATGAAATTTCCCTGGAACACATATCATCTCCAAACTTCCTAGTCTCTGTTACATAACAACACAGTCACTTAATTTTATAATTGAGGCAAATGAGAAAATAGAAATATACTGACTTGCTGGAGTCTTTTGTAGTTTGTGGTGTAACAGGCCTGGCAGAAATGAGGATATTGTAAAGAGACACTTTAGTCTCTCAATCTGACTCGCAGACTATTGAGAAAATGGGCCCCCAAGTGGAAATTTCCCCAGGAAACTCATGACGTGAGAAGGAGAGGGCATCAACTAGGGGGCGAATTTGTCTCCCTGAAATATTTCACACAGTTCCAACAACTTGTCAGACCACCTCAGGGGATGAGAGTGAAGCCCACGCAATGGGTCAGTGGTGGGCAGGTTGTAGGTAAGGGTGGGTACGATACAGGGAACGTTGTCATTCATTGGATCTCCTTATCTTTCCAGTGTGACCATATGGGGCATATCTCTGTTTTCTACTTTCCACTTCTATTTTGGCTTTTTAAAAATTGACTTACCCAGAACTGGTGGTTGGATATGTTGCCCACAACTTAGGGCATAAGTTGTGACCCCTGAGTTCACTAACAGGAAGTGGAGCATGACTGGTACCCAAGGCATTTGGTTCTTATACAAGGACTAGGTCTCCCCTATAACAGATCCCCTGATTACCATCTTTTTCTGAAAGAATTTTCATTTTGAATTTACTTCTTTAATCTGTAGCAATTTGGTATTGTACTCAGCTGTTCCCATCAGCTGCTCTTATTCCTATTATTCATTATGTGGATAGTATGCAGGAGACAGCTACTTGCTCCCACTGCCAGTCTCTTTCTGGCTTTGTTTTCTTGTAGTTGGTTTCCATGCATAAAGAATAATGAGTTTAATAACATGTTCCCTTCAGCATACTATAGGATTCAAACGCTAATTATGAATTTATACCATTCATGCTCTATTAATATTTGTGGAAACAAGACACATGTATAAGAGTTAGAGAACTGCATTCTTTATACACTGTGGCCGCTCCTGAGGGGATTCTTTTGCCCCCATTTTATGAACAGCTTTTCTTTGCCAGATGAAATTTTAATCTTTTCTCACATGAGCTTGTTTCTGCTCAAAACATGGTGTCTTTCCAGTTTGAAAGTTGACGAAAAATTGCTACTGAGTTTGCAAATGCCAACTTCTTGCTAAAGTCTTCCTCAATAATTTTATTTTTCAAAGAAATAACCTATAAATGTTAAAAGTATAATTGGTTATTTATGAAAAATATATTTCTCTCAAAATTTCAATTTTCTTTCATCAGGCAGAAACCAATAGAGACATGGGTGGGACCCATAAAGCTAAATTCTTAGTTTTGTGACCAGCTGTCTACAATAGCTGCAGTCTGCTTCTTGAGTCTATGGAGGACACAGACAGAGAAACAATATTGCTTATTGTTGAAGTTGAAGCACAACCTCAGTGCATTCTTTTGATAAGCTGGGTGATTTGAGTGATACCAGGACTCTTCCTGTTGGAGAAGGTACCTTCCACAATGGGGGAAAATTTAGAATTCAGAATTTCCTGACTCCTTGAAATCTCCCTAGTCTAATAGCATGAAGAAGCAAAGGGGAAACCTCTCAAGGAAATAGAGCATTTTTGCCTCAAACCCAGAGCCTCTAACCTATAATAAGAAGGCTCTTATGCCACTGATGTTTTAATTACATTTCTCTTACAATTCAGCTGTAAAAAGACAATACAAAGTTAGCTTTGTAACCATCTATTTATTTATTTATTTTCTTCTTCCCCTCTTCCTTTCCCCTTCTGGGTGTGTTGTATGCTGCAGCACACATGCAGAGGTTGAGAAGACTTGTGGGAGCCAATTCTCATCTCACACCATGTGTGTACTGGGGATTAAGCTCAGGTTATTAAGCTCAGTGGCCAATGTTTTTATTTGCTAAGCCTTCTTGCCAGCCTCCCCAACTTCCAAATGCCTTACTTTTTTTTAAATCAGAAGCACCAAAATAAAACAATCCAATTCCAAACATTTCTTTTAAAATTGTTTAAAATTTGACATAAGTTATATGTATTTTGACATAAATTATATATATTTTGAAATATGTACACATATATGTTCATGTTGGAAAATTATTAAATCTAGCTAATTAATATATATGTTAGCTCACATAGACAGCTTGTTTTTGGCACTGGGAGAATCAGAATACTTTCATCATCTTAACATTTTTCAAGAGCATAGTAAATATATTAATTCTAGTCGGTATGTGATGCAACACATTTCTTGAATTTACTCATCTTAGCTGACTGATAAGGAATTTATATCCATTAACTATTCCCTTTCTAAATTCTCACCAGCACTTTTTTTTTGTCTTTAGACTATAGTATTTTAACAAGAGCGATGATGGAATATCTGATTGTAGCTTTAGTTTGCATTTCCTTGCCTATTAGTGATGCTGAGCACTTTTCATAAGCCTGTCCATTTGCAAGCATCATCTTGATTCAGACTCCACCAGGACCATGAGACAGGAAAATGCTGAGTGGGCTGCTGAACTATCACAAGAAGCTGAGAGTCTAGTGAGCAGAGAGGCCAGGTAAGCTTGGCTATGGGGACAATGGTGGAAGACAGTCACAGAGGCCCGAAGTTCATACTTACCACAAGCATCCTAGAGGGACTAGCCTGTGGAACGTATGCAGATCACACCCCCACCTTCTAGGGGAGTGACAATAGGTGAGGGAACATCAGAAGGGCTCTCGAATGTGGCACAACCAAGCAGATGGACACAATTATTGGAAGTTAAGGGCTGTGCATTATAGGCAAGAAATCAGAGCACATTTCTATGGCATAGCACCCTGCACCCAGCAAAGGCCAATAGAAGCATGAATAAATGTACACACTACAAAGCCTTGCACGCTAAAGACTGCCTGTGGGAGGTACCATTGTGCAGCAGACAGAAGAGTACAGTTGGAAGGCAAGGAGAGCAGGTGGATGCATGGGATTTTTTTCTCTCTCTTATCTATGCCTTTAATTAAAAGGTTTTGTCTTTTTAATTTCCTATATGTCCCTTCCTGTGTTTTAAAACAAATTTAACATTCCTTGCTGATTTGGTTTAATAATGTGTTTTGTCTTTGACCTCCTGGTACTCTACCTTCTGCTCAACTCACTCTTCTTGTCAGGCTTTCCTTTGAGTTTTCTAGTTGAATTTTGGGTTTTCAATTCCATCTTCCTTCAGCTTGAGTTCTCATCAGTGTTTCTATCTCTTTATTGAATTCCCTTTTCAAATCTTGGATTATCTTTAACATCAGCCTTACGTTTCTATTTTCTGAGGCATTATTCAGGCATTTATTTTCCTTAAATGGTTTCTCTCTAATTTCTTCAAATTGTTTGTGTCTTCTTTAAACTTATCGACTTCTTTTTTAATTAATTAAAAAAGAAAACAAGCAATCTGTTTTCATTTTACATATCAATCCCAGCTCCCACTCCCCCCTTCCCTCCATCGAACCTCCCACCCCACCTCCCATCCACTCTTCAGAGAGGGTAAGGCACATTGCTTTGAGGAAAGTCTGAGGCCCTCTGTACTATATCTATGCTGAGCAAGGTATCCATCCAAAGAGGAGAGGTTCCAAAAATGACAGTACAAGCAGCAGGGACAAACACTGGTGCCACTGCCAGTGACCTCGCAGTCTGCCCCAGCCATACAACTGTCAACCATATTCAGCAAGAATAGTTTGTCCCTATGCTGGTTCCTTCCCTGTTTCACTAGAGTTGGTAAGCTCCCATTAGATCAGGTAAACTGTTTTAGTGCATGCCCCCAACATGGTCTTGACCTCTTTGCTCATATTCTCTCTCCTCCCATTCTTCAGCTGACTGGACTTCGGGAGCTTAGTTCAGTGCTCCGATGCAGAACTCTGCCTCTGTTTCTGTCAGTTGCTGGATGAAGATTCTTTGGTGATCAAGTTTATTACTGTTCTTTTAAATTTTGTGTGCTGTAGTTCATCTATGTATTTCTTTTTTTAAAAATTTCTTTATTTATTAATTAAAAATTTCCACCTCTTCCCTGCCTCCCCTTTCCCTCCCCCTCCCCACCTCCCGCTCCCTCTCTAGTCTAAAGAGCAGTCAGGGTTCCCTGCCCAATGGGAAGTCCAAGGTCCTCAACCCCTCCATACAGGTCTATAAAGGTGAGCATCCAAACAAACCAGGCTCACACAAAATCAGTCCATGCAGAAGAATCAAAACCCAGTGCCATTGTCCTTGGCTTCTCAGTCAGCCTCCATTGCCAGCCTCGTTCAGAGTGTCCATTTTGATCACATGTACCATCACTCCCAGTCCAGCTGGCCTTGGTGAGCTCCCATTAGATCAGTCCCACCATCTCAGTGGGTAGACACACCCCTCATGGTCGAGACTTCCTTGCTCGTGTTCTCCCCCCTTCTGCTCCTCATTTGGACCTAGGGAGCTCAGCCCAGTGCTTCAATGTGGGTCTCTGTCTCTATCTCCATCCGTCGCCAGATGAAAGTTCTATGGTGATTTGCAAGATATTTATCAGTGTGGCTATGGGACAAGGCCAGTTCAGGCACCCTCTCCTCTGCTGCCCAAGGAGCAATCTGGGGATCTCTCCTTGGGTCTGGGAGGCCCTCTAAAATCAAGTCTCTTGCAAACCCTAAAATGGCTCCCTTAATTAAGATATTTACTTCCCTGCTCCCATATCCACCCTTCCTCCATCCCACCCATCCCATTCCCCCAAGCTTTCCCGAATCCTCCCCTTCTCACTTCTCTCTACCCATCTACCCTTACATCCATCTCTCCCCACCACATGCACCCAAGTTTGCCTGGCAATCTTGTCTACTTCCAATAAACAGGAGAATAACTACATGATTTTCTTCAAATTCACCTTCTTATTTAGCTTCTATAGGATCACGAATTATAGGCTCAAAGACCTTTAATTATGGCTAGAATTCACTTATGAGTGAGTACATACCCTATTCCTCTTTGTGGGTCTGGGTTACCTCACTCAGTAAAGCGTTTTCTAATTCTATCCATTTGCATGCAAAATTCAAGATGTCATTGTTTCTTACCGCTGAGTAAAACTATAATGTGTATATGTTCCACACCTTCTTTAACCATTCTTCTATTGAGGGGCACCTAGGCTGTTTCCAGGTTCTGGCTATTACAAATAGTGCAGCTATGAACATAGTTGAACAAATGCTTTTGTAGTATGATATGGCATCTCTTGGGTATAGTCCCAAGAGTGGAATTGCTGGGTCCTGAGGGAGGTTGACTCCCAGTTTTGTGAGAAACCGCCGCACTGATTTCCACAGTGGCAGCGCAAGTTTGCATTCCCACCAACAATGGATAAGAGTTCCCCTCACTCCACATCCTCTCCAGCATAGGCTATCATTGGTGTTTTTGAGTTTAGCTGTTCTGACAGGTGTAAGATGGTATCTCAAAGTTGTTTTGATTTGCATTTCCCTGATCACTAAGGAGGTTGAGCATGACCTTAAGTGTCTTTTGGCCATGCGAACTTCTTCTGTTGAGAATTCTCTGTTCAGTTCAGTACCCCATTTCTTAATTGGGTTAATTAGAGGTTTAGTGTCTAGTTTCTTGAGTTCTTTGTATATTTTGGAGATCAGACCTTTGTCTGTTGAGGGGTTTGTGAAGATCTTCTCCCAGTCTGAAGGTAGCCTATTTGTCTTAGTGACAGTGTCCTTTGCTTTACAGAAGCTTCTCAGTTTCAGGAGGTCCCATTTATTCATTGTTTCTCTTATTGTCTGTGCTACTGGGGTTCTACCTAGGAAGTGGTCTCCTGTGCCCATGTCTTGTAGACTACTTCCCACTTTCTCTTCTATCAGGTTCAATGTGGTCAGATTAATATTGAGGTCTTTAATCCTTTTGGACTTGAGTTTTGTGCATAGTAATAGATATGGATCTACTTTCATTCTTTGCAGGTTGACATCCAGTTATGCCAGCACCATTTGTTAAAGATGCTTTTCTTCTTCTGTTGTATACTTTTAGCTCCTTTGTCGAAAATTAGATGTTTATAGGTTTGTGGGTTAATACCCGGGCCTTCTATTCGTTTCCATAGGTCAACTTCTCTGTTCTTATGCCAATATCAAGCTGTTTTCAATACTGTAGCTCTGTAATAGAGTTTGAAGTCAGGGATGGTAATGCCTTCAGAAGTTCCTTTATTGTATAAGATTGTTTTGGCTATCCTGGGCTTTTTGTTTTTCCATATAAACTTGATTATTGTTCTTTCAATGTCTGTGAAGAATTTTGATGGGATTTTGATGGGAATTGCATTGAATCTACAGATTGCTTTTGGTAGAATTGCCATTTTTACTATGTTGATTCTCTCAATCCAAGAGCAAGGGAGATCCTTCCATTTTCTAGTATCCTCCCCAATTTCTTTCTTCAAAGATTAAAGTTCTTGTCAAATAGGTCTTTCACTTCCTTGGTTAGAGTTACCCCAAGATATTTTATGCTATTTGTGGCTATCATGAAAGGTGATGCTCCTCTGATTTCTCTCTCTGTTTCTTTATCCTTTGTGTATAGGAGGGCAACTGATTGTTTGGAGTTGATCTTGTATCCTGCCACATTACTAAAGGTGTTTATCAACTGTTGGAGTTCTTTGGTAGAGTTTTTGGGGTCGCTTATGTAAACTACCATTTCATCTGCAAATAATGAAAGTTTAACTTCTTCCTTTCCAATTCGAATCCCCTTGATCCCCTTATGCTGTCTTATTGCTATTGCTAGAACTTCAAGCACTATATTGAAGAGGCATGGAGAGAGTGGACAGCCTTGTCATGTTCCTGATTTTAGTGGAAAGGCTTTGAGTTTCTCTCCATTCAATTTGATGTTAGCTGTCAGATTGCTGTAAATAGCTTTTATTTTATTATATTTATGTATGATCCTTGTATCCCTAATCTCTCCAACACCTTTATCAAAAAGCGGTGTTGAATTTTTTCAAATACTTTTTCAGCATCCAATGAAATGATCATATGTTTTTTTCTTTCAGTTTATTTATATGATAGATTACATCGATAGATTTGCATATGTTGAACTAGCCCTGCGTCTCTGGGATGAAGCCTACTTGATTATAATGGATATTTTTTCTAATGTGTTCTTGGATTCGGTTTGCCAGTATTTTATTGAGAATTTTTGTGTCGATGTTCATGAGTGAGATTGGCCTGTAATTCTCTTTCTTGGTTGTGTCTTTGTGTGGTTTTGGTATCAGGGTAACAGTAGCTTCATAAAAGGAGTTTGGCAATGACTCTTCTGTTTCTATATTGTGAAATACTTTAAGGAATATAGGTATTAGCTCTTCTTGGAAGTTCTGGTAGAATTCTGCATTGAAACCATCTGGTCCTGGACTTTTTTTGGTAGGGAGGTTTTTGATGATAGCTTCTAATTCTTCGCGACTAACAGGTCTATTTAGATTGTTCACCTGTTCTTGGTTCAACTTTGGTATTTGATACTTATCTAAAAAATGTCTATTTCTTTTACATTTTCCAATTTTGTGGCATACAGGCTTTTGTAGTAAGAATTAATGATTCTCTGAATTTCCTCTGTGTCTGTGGTTATGTGCCCCTTTTCATTTATGATCTTATTAATTTGCGTGTTATCTCTCTGCCGTTTGATTAGTTTGGACAGGGGTTTGTCAATCTTGTTGACTTTCTCCAAGAGCCAACTTTTTGTTTCACTGATTTTTTTGGATTGTTTTCTGTGTTTCTATTTTGTTGATTTCAGCCCTCAGTTTGATTATTTCCAGTCTTCTGATCCTCCTGGGTGAATTTGTTTCTTTTTTTTCTAGAGCTTTCAGGTATGCTGTTAAGTCTCCAATGTGTGCTTTCTCTGCGTTCTTTAATTGGGCACTTAGTGCTACGAACTTTCCTCTTAGCACTGCTTTCATTGTGTCCCATAGGTTTGAGTATGTTGTGTCTTTATTTTCATTAAATTCAAGGAAGACTTTAATTTCTTTATTTCTTCCTTGACCCAGGGGTGATTCTGTAGTTGACTGTTCAGCTTCCGTGAGTTCGTAGGCTTCCTGGGTGTAGCATTGTTTTTGAATTCTAACTTTAATCCATGGTGATCTGACAAGACACAGGTGGTTACTAATTTTTTTTGTATCTGTGGAAGTGTGCTTTGTTACTGAGTATGTGATCAATTTTTGAGAAGGTTCCATTAGCTGCAGAGAAGAAGGCATATTCTTTCCTATTTGGGTGGAATGTTTTATAGATGTCTGTATTGGATTCAATACTTCCAATAATTCTCTTATTTCTCTGTTAGGTTTCTGTCTGATAGACCTGTCCATTGGTGAGAGAGGTGTGTTGAAGTCTCCTACTATTAGTGTGTGTGGTTTGATGACTGCTTTGAGTTCTAGAAGTGTTTATTTTATATAAGTGGGTGGCTGTATATTAGGGGCATAGATATTCAGGATTGAGACTTCCTCCTGATGAATTGTTCCTGTTATGAGTAAAAAATATCCATCTCCATCTCTTCTGATTGATTTTAGTTTGAAGTCAATTTTGTTAGAAATTAGAATGGCCACACCCGCTTGTTTCTTACGTCTGTTTCCTAAACCCGCTTGTTTCTTAGGTCTGTTTCCTTGGAAACCCTTTTCCCAACCCTTTACTCTGAGTAGATGTCTGTCTTTGTGGTTGAGGTTATGTTTCTTGTAAACAGCAGAATGTTGGATCCTGTTTTCGTATCCAATCTCTTAGTCTGAGCCTTTTTATAGGTGAATTGAATTCATTGATATTAAGTGATATTAATGAGCAGTGGTTGTTGACTCCGGTTATTATTATTATTATAATTATATTTATTATTATTATTATTCTTTTGGGTAGTAGGGTTTGTGTGTTTTCCTTCTTTGAGTTGTGCTTGTGAAGGGTTGCTAGATGTCTGAGTTCCTGTAGGCAGTGTTTGCAATGTTAGGTTCCTTGGGTTGTGATTTTCCTTCTGTTACTTTCTGTAAGGCTGGATTTGTGGCTACATATTGTTTAAATTTGTTTTTATATTGGAATATTTTGTTTTCTCCACTGATAGTGAACAATAGCTTTGCTGGGTATAGTAGCCTGGGCTTGCATCCATGGTCTCTTAGTTTCTGTAGTACCTCTATCCAGGACCTTCTGGCTTTCATGGTTTCAATAGAGAAGTCCGGTGTAAGTCTGATAGGTTTACCTTTATAAGTTACTTGACCTTTTTCCTTTGCAGCTCTTAATATTCTTTCTTTAATCTGAATGTTTTGTGTTTTGATTATTATATGGCAAGGGGGTGTTTTTTTTTGTTCCAGTCTATTTGATGTTCTGTATGCTTCTTGAACCTTCATAGGAATATTGCTCTTTAGGTTGGGAAAGTTTTCTTCTATAATTTTGTTGAATATATTTTCTGGGCCTTTGATCTACAATTTTCCTTCTTCTACCCCTATTATTCTTAGATTTGTTTTTTTTTTTTATCATGTCCCAGATTTCCTGATTGTTTTGTGATGAGAATTTGTTGGATTTGCTGTTTTCTTTGATTAGAGCGTTTATTTTCTCTAATGTGTCTTCAGAATCTGAGATTTGTTCTTCTATCTCTTGTATTCTATTGGTTATGCTTGTTTCTGTAGTCTCTGTTCGTTTACCTAGATTTTCCATATTCAGTCGGCCCTCAGTTTGTGTTTTCTTCATTGCCTCCATTTCAGTTTTCAGTTCTTGAACTGTTTCCATTACCTGTTTGATTGTTTTTTCTTGGTTTCCCAGGTTGTTACTTACGGATTTGTTCATTTCTTCAATCTTTTTGTTATACTGCTCTTCCATTTCTTTAAGCGAGTTATTCATATCCTGTTTACGGGACTCTATTGCTTTCACAATGTCACTGTTTTTCCACTTCTTCTGGAATAGGGTGTTCAAGTCCTTTTGTTGTAAGACCGCTGGGATCTGGTCTTACATCTGGTCTTTTCATGTTGTTTTTCAGATTGTTGAGGGAGTTCTTGCCTTGGCGCCTGCCCATCTCTTCCTTCAAATGTTCTCCAATGGATCTTCTGGTACAGGGTCAGGTTTCCTTGTTGGCCAGGGACCTTGCCCTCTGATGGATCTTCTCCTACAGGATCAGTGCCCCTTACTGGCCAGGAATCTCTCTGACTCTTACACTGAATTCCTTTTAGAGCTTCTCAAACTTCCTACAAAGTCATCAAGCTTTCACCAGACAGCCCTTCCTCGAGGCCGTGGAAGGTACAGTTGTATCATTTACCAATCTGGCCTGGAGTCTAACAGCTACTGCTTCCCTCAAGTTTCCAATGCCCTTAAACCGAAGGTTAAACAAAAAAGAAAAAAATAAAGAAAGAAAAAAGAAAAGCCTAAAGAGGCCTTCCAAAGCACTAAGTATTGTGCCACGATTTCGAATCTAGTGCCCTGGCCTCATCTATGTATTTCTAATTGACAAAAATTTCTACAAGACTTGTATATTTTGGAGGGGAGATACTCCCTTGAATGTTAATACTGTTTGTGTTTTGCGATGAGATCTGGACATCTGGACTTCATTAGTTCCATGTCTGGTATGGACAGAACAGGTTGTGACAGAAGGAAGGATATTTGGTTGGCTGGTCTTAGACACTGGAATGAAGTTAGGTGGACAGAAAGAACTAAACTGGGGTGCAGGGTGTGCATCCTGGTCCAAACCTGGTTGGGTGGAGAGGTTGGATGTGCAATGGAAGGGCACCTTGGGTTGTGATGCAGGCATGGGTGGCCAGACTAGGCTGGAGCGCTGGATATTGGGTGTGGGCTGGATCTAGAGACTTGGGGATATCATGTAAAAGAGAAAGTAAGGTAGATGCATTGGGCCAGACCTTAGAGAAAAATGTGAAGGATCTGGCTAGATGGAGGGTTTTGATATGGTGTCTCTTTCAGGTTTTTGAACTCCACAGCATATTAAAGCTTTTCATAGATCTGGTGAGGGACAATTCTGTATTCTGTCAATTATGTTGTAAATAAACTTTGATTGGCCAGTAGTCAGGCAAGAAGTATAGGCAGGACAAACAGACAGGAAGTAGAGGCTAATCAATGAGACAGAAGAATTCTGGGAAGGAGGAAGCCCATTCCTCTGCAGTCCTGTCCAGACACCAAAGAAAAAAGATGTGACCTGCCCCATTAAAAAAGGTACCAAGCCATGTGGCTAACATATACTAGAATAATGGGATAATGTAAGTAATAAGAGTTAATAGGAAGCCTGAACTAATGGGCCATTCAGTTTATAAAATATAGACCTCTGTGTGACTTCTTTGGGGCTAAATGGCTGTGGGACCTGGTGGGAGGACAGAAACCAGGCAGTACAGAAACTCAGTCAACATAGATCATTTACTGTACATTAGTACCCTAGTAATTCTCTTATCTAATTTTAGCTTGGTATCCATTGATCAACTACTTCATGTTGTGTTACCTCCATATTTGGCCTCTGGTATTTGACCTTTCCAGACTCATATTTGACCTTTCTAGACTCAACTTCTATAAGGTTGACTTTTTTATATCCCATGTATGAATGGTAGTGTGGTACATTCCCTTCGGTAGTTACTATAGTTTACATAAGTATCTCTAATTCTATTCAGTTTTCAGAAAATCTCTTAGTTTTGTGTTTTTCTATTTCATTGGTCAGTTTTTTCAATCCAGTGGAGTGGTTATGAATGTGGGGTATATAGTTACCTCTTCATATTTTGTGTAAGATAAATAGATAGATTTTTATTCTTTATTTTTTAAATTTTAATCTAATTTTTAAATTTCATCTTACATTTCATCCACAGTTCTCTACCATCCCTTCTCCTGCCTCCCCACCTCCACTCCTCTCAGTGGGTAAAGGCTCCCATGGGAAGTCAACAAAGTCTGGCACATTAACTTGGGGCAGGACCCCCCCCCCCCAACTCAGCCATACGTTAAGTCTGAGCATGGCAACCCATCATAGGGAATGACCTCTAAGAAGTTATCTCATGCACAAGGGATATATTCTGGTCCTACTTCCAGATGACTCACAGATAGTCCAAGCTTCACCACTGTCTTCCACATATAAAGGGCTTAGTTTGGTCCCATGGAGAGGTTCCATAGCTGTTGGTATAGAGTTCCTGAATTTCTATGAGATTGGTTCAGCTGTCTCTGTAGATTTCTCCATCATGACCTTGACCCCCATTGCTCATATATTTCCTCCTCCCCCTCTTTGATTGGATTCCTGGAGCTTTGGTGCTTGGTTGCTTATTTCTACTTCTGGTTCTGTCATTTGCTGGATGAAGGCTCTATGATAATAGTTGGGGTATTTGCCAGTCTGATTACAGGGGATGGCCAGGTCAGGACACTATTGTTAGTTTTCTCAGCTGGAGTAATTGCTGTGGATTCTTGGGAATTTTCCTAGCACTGGGTTTCTCCCTAACCTTATAGTGGCTCCCTCTATCAAGATATCTCTTTCATTGCTCTCCTACTCTGTCCATCTCCCTCTTCTACCATCCTGTTCCCTCATGTTCTCATCTCCCATCTCCTCCTCTTTACTACCCTTGTCCCCAGTTTACCCAGGAGATCTCATCTAATTCCCCTTCCTTGGGCGATCTATGTGTCCCTCTTAGGGTCCTACTTGTTACCTAGCTTCCCTGGATCTTTAGATTGTGGTCTGGTTATCCTTTTCTTTACATCTAATATTCACTTACGAGTGAGTATATTCTGTATTTGTCTTTATGAATCTGGGTTACCTCACTCAGGATGTTTTTTTTCTAATTCCATCCATTTGCTAGCAAATTTCATGTCATTGATTTTTATAGCTGAGTAACACTCTATTGTATAAATGGACCACATTTCCTTTATTCATTCTTCAATTGAGGGGCATCTAGGTTGTTCCCAGGTTCTAGTTATTATGAATAATGCTGCTATAAACATTGCTGAGCAAGTATCCTTATGGTATGATTGAGCATCCTTTTGGTGTATGCCTAGGAGTGGTATCACTGTGTCTTGGGGTAGACTGATACCAAATTTCCTGGAAATTGCCATAACTGACTTCCAAAGTGGCTGTACAAGTATGCGCTCCCACATTCCTATGACCTTAGTGAACTCCACAGACTGACTGCACAGAGAGGATAAAAAGATTTTAAAATGAGCTTCCCTTCTGAGCTTCATAAGCCCCCACTGGATAAGGTACTTCCAAGTCTTTTGGTTCTTCTGCTAAAAATTTCCAAGGGTTAAATCTTTGTTCTCCCATTGTAGAAGACAGAGCCAGCAGAGAAGGTCAGCTCTGGGGACATGGGTGAGGTCACGAGTTATACTGGCTATCCCATTAATATCATCCTTTATGATCATTAGCTTTTCAGTGGTCCTCTAGACCATGTTTGCGGTGCTGTCTAGCTTTGTACCTAGAGACTTTACTTTATCAAGGTGTGCTGGCTTGTTTTCCACAAGGCTTGGCCTTTGTAGGCACTATGATAAGCTCTATCAGAAAGACCATCTTCTAACCTTGGCATACTGTAATGTTGTCTCATTTAAGAAGACATTTCCTCAGTTTTGATCTCTAAAATTTCTGAGGCGAAATCATGCATTTTCATTGTGTTTCCTTGCCTATGTTTAAATTTTCTTGTAATCTTTAGACTCCAACAACTTGACCATGGAAAAGCAAGTGGAATTACAACAAGGAGAAATTATAGGACAAATGAGGAATTCACAATAACATGATATAGTTTCCCATTTTTTTCTAGGAATCTTTAAAAGTGTTAGAAAGAGAGATACTCAGAATTTTAGGTAATCAGAAAACCCAAAGGGTCCTAGCTATTGAAATAAAGGTTTCATTACAAACAATATTTGAATATTGCTTTCCTTTGCAATGTTTCTGTGCCCAAATAATAAACGTTCAAATTATTTACCTATGCACAAACAGCATTCTCTACAATACAGATGGGACAACTGCTTTAGAAGTCACATTCATTTCTTCTTTCTTCATACTAATACTAAAGCTTGACAGACAGGTTGAGTAATTTTTATTCACATGTAGTTGCCTATTATCTTTCCTATTGTGTCAGCCACGATCTTGTTAACTTCAAATTTTCTTTTTGCCTGTGTGGGCTTCCATAGCCCTGAAAGTAAAATTGTACCAACTGATTTCACCCTATTCTCACCAGGCTAGCAACTGTTTGCTACCCTTGGTTGTTTTCCAATGATGTAGCTCCAGCACCCAAAGATAGGTGTGATGTCTAGCCTTTGCTTAAAAGGCCTAGTTGATACCTAAAACAATTATGATGTTAAATAATAAAAGAAATGAAAACTGCTGCTGGAAAACCACTTTCTAGATAGCAAGACTGGGAAATGACCTCAAAGAGCAACTGTGTGGACTTGAAGGTGAAGATATCCCTCGTTCAAGCTTCGTAAATTGATCATCTTAAGTAGTAGATGATCAATCACAAAACGACATCAAAGAACAGGCACTGAAAACAAAACAATACAGTCAGAGAACATTGCGTCAAATTAGGTAAAATAAACAGTAGAAGATGGCAAACCGTGAGTGGTGCTCAGAGATGGAAGCAACTTGTTTCACACATGCCTATAGAAACCCACTGTCCTACATACTGTTGATAGCCCACTTTCCAAAGGCCCAGAGAGGATATAAAACACAAGGCCTGAGATTTATTTGAGAAACCCTGGAAGAACTAGTTGGGTAACAGCAGAGCCTGGGGTGGAAAGGATGCCTAGTTAATTGGTTGATGCCACAGCTGTACCACTGTGGAGCACAAGGACAAACACACCAATGCTTTCTCCACAAGATTTCTCAAGAACTTTGTTTAAAAATGCACATAAATATGTATCATAAATACATATACATATGTATATATATGATATACCATTCAAATTATTCATTGTATGTCTAGAAACTACTTGGTTTATAAGTAACTTGCTAATTCGGTGTGTGAGATTTGCCTTATAGTTTCAAATATGTTAAGCTTGATACAAACATTGATGTTAATAATGATTAATGGGTGTCAAACAGCCCCAAATTGTTAATCTTAGAACATTCTGTACCTTCATAAGCCTAACGTGAACTTATTGTTACCCAGATAAAGCTTGCCTTTAATACAGGTGAAGCATCTTTAGGGAAGTTCATTTTGCATTTACCTGTTTACTTTAACAGGCAACGCTACCATCATTGACCTATTGTATGATGTTGCCACATTGCTATAGGAAGACTAGATCCTGTTTCACAGAGGTGATAAACTTCTTTTGGTCCTGTCCTAGCTTTTGTTTGGCACTGTGTCCTACACCTATACAATTTCTGTAAACACTTGGAAGGCTAGATATACATCATTTATCCAGAGGCCTTGAAGTAGAAATGAGAACATGACATAAAATCACTAGCAAGCTATCCTGAAAAGTGTTTTCTTATGGTAAACAAAAATGAGATTAGAAAATTGTCTAGATGAATATCAGTTTGAATTAAAAATCTTCCAGTAGTGGAAGTAATAAGAAAGAATAGAATGTTTAAATTTCATAAAGTGTTTGTAATATTGTTTTGTCTTTCCATCAATATGTTTAAAATATTACAAGTGAAACAAGAAACAAGAAGTATTCTATACTGTTATAGAGTTAGCAGTGCATCCAATATTGTTTATTTAAAGTGTATTAATAACAAATATAGAGGGAATTGTTGATCAGGTCAAGATTGAAAAAGTGACATTTTTTAAATCTTTTCATTGACCTCAATGTATTCATACATACATATTCATAATGTCATACACAGATGCAATGATTGGGTACACATGTATACACACACACACACACACACACACACACACACACAGTTGCTTCCATAGCAATGGGCAAAAGGTCCATGTTGTTAAGTCACAGAGCCCAGGTTACACGACGTGTTTGGACATGTGGCTTGTTGTCATCCTTTGAGAAGGAGGAGTGCACATGGACAATGCTCCGAGGCATTATGGTGCGCTCTGGAAGGGAAATAACTTGGATTGAACTTCCACTCAGTCTTCTGCCACTACCTTCTCTGTTCAGTAAGCAGGCACATCTATTTGAGCATTGTATGAAACAGAAGATACCTGGGGACAGAGAAATAAGGAAGCAGGATTGGTGTACTGTGCAGAGGTGTGGGGCCACTTTGTTCCAAATCCTGAGAAGACTCTGACCATTGAGCCTAGTGAATATTTTCCAGCTACTATTTGGAGTCATCCTGGAGAAGAATGTGTAAGTCAGAGGGAGTAAAATAATCCACAGTAACTTCAGAGAGTCTCAGTTCCCTGAGAAGGGTTCATTCTCAATGAAGAGATGTTTCTACATTGGTTCTTTAGGGAGATTCAATTTTTATGAAATTTTAAAGACTTCCCAGGAGAAGGAGAAGAGAACCTCTTGTCTTGGTGGGCCCCTCTTGGATCAGTTTTGATGCTGGCTCTCTTGTAACTGCTTTGGCACCACACTGTTTTTCTTGGTTCCCTGGTCTTCTCTAACAAAATAACCTTGTCCTCAGCCACTGTTCTTGGTGGTGACTTTCATGGTTTGTCTCTGCCTTAAAGTTGTGAAGGTACTAAAAGCACTAAAAAGATGATGAGAGGTACTTTTGGAAAAAGGGATAGCCTACCCTGTCCAATTTCTGCTTTCAGCTTCTAAGAACTGTATTTGGGTAGTCCAGGTGAATTTTTTCACCTTTAAAAGCATGGGGTTTGGGATCTTCTCCTTGATCTTTCATTTTCATTACTTCATATTTCTCTCTGTGTGGATTGACTGATTCCCATCTCTCTTCTAGGCCCCTGGGGATACTCACCACAGGTAAGAAATAGTGCGATGGCTAAGTAGACAGTGAAAGTGATCCGTTTGATTTTGTAACTAACGAAGTATACATCTTGACCTTTCTTTATCTTGTGATAATACATAGAGACTGCATAGAACAAAAGGCAACCTAGTGTTCAAATGAAAGAATTTTTTCTCAAGAAGTTTCTTTAAACTTATTAGTCAAGTCTTCACCCCCATTCACCGTACGTCCCAAACTATCCCTTCCAGCATAGCTTTTCAATAGAATAATCATAGTTAATGATAGATACAATTCAGAAACAATATATACCCTTGAATCAAATAATTGGAAAGGCTACCTATTTAAAGATTACAGGTGGGAACCCCCAAGTCCATTGCAATTTCCATTCATATCAGTGAATCCAGGAAATTACCTGTGAAGAAATTGATGAAGCCAATAATGAGGTGCGCCCACTTATTTTGAGAAATCATAGAGGTGTACTGAAGACCTAAGATCAAGTTAATATAGATGGCTATATTGAGACTCATCATCATCATGCTTTTGATTATCTTCAGGCCACCTGTTGGGAAGAAGAGATTGTACTGAGAGGAATGTATTTCTTCCAGACTTGCTTCCACAATTGTCTAGGTCAATCTTTCATGAGGATCTAAAAACTCAGAATGTGAAAGAAAGAAAATAAAGAGGCGGTGTACTTGAGACAACTGAGAGATCTAGCAGAAACTTAGTGTCTTTTAAAGCTTTTTTAAATTATAAGTCATAGGTTTTTAAGTACCTTACTCCACCCATCCTCTCCTAGGGATGCTAAAATCCATTTGCCTTTTGGTCAGCCATTTTTGTCATACTCCTCATGTCTAGCTGTGCTGATTACCTTCCTGCTACTTCCCAGGCTTATCAAAAGTTCAGGCTTATCAAAAGACAGTGATATCCTAAAATTTTCTCCCAAAATCTAAATGGTGAAATTTTATAGTTTTCTTTCATTATGTTGTATATGTGAAGGGCTTACTGTTGCCTGAGAAGGTTGCTTCCAGGAATAATGAGTAAGTTGATTAGATGATGAAAATCAAGGAACCATGAGAATTTCCTCTCTACCCACCACTTTTCATAGTACAGTTCTGACCTTCAGGCCAAGAAGCAGGACAGCAACCCAGCCATGGACTGTGGCCAGTCTTTTCCTTTTTCAGTTTGGGAATGAATTCCACCCAGTTTTCCATGATGATGCCCATTACCAACATGAGTATGGCCCCACAGGAGAAGACCATGTTGACATTCTGGATACTTTTGTCTGGGAGATGGATCATTGTGGATAAAAGTTTGTACCGGAGACTACCACCAATGTTTCACATGTCTTTTCTTTGATGAGTTAGAAGATGAAGGACGGAGTCTGAATGTTCACTGACTGCAGAGGTGTTGCCAGAGATATCGGCAGAGGCAGAAGCTGAAGTAACCTGGAGAGCAGAAAAGATAACTTCCTGTCTTTACCATTCTTACATAAAGGGCAGACTGTTGTCAGAGCAACAAATTGCCGTGGAATCCTCTGTCTGTTGGTTTGACCCTTGACCTTGGGTCATAAAAGATTGGAACAACAAAGCTATGCAGCAGTTCTTTGAGAGAGCTATAACGTGGCAAGGTCTTATACGATAGAAAAAGATGTCAGAAACAGACTCTAAAGACCTTTGACAGGCATAACCGAAAAAGTTTCCTATTGCAGTGAGAACGATGTGTACTGGGGTGAGTTGGCACTGGGTGAAGTCTGTGAAGAGGAGAATCCTCAGGTCTTCTGGATAAGTGCTCAGTTAAATTGACACCATAAAAAGGAATGCCCATCAGAAATTTTGGATGTGTTGTAGAAACTCAGGCCTTCAATGTGGTTTCTCAAAGAAGACTATTTAATTAGGTTTCTAGGGAGAGTAAACATCTGAAATACAAAGAAAAAATGTCCTTGTACACTGGGTCATTTCAGTCCATTCTCTTCCATAAAGCATAAAAATCATTTATTGATCATTTATTGAACTGCCTTTGTAACTTTCGGAGAAAATACACGAGGGGTCCTTGAAGAGAAAGCCATGGTTTACACTAGGTTTAGATTCAGAGGGCTGTTTTAAAACTCCTTACACCCCTTTTACTGGGAACTAAGAAAACTGTCTCCAAATACTTTTTCTTCTATTTCCCCTATTTTCCCTTTTATTAAAAGTATTCTTTTCTCATACACTTTATCCTGATTATAGTTTCCCTGACTCTACTTCTCCCAGTTACTCCTTCTCCCATCCCTCAGAATTCATTCCCTTTAATGTCTCCATTAGAAAGGAACAGGCCTCTAAGAGATAACAATCAAACATTTCAAAATATAATAAAACAAAGCAAAAACTATCATATCAAAGTTAGACATGGCAACCTCACAGGAGCAAATGAGTCCTATGAGCAGGTACAAGATTCAAAGACCCACTTGTTCTCACAGTCAGAAGTCCCATAAAAATATTAAGTTAATATCCATAATATAAATGCTGTGACCCTGGTGCAAACCCATGTAGGCTTGCCCATACAACACCCCCTCTATTTTGTTTAATTTCATCACAGGATCCTTTATTTGGGTCAAAAGGACTTCCTTAATTGCTTCAAATACACTGATTTTTCCCAGATATGTCTCTATATCATTTGATATTAATGTATTTCCCTTATAGTTTTAATTTTGAAAAGATCATGCCCAAGGATAGATTGTCTTACAAGTAAGGCTTTATGTTTTGTTGACAGCAGTTTCTGTCCCGCCTGGTCCCTTAGCCATTCATTTCCAAAGAAATACACAGAGGACTACATTAATTATAAACTGGTTAGCCTAGTAGCTCAGGCTTTCTTATTAACTAATTCTTACATCTTAAATTCATCCATAATTCTTGTCTATGTTAGCCAGGTTTCTTGCTAGCCCATAATGGCTTCCTCAATCAAAATATCTCTTTCCTTGCTTTTTATCTTTGTCCTTTCTCCATCTTGACTATTCTATTCCCTCAAGTTCTCTTTCCCCCTCCCCTTCTTTCTTCCTCCTCCCCTTCTTCCCTCTCTTCTCCCCTTACCCCATGTTCCCAATATCGTCAGGCAATTCTGTCTATTTCTCCTTCCCAGGGTGATCTATATATGTTTTTCTTAGGGTTCACCTTGTTACTTAGCTTCTCTAGGGTCATGGACTATAAGCTCATTGTCCTTTGCTTTACAGCTAGTATCCACTTATGAGTGGGTACATACCATGCTCATCTTTCTGGGTCTTGGTTTCCTCCCTCAGGATGTTTTTTTCTAGTTCCATTCATATACATGTCAATTTAAAGATGTTATTTTTTTAACTGCTGAGTTGTACTCTATTGTGTAAATGTATAACATTTTCTTTATCCAGTCTTTGATTAAGGGACATCTAGGTTGTTTCCATGTTCTAGTTATTACAAATAATGCTCCTATTAACATAGTTGAACAAATGTCCTTGCAGTACGTTTGAGCATCCTTTGGGAATATGCCCATGAGTGGCATTGCCAAGCTTTTTTCATTACTGTAGCTTTTTAATAGAGTCAGGAAGTCAGGGATGGTGATGCCTCCAGAAGTCCCTTTATTATACAGGATTGTGTGGGCTAACCTGTGTTTTTTGTTTTTCAATGTGAAGTTGAGTATTGTTCTTTCAAGGTCTGTGAAAAATTTTGCTGGAATTTTGGTGGGTATTGCATTGAAACTGTAGATGGTTTCTGATAAGATTGCCATTTTTACTATGTTATTCCTACCTATTCAAGAGTATGGGAGGTCTTTCCATTTTCTGATTTTTTTTTCTTTAAAGATTTAAAATTTTTCACTGTGGCTATGGGATAAGGCCAGTTCAGGCACCCTCTCCTCTGCTGCCCAAGGAACAAGTTGGGGACATCTCCTTGGACACCTGGGAACCCCTCTAGAGTCAAGTCTCTTGCCAATCCTAAAACGGCTCCCTTAATTAAGATATTTACTTCCCTGCTCCCATATCCACCCTTCCTCCATCTCAACCATCCTATATCCCCAAGCTCTCCCCAATCCTCCCCTTCTCCCTTTTCTCGCCCCATCTTCCCTTACCCCCATCCCATCCTCACCCCCGTGCTCCCAACTTTTGCCTGGCAATCTTGTCTACTTCCAATATCCAGGAGGACAACTATATGTTTTTCTTTGGGTTTACCTTCTTATTTACCTTCTCTAGGATCATGAATTATAGGTTCAATGCCCTTTATTTATGGCTAGAATCCACTTATGAGTGAGTACATACCATATTCATCTTTTTGGGTCTGGGTTATCTCACTCAGTAAAGTGTTTTCTATTTCCATCCATTTGCATGCATAATTCAAGATGTCATTGTTTTTTACTTGCATATCACCATAGAACCTTCATCTGGTGATCAATGGAAATAGAGACCCACATTGGAGTACTGGACTGAACTCCCAAGGTCCAAATGAACAACAAAAGGAGAGAAAACATAAGCAAGAAAATTAGGACCATGAGGGGTGCGCCCACCCACTGAGATGGTGGAACTGATCTAATGGGAGCTTACCAAGGCCAGCTGGACTGGGACTGATGGAGCATGTGATCAAACCAGACTCTCTGAATGTGACTGACAATGAGCGCTGACTGAAAAGCCAAGGATAATGGCACTGGGTTTTGATTCTACTGCATGGACTGGCTTTGTGGGAGTCTAGTCTGTTTGGATGCTCACCTTCTTAGACCTGGTTGGAAGGGAGAGGACCTTGGACTTCCCACAGGGCAGGGAACCCTGACTGCTCTTAGGACTGGAGAGGAAGGGGGAGGAGAAGAAGGGGGAGTGGGAGGGAAATGGGAGGAGGTGGAAATTTTTAGTAAGTAAATAAATAAATAAATAAAATAATTAATCCCTAATGCAAAAAAAAGATTTAAAATTCTTGTTATACAGGATTTTTACTTGTTTTATTAGAGTTTCCTCAAGACATTTTATGGCATTTGTAGCTATTGTGCAGGGTGATGATTTTTTTGTATTTAGGAAGGTTACTGATTTTTTGAGTTAATCTTATATCCTGTACATTATTGAAGGTGTTTATCAGTTGTAGAAGTTCCCTGGTGGAATTTTTGGGGTCACTTATGTATATAATCATATCATCAGCAAATAGCGAAAGTTTGACTTCTTTTCAAATTTGTATCCCCTTGATCTCATTTTGAGGGGTTCATTGCTCTAACTAGAATTTCAAGTACTATATAGAATGGATATGGAGAGAGTGGACAGCCTTGTCTTATTTCTGATTTCAGTGAGATTGCTTTGTGTTTCTCTTCATTTAGTTTGATGTTGGCTGCTTGCTTGCTGTATATTGCTTTATTATGTTTAGGTATGTTCCTTGTATGTCTATTCTCTCCACGACCTTTATGATGAAGGGGTGTTGAATTTTGTAGAAGGCCCTTTTCAGCATCTAGTGAGATTATCATGTGTTTTTTTTTCTTTCAGTTTGTTTACGTGGTGGATTACATTGACAGATTTTCATTTGTTGAATCATCTTTGTAACTCTGGTATGAAGCCTACTTGGTCATGGTGGATGATTTTTTTCTGATGTGTTCATTGTAAATGGAGACTGCATATCCATTTCCAGACCCAAATAATCACACAAAACTATATTAATTACAATACTGTTTGGCCAATGGCTCAAGTGTATTTCTAGCTATCTCTTATATCTTAAATTTACCCATTTCTATTAATCTGCGTATCTCCACAAGGCTGTAGCCTACTGGTAAGATTCTAGCATCTGTCTCCTTTGGCAGTTACATGGCGACTCCTTTAGTTTGCCTACTCTTTCTCTATATCTCTGTTCAGATTTCCTGCTTGAATTTTCTCTGGTAAGCTTTTGGCTCAACAGCTTTATTCATTAACCAATAAAAGCAACACATATACAGAAGGACATCCCACATTAGTTTTTGGATTCAGTTTGCCAGTATTACTGAGTATTTTTGCATCAATGTCTATAAGGGAGATTGGTCTGTAATTCTCTTTCTTATTTGTGTCTTTGTGTGGTAACTATAGCCTCATAAAAAGAGTTTGTCAGTGTTCCTTCTGTTTCTATTGTTTGGAATAATTTGAGGAGTATTGCTAAAATTTGTTTTTTGAAATTCTGGTAGAATTCTGTGCTGAAACCATCTGGTCCTGGAATTTTTTTTTTATTTTTTTGATTGGGAGACTTTTGATGACTGTTTCTATTTCCTTAGCCATTACAGGTCTATTTCATTTGCTTGTCTGGTCTTGATTTAATTTTGGTATGTGATACTTATCCAGAAAATTGTCCATTTCCTTTAAGTTTTTCATTTTTTTGTGGAATATAGGGTTTTGAAGTATGACCTGATGATTCTCTGGATTTTCTCCATGTTTGTTGTTATGTCCCCCTTTTCATTTCTGATTTGTTGATTTGGATATTCTCTCTCTACCTTCTGCTTAGCTTGGATAAAGGTTTTTCTATTTTGTTGACGTTCTCAAGGAACCAACTCTTTGTCTTGTTGATTCTTTGTATTATGTTCTTTGTTTCTGTTTTGTTGATTTCAACTCTCAGTTTATTTTCTCTCATCTAGTTCTTCTGGGTGAATTTGCTTCTTTTTGTTCTAGGGCTTTCTGGTGTTCTATTAATTTACTAGTGTGTGGAGTTTTCCAGCTTCTTTATGTAGGTATTTGGTGTTCTGAACTTTTCTCTTAGCACTGCTTTTATTGTGTCCCATATGTTTGGGTATGTTGTGTGGTCAGTTTTATTGAATTTCAGGAAGACTTTAATTTCTTTCTTTTTATCTTCCTTGACCCAATTGTGATTCATTTGGGCAATGTTCAGTTTCTATGAGTTTATGTGCTTTCTGCATTTAGTGCTGTTGAATTCTAACTTTATGATGTGATAGTCTGATAAGACACAGGAGGTTATTTCAATTTTTTGTGTTTGTTGAGATTTGCTTCATTATAGAGTATGTGGTTTATTTTGGATAAAAATCTTTAAGATTCTTCTGAGAAGAAGATATATTCCTTTGTGTTTGGGTGAAACAATGTATAGATGTCTGTTACGCCTATTTGAGTCATAACATCTGTTAGATTCTTTATTTCTCTGTTAAGTTTCTATCCGGTAGATCTATCCGTTGATGAGAGTGGAGTGTTGACATTTCCTAGTTTTAGTGTGTGAGGCTTGATGTATGATTTAAGCTTTAGTAATGTTTCTTTTATAAATGGGGGTGCCCTTGTATTTGGTGCATAGATCTTTGTAATTGAGCCTTCATCTTAATGGATTTCTCCTGTGATGAATATGAAATGACATTTTTTATCTTCTTTGACTATTTGAGTTTGAAGTCTATTTTGTTAGATATTAAGATAGCTACAGCAGTTTGTTTCTTAGGTCCCTTTAGTTGGAAAATCTTTTCATGACCCTTTACTCTGAAGTAATGTCTGTCTTTGTAGTTGAAGTGTATTTCTTATATGCAGTAGAAGGATGGGTGCTATTTTTGATTCTAGTCTGTTAGCCTGTGTCTTTTTATAGGTGAGTTGAGTCCATTGATATTAAGGAATACTAGTGACCAGTGATTTCTAGTTTCTGTTATTTTTGTTTTTGTTGTTGTTGTTGGTTTTTTGTGTGTGTTTCTCTTCTTTTGGATTTGATGGTGTGGTATTATCTATTGCTTGTGCTTTTGTGGATGTAGCTAACTTCCTTGGGTTGGAATTTTTCTTCTAGTAATTTCTGCCTGGTCAGATTTGTGGATAGGTATTGATTAAATCTGATTTTGTCATGGAATATCTTGTTTTTTCCATAGCAGTCTGGGCTGGCATCCATGGTCTCTTAGTGTCTGCATAATTCCTAACCAGGACATTCTGGCTTTCGTTGTTTCTATTGATAAGTCTGGAGTAATTCTGATAGGTCTGCTTTTGTATGTTACTTGGCCCTTTTCCTTTGCAGCTCTTAATATTCTTCCTTTATTCTGTATGTGTAGTGTTTTGATTATTATGTGGCAAAATGATTTTCTTTTTTTTTTTGGTTCAGTCTATTTGATCTTCTGTAAGCTTTTTGTATTTTCATAAGTATGTCCTTCTTCAGGTTGGGAAAGTTTTCATCTATGATTTTCTTGAATATATTTTCTGAACCTTTGTGCTGGACTTCTCCTTCTTCAATTTCTATTATTATTAGGTTTGGTCTTTTCATGGTGTCCCATATTTCCTGTACATTTTGTGTTAAGAATTTATTGGATTTAACATTTTCTTTAACTGATGAATCTATTTCCTCTATTATATCAACACCTGAGATTCTCGCTTCCATCTCTTGTATTCTGTTGGTTATGTTTGCATCTGTAGTTCCTGATTATTTACCCAGATTTTCCATTTCCAGATTTTCCTATGCTTGTGTTTCCTTTATTGCCTCTATTTCAGTTTTCAAGCCTCAAACTGTTTCTCTCCCTTGTTTGATTGCTTTTTTAAAAAAATATTTTTAATATAACAATTAATTATGAACAGTTTCCTCTTTCTCATCTCATCCTGCTCCCTCTTTCCCAAACCCCTCCTCTCATCTACTCCTCAGAGAGGTTAAGGCCTCCCCTGGAAAGTCAACTGAGACTGTCCCATCTCCTTGTCGAGGCAGGACTAAGGTCCCTTCCTTCTGCACTGTGCCTAGGCTGAGCAAGGTATTTTACATAGAGAATGGGCTCTACAAAGTCAGTTCATGCATTAGAATTAGATCCTGGTCCCAGTGTCGGTGGCCCCTATACTGCCCAAGCTACACCATTTACACTATTGCTACCTTATTCAGTGCTATGCAGGTTCCCTAGTTGTCAGTCAGGAGTCAGTGATCTTCCAGGAGTTTGGGTCAGCTGATTTTATGAATTATACATCATGGTCTTAATCCCCTTGTTCATATTATTACTCGGACCCGCATCTCTTTACCTGGATCTTGACCTAGTGGTTAGTTGTAGATCTCTGCATCTGCTTCCATCTGTTTCTGGAAGAGGGTTCTAGCTTCTCTGGGGGTTGTGAACTGTAGGTTGATTATTCTTTGTTTTATGTCTGCTATCCACTTATGAGTGAGTACATACTCTGTTTGTCTTTCTGGGTCTGGGTTACCTCACTCAGGATGGATTTTCTAGTTCCATCCATTTGCCTATAAATTTAAAAATGTCATTTGAAAAGCTTCTTTTTATATCAACATTTCCAATAAGGAAACCTTGGCTCAAAGAGGTGAAATAACCTGGCTACAGAACACAAAAGCTAATAAAATAGAAGACATGGAATTTTGTATTTTATTTATTTACTCTTTCTTTTGCCATCTTTGAGACAGGGTTTCTCTGTGTATCTCTGGCTGTGCTAGAATTCACTCTGTAGACCAGGATCAAACTCAAGAATCTGTCCTTATCTGCCTCCTGAGTGTTGGGATTAAATTCATGAATCAACATGCTCAGCTTAGCAGAAATTGGTCTTAATCAGTCTTGAAAATAAAAATGTCTTCACTTGTATTCTCTCTCTGTTTCTCTTCTTGCTCTACAGTCCCCTGTCTCCCATGCTCCCCCATCTCTCTCTCCTTCTCTCTCAATGAGCTCTCTCCAGTTGTTTAGATGTCAAGATTATTAAGGTCCACCGGAGAAAACATACCATGAATAACGAATCATATAACCCTTCTGATCAAAATCCACTATACTGACTAGTTTTTTGTCAGCTTGACACAAGATAGAGTCACTTGAGAGAAGAGAATCTCAATTAAGAAAATGTCTTTAGGTTATATAGCCAAAAATGGTATTGCTGGGTCTTGAGGTAGGTTGTTTTCTAATTTTCTGATGAAATCGCCAGACTGATTTCCAAAGCAACTATACCAGTTTTCACTCCCACCAGCAATGAAGGAATGTTCTTTTTACACCACATCCTATCCATCATAAACTGTCATCAGTGTTTTTGATCTTGGTCATTCTGACAGGTGTAATATGAAATCTCAGAGTTGTTTTGGTTTGCCTTTCTCTGATGTCTAAGGATGTTGAACATTTTCATAAGTGTTTTTCAGCCATTTTAGACTCATCTGTTGACAGTTCTCTGTTTAGGTCTGTACCCATTTTTTAAATTGGATTATTTGTTCTTTTGATGACCAATTTCTTCAGGTTTTTGTATATTTTGGGGATCAGTCCTCTGTCAGATGTAGGATTGGTGAAGATCTTTTCCCATCCTTAATCATACCATAAGGAAATCATACCTCAACTATGTTCATAGTTGCATTATTTGTAATAGCCAGAACCAGGAAACAACCTAAGTGACCCTCAAGCAAAGAATGGATAAAATATAATATGTATTCACTCATAAGTGGCTTTTAGATATAAAGCAAAGAAAACCAGCCTATAATTCACAACCCCAGAGAACTTAGACAACAAAGAGGGCCCTAAGAGAGATAAACATGGATCTGATCTACATGGGAAGTAGGAAAAGATAAGATCTCTTGAATAAATTGGGAGTGTGGGGATCATGGGAGAGGTTAGAAAGGGAAGGGAAGGAAGGGAGGAGAGTGGAGAAAAATTTATAGCTCAGTAAAAATAATAGAAATAAATATATAAAGAAAAGAATGTCTTGATAAGATTTGGCTATAGGCAAGCCTGTAGGACATTTTCTTAACTACTGATTGATTTTGGAGAGTCCAGTGTCTAGGGGGTCAAGCTACTTTTGGCTGATGGTCTTGGGAACAAGAAAGCAGGCGGTACAAGCCATAAGTAGCAAGCCATAAAGCAGTGTTCCTCCATGGCTTCTGCTTCATTCCTGTCTACAGTTTCCTGCTCTGACTTAGCTCAGTGATGGCTGTTAATAAACTTCTTTCTCTCCAAGTTGTTTTTGGTCATTTTTTTTTGTCACAGCAATAGAAATCTTGACTAAGATACCCATGAAAGGTTGGAGGCTAGTTTTTAAATTGTGAATTCATTTCTAATTATATCCTCACATAAAAGTGTTTTTATCTCATACTTGTTTTAGAAAGTAAAAATAGTAATAGTGTAGTACTGATTGCAGGATTCTGCTTCAAATAATTGGATGTGTTCCCATTGAGACAATTAAGTGTTTCCAAATAGAATGAGCTCTAGAGACTGTAAGAAAGATGAAATGATTATTAATCTAAATTACTTTCTCTTCTTAGTAGAATGTGTAGGTGCCTCTGTGATACAAGTGGTGATTGCAAGAATCATAAGGCCTAGTAAATTAAAATGAACTTCTGAACTTTAATAATCCTGGGACCTTGTGGGTGAATTTTTAATCTGTGATTCCTTTCTAGGTATTGTCTCCTTTCACTTTAAGTGAGAGGGTGATATCTGAATTCATTGGCTCAATGAGAAATATACTTTGGCCTGGTGACAAGAGGTCCTATAGTAGTAGTTCTCTTTATCTAATGGTCTTTATCTAGTGGACTCACTCTGGCTTGAATATGTATTCAGGACTGTTTATACAAGTTCTCCTGTAGCTGGAAATTCTGGAATGTGAAAATAAAGGCACAAAGAGTCAACATGAATCCTGGGGGACTTACATAAAGGAAATTCTTCTGTGCCTGCCAGGCCAAAGTGAAGAAAGCGTTAATGGGCAAACAGTACACACACTGCACCTGTTTATGGAGCATGTATACACTTGCAGTCAGAGGCATTTTATACCACTTGGCCCCTCTTTTCTTTCTATTCAAGAATCTTCCAAGTCTGCTGACAGGATTTGACCATGTGTAGAAGTCATTGATGGACTTTGCTATGCTGTAAAATTTCCTGACTCTGTAATTCAGAGAATACTCTGTAATTCAGTGAATACTTGAGTCTTTGATTACGCTTATTCTTCCCAATAAGCTGGCTTCTACATGATACTGTCTAGCAAATCACAAATATCTTTTATGTCAAAAATCAGTTACTTGCATAATGAAGGGAAACATATGCGTACTTATGTATCATGATACATAATCATGATAGGCTGATAGAAAATTATTTTCATTAAACATCACTTATTTCATTGGCTAATAATCTAGAATAGATCACTGTGCAGTGTGCTGGAAGGACAAATGGAAGTAGAATGGCTGAATATTTAGGACATTTAATTTTAAAGATAAACATTTTCTGCCCATAACTACCTACTGTCCTTATACCATAAACCTAATTATTCATATCTTATTTTATTTCTGTTTCCTACAGATACAGATTTTACCCTGATACAGGGTGGTTTCTTGTTTGACTTCACGGACTAACAGAGTATCTGTGTTTAATTTTTCTCCTTAGGAACTCTCAAGATAACTTCCCCTAGCATCCTCGAATGTCTGTATTGCTTGCTCCTGTTCTGAAATGAAACCATTCTCTAGAAGGAGTCCATGTGCGAACATGTCTGCTGGAGCTGGAGCTTCGGACATCTTGTTGAGGTTTAAACAACGTACAGAACAATTTTTGCTTTTTACTTACGAGGATCACTAGACTACTGGCTTTTGGAAGTCACAGAGATGACACTGAGCTGAATGGGAAGAGGAGGCTTTTACATTTACCTGAACATTATACATACTACTTGAATCTGAGGTTTTATTTGGTGCTCTTACAATAATTGACTCATTCAATACCCTCTCAACTGCATTTTAAATGTGTTCAATAAATAATCTCTTTACTAAAATAGAATTGACTTCTTGAACTCTTTGACACAGGAAAAAATTTTCTAAATAGGACATCAATAGCTCAGACATTAACACCAATAATTAGTAAATGGAGCCTCATGAAACTGAAAAGCTTCTGTACAGCAAAGGACACCATTATTAAGCCATGCATCAGCCTACAGAATGGGAAAAAACTTTACAAATTATATATCTAGTAGAGGGTTCATACCTACAATATATTAAAAAGCAAAAATAGCAACAACAACCACACGCCAAACCAATCAGCCACCCAACCACTCAACCACTCAACCAACCAAACTAACCAACCAACTAAACCAGTCAAACAACCAAACCAATCAACCAACCAACTAAACCAGCCAAACAACCAAACCAACCAAATAAACAACCCACCCACCCACCCACCAACCCACCCACCCACCCACCAACCAACCAACCAACTAACCAACCAACCAACCAAATCAACCAACCAATCAAAAACCACCAAATTTCCAACCAAACCAAATCAAACCCTGAGTTTCCAGAAAATAAATGACCCAACTAGAAATAGGGTATATAACTGAACAGAGAGTTCTCAAAAGATAAAACATAAATGACTGAGAAACACTTTGAAATGTTCAGCATTCAAGGCTGTAAGGGAAATGCAATTTTTTGGAACATTTTCATTGATTAATTACTTTTTATTTTCTCCAAGAAGATTAAACTGAAATTCCATTAGTTGGCATAATTTACATAATTCCTGCATTAAAGCATTTTTTCTTTATAGGTTCCCACCCTTTTCATAAATATGCCAATTGAGAAATTAATACCCAAAGCCAATAGTTTCATTTTTAGAATAGTTTTTATTGAGCTATGTAATTTTCTCTGCTCTCCTCCCTTCATCCTCCCTCCCCTTCTAATCTCTCTCATGATACCCACACTCTCAATTTACTCAAGAAATCTTATCTTTTTATACTTCCAATGTAGATCAGATCCATGTATATCTCTTTTAGAGCTCTCTTTGTTGTCTAAGTTCTCTGGGGTTGTGAATTGCAGGCTGGTTTTTCTTTACTTTATGTCTAAAAGCCAGTTGTGAGTATATATTATATTTGTCTTTCTGGGTCTGAGGTACCTCACTCACTCATGGTGTTTTCTAGATCCATCCATTTGCTTACAAATTTTAAGATGTCATTATGTTTTACCATTGTGTAATACTCCATTGTGTAAATCTACCACATTTTCTTTATCTAATCTTTGGTCGAGGGGCACTTAGGTTGTTTCCAGGTTCTGGCTATTACAAATAGTGCTGCTATGAACATAGTTGAGAACATAGAGATACAAGGAGTATATTTAAACAGCAAGCCAATAGCCAACGCCAAGCTAAATGAAGAGAAACTCAAAGCGATCCTACTAAAGTCAGTGACAAGACAAAGTATTCAATCTCTCCGTATCTATTCAGTATAATACTTGAGGTTCTAGCTAGATCAATAAGACAACAAAAGGAGACCAAGGGGATACAAACTAAGAAGTCAAACTCCCACTATTTGCTGATGATATGATAGTTTATATAAGTGACCCAAAAGATTCTACCAAGGAACTCCTATAACTGATAATCACCTTCAGTAATGTAGTAGGATATAAGATTAACTCAAAAAAATTAGCAGCCCTCCTTTGATGTGGGATTCCCCTCTGTATGCTGGGAATACCATTGGTTAATAAATAAACTATCTTAGGCCTGCGCAGGGCAAAATATAGGTAGGTGGGGAAAACTAAACTGATTGCTGGGAGAAAGAAGGTGGAGTAGAGAGATGCCATGTTGCTGCTGCGGGGAAAAGACATGCTGGTACCTTGACAGGAAGCCATATCCAAGTGGCGATACACAGATTAATAGAAATGGGTTAAATTAAGATGTAAGAGTTAGTCAATAAAAAGCTAGAGCTAATGGGACAACCAGTGATTTAATTAATACAGTTTCTGTGTGGTTATTTTGGGGCTGATCAGCCAGGAACAAGCAAGTGACCTCCTACAACACTCTTTTATACAGATGATAAATGGGCTGAGAAAGAAATCAGAGAAATACCACCCTTTACAATAGCCACAAATAACATAAAATATCTTGGAGTAACTCTAACCAAACATGTGAAAGACCTGTATGACAAAAACTTTATATCTTTGAAGACATTATATGAAGAAGACACCAGAAAATGGAAGAATCTCCCATGTTCTTAGGTAAGCAGAATTAACATAGTAAAAATGACAATCTTACTGAAAAACAATCTACAGATTAAATACAATGCCCATCAAAATACTAGCAAAATGCTTTACAGACCTCAAAAGAACAATACTCAACTTTCTATGGAAAAGCAAAAAAAAAAAAAAAAAACCCAGGATATCCAAAACAATTCTGTACAGTAAAGAAACTTCTGGAGGTATCACAATCCCTGACTTCCAACTCTACTACAGAATTACAGTACCAAAAACAGCTTGGTATTGGCATAAAAATAGAAAGGAAGACAAATGGAATAGAATCAATTACCTGAATATCAATCCACACACCTATAAACACTTGATTTTTGCAAAGAAGCAAAAAAAATATAAAATGGAAAAAAGAAAGCGTATTCAACAAACAGTGCTGGCATAACTGGATGTCAACATGTAGAAGAATGCAAATAGATCCCTATCTATCTCTGTGCACAAAACTCAAGTCTAGATGGATCAAAGATCTCAACATAAAACCAACCACACTGAACTTGATGAAAAAGAAAGTGGGAAGTATATTTGAACACATTGGCACAGGGAACTATTTCCTAAGTATAATACCAGGAGCACAGATAGTGAGAGCAATGATTAATAAATGAGACCTCCTGAAATTTAGAAGCTTCTGTAAAGCAAAAAAACATGGTCAACAAGACAGAACAGCAACTCACAGATTGGGAAAAGATCTTCATTAACCCTACATTCAACAAAGGACTGGTCTCTAAAATATACAAAGTATTGAAGAAACTGGTCATCAAAAGAACAAATAATCCAATAAGAAAATGGGTACAAACCTAAACAGAGACATCTCAACAGACAAATCTCAAATGGCTGAAGGACACTAAAGGAAATGCTCAACATCCTTAGACATCAGAGAAAGGCAAACCAAAGCAACTCTGAGATTCCATATTGTACCTGTCAGAATGGCCAAAATCAAAAACACTGATGACAGTTTATGAAGGAGAGGATGTGGGGTTAAGGAAACACTTCTCCATTGCTGGTGGGAGTGCAAACTGGTATAGCTGCTTTGGAAATCAATATGGTAATTTCATCAGAAAATTAGGAAACAACCTACTTCAAGACCCAGTAATACACTTTTGAATATATACCCAAAGGATGCTCAATTATACCACAAAGGAAATGCAAATTAAAACCTCTTTGAGATTTCATTCCATCCCAGTCAGAATGACCGAGATCAAGAATACAAATGACAGTTCTATCCAGAGAGGTGAGTGGGTGCTAGCCGGGACAGATGGTCCTGGAAGAGAGCACAGCCGCCCCCCCCTTAGCTTCTGCAGCAGGGTCTTCGATGTTCCATGGAACTCTTCCCTGCCCCCACTGTCCCCCTTTGGTCTCCTGTGTCCTTGGAATACTAGCTGTCCCTATTTCAGGGCTGAGGAGTTTCAACCAGAGGGGTGAGTCTGGGCTATCCTGGGCGGACTGTCCCTTAAGAGAGCACAGCCCCCCCCCAGCTTCTGCGGCAGGGTCTTCGGTGTTCCACAGGACTCTTCCCTACCCCCACTGTCGCCCTTTTGTCTCCTGTGTCCTTGGAATACCAGCTGTCCCTATTTCAGTGCTGAAGAGTTCTATCCAGAGAGGTGAGTGTGTGCTAGCCGGGGTGGGCTGTCCTGGAAGAGAGCACAGCCCCCCCCCTTAGTTTCTGCAGCAGGGTCTTCGATGTTCCATGGGACTCTTCCCTATTCCCACTGTCGCCCTTTTGTCTCCTGTGTCCTTGCAATACCAGCTGTCCCTATGCCAGTGTTGAGGAGTTCTATCCAGAGAGGTGAGTGGGTGCTAGCTGGGGAAGACTGTCCTGGAAGAGAGCAAGTCCCCCCTCCAGTTTCTGCGGCAGGGTCTTCGGTGTTCCACGGGACTCTTCCCTGCCCCCACTGTCGCCCTTTTGTCTCCTGTGTCCTTGGAATACCAGCTGTCCCTATTTCAGTGCTGAGGAGTTCTATCCAGAGGACTGAGTCTGGGCTATCTGGGGCGGACTGTCCCTTAAGAGAGCACAGCCTCCCCCCTCAGCTTATGCTGCAGGATCTTCAGTGTTCCACTCGACGCTACCCTGCCACCAAGGTCACCCTTCTGTCTCCTGTGTCCTTGGAATACCAACTATCCCTACTTCAGTGCTGAGGAGTTCCATCCAGAGAGGAAGAGATGGGCAGGCACCAGTGCAAGAATTCCTCCAACAACCTGAAAGGCAACATGACATCACCAGAATCCAGGGATCACGAAACTAGAAGAATAGAACACCCTACTCCAGAAGAAATAGAAGAAATCGACTCTAAGCAGAACTTTATGAAAATAATAGAGGAACTTAAACAGGAGGTGAAAATCTGCTGTAAAGAAATGGAAGAGAAGTATAACAAAAGGATTGAAGAAATGAGTAAAGAAATGGAAGAGAAGTATAACAAAAAGTCTGAAGAAATGAGTAAATTCATAAATGAAACCCTGGGAAACCATGAAAAAACAATCAAACAGGTAATGGAAACAGTTCAAGATTTGAAAACTGAAATGGAGGTAATGAAGAAAACACAAACCAAGGGCTGGCTGGATATGGAAAATCTAGGTAAACGAACAGAGACTTCAGAAACAAGCATAACCAATAGAATACAAGAGATAGAAGAACAATTCTCAGACTCTGAAGACACCATAGAGAAAATAAACGCTCTGACCAAAGAAAACAGCAAATCCAACAAGTTCTCATCACAAAACATTCAAGAAATGTGGGACACAATAAAAAAAACCAAATCTAAGAATAATAGGGGTAGAAGAAGGAGAAAAATTGAAGATCAAAGGCCCAGAAAATATATTCAACAAAATTATAGAAGAAAACTTCCCCAACCTAAAGAACGATATCCCTATGAAGATTCAAGAAGTATACAGAACACCTAACAGACTGGATAAAAAAAAAAATCCCCTCGCCATATAATAATCAAAACACAAAACAACAATGCTACCCTCAGGAAGCCAACAAACTCATGGAAGCTGAACAATCAACTACTGAATCACCCCTGGGTCAAGGAAGAAATAAATAAAGAAATTAAAGTCTTCCTTGAATTTAATGAAAATAAAGACACAACATACTCAAACCTATGGGACACTATGAAAGCAGTGCTAAGAGGAAAGTTCATAGCACTAAGTGCCCAATTAAAGAAAATGGAGAAACAGAGAGAGCACACATTGGAAACTTAACAGCACACCTGAAAGCTCTAGAAAAAAAGGAAGCAGATTCACCCAGGAGGAGTAGAAGACTGGAAATAATCAGACTGAGGGCTGAAATCAACAAAATTAGAAACACAGAAAACAATACAAAGAATCAATGAAATAAAAGATGGTTCTTGGAGAAAATCAACAAGATTGACAAACCCCTATGCAAACTAATCAAACGGAAGAGAGAGAACACGCAAATTAATAAGATCAGAAATGAAAACAGGGACATAACCACAGACACAGAGGAAATTCAGAGAATCATTAGATCTTACTACAAAAGCCTGTATGCCACAAAATTGGAAAATGTAAAAGAAATGGGCATTTATTTAGATAAGTACCATATACAAAAGTTTAACCAAGAACAGGTGAACAATCAAATAGATCTGTTAGTTGCGAAGAATTAGAAGCTGTTATCAAAAATCTCCCTACTGAAGAAAGCCCAGGACCAGATGGTTTCAATGCAGAATTCTATCAGAACTTCCAGGAAGAGCTAATACCAATACTCCTTAATGTATTTCACAAAATAGAAACAGAAGAATCATTGCCAAACTCCTTTTATGAAGCTACAGTTACTCTGATATCAAAACCACACAAAGACACAACCAAGAAAGAGATTTACAGGCCAATCTCACTCATGAACATCGATGCAAAAATTCTCAATAAAATACTGGCAAACCGAATCCAAGAACACATTAGAAAAATTATCCATTATGATCAAGTAGGCTTCATCCCAGAGATGCAGAGCTGGTTTAACATACGCAAGTCTATCAATGTAATCCATCATATAAATAAACTGAAAGACAAAAACCATATGATCATTTCACTGGATGCAGAAAAAGCATTTGACAAAATTCAACATCCCTTTATGATAAAGGTGTTGGAGAGATTGGGTATATGAGGATCATACCTAAATATAATAAAAGCTATATACAGCAAGCCGACAGCTAACATCAAACTGAATGAAGAGAAACTCAAAGTCATTCCACTAAAATAAGGAACACGACAAGGCTATCCACTCTCTTCATACCTCTTCAATATAGTGCTTGAAGTTCTAGCAATAGCAATACGACAACATAGGGGGATCAAGGGGATTCGCATTGGAAAGGAAGAAGTTAAACTTTCGTTATTTGTAGATGATACGATAGCATACATAAGCAACCCCAAAAACTCTACCAAAGAACTCCTACAGCTGATAAACACCTTTAGTAATGTGGCAGGATACAAGATCAACTCCAAAAAATCAGTTGCCCTCCTATACACAAAGGATAAAGAAGCAGAGAGGGAAATCAGAGAAGCATCACCTTTCACGATAGCCACAAATAGCATAAAATATCTTGAGGTAACTCTAACCAAGGAAGTGAAAGACCTATTTGACAAGAACTTTAAGTCTTTGAAGAATGAAATTGAGGAGGATACCAGAAAATGGAAAGATCTCCCTTGCTCTTGGATTGAGAGGATCAACATAGTAAAAATGGCAATTTTACCAAAAGCAATCTATAGATTCAATGCAATCCCCATCAAAATCCCATCAAACTTCTTCACAGACCTTGAGAGAACAATAATCAAGTTTATATGGCAAAACAAAAACCCCAGGATAGCCAAAACAATCTTATACAATAAAGGAACTTCTGGAGGCATTACCATCCCTGACTTCAAACTATTACAGAGCTACAGTATTGAAAACAGCTTGATATTGGCATAAGAACAGAGAAGTTGACCATGGAAACGAATAGAAGGCCCGGACATTAACCCACAAACCTATAAACATCTGATTTTTTGACAAAGGAGCTAAAAGTATACAATGGAAGGAGGAACGCATCTTCAACAAATGGTGCTGGCATAACTGGATGTCAACCTGTAGAAGAATGAAAGTAGATCCAAATCTATTACCATGCACAAAACTCAAGTCCAAATGGATTAAAGACCTCAATATTAATCTGACCACATTGAACCTGATAGAAGAGAAAGTGGGAAGTAGTCTACAAGACATGGGCACAGGAGACCACTTCCTAGGTAGAACCCCAGTAGCACAGACAATAAGAGGAACAATGAATAAATGGGACCTCCTGAAACTGAGAAGCTTCTGTAAAGCAAAGGACACTGTCACTAAGACAAAAAGGCTACCTTCAGACTGGGAGAAAATCTTCACCAACACCTCATCAGACAAAGGTCTGATCTCCAAAATATACAAAGAACTCAAGAAACTAGTCACTAAAACTCTAATTAACCCAATTAAAAACTGGGGTACTGAACTGAACAGAGAATTCACAACAGATGAACTTCGAATGGCCAAAAGATTCTTAAGGTCATGCTCAACCTCCTTAGTGATCAGGGAAATGCAAATCAAAACAACTTTGAGATACTATCTTACACCTGTCAGAATAGCTAAAATCAAAAACACCAATGATAGCCTATGATGGAGAAAATGTGGAGTGAGGGGAACACTCATCCATTGTTGGTGGGAATGCAAACTTGTGCAGCCACTTTGGAAATCAGTGTGGTGGTTTCTCAGGAAACTGGGAGTCAACCTCTCTCAGGACCCAGCAATTCCACTCTTCTGAATATACCCAAGACATGCCCTATCATACTACAAAAGCATTTGTTCAACTATGTTTATAGCTGCACTATTTGTAATATCCAGAACCTGGAAACAGCCTAGGTGCCCCTCAATAGAAGAAAGGTTAAAGAAGGTGTGGAACATATACACATTAGAGTTTTACTCAGCGGTAAAAAACAATGACATCTTGAATTTTGCATGCAAATGGATGGAAATAGAAAATGCTTTACTGAGTGAGGTAACCCAGACCCAAAAAGAGGAATATGGTATGTACTCACTCATAAATGGATTCTAGCCATAATTAAAGGACATTGAGCCTATAATTCGTGATCCCAGAGAAGCTAAATAAGAAGGTGAATCTGAAGAAAATCATATAGTTATCCTCCTAGACACTTGAAGTAGACAAGATTGCCAGGCAAACTTGGGTTGCACGGGGTGTGGGGGTGGAAGTAAGTGGAGATGGTTAGAGAGAAGGGAGAGGGGGAGGATTGGGGATGGCTTGGGGGAATGGAATGGGGGAAGGGAGAAAGGATGGATATGGGAGCAGGGAGGTATATATCTCAACTAAGGGAGCCATTTTTGAGTTTTCAAGAGACTTGATTCTGGAGGGGTTCCCAGGCCCAAGGAGAGGTCCCCAGAATGTTCCCTGGGCAGCAGAGGAGAGGGTGCCTGAACTGGCCTTGGCCCATAACCATACTGATGAATATTTTGCATATCATCATAGAACCTTCTTCTGGCGATGGATGGAGATAGAGACAGAGACTCATATTGGAACACTGGACTTTACTTCTTAGGTCCAAATGAGAAGCAGATGGAGGGAGAACGTGAGCAAGGAAGGCAGGATCAGAGGGAACCTTCATCCGATGATGGATGTAGATAGAGATGGAGACCCACATTGGAGTACTGGACTGAGCCCCCAAGGTCCAAATGAGGAGCAGAAGGAGGGAGAACATGAAAAAGGAAGTCAGGACAGCGAGGGATGCATTCACCCACTGATACAAGGGGACTGATCTAAAGAGCTCACTGGGTCTTGTTTCGTCTGCATGTACTGGCTTTTTGGGATCCTAGTCTGTTTGGATGCTCACCTTCCTAGACCTGGAGGGATGGGGGAGGAACTTGAACTTCCCACAGGGCAGGAAACCCTGACTGCTCTTAGGACTTGAGAGGGAGGAGGAGAGGGAGTGGGGGAATGGGAGGGTATTGGGAGGAGGGAAGGACGTGGAAATTTTTATAAATAAATAAATAAATAAGTAAGTAAATTTAAAAAAAAGAATACAAATGACAGCTCATACTAGTGAGGACCTGAGGAAAGGAGATGACTTATTCATTGCTGAGGGGAGTGCCTACTGGTACATCCCTCATTGAAATATGTGCAGAGGTGCCTCAATAAGCTGAAAATCAAACTATATGGTTGAGCATATAACTAAAGGACTGTAAATCTTACTACAAAGATTCTTGCTCATTTGTGCTCAATATTGCTCTATTCATAAGAATCAGAAATTAGAAACAACCTGGATGCCCATCAACTAATGAATGACTAATGAAAATGTGAAACATTTACATGATTCAGTCATTAAGAAAATAAAATTATAAAACTTGAAGGCAAGTGATTGAAACTCAAAACAATTACCCCGAGTATGCTAACCCAGACACCACCCCTTACAAAAAAAAAAAAACCAGTGTATTTTCTCTTATATGTGAATGTTAGGTTTTAAACTTTAGAAATATGTGCTTCAATCAAATAATCAAAGATTCTGGGCGATAGTAAGGGATCAGAAGTGGCAGATATTTTCCAAGGAAGGGTAAGTAGTATATAGTGTTATAAAGATATAAAATGGAAACTAGAATAGGAGGGTTAAATAGAGAGTGGGATGGGAATGCAGGGTATGCAGCGTAAGAAGGGAATATGGGTGGGGGCAACTAACACTGAATGTCTTTTGAAAAGTCATAAAGAAAGCTACTACCATAGAAGCTTGTGTGTGTGTGTGTGTGTGTGTGTGTGTGTGTGTGTGTGTGTAATCTATCTATATATCTATATGTGGAATCCATCTGTCTGTCTGTCTGTCTATCTCTCTATCTCTCTCTATCTATCTATCTATCTATCTATCTATCTATCTATCTATCTATCTATCTATCTATCTATCTAATCTACCTATCTATATGAAATTTAAATAGAGTCTCCATACTGGGAGAGACAATGTTCCAAATAGGCATAGGCATATCATGCTATCAAATAAAACCTTCAGTTCCAGGAATTGGTTATAACTTGTTGCATCATTGGCCAAAGGAATCTGTAGTAGCCTCATCTCACCCACCCACAAATCACAGGCAATTGTGAAGGCTATTAGTTACTCTCCACAACTTGATGGTAGACTCTTATTGTTGAAGACACCATTTAATTATGTCATTGAACATGGAGAAATCAAGAAGGTGCTCAGCTAGAAGTTTGATCCTTCCTGACTAATATTCATAGTGCTGAAGGTATTTTGTATGTTATTGGGAGAGAGATAATCATCAATATAATCCATCTACCAAGCTTGTGACCCACAGCAGTGACCGACCTGTAACATAAAGTGGCATTATGAGGCAATAACAAGTAACTTTTATGTTGGATTTAAGGTCTATTCCATGAGATAGAAACTATACAAGACAGTGGTAAAGTAGTCAAGAACCCGATACTAGATATGCCTTAGGCTCTAAGGGATAACACACTCTTTTTATTTTGCTAAAGGAATATAACAGTAAAATGACTCCTACTGACACATTCCTACATCAATAGACCAGTGGCATCACTCAGCCCTCAAGTGAGAAACTTCCTGAAGTATATGGGAAGTAACACAGACATCCACAACTAGGAAATGTGCTGAGAGTGAGACACCTTGGAGCACTCAGCCCCAAATGGGATATCTTCATTTAATCCTTCTCTTCATGACTTAGAGATCTATGTGGAAGAGGGAGTGGAAAGAGTGTAAGAATGAGAGGTAGGGAACAACTCCAAGAAACAGTGTCTTCCAGATACAACAGCATTATGAATGAATTCATAGAGATGCCATGGGTATGCAAAAGACCTGAATAGGTTCAAAACAGCCAGTATCCTACTCCACCACTGAGAAGAGGACATAATTGCAAAGTCCCACTCTTAACCAAGGAGCTATTTACAGTTGGTACCCGATGGGAAAGGGAAAACCAGTTTTCTCCAGTGGAGTGTCACTTCAGGGTGGGAGTGTTTAGCCAACCGAAAATGGATTCCAAGATTTTTGTGTACTTTTTATTTTGCTTTTTTCAACCTCATGGTGTTTTATGTTGTTGTTTTGCTTCCATTTTTACTTTTTTTTGAAAAAAATCTTAATTTATATATATATATTGAATTAATTTTCTTAATTATTATTTTTCTTAAATCATTTGAAATGGGGAGACTCACTTTTAATTCAGATCTTTGAGGTGGGAAGATTCACCTTTAATCGACCTTAATCTGCCACCTTCTACAGGCAGCCTATATAAAGAACAGGGAAGAAGGAAGTAGTTTTCTTTGTTTCTTTGCTCTTACCCTCGCTTTCAATTCCACTCCTTCATGGGCATTAGAGTCTACTTCTTTGGGATTCTTGTGTATACTGAAGACCAGCTGAGATATACGGTTTGTGAACTGAACAATTACTTGATTCTTGAACCTTCTGTTGGTAGACAGCCATCTTTAGATTACTTGGACCATAGCCTGTAAGTCATTCTAATAAATCCACCCCAACATATGCTATTCTCTTTCAGAGAACCCTGACTAATGCATTTATCAAAATACATCAGTCCCACCCATGCCTGACCACCTAGGCCTGAATCAATGATGGACACATATGGTATCCAACACCCAGATTTTAGTTCTATGGGTGCTGCAGTCAACCAGGAGCCACTGACCCCACCAGGAGTCTTCCTGGTGTCTCTATTGCTGGACAATCAGATACTGTTATTCCAAGAACTGACCAAGGTTTCTAGGCCCAGGCACGGGAGTGAGAAAGGGAATATATCTGCACCATCCCTTATGACTGGAATGGGCAGTGCTCAACCAAGTGATCCAACAAAGATCTCTGGTGCTGGGTGGTTGGACTTTATCATGTTGAGAGAGCACAGGGTGAGGAGATGAAAGAGAGGGAGAAGTGGAATGGTTTGTAGATTGGGGAGAGAGACAGATCTGTAGAGGTGAGGGTGGTAAGGAACAGGCTGATGTGAATGGCCAGCTGACCACACGAGTCCAGAGAGATGTCTGGGCATTGGCTATGACCAAGGGCCACGTCTTGATCTGGGCCCCTGAAATAGTCGAGGGGTCCTGTGTTGATGTCTGCCATTTCTGTTGTCACTGGGAGGCCATACAAGGGCATGTGGTCTGGACCACCACCTGGGGCCACCTTGGTGACCAAGGGTCATGCTGTCATGGGGACCATGCCAATCTGGGTGTCCTGCATAGCCACCTGTGGCCATGGTGACAGCCTGGCCCTGGCTTCTGCCAAGGACCATGTCTGAGTCCCTGGTCCGGTCCAGGCTGGGGTCTGTGTTGATGCCCCTGACCCATGTTGCCACCAGGGTTCATGTGGATGCCTGAGGTCGCTACTTGTGACCATGTTGGTGTCCAGCAGCTATGTTGCTGCCTGTGTCAGGCCTATTTGCCTTGCCAGGGCTGACAACTGGGGTCAAGGTATTGTCTGGACCAGGGCTGTGGCCAAGGGTCATGTCTGACTGAGTCCATGGCCCTGCCATGTCCAGGGTCTGCATTGATGTCTGTGGCTCATGAGACCATCGAAGACCATGCTGATGCCGGCTGTGTAGACTGACAGCTAGGGACATGCTGGAGTCCGAGGGCCACACTGCTGTGTGGGGATCATACTGGTCCAGATGGCCTGAGGTGCCACCTGGGACCATGGTGACATCTGGGAATGGGCTGCTGCCTAGGCCCATGTCTGGGTCTGTTTTCCTACCACAGCCAGGGTCTGATTTGATATCCACGGCCTGTGTTATTGTGGTGGTTATGGGAACCATGCTGTTCTGAGCTGGCCCACCCTTCACCGGCCCTGGGATGGCTGGTCTTGCCCTTCGCTGCTCCTGCAGCAGGCGAGCTGGCCCTACCTAGCCCCACCACTCACCACAGATGTGCACCTCACCTGGGAGACATACTAGAGCTGATCTTGTGATCAGGAACTCAGCTGAGCCAACACTGAGGGTAGGAAAGCAAGAGAGCTGACCCTCCCCCTACCTCCCCCCCTTTGCCTTGTGGTGACATGGGTGAAGGAAATACGCCCTCCTCCCCCTTCCTTCATTACCACCTGCAGCAGGTGAGAGAGCTGACCCTGAGGTCACAAGAGTGGGAGAGCTAGCCCTGACCTTACCTGCCGGAGAAAGCAGCTTCTGCTTCCCATCTGGGCAGCACACTAGAGCTGAGCCTGCTGTCAGGAATGCAGGCCGAGCCAGCCCTGAGGGTGTGAGAGCAGGAGAGCTGACCCCCACACCCATACCCCCACAGCAATGAGGAGAGATCTGTATCTTGCCTCAGAAAATCAGTAGAGCTGGACCTGGTGATAAGAGTGAGGGGGGGATATGGCACGAGACCAGGAGAACTGGCCCTGCTCCTTGCTGTGGGCTGCATTGGGTGAGCCAGCCTGGCAGTGCTGGAGAGCCTGTCTGGGTAGTGAAGATGTGGGAAAGTGAAGACCATGGAGCTAACCAACCCAGCTACCATTCAGGCCCAGAACTAGGCCCAGAGCCTACAGATCCAAAACAGCAGGATCTCTATGACACTGGATATCCAAGAGGAGCCCCAGTGAGGCCCTTTGTCAGGGGTTTAGCAGAAACCAGAGGCCTTGAGCAAGACCAATGACTCAGCAATGAACACATGCAAGTAAAGATGAACAGACTTCAGGGTGAACTGTGATTCAGCTGGCCACACTACAGCTTTTGAAAGATTCTTCATTTTTTTTGTTTTGTTTTAGGGTTGATTTGTTTGTTTTTCTTTTTTTTTAAAGTAATTTTATTAAATTATAAAAGTTTCCATTTCCGCCCCTCTTCCCAACACCCTCCCACTCCCCCCACTCCCTCTCCTCCTCCCTCTTCGTCCCTTAGGGCAGTCAGGGTTTCCTGCCCTGTGGGAAGTTCAAGTTCTTCCCCCCTCCCTCCAGGTCCAGGAAGGTGAGTATCCAAACAGACTGGATCCCCAAAATCCAGTATATGCAGAGGAAACAAGTCCCAGTGTCATAGTCAATGGCTTTTCAGAAAGACTTGGGGCCAGCCACATTCAGAGAATCCGGCCAAATTCCGAGAATCGGGAGGGAGGAAGGATGAATATGGGATCAGGGAAGAATATATGTTTTTCTTTTAAATTGGGGTTTGTTGTGGGGTAGGTTGCAAGGGCAGAGAGTGGATGTGAGGGGGAGATAAGGGGGATCAGAATACATGATGTGAAATCCACAAAGAATCAATAAAAGTAAAACAAAACAAAAAAGAAAACAACAAAAAAAATGTGTGAAAACATTTTAAATAAACAATAGCAGGCTAGAAGTGTCCCCTATGCATCCGGTTAACGAAAAGAGTAGAACAAGAAACAGTAGTCTCTGCTCCAAGGAGGGGCAGAGGAAGAACTTCAGAGCTTCACAAAAGCAGTGATGCGAAAGTGTCACGGCTGAGAGAAAGATGAAGGACTCATCTATTGGAACGAATAAGCCAAGTGAACCTTGGTTGCAGGTGTGCAGCTCCACAGCCGGGAAGAGAAGAGGAAGCCTCATGCAAACAGCTAGCCAGGCGTCTCTGCTGAAGACAGACTGGCAGTCCTCTGTCTAGAGCAGTGGTCCTCAACCTTTGAACACAGTTCCACTTGTTCCACAGTGCCACTTGTTCCACAGTGCCACCTTGAACACAGTTCCTCATGCTGTGGTGACCCCCAGCCTTAAAACTGTTTTTGTTGTTACTTCATAACTGTAATTTTTGCTACCATTATGCATTGTAATGTAAATCTCTGTGTTTTTGATGGTTTTAGGGGACCCCCTGTGAAAGGGTCATTCAACTTCCAAAGGGTTGTGAAGTGACCCACATGTTGAGAACCACTACTGTAGCCCAAGCTCACCACCCTCACAACCCTCAAATCAAGCTGATGAAACAGTGCTTCCTTCCAAGGACGAGTGAGTGGAGAGCAATCCCATTAAGTCACTATGTGAGTCAGAGCACTGCAGTTGGGGGGGCCATAAAGAGAGGGGATGTTTTGTTAAAACTAAGTCTTCTAAGGCCTGGGAACAAGGGACACACAAGCCAGGGAGCTAGAATTTAATCTATCACAACTCCTGTGTGAGAATTGCCCAAGGAGGCAGCTGTGGAGAGCAGGACCGTTGCACACTGACAAACTGAAGTGGACACCAAGAGGCTCAATCTGGGCTGCGAAGTGCACAACCGTGTCCTCATGGCCTGGAACAGACTCATCTGCTTGGAATGACATTGTAGTTGAATAGTTCTGAGCTTGAGGTCAACAGGTAGATCAGCCTCTGGAACCACCTCTCTGCTAGTCCCTGATGTGGAACCAGGTACTGGAAGTACACTTCCCCAGCAGGGTGATTAATACTTTTAACACTTCAAAAATCTTGGAAAGATTACATAAGGTGCTCCACATGTACAGATGTGGAGCATCCCTCACTGCTCTGGTTTTGCCCCATACTCCCACCTGGAAGATCCTTTCCGGCTAGAATCTGAAATACTCCATGGAGTCCACCCAGGGAAACCCCGGCTGGTGGATGGCAGAACCTGCCCAGAGCACAGACTCCAAAGCCAAGTGTTGGAGCCCAAAGTCCTGGTGTGCAAAGAAGGGAAGCATGGAGGATATTAGTCACTTGTCCAATGGAGGCACAGATGCCACAGAACCCACAGAAAAGACAGGGTCTTCCAAGGGATGCCCTCCCCGTCCCATCCCATGCATGTAACTCTCTCCCTCCCTCCTTTCCTTCCCTCCCTCTCTCCTTCCCTCCCTCCCTCCACCTCTTCCTTTCCCTCCCTTCCTCCCTTTTCCCTTTCTCTTTCCTTCCTTTCTCGTTTTGCTGCTGTGACTTTCGTTTTTTTCATTTTTTTCATGATACCTTCAGTGACAATTTTCCTTTATTGCATATCTTTCTTTTCCATTCTCCTTCACATGCACACATAATTCTGTCTACACACTGTTTGCGATATTGAGCAATCAGTTTTCTTCATATTTCTTTCTTTCATGTTTTTCCCTCCACACCCTTTCTCCCTGCTCAGCTATTAGTGACATTTTGAGTTTACCATATTGGTTATTTTGAAAAGCTCTGTTTTATTTTGTAAAGTTCTTTTTATCTTTATCTAATCTTGTTCCTAAATGCTTTTATCATTGAGAAGTTATGCTTTATTATATTTTTCTCACTTTTTGTCTTTTTCTAAAGTCTCACTCTTTTCCGGTCCATAACATTCTTTTTAACCATTTTCTTTAAACATTGATTTTTATTTTCCTTATTATTAATAGAAGAGAAAGAAAAAAACAAAAGTTCAAACAACAAGGAAAACAACCAATAAAATTAAAAGAATTAATAAGTATTTCTCAATAATATGCTTAAGCACAAATGGTCGCAACTAATGAATAAAGAAATACAGATGAGCCTACTGGATTGAAAAACAAGATCCAGCTGTCTGTTGCCTCCAAGAAGATACATTACAGAGGTGTCAGCTCAGCGACATTCCTGACCAGCAGGGGCCCTGACTTCTTGCAGAGGGCCGTCGGAGGGGTGAATTTGCTTCGGGCCCTTGGCTGGGTCCCAGTGAGGAGGAGATTGGGCTTTCCCCGACCCCATAGACTCCCAGGTCACCCTGCAGTGCTGGCTCCCCCCCTCCCGCCTGCCATCCCAGCTCCCATCCAGGTACAAATTCCTATATTTCTGCCTTCCCCCTGGGGCCATAAAATTTCCCAAGCTCAGCTGCCTTGCTAGCTGGGCCTGCATTGTAAGCGCATCCCGGAAAGAGGGAGTGCCTGTGCTTCAATAGCCTGCCTGAGGAAAGGTGGGCATTCTGTCAGAGAAGTCCCTGCCCAAGAAGGGAACCTGACCCGGTACCAGAAGTTCCAATAGAGAGCATTTGAAGTAAGAGATGGGCAGACGCCAAGGCAAGACCTCATCCAACAATCTGAAAAACAACATGAAAACACCAGATCCCAAGGACCCTACAATAGAAGGACTTGAACAACTTAACCCAGAAGAAGTAGAAAAAAGTGCCATTATGAAAGCAATAGAGTCCCTTAAACAGGATATGAATAACTCCCTTAAAGAATTGGATGAGAAATATAACAAAAAATTTGAAGAAATGAGTATAGAAATGGATGAGAAATATAACAAAAAGTTTGAAGAAATAAGTAAATCCGTGAATTATATCCTGAGAAACCAAGAAAAAACAATCAAACAGGTAATGGAAACAGTTCAAGAATTGAAAACTGAAATGGAGGCAATGAAGAAAACACAAACCGAGAACCGGCTGGATATGGAAAACCTAGGTAAATGAATGGAGACTACAGAATCAAGCATAACCAATAGAATACAAGAGATAGAAGAACGAATCTCAGATTCTGAAGATACCATAGAGAAAATAAATGCTCTGGTCAAAGAAAACGGCAAATCCAACAAATTCTCTTCACAAAACATTCAGGAAATCTGGGAAATAATAAAAAAACCAAATCTAAGAAAAATAGGGATTGAAGAAGGAGAAGAACTGCAGATCAAAGGCCCAGAAAATATATTCAACAAAATTATAGCAGAAAACTTTCCCAATCTAAAGAACGATATTCCTATGAAGGTTCAAGAAGCATACAGAACACCGAATAGACTGGATCAAAAAAAAAAAACATCTCCTCGCCATATAATAATCAAAACACAAAACATACAGATTAAAGAAAGAATATTAAGACCTGCAAAGGAAAAAGGTCAAGTAACTTATAAAGGTAAACCTATCAGGCTTACACCGGACTTCTCTATGGAAACCATGAAAGCCAGAAGATCCTGGATAGAGGTACTGCAGAAACTAAGAGACCATGGATGCAAACCCAGACTACTATACCCAGCCAAGCTATCGTTCACTATCAATGGAGAAAACAAAATATTCCAGGATAAAAATAAATTTAAACAATTTGTAGCCACAAATCCAGCCTTACAGAAAGTAATAGAAGGAAAATGGCAACCCAAGGAATTCAACATTGCTATCACTGCCTACAATAACCCAGACATTTAGCAACCCTTCACAACCACAACTCAAAGAAGAGAAACACACAAACTCTACTACACACACACACACACACAAATAATAACCGGAATCAACAACCCCTGGCCATTATTATCACTTAATATTAATGGACTCAATTCACCTATAAAAAGGCACAGACTAAGAGATTGGATACGAAAACAGGATCCAACATTCTGCTGTTTACAAGAAACACACCTCAACCACAAAGATAGACATTTACGCAGAGAAAAGGGTTGGGAAAAGGTTTTCCAAGCAAACAGACCTAAGAAACAAGCAGGCATGGCCATTCTAATATCTAACAAAATTGACTTCAAACTAAAATCAGTCAGAAGAGATGGAGATGGACATTTTATACTCATAACAGGAACAATTAATTAGGAGGAAGTCTCAATCCTGATTATCTATGCCCCTAATATAAAAGCACCCACTTATGTAAAAGAAAAACTTTTAGAACTCAAGGCAGTCATCAAACCACACACACTAATAGTAGGAGACTTCAACACACCTCTCTCACCAATGGAAAGGTCAATCAAACAGAAACTCAACAGAGAAATAAGAGAATTACTAAAGGTAATGAATCAAATGGACTTAACAGATATCTATAGAACATTCCACCCAACAAGGAAAGAATATACCTTCTTCTCTGCAGCCCATGGAACCTTCTCAAAAATTGACCACATACTCGGTAACAAAACAAACTTCCATAGATACAAAAAAATATTAGTAACAACCTGTGTCTTGTCGGATCACCATGGATTAAAGTTAGAATTCAACAACAGTGCTACCCCCAGGAAGCCAACAAATTCATGGAAGTTGAACAGTCAACTACTGAATCATCCCTGGGTTAAGGAAGAAATAAAGAAAGAAATTAAAGTCTTCCTTGAATTTAATGAAAATAAAGACACAACATACTCAAATCTATGGGACACAATGAAAGCAGTGCTAAGAGGAAAGTTCATAGCACTAAGTCCCCAATTAAAGAAAACGGAGAAAGCACATATTGGAGACTTAACAGCACACCTGAAAGCTCTGGAAAAAAAAAGAAGCAGATTCTCCCAGGAGGAGTAGAAGATTGGAAATAATCAAACTGAGGGCTGAAATCAACAAAATAGAAACACAGAAAACAATCCAAAAAATCAACGAAACAAAAAGTTGGTTCTTGGAGAACATCAACAAGATTGAGAAACCCCTAGCCAAACTAATCAAACGGCAGAGAGAGAACACTCAAATTAATAAGATCAGAAATGAAAAGGGGGACATAACAACAGACATAGAGGAAATTCAGAGAATCATTAGATCTTACTACGAAAGTTTATATGCCACAAAGTTGGAAAATGTACGAGAAATGGATTGGTTTTTAGATAAATACCATTTACCAAAGTTAAATCAAGACCAGGTGAACAATCTAAATAGACCTGTTAGTCGCGAAGAATTAGAAGCGGTTATCAAAAACCTCCCGACCAAAAAAAGCCCAGGGCCAGATGGGTTCAATGCAGAATTCTACCAGAACTTTCAAGAAGAGCTGATACCTATACTCCTTAAGGTATTTCACAATATAGAAACAGAAGAGTCATTGCCAAACTCTTTTTATGAATCTACAGTTACCCTGATACCAAAACCACACAAAGACACAACCAAGAAAGAGAATTACAGGCCAATCTCACTCATGAACATCGACGCACAAATTCTCAACAAAATCCTGGCAAACCGATTCCAACAACACATTAGAAAAATTATCCATTATGATCAAGTAGGCTTCATTCCAGTGATGCAGAGCTGGTTCAACATATGCAAAACCATCAATGTAATCCATTATATAAATAAACTGAAAGAAAAAAACCATATGATCATCTCATTAGATGCTGAAAAAGCATTTGACAAAATCCAACATCCCTTTATGATAAAGGTGTTGGAGAGACTGGGGATACAAGGATCATACCTAAATATAATCAAAGATATATACAGCAAGCCGACAGCTAACATCAAACTGAATGGAGAGAAACTCAAAGCCATCCCATTGAAATCAGGAACAAGACAAGGCTGTCCACTCTTCAATATAGTGCTAGAAGTTCTATCAATAGCAATATGACAACATAAGGGGATCAAGGGGGTTCGAATTGGAAAGGAAGAAGTTAAACTTTCGTTATTTGTAGATGATACGATAGTGTACATAAGCGACCCCAAAAACTCTACCAAAGAACTCCTACAGCTGATAAACACCTTTAGTAATGTGGCAGGATACAAGATCAACTCCAAAAAATCAGTTGCCCTCCTATACACAAAGGATAAAGAAGCAGGGAGGGAAATCAGAGAAACTTCACCTTTCACAATAGCCACAAATAGCATGAAATATCTTGGGATAACTCTAACCAAGGAAGTGAAAGACCTATTTGACAAGAACTTTAAGTCTTTGAAGAATGAAATTAAGGAGGATACCAGAAAATGGAAAGATCTCCCTTGCTCTTGGATTGGAAGGATCAACATAGTAAAAATGGCAATTCTACCAAGAACAATCTATAGATTCAATGGAATCCCAATCAAAATCCCATCAAACTTCTTCACAGACCTTGAGAGAATAATAATTAACTTTATATTGAAAAACAAAAAACCCAGGATAGCCAAAACAATCTTATATAATAAAGGAACGTCTGGAGGTATAACCATCCCTGAGTTCAAACTCTATTACACAGCTACAGTATTGAAAACAGCTTGGTACTGGCATAAGAACAGAGAAGTCGACCTATGGAATCGAATAGAAGACCCAGATATTAACCCACAAACCTATGAACACTTGATTTTCGACAAGGGGGCTAAAGGTATGCAATGGAAGAAGGAAAGCATCTTTAACAAATGGTGCTGGCATAACTGGATGTCAACCTGCAGAAGAATGAAAGTAGATCCATATCTATCACCATGCACAAAAATCAAGTCCAAATGGATTAAAGACCTCAACATTAATCTGACCACTTTGAACCAGATAGAAGAGAAAGTGGGAAGTAGTCTACAAGACATGGGCACAGGAGACCACTTCCTAGGTAGAACCCTAGTAGCACAGACAATAAGAGAAACAACGAATAAATGGGACCTCCTGAAACTGAGAAGCTTCTGTAAAGCAAAGGACACTGTCAGTAAGACAAAAAGGCTACCTTCTGACTGGGAGAAGATCTTCACCAACTCCTCATCAGATAAAGGCCTGATCTCCAAAATATACAAAGAACTCAAGAAACTAGACACTAAAACTCTAATTAACCCAATTAAAAAATGGGGTGCTGATCTGAACAGAGAATTCTCAACAGAAGAACTCCGAATGGCCAAAAGACACTTAAGGTCATGCTCAACATCCTTAGCAATCAGGGAAATGCAAATCAAAACAAGTATGAGATACCATTTTACACCGGTCAGATTAGCTAAATTCAAAAACACCAATGATAGCCTATGCTGGAGAGGATGTGGAGAGAGGGGAACTCTCATCCATTGTTGGTGGGAATGCAAACTTGTGCAGCCACTGTGGAAATCAGTGTGGCGGTTTCTCAGGAAACTGGGAGTCAACCTCCCTCAAGACCCAGCAATTCCACTCATGGGAATATACCCAAGAGATGCCCTATCATACCACAAAAGCATTTGTTCAACTATGTTCATAGCAGCACTATTTGTAATAGCCAGAACCTGGAAACAACCTAGGTGCCCCTCAATAGAAGAATGGTTAAAGAAGGTGTGGAACATATATACACTAGAGTTTTACTCAGCGGTAAAAAACAATGACATCTTGAATTCTGCATGCAAATGGATGGACATAGAAAATGCTTTACTGAGTGAGGTAAGCCAGACCCAAAAAGAGGAATATGGTATGTATTCACTCATAAGTGGATTCTAGCCATAATTAAACGTCTTTTAGCCTATTATTCAAGATCCTAGAGAAGCTAAATAAGAAGGTGAACCTGAAAAAAATCATGTACTTATCCTCCTGAAGATTGGAAATAGACAAGAGTCCCAGTTAACCTCGGGTGCATGGGGTGGTGGGTAGGAGGGTTGTTGGAAGAGGAGAGGGTTAGAGAGAAGGGAGTAGGGGAGGAACGGGGAAAATTCGGGGGACTGAGATGGGGGGAGGGAGGAAGAATGAATATGGGATAAGGGAAGAATATATCTCAACTAAGGGAGTCATTTTAGGGTTTACAAGAGACTTGTTTGTAAATGGGATCCGAGGTCCAAGGAGAGATCCTCAGGTTGTTCTCTGGACAGAGGAGAGGGTGCCTGAACTGGCCTTGGCCTATAACCATACTGATGAAGATTTTGCTTATATCCATAGATCCTTCATCCGACGATGGATGGCGATACAGACGGAGACCCACATTGGAGCACCGACTGAGCCCCCCATGGTCCAAATGAGGAGCAGAAGGAGGAAGAACATGAAAAAAAAACTCAAGACCGCAAAGGGTGCGATCACCCACTGATACAAGGGGACTGATCTAATGAGAGCTCACCAAGGCCAGCTGGACTGGAACTGAACGAGGACGTGATCCAACCAGATTTTCTGAATATGGCCGGATTCTCTGAATGTGGCTGTCCCGGAGCCTTTCTGAAAAGCCATTGACAATGACACTGGGACTTGTTTCCTCTGCATATACTGGAGTTTTGGGATCCAGTCTGTTTGGATACGCACCTTCCTGGACCTGGAGGGAGGGGGGAGGAACTTGAACTTCCCACAGGGCTGGAAGCCCTGACTGCTCTTAGGGATGGAGAGGGAGGAGGAGGGGGAGGGGGGGAGTGGGAGGGTATTGGGAGGAGGGGCGGAAATGGAAACTTTCATAATTTAATAAACTTTGAAAAAAAAAGAAGATACTTTACAGACAAAGTCACCCACAGATTGCATCAGAGACTCAAGGCTAGAGAAGTGGCTCAGCAGTTAAGAGCACTTACTGTTCTTGCAGAGTTCCTGGGTTTTGTTCCCAGTACCCACATGGGGTAGCTTTCAACTGTCTGGCATCTGCACATCCATGGTGCACATAAACTCAGGTACTCACACATTCATCCACACAAATAAAAGTAAAATCCAAATGACAGAGGCTGATGGTGAATTTATCAAGCAAATGGAAGCCGGTAACAAAGCAGCAAAGCTGTCATAATATCTGACAAGGTAATCTGTTGGAGGAGGCCACTTATTGGTTCCCAGCTACTCAGTCCCGAAATAATCACTCAGAAACTATATTATTTTAAAGACTGCTTGGCCCATTAGCTCTAGCTTCTTATTTGCTAACTCTTACATCTTAATTTAACCCTTCTCCATTACTTTGTGCATCACCATGAGGTTATGGCAACCAGCAAAGTTTCAGCCTGTTTGTCTTTGGTGAAGGCTCCATGGCTTCTCCCTGACTCTGTCCTCTTTCTCCCAGCATACAGCCTAGCTTTCCCTGCCTATTTCTGTTCCACCCTGCCATAGGCTCAAAGCACTTCTTTATAAACCAATGGTAGTCACAGATAACAGAGGGCAATCCAATATCACCCCCCCTTTTCTGTTTTAATAAAAAAGGAAGATTTTAACTTTAACACAGAAAAATTACATATAACAAGACAGGTATCAAGCAAGAATTATAGTTACAATATTTATATCTACTTTATCTTTTATCATAACTAAGGAAAACTATAGTTATAACTATCTATTCTTCAACTCCATTAAAGACTCATGAAGGATATAAAATTACCTAGGTAAACAGGAAGTGCATTGTAAGCAACTTCCAAAACTCTAGAATTGACAGAGACATCTCACTGCCTGGACAGTCATTCAAAGTTTTGTACTGTTGGGGCATCCATATTCAGCCTACAGGCCCATAGTATCCAGCAGACTTTTCCACAAAGCAGGAAATTTCAAAGACAGTTCTGTCTACATTGGCACTTTGTCAGTCACATCACTTTTTTCTGTGTCCTGCAGAATGTCCAGAAGGCTCTTTCATAAAACAGGAACCCTGAAGGATCGTCTCACCTTTAGGCAAGCTCAGCAATCATTTTTCTGTGGGTCCTGCATGTCCAGTTCATCAATCAGTCCAGGCAAGAGCAGTTTCTTGCCCAAATGGCTAACAAACTCCATAAGGAGCCTCTTCGATGCCCATCTTCCCCTTGAAGTAAATTGATTGCAGCTGTGTCTCATTGCCATGAAAAGTCCTAAGTTCTTAAAACATTTTAAATGGCAAATTCTGAAGGTCTCTGAAAGATTTGTAGAATGCCTATCTAACTAAAATATATCTCTATATATCTAGAAAACCAAACTAACATGGCTACAAGATTGACTATTATAGATGATTATTAACATATTTCTTAATTAAACCTTGCATTTTTAATAGATTTTTATTGAGCTCTACATTTTTCTCTGCTCCCCTCCCTGCCTCTCCCTCCCCATCAAACCTTTCCCGAGGTCCCCATGTTCCCAATTCACTCAGGAGATCTTGTCTTTTTCTACTATCCATGTAGATTAGATCTATGTGTGTCTCTTTTAGGGTCCTCATTGTTGTCTAGGTTCTCCTGGATTGTGATTTGTGGACTGACTTTCTTTGTTTTATGTTTTAAAAAGTACTAATGGATGAGTACATGTGATAATTGTTTTTCTGGGTCTGGGTTACAACTCAAAATGATGTTTTCTAGCTCCATTCATTTGCCTGCAAAATTAAAGATGTCATTATTATTTTCTGCTGTGTAGTACTACATTGTGTAAATGTACCACATTTTCCTTATCCATTCTTCAGTCCAAGGGCATTTAGGTTGTTTCCAGGTTCTGGCTATGACAAACAATGTTGCTATGAATGTAAGTGAGCACATGTCCTTGTGGTATGACTGAGCATCCTTTGGATATATACCCAAAAGTGATATTACTGTATCTTGAGGAAGGTTGTTTCCTAATTTTCTGAGAAATTGCCACACTGACATTCAGGGGCTGTACCAGCTTGCATTCTCACCAGCAATGCAGAAGTGCTCCCTTTTCTCCACAACCTCTCCAGCATAAGTTGTCAACAGTGTTTTGGATCTTGGCCATTCTTACAGGTGTAAGATGGAATCTCAGAGTTGTTTTGATTTGCATGTCTCTGATGACTAAGGATGTTGAACATTTCCTTAAGTGTCTTTCAGCCATTTTAGATTCCTCTGTTGAGAGTTCTCTGTTTAGGTCTGTACTCCATTTTATATTGGATTATGTGTTCTCTTGGTGACCAATTCTTTGAGTTCTTTGTATATTTTGGAGATCAGACCTCTGTCTAATGTGGAGTTAGTGAAGATCTTTTCCCAGTCTGTACGCTGTTGTTTTGTCTTGTTGATCATGTCCTTTGCTTTTTACAAGCTTTTCAGTTTCAGGAGGTCTCATTTATTAATTGCTTCTCTCAGTGTCTGTGCTGCTGGGGTTTTATTTAGGAAGAGGTTCCCTGTGCCAATGTATTCAAGTGTATTTCCCACTTCCTCTTCTATAAGGTTCAGTATGGCTGGCTTTATGTTGAGGTCTTTGATCCATTTGGACTTGAGTTTTGTGCATGGTGATAGACTTGGACCTATTTTCACTCTTCTATATGTTGATGTCCAGTTATGTCATCACCATTTGTTAAATATGCTTTCTTTTTTCCATTTGATATTTTTCACTTCTTTGTCAAAAATTAGGTGTCTGAAGGTGTGCGGATTAGTATCCGGGTCTTTGATTTGGTTCTATTAGTCCTCCTGTCTGTTCTTATACCAATACCAGGCTGTTTTTAGTACTGTAGCTCTGTAGTAGAGTTTGATACAGAGATTGTGATGCCTCCAGAAGTTCAGGATTGTTTTGGCTATCCTGGGTTTTTTGCTTTTCCATATGAAGTTGAGTACTGTTCTTTCGAGGTCTGTGAAGAATTTTACTGGGATTTTGGTGGGCATTGCATGAATCTGTAGATTAATTCTACCTACCCAAGAGCACAGGAGATCTTTCCATTTTATGGTGTCTTCTTCAATTTCTTTCTTCAAAGATTTAAAGTTCTTGCCATACAAGTCTTCCACTTGTTTGGTTAAAGTTACTCCGAGATGTTTTATAAAATTCGTGGCTATTTTGAAGGGTGATGTTTCTTTAATTTCTTTCTCAGCTCTTTTATTATTTGTGTACAGGAGGAATACTGATTCTTTTGAGTTAATCATGTATGCTGCTACATTACTGAAAGTGTATATGAGTTGTAGAAGTTTCTTGGTAGAATTTTTAGTATTGCTTATATAAACTATCATATCATCAGCAAATAGTGAGAGTTTGACGTCTTCTTTTCCCATTATACATTACATTTTTAAATGAGCTGCACAAACACAGTACCTTACTCAAGAGCAGAAATATACATGTCAAAATTGACCTTAAATTTGTATCAATAAGCCAAGATCCATACCAATGCAAAGTATTCATCTCTTTTTCATATCCCCCTTTACATGTAAACAAACATTTATAAACAATATTTGGGAATATGAGCATAGTTCCCTTCATACTTTTTCCTGCTTTTTATTAGGCAGAGTAATTTTTTGAGGGGTGCTCAAGGTGACCATTCTGGGGGTCTCAGTCCATCAAACCACATTAGACCAGAATGAATCCACAGGTTTTCATCCTCTGGGGAAACAAAAGAAGAACCTCTTATACAAAGTCACACATCCTTAGATTCAAATTTTGAAATCAATATACCTTTAAAATACATATATTTGTTTGGCTTAGCAATCCCCAGAATCAAATGTCTCACTGCAATTCAAAAAATTAAAAGATAACAAATTTTAAACATAATTCAAACTCACTACGTATGTTTTACCTTTATGTGGCTTATTCTTTTTTTTAACCTTTCTTTAAATCTATGACTCTCTGTACTATGTCTCTTTAAAGACTTTGTCTTATTATTATTTTCTAAACCATTTACTTCCTTTTATGACTCTCTATACTCTTTTTCTTCTCTCTCCCAAGCCTATGTACATTTATCCAACATTATGACCCATTTAGAGGTCTTTTATGTCTGAGTCTTTCCTATTGTGTATCTATAATCCTACTGACTAGGAGTGCTTCCTAAAATGCTAAGCCCTTCTTATAAACTTAAGCGGCAGCATTGCTAGGAGCAATTGAGCACTGCCTGCTTGCCCAGCCCAGCCCAGCATGACCGAGCTCTTTGCTGGCTCTGAGAGCCATGTTCACAGTCCCATTTTTAGGCACACAGCCAGTCTATGTTGCCATTAAGCAAGTTATAGCACACGGTTCACAAACCCCATTTAAACACAAAATTAAACACTAAAAACAGTGTGTCCTCCAGTCAGTAAGTGTGATTGTAAACTGACAGTACCAAATGAAGATCAGTGAAGGGACAATTTCCAAATTAAGAAACACAAATGACCAACAAATATTTAAAAAAATCATCAGCATCTTTAGTTATCAGGAAAACACAGGGAAACACTGATTTTAGAGACAATTTCCTCACCTTGTCAGAAGGGCTATTACTAGGAAAGCAAATAGAAATGCTGGCAAAAATTTGGGGAGGGAAAAATAGTTATGAACTCTTTGGGGAGAGTAAACTGGCATGGTCACTGTAGACATTAGTGTGGAGGTTCCTGAGGAAGCAAAAAAACTCAAAAACCATATGGCCCAGTTGTGTATTATATACAGAACAAAGAGCATGTACACCACTATTCATTGCAGCACTACTTACAATTATTAAGAACCAAAGTCAGAGCTGTCCATGAAGAGAAAAATCGCTGAAGAAAATGTACATGCAAAATTGGATTTTTTTCTCAGCTGTAAAAAAATAAAATGATATTTGCAAGAAAATTAATGGAGATTTTTGTGTTAAGCAAAATGAACCACACTTAAAAAGATAAACACTGCATATTTTCTCCCATATGTAGAATGTAATTTTATATGTGTGTGTGTGTGTGTAAGAGAGAGAGGGAGAGAGAGGGAGAGAGGGAGAGAGAGAGAGAGAAAGAGAGAGAGAGAGAGAGAGAGAGAGAGAGAATGAAAGTAGAAAGTGTACCTTGAGAGAAAAAGACAAGCATCCTTTTAAATATCATTAATTAAATGAAAAAAAGTAATCAAATTCATATAGTCACTTGCCTGGCTAATACTAATAAAAGAGTTTTCTAAAGCCAATTTTCATCGAATTTTTTGATTAATAACATTTTTTTAAAGAGGCAGGAACAAAATATTGTGATTGAAAAAGATTCTCTAGGGCTGGAGAGCTAGATCATCACATAAAGGTGCTGGCTGCCAAGAACAGTAGCCTGAGTTGGTTGTCCCTAAACCCACATAGTGGAAGGAGAGAGGCAACTCTTATAAGTTGTTCATGGGCTCCCATATGTGCCCACATACTCCCCCCAACACAAACAAATACATATGTGCAATTTGTTTTTAGATGGTACTAGGGGACGAATATGATATTGAATGAATACATTATTGTACCTGCCAGGCATGGGGACACAATGAGAAATAAGGAATCTCAACATGCTCTAAAATTAAGTAAGAGCAGTTCAGGTGTGTGTGTGTCTGTGTGTGTGTGTGTGTGTGTGTGTGTATGTGTGTTAGAAGATGTTCTACAATGGCTGACACTTCAATGGGAGGATTTACAGTTAAGGGAATATGGGTGATCCCAAGGGCATGTTTCCTAAGAATATAGGTTCAACTGAGGGCATAGTTTAACACCAAAATCACATAAACAAGGACCATAATTTATTGATTCTTCTCCATTCACTTGAGGTACTGGTTTTAATATAGTATATACTTTATAACTAATTATGAGATAACTCACAAATATTCCCAAGGCCAGACCTACTTGTTGTTCCCTGATAATTTGGAAGTTTCAAATATATATGCTGTTTTAAGGTCACCAGAAAAGACTCATCCAAAGATCATAAGGCATTGTACCAGAGATCCCAGAGATACATACATGGCTTGGAACCAAAGGCCAGTTTTGTGTGACTCTTGAGGCTGCTTTATCCATGAAGTACTCAACTATTCCTTTTGACCTTTATACATTCCTATGTTTTCTGTGTCTTAGTTTCCTTGTTCATATCCATATCTCCATACTGAATATCATATCACATCCCTTCAGTTTAAGTAAATTCATTCCACCTTTAAAGACATAATTTTGTAATCTAATATACTCTACAGTAATGAGGTTTTCCATTTCTGAGATCAAACAACACCTATGAGCACGTAGGTGCTTCCTAGGACGCTCTATTGTTAACAGCATGTCCCAGAAGGTCTGTGTCAGGCAACCTATTAGACCCAGTGGGTAGTGGGAGCTCTAAGGGAGTGTCTGGAAGTTTTTCTCAGTGTGCCTAATCTACGATGGATGTATGCAATGATGTAACATGCAGCTTGGGACAAGGTCTTACAAATACACAGGCTGCTGAAGCCCAGGAGAAAAGAAACCCCCGGGATGATTCATCTTCGTATTTTTACATTAAAAAAGTGCTTGGGCTAAGAAACAAACTCTCAGCATCTTGTTATCTGCTATTGTTTAGTTAGGGAAGAAGAAGGTATAGTTAATCCACCTTTATTTCTTAGAGACAAAAAAAAGAAGATTCTTACCAGAAGCCACAAGGAAGAAGGAGGTGAGTCTCAGAAATGTTCATATTATTTTACTATTATATCATGGTATAACCTCCACTACTGATTGCCCCATGAGCTCTAGAGACTTAGCACATTTGTGTCCCACTAAGTCAGTGACAGAAGTGGAGGAAAGATGCCATTAGCTCAAGCTTCAAATGTGTTTTGCACAGCTTATAATAGGGTCTGGTCATATTTTTGGTCTTATGGAGCTTATACAACAATGCCTTGTAGTATTTCTAATTTCATAAATTCAAGGATTATAAATATAAGTTCACAAAGATTACATTATGAATTAGTGGCTTCCCTGTATGTCTTAGAGAGGTGGTCAGAACACTAGCAGTGTGCTTTCTGGTATCCTCTGTGTTCATAATGAGACTTCATATTTAGGATAAATTTACAGTAAGATAGTGGCTACTGAACACTTTAAGTGTGACTGCTTTGATGTGATATGCACCAGAAATTAAAATACAGTCCGTGTTTTCAGATTTGTTCTAACAGATTTTCCCAAATGATGCAGATTCTGATGGGCAATGGACCATTTTGAGGAGAAAGGACAAAATTTAAAAGGGAATTATGAAAATTAAAGAAGAGAACTGATTTGATCAGAAGGAGCAGAAAATGTGAAAGACATTTTACTTTGATAGAAAGACCAATGAGACTAAGGGCTTGTGTGGGAGGATTATATATATACTGAGAATAGGTAGTGGGTTTTGTGACCCTTAGGGGAGATTAAAGACTGGTATGGAAACATCCATGCGATCAAAGGCAAAATAAAACCTGAGAATATGAATCTTGTTGAATACTCCTTTCATTTGTCTTTCTATACAGTCACACCACTTTTACAACGTATATTAAAAACGTGCCCAATTGGCCTATCATTAAATATGTTTGGAAATATTTATTCTACCTAGTCCTTTCAGAAAACTGAGGAAACTTTATGTTAACTCATCAGGTGTTTCTAGTAAATGGTCCATGAGTACTCATGTCACGCAATACTCATTAATATTTTCACTCATCTAGTATTCTGCTTTCAGTGCTGGAAAACCTAGAATGCAAAAAAAAAAATAGTTGCTAGTAACACCTTCTGTGTGAGCTAAGCATAGTGAGTCACAGCCACATGTGTTTTTGAGAAGAGTCTTGGCCCTTCCTCTTAATTATGCACTTCTGCTGATTGGCTTCAGGAGAATGCCTTCACAATGCTGAGTATTACACCTGTTCGAGTTTCTGGGGTGGCTTTTGCCTAAAAAATATGAGTGCCAGGAAGAGATGGTGAAGTGTTTTGGTGATTCATAAAACTGATGGTAGTAGGTGCTTTCCAATGTTGAATTTCATAACATGGTCTTTGTTTTCACAGCTGGAAACACCTGTGCTCTGGAGGACCAGAGACCAACTCACATTCTCTCTTACTTGACATTTACCGCCCCTCATCTTTACAAATTTTCAGAGGAAAATGAGCTTAAGAAATCACTCCACGGTGACTGAGTTTCTCCTGTTGGGGTTAACTGAGGAGCCAGCCCTTCAGCTGCCGCTTTTCTGTCTCTTCTTGGCGATTTACACAGTCACTCTGGTGGGAAATCTTGGCATGATTGCGGTCATCAAGCTGAATTCTCAACTTCATACCCCCATGTACTATTTTCTCAGTAGTTTGTCGTTTTTAGATTTCTGCTACTCTTCTGTTGTTACCCCCAAAATGCTGGTGGGGTTTTTAAGCAGGGATAAAGCTATCTCTTATTCTGATTGTATGGCTCAGCTGTTCTTCTTCTGTATTTTTGTCATTTCTGAATGCTACATGCTGGCAGCCATGGCCTATGATCGTTATGTGGCCATCTGCAGTCCTCTGCTCTACGCTGTCATCATGTCCCCTCGGGTCTGCTCTCTCCTGGTGGCTGCTGTCTTCTCAGTGGGTTTCACTGATGCTCTGATTCACGGGGGCTGCATATTAAGGTTATCGTTCTGCAAATCCAACATCATTAAACATTATTTCTGTGACATTGTCCCTCTTATTCAACTGTCCTGCTCCAGTACTTATGTTGATGAGCTTCTGATTTTTGTCATTGGCGGATTTAACATGGTAGCCACAAGCCTGACAATCATCATATCCTATGCGTTTATCCTGAACAGTATCCTCCGCATCCACTCTAAAGAAGGCAGGTCCAAGGCCTTCAGCACCTGCAGCTCCCACCTGACAGCTGTTCTTATATTTTATGGGTCACTCATGTCTATGTATCTGAAACCCACTTCAAATGGTTCACTCATCCATGAGAAGGTAACCTCAGTGTTTTATACCACAGTGATTCCCATGTTAAATCCACTGATATACAGTTTGAGGAACAAGGAAGTAAAAACTGCACTGGTAAAGCTTGTGAGAAGAAAAATATCTTCATAATAAATGTGCTTCTTACTGTGATGTATTTATGTATGCTTAATCTCGCTTATACGCAGATGTTTATACCCTGACTCTTTAAGAGTAATCTGAGATGAGCTGAGGTTATTTATGGTACTTTGTTACGAATATTTATATTACCGAATATACACACTTAAGGTTTATAGGGTGTAATATAGTAAATATGAAAGCAATCAGTTGTTTACATTTTATTTTATTATTTATTTATTTTCATTTTTACATCGAACCACAGTTCTTTCTCTCTCCTTTTTTCCTGTCCCACCTTCCACTACTTAACCTCCATCCACTCTTCAGAGGGAGTAAGGCCTCCCCTGTGGAATCAACAAAGTCTGGTGTAACAAGTTGAGGCAGGACCAAGCCCCTTCCCACTGTATCAATGTATTGCAAGGTATCCCACCAAATGGAATTGGCCTCCAAAAGCCAGTTCATGCACCCAGGATAAATCCTGGTCCCACTGTCAGTCTCTCCTACAGATCAGTTCATGTAACTGTCACCCACATTTCGAGGGTCTAGTTTGGTCCCATGGAAGTTCCCCAAATATCAATCCAGAGACTTGGGCTCCCACTAGCTCAGGTCAGCTGTCTCTGTGGTTTTCCTAATCATGATCTTAACTCCCTTCCTTTTGCTCAAATGATCCCTTCTTTTTCTATTTACCTGAACTCCAACAACTCAACCCAGTGCTTGGTTGTGGATCTCTTCATCAGCATCCATCAGTTACTGGATTTGAGTTCTATGATTACAAGGGAAGGTCAGTTTAGGCACCCTCTCCACTACTGCTAGGAGTCTTAGCAGCGGAAATCCTTGTGGATTTCTGGGAATTTCCTTAGCACCAGGTTTCTCCCTAACCCTATATTGGCTTTCTCTATCAGGATATCTCTTTCCTTGCTCTAATTCTCAGTCCCTCCTCCAATTTGGCCTTTTCTAAGTCTCATGTTCCCATCTCCCATCCCCTCTATTCTCTCCCCTCCCAGTTTACTCAGGAGATCTTTTAACTATTTCCTCATCCTAGGGCTCTCCATGTGTGTCCCTCTTTGGGTCCTCCTTTCTATGTAGATTTTCTGAGGTTGTGGATTGTAGCCTGATTATCCTTTGTTTTCTATCTTAAATCCACTTGAGTGAGTACATACTGTGTTTGTCTTTCTGGATCTGAGTTACCTCACTCAGGATGGTTTCTTTTTCTAGTTCCATCCTTTTGTATGCAAATTTAAAGATGACATTTTTTTTTTACCTATAACTAATACTCTAATGTGTAAATGTACCATTACATTCTTTATACATTCTTCCATTGAGGGATATCTATGTTGTTTCCAGGTTCTGGCTATTACAAGTAATACTAGTAACATATATTTTATTTTAAATTTAAAATTTCATATCATTTCCAGAAGTAAGCATTATATTTTTAACATTTGTATTTCCAAATCTAGTCGAAAGAGTTAAAAATACTGTGCACTGCATAAACATTTAAAGAAAACAAAACTAAACAAAATGCACAGTGTGATGGAATGCATCCCAAAACATTTTATAAAAAAATATGGCTGAAGATTTCTTGTGTGTTTACTGTAAAGGACTTATTAAAATCCAACACTGTATTTAAGTAAGTGCAATTCTAAGGCAAAGATTAAGCAAAGAATCAAGCTTATGACCTCAGTGAGAAAACTAATCTGGCCATCCCTGCTGAATGCAGCATATCAATTTTAGCAAATATTTAAATATTATCAAAATATTAAGGATTTTTTTCCTCATTTTGACAAGTATGTATGCAGTACTTTACTTCTATTTATTTGGTTTCTGTGAGATGATGTTTTTTCTCAATGCCTAGGTATCTTTAATTTTCAGCATATAGTATGTTTTGAATCAATAATTATATTAAACAGTTTCATGAAGGAGCTTGTCAATGTGAAAAGCAAAATGAGGCACGTTAAATGTAAACAGAGCTCATTTGAACCAAAGCAAGGTGGCCCATAATAAATACACTGAAATGGCATCCTGCATGTCTGGGGAAACAACAACAACAACAACAACAACAACAACAACAACAACAACAAACCTCAAAAGTGTCACTGCAAAGCAGTCGTTTCAATTGTGGTGACTAAATTTCTGTGAAGAGCAGTTCCAGATCCAGTCTGGAAGTCCCTCATTGAGTTATGCACTCCAGGTAAGAACTGTGATAAGCTAAACAAGACGTGCTCCAGGTTATTTACTCCTTTAATGACATCAGTATATCTGCAGAGAACTGATTTTAAAGGTTAAAATTAACTAGATCCTGAGAGTTTGAAATCCAGGAGCACATGATGGCTGCCTGAAAACCTTTTCCGTCAGGCCCATTTGGGGTTTGGAGACCCCCTCCCCATGTCTTTAAACGTATGGTCAACCAAGAAATCTTACTGCACAGAGGGCACGGTGTATTTATTACAGCAATCTATTAATTCAGTTAGTGCTGAATAATAGACACAATACACCAGGAACAAAGCATTGGAATAGTATGGGATGTGTGATAGACCCGACCTCTCTTTTTTGGTGAATGACATTGATAGATAAAGTAACAGTAGCAATGAGCAAATATTGTACTTACATAGATGTATATTTAGAAAAAGACTGAGTTATATGGTTTTCAGCTACCTAAGGGTTTTAGTGATACAGTTACTCAAGTAAAGACATTTGGGATGAAGAGACAGAAGAAGGAAGGTATATGTGTGCAGGCTCATCTGAGGGGTGATGGAGAAGGAAAACAGGCTACTGGCCAGAGTGGAAGTACAGAGCACTTGCTAGACTACGGTAATAATCTGGAAGTATATTTAAACTGGATTTAAATTAGAGATGAAAACATGAGTGGTTTGAAACTTCTGACTATGAATCAAGATTTCTCGTTGGGTAGAAAATGCGGTGTCCAGCAGTGACAAAGTTTGACATAATAAAAATAGATTTGTAAGTAAGAAAAATACAAACCACAAGTGCTAGTTGAGTTTTATTTAAATAAAAGCATAATTGGACGAGAGGCCTAAGTAAGTTTGGACTTTATACATGTGTGGTTTTCCTGTGGAGCTGATAATATGAACATGGTAGAATTAGTTATATGATTGTTATGATGAAACACACTTTATGGTTAAGTAGATGGTAGAATGGTAGTGTTTGACCTCTTTTGAAGAAAAAAATTAGTTTTCTCCAATGGAATCTCACTGAGTACGCAAAGCACACCTAAGGGCAGACCCCATGCCCAGCAGTAGATGGCCAACAAAAAATGAACTCATTGACATTTTTGGAGGTTTTATGTTTCATCATGCTTTGTCTGGGAATTTTTTTTACCTTACAGGTCTTTTGTTTGTATGTTATGTTTTCTGATTTTGTTTTTTTTTTGGGGGGGGATATCTTGGTGTGTAAATGTGTGTGTCTCTGTGTCTGTGTTTTTTTCTCATGTGTTTTCTTTGGTTCACTTTTTTTGAAAAGTTTGTTTCTTTGTATGTTTTGTCCTATTCTAGTTTTTATATTATTTTTTAGATACCTGTTTGTTTTCTTTTTTTAGTAAATTTTATTAAATTATAAAAGTTTCCATTTCCACCCCCCCTCCCAACACCCTCCCACTCCCCCTACTTCCCCTCCTCCTCCCTCTTCGTCCCCCAGGGCAGTCAGGGTTTCCTGCCCTGTGGGAAGTTCCAGTTCCTTCCCCCTCCCTCCGGGTCCAGGAAGGTGAGTGTCCAAACAGACTGGATCCCCAAAATCCATTATATGTAGAGGAAATAGGTCCCAGTGTCATAGTCAATGGCTTTTCAGAAAGACTTCGGGTCAGCCACAGTCAGAGAATCCGGCCAAATTCGGAGAGTCTGGTTAGATCACGTCCTCTTTCAGTCCCAGTCCAACTGGCCTTGGTAAACTCTCATCAGATCCGTTCCCTTGTATCAGTGGGTGATAGCATCCCTCGCAGTACTGATTTCGTTTTTCATGTTCTTCCTCCTTCTGCTCCTCATTTGGACCTCGGGGGGCTCAGTCCGGTGCTGCAATATGGGTCACCGACTGTATCGCCGTCCTTCGTCAGATGCAGGATCTATGGTGATAAGCAAAATATACATCAGTATGGACATGGGCCACGGCCGATTCAGGCACCCACTCCTCTGTCCAGAGAGCAATCTGGGGGATCTCTCCTTGGACCTGGGATCCCATATATAATCAAGTCTCCTGTAAACCCTAAAATGGGTCCCTTAGTTGAAATATAATCTTCCCTGATCCCATATTCATCCTTCCTCCCTCCCCCCCCCCATCCCAGGCCACCAAGCTTTCCCCTTTCTTCCCCTACTCCCTTCTCTCTAACCTTCTCCCCTTCCATCGACCCTCCCTCCCCCCCATGCACCCGAGGTTACCTGGGACTCTTCTCTATTTCCTACCTCCTGGTGGATAGCTAAATAATCTTCATCAGGTTCATCTTCTTATTTAGCTTCTCTAGGATCACAAATAATAGGCTCAAAGACCTTTAATTATGGTTAGAATCCACTTATGAGTGAATACATACCGTGTTTCTCTTTTTGGGTCTGGCTTACCTCACTCAGTAAAGCGTTTTCTATTTCCATCCATTTGCATGCAAAATTCAAGATGTCATTGTTTTTTACCGCTGAGTAAAACTCTAATGTGTATATGTTCCACACCTTTTTTAACCATTCTTCTATTGAGGGGCACCTAGGCTGTTTCCAGGTTCTGGCTATTACAAATAGTGCTGCTATGAACATAGTAGAACAAATGCTTTTGTAGTATGATCGGGAATCTTTAGGGTATATTCCCAAGAGTGGAATTGCTGGGTCCTGAGGGAGGTTGACTCCCAGTTTCCTGAGAAACCGCCACACTGATTTCCACAGTGGCTGCACGAGTTTGCATTCCCACCAACAATGGATGAGTGTTCCCCTCACCCCACATCCTCTCCAGCATAGGATATCATTGGTGTTTTTGACTTTAGCTATTCTGACAGGTGTAAGATGGTATCTCAAAGTGGTTTTGATTTGCATTTCCCTGATCGCTAAGGAGGTTGAGCATGACCTTAAGTGTCTTCTGGCCATTCGAAGTTCATCTGTTGTGAATTCTCTGTTAAGTTCAGTACCCCATTTTTTAATTGGGTTAATTAGAGTTTTAGTGCCTAGTTTCTTGAGTTCTTTGTATATTTTGGAGATCAGACCTTTGTCTGATGAGGGGTTGGTGAAGATCTTCTCCCAGTCAGAAGGCAGCCTTTTTGTCCTACTGACAGTGTCCTTTGCTTTACAGAAGCTTCCCAGTTTCAGTAGATCCCATTTATTCATTGTTTCTCTTATTGTCTGTGCTGCTGGGGTCCTGCTTAGGAAGAGGCCTCCTGTGCCTAAATCTTGTAGACTACTTCCCACTTTCTCTTCTATCAGGTTCAAAGTGGACGGATTAATGTTGATGTCTTTAAGCCATTTGGACTTGATTTTTGTGCATGGTGATAGATATGGATCTATTTTCATTTTTTTACAGGTTGACATCCAGTTATGCCAGCACCATTTGTTAAAGATGCTTTCCTTCTTCCATTGTATACCTTTAGCTCCCTTGTCGAAAATTAGGTGTTCATAAGTTTGTGGGTTAATATCTGGGTCTTCTATTCGATTCCATAGGTCGACTTCTCTGTTCTTATGCCAATACCAAGCTGTTTTCAATACTGTAGCTCTATAATAGAGTTTGAAGTCAGGGATGGTAATGCCTCCAGAAGTTCTTTTATTATATAAGATTGTTTTGGCTATCCTGGGTTTTTTGTTTTGCCATATAAACTTGATTATTGTTCTCTCAAGGTCTGTGAAGAAGTTTGATGGGATTTTGATGGGGATTGCATTGAATCTATAGATTGCTTTTGGTAGAATTGCCATTTTTACTATGTTGATTCTCCCAATCCAAGAGCAGGGGAGGTCTTTCCATTTTCTGGTATCCTCCTCAATTTCTTTCTTCAAAGACTTAAAGTTTTTGTCAAATAGGTCTTTCACTTCGTTGGTTAGAGTAACCCCAAGATATTTTATGCTATTTGTGGCTATCATGAAAGGTGATGCTTCTCTGATTTCCCTCTCTGCTTCTTTATCCTTTGTGTATAGGAGGGCCACTGATTTTTTGGAGTTGATCTTGTATCCTGCCACGTTACTAAAGGTGTTTATCAGCTGTAGGAGTTCTTTGGTAGAGTTTTTGGGGTCACTTATGTAAACTATCATATCGTCAGCAAATAACGAAAGTTTAACTTCATCCTTTCCAATTCGAATCCCCTTGATCTCCTTATGTTGTCTTATTGCTATTGCTAGAACTTCAAGCACTATATTGAAGAGGTATGGAGAGAGTGGACAGCCTTGTCGCGTTCCTGATTTTAGTGGAAAGGCTTTGAGTTTCTCTCCATTCAGTTTGATGTTAGCTGTCGGCTTGCTGTATATTGCTTTTATTATATTTAGGTATGATCCTTGTATCCCCAGTCTCTCCAACACCTTTATCATAAATGGGTGTTGAATTTTGTCAAATGCTTTTTCAGCATCTAGTGAGATGATCATATGGTTTTTTTCTTTCAGTTTATTTATATGATGGATTACATTGATAGATTTGCGTATGTTGAACCAGCCCTGCATCTCTGGAATGAAGCCGACTTGATCATAATGGATAATTTTTCTAATGTGCTCTTGGATTCGGTTTGCCAGTATTTTATTGAGAATTTTCGCGTCGATGTTCATGAGTGAGATTGGCCTGTAATTCTCTTTCTTGGTTGTGTCTTTGTGTGGTTTTGGTATTAGGGTAACTGTAGCTTCATAAAAGGAGTTAGGCAATGACTCTTCTGTTTCTATATTGTGGAATACGTTAAGGAGTATAGGTATTAGCTCTTCCTGGAAGTTCTGGTAGAATTCTGCATTGAAACCATCTGGTCCTGGGCTTTTTTTGGTAGGGAGATTTTTGATAACAGCTTCTAATTCTTCGCGACTAACAGGTCTATTTAGATTGTTCACCTGTTCTTGGTTCAACTTTGGTATATGGTACTTATCTAAAAAAATGTCCATTTCTTTTACATTTTCCAACTTTGTGGCATATAAACTTTCATAGTAAGATCTAATGATTCTCTGGATTTCCTCTGTGTCTGTGGTTATGTCCCCCTTTTCATTTCTGATCTTATTAATTTGCATGTTCTCTCTCTGCCGTTTGATTAACTTGGCTAGGGGTTTGTCAATCTTGTTGATTTTCTCCAAGAACCAGCTTTTTGATTCATTGATTCTTTGGATTGTTTTCTGTGTTTCTATTTTGTTGATTTCAGCCCTCAGTTTGATTATTTCCAGTCTTCTAGACCTCCTGGGTGAATCAGCTTCTTTTTTTTCTAGATCTTTCAATTGTGCTGTTAATTCTCCAATGTGTGCTTTCTCCGCTTTCTTTAATTGGGCACTTAGTGCTATGAACTTTCCTCTTAGCACTGCTTTCATAGTGTCCCATAGATTTGAGTATGTTGTGTCTTTGTTTTCATTAAATTCAAGGAAGAGTTTAACTTCCTTGACCCAGGGGTGATTTAGTAGTTGACTGTTCAGTTTCCATGAGTTTGTTGGCTTCCTGGGGGGAGCATTGTTGTTGAATTCTAATTTTAGTCCATGGTGATCTGACAAGACACAGGTAGTTACTAATATTTTTTTGTATCTGTGGAAGTTTACTTTGTTACCGAGTATGTGGTCAATTTTCGAGAAGGTTCCATGAGCTGCAGAGAAAAAGGTATATTCTTTCCTATTTGGGTGGAGTGTTCTATAGATGTCTGTTAAGTCCATTTGATTCAATACCTCCAATAGGTCTCTCAATTCTCTGTTTGGTTTCTGTCTGATTGACCTGTCCATTGGTGAGAGAGGAGTGTTGAAGTCTCCTACTATTAGTGTGTGTGGTTTGATGACCGCCTTGAGTTCTAGAAGAGTTTCTTTTACATATGTGGGTGCCTTTATATTAGGAGCATAGATATTCAGGATTGAGACTTCCTCCTGATGAATTGTTCCAGTTATGAGTATGAAATGTCCATCTCCATTTCTTCTGATTGATTTTAGTTTGAAGTCGATTTTGTTAGATATTAGAATGGCCACGCCCGCTTGTTTCTTAGGTCCATTTGCTTGGAAAACCTTTTCCCAACCCTTTACTCTGAGTAGGTGTCTATCTTTGTGGTTGAGGTGTGTTTCTTGTAAACAGCAGAATGTTGGATTCTGTTTTCGTATCCAATCTCTAAGTCTGTGCCTCTTTATAGGTGAATTGAGTCCATTGATATTAAGTGATATTAATGACCAGTGGTTGTTGACTCCGGTCATTTTTTTTTGTTGTTAGGTAGTAGAGTATATGTGTTTTTCTTCTTTAATTTGTGCTTGTGAATGGTCGCTAGATGTTCGAGTTATTGTAGGCCGTGTTGGGAATGTTGGATTCCTTCGGTAGTGATTTTCCTTCTAATATTCTCTGTAAGGCTGGATTAGTAGCTACGTATTGTTTAAATTTGTTTTTATCCTGGAATATTTTGTTTTCTCCGTTGATAGTGAACAGTAGCTTGGCAGGGTATATTAGTCTGGGTTTGCATCCATGGTCTCTTAGTTTCTGCAGTACCTCTATCCAGGATCTTCTGGCTTTCATGGTTTCCATAGAGAAATCCGGTGTAAGCCTGATAGGTTTACCTTTATAAGTTACTTGACCTTTTTCCTTTGCAGCTCTTAAAATTTTTTCTTTAATATTTATGTTTTGTGTTTTGATTATTATATGACGCGGGGATGTTTTTTTCTGATCCAATCTATTCGGTGTTCTGTATGCTTCTTGAACCTTCATAGGAATATCGTTCTTTAGGTTGGGAAAGTTTTCTTCTATAATTTTGTTGAATATATTTTCTGGGCCTTTGATCTGCAGTTCTTCTCCTTCTTCAATCCCTATTATTCTTAGATTTGGTTTTTTTTATTGTGTCCCAGATTTCCTGAATGTTTTGTGAAGAGAATTTGTTGGATTTGCCGTTTTCTCTGACCAGAGCATTTATTTTCTCTATGGTATCTTCAGAATCTGAGATTCGTTCTTCTATCTCTTGTATTCTATTGGTTATGCTTGATTCTGTAGTCTCCGCTCGTTTACCTAGGTTTTCCATATTCAGCCGGTTCTCGTTTTGTGTTTTCTTCATTGCCTCCATTTCAGTTTTCAATTCTTGGACTGTTTCCTTTACTTGTTTGATTGTTTTTTCTTGGTTTCTCAGGGTATCACTCACGGATTTACTTATTTCTTCAAACTTTTTGTTATATTTCTCATCCATTTCTATACTCATTTCTTCAAACTTTTTGTTATACTTCTCGACCAGTTCCTTAAGGGAGTTATTCATATCCTGTTTAAGGGACTCTATTGCTTTCATAATGGCACTTTTTTCCACTTCATCTGGGTTAGAGTGCTCAAATCCTTCTGTTGTAGGGTCGTTGGGATCTGATATTTTCATGTTGTTTTTCAGATTGTTGGAGGAGGTCTTGCCTTGGCGTCTGCCCATCTCTTCGATCCAATGCTCTCTATTGGAACTTCTGGTATCGGGTCAGGTTCCCTTGTTGGGCAGGGAGTTCACTGACAGAATGCCTACCTTTCCCCAGGCAGGGTATTGAAACTCAGGCACTCCCTCTTTCCGGGATGCCCCTACAGAGCAGGCCCAGTGTGCAAGGCAGCTGAACTGGGGAAATTTTATGGCCTCAGTGGGAGGGGAGAAATATAGAAATTTGTACCTGGATGGAAGCTGGGATGGCAGGCGGGAGAGCCTAGCAGTGTGGACACAGCACTGCAGGCTGACCTGGGAGTCTATGGGGTCGGGGGGGAAAGTCCTAGCTCCTCCTCGCTGGGCCCCTGCCGCGGGCCCGAATCAACTCACCACTCGGAAGGCCCTCTGGATGGAAGCTGGGATGGCTGGCAGGAAGCTAGCAGGGTGGAGCCAGCAGGGCAGGCTGACCTGGGTGTCTATGGGGTCGGGGAAAGTCCTAGCTCCCCCTCGCCGGGCCCCTGCCGTGGCCCGAATCAACTCACCACTCGGAAGGCCCTCTGGATGGAAGCTGGGATGGCTGGCGGGAAGCTAGCAGGGTGGAGCCAGCAGGGCAGGCTGACCTGGGAGTCTATGGGGTCGGGGAAAGTCCTAGCTCCCCCTCGCCGGGCCCCTGCCGTGGCCCGAATCAACTCACCACTCGGAAGGCCCTCTGGATGGAAGCTGGGATGGCTGGCGGGAAGCTAGCAGGGTGGAGCCAGCAGGGCAGGCTGACCTGGGAGTCTATGGGGTCGGGGAAAGTCCTAGCTCCTCCTTGCTGGGCCCCTGCCGCGGGCCCGAATCAACTCACCACTCCGAAGGCCCTCTGGATGGAAGCTGGGATGGCTGGCGGGAAGCTAGCAGGGTGGAGCAGGTAGAGCAGGCTGACCTGGGGGTCTATGGGGTCGGGGAAAGTCCTAGCTCCCCCTCGCCGGGCCCCTGCCGTGGCCCGAATCAACTCACCACTCGGAAGGCCCTCTGGATCTACCTGTTTGTTTTCTAATGAGGGAGAAAAAGAGAGAAAGGAAAGATTTGGTTGGGTGGGAGGTAGGAAGTTTCTAGGAGGAATTTGGTGAGGGGAAATTAGGATCAGAATGTATTGTATGAAAAAAATCTGTTTTCAAGTAAAAATGCTACAGTTATAGTAGTGGGGTTAGGAATTCCCAGGAAAGTAAATGAGAGACTTGCTGAGTGTGAGACGGTCATACTGACTATATCAGAGAAAAAACAGGGCTCTGGAACAAACAAAGCTAGTCTTGGTAGGTTTACAGTTGCCAAACAGGCAGCTACCATGCTTGGTGAGGAATACATGTGAGACATTGCTGCCTTTCACATGTTCTAACACACTTAACTGCAACAGACTAAATGGTAAGAATGGCCTCCACCTGAAAAGGTCTTCACCTACTCCAGGGAGTGGATATGGAAGGCCCCCACATAAGCAAACAACTAAATATGGAACCAAGGAAAACTACAATTGCATCTTGCTTCTTTGCTGTGTCTGTCAAAATGCCCCTTGGTTGGTAACCATCTTTGAAGCTGCACTTAGATTACTCTAGAAGCCTAAGTACCAGAGCATCTCCTCTCCCGATATGTGCGCTAATGAAGGGCTTTCATCCTCAAGAATCTGACATTTTGTTTTTGACACCATTTAATGTAACCAGTCTTTCTCTGTCCCACCTGCCACATCCCAAATAACCACACGGAGACTCATTAATTATAAATGCTTGGCTTTAGCTTAGTTTGTTTCTAACTAGTTTATAACTTAATTTAACCCATATCTTTTCATCTACATTCTTTTACATGGCTCGGGTACCTTCTCTCTGTACTCCCCATTCTACTTCCTATCTGTTGTTTGGTAACTCAGCGTTTTTTCTTCCCAGAGTCTCCTCTGTCCCCAGAAGTCCTACTTAACCTCTTCCTGCCTAGCTGTTGCCCATTCAGCTCTTTATTAAACCAATGACAGTGACACTTCTTCACACAGTGCAAAGGAATATTTGATTTTCTGGAGATCATGCTAAAAATGCTACAGCACTAACATCTGGTCTGCCTTGAATTGTTACATGAACTGTTTCAACTCAGCTCCTGAATGTGCTACCCTCCTCATAAACATTCATTAAATACTTCTTTAAAACCCACAACACAGAGTTCACTATGTGCTTTCCACCTTGGGGCAGACCACTCTATTCACTCCTTGAGCTGATGATTTTCTTAGACTACCCATAAGGCCATACTTCCTCTCTTGGGCAGCTTCTTTTATTCTGTAGAGTTCCTTCTTAGTTTATCTAGAATGTTGTACTTTCTGAGTCCATTCCATCTTTGGAAAGCATACTTTCCTTAGCTTTGCTTGTGATATTTTGCCAAACAAACATGTACTCAAATCATCTGTCTTGTCTGAATTAATCTTTCAAGAAGACAATCATCAAACAATTCCATGATAGTACCACAAAATCTTTACAACTATGATGGACAAAGTATTCCAATTATTTATAGTAAACAGTTTTATTTTACAGAGTCTTTAAGTTTTTTAAAAATATTTTTTCGTGTTCACCTAATTTTTTTTTGTGTTTTGTTGTGAAAATAAGCCCATCTCTCTACTTATTTTGCCTTTTCCTCTATTTTGAGTGTTTTAGAAGAAACCAGCCTTGAAGCAGTAAGTTTGTGTTCCATGGGAATCTTTTACATGACCCTCTGTGGTGACCTTAAATCAAAACTGTTGTAGGGTATATAGAAGACTCAAATGTTGACCAAAGGTTCAATTTATTAAGCACCTATAACATTAACAGGCACACAAATATCAAACAACAGAGTCCTGGAACATATAAAGTATAAGAGTTTTATAATAGTAGCTGGAGACTGCAAGCCACAATTTTAATAACTTAACAGTTTGAACACGGTAGATGAAAAATACATATTTATATACAGCATCCAGCTATGGCAGAAGCCATACTCTTCTCAAATAAGTGTAGACTGTTTTCCAGGAAGAATTATATCCAAGTTACATGCAAATTTTAATAAAATTAATTCTAATTAATAGAAAGTGTATGTCGTAGGATTTTTTTTGTGTGTGTGAAAAGACATCATGACCATGGCAACTTTCATAAAGAAAACATTTAATTGCTGAGGCAACTTAGAGATTCAGAGGTTTAGTTCATTGTAATCATGGCAGGGCACATGTTAGCATGCAAGCAGTCATGGTACTGGAGAAGTCTCTGAGAATTCTGCATCGTGCAAGCAGACAGGAAATGAACTGAAACACTAGGTGGTATCTTGAACATATATGAGACCTAAGAGCCATATCTCCTCCAACAAAGCTACACCTCCTAATAGTGCCATTCCCTTTGGGAGTAACTCTCTTTAAAACCACCACAGTGTATTCTCTAACTACAATGGAATAAAACTAATAGTGAATAACAATAAAAATTTGCAAATTAACAAATATGTTGGGAATTGAACAGTATATCTCTGAGTACCTGCTGAGTCAAAGAGGAAAATAAAGGAAATGAGGACATACTTTGAGATGAATAGAAAGCAAAAAGGAAGATATACCAAAGTTTATAGGATAATGCAAAAGCTTAACCTTATATTGGATATTAAAAAAGAATAAAGTTCTATTGTTACATCCATGGAATTAAAGTCAGTATCAGAAGAGAAGAAAAAACAAAGATTTGACTGAGTATAAGTGATCCAGACTGTAGAAAAGCAACAGAGTCTCCAGCCCCAGTTTGTTTGGGAGAAAAAACAGCCAGAAAATAATAAGGTAACTTAGCTAAAATGGCTAAGAAAAAGTGAAGACAATATAAAAATAAGGAAGTAGGGGGTAAAACATAGCGTCAAACATGAAAATAGAAGGGAGGTTACTGGAGTAGGGTGGGACACAAGGGAGGATAGGGGGATGCAGAAAAGGAAAGGGCAGGAGAGATGCAACAAAAATTTTGTTTGTAAAGTGCAATAGTAAAACCCAGTTCTTAGGAAACTAAGGTGTCAAATTAATTTTTTTTTGAATTTCAAAAATTTCATAATTTTAAAATGAATAAAATTTAAAAATGTGTAAATTTTTTCACTTAACAAATTGCCATTCATCAGTGAAAAACCACATTGCAAAGCACAAAGTGAAATATGAGAGTTCTAAAAATTATTAATAGCACAAATACATAGATACCTATGATACCTTGAAAATCTTAGGAAAATGGAATTATTTTAGAGAAAAGGTATATCCATTTCCATAATCCTGATAGCCCATGAGGATAGTAGGAATGGTCAAAGTGAAAAGAGCAATTTCTCTAATGGATAGGGGCACAAAGTGCTGAATCCTGGCACATGTATTGATTATAGAGCTGTCTATTCAGTGAAAATGTAAGTAGGTTGTAATTGCTATGTCTACACTGAGCTAGCACAAATTATTTTCTTGCCATTGTTCCCTAAATAAATTAGAATAGCAACTACGTGCACAAGATCAACTTTGATCTGACTGTATACAGTATAAGCAATTTAAAGATCTCTGACAGGCAAGAGAATATGCACTTGTTATATTAAAATAGTAAGTCATTTATAAAAAGGCCTTGAGCACTAAATACTTTCTGTATCTTATAGGGTCCTGGAACTAAAGCCTCTTAGATGAAAAGAGGCTATTAACAAGCCCAAACAAGACTTTAAAAAAATCTGGTTCAAGGGTCTGGAAAGATGGTTCAGTGGTTAAGAGCTGCTCTAACACAAGACCCAGGTTAGGTTCCCAGCAAGGCTCTCAACCATCTGTAATTCCAGGTCCAAGGAACTGATATCCCTTTCTGGCCTCTGTGGGTACCAGGAACACTTATGATGTATAGACATTAATGCAGAGAAAACCCCATATCCACAAATATTAAATCTAGTATTAACTAAAAATAATAATAAGCTTAAACATAATTCAGAAAGCTTAGGATATATTTCTTTAAATAATTAGTTAAAATTTACTTTTTATATATTAATTACTTTTCAAAATGGTGATAAGTTCATCCTTTCAGTATCAAATTTGAAATAAACCAGTGATTGAAATTCATATTTTAATATTCTATTAAGAAAATCATCTTATCATAACAAAAAGCCATAATCTTACATTAGAATGAGGAGGACAAGGAAAAAAAAACCTACTTGCTATCACTATTTTTATTTAATGCCCTTGGGTTTAAATTTAATTTAAACAGGTAAAAACACATCTAAAGAATATTATTTTAAAATTAAATAATGCTTGGTTATACTGGCAATAGAATTGATAGAATGTTTAATGTAATAAAATCAATGTTATTGGTACAATATAACAAACTCAAAGTGCTAAGATTGAATAAGAAGAGAGTTTGAAAATTAGTTATTTTCCCAGAAAAAAAATAAAACAACCCCCCCCCCCCAAACCCAGCTCTTGTTAGTTTTAACTGGGAAACAAAAACCTAATAGACAAATCTAGTCAGAACTAGAAATTCTTCCCTGCTGCTTATTTTCATAGTCCTGAGAAGTGACATGTCAGCTGCTGGGGGAGAAAAGCCACCAGCAGTCTTACCCAGGACTGGAGCCTGCATGTTACAATTCTGACTCCTAGGCAGGATGTACCCAGCTGTGCTGTAGTGTCACAATTTAGCTTCCTAGGTCCAAATGAGAGGCAGAAGGAAGGAGAACGTGAACAAAGAAGGCAAGAGCAGAGGAAACCTTCATCCGATGTTGGATGGCGATACAGACGGAGACCCATATTGGAGCACCGCACGGAACCCTCCACGGTCCAAATGAGGAGCAGAAGGATGAAGAAAATGAAAAAAGAAATCAGGACTGCGATGGGCGCCATCACCCACTGATACAAGGGGACTGATCTAATGAGAGTTCACCAAGGCCAGCTGGACTGGAACGGAACGAGCACGTGATCTAACCAGATTCTCTGAATGTGGCCGGATTCTCTGGACGTGGCTGGCCCGGAGTCTTTCTGAAAAGCCATTGACAATGACACTGGGACTTGTTTCCTCTGCATATACTGGATTTTTGGGATCCAGTCTGTTTGGATACTGACCTTCCTGGACCTGGAGGGAGGGGGGAGGAACTTGAACTTCCCACAGGGCAGGAAACCCTGACTACTCTTAGGGATGGAGAGGGAGGAGGAGAGGGAGTGGGGGAAGTGGGAGGGTGTTGGGAGGAGGGGCGGAAATGGAAACTTTTATAATTTAATAAACTTAAAAAAAAGCATCACAAAAAAAACAATAGTTATGGGGGAAGTCAGCAAGTTTCTTTGATTTGTAGTTTGCTTCCTAAAAGGGAATTCATACCTTGTTCTGAAAGTATTGCAAAAGCCTATGAATCAGGAAGTCATAAGTCCGAAGGGGGAACCTATCATTGGTGTTTTGCTTCATGAATATGCTGTCAAATTGCCTTCTAAATATTTATGTTTACACCAGTGGATTAATATTGCTACCAGTCCTGGTTAGAGGAACTTATTTTTTTTCAATGGGCAGCAGTTATGCAGAGAGTAATAGCTGGTTAAAGTTTTGAGAACAAGACAATATTCCAACATAGTGTGTGTGTGTGGTGACTCACGATGCCTTACCCCTGGTTCAGGAAGAGTTAATGGCTTCTGGAGGTGAAGGAGTAGATGTCCCTTACTAAGGCTTAGAGAACCCAATGATAAAAGGTGCAGAAGGAATGTCAGAGCCAGAGGATGGGAAAGAGTGTTGTGAAGTGCTGTCTTCTGATATATAACAGAGCTATTGAGTTTATCAACTCACAGCAACAGTGGTTAAAAGCTGAGATCAAGTCAGACAACATTCCAACATGGAGGGGGGATGACTCATGAGGCCTTGTCCCTGGCTCAGGAAGAATTAATGGCTTCTGGAGGGGGGGGGGAGTCGTTTTTCTGCAGTGGTGCAGCCACTGGAAAGCTGTGCTTACTCCTGTAAATAACCCCACACTCATGCTTTTAAGCGACCTAGTTAAGCCCAGTGGATCATGAAAATAAGGGGGAACTTATTGGGAAGCAGCAATGTTCCAGAGAAAGTGGTTAAGGGGTAAATGTGATCAAGAATGGTAGAGCGTAAATGTAATCAATGTATATTTATTATATGCACATATGAAATTGTCAAAGAAAAAGTAAAAATATTAAAAAACAAAACTCTCAGGAAAAACTAGATTAGTATAGAATGATTATTGAAATAACTTGTTTTTTTTTTGGGGGGGAGATTTGATTTGTTTTTTTTACTACTTTATAAATAATACCAATCTACATTCCCACTACCTCCCCTCCTCCTACTTCCCACCTGCTCCCCTATACACCCTCCTCCAACTTCCTCCTGTGCCTAGAGAGGGCAAGGCACCCTGCCCTGTGGGAAGTCCAAGGCCCTCCCCACTTCATCCTGGCTTAGGAAGGTATGCATCCAAATAGAATAGGAACCCAAAAAACAAGTACACTCAGTAGAGACAAGTCCCAGTGCCATTATCATTGGCTTCTCAGTCTGCCCCAACTGTCAACCACTTTCAGAGGGTCCAGTTTGATACCATGCTCATTCATTCCCAGTCCAGCTGGAGTTGGTGAGCTCAGGCATACTGTCTAAGTTGGTGAACCAAACCCTTGTGATCCTGACTTCCTTGCTCATATTCTTCCTCTTCTGCTCTTCAACTGGACCTTGGAAACTCAGTACAGTGCTCTGATGTGGGTCTCTGTCTCTGTCTCCATCTGTCGTAGGACAAAGGTTCTATGGTGATATTCAAGATAGTCATCAGACTAACTACAGGATAAGGCCAGTTCAGGCACCCTCTCCTCCACTGCTCAGGGTCCTAGCTGGGGTCATCCCTGTGGACCTTAACATCTAAGTTATTTCACTACATAAGTATTAATTGAAATAAAGAAACTGAAAGCTTATTCCTGGGTATAAAATCTGTTAAGTCAGGGAATCAAACAGACTATTTCAATTTGTCTATCCAATATTTTGGTAATGGTTTACTTTGTTTCAAATCTCCTCTAAATGTAAAGAGATCCTGCAACATTATCCAACTAATCATAACTGACTGAACCTGCTATGAACATAGCTGAGCACATGTGCTTGTGGCATGATTGAGCATCCTTTGGATATATACCCAAACATGGTATTACTGGGTCTTGAGGAAGGTTGTTTCCTAATGTTCTGAGAAATCTCCACATTGACATCCAAAGGGGCTGTACCAGCTTACATTCCCACCAGCAATGCAGAAGTGTTTCCTTTTCCCCACAACCTCTCCAGCATAAATTGTCATCAGTGTTTTGGATCTTGGCCATTCTTACAGGTGTAAGATGGAATCTCAGAGTTATTTTGATTTGCATTTCTCTGATGACTAAGGATGTTGAACATTTTTTTAAGAGTCTTTTAGCCATTTTAGATTCCTTTGTTGAGAGTTCTCTGTTAGGTCTATATTCAATTTTTAATTGCATTATTTGTTTTTGATGACCAATTTCTCGAGTTCTTTGTATATTTTGGAGATCAGACCTCTGTCTGATGTGGGGTTAGTGGAGATCTTTTCCCATTCTGTAGGCTGTTGTTTTTTTCTTGTTGACCATGTGGTGCAGGAGAATTATCTGTATCCTGTCAATCATGTATTTTAATAAAATGCTGATTGGCCAGGCAGGAAGTATGGGGGGGGGTCAGCCAGACAGGAAGTAGAGGCAGGGCGATGAGAACAGGAATATTCTGGGAAGCAGGAAGCTTCCTCCGCCATTCCTGCCCAGATGACCGAAGAAGCAACATGCGAGCTGACAGCTGAAAAAGGTACCAAGCCATATGGCTAACATAGATCAGAATAATGGGTTAAGATAAGTCATAAGAACTAATAAGTAGTCTGACCTAATGGGCCAACGAGTTTGTAATCTTATGGAGTCCTGTGTGTGATTTTCCTTGGTAGTTGCTGGTTGTGGGGTACTGGGCGGGACAGAAACCCCAACAAGCCGGCCCTTCATGCTACATGGATAACTAAATCCACAGAAAGCCTGAGAAAGTTTGGGAAAGAATAAAGTAAAACATGTTTTCTTGGTAGCAGCAATTTCTTGGGTTTGCTCTGCTTGCTAGAGGCAAGCAAATGCTCTCATCTAAGAGAGGCTTCCTGACTTTGCAGCTCCTTTAAGAGGTCCTGCTGCGAAACACTTAAACAGTGTTGATGAAAAGCTGAATGCATGCTTTTCGGTTTTCAGCCGAAGCTTTTCAGTTTCAGGAGGTCCCATTTATTAATTGTTCCTTTCTGTGTCTGCTCTACTGGGGTTGTATTTAGGAAGTGGTCTCCTGTGCCAATGCATTCAAGCGTACTTCCCACTTTCTCTTTTATAAGGTTCAGTGTGGCTGACTTTATGTTGAGGTCTTTATTCCATTTGGACTTGAGTTTTGTGCATGGTGATAGATATGGGTCTATTTTCATTCTTCTGCATGTTGGTATCCAGTTATGCCAGCACCATTTGTTAAATATTCTTTTTTTCCATTTGATATTTCTTGCTTCTTTTTCAAAAGTCAGGTGTTCGAAGGTGTGTGGATTTGATTTAGTCCCATGGTTTGTCCTGTATGTTTTTATGCCAATAACAGGCTGTTTTCAGTACTGTAGCTCTGTAGAAGAGTTTGAAGTCAGAGATCATGATGGCTCCAGAATTTCTTTTATTTTACAGAATTGTTTTGGCTATCCTGGGTTTTTTGCTTTTCCATATGAAGTTGAGTACCATTCTTTCAAGGTCTGTGAAGAATTTTACTGGGATTTTGGTGGGCATTGCATTGCATCTATACATTGCTTTTGGTAAGATTGCCATTTTTACTATGTTAATTCTACCTACCCAAGAGCAAAGGACATCTTTTCACTTTCTGGTGTCTTCCTCAATTTTTTTCTTCAAAGATTTGAAGTTCTTTTCATACAAGTCTTCAATTTGTTTGGTTACAGTTACTCTGGGATATTTTATACTATTTGTGACTATTGTAAAGGGTTATATTTCTCTGATTTCTATCTCAGCCCTTTTATCATCTGTATACAGAAGGGCTACTGATTTTTTTGAGTTAAAATTGTATCCTGCTACATTACTGAAAGTATTTAAGAGTTGTAGAAATTTCTTGGTAGAATTTTTAGTGTTGCTTATGTAAACTATCATATCATCAGCACATAGTGAGAGTTTGACATCTTCTTTTCCCATTATACGTTACATTTTTAAATGAGCTGCACAAACACAATACCTTACTCTAAAACAGAAATGTACATATAATAAAATTGACCTTAAATTTATATCAATAAGCCAAGATCCATCCCAATGCAAAGTATTCATCTCTTTTTCATATCCCCCTTTACATGTAAACATTTATAAACAATATTAGGGAATATGGGCATAGTTCTCTTCATACTCCTTCCTGCTTTTTATTAGGAAAAGTAATATTCTGAGGAGTGTTCAAGGTGACCTGTCAGGGGTCTTGGTCCATCGAACCACATTAGCCTGGAATGAATCCACAGGTTCTCATCCTCTGTGTAAACAAAAGAAGAAGCTCTTTTCTAAAGTAACATATACTTAGACTCAACTTTTGAAATCAATATACCTTTAAGTACATATGTTGGTTTGGTTTAGCAATCCCCCGAATCAAATGTCTCTGTGCAGACAAAAAAATTAAAAGATAACACAATAGTATATACATAATCCAGACTCTCTGTATATATTCCATCCTTATGTGGCTTCTTCTTTTTTTTTTACTTCTTTTAATCAATGACTGTTTGTATGTATTGTGTCTCTTTCAAGGCTTTGTTTTATTATTAGTTTTCTAAACCCCTTTCTTCCTTTTATGACTCTCTATACTCTTTTTCTTCTCTCTCCCAAGCCTACATACATTTATCCAACATTGTGACTCATTAAGAGGTATTTTATGTCTGAATCTGTCCCATTGTGTATCTATAATTCTGTAGTGACTAGGAGTGCGTCTTAAAATGCTAAGCACTTCTTTTAAACTTAAGTGGCAGCATTGCTAGGAGCAATTGAGCACTGCCTGCTTGCCCAGCCCAGCCCAACATGGCCGAGCTCTTCACTGGCTCTGAGAGCCATGTTCACAGCCCCATTTTTAGGCACACAGCCAGTCTATGTTGCCATTAAGCAAGTTATAGCACACTGTTCTCAAATCCCATTTAATTTCTCCCTAGCTGGACCTTTAGAAAGAGTTAGCGTTCAGCTGGCAGCAGCTTTTTGTCTGCTCCTACTGAATCAGAGAAACCTCTCTTAAATGAGCCATGCCTCTGCTTGCTTCTATTAAACAGAGCCACAAAAGAAAATGCTACTACCAAACCATGCTTAACTCTGTTTTTCCATGTGTAGAGTTCCTTTTAAAGCTTTCTCAGGTTTTACATGAACTTAGTCTACCACATTGGAAAGTCAATGTGTTGTAAGGAAGGCTACTTGGTTGTTTTTCTGATTAAATCTACAAGAGACACACAAGATAACCGCCACTGCATCATAACAGAAAGCAATTGCTCAAGAATTTATATCAATTGCAAATGCATATACTTCAAATATTGGCATTTCCAATTTCATAAAATGCACTACGACCATGATAGTAATGAGTAACTTCAGTGATCTACCATGATCTTTAAAAATTAACATAGGAAGTTCAGAGACAATGAAAGTAATGGGAAAGAGAAAAAAGACACACATTAATAAATGAGAGGTAAAAAAGAAGGTATTACAACATATTTCACTCTAGAAAATCATTAGGAAATAAAAATAAAGCTGGAAATTATACCAGATTTTAAAATAATGAAGTATTTATTTGGTAAACATATGTCTTTCATACTAGATGGGTACAAACACTGCCTGTAAAATCAAGAATGAAACAATGGTGTCCACTCTTTCTGCTCTTGTCCCATTAGTGCTTGTCTTAGCTAGAGCAGTGACAGAAGAGAAAGACTTAAAATGAGTGCAACTAAAAGGGAAGAAATCAAAAAGAATATTCCTTTCAGATAACATGATCTTATGTTTAGAAGACCCTAAAAACATGACCAAAAGACTTTCTGACCTGGTAATGCTTTTATTAATCTAGAATGATTCAAAATCAACATACAAAATCAAGAGATTTTGTACATATGAATCAGAAAAAAACAATTCCATTTATTGTAGCTTAATAAACACCCACAAATAAACCTAACAGAGAAAGTGAAAGATCTAGCTATACAAGAAAAAAATTAACATACTGAAACAAACAAATGAGTGAGAAAGGTAGGGAAGGAGGAAGAGAGAGAGACAGAGAAATGAGTGAGGGAGGTAGGGAAGGAGGAAGAGAGAGAGAGAGAAAGGTTGAAGAAGATATTTGATGATGAAAAGACTGTTCTTGTTTACGCATAGGCAAAACTAATACTATGCAAAAGGATTTGCTACTGAAATCACTCTAACCAACTTAACACAATCCCCATCATAATTCCAATAATATCATCCACAGAACTGGAAAAAGTCCGAAAATTTATATAGACCTTGAAAAGCTAAAGCAAACCTAAGCAGAATGCACTATTCTGGAAGTATCATAATATCTGATCTTAAAATACATCACAGAGCCAGAGTAACAAACACTGTATGATATTGGCACAAACACAGACACGTAGAGCAATGGATCAGAAGAGAGCATGCAGGAATAAATTCCCACAGCTACAGTCACCTAAATTTCAACAAAATCATCAAAAACATACTTTGGAAATTAAGACCTTCCTCAACAAATGAAGCAGGGAAAACTATATATATTCATGTAGAAGAGTAAAGTTAACCTGATGTCATTCTTTTTGTATTCAAGTCAATTCAAAGTGGGGAACTTAATATAAAACCCTAAATAGTGCTGAACAGTGGTGTCACACGCCTTTAATCTCAACACTCAGGTGACAGACGTAGGCAGATCTCTGTTAGTTCGAGTATAGACTTGTCTACTAGAACTAGTTCCAGGACAGTCTCCAAAGCTCAGAGAAACCCTGTGTCGAAAAACCAAAAATAGAAAAAGCAAAGCATAACGAAGAAACAAAACAAAACCCTAAACAATGAAACTGGCAGAGGAAGGCATTTCAAGATACACACAGTGGCAAGAATTTTCTGTAAAACACATCATTAGCTCAGGAAATAATTCTAGGAATTGATGGGAGCCCAAAATTAATGAATGAATTAAAAAATCTCCTACATAGTAAAGAAAAATATCACCAGAGTGCAATGGTAGCCTATAGGATGGGGAATCAAAAAATTTTCCAATTACTCAACAGGTGAGGGATTCAGAATGTATAAAAAAATACCCTGCAAAATTAAACACTAAAACACCTGTATCCTCCATTAAATAGTGTGATAGTAACCTGACAGTACCAAATGAAGATCAGTGAATTGACAGTTTCCAAATGAAGACACACAAATGACCAACAAATATTTGAGAAAGTGATCAGCATCTTTAGCTATCAGGAAAACACAGGGAAACACTGATTTTAGAGACAATTTCCTCACCTTGTCAGAATGGCTATTACTAGGAAAGCAAATAGAAATACTGGCAAGAATTTGGGGAGAGGAAAACAGTTATGAATTTTTTTGCGAGTGTAAACTGGCATGGTCACTGTGGACATTAGTGTGGATATTCCTGAGGAAACAAAAACTCAAACACCACATGGCCCATTTGTGTACCACACACAGTACAAAGAACATGCACAACACTGTTCACTGCAGCACTACTTACAATAATTAAGATCCAAAACCAGAGAATGCCCATCAAGAAAAAAATCTGATGAAGAAAATGTACATATAAAATTGGATTTTATTCTCAATTGTAAAAAAATGAAATGGTATTTGCAAGAAAATTGATGGAGATTATTGTGTTAAGCAAAATGAGCCACACTTAAAAGGATAAACACTGCATGTTTTCTACCATATATAGAATGCATTTTGTGTGTGTGTGTGTGTGTGTGTGTGTGTGTAAGAGAGAGAGAGAGAGAGAGAGAGAGAGAGAGAGAGAGAGAGAGAGAGAGAGAGAAATGAAAGTAGAAAGTGGACCTTGAACGAAAAAGACAAGTTTTTTTTTTTTTTTTTTTTTTGGTTGTGAGTCTGACCTTTAATGGCTGAGCCATCTCTTCAGCCCAAAAAGACAAGTTTTTAAGGTGTGTGGAAAGGCTGCTGTTACTTGAAAGCAGATGAAAGTACTATTTGCTGGGAGAAAAAGAGGCAGAGAGGGAGCACTCACAGGGAATAAATGTATAAGCAAAATAAAATGACATATGTATAAAGTACCATAACAAAACCCATTACTATGTATCCTTTTAAATATTATTAATAAAATGAAAACAAAATTAATCAAATTTTGTATTCTTATAAATATTATTAATAAAATAAAAACAAAAATAATCAAATTCATATAGTCACTTGCCTGGCTAATATTCATAAAAATAGTTCCCTAGAGCCAATTTTTATCAAATTTTTTGATTAATAACAGTTTTAAAAGAGGCAAGAACCATCATCCACCATGACCAAGTCGGCCTCATCACACAGATGCAGGGATGGGTCAACAAATGAAAATCTGTCAACGTAATCCACCAGAAAAACATCTGAAAAATAAAAACCACATGATCATCACTTTAGATGCTGAAAAAGCATTTGATAAAATATAACATCTCTTCATGATAAAGGTCTCGGAGAGAGCAGGGATACAAGGAACATACTTAAACATAATTAAGGCAATATACAGCAAGCCAACAGCCAACATCAAGCTAAATGAAGAGAAACTCCCAGCGATTCCACTGATCAGAAACAAGACAAGGTTGTCCAGTTTCTCCATATCTATTCAATATAGTTCTTGATGTTCTAGCTAGAGCAATAAGGCAGTAAAGGGAGATAAAATCAAAGGAATACAAATTAGAAAAGAAGAAGTCAAACTCTCACTGTTTGCTGATGATATGACAGTTTACATAAGTGATCCCAAAATTTCTATCAAGGAACTTCTACAACTCATAAACACTTTTAACAATGTGGCAGGATACAAGATTAACTCAAAAAAATCAGTAGTTCTCCTGTACACAGATGATAAAAGGGCTGCAGAGGAATAAAATACTGTGATTGAAAAAGTTTCTCTAGGGCTGGTCTGATAGCTCATCGCATAAAGGTGCTTGGTGTCAAAGCTAGCATCCTGAGTTTTTCCTCTAAACCCACATAGTGGAAGGAGAGAACCAACTCTTACAAGTTGTTAATGGGCTCCCGTATGTGTTCACATGCTCCCCCCATACAAACAAATAAATTCGTGCAATTTGTTTGTAGGTGGTATTAGGGGATGAATATGCTACTGAACGATACATTCTGTACTTGCTAGACATGGGGACACCATGAGAAAAAAGAAATCTGAACAAGTTCTAAAATTGTAAGTAAGACCAGCACAGGTGTGTGTGTGTAGTGTGGCTGCCACTACAAAGGAAGGGCTGACAGTTAAGGGGATGTGGACGATCCCAAGGGCATGTTTCCTAAGAATATAGGTTCAACGGAGGACATAGTTTTACACCAAAATCATATAAACAAGAACCATAATTTATTGATTCTTCTCCATTCACTGGAGATACTGGTTTTAATGTAGTATATTCTGAAAGACTCTAATTTCTAGGATTCAGAAAGGATCCCCCAGACTCAATAAGCCACGCCAATGGATGCAAAAAGCAAGAGGATTCTTTATTGTCGAAGGAGCCAATGCATGACTCAGTACTCCAGTGAGACTGATCCACCCCCCACCCCATATTTTTCCAGCAAGCATTTATAGGGTCTCAGGGTTACGTAATGGGGAAGCATAGCAACAGCAACATCATTGGTCATTTCAAATTAACATATGGGGTGGGTCAACATCAGGACAAAAACAAGTCTAGATTAAGCCAGTTTCAGCCAGTTTCTACCCCCTTGGGTTTCAATACACAAAGGACTGGGTGTTTTTCTCAAGGTTGCTTCTGTTGCCCACAGATATCCTGTTTTTACCCTGGCCTAGTTGATCACAAAAACATCTTAAGATGGAGACTAGGGTTGGGGTCTTTCAATCCTTTATCACTAATTATGAGATAATTCACAAATATTTTCAAAGCCAGACCTACTTGTTTTTTCCTGAAATTTTGGAAGATTCAAATACATATACTGTTTTCAGGTCATCAAAATAGACTCATCCAAAGATCATGAGGCATTGTACCAGAGATCCCAGAGATACATACATGCCTTGGAACCAAAGGCTAGTTTTGTGTGACTCTTGAAGATCCTTTATCCATGAAGTACTAAACAATTCCTGATGACTTTTACACATTCTTATGTTTTCTGTGTCTTAGTTTCCTTGTTCATATCCATACCTCCATACTAAATATTATATCATATTGTACCCCTTCAGAATAGGTAAATTCCTTCCACTTTTAAAGTCATAATTTTGTTATCTAATATACTCTACAGTAATGACGTTTTCCATTTCTGAGATCAAAAAACACCTAGGTGCTTCCTAGGATGCTCTATTGTAAACAGCATGTCCCAGAAGGTCTGTGTCAGGCAGCCTATTAGACCCAGGGGGTAGTAGAAGCTCTAAGGGAGTGTTTGGAAGCTTTGCTCAGTGTGCCTAATCTACAATGGATATATGCAATGATGTATCATGCAGCTTGGGACCAGGTCTTACAAATACACAGGCTGCTGAACCCCAAGAGAAAAGAAACCCCCAGGATGATTCATCTTTATATTTTTACATTAAAAAAATGCTTGGGCTAAGAAATAAACTCTCAGCATCTTGTTATCTGCTATTGTTTAGTTAGTTAGGGAAGAAGAAGGTATAGCTTATCCACCTTTATTTCTTAGAGAAGAAGAAAAAAAAGAGATTCTCACTGGAAACCACTAGGAGGAAGAAGGTGAGTCTCAGAAATGTTCACATTGTTTGACTATTATATTGAAAGACCTGGATAAATCCAGATCCCCCTAGCAGGAAAATAGAGCCAAAAATCTATCAGGAAGAGAAGAATCTGAAATCTAAGGTTAACCAGTTCCAGGGTTCCAGGAACTAGCTGAAGATAAAGGTGGATTGTAATCTTGAGAGTAATCTTGAGAGACAAAGAGATCCCCCCCAGTAATTGTCACCCCCTAGTAATTATCACCGGAATAGGAACTAGCTGATTACGACCTTTGAGAATGATCTTGAGAGGCAGGGTATTGCCCCTTTGTAATCATCACTGGAATTTTCGGAATCTTCTGTGACACCCTCCCTGCCCCCCTTTGGGATTACTGGGCTGTGTGGTTTCTTCCTATAAAAACTACTTCTCCTGGTCACTCGAGGTCGAACTCTACCCCTGCTTGGGTTATGAGCCTCGGCCCCAGTGCACTGGTCCCCGTCTTGTCGTCTTGTCATCTTGTCATTAAACCTCGTGTGATTGCAGCAAGGACGGTCTCTCGTGAGTTACTGGGGGGGGGGGTGGAGGGTTCGCGTCATCCCGAGGCTCGAGTGAGAGTCTCCCCTAATCGGGGGTCTTTCAATATCATGGTCTAACCTCCACTGCTGATTGCCCCATGAGCTCTACAGTCAGTGCCCCACTGAGTCAATGACAGAAGTGAAGGGAAGATGCCATTAGCCTGAGTTTCAAACATGCTTTGCAGACTTTATAATAGAGTCTGCTCATATTTATGGTCTTATGGAGCTTATACTGCAATGCTTTATAGTATTTCTAAGTTTAATAAATTCAGGTTTTATGAATAAAAGTTCACAAAGACTACATTATGAATTAGTGGCTTCCCTGTAAGTCTTATCGATCTCTAGCAGTGTGCTTTCTGTTATGCTGTGTTCATAATGAGAATTCAAATGAAGAAAATTACAGTAAGATAGCATCTATCTATAAGTGGCTACTGAAATCTTTAAGTATGGCTGCTTTGATGTGATATGTACCATAAATTGAAATACACTATATGTTTTAATAATTATCCTAAAAAGTTCCCAAATGATTTGGATGCTGATGGGCAATTGACCATTTTGAGGAGAAAGGACATAAATCTAAAATTTCCATGGGAACTAAAAAATAAAAAGGAGAACTGATTTGATCAGAAGGAACAGGAAATGTGAAAGACATTTAACTTTGATAGAAAGACCAATAAGACTAGGGGCTCATGTGGGAGGATTATATATGTACTGAGAATGGATAGTTGAAGCCGCAGGGCGACTGGTAATGAAAAGTCCCCAGACTATCTTGATACAAAATATACAGCTTTAATAAACAGAAGTAAGACTTACAACAGCTTACACCAGAATCCAAAGGATCCTTTCGGATGCAGGAGGCAGGCTTGGGAAAAAAAGGGGCTAGCCAAGTGTGGAGGGCACTTGCTAGGTTTATAGGCAGGCTTTAGCCTGAGGGCGGCACGCCTCAAAAACAGAATGTGATTGGCTGAACTCCCCTATCAGGTAGTGGATTTCTGACCATTAGGAGAGATTAAAGACTGATATGGAAATATCCATGCAATCAAAGGCAAAATAAAACCTGAGAATATGAATCTTGTTGAACACTCCTTTCATTTGTTTTTCTATACAGTCACTATGACTACTCTGTGTATGTGCACTGTAACTGGTAAGGGATAAATTGAAAGGAAGACACCCAGGTGTTTCTGTAACAGAACAAGGACAACTGGGTACCCCCATTTGCTCATGATACAAAAGACCTGTGCTTCACAGAGTTGAGCCCCACTAAAAGAAAACCTGTTGAAAGTCATTAAGTTCCATTTCTTCAGAAAGAGAGAGGATTCTGGGAAATAAGAATGTCCTGCATATTTGGAAGTTCAGGTAGCTAAATAGTGTTTTGTTCTTAATGTTAATGACTATGGGAAACCAGGAGGGAACAAGAGTCATGGAGTGAGGCAGAACCAGATCAGAAGAGGTTGAAAGAATGGTAGATACAAGCCTGAGAAGGACTCCACATGCAGGAATCCAGAAAAAGATCTGAGGTCATCACACACAAAGGAGAAAGTGGTCAGGCCTCAGAGACAAGGCCTTGTTTAACCTGAGGGCAGGCTGCTTCAAGATAGTATCATCTGGCTCTTTATTAGAGGAGAGGAAGAGACAAGAAGTGCTGTTCAGGCAGAGATGCAGATCTCGGGATTGCTGATGGTCCATAGTGGAAGCAGTAGTGATGGAGTCTGAGCCCAGACAATAGCTGAGAACAAGAAGGCTGACAAGGCTTTGAGAGCTCGGCATTCTCCCATCATCCATAATGCGAGGAGGATAAGTTTCCAGCCAGGACAACCACTTAAAGCACACATGAGAACTTATTTCTAGAGTCACACCACTTTTACAACGTACATTAAAAAAGTGTTCAATTGGCCTATCATTAAATATGTTTGGAAATATTTATTCTACCTAGTCCTTTCAGAAAACTGAGGAAACTTTATGTGAACTCATCAGGTGTTTCTAGTAAATGGTCCATGAGTACTCATGTCACGCAATACTCATTAACATTTTCACTCACCTAGTATTCTGCTATCAATGCTGGAAAACCTAGAATGTAAAAAAAAAATAGTTGCTGGTAACACCTTCTGTGTGAGCTAAGCATAGTGAGTCACAGCCACATGTGTTTTGAGAAGAGTCTTGGCCTTTCCTCTTAATTATGCACTTCTGTTGATTGGCTTCAGGAGAATGCCTTCACAATGCTGAGTATCATGCCTGTCCTAGATTCTGGGGTGGGATGTTTGGACATTTGTCTAAAAAATATGAGTCCCTGGAGGAGATGGTGAAGTGTTTTGGTGATTCATAAAACTGATGGTATTAGGTGCTTTCCAATGTAGATGCTTGCCTTTTGAATTTCATAACACAGTCTTTGTTTTCACAGCTGGAAACACCTGCGCACTGGAGGACCAGAGACCAACTCACTTTCTCTCTTACTTGACATTTACCGCCCCTCATCTTTACAAATTTTCAGAGGAAAATGAGCTTAAGAAATCACTCCATGGTGACTGAGTTTCTCCTGTTGGGGTTAACTGAGGAGCCAGCCCTTCAGCTGCCGCTTTTCTGTCTCTTCTTGGCGATTTACACAGTCACTCTGGTGGGAAATCTTGGCATGATTGCGGTCATCAAGCTGAATTCTCAACTTCATACCCCCATGTACTATTTTCTCAGTAGTTTGTCGTTTTTAGATTTCTGCTACTCTTCTGTTGTTACCCCCAAAATGCTGGTGGGGTTTTTAAGTAGGGATAAAACTATCTCTTATTCTGATTGTATGGCTCAGCTGTTCTTCTTCTGTATTTTTGCCATTTCTGAATGCTACATGCTGGCAGCCATGGCCTATGATCGTTATGTGGCCATCTGCAGTCCTCTGCTCTATGCTGTCATCATGTCCCCTCGGGTCTGCTCTCTCCTGGTGGCTGCTGTCTTCTCAGTGGGCATCACTGATACTCTGATTCACGGGGGCTGCATATTAAGGTTATCGTTCTGCAAATCCAACATCATTAAACATTATTTCTGTGACATTGTCCCTCTTATTCAGCTGTCCTGCTCCAGCACTTATGTTGATGAGCTTCTGATTTTTGTCATTGGCGGATTTAACATGGTAGCCACCAGCCTGACAATCATCATATCCTATGCGTTTATCCTGAGCAGTATCCTCCGCATCCACTCTAAAGATGGCAGGTCCAAAGCCTTCAGCACCTGCAGCTCCCACCTGACAGCTGTTCTTATATTTTATGGATCACTCATGTCCGTGTATCTGAAACCTCCTTCAAATGGGTTACTCATCCATGAGAAGGTGTCCTCAGTGTTTTATACCACAGTGATTCCCATGTTAAATCCACTGATATACAGTTTGAGGAACAAGGAAGTAAAAACTGCACTGGTAAAGCTTGTGAGAAGAAAAATATCTTCATAATAAATGTGCTTTTTACTGAGATGTATTAATGTATTTCTAATCATGTTTATATGCAAATGTTTATACCCTGACTCCTGAAGAATAATCTGAGCTGAGCTGAAGTTATCTATGGTACTATATTACAAATATTCATATTACCGAATTATACACACTTAAGGTTTATATGTTGCAATATAGTAACTATGAAAACAAGCAGAAGCATAAATTTTATTTCATTATTTATTTTAATTATTATATACCAACCCCAGTTTTCTCTCCCTCCTTTTTTCCCACCCCATCTTCCCCCACTTAACTCCAATCCACTCCTTTTAGGGGGCAAAACATCCCTTGGGGAATCAACAAAGTCTGACATAACAAGTTGTTGCAGGACCAAGACCCTGTCCTCTGTATCAATATATTGCAAGTTATCCCACTGAAGGGAACAGACCCATAAAAGTCAGTTCATATACCCAGAATAAGTCCTGATCCCACTGTCAGAACCCCCTTCCAACAGATCAAGTCACGTAACTGTCACCCACATTTTGAGGGCCTAGTTTGGTTCTTTGGAAGTTCCCCAAACGTCAATTCAAAATCTATGAGCTCCCATTAGCTCTGGTCAGCTGACTCTGTGGTTTTCCCAATCATGATCTTAACTCCCTTCCCCTTGCTCATATGATCCCTTCTTTTTCTCTTCATTTGTCCTCCAAAAACTCATCCCAGTGCTTGGCTGTGGATCTTTTCATTTGCATCCACCATAGAAAATAGATGTAGGTTCTATGATGACAAGTAGGGTAGTCATTAATCTGATTATAGGGGAAGGTCAGTTCAGGCACCCTCTCCACTATTTCTAGGATTCTTAGCCAGGGAAATCCTTGTGGACTTCTAGGAATTTCCTTGCACCAGGTTTCTTCCTAACCATATAAGGGCACCCTCTACCAAGACATCTCTTTCATTGCTCTCACTCTCTCTCCCTTTCTGAATTTGGATATTTCTAACCCATATGTTCCCATTCCCCCATTCCCTCCATTCTACCCCTCCCAGTTTACTCAGGAGATATTAACTATTTCCCCATCCTGGGCTCTCCATGTGTGTCCCTCTTAGGGTCTTCCTTTCTGCTTACCATTTCTGAGGTTGTGAATAGTAGCCTGGTTATCCTTTGTTTTATTCCTAAAATTCACTTATGAGTTAGTACATAGCATGTTTGTCTTTCTGGGTCTGGGTTACTTAACTCAGGATGGTTTTACCTAGTTCCATCCATTTGTCTGCAAATTTAAAGATGTCATTGTTTTTTACCGCTGAGTAGTACTCCATTGTGTAATTGTACCACATTTTCTTTATCCATTCATTCGGGTGAGGAATATCGATGTTGTTTCCAGGTTCTGGCTATTACAAGTAATACTAGTAACATATATTTTAAATTTAAAATTTCATAACATTTACAGAAGTAATTTTAACCCTTGTTTTCCAAATCTAGTTCAAAGAATTAACACAGTGCACTGCATAATCATTTAGAGAAATAAAAACCAAATAGAATGCAGTGTGATGGAATTCACCCCAAAATATTTTATAACAAATATGGAGGATGTTTTCTTGTATGTTTACTGTAAAGGGCTCGTTAAAATCCAACACTGTATTTAAGTTAAGTGCAATTCTAGAGTAAAGATTAAGCAAAGAATCAAGCTTATATGACCTCAGTGAGAAAACTCATCTGGCCATCCAAGCTGAACAGCATATTTAGATTAGGAAATATTTAAATATTATCAAAATATTATGTTTTTCCCCCTCATTTTGACCAGTATGTATGCAGTACTTTACTTTGAAATGTTTGGTTTCTGTGAGACGACCTTTTTTTTGTCAATGCCTAGGGATCTTTAATTTTCATCATGTAGTATATATTGAATTAATAGTTATATTAAACAGTATCATAAAGGAGCTTGTCAATGTGAAAAGCAAAATGAGGTACATTGAATGTAAACAGAGCTCATCTGAGCCAAAGCAAGGTGGCCCATACTAAATGAACTGAATGGCATCCTGCATGTCTGGGGAAAAATAACAACAACAGCAACAACAAACCTCAAAAGTGTCACTGCAAAGCAGTGTTTTCAATTGTGGTGACTGTAAATTTCTGTGAAGAACAGTAGCAGATTCTGTCTGGAAGTCCCTCATTGATGTTATGCACTCCAGGTAAGAACTGTGATAAGCTAAACAAGACGTGCTCCAGGTTATTTACTCCTTTGACGACATCAGTATGTCTGCAGAGAACTTATTTTTAAAGGTTAAAATTAACTAGATTATGAGAGTCAGAAATCCAAGAGCACGTGATTGTTGCCTGAAAACATCTTCCGTCAGGCCCATTTGGGGTTTGTGGACCCCTCCCTCCCGACTCCATGTCTTTAAACGTATGGTCAACCAAGAAAGCTTACTGCACAGAGGGTATGATGTATTCTTTACAGAAATTTATTCAGTTAGTGCTGAATAATAGACACAATACACCAGGAACAAAGCTTTGGAATAGTATGGGATGTGTGATAGACAGGACCTCTCCTTATTTTGGTGAATGACATTGATAGATAAAATAACAGTAACAAATGAACAAATATTCTACTTACATAGATGTATCTTTAGAAAAAGACTGAGTTATAGAGTTTTCAGCTACCTAAGGGTTTTAGTGATACAGTTACTTAAGTAAAGACATTTGGGATGAAGAGACAGAAGAAGGAAGGTATATGTGTGCAGGCTCATCTGAGGGGTGATGGAGAAGGAAAACAGGCTACTGGCCCGCGTGGAAGAACAGAGCACTTGCTAGACTACGGTAATAATCTGGAAGTATATTTGAACTGGATTTAAATTAGAGATGAAAACATGAGTGGTTTGAAACTTCTGACTTTGAATCAAGATTTCTCGTTGGGTAGAAAATGCGGTGTCCAGCAGGGACAAAGTTTGACATAATAAAAATAGATTTGTAAGTAAGAAAAATACAAACCACAAGTGCTAATTGAGTTTTATTTAAATAAAATCATAATTAGATGAAAGGCCTAAGTAAGTGTGTACTTTATACATGTGTGGTTTTCCTTTGGAGCTGATAATATGAGCATGGTAGAGTTAGTTATATAATTGCTATGATGAAACACACTTTGGGGTTAAGTAGATGGTAGAATGGTAGCATTTGACATCTTTTAAAGGTAAAATTAGTTTTCTCCAATGGAGTCTCATTGAGTATACAAGCCACACCTAAGGGCAAACCCCATGCCCAGCAGTAGATGGCCAACAAAAAATGAACTCAATGATATTTTTTGAGATTTTATGTTTCATAATGCTTTGTCTGGGAATTTTTTTTTTAACCTTACAGGTCTTTTGCTAATATATTTTCTGATTTTGACTTTTTATGGGATTTCTTTGTGTGTAAATCTGTGTGTCTCTATGTGTTTTTTTTCATGTATTTTCTTTGACTCAATTTTTTTCCCAAAGTTTATTAAATTATAATAGTTTCCATTTCCGCCCCCCTCCCAACACCCTCCCACTCCCCCCACTCCCTCTCGTCCTCCCTCTCCATCCCTAAGAGCATTCAGGGTTTCCTGCCCTGTGGGTAGTTCAAGTTCCTCTCCCCTCCCTCCAGGTCCAGGAAGGTGAGTATCCAAACAGACTGGATCCCAAAAAATCCAGTATATGCAGAGGAAACAAGTCCCAGTGTCATTGTCAATGGCTTTTCAGAAAGACTCCGGGCCAGCCACATTCAGAGAATCCGGCCACATTCAGAGAATCTGGTTGGATCACGTGCTCATTCAGTCCCAGTCCAACTGACCTTGGTGAACTCTCATTAGATCAGTCCCCTTATATCAGTCAATTTTTTGTTTGTTTGTTTCTATATTTTGTCCTAGTATTTATTTTATTATTACTTTTTAGATGCCTGTTTGTTTTCTAATGAGAAAAAAGAGAGAGGAGGGGAGGATTTGGGTGGTTGGGGAGGTAGGGAGTTTCTAGGAGGAGTTTGGGGTGGAGAAATTGGAATCACAATGTATTGTATGAAAAATTGTTTTCAATTAAAAATATTACGGTTATAATGGTGGGGTTAGGAATATCTAGGAAAGTAAATGAGAGGGCTTGCTGAGTGTGAGATGGTCATACTGACCAGATCAGAGAAAAAACAGGGCTCTGGAACAAGCAAAGCTAATCTTGGCAGGGTTACAGGCTCCAAACAGGCAGGCTAATATGCTTGGAATAACTCTCTCCCCAGAGGAACACATGTGAGACATTGCTGTCTCTCACATGTTCCAACACACCTAACTTCAACAGACTAAATGGTAAGAATGGCCTTCCACCTAAAAAGGTCTCCACCTACTCCAGTGAGTGGATATGGAAGACTCCCACACAAGCAAACAACTAAATATAAAACGAAAGGGAAACTGCAGGTTTATCTTGCTTCATTGCTGTGTCTGTCAAAATTCCCCTTGGTGGTTAACCATCCTTGAAGCTGCACTTAGATTGCTCTAGAAGCTTAAACAGTAGAGCATCCCTTCTCCTGATATGTGCACTAATGATGGGAGTTGAACCTCAAGAATCTGATATCTTGCTTTTGACACCATTTAATATAACCAGTCTTCCTCTGTCCCACCTGCCAGATCCCAAATAACCACATGGAAACTCATTAATTATAAATGCTTGGCTTTAGCTTAGATTTGTTTCTAACAAGTTTATAACTTAATTTAACCCATATCTTTTGATCTACATTCTTTTACATGGCTCGGTTACCTGCACTCTGTACTGCCCATCCCGCTTCCTATCTGTTGTTTGGTGACTCTGTCTTTTTTCTTCCCAGAGTCTTCTCTGTCCCCAGAAGTCCTACTTAACCTCTTCCTGCCTAGCTGTTGCTCATTCAGCTCTTTATTAAACCAATGACAGTGACACTTCTTCACACAGTACAAAGGAATATTTGCTTTTCTGGAGATCATGCTTAAACTACTATGACACTAACATCTGGTCTGCCTTGATTTGTGAGATGAACTGTGTCAACTCAGCTCCTGAATGTGCTACCCTCCTTATAAACATTCATTATATACTTCTTTAAAACCCACAACACAGAGTTCGCTATGTGCTTTCCACGTTGGGGCAGACTGCTCCATTTACTCCTTGAGCTGATGATTTTCTTAGTCTACCCATAAGGCCAAGCTTCCTCTCTTGGGCAGCTTTTATTCTCTGGAGTTCCATCTTAGTTTTTTTAAAATGTTGTACTTCCTGAGTCCACTTCATCTTGGGAGAGTTTACTTTTTTTTTTTTTTTTAGCTTTGCTTGTGTTGTTTTGCCAAACAAACATGTTCTCAAATCATCTCTGTTTGTCTGAATTAATCTTTCAAGTAGACAATAGTCAAAAGATCGCATAATGATACCACAACATCCTTACCATTATGCTAGACAAAATATTCCAATTATTTATAGTAAACAGTTTCAATTTACAGATTCTTTAAGTTTTTTAAAAATATTTTTCTAATTCTTTGAGAAAAGTACTGTGTTCAGTATATTTTGATCACATTCACCCCTCTTCCATCTACTTCCATAGCCACCCAACTTTATGTTTCTTTTATCTTTTATGACTTATCAATTACAGTTTGTGTTGCTCTTGTGTTCTTGAATGTGTGGCCTTCCACTGGAGTGTAGTTGAACTACCTGGGCTGACAATCTTAAAGAAATCTGATACTGATTCTTCCTCTCTCAGTAATATCAGTTGTCAATATCTCCTTATCTGTGGATAACAACGATCTCCAAATCTTTTCTTCTGCCACAAGGGCTTAAAAACAAAGATATATATGTATATGATTATCTATCTATCTATCTATCTATCTATCTATCTATCTATCTATCTATCTATTTATCTATTCCTCTGTGGTTCTTCCTATAATGTGCTATCAGGTTGAGCTTTTAACAAGAGAAACAATAAGTTTACATATTAATAGAGGTATCTGTGGACATACCAGTTTATTGTGCAGCTACCTGTCATCTATCTATTTATATACCTGTCTGCCTCTCTCTGTCTGTTTATCTATCATCTAGCTATCTTATCTATCTATATTATCTATCTCTCTACCTGCCATCTATCTATCTATCTATCTATCTATCTATCTATCTATCTATCTATCTATCTATCTATCATATACCTGCCTATCTACCTGTCTATCATCTATAAATCTATCTATCTCCTATTTATCTGTCTGTCTAGCTATCATCTATCTTACCTATCCATGTATCTACCTATCTACTTATCTATCTATCATCTATCATTTTTATCACCTATTTATCTGTCTATTTGTCTATTATCTACCTAGTATTTATTCTTTCTTGGTTCATTTTTCTCCTGAGGGATAACTGCCTCCAGATACTGATGAGTTGAGATGTTCCCAAGATTTGTTTTTCCTATTACAAATAAATGAGGTGAGACTTAGAAGTATCCTGGCTTTCTACTTATACACACTTTCCAGATACAACTCAGAGAAAGGAATCCCAAGCACAGAGTAGTAGTTTTGTTGTTTTGAGGATGTAGATATCAGAGTTTGAGAAAGTTAAGGCTCTTTCAATACTTGGTCCATGACATTAGATAGGAGAGGAACTGAGGAGAGAAAGAGCTGCTTGCATCTTCCCAAGTAGTGACTGAATACCAGTGAGCAGGATAAAGCTTGAGACTATGAGAACAGTAACTGCTGTGAAGCTGGAAGGTGAAACCTTGTTAGTTCCTGTCGTGACAAACTAGCTGTGTCAGACCCATCCATCCAGGGAACAGGACAGATTGCTTTGAACAGTTAACATAGTTAGAAGTCAGAAATATTATGGCAGGCGTACAGTTAAATTTTCTCAGGAGTAAAGCCAGCATAGACCTGTCTTTTAAAAACTCGACATAAAGCTTTTAATGACCCAACCCCATTAAAACATAGTTTCCAAACAAAACCAAAGTCTATGTCCTCTCTATCTCCAGGATCATGCTATGTAACTGAAGCTGGCCTAGAATTGGTGATGCTCCAGCTTCAGCATTTTTAGTGCTAGAATTAATTGTGTGCATCACCATGTTTGAACTTTACAATGAATTGATTACCCATTAATATAAATAAGAAAGTCTGAATATGAACCGGTATAATGTAAGCAATTTTTGAATAAACTAGAATAAAATTTTATGAAGGACCTACATAGTATGTCTCATAAGCAAGGGAAAACAAATAGAAAATTGAGCAGAAGCAACAGATATGATGGAATTAGGAGGGAGGGAACTTTGAAATGGCTACTATAAAAATGCTGTAAGGTTAAGAAATCAGCTTGTAGAGGGTGCAATACAATGCATTACAAGTATCCAAAGAGGAGTGACATCAGTTAAATCAACATAGAAGGACCCCTCTGCTACATGGACATAGAGGAGTTGTCCAAACTGTCAGAATTTGGTCTCTAGTGGTCAAGTAAATGATGGACCATCAAAGAGGAAGATGTGACTGCAACTCAGATACTAAACACTGACTTGCAGGCACTAAGCTCTAGATTAACTTGCTAGTATCCCTGGGCTTCCTGGGAGATGGAGAGTCTTCAGTCTGTGGCCATAGTGTGGGGTCCTAGTTCTCAGACCTGAAAGAAACAGATTAGATTTTATGTTAAAATAATTATGGTTGTGTGACCTAACTTCTGGGTGGTCACATGACAGGACATACAATATTTTCCTCCCCTTTGATCAAAGTAAGAGAAATGTCACTGCAATGGTACAATATAATTTCAGATTTGCATATGTAGTGTTTTTGTCTGACTCAGGCATATTATGCTTTGACATCCACAGATGTGCCATAACATGAGTATCCATACTGACACACACATGTTCAAGCATCATGTGTGTGCATATACATGTGTGCACACACATATGCACATACATTATAAAAGTGTGGTAAATACCAGGGGTTTTAAATCTGAAAATAAAAACCTTTGGTGTAATTAAAATATTTATGAGTAATGTGTATATCGTAAATTTATTAATATCATGTCTATAAGTGTTCTGTGTGCATGTATGTTGGTATACAATGTGTGTTCTTGATTCCTGTGGAGATTGAAATAGAACATCCTCTGGAACTGGATTTATGGATGATTGTGAGTCACCTTGTGGGTGCTGGGAACTGAACACTGGTCCTCTGCAAGAGCTACAGGTGCTCTTAACCTCTGAAACATTGCTCTAGCCCTATACCCTGAACTTTTGAGAGCCATTCACATATCCCAGGGACTATACATGTGAATAACCACAAAAGAAGACTCAATTTTTATCTCTGACTGGTCTGTAGGGGCAGTGCAAGCAGGAAGTGTGGCTGAAGAAAGTAGCAGTGCCTACCACAGAGCAGATCTGTAAAGATGGAGATTTCTTTTGTTTTTAGAAACATATGTTCTTTCCTCTTACCCATCTTTCAATACCCTGCCCCCCACTTCCTCTTTATTCTCGCGCTGTGGTTTTGACTCTTGACAGACAAGGACATCTTTGGTAAAACACCAGGTGAAAGAAAAGTCAAATAAGTGATCAAATAGCAATTTGATTATTTCCAGACAAACAAAACCTGAGGGATTTTCTGTCAACACTCAGCTGTGTTATGAGAAAGGATAGAGTAACAGGCAAAGAGATTAGATGTTAACACATACCTAAATAATGAACACAATAATTCCAGGAAAGTAGCTCTGTAGATAACTACAAAATCCAGTATTGCTGTAGTTTTACAAATATACCTTTTATTATATACAAGACTTAAAGACATTTACATGAAAAGAATTATAAATTTACACCATTGAGTGCAGAATATGTAAAGATGTAATTTGTTAAAAAATTTCTTAAAAGCAAACAGATGTAGTTATATAGAAACATAATATTTTCATTTTTTGACTGTAAATCTCTATCTCTATAGTCAACTTTTATACATTTGGGATGTTAGTTAATCATCTCATGATAATCATTAGGTAAGAATCAGAAATGTTTATTTGAAAGGAGTGAGGGAAGAACAAGAGGAGCTGTTGTGCTACCTTTTGTTTGCCAGGGTAAAGCATCGCTGACAGTCAGCTTATGTAGAAAGGTTTATTTTGACTCACATTTACTGAGACTGCAGTCCACACTTAACTCCTGCACTGTTCTTTGGATTCTGTGGCAGAGCACCATGGTGGGGACAGTGCAATGGAGAAAAGTTGCTATATCTTGTGACCAAGAAGCAAAACAAGGGTAAAAAGCTGAAGTCTTAACATTTCATTAAGGTGTCTCCTTGAATGACTTCCTTCTGCTTGATCCCATCTACCAGTTGTTGCAGTGTCTCTTGATAGTGCCATGCGTAAGGAAACAGACTTTTAACAAATGACATTTAACTTAGAGAAGAGTTATTATCCCAACCATAACAGTACTGCACTGAATCAACTAAAAACACACAAAGAAGTAATCATTGCAAAAATAAGAGGCATAAAACCTGCAAAACTTACTGAAATAAAATGGTAGAATTTCAGATAGCCTTTCACATCAGCAATCCATTTAAATGTAAATGAGTTAGATTGCCAAATGAGAAGGCAGTTTTCCTATAGTAGATGAAGAAAGATAATAGTCAGACTATATGCTTTTTTCTTTTTTAAAAAAGAGTTAGATCTCACAAATAGGTGGAAAGAGAAAGAACAGAAAAAATAACTGATGAAAGTAGAAAATAAGAGCCAAAAAAGAGTCTATAGTTATATGGGCAGCATAGACTTTGAATCAAAACTGTTTTAGGATACATAGAAGACTCAAATGTTGACCAAAGGATCAGTTTATCAAGCATCTATAACAATAACAGGCAGACACATACCAAACAACAGAGTCCTGAAACATATAAAGTAATAGAGTTTTATAATAGTTACTGCAGACTGCTAGTTACAACTTTAATAATGGCTAAACAGTTTGAACACGGTAGATAAAAAACATAACTATATACAACATTCAACTATAGTAGAAGACATACTTTTCTCAAATAAGTGTAGACTGTTTTCTAGCAAGTGTCATATTCCATGTCATAAACAAATTTTAATAAAATTAATTCTAATTAATAGAAAGTGTATGTCTTAGGATTTTTGTTTTTGTGAAAAGACATCATGACCATGGCAACTTTTATGAAGAAAACATTTAATTGAGGAGGCAGCTTATAGATTCAGAAGTTTAGTCCATTTTCATCATGGCTGGGCACATGGCAGAATGCAAGCAGTCATGGCACTGGCAAAGTCGCTGAGAATTCTGCATCATGCAGGTAGACAGGAAATGAACTGAAACACTAGATGGTATCTTGAGCATATATGAGACCGCAGAGCCACACCTCCTCCAACAAAGCTACACCTCCTAATAGTGCCATTCCCTTTGGGAGTAACTTTCTTTATAACCACCACAGTGTATTCTCTAACTACAATGGAATAAAACTAACAGTAAATAACAATAAAAATTTGCAAATTAACAAATATGTTGGAAATTGAGCAGCATATCTCTAAGTACCTGTTGTGTCAAAGAGGAAAATAAAATGAGGATATGCTTTGAGAGGAATAGAAAACAAAAGAAAGATATGGGAAAGTTTATGGGATAGTGCAAAAGCTTAACTTTATATTGTACATTAAAAAATAATACAGTTCGATTGTTACATCCATTGAATTAAAGTCAGTATTAGAAGAGAAGAAGCAACAAAGATTTGACTGAGTATATGTGATCTGGACAATAGAAAAACAACAGAGTCTCTAGCCCCAATTTGTTTGGGAGAAAAAACAGCCAGAAAACAATAAGGAAACTTTGCTAAAATGGCTAAGAAAAAAAAAGACAACAATATAAAAACAAGAAAGGATGTACCCAGCTGTGCTGTAGTGTCACAATAGTTATGGGGGAAGCCAGCAGTTTCTTAGATTTGTAGTTTGCTTCTTAAAGTGGAGTTCATACCTCGTTCTGTAAATGTTGCCAAAAGCCTTTGACTCATGAAGTCATAAGTCCCAAGGTGGAACCTATCATTGGTATTTTGCTTCATGAATATGCTGTCAAACTGCCTTCTAAATATTTATGTTTATACCAGTGGATTAATATTGCTACCAGTCCTGGTTAGAGAAACTTATTTTTTTTCCAATGGGTATCAGTTATGCAGAGAGTAATAACTGGTTAGAGTTCTGAGAACATTCCATCATGGAGGAATTAAGACAATATTCCATCATGGAGGAGGGATGACTCAGGAGGCCTTAACCCTTGCTCAGGAAGAGTTAATGGCTTCTGTAGGTGAAGGAGTAGATGTCCCTTACTAAGGCTTAGAGAACACAATGATAAAAGGTGCAGAAGGAATGTCAGAGCCAGAGGATGGGAAAGAGTGTTGTGAAGTGCTGTCTTCTGGATATATAACAAAGCTATTGAGTTTATCAACTCACAGCAGAAGTGGTTAAAAGCCGAGATCAAGTCAGACAACATTCCAACATGGAAGAGTGATGACTCATGAGGCCTTGCCCGTAGCTCAGGAAGAGTTAATGGCTTTTGTAGGTGGGGGAGTTGTTTTTCTACAGTGGTGCAGCCACTGGTAAGTTGCCTGTGCTCCTGTAAATAACCCCACACTCATGCTTCTTCAAGCGACCTAATTAAGCCCAGTAGACCAAAAAGGGATCATGAAAATAATGGGGAACTTATTGGGAAGCAGCAATGTTCCAGAGAAAGTGGTTGAGGGGTAAATATGATCAAGAATGGTTGAGAGTAAATATAATCAAAGTATATTTATTATATGCACATATGAAATTGTCAAAGAAAAAGTAATAATATTAAAAAAATACACCCTCGGGAAAAACTAGATTAATATAGAATGATTGTTGAAATACCTTTTTAAAACACAACAGAAAACTTAGGTTAAACATTTTATAATTTATCAATATACATAATAAATATATGTCTATTTATATCTCTACATATAGTAATATGCCTATGTGCATGTATTACATTTTCATAATTATGAGTGAAATACTGAAGAAAAACAACTTATGAGAAGGAGGCATCTATTTTGGCTTAAGAGTGTTTAGTTAATGATTGCTTGGGCTCCTGGCCTTCAGCAAAACATGGCGGCGAAAGAATGTTACAGAAGAATATGCTTTGCTTCACTGTGGGCAGGGAAGAATGGAGAAAGGGAGGCCAGGACAAGATAAACCCACAAAATCATGTGCCAATTACCTACTGCTTCTAGCTAGTTTCTCCTAAAATTTCTACAATCTCCTCAAACCATCTCCAGTAACACCACCAGTCTGGGACCAACCATTCAACATATGTTCCTATGGGGGTCATGCTGTATTTAAACCATGATAGTACATTTAATCTTGTGTTTATTAATGTGTAACCAGAAATATTATTTAAATTTTTTATTGGGGTTTTGAGATAGAATTTGCTATGTAAACCTGGCTGGTCTGACCCTCAATATATGCATTGTGGAGTGTACATAGTGTTGGGGTTACAGCTGTGTCTACTAGACCTGACTTTCAGAGCTACAGTTTTTAATGAATAACTTGCACAACAAATAACAAGACACTAACTACCTGAAAGCCCCTGAAGAAAATTTTAAAGCAACAGGAATTTCTATCTTTAATAATAATTACAATGCAAAGTAAAAATTGAGTTTAGAAAACAGTTGAAAATCGTGAAAAATTGGTAACTTTTACTCATGGCAACAATATAGTACAAATACATATAGTGTAACCAACATTCTACTGATTTTGCCTTTTTCTTTTTTAATTAATGTGTATTTTAAATGCATGAGTGCTCGGTCTGCATATACACCTCAGGGCATCAAGATTATCCAATTATAGATGATTGTGTGTCACCACGTGGTTGCTGGAAATTGAACTCAGGACTTCTGGAAGAGTCCTTATCTTAATGGCTGAGCCATCCCTCCAGCGCCAATTTTGCCTTTTTCTGAGAGAAGTTTCTAAGATATCAACATGTTTGAGTGTTTCCTGCAGCAGAAAATTCACCTTATTAACATGCACCGAATTCTCCAGTTATCTGGAGCACTTTAAAAACCTCCAACAGGGATAGTCATGCAAAAATACAGTACTCAGAATGTAGTTCCGTGGTAGAGCACCCACTCAAGTATTAGGACCTGGCTTCAACCACAGCAACCCGGAAAGTAAACCCATACTGAGATGTATTTGTATTAGGTATGTAGACTTCTTTCTTTTAATTGATTTTTTGGTATTATATCATTAATCCATTCAATAGGTTTGTGGGGTTAATGATCAAACACAAAGAAATACATAAAGAAAGGAATTTGGAAAAAAATTAAATCCTGGAAGTTTTATTCATTGAATTATGGAGCTGTGATGAGGAGGTGCTGGAGCATAGCTAATTTGTCCTTCAGGGATGGTACATGTGGGTCACTGCTCTTCCATGCCTTGGTCCCTGGTGTGGTCCCCAGTGACACTTAGCTGAGGACAGCATGGGAGGTTTTCATGCCCCACAATTGGCATTTACCTCTGCTTTGCCAAAATCCCTTTGCAATAGACCTTCAAGTCCCGAAGCCCTCTTGAGGGTCTGCTGCAATCTTTTGATCCAGGTTTATGTATCACCAGTTTCTACAGTAATATCATGTGGGAAGCCGCAGGTGAGTGAATCACAGTGTCTTAGTTTATTTCTTAAGATTTTCCTCATTCATTCAGGGGCTTGAACCTGCAGTTAGCCACCAGAAAGCACACTGAAGGATCTAGTTCAGGTTGTGCTACTAAGTGACCTTGGAGACTCTGCTTTATTGCACTTCTCTGGGTCACTATTCTGAAAAATTTCATAATAAAGTGTGTATGTGTGTGTGTATGTGTGTGTGTGTGTGTGTGTGTGTGTGTGTGTATGAGAGAGAGAGAGAGAGAGAGAGAGAGAGAGAGAGAGAGAGAGAGAGAGATTTTTAGGATGAAATATAAGATTAAAATTACTCTGTTTCCTGTCAAATAGAATGCCTGTTTGCTAAAATAGATTTAATTATTTGTGATGTGAATAGCTAATTTTAAATCATTACTTAAATTGAATGTTCAAATGCCACAGGTAGGTGACATTAATGCTGAAGTTTGATTTCCTGTCTTCCTTTTCAGAAACCCTCATTTAGATTAGGGACTCCTTAATCTAACAGTTAACTGGAACTCTGTCTGCCCTTTGTCTACATATCTCCATTGTCTCTTGTCCAGATTTCTATTCCAATCAGACATGTTAGCTGTATCCATGCATGTTCTGCAAAATTACACATTTTCTTAATCTTTTTTCTCTTTGAAATTGAAACTGCCCATCTCTTACCTGCCCTACTTTTGGCAACTAACTATCCCCTCCAAATTACAAGATTTGGCCAGGCACATGCTTGTGTTCAGGACATTTGTTGTTAACCTGCTTCTTAGCAACAGGCAACAGACTAAATGCCTTTTCTATATTTCTGAATTTCATGATAAACCCCCTACAGTGCAAATGTTCTCTTCACTTTACAGTTTTGAAAACTGCAGGGCTGACCTCAGAGCCAGCACTTTGTGGAGTTAACCCAGAACAATTAGCAATATTTGCCCAGATGTTCACCACTAGAGCCAGTATTCTCATAGCTAGTGTTGCCTCCAAGGCAGTGTGAGTTTCCTGTGAAATATTATGGCTATTCAGAACCCAAGACTGACAGGAATGGAGGATCCGCGGTAAAGGAAACATGAAATTCACTGTGGTTAGATAGAGGTGACTACTTTTCTGATAACATTTTATCTATAATTCTGTATAAATAGCTATCAGTTATAAAACTTATTCTTAATTTATTCACAAAAGTCACGGTTTCCTCACTTTTTCACCTAAAATATGACTGAAGAAGGTAAAGAACGTAGAGGTATTATTCTTATTATTTTGATATAGGGTATCATATTGTTCGTGGACAGCTACGATTGATCCTGAAGCCTCCTCGCCCACCCCTGTCTTACAAGTGATGGATTACAGGTCTCATGGCTATGCTCGGTTGTATTACTCCTATGGTGACCAGCCTGCTCTACGCAAACTTTTCAGGGAAGGAAATGCTCATTGAATTAAAAGAAACAGACACCTCACACACGTGTGTACAAGATTACACATAGAAATGTATGCTAAAGACATGTCAATTCAAATCTAAGTTCTACACTCACATTTCTAAAATAAGACTTTACAGTGAGACTTTATCAAGTCTAGAGAAGGTTCAGGCACAGTGAAGTAATAAGTCCTTCCCATCCCATTTTAATCTGCTCTGTAACAGCGAGTTGTTTATGGACAATTTTCTTTTCAGGCAGTTGAGCCCTCAGTCTGTAGATTTATGTAAATATGAATTTGCATTTGCTCTGACTATGCATCCAGGATAGGCTTAAGCATGACCCAGCACATTTATATTTGTTATTTGTTGGCCACAAAATTATAATACATTTTTTAAAGGCTGGGCAGGCCTGGTAGGCAGAGGTGGGAAAAACACAACACTTTACATCTATTTTACATATTTGGCCTTATTTGATTTTTAGAAGAGCTCATTGAGGCAAATTGGGTATATTGCTATGATTCTCATTTTGCACTCAGGAAATCTAAAGAGAAAATTAGGCAAATTTTTCAGGGTCACAAACATTTTAGTGCAAAGTCTGAATTAGAATTCAAGTTTTGTGATGTGGCTTCCATAATAAGTAGAGGTTTTTGTTAGGCTGCTGACTGTGAATAAGTATTTCCTCTGATATCCCAGACAAACAGTCTTGTCTCCTGACTTGGGGCTGAATTTCCAAGTGTTTCACGTCAGGCACTAAGTCATCTGTGGCTCCTGCCTGTGTTTTGCTCAGTGTGAGGAAGGCAGTGATAAGGAGTCATGGTGATGTCACAGCTTTGTTACATGAGACACCTGGAACACTGTGTTGGGGAGATATTGCAGCATGGTTCCTTCAGAAGCATTTCTATCTGTTCACACTGACGACTATATCTTCTTGCCATGTGGAACCATTAAAACACTTGAAACATGGCTGGCAGAATAATAGGGAAGCTCATTTTAACAGTTATTTAACTAATACTGTTATGGAAACTGACAACATATAATCACATGCATTCATGGAGCAGTGAGTATGCTATGATGCATATGTATAATGTTCAGTATGGTTACAATGCTGTGTTGTGGGTCTCACAAATTTCTTCTTCCTGTCAAACTGAAATTTCATAAACTCTGACTCTCTCTCTCCATCTCTCTACTCTGGTCTCTGGTTAACATCTTTACACTCTCTGTGAGTTTTATGGCTCTTAATTGCAAACATAAGTGAAGACATGGTGCTTTTCTGACTATGCCTTGCTCTGTATAACATAACGTCTTCTTTCTGATAAACACACATTGTTGCAAATGACAGAATTTTCCTTCTTTTAGAGGCTACATAGTATTTCACTGTGAATACCATGCCACATTTTCATTATCCATGGGCCCATTGGTAGATGCTGTTTCTGTAACTCGGCTATCACAGACATAGCTGCTATGAACACAGATATGCAGATGTCTGTTCATCATACTTATTGTGAGTCATTTGGATCAATATCTAGAAGTCAAATTGCTAGTTAGTATGTTAAATCTATCTCTTAACGCAGTGAAGGCATAAAAAGTGTATTTATTCAACACAGTCATACTGGGAAAAGGAACAAAGGAATTTTGTGACCCTACAAGCCAATCTTTAGGTTGCTGGCATGAGGAGTAGGTTTAAGAAGATGGTCAGAGCTGTGTATAGCTAAGCAGTTCTTGTCAAGGCATGCTCCTGCACTCCATTGACTCATCATTGTAGACTCCAGTCTTTGCTGCCAGGTAGTCTGACATGTCTCTTTCCAGGGTACTAGCACAGCATCCTTTGCCTAGCTCAGGACTGAGCCTTTTCACTCTAGGTCACCTTCCCACCCTCATCCCTCCCTTCCCCCTCTCTTCCTCTCTCTGTTTTGTTCTTTTTATTTTTTGGTGAAAACAGCAGAATTTTCCCATAATAGGTTTGACATACATTTCTTCCAAAAGTATCTAATAACTTTTCTTCTTTATATTCTTGAAACTTTTCCCCTCTCTTTCGGATACTAGTCATTCTGAGAATGCGAGGCAGTATCTCATGGAGGTTTGAATTTGCCATTCCTTAGTGATTGGTGATGTCAGACATTTTATTCAGGTGTCTACTGGTGATCTGTGTGCCTTCTTTTGAGAAATCTTTATGGTGGTCTTTTGCTAGTTTTCAATCAGGTTATTACTTTATTGCTGTTGAGGGACTTACTACATATAATGTGATAATTATATATAATATGCAAGGAATCAAGATTCTTGCATGTTTTAAATGCCAAACCCTTACCAAATGGTGGCTTAGGAAGGGTTTCTCTCATTTCATGGGCTGACTTTTCACTCTGCTCGTTTCTTCCTTTGCTGTGAAGGAGCTTTTTAGTTTGATGTGATCTTACTCCTGTGATTTCCCTTCTGTTGCTTTAACTTTTGGAGTCAAACCCGAAAATTCTTTGGTCAGAACAATGCCATATATTATTTCATGTTTTTTCCCTATGGAAGTAGTTTCATGGTATCTGATCTTCTAGTTATAAATAGTATGGCTATTTATTTTTAAAATGCAGTTGATTTTCATTTTGTGCATGCCAATATCTAATTTTGCTCTTACTCTTTATTGAACAAAGAGCATTTTGACCATTGTGTATTAATATGTAGCTCAGGGTTGCTCTATTAGACATAATAACCTTAGCAGAGTCTCATTGTAACTCAAGATTTCCATTAGGTGAATTTCAGCAAATATTTCCGATAATGTTTCCCCAGATTTTTTTCTTTTTTTGTTTTTTTCGAGATTATAGTTTATTTGTGTAGCTCTGAAGCCTGTTCCAGAATTCACTCTGTATGTAGACCAGGCCTAGAACTCACAAAGATCTGCCTACCTCTGCCTCCTGAGTGCTGGAATTAAAGGTGTGTGCCACCACTGCCCAGCGTTTCCCCAGATTTTTAATTGCCTATCTATTGCATTTTTCTATCATTTCTTTCTTCCTCCCTCCCTCCCTCCCTCCCTCCCTCCCTCCTTCCCTCCTTCCTTTTCTCCTTCCTTCCTCCCTTCCTTCCTCCAACCCTCCTTTTCTTCCTCTCTCCCTCCTTCCTTCTGTCTTTGCTTGCTTGGACTTTTGAGATGTGGTTTCTCTGTGTGTCCTGGGTGTTCTGGAAGTTGCTTTGTAGTCTAGACTGACCTCAAACTCACAAAGATCTATATTTCAATATTCTTTTAATAGTCCTTCAAAATTTTCTCCTGGTATGAGTTGAAAATATAGTAACAAACACACAATTTTATGTAAGTGAGTTGTGTGGTGTTGGATATTGTGACATTTCTACTTAGGGTACTACTCTAGCCACCCCCTTACTGATGTAAGGCATCATAATACTCTACCGAAGGTCACTATTGGATTCTTCTATTACTTGCCAATTTAAGTCATACATTTAGTGCCTGGGGCCCTTCTCCAGTGTTCCTGATATTACTTCTAGGGTTTTATTTAGGGCTTCATTCCCAAAGTTAAAGGGTGACATAGTATGTGCCCTTCTGTGCCGAAGTTACAACACAGGAGAAACTGTTGTCTTCTGGATCGTAGTGCAGAAGAAATGCCTCAGTATACAAAAGGACGTGAGCATGTATAGAATGGAGACCTTCATTGAAGAGCAGAGCTAGGATTGAAGAGAACCCAAACAGAAGACCTTCTCACCCTGCCATATTCCAGAGCAGACATGTGAGCAAGAATGAATTTCATTTGACAGTTTATGAGGAGGAGATAACTGTAAATATACACTAGTTTTGGTCTCCACCCGTACTCCTGTGATTCATCTCTGGACTGATGAAGTAAGAGTCACTGGGAAAGGGTGGTGTGATCAGAGGGACCGCAGGGAAAGAGCCTACTTTCTTTGTGACTAGTCATTAACACTGAGGATTCCACCACAAACCAATTCCTTTAGTAATTTATTGGTGTCTTTTTATGTGCCATGTAGATTTTTCTGATTTGGAAATGACAGTCTGCATTTAAGATGCTGCAGGCTGGTGGGATGACAAGTACTTATTGCTCGATGATATCTGAGACTATGGATATTTTTAACCGTATTGGACATTAAAGTGGCGTCATTTGTCCATTAGTTTGAAATAGTAGCTATCATAAATATTATAGGTAATAAAAGATAGACAATAAATGAAATACGCTGTTTTTTCTTGACACTTTATGTGTATTGACTGTACTTAATTCCCACATTTTTAGTGTGATATATTTAGCCAAAAAAGTAGTTTCGTGGTGTCAGAAAAATTATACTAGAAGAATCTGTAATTTGCCTAGCAAGCATCACAGAAGACCTACATTAGAATAACCCTTTTCAGGAATGGGGGAATCATTACATGGGTGCAAGAGATGGACGGACACAGGCACTAAATTGAGGTGGTCAGATATGAAAGTGGGACAGAAGAGAATGAATGGAGAGAAAGGGAATTGCTGGAGAGATTAGCAGAACATTTCACCTCAGGAAAATGAGAGGCAGGTGATAAAACACGTGGTACATAAAATGTATGCTCTTTTACACTGTGTACTAGACACGCTCCGCAATGTGTGGTCAGAGCCTTCATTTACAGAAACATGTTTTCAGATATAATGTGGCAAAATGGTTCATACTTATTTTATCAAAAATTATGGATTAAGAGACTTATATATTTTTGAAACAACCCCATGAACAGATATGCTCAGTTTCTTTGGTGTTCTAGATGTAGATCCCAACTAGCTAGTGTTTCTACAGGAAGCCAGTGTAATTGCATTTCTCGCATAGCCAGAGACAATAGGGCAGAGTTACACTGCATGAAGTGGAAGGTCACTCAGAAGAGAAAAGAAAGGCTCCAATTGGTTAGTTATATTTTTGGCTATTAATTACACAAGTAGTAAGTGAATCCAATTATGTAGAATCAAAATAAGTGCAGGTAATGGAATAAAGCACAGGCATTCTCTGTCCCATCATCTTTCTGATGAATGCTGTTCGCCTGTCCAGAGGTAAGCACTGTTACCAGTTCTGAACATTTCACAACAGTAGTGCACCTTTGCATACTCTACTAACAATGAAAAAAACAAAGTTTTCAAAACCAGAAAGAGATCATGTTATACACTGCGTTTTGTGCTTAACAGTGCATTTTCAACCTTCTAATTTATTTAAAAGTTTCTTTACAAACTTAGTTACTTATACGGTTCTGCTACCAAGGCTGTACTTATCCAAGTACACCAATTTCTCTTCATATTTCTTAAGGCTTCTGAGTGTTAGATATGGGGAAGCGGAGTTGTGGATTCAAAATGTATCCAAATTCAAAATGTATGCTGACTTGAGTTTTAAGGATAGGATTCCCAGACTACTTTCTAGGTGACAATGGTTTACATTTAAATATTATGTCAGTCATTCTTGTCCTCTCCTTGCATTGTTTTTAACAATCACTAATGTTTTAAAATTAAAAGCTCTTATCTCAAAGATGTGTAAAACAAGACATTGTTGTTTTGGCCATTTTTGGAGTTGAATATATGATGTTCATGCTTATCAGCACCTCTGTGAATTTTGTTTATGTGCATGTTCTTAGCGCTTTGAAGAAACTCTTTATATTTTATTGCTATGAAACGCATGTTTTTCTTATGACCCAGTGGTTTTTTTCACAAGCTTGTATCTTCCATTTATGATTTGCTCCTAATATGAATGGCATCCTAAGTTCTGAAATGGAGAAAACATTTTCCATTGTTTCATCTGACTTTTGCCTTTTAATGTGTTGCTTACTACACCTTCATACTTCAATGTTATAATGGCATCTGTGTTTTCTTCTAGAACATATACTTTATATATTTTTAAAATTAAAACATTTAATCCAACTGGGGTTTGTTTTTCGTGTGTAATATACACACAATGACTTTCTCCTGAAGAAAGAAAGATTTGATAGAAACCTTCTTTGGGAGTCTATAAAATTTTGACAATAAACTTGAAGCACTAGCTTTCTGATGTATTAACTTCTCAAAATATAATATGTAAGCATTCACTTTTCATTTTAATTGTATTTTATTGAAGTATATTAATCGTACAAAATGATGACTTTTCATGTGAATTTTCACTCATACACGATGTACTTTGATTCTGTTCGCTCCTGTTCCTCCATTATACTAGTTGAAGTGGGGTTGATATCTTAGAGAGATTTTGGTTTATGTTTTCCTGATAAATAGTGATATTGAATATTTCCCAGTATTTCTTTGCATAGTTGTATGTATTCTTTTGAGAATTGTTTGTTTATATATTTTTGAGAAAGAGTCTCACTCTATCCAGGATAACCAGGAACTCACTGTATAATTCAATCTGGCTTTGAACTTTTGGTAATTCCGCTGCAGCAGCCTCCTAAGTACTGGGATTAGAGAAATGAATCACCATGCCCTGCTATTATCCAGTTTTATTTGGGTTACTATTTCTTTTCACTATTAGATCTCAGAATTCCTTGTATATTCTTGATGGCAATCTTTGTCAGAGTACAGTTTACAAATATTTCCTCTATGTTTCTTGCTTCCATTCCTGGGGAGATTTTAGACTGATATAATCTTATTTGCCTACTTTTTCCTCTTTGCCTTTGGCATCATTTCCAAAGTCCTTGCCCAGTTCATTGTTTTATGATGCTTTCCTGAAGCAGATTTATAGTTGCAAGTTCTGCATGCAAGTCTTGAATCTGTTTTGATGTGATGTTTATATCTGGGGAGGCAAGGGCTGGTGCTATTTTGCATGTGGACTTTCCTGTGAAAAATTTTTGAAAATGTTAAGGGTTTAACCCTTCCCCCCAAAGAACTTCAACAGCACCCAGAATGAAAGAAAAAGCTATTTGATGAGCACAAAGCTCAAATTTCTACTCTAGGTTCGGTCAGGAGCAGAAACATGACATGGCTTTTTAGGGCAGGTGGTATTGTCATAGTCTTATCTACATGATCATCCTAGTAGAGGCTTTTATCCTTGCTCTGAAAGAGATTTTCTCCGGATCTAAGCACATTTCACAGAAGTTGAAATTTCAGGTTTCTGGTTAGAACAGTTTTATCATTACCCAACAGAACTTGCTGTTTAACCAGGTGCCAGTGGTGGTCGCTTCTCAAGAGGATAGGGCCAACAATATATTTCAAAGCAGAGAAAGTTCCACTCTCACAGAGTGGGATCCAGCAGTTGGATCTTCGCACAGTTGGATCTTAACGATGTAGAAGGAAGACTTATAGTTCACTTTCTAATTCCTATGCTGTAGTAACATTTTAGTTGTATTTTAATAAATAAGGCTTGCCTGAAGATCAAAAAAGTAAAATAGTCACACTGGCCAGCCTTACATCAATGATACACATCTTTAATCCAAGTAGCCACACTAGCTTGCCATAGAAACTAGGGGGTAGTGATGCACATCCTTAATCCCAGAACTAGAGAGGATTATAAAACAGGAGGAGACAGCTCTAGGTCTCTGTCTCATTCTGAGAGTCCTGGAGGCAGGATAGTCATTTCAGACTGACGTAGAAGTAAGAGCCAGTGGATGGCTGTTTTACTTTTCTGACCTTCAGACTGAACCCCAGTTTCTGTCTCTGAGTTTTTATTAATAGTGTTTCATTATGTAAAGTGTGTTAATCATCTTTAATTAGTGTTAAAGTTTAATTCGTTCTTTTTTCCCTTCTAAAAGACTGTCTCTACCAAGGCATCTTTGTACTGTTGTCAGAGCAATTGAGTTTGCTCACTCACGTGGACTTACTTCTAGCCTTCTCCGTCCTGGTCAACATGTCTGTATTTATGTTAATACCTTGCGACTTTGATTCACAGCACTGGAGTATATTTCAAAATCTGGTACTGTAATTATTCCTGTTTTCATTTTTGCTCTTACGATTGTTTTATCTAGTAAGGTTTATTTGTTTATGTGATTCTGTGCTAATGGTATTTTGTAGTTTTGTGAGGAATGCCTCTAGTGGATTGGTAGGAATTGTTTTGAATCTTGTAAAGTCTGGTAATTTTAATAATAATTTATTCTTAATTTTTCTTTTTTATTAGTAACCTATCTTTTCAAAGGACCAGTTTGAATTTCACTTGTTTTTTTCTTGTTGGTGTTCTAGTTTTAGTTGCACTAAAGTTTATTTTCATCAGTTTATTTAGGCCTCCATTTTAAGCCTTTCTCTATTGAGGCGGAAACTTGGCTTATTTACTTAGAATTTTCTTATTTTCTCCTATATGTCTTTAATACTTTAGCTTACTTCTGAACGTTGCTTTTGATGAACACATTTTGATAAATTATTTTTACCTTTTAAGATGTCATGTTTCTGAAAATTATATTTCTTCTATGATTTCTTTGTACCATGTGTCACTTAAAATATCGCTTAATCTTCAAATATTTGGGAATACATAGCTATTTTCCAGTATTGAGTTGTAGCTTAACTCTTTTTAGTATAGTATAAAGCCACATACTATGTGATTTATATTCTTCTAGATTTGTTTATTTATGTGTTATGATATGTAGCATGTTCTTCTTTAGAGAATATTTGTCATGAGCTGGAGAAGAACGTGTGTTCTACTATTATTCCCTCTTTCCTAGTCTGTTGGCCTACTTTTCTTTCTTAGTGTGACAGCATTTGAACACCATGGCTTAACAGTGAGACCTAACACTGGCTAGTGTTTGTCTTCTAGTTTTGTTCTCCTTAAATGCTGCTAGATAGTCAGCATGAATTGCTTCTCTGTATAAACCATAAGTTTAGATTGTTGATGTCTATAAATAACTCATTGGGGTATTGATTGGGATTACATTGAACCTATAGATCAAATTGACAGGAACTGAAGTTTTGATACTGTCAAGGTTTACTATGACTGTAGAATGCAATAGTCTTAGTTCATTTTTCCTTTGAACTTTTAAAAAATTATGAACTTGTTATGTCCTTCATGTAGATCTTATGCATACTTGTTAAATTTCCCTCCAAATATTTGCTTTTTGGGATTGTTTGCCCTACAATCTCATCTTTCTGACTGAGTACTTATTTCAGCTTATCGAATTTTTCTAAAATTGAACATTGACTTTCAAGCTCCTAGAATGTTGAAACTTACAGTAGAAGTCTCAAATTATTTCTCTAATTAAAGCATTTTATCAAATTAAAATCAAGATGCAAAAAACTTAATAAAGAAACATAGGAAGTGAATCAAGGAAAAAGTGTCAAATTCTGGTCACTCAGGAAGGTTGGTGTGAAGTGTGAGGAAATGTACAGTGTAGTTTACAAAACAAGATTGGTACTCAGGGGTCAGTTGTTGACAGTCCCATGCAAAGTGTTATACAGTTGGAGATTTGGAGACATGATAAACCTTTTCTTTTGGCTTACTCTGTGCATCCATTGGTTAACTTTGCAGTTCAGGCTGATTTTTTTTTAAATTGATTTTTATTGAGCTCTACACTTTTCTCTGCTCCCCTCCCTGCTTCTACCCTTCCCTTCAATCCTCTTCCAAGGTTCCCATGCTCCCAATTTACTCAGGAAATCTTGTTTTTTTTTTTTTTTTAATTCCCATGTAGATTAGATCTATGTATGTCTCTCTCTCTTAGGGTCTTCGTTGTTGTCTAGGTTCTCTGAGATTGTGATTTGTGGACTGATTTTTCTTTGTTTTATGTTTAAAAAACCACTTATGAGTGAGGACATGTGATATTTGTCTTTCTGGACTTTTAACTCATGATTTTATGGTGGCAGCCTCTCAAGTGTTGGGATGATGGTGTGCAACAAATGCCAAGTCCGTGGTTTGAATGAGAATGACTCCCATCAGCTCATATATTTGGATGCTTAGTCACTAGGGAGTGGGCTGGTTCAGAGGGATTAGGAGCTGTGGCATTGTTGGAGAAAGTGTGTCACTGGAAGGGGTCTTTGAGATTTCAAAAGCCCACATTCAGGTTCAGAGTTTTGTTCTCTGCCTACTGCCGGGAAGCCAGGAAGTAGGTCCTAGCTATTGCTCCAGTGCTATGCCCACTGCCATGTCCCTGTGTGATGATAATGGACTAATCTCTGAAACGGTAAGCAAGACCCCAATTACATGTTTTTTAAAAAATAGGTTGCCTTGGTCATGATGTTTTTTCACATCAACATAACAGTGGCTAAGACATCAGCTTAGCAAGGTATTTGATCTTACCCCTTTAGAAGACTTTAGCATTTAGTACAGTGCTTAATAAGTAGACGGTGCTTAATATATATACATTGAATAAGTAAAGCACAAAGAAATACATCACTGAAAGAGCTACATTTAAAATTAAGGTTAAATTAAACTGAAATCATCTTTCATACTTCTGCTAGTGATATGAGGAAACTAATTCCAAAACCCATTTAAATATTTCACATCTTAGTTCCTGTAAAAATACGTAAGTATATAGAAACACTCCTATTATTTGAAATGTTTCCAAATGTTGGGGTAGATGATGATTCTAAAGTTTCAATTACAGCCTTCTCTTCCCGTATAATATATGAGTAAAAGTTATTCCTTGAGTAATATCCTTGGAATTAACGTGCACTCTAAAGCTTGTGGGAGGGGGTTTAACATTATAGTTACATTTCCTTCTATTTTCCGAGAACCTGTTGATTCTCTGGGGTCCCCAGAGCCATAAGATAGAAAACTTTCTTCTTTCATGTGGTTTCTTATCTACTTGTAGAGAAAGCAATAGTTCTTCTCTTCCTTTAAAAAGTGGAGGAACATTGTTTTTCATCTTGTTGTCTTACCTGTGACTTTAGCATCCTTTCATTGAATTGTATATTTTTTTCATTAAGTGGCGAGAGTTTATTTTAAACAGTCTACTGGTGGGAATTTATGATAAAATAGAAGATATTTGAGGAAAGGTGTTGCAGATGGACTCTGCGCACACACTAACCTAATAATATATTTGAAATGAATGATAATATCAAAAATATCCTCACATTAAAATTCTGCTTTTTTTGGTTTTCCAATTTTTGTACAATTATAAAATAAAAATAAATTCATTTAAACCTTAATTATTTTCCCTTTCTCAGACCCAATATTCATTTTCCTCTAAAATTTGTGACTTATAGAACTTAAAATAAATTTTATGGTTTATTTTTTTATGTTATGCCTATTAATGTTTTATCTACATGTGTGCCTATTCATTTGGGGAGTTCTTGGCCCTTGGGGAGGTTAGGAGAGAGTGTGAAATCTCCTGGAACTCAAATTGAGGAGGGTTGTAAGCTGTTATATTGGTATTAGGAATCAAAGTTGATTCTCTGCACAAAGAATGTTGTCAAAATTGTTCACTTAAGGATTATTTCCTTATTCTTATATTCACTTGCCCTTCGGCTCTCCTCAACTCCAAGCTACATGATCATTAATAGAAGAAAGAAGGGTTATATATTTTTTAAATAATGAAGAACTGACAACCAAAAAGCCTATATATAGTGAACTGACCTAGACTTTCTGCAGATAAGTTACAATTGTGTAGCTTGGTCCTCTGGAGGGACTCCTAACAATGGGAGCAAAGCCTGTCTCTGACTCTTCTACATGTTTTTGGGACCCTACTCTTCATACTGGTTCACCTGGCCCAGCCATAAGACATGGGGAGGTGCTTAGTTTAACTACAATTTGTTATGCCATATTATACTGATACTCGTGGGAGACCTGCCCTTTCCTAAACAGAAACGAAAGAGGAGTGGACTGGCGGATGTGAACAGAGGAGAGATGGGGAGGGGTACTTGGAGGAGTGGAGGGAGGAGATATTGTGGCTGGGATGTAAAACAAACAAATTTATTTATTTTAAAAAAAATTGAAAAGAAAAAAATCACATTTAAAGTGGAAGATTTAAGTCAGAAAATGGTTTCCTTTTATGCTTTTCTATGATCACATGTCTGATTAAAAAATAAATGCAAAGAAGGCAACCAAATGTTGATTCCTGGGTGCCGTGTCAGCTTAGGTTTTCTGTTATTTGAGGACATAAATGATAACTATGGCATCCCATAGGCATTGTTTGCCATGTGGGGATTCAGCAGACTTTCTAAATCAAAGTCTTGTTATTTTCAGTTCAACAAAGTCAGCAATATGGTCAGTGCTTTTTTGAATTTTAGTCCCTTTAAGCTTGAACAACAATGTATAATACTTGGTGCCCTACTGAACCAATTATAATCATATGGTTTAAAATTTAAACATATTTTACACTTGTGTGTGTTGGTCAATTGATTGTGTGTGTTAATGGTGTTTGTGTATGAGTGTGGGTGCACACTTCGCACTGTACACGTGTGGAGATCAAAGGACAACTTGCAGGTATTTTCCACCACCCCACCCGCTATGTGGGTTTTGGGAACTGAACTCAAGGTCATCATGATTTGTGGGAGGTATCTTTATCTGCTGAGTCATATATTTATAAGATATTCTGATGTTAAATAAAATAGTAGACATTTGCTCCAGAAGGGACAGAGAGAATTATTTCAGAAAGTTGTAGTTCTTTTAATGAATATGTCCATTTTCCTTGACTGGCTCAATTACCAGGTCATACCAGGCAGATGAACCCAACAAACCATTCCCAGGTGGCAGCGTTCATCCTCTTGGGGCTCTCGCAGGTATGGGAGCTTCGGTTTCTATTCTTCACTGTCTTCTCAGCAGTGTATCTTTTGACTGTAACTGGCAATCTTCTTATTGTGGCCATAGTGACCTCGGACCCACGCTTGCACACGACTATGTATTTTCTTTTAGGCAACCTTTCATTTTTGGATTTCTGCTACTCTTCAATCACCGCCCCCAGGATGCTGGTTGACTTGCTCTCACACAGCCCCACTATTTCCTTCGGAGCCTGCCTGACGCAACTGTTCTTTTTCCACTTCATTGGAGGCATCAAGATATTCCTACTGACTGTCATGGCATATGACCGTTACATTGCCATTTCCCAGCCCCTACGTTACACACTAATTATGAACCAGACAGTCTGTGGGCTCTTCATGGCAGCCTCATGGGTAGGAGGTTTTATCCACTCCATTGTGCAAATTGGACTGACTGTGCATCTGCCATTTTGTGGTCCTAACAAGCTGGACAACTTCTATTGTGATGTGCCACAACTGATCAAATTGGCCTGCACTGACACCTTTGTTCTAGAGCTTCTGATGGTTTCTAACAATGACTTGGTCACTCTCATGTGTTTTCTTGTGCTGCTGGGCTCCTACACTGCCCTGCTTTTGATGCTCCGAAGTCATTCCAGGGAGGGTCGCAGCAAGGCTCTGTCTACTTGCGCCTCTCACATCACTGTGGTGACTATAATTTTTGTGCCTTGCATCTACATCTATGCAAGGCCTTTTAGAACATTCCCCATGGATAAGGCAGTTTCTGTGCTATACACAATGGTCACTCCTATGCTGAATCCTGCTATTTATACCCTGAGAAATAAAGAAGTGATTGCAGCCATGAAAAAGCTGTGGAGGAGGCAGAAAGATTTTCTTGGTCCCTCAGAGCATTGACATCTCAGCAGTAGCCAGAATTTGAGGACTGAAAAATGATCCAGAAGATCCATAAAGTAGATAAGACTCTGTGCCTGTTGTTTAAAAACTGCTTTTAAGTAGAGTTAATTTCTGGCATTTGGAACATGAATAGAACATTTCAGAACTACTATGTGCCTTCTAGGAAGAAAAGGTAGTAATTTAGAAAGAATGGTTGTGATGCCGACCATGATAAGAATGTTCCAGTTTATACTGCAATATACCCACAAGTAATGAAGCTGGTGACCCTTTCCTGATATTTCTTCTATACAAATCAGAGGATTTTTTTTCAATTTCTTAGAGGCAGGTGATTAAAATAAATGTGCAATCTTATATATATTTCAGGAGGCTGAATGACTGTCAATGAAGAAAGAAAATTACCTTGGCAAGTTAATTTTGCTCTCATAGTTTCTTAAAACCATAGCTATTAACATCATCAGCATTGCCACCGTTATTAATACCCTCATTGCTATTATCATCATCACACTCACTGTGATCACCATAGTCATCAAAATCGTCATCATCATTTTTGCCATCATCACCATCATTCTTGATGAGAGCTCTGTGTGACAGGCATTGAGTGTAGTAGCTTATATTTATATTCTTTTTTAATTCCCTCAATATTATTTGAATTATGCACCATCATCAGTTTACAGATTAGAGATACTAAATAACTTGTTTAAGTATTCAGCTTATTTATGGAATTGAACCTAGGTCAATCCTAGCTTAAATCCTACATTGTATCTAAAACTTCTTTTTGTGTCTTAGGGTCAGCCTTTCTGGAAAACACAAATATGCAAATATGGCCTTTTACCTTGGATTAGGTTTGTGGTATTTGGAGAATGAGACACATTGGGAGGGCGATTCTTGAACTGAATACATGATGATTAGAAGATTGGGGGAGGAAGTTTGGACAAAATATTCATACATACCAGTTGCCTTAGTTACTACTTTTCTATCACTGTGACGAAACTCCTTGACCATGTCAGCTTCTAAAAAGAAAGCATTTAATTGGGTGCTTACAGTTCCATATGGCCCAGAAGAATTGACTTTAGGGAACTAACATCCAGAACATTGATGAGGTAGTTTATGTGAAAGTGTCGGCTCAGTTACCTGATGGAACTATTGCGGAAGGATTAGGTGGTTGTAGGAAGAGGCCTTGTTGGAGAAGACTTCTGTCACTTTGAGGTGCCAGAAGCCAGTGGCATGCTCAGTTAGTTCTCTTTCTGCCTCCTACTTTGGGATCAGATGTATGATCTCCGCTACTGCTCCAACATCATGCCTAGCTCCTTGCTTCCATGATCGCTGCTATGATGATCATGGGCCATCTGGAACCGTAAGACCCAAATTTAATTGTTTGGTTTTATTTTTTTGTAAGTTGCCTTGGTCATGGAGTTTTGTCACAGCGATAGAAGACTAGTAACTAAGGCAACTGGTATGAATGAATCTTTTTATTCTTCATGTCTTTCAAGTTTTGCTGTCTTCCAGACTGTCTAGAGTGGAGGTTGACTGTTGTGTTGGCGCTCCATTCTCTGGTTCTTAGACAGAGGGTGGAATGAGAAGATTCATAAGCATCCTTAGCAGCTCCCCTTTAATTTCAGAAGCTTTGGAGTCTCTTTGCTATGCTCTCCTGATTTACTCAGGCCTAGACACTATATGTAAAAATGATGTTGAGAAAGGACAATAAATACTAAACCTGTTATGTACTTTTTCCTTGGAAACTTCACACTTGTATACAGTGTATCATAATTATATCCAAAATCCCTCTAAAGCCTCCCAAGATCCCTTAAACACTTCTCCCTTTCAAATCCTCCTTTTTTTTGTAGCCCTTTGAGTCCAATTAGTGATGTCTATACATATGCGTGAGTCATCATCCATCTGTACATGGTACAGGGAATTTTCATGACATTATTTTTGAGACAAAGCCTTGCTACACGATTCAGGTTGTTCCCAAATGTAAGATCTTTCTGTCTCAGTCTCCTAAATACAGAAATTGTAAGCGTGTACTCACACCTGGCTCATAATTGTTACCTTGATTACAAGACTTAGCTTTTTGTGCCTGCCCATCTCAGCCCCACAATAAATATTTGAAACAGAAAGCACAATGAATACATGTTTTAAGGAGACTATTTACGCATTTTGATTTATTGCTCTCAAAATGTTGGCCCTGTGAACTACAAAATAGTTCTGGTAGACTATAAAATTAATGTATCAGAGTAAACTGGTAGCAACACAGCTGGCTGGAAATTTAATAACCGCTTTTCATCTGATTTAGAACTGAACTTGAAATTAAATTTATGAGACTGGGGAATCTAAAGAAATTTATAAACTTAGAAACTGTAAGATTTTATAATTGCTTGACAGAATGATAACTATTGTGTGGCACTTGTACTGGGGAGATGTAAGCAAACACCTGTTTACCTCAGAGAGGGAACTGAAGACACACCAAAGGAATGGTACCGCTGAAGTCCAATTTATGTTGGCATTTATTTGATTACTGACAGACATGGAGACAACTCAAAGGCAGATGCATCACTAAAACCTCTTCAAGCATGGGTGATGACTAATGAAAGCTAGGCTCCCAGAGCCCACTGCATGACCTGCCTGTAGCTTGGCAAGCTGGAGGGTTTTCTCTACTCATCTGTTTTCACTGCTATGCGACCTTCAGGAGGGATGAACTTTGCAAATCTTTTTAAATTTCAGGGACTTCTTGAGACTTGTGGGTTATTCATTTACAAATCTTACTGGGTCAACCTTTAGAGATTCTTGAGTTTTAATGAGCTTCCCTCCAAGATGGAATGTTGCACTTCAGAACAAATTACTAATCAGAAGTTTATTATTTCTTTCTTCTAGATGGGAGGTATATTTTGGCAGAGCAAAATGATAAAGCAATTATCAAAAGACTGACACCTTTTGATTCTTTCTGTTGAAATCATTGCTTACCATTTTCAAAAATAGGTCAATATAGATCAAGTACCTCAATGTGTATTGACAGTGGTTGGAGTTAAGAACATTGGCTTCGCTGGCCATCTGTCCATTGACATCTGGCATGTAAAACTTAAGGATCCTCCATGTATGGGCTGTCTTTTTGTTTTTTAAATGATTTACATGAGGTGGATGAAATTTATTTGGCTTGCTTACAGTATAAAACATTCTAACTACTATCTCTGCTATGCATATTAATGTATATAACGTCATATACTATTTGCTTCTATCTCTATCTCCATATCTATCTCCCTATCTATCTATCTATCTATCTATCTATCTATCTATCTATCTATCTATCTACTGAAATATAACTTTAATGATGATATTTGGCATCTATTAGAGAAGTATGTTTGGCTAGACCTAGGTAGAGTCTATAATTCTTTTGGAATCTGTGATTGCTAGAGCTTCAAATAATTTTTTCTTCTAGGCAAATATTTCTAATCTCAGAAGTCATGAAGATCAATGAAGACTGTGAGTTCAAGGCCAGTCTGGGATGCATAGAAGACTATATCTCAAAAAGCAAGCAATGTATTCTGATTTAAAAAAATAAATATAATAAATAAATTGGAAAATAGCAATGAATAACAACAAGATAAAAACAAAGTAGAAAGAATTGCTGTTATGTATTTTAAGGATTCAGAACTCTATAAATAACCTGGAATCCTTTGTTTAACTTGTGCCAATGTTACTAAACTGGAACAAAAGTGTTATTACGTTCTATGTCATTTTCAGAGATATAAGATGACCTCAATATTCTCAATATTAAAAACGCTAACTCAATTTTGCTTTAAGTTATTTTTTAAATAATATTCTCTCTCTCTGTGAGTGTGTTTGTGTGTTGGGGGCACATATAACAGCATGTATATGAAGATAAGAGGACAATTTGTACTGGTTAGTTCTCTCCTTATACTTTGTGTGACCTGTGGATCAAACTCAAGTTCTTCAGTTTTAGAGGCAAGCACCATTACTGTTGTTGAATAGTCTTAATACCCTCAATATATTGTAGATACAAGAAAGCCTGACAAATATAAGAAAACATTTTGCACGTGTTCAAAGACAATAAAATGGTTTTATCATTTTCATAATAATATTTCTCATAAATAATTGAGGATCGTTAACAGAATCTTGCTTCCTTCTCCATTCATAGGTCTACCTTAGTTTGCCTCATAGGCTTTCAGAGTCCTGAATGTGTCAATGTACTAATGAGATGATAAAGTTTCCTTAGAATCACAGGAAAAGGAGTCATACTTTCAAACCTAGAGAGTCAGAGAAAAAATGACTTGACATATATAGAGACCCTTGGAAGGCTGCAGCAAGGGTAGTGAGGATAATCTAATATGTATGGCATGTATTTATAAAGGCTTATCTTTTACTAGCTTAGGGTATTACATGAATACCCCATGCTTCTGACATAGTTAAGCAAATTCCAGTAAAAATTCAATCTAACAATGTTATAAAGATGCTTCTTTTGACTTGTGACCAACATTATTTCTGCACAGCAGTGAGTTTAAATCACCTTGTCCTTGCTCCACTATTACACTGATGATTTTCTCGAATATCACCATAGAATTTTCATTTGGCTATGGATAGAGATATAGACAGAGACCCTCATCAGAGCAAGTACTGAGCTCCCAAGGTCCAGCTGAAGGGCAGAAGGAGGGAGAAGATGAGCAAGGAAGTCAGGACCGAGGGGTTGGTCCACCCACTGAGGCAGTGTGCCTGTTCTAATGGGAGCTCACCAAATTCAACTGGACCAGGACTGAACAAGTATGTGATCAAACTGGACTCTCTGATTGTGGCTGACTTAGAAGCCTTTGATAAAGGCACTAAGACTTGTTTTTACTGTATGTACTGGCTTTTTGGGGCCCTAGTCTATTTGGATGTACAGCTTCCTAGGCCTGGACGTCGTGGGGAGGGCCTTGGACTTCCCATGGGGCAGGGTTCCCTGCCCTCTCTCAAGTTGGGGGGGGAGGATGATGAGTGGGGGAGGGAAAGGTAAATGAGAGGAGGGGAGGAAGTGTAAATTTTTGAATGGAAAAAATAGAAAGATAAAAAATTAAAAAAATGACCTTAATATTGTTGTTTTTATTTTAATTCTTAGCTCTTTGGGGGCTATCCACCCAGTTCCCAAATAAATAAAACTTATTGAGACTTGTTATTACTTATGAATGGTTGGTCATAGCTTGGCTTGTTTCCAGCCAGCTTTTCTTAAATTATCCCATCTACTTTTTGCCTCCAGGCCTTTTCCTTTTCTTGTTTCTGTAATCTTACTTACACTCTTATTCCATGGCTAGCTCTGTGGCTCTGTGACTGGCCCCTTCTTTTCTTGCTTCTTGATCTCTCTTGCTTTTTTATCCCTCTTTTTCTACTTCTATTTATTCTGCCTGCCAACCCATCCTGTACTTTCTCCTGCTTTGCTATTGGATGTTCAGCTCTTTATTAGAAAAATCAGGTGTTTTTGATAGGCAAAGTAACACAGCCTCACAACATAAAAGAACGCACCATATCTTTGCACCATTAAACAAACGGTCTATGGCATAAATGAATTCTAACACATCTTAAATTAATATTCCACAACAACTCAAGGCATTACCTTTCTTACATAGAGCTTGAGGGTGAGTGGCTCAGGAGAGTGATGACATAGTTAAGGACAGAGACATATCTGTTGAGCAGCATGGGCTGATACTTTGATATGTAGATATAAAGTAAAGAGACCTACCAAAGACCATGAACATCACTGAATGATCTGAGGCACAAGTGGAGCATGCTTTCCTATACTCAGCCATTGTGCAGACTTGAGGACAGTGGTCTCTTGTGAGGCTGATGACAAGCATCTTGTCGCCACAGGAGCCCCAGGAAGGGTAGTACCCATGAAGAGAGGCACATCTATGTGTGAAGACTGTAGTGTAGGTTGGAATGAAGTTGGAGATGTCATTGTCTCAGTTCTTGAGACCTAGGATTGTTTAAAGTCATCTGATTATGTTTCTTACATTTCTCCACTCCATTTTACTTTTAGCTTGAGCTGTCCCTACCAATATGGTTACATGGGAATAATATTTATTTACTTACATGGGAATAGATTTATTTACTTTCCTGTCATTTTCCTTTGTTCCTTCAGTATTAATCTACTGATCTTGCTCTGCTTATTTCCTTTTTGTTTCTTTTTTAAGCAATAATAATTTTATTTAATTTTGTACCTATAAATATGAAAATGGGATTTTTTTGAAATGCCATGATGTCAAAGATATCAATTATATGCCTGAAGGAATTTAAAGTAATTAAATTTTTATTAGTATGCAGTTTTACTAATAAAAATATAATATGCTGTTTAGAAAATTTCTCAAAGTACATAGATGAAGAATAAAGAAAAAAGAATGCAATATTTATGATATTTGTTGAAAAATCATTTCATATTTACCATATTCATTTATTACCTTAGGATTATTGGAATTATTTGTCAGTCTACACTTCCTACCAGAATAGACTATGAAGCATGAATGACCATAGATTTCTCTGTAGCCATAAATAATAATTTATAATACTCTTTATACATTCCAGAGTGGTGACCCCTAAACAATTACACATATTTAACAACACTAGTAAACCCAGCAGATTCTGTTTACGCACGCTCACACACACATACTCATGTCGCAATAATGTAAGAAATGGTCACCAATAGAGAAGGAATGAGAGCCTCATAAGGAATCACAGCAGAGAGTAAAAATAACCTACTACTATCCTTATTTGTTTGCTTTCAAAAATATTGGAGTCAAAAGGACAAAGTAAACTAGTTATTGATGCATTTTCATAGAAAATATATACATTGATAGTGTTTCCTTTTGCCTTTTGCATTTAATATTATATTCTGAGAACAAATTTGGGGAGAGAAGTTGGTGCCCTGAGGATGGGCGTTGAAAGATTAGTTTGCTTAGAGCTAACTTACATTCAGTGGGAAGAAACAATATCTCAATGCTAGTACAAGCTGGTACCAGTTGGAAATTGAGGCTTTTTTTCAGTGATATACTATAGTTGACTTAAAAATAAAAACAACACTAATCAATGACTTAATTCCATTTGTGCAAATTCAAATTCAGAAATACAGCCATAAAAATTTAAGGCAAGATGATGTCTCCAAAAATGAATAAATCTGCAGTAATGGACTTCAATGAGAGTGAAAAAGATGAAATTCTAGGTCAAAATTCAAAATAATAATTGCAATAACATGAATAAGCTCAGAAATGAATTCAAAGAGATTACAAATGTAAGTGAAATAAAGAAATCACTTACATTAATGATAGTTGAGATTTTATCTTGCCTTAGTAAGAATGGCCAAGATAATAAAACACATGACTCCACGTGTTAGCAGGATGCATGGAAAGGGTACACTGACTTGCTTTTGGGAGTGTAAACTGGTACACCCACTATGAAAATCAGTGTGTCAGCTACTTAAAAAGCTATACCACTTTTGGGCATATATCCAGAGGACTCTATATCTTACAATACACACATTTGCTCATTTATGGTAATTATTACTTTATTCATAATAGCCACACTTTGGAAATAGCCTAAATGTTCATAAACTTACAAACAGATATTGAAAATGTGATACATTTACATAATGGAATATTATTCAGTTATCAAGAAAACTAAAATCTGCACGCAAAGAAAAGAGCCAAAACCAATCAAGCTGAGTAAGGTAACCAAAACTTAGAAAGGCAAACAGTGTGTTTGTCTTCTCTATGAATGTTAGCTTTAGTGATTTAGATATGTGCATTTAATTTAGAGTACTGTCAGAGGTTAGGTAGCTAGTATGGGACCAGATGGATGGAGGAAGGGATCTTTTAAGGAAGGGGAAAAAGAATATACTCTTTGGAAGAGATAAAGGGAAAACTAGAATTAAAAGATTAGATAGGGAAGAAGATGGGAAGGAAGGGTAGAAGAGAAGGTATTGGGAGAGGCAACTAATAATAAGGGCCTTTTGAAACAGCTATATAGAGGCCTATGACCATAGAATCATCTTAAAACAATACATATATAAAACAAATTTAAATGGAGTAAGGGTGACAATGCCCCAACTCATATTTCATATTACCAAATATAGCTCCTAGTACTTGGAATGGGATATACCCTTTTTAGTTGTTAGCTCCCTAATGGTGATGCTAGTTAGGGCCTGTCCTCCACATCCTGACGGTAAGATGCTATTGCTGAAGATATGACACGCTTATTGTTGGGGACTGTGGAGCCCTAGACTCTGGATTTCCCGTGAGTCCCTGCCTGCCAGAGTAAACAGCTTGTTTTCCTGTGCTTGCAACTGCTCTGAGCAAACAACTCATCTTGCATGTCTGTGGAGTGGTTTCTGGGGGGCTTGCAGCTGAGAGTTATGGTGTGGCCATTAGTCAAGGAGACCCTCTATAAGTTGCCCTGGAACACAATAAAGGGGGCATTCATGGAGCATTCTTGGCATCACCCATGTCTCTCTCAGGATATCTTGTCTTTTTCTACTTCCCATGTAGATTAGATCTATGTAAGTCTCTCTTACTGTCCTAATTGTTGTCTAAGTTCTCTAGGATTGTGGTTTGTAGGCTGGTTTTCTTTGCTTTATGTTTTAAAATCATCTATGAGTGAGTAAATGTGATAATTGTCTTTCTATGTCTGTGTTATCTCGCTCAAAATAATGTTTTCAAGTTCCACCCATTTTCCAGCAAAATTTGAGATGTCATTATATTGATATTATGTCTCTTTATGAAAAAAATATTAGTAGGTTCATCTCTAGGACCTGTAACCTCCCCAGTCTTTAGGACTAGATTTATAGTACCAGGCATGAAGTCATTCTATAGTATATCCCTTAACTTTTGAGGAAAGGAGAGCAAATTTGCCTTGAGGGTGTGCCATGGTCTAATGGATAGCCCCTTAGTTATGATTATATGGACATCACAAAGTGGGCTTGGTGTGTTATTAAAAATAAACCTGAAACTTGGGAGGAGGTGTTTGGATGGATCTTGGAAGAGTTAGAAGGATGACTGGATAGTATCAAAATACATTGTATACATGTAGGGAATTCTCAAAGAATTAATTAAAAATATACTAAAAGCAATGGAAATTAATTTTAAAACACTGAAATTTGAAAATACTGAAAAAAATGAAATTTGAAAATAATGAAAAAATGAAATAAATAAAAAGCTCATTAAGTCAAATAAAATCTCAGTCAACAGTTATGCCAATAGTAAGGATGAATAAGACAAGGTACTTGTAACTTAGAAGAAGAACTATAGCAAATTTTGTTTACCATGACCAAAGGTGCTGCATTGCAGTATGAAGCAAGAATGGCTTACATATAAATGTAATATATTGTAGATGTAATCAATAGATTTGAGTACAGAAATCACATGGTAATCTCTACAGATGCAGAAAAGGCTATTGACAAAGTCCAACACTAAATGAAACTAGAGCAATTACCCAACCTTAGAATCCAAAACACAAACCATGCATAATATGACTTTTATTTGGAGAAATTCATTTTTATTTTTCAAACATTCTAGGATCTCAAAACCTTAAATAGGAAAGTTTAGAGATCCTTATTTTAAAATGGAATGATGAAACCAAGAAGAGTTCTCTGCTTCTAATGTGGAAAAAGGGAGTCAGTGAGGAGTCAGCCTTGCTGATATTCAGGAATTAGTTCAGGCATTCCCTAAGAGTGTTAAAGGAGCATCATGAGCGAACTCTGCCTCACCTTTACTGCCTTCCTTATGGGGTAAGGTATATAGAGGGGTGGAAAAAATCCTTAATCCTCAATCTAGAATCCTTTCTCTAAGCACATCTGTTAATTTTGTAAGTAGTTAATTCTATTTCATTCTCTTTGTTAAAATTCCTAGAATAAATTGTTTCCTTTACCAAACCCATACTGATGGTCTCAACTATCGTGGACTTCTGTGGACTTTGCTAAACAAAGATCTTAGCCAGACTATTTTAGTGTTGATAGTACAGACTTTTCTCCAAGCAGCTGACTATGATGGCTAATATTGATTGTCAACTTGACAGAATCTAGAATCACCAAAGAGACAAGCATCTGGATATATCTATGAGGGATGTTTTAGATTAGGTTAAGGGATGTGAGAGGATCCAAACTAAATGTGAACACCATCATTGCATGGGCTATAGGCTTAGATTGTATATTAAAGGGACAAAGTAAACTGAACATGTGTTGGACCCCGCCTTCCTGTGGATACCCACACCCGATCCAGGCGCACGCCTTCCCGAACTTGGGCCCACGAGAATGGACGATTGTCCTGAGGGTTTAAAGAGACACACACAAAAAAAGGACCTTGCTCACTTACCAAGAGTAAATGGCCACTTTATTAAACTCAAGTCGGGTATTTATAGAAGTGGGCAAGTGGGATCAAAAAGGCAAGGCCTCCTCCCATCCAGGAGCAGGAGGAGAAGATTACAGGCCCCTGTGCCTCAGGCAGTATCAGCTGGGAGGGGCCAGGCCTGTGGAGCCCACTGCTAGAACCTTGAACACAGGTGGAATCACCATAACAAAGAGAGCCAGGTTCTTCCTAAGCTAACCCCTCAAGCCAGTGCTAGTGCAGAATCTCCAGGGAGCCGGAGGTCACACGGCCCTGCGAATCGCCAAGGAGAAGGGAAAAAGACCTTGGTACCTACAAACATGAGCATTGCTCACTCTCTGTTCCTGCTGCCATGACTTCTCAACCATGATGGACTATATCCCTTCTAATTGTGAGCTTAAATACTCTATTAAGTTGCTTCTTGTTAGGGATTTGCATGCGTAATTGAGAAAAATGACTAATATACTCCAAGAAACAAGAAATGTCTCAAAAAGATTACTCAATATTTTATTTGACCATACCTACATCCAAACTGAGAATATTCTTATAGGATTTTATTTTATATCAGAAAAAAATGAGATGTAAATGTGACAGGCGATTGATACCATTGCTGGCTTTTTAGAAAGAGGTTCTGGGCTGCAAAGATGGCTCATCAGATAAAGGTACTTGTTGCCAGGACTGATGACTTAAGAGCAGTCTCCTTTGGTGAAAGGAGAGAAACAACTGAAAGTTGTCCTTTGAACTTGAAACATAAAGTGTAGCATACATATGCCCCCCATAAATGAATGTAATATAAAAGTTTAAGTGAAATTCTTTCTTTTTCTCTGACCTTTTTTTTTACTTTAATTAATTCACTTGAATGTGTTAGATGTGTTAGGTATAAGTGCAATGTCTACTGATTATCTGAGTTGAGGTATTACTCTACAGATTTGAGGTATTCCATAGTTTTGGCCTGATTTGAAAGAATGCATTGAAATCTGCAAAATATACAATTGTCTCTATTTGTTTTTGGAATCTCAATATCTAATCAACATAATTTACTGTCTGTTCACCGGTGTTGTAGAGTATCTGCTTATCTCTTTGCCTTTGGCAACCAAATTTACCTTTGTTGTTTCTTTTAATAAGACATATGCACAAATTTTATACACACGACACACACACATGTATGCCACACTAATCACACAACCATCAACATCTAAAACACAAATCAGGAATTATAGCAAACGCTAGCAAGATCTTATCGATAATTTAGGCACCTGCAAAATTAATTAAAAGAGACAATGATACCAGAGAAAAAAACTCTCATTTCCCTTCCTGTGACAGATTCCAGAAAACTTGTAGACATGAATCATTTTGTGAGAATTCTGAAGTAAACCATACATGAGTGGATATAAGGAAGGAAGAAGTTCATTTCCTGTTATTATAATCTGTACCATCTATATGTGTATGAATAAACATTAATAATCTGTTTTTAATAAAAAATGTACTATTACTCATGCATAAGATTAATGTTTTAATTTATTTTTTAAATCACAATTTATTATTTATCATCATAGTTATATAATTATTTTTACTATAGCTGTCATTTTTTATGGGCATTTGTTGCAAGTCAGTCAACACTGGAAACATGCATATAAATAAATCATACAGAAAAAGCAGGTTATATTTAGAAATCTATATGAATTTGTAGGAGAGTGGAGAAAGGAGTGTGGGAAGGTTTGGAGGGTGGAAAAGGAAAAGAGAAATATTATCATTTCAAAAATAGTTAGAAAAATATCTTTTGGAAAACAAACACAATTCATCCTGATAAACATGTTTTTCTTTTCCTTCATTTTTATAATAATATAGAATAATATAAAGCTTGCATTTTACTAACTTCCCTACATCAGAACATATTAGACTCAAGTAAATTAAAAAAGGAGCCAGGGAAGAGCAAAAATAATGCATAAACTTATACTTTATAGTACTGCAGAGATTTTATAGGAGCAGATACCGAAGATAAAGAAAAGGTCATTTTGATTTTTATGACTTGGGATGTTCCCAAATATACATGAAATTGTGTCATTTTAATAAACCGTTGTAATTATTGAAATAGACTATAATGCATGGTTCCATATCTTGCTTAACTTCAAAGCCTACTCTTCAGAGAAAACTCTGGGGAAGCATAGGCCTTCCAACTTTTAATCAGGTCCCCAGAATTTTCCAACACATTAAATCCCTCGGGCCATATTATCAGCTGTCTCTTTTGATATTACTAAGTGCTATTAACTAACTTAAGGTTGGAAAGGATACTCTGGGCAAAGACACCCTAGAAATCACAATCTTCAGGCCACAGTTTCTTAGAGGTTGGAGGAATGAGAGTTGAGGTAGCAAAAACAACAAATGAACAGATCTATTTTTTCCACTTGGGTGATTATTCCCTAAAATTAGTCAAACTATTTGCCTTGCATGAGAATAGGTCAGAAGAGTTAACCTTTTCCTCTTCTGATATGGATGTAAAATGTGGAATGTTAACTGTATTAAGGTACTCTGCTGTTAGAAACCTCATGTAAGGGAGCCAGGGTGCCTTTTATAGGTGTCTTCTCCTTTCTCCTGAGACCTCCACCTAGCTGAGAGAGGTAGACTGTCAAGGCAGAAGTAGAACAGAGATTCTATAGGACAAGGGAATAGACATTATCATGCTGAGTAAAATTCTGTGTTTTCACATTTATGCTTATACATTCTCTCAATTATATGAAACTTAGATGAACACAAGGGCTTGAAATGTAGGGCTGCAGTTTATCTCTCCATTCTGCCTCTCAGTCTCATCATGCGGGTTTACTCGTGAAAGCTGGGATATTATCTTAATATCCCTATTATTCCTGTTCTCACAGCTATGATCTGAGAAATGGCCTCAGAAAATGATTCTTCAGTGAAGGAGTTTATCCTACTGGGTTTGACACAGCAGCCAGAGCTCCAGCTGCCTCTCTTCTTCCTCTTCTTCGGAATCTGTGTGGTCTCCATGGTGGGGAACCTGGGCTTGATTGTTCTGATTATTTTGAACCCTCACTTGCACACCCCCATGTACTACTTTCTCTTCAACCTTTCCTTCACAGATCTCTGCTACTCCTCTGTCATCACGCCCAAAATGCTGGTGAGTTTTGTGAAGCAGAACACCATTTCCCATGCTGAGTGCATGACTCAGCTCTTCTTCTTCGCCTTTTTTGTTATTGATGAATGCTTTATTTTGACAGCCATGGCCTATGACAGATATGCCGCCATCTGTAAACCCCTGCTTTACAAGGTCACTATGTCCCATCAGGTCTGCTTTGTACTGATGGTGGGTGGATATACAATGGGATTTGTGGGTGCCATGGCCCACACTGTGTGCATGCTGAGACTGACGTTTTGTGATGGCAACATCATCAATCACTACATGTGTGACATACCCCCTCTCCTGGAGCTCTCCTGCACAAATACTGCCATCAATGAGCTGGTGGTTTTCATCGTGGTGGGTGTCAGTGTGATAGTACCCAGTCTCACCATCTTTATTTCTTACACCTTGATCCTCTCTAACATCCTCCGCATCCATTCTACAAAGGGCAGGTCCAAGGCCCTCAGCACTTGCAGCTCACACATGATTGCTGTTTCTCTGTTCTTCGGTTCATCATCATTCATATACTTTAAGTCTTCTCCTGTTGGGTCAGTGGATCAAGATAAGATATCCACAGTGTTTTATACTGTTGCGATTCCCATGATGAATCCTTTCATTTACAGTTTGAGAAACAAAGATGTTAAACTTGCACTGAGTAAGACTTTGAAGAAAAGGTGTTCATTTAAATAGAAGATGTATTGATCTATATGATGAATCTGCATATGGGTATGTACATGGTGTATGTATGTAAGGTATAGAGGGAAGAATTCATCATTGCCATAAGACACAAATGATTAAATAACAGAGAAAGTGAAATTAATTACAGAAATAGTTTCTTAAGTACAGATCTGGAAAGTAAATGAGAGAGAAGAGAAAGTTTTTATTTTCTAGGTTATTTGCAGAAATTATTAGATTTTAAGGAGAAAGAGAGAGATGATGATAAATCCAGAAGAGGCAAGGCAGTCTAATTTTGGATTTGAACTTTTCTAAAGTTACTGTGTAGCTCTATCATGGAGATAACTGACTTACAGCCAACCATTTGCATATTTATTGAATACATTTCTTTTAATCACTGGAGAAGCTTTTGTCTGGGGAATTTTCTGGTTTTGAAAAGGACAGAGGCTTGGGGCATGATCTCATTTCAGTTTCTGGTCTTTTCTGATTTTATTCTTAAGGAAGGCCATAGATTTTCCTCTGATTTTAGTTATTAAGGGCAGGAACTTGGGTGACATCTGCAGCATCCTGGATAAGGGAATATATATCTTGGGATTTTATATCTTTGATGTGATAACATGATTAGGAGCATGTTCTGGATTTTTCTTTGTATACTGGACTGTCCCCAAAGTCACAGAGATCTGCCTACCTCTGCCTCCCACGTGCTGGGATTAAAGGTGTGTGAAACCACTGTCTAGTTTTGTCTTGGAATTTTAAATAGTGCAAATGCTGTATTTATTAATCAAGAAATATAAACTTAAATTTATCCTGTACTAAGATTATTTTAGAAATAAAAGTAAAATGGTGAAGAAGGCACTAATTATCTCTGGTCTTCAAAGTCTGAGTAGTTACAATAAGATAGGTATCAGGTTCAGGTGAGCAAGAAAATCCAGAAGATGAAGAAGAACTAAACGACAATGTATCTGAATATACTGGAGGAGTTCTGTAGATACCCTTCCATAACAGAGATGGTGCAGAGGCTTGCTATGTCTATACTTCCTTTGCCTGGTCAGGATAGACTGTTCTGAGGAACAGATGGGCAACCTGAGTCTGCTGACATGCCAGTCAATAGAGCATTCCAGGAAGATTGAAGAACTATAGAACTATACATATACTTTTAGATGCAGGAACAATTTTGATGCTTATAAGACACTAGATATGGGTGATTGTGACTCTGGTGTAGTAGAAAAGAGGTAAGCATAGAAGGATGTGGTATAGAGGAAAATAATTAGGGAATAGGGTCAATATATTTGAGCTTTGAAGAAAAAATAGTAGTTTGTTTATTTTCATTTGTTTATGACAGTTCTAAGGATTGAGTGAAAAGCTTTTCAAATGCTACACAATGTCCTACTATATCCTCAGACACTGATATTAAAACAGTAAAAATCCATGTGGTATTAGTCACACAAAGGACTTAGATCTTTGTTTTTATTTTTGGTGCAGGGTTGTCTGTTGTTAAGAATGGCCTTAAACAATTCTAGTGTACCAACTTCCTAAATAACCAGAATTACAACTTTTCTCACTTGTTGAGAAACCCTGTCTGTGTTTATTTATAATCAGTCTTAGACATTTGAGGAGCTGTTTGCTGTTAAAGCTATGAAGCAACACACTGGAAGTAACACAGAATTGGTATGGTCTGCAGCAGAGCTGAGTTTTCCTTGATTAATTCTGTGTACATGAAAAAAATGAGTGAAAGGCATGTCAGCTAAAATAGGAGCATAAGATAGGTTGGGTTATCTTTTCAAAAAAGATTTATTTATTTTTACATGTCTTGGTGTTTTGCCTGCATGTATGTCTGTGTGAGTGGTGGGCAATGAATTCAGCTCTTCAGGAAGGGCAGTCAGTGCTCTTAATGACTTGAGCCATTTCTCTAGACCCATGTGGGAAAATCTAACCTTGTGTTATTGTTTTCCTGTGCAAGTGTCTACACTTGGAAAGACCACTGAATTTGGACCTATGCAATATAATTTTGAGGCAAGGTCCTACAAGTTTTATTATTGGTGTTCTCTTAGTATTTATGTTTTTATATTAATTATTTGTTTAGTAGTAATTACCTTCATGAAAGTGCCCACAAGGAAGTCATCTGATAGACAGAAAATATTTTTTTTCCCCCGAAAAACACCGATTCTTTCCTTTGGCTCAGAAAGTAATTAAAAACATGACAACAGCATGAGATGTCTGCCTTCATTTGTCTCTGTCCCCTCTTTGGGTCAACTAGTTGCTTACCTCTGCATGTAGGCATGTTAATTATTTGATTGTTCTCCCCTAGTAATTGGTTCTTCTTAATTTATCATAACTCCCTTCAAGATTGAATTTCCAGAGATAAGATGAACTGATGCATCTTTCTGTCAACTTTCACAACATCCGATTTCAGACTTCCATTTGTCTGTTTATCTGCCTATCTATCTATCTATCTATCTATCTATCTATCTATCTATCTATCTATCTATCTATCGTCTATCTATATTTTGGCTTTCTGAGACAGGGTATCTCTGTGTAACAGTCTTGGCTGTCCTGGATCTTACTTTGTAGACCAGGATGGATTCAGATTCACAGAGATCCACTTGCCTCTGCCTCCTGAGTGCTAGAATTAAAGGTGTGTGCCACCACCACCGGGCAACATGTCTTTAGTTATTGCCCTACACCTCCAATTACAGTGGATTTCAGAATTAGGAGACACATCACTCATGATGAGGTCACCTCTAATTAGAGGTGATCGTGATAATTACATTGTCTTTACAAGTGGCAAGAAATTTTCCAGAGCTCTCTTTCAGAACCAGAAGTAACATCATGATCCACATTTTGACCTTCATTGCTTAATTATGAAATTTCACCTTTGATCAATTTATTCTTATAGTTAAACCTAAAATTCATATCACTATTCAAAAGATAGCCTGAAACACTTAATTTCCATCTTCTCAAATACCCATCTAATTAACCTGTTTCCCCATCTTTTAACTGTTAGTTTTATTTGCTTTCTGGGGGTGACAATATACCAGATATAATGAGTGTCTAGAATCAGGACTATGGTGTAGGACTTGGATTGCCAAACCTCTCATCAAAGGAGAATATTTAGAGCTAGGTCTCTAGGCAGGGGATAAGATAAAATGAGGTCTTTATCCTGGGTCCTAATTTAAACTGGCTGATGTTCTTCTAAGGAGAGAAAACAAGAGCTGAAAAGATGGCTTCATCGATAAAGGGGTTTCTGGACAAGTCTGAAACTGGACGTTGTAAAAAGCATCCATAGTCTCCGTGTTCCTATGATGAGACAAATGGGAGAGACAAGAGAATCCCTGTATGTTCCTTTGCCAGTTCCATGGGCAGTAGTAACCAACAAGGACTCTGTCTTTAGAAAGATGGAAAGATGACCAAAACCCTGGTTGCCTGTGTTGTTGACCTTCACATGCATACCAGAAGATGTGTGTTCACACTCATACATACACAGCACATACAGTATACATGAGCACGTGAAAAACCTCAAACATTCCTACTAGAGTCAGGAACAAGGTAAATATGCCCACTCTCTACTCGTGTTCAATGCAGTACTCGAAGTCTTTGCTAGAAGAGTAAGAGAGCTGTAGGAGACCAAGGGGATAAAAATAGAGAAATAAGTAATCAAAATATTTTTATTTGTAGATGGTATGATTTTACATATAAGAGATTCTGAAACCTAAAGACTCTATCAGAAAATACAGCTGACAAACATTCAGCAAAATAGTAGATACAAATTGAACACAAAGTAAGTAACCTTTCTATATTCCAACAACAAATTTATTGAGAAAGAAATCAGGGTGATAATTTCATATATAATAGTTTCAAAAATATATTGGAGTAAATCTAATCAATGAAGATACTTGTGCAACGAAAACGTTAAGACACTGAAGAAGATTCCAGAAGATGGAATGATCTTGCATGTTCGTGGTTTGCTACAGTTAATATTGTGAAAATGACCATCTTGTCAACAGCAATCTACAGATTGCTCCCCATCAGAATGAGAAAGAAAGCTAATCTTAAAATTTACATGGAAATACAAAGACATACCTGATCAAAGCATTATGATTTGTTAATTCATATCTTGGGGAACATTTCTTAAATATGTAAATTCATCTTTGAACAACTTATTACTCTAGCTAAACATAAAATTTCTGATTCTTGCTGTAGGAAATCATATAGCCAATAGTCTTTAAGTTAACCACCCACTGGGACGTGGCTTCTTTTGTCAATGTAAACCATGTGGTCAGCCTCTTTATTGGCTGCGGGATTCAGTTTCTGTTCTCCATTCCAGCAGAGGATTCTGATTTTTAAGCCTGCACCTAAATAAATAACCATCTATTATTCTCAATTCTGAGCTAGTGTGTGATTTCTTTTAAATGTCTTTCTTCAGATTCTACATTACACAACAGAATTATCCAACTAAAACCAGCATGACTTTGGCATAAAAACAGAACACACATTCCCATAAAGTAATAGAATTTCGGACCAAACATAAGTTCACGTGATCACAACCATCCCAGGTGTAAAATTTTATTTATTTTTTATTCATTTTAGCATTCCAACCACAGAGCTCCCTACCAACCCTCCTCTTCCCCCTTTCATCTCTCCTCACCAGTCTATCCACTATCCAAACCTCCTAAAGGGTAAGGTACATTAGGTTGAAGCAGGACCAAGCCACCTCCTCCATGCATCAAGGTTAAGCAAGGCATCTCACCATAGTGAATTGGTTCCAAAAAGCTATTAATGCACTAGTGATAGATATAACTGTTCCCACTGCCAGGGACCCCTCAAATAGACCAAGATACACAACTATCTCTCACATGTAGAGGGTCTAGTTTGGTTCCATGCAGGCTTTACAGATGTCCGTCCAGAGTTTGTGAGCTCCCATGAGTTTTGTTCAGCTGTCTCTGTAGATGTCCCCATCATGATCTTGACCTCCTTTGTCATATAATCCTTTTTCCCTCTCTTCTATTAGACTCCCAAAATTTGGTATGATGCTTGATTGTGGATCTCTGCATCTGGTTCTATCAATTGCTGAATGAAGGCTCTATGATGAAAGTTGAGGTATTCGCCAATCTGATTACAGAGCATGGCCAGTTCAGACAACCTCTTCACTATTGGTAGGAGTTTTTCCTGAGGTCATCCTTGTGGGTTCCTGGAAATTTCTTGAGCACCAGGTTTCTGTATAACCCTGTAATGTCCCCCTCTATCAAGATTTCTCTTTCATTGCTCCCCCACTCCATCCCTCACCAACTTGACCATCCCATTCCCTCATTTTCTTATTCCACATCCCCTCCCCTCTATCATCCCTCCTTGCCCCCAATTTACCCAGGATATCTCATCTAATTCCCCTTTCCAGGGAGATCAATGAGTCCCTACTATGGTCCTCCTTGTTACTTAACTCTCTGAAGCTGTGGATTATAGTCTGCTTTACATCTACTATTCACTTATGAGTGTGAACATAAAAAAATGAGTTTACCTATTTGAGTTTGGGTTACCTCACTAAGGATGATTTTTTTTCCTAATTCTATCCATTTGCCTTGAAATTTTATGACGACATTGTTTTTTACAGCCTAGTAATACTCCATTGCATAAATGGAGCACATTTTCTTTCTCCATTCTTCAGTTGTGGGACATCTTGGTTGTTTCCAGGTTCTGGTTATTACAAATAATGCTGCTATGAACATAGTTGAGTGAGTGTCCTTGTGTTATGATTGAACAACCTTTGGGTATATGCTCAAGAGTGGTATCACTAGGTCTTGAGGTAGATTGAATCCCAAATTTCTGAGAAATTGTCATACTGATTTCTGAAGTGGCTGTACAAGTTTGCACTCACACCAGCAGTGGAGGAGTGTTCCCCTTACTCCACATCCTCTCCAACATAAGTTATACTCAGTACTTTTGATCTTAGTCATTTTGACAGGTGGAATCTTAGAGTTGTTTTGATTTAAATTTCCGTGATGATTAAGGATGTTGAGCAATTCCTTAAATGTCTTTCAGCCATTTGAGAATCTCCTGCTGAGAATTCTCTGTTTAGATCTTTACTCCTTCTTTAAATTGGATTATTTTGTTTTTTAATGTCTAATTTCTTGAGTTCTTTATACATTTTGGAGATCAGCCCTCTGTCAAATGTGGGGTTGGTGAAGATATTTTCCTATTCAGTGGGCCATCATTTTGTCTTATTGATTGTGTCCTTTGCCTTACAGAAACTTCTCAGTTTCATAAGGTCAAATTTATTTATTGTTGCTTTCAGTGTCTGTGCTCCTGGAGTTATAATTAGGGAAAAGGTGTTGTTTTGTCTTATTTAGTGTGTCCTTTGCCTCATAGAAGCTTTTAAGTTTCAGGAGGTACCATTTATTGATTGTTTCTTTCAGTGTCTGTGCTTCAAATGTTATATTTAGGAAGTGATCTCCTGTGCCAATACATTTAAGGCCCACTTCCTACTTTCTCTTCTATCAGGTTCAGTGTAACTGGATTTATGTTAAGGTCTTTGGTCTACTTGGACTTGAATTTTGTGCATGGTGATAAATATAGATCTATTTGCAATCTTCTACATGCTGCTACCCTGTGATGCCAGCACTACTTGTTGATATGCTTTCTTTTTTCCATTGTAAAATTTTGACTTCTTTGTCAAAAACCAGGTGTTCATAGGTGTGTGGATTTTTGTCAGTGTCTTCAGTTCAATTTCATTGGTTCACATTTCTATTCCTATGCCAATACCGAACTGTTTTTATTACTATAACTATATAGTAGAACTTGAAGTAGGGATGGTGATGCCTCCAGAAGTTACTTTATTGTATAGAATTGTTTTAGTTTAGTTATATTGAATTTCTTGTTTTTCTATATAAAGTTGAGTATTATTCTTGTGAGGTCTGAAGAATTGTGTTGGAATTTTGATGGGGATTGCATTGAATCTGTGGATTGCTTTTGGTAAGATTGTGATTTTTATTATGTTCTATCCAAGAGTATGAAGGATCTTTCTATTTTCTGATACAACCTTCAATATCTCTCTTCAAAACTGAAAATTCTTTTCATACAGCTCTTTCACTTGATTGGTTAGAGTACACCAAAATATTTTATATTTGTGGCTATTGTATAGGATGATATTTCTCTGATTTCTTTCTCAGCTGGTTTAACATCTGTATATAGGAGGGTTACCGATTTTTTGAGTCAATCTTGATTCCTACTACATTACTAAAGGTGTTTATCAGCTGTAAGAGTCCTGTGGTAGAATTTTTGGGGTCAGTTATGTATACTATCATAGCATCTGCAAATAAAAGTTGGACTTTTTTCTTTCCAATTTGTATCTCCTTGATACCCTTGCTGTCTTATTAATCTAACTAGAACTTCAAGTACTATAGTGAACAGATATGGAGAGAGTGGATAGCCTTGTATTATTTCTGATTTTAGTGGAATTGCTTTGAGTTTCTCTTCATTTATTTGATGCTGGACGTTGACTTTCTTTATATTGCCTTTATTATGTTTAGGCATGTTCCTTATATCCCTGAGTTTTCCAAGACTTTTATCATGAATGAGTGTTAGACTTTTTAAAATACTTTTTCAGCATCTAGTGAGATGATTATGCAGCGTTTTTTCAGTTTGTTTATGTGGTGAATTACACTGACATGTTTTTATTTGTTTAGCCAGTTCTGCATCTCTGGGATGAAGAGTACTGGATCACAGTTGATGATGTTTTTTGACGTGTTCTTGGATTCGATTTGACAGTATTTTATTGAGTTTTTTTTTTCATCAATGTTCATGAGGGAGATTGGCCTCTAGTTCTCTTTTTTCTGTTGTATGTTTGTATGGTTTGGGTAACAGGGCAACTGTAGCCTCATAACAGGAGTTTGGCAATGTTCCTTCTGTTTCTATTATGTGAAACAATTTGAGAAGTATTGGTATTAGTTTTTCTTTGAAATATTCATAGTATTCTGTGCTGAAACCATCTGGTCCTGGACTTTTTTTCCATTTTCTTTTTTCTTTTCTTTTCTTTCTTTTTTTGTTGGGAGACTTTTAATTACTGCTTCTATTTTCTTAGGAATTATATGTCTGTTTAAATTGTTTATCTGGTCTTGATTTACTTTTGGTATGTGTATCTATTTTTTTTTTAGCTTTCCAATTTTGTAGAGTACAGGTTTTCAAGTATGACCCTATGATTCACTGGATTTCCACAGGTTCTCTCATTTTGTTACCATTTTTATTTCTGATTTTGTTAATTTGGATATTCTCTCTCTGCTTTTCGGCTAGTTTGGATAAGGGTTTGTCTAGCTTGTAGGTTTTCTCAAAAAACAACTCTTTTTTTTCAGTGATTCTTTGCATTGTTCTATTTATTTCTATTTTATTGATTTCAGGCCCCAATTTGATTGTTTCCTTGCATCTATGTCTCCTGGGTGAGTTTGCTTCTTTTTGTTCTATAGCTTTCAAGTATGCTATTAATTCACTAGCGTGAGATTCCCCAAACTTCTTTATGTAGATATTTAGTACTGTGAACTTTCCTCTTAACACTGCTTTTATAGTGTCTTGTAAGTTTGGATATTTATATATTCATTTTCATTGAATTCTAGGAAGTCTTTAATTTTTTCATTTCTTCCTTGACCCAGTAGTGAGTCATATTCCGTGAGTTTGTAGGCTTTCTGAAATTTGTGTCATTAAATTCTAACTTTAAGCTATGGAGATCTGATAAGATACAGAGATTTATTCCATTTTTTTTGTATCTGTTGAGGTTTGCTTTGTGACCAAGTATGTGGTCAATTTTAGAGAAGGTTTCATGAGGTGCTGAGAAGAAGGTATGAAAGCAATGTTAAGAGAAAAGTTCATAGTACTAATGTCAAATGAAATGAACAAGATTAAAGTTTCAACATTAATAAATTGTGATGTATAGTCACACAAAGCTGCAACTGCATTCAAGATGATCAATGTAGCAACTGGCCTTAACCTATGTCTAACATTTGTTTTTAAATTCTACTTTTTTCTATTTCTAGAAAAATAGAAAAATTTATACACTTAGAATTAAAAGAATAAAATTTAAAATGTATTGAATAGTCTTATAAGACATTGGCTGTAACACAGTAAATAAATGGAGAATTTGAAGGCAAATCAAGGACAATATGGTAAAAAAATAAAAATCAAGAAAACAAACAAACACATCTATTAACCAAATGTAAATGGAGACTTGAGACGAGGAGTTCTGCTGAGCATCCCTGTGTTTGGTATTGCCAAAAGCAAAAATAGGATTGCAAGGACGCAAGCAAATTTTAGAGCTTTCATGTATTAAAATATTTCAAATTTGAGGCTTCATTCAGCAATGTATGGAAGCATATGCAGAGACCCACAGCCAAGGTAAACCTTGGGGGATCCTGCAGAAGATGGGGAGGAAGGATTCTAAGAGTCAGAAGAGTCAAGGACGACACAAGAAAATCCACAGAATCAGCTAACGTGGGCTCATAGGAGCTCACAAAGACTGAACCAATAATAAGAAATCTTACATGGAGCTGACCTAAGCCTTTTGCAGTTGTGTAGCTTGGTCTTCTTATGGGACTCTTAACAGTGGGAGCAGGTGCTCTCTCTGACTCCTTTGCCTGCCTTTGGGACTTTTATTATCATATTTGGTGGCTTTGTCCAGCCTTCATGCCTTCATCTTAATATGCCATGTTTGGTTGATATCTGTAGAAGGACTGCCCTCCTCTAAACAGAAACTGAAAGGAATGGTGGGTGGATGGTTGTAGGGAAGAAAGGAGATTGGGGATACTGGGAGGAAAGGAAGGAGAGGCAATAGCAGTTGGGTTGAAAAAGGAATAAATAAGAATATATATTTCAGAGAGCAGCCAAGATGGCCGACTTCGAGGATCGGATGTCAGATGAGGAGAAAGTACGCATAGCCCCTAAATTTATCACTCATGCACCCCCTGGGGAGTTTAATGAAGTATTCAATGATGTTCGGCTACTGCTTAATAATGACAATCTCCTCAGGGAAGGGGCAGCACATACATTTGCTCAGTATAACATGGATCAGTTCACACCTATGCAGATAGAAGGCTATGATGACCAGGTCTTAATTACAGAGCACGGCAACATTGGTAACAGCAAATTTTTAGATCCAAGACACAAAATTTCCTTTAAGTTTGATCATTTATGGAAAGAAGCGAGTGACCCCCAGCCAGAAGATGTGGACGGAGGCTTGAAGTCTTGGAGAGAATCCTGTGACAGTGCTTTAAGAGCCTATGTGAAAGAGCACTATTCCAACGGCTTCTCTACTGTTTATGCTAAAACTATAGATGGGCAACAGATCATTATTGCATGTATTGAAAGCCACCAGTTTCAGCCCAAAAACTTCTGGAATGGTCGTTGGAGGTCAGAGTGGAAGTTCACCATCACACCACCTACAGCCCAGGTGGTTGGAGTACTCAAGATTCAGGTTCATTACTATGAAGATGGCAATGTTCAGTTGGTCAGTCATAAAGATGTACAAAATTCAGTCACTGTTTCTAATGAAGTCCAAACTGCCAAGGAGTTTATTAAAATCATAGAGAGTGCAGAAAATGAGTATCAGACAGCAATTAGTGAAAACTATCAGACAATGTCAGACACCACGTTCAAGGCCTTGCGCCGGCAGCTTCCAGTTACCCGCACCAAAATCGACTGGAACAAGATACTCAGTTACAAGATTGGCAAAGAAATGCAGAATGCTTAAAGGCCAACTGTAGGAGTCTCCAGTACAAAGAAAGAAAAGGATTCAACATGGTGTGGTCATATGATCAATAGGTGATTTATAAACAAACAAGAGTGATATTTTGCTAGTTAACAAAGTTAACAGATCTTCTAGCCTCATGGAATACTGTTGAGCCTACAGCACTGTCTTGATTCTTTTGTGTGTGCGTGTTCTCTGCCTTGTAATTTTCTGTTGTCACTATATCTACTTGTAAATTTTTTTTAATTCTGCTACATTTAATGTCAAAGAAATCTATCCTGAAGTCATTTTGCTGTTTAGAAAATTTCCTAGTCATGACGTCCTGTTGCTGGTTTTTACAGAGTATTTGGTCAGTACTCTTTACCCCATGCTTTAAAGCAATTCCAGTGCTTCAGTGGCTTTTACTGATCCACCAATTGCTAAAGAGGCTATGTTATGAACTGTAACTAAGGGGACGACACACTCCTCTGTCTGACTGCTTTGATTGTATATAGCATCTCACAATTATAGTTTTCATACATTTGGATTGGGGCATTTTGGGTCCATGTTGGGAGGCAAAGGAAGCTTCTTGAATATTCCATGGCAGCAGCTTCTCTGGGAACTTGTTTTTAAATCCAAAGACTTGAACCACATCCCCTGCACATGAACGTTTATTTTCATTCTCTCATCTCCTCCCATATACTTCCATTGTAGCCATAGATGTCTGCAGGAAGTGCAGCTTAGAAAATACATTGGGGAAAACCAGAATTGTCAGTCAATCACATGGGCCTATTTTCTTTAATGGAAAGAAATGCCTGATCACCTGGAATGCTGGAATGACAGGATCAAACTACCTGGGGATCCTTTGCTATTCTATTAGCAACCTCCAACTGAAGCCCCACTCCACCCCTTCCCACACACAATATTCTGAGTATTGTTTAGGCCCTAGTCCTGGGCTTTGTCTCTCAGTGAATAGAACTTATGTCTATTACATATCCTTCCTTTCTAGGCCTCAGCCCTAAATTCTGTTTGTCAGTCAATAAACCTCATTCTTATTGTAAAGGACACAGGTGCTTTACTATTTGGCAAGGGAATTTTGATGTAGCTAGCCCTGAAGCTTTGTTTTGAGAATTGTCACGTGGAGACTTTTTTTCCCAAAGTTCTACTATGTTCAAATGTGTGAAAAAATTAAAACACAGGATCAGATTGTTGAAGTCTTGATCTTGTCTGACCAAATATATATATATATATATATATATATATATATATATATTTCAAAATAAATAAAAGAATTCTCAAAGTTGAGAGACATAAGCTCAATATCTGACAAAATTAATTACATATCAACAGATGAATGGATTATGAAAATCTGGCACAGAAATAAAATAGAATATTATTCAATTCTAAAGAAGAATGAAATAACAACACTGATTTCTTTCTTCTAAACTCAGTCTGCTTTCATTAAAGACTGGTACAAAAATCTTGCTTTTGACTCTATCTCAGTAGTATTCTCAGTAAAATTCTGTTAAAAGTCTACCTCATCATAGCTTCTTTACAGTCTCTATTTCTTTTTTTAATGCTTTGGATTTACTTTAATTTTCATGGAAAATATTAGGAATGAATTCCTGAGTTATAACTGATATGAATGCAGACTGGATGCAAAGTTATAACAGAATTTTATGTAACAGAATATTTTTCAAAGAAATGTTATTTTATTTAGTTACAATGCTGTCAGTTATGAAAAGGAACACAGTTTTTTTTTCTTTTTTTCTTTTTAGATCTTCACATTACTTAAAGAATAGCCTGGAAACCATGATCACTGGCATGTTAATCCCTGGGAGAAATTGCTGCCACTCAGTCGCTAGCATCTAAACTCCCTGCACATGCTCTGCCTTCCATAGTATTATGAAATTCTGACTATGAGCTGTTTGCTAAGAGGCAGGATATCAATTAATCCTACTTTCCAGCAATTTTCTTTAACTTCTTTCTTGTCTTGGAATTTCTCATGTGAAAATTCTTTTATTCATGTTTACAGGAAAACCTTTCTTGCAAATTGTCCTAGACAATAGCTTATTTTTGTACTAGTTCTTGTTCATTGACATATAGAAGCATAAGTCACTTATTAGCTATGTTGTAGGGAGGCAGAGGAAATACTTGCTTTAACAGTTATCTTTATTTTGTCAAGTGTTTTTTCATTTTTATTAATATAAATTAATTCTCAAGTCTTCTTTTACATTCAAAATTTAATTGTAGCTACAATAGTACAATTAGTTATACCACGCTTCTCAAATCTCATAACAAAATTCAAAAATTTGAGAGGAAATTTTGGATTAGCATTTTCCATTTCCTGAAGCAATTAGGAAATCATTATTGTTATTTGGCATCTTTGCTATGAAGAATATATTTTGTGCCTTATTTCACTTGTACAAGGCAAAGACATGAAGGAACATTTATTTTACTAACTAAATATTTTGCTTAGTAGTTTTGTTTGGAGAACTTAATGGTATAAAGCCTCTGACAGGTCTTACAATTGTGATATGTACACAAAATATTTAATAAATAAAGACAAGGTGTCTATCAGCACAGTTATATAGGTTGATATATATGAGGTCATGGACTACTCTAACGAGGGAGAGAATAACTCAAGAGATTGAAGTATTTTTACTGGGTAGATAGATATATAAATATTAAAGCAAAAGGCTTAAGGAAAAATCAAAACCACTTTGAGATACCATCTTACACCTGTCAGAATGGCTAAGATCAAAAACACTAATGATAGTTTATACTGGAGAGGATATGGAGTAAGGGGAACACTCATCCATTGTTGGTGGGATTTCAAACTTGTACAACCACTTTGGAAATATGTGTGGAGGTTTCTCAGAAAATTGGGAGTCAATCTACCTCAGGATCCGCAATACCACTTTTGGGAATATACCCAAAAGATGCCCAGTCATACTACAAAAGCATTTGTTCACAGCAGCATTATTTGTAATAGCCAGAACTTGGAAAAAATATCATAATTGCAGTTGTGTGCCTACTCTTCTGTCATTCAACCTTGAATTTTCAGGAGGCAGTTGTTTAACAAGACCGAGGAAAGGGGAGGATGGAACCAGGTCCTTGTCTTGCCACTGTCCTCACTCTGTATTGATGCTTACTCTGAAGGGCACGATGAGCTTCCTGAGTTACTTTCCTTCTTCCTACAGCTGTATCAGTAACTGTCAGATGCTGGAACAAGGGAGAATAAGCCTGAATTCTCCGTGGATGCTGAGCTTAACTGCATGTTGTCATGTTCCCTATATGCTATCTACTTCCAAGAGCTTTTGATTAAGATCCTACGTTTATAATATACTAAGCACAATTCAAAGACTAGGGAATCTTGACCACAAAATCTAAAATGATTCCTGAATGTTGAGCGGGTGAGTTTGATTACCTTTAAGGTACTGTCACATTGCAAAAATGTGTGGTCTTTGAAGTCATATATATTAGAGCTGACATTGTAGCTTTAGCTCTTAAATTTTCATGGTCTTGAGAAAGTTTCTTTGTTCTTGCAGTTCATGGGTACCCCATCTGCAGGTAGAGAGAAAAATAAAAATGTCCCTTGAAATAAACTCCAAATAAGCCAGGTGGTGGTGGTACATACTTTTAATCCCAGCACTCGAGAGGCAGAGATAGGTGGATCTCTGTGAGTTTGAGGACAGCCTGGGCTACAAGAGCTAGTTTCAGGACAGGCTCCAAAACTACAAAGAAACCCTGTCTTGAAAAACAAACAAACAAGCAAAAAACTCCTGAATATAGTGGTAATATAGATAACGCAACCACAAAACTACCTTTAGAAAATGGAATTGAGAACAGATTATAGTTATAGTATGAGTCAGGATTCTTTAGAAGATGAGAACAGATAGAATGAATTAATTCTAAAATAGGTTTTATTAGGTTGACTTACATGGTACATTTTCTGTAGTTCAAGAATGCCAGATTCACAATAGAAGGGTGAAGAATTCTGCAGATGCTCAGTCCATGAATTTGGAGGTCCCAGCAGTTCCGATCTGGCTCTGTAGGCCTGGAAGGTTATTAAAGAGCTGCTGGTCTTCAGTCTGCATCGGAAGCCTGAAGAGTCTAGTTCTAGCATCAGTGAGGGAATGTAGCTTTTGGAGCAAGAGAGTAAATAAACTTGCTAGGAAGAGTGAAGACAAGCAGGCAGAAATCAATTATTCTATTCTTGTCTCGGTGTCTTTTCATCTGGACTGCCATCAGAAGGTATTGTACACATTAACTGTTGATCTTTCTATTTCAAATAATGTGATCAAGAAAATCCTTCAAAGGTGTGCTTGTCAGTTGTCCATTTAGGTGACACCAGGTCCAGTCAAGTTGGCGAGCAATAGTATCAATAAAGATTACCATTTTCACCCTAATAAGCATTCAATTATTCTTCTTCATAAATAAACATGAAGACATCTTTGAATTTTCAAGACCTTATTCATATTTACAACCCATTTGATTATATATTGTATTGTAATTGTATATTAACTTGTCATTCTACAACCTATTTTCTTTTGCTATAAAAATTAGCAAAGAGAGTGGCTTGTTTAGCTGAGGCTATTTCTATAGAAGAACAGTACAGTTAAAGTGATAAAGTGCTGTGTGCATGAAGTGTTTAGCTTAACAGTCAAGGCACATTTATCTAAAGATTATATCAGTCACTCATCCTGGAAGCCATCACAATTCCTCCTACCTTATGGTAAATTACAGTAAGCAGAATCTTGATGTATTTGTTACCTTATTATCTAAAAAACATCTGTTCTTGTGTTTGTTCTATAAGTAAAGTACTTCACCAATGGAAATACCAAAACCTTGCCAATTATCTCAGTCAGACCTCATAAAATCCCATTAGGAAATTACTTTTAATTTTCTTCTTAAACTAAAGCAACCAGTATATAAGATTTTTACAAAATGTTCTATCTATTGAATAGTGAATTCAAATTCTGAGATATGGGTGGTTTCAAAGGCCTCCAAATCTCATGTTTGTTATTTCATCTTGTGAGTCTGGTCTTAGGTATCGCTACCTGGAATGGGAACAGATAATATAATGACTTTATAAGTGATGTTGGACAAGCCTCATTGGAGTTTAATTTAATCATGATAAAATTTAGCCTCTTCTCTTAAAAAATCAGGTGATAGATGGCAAAAGTTTGGACCTTTTATATTTGCTTTAAGAATTAGTAAAAGATATACAGTCAATGCAATTATTTACAGAAACACTAAAACAAGCAAGAGTTTGAACAACATTTGCATACCCTTGAGCTTAGGTGTCAGAAATACTTGAAAATGTCACCTCTCTAGTTTGATTTTATTAATGAAGAGTTTGTTAAGGTGATGCTGAGGCAGATCAAAGAGAGGACATGTGACTCAGTGGATACTCAGCAGTTTCTTTTTTGAGTGGTTGCCGTTGTTGTTTTCCTGACAGGCAAGGGGCACAGCCACGGGTTCAGGTTGGAGGCCTGGGTTGCCAGCTGGTGACTCTCAGGAGCCTCTACACACCAATCTTTTCAAAGCCTGCTTGACCTCCTTGTTCCTCAGTGTGTAAATGAAAGGATTGAGCATTGGTGTGATTATTGTGTAGAAGACAGCAGGGGCTCCAGCCCCTGCGCCAGTGGAGCTTGGCTGCAGGTAGATACAGACAGGGGGCATGTAGTATAGGAGCACCACTGTGAGATGCGCTGTGCAAGTGGAGAAGGCTCGCTGCCTTCCCTCTGCTGTGCGGATGCGTAGCACTGCAGCCACAATGAAGACATAGGAGATGATGATGAGGATGAGGCAGCCTGCAGCTACGACGCCAATGTTTGCCAGCATGACAAGCTCATTAATGGAGGTGTCTGCGCAGGCCAGCTTCAATACTGGAGGGATATCACAGAAGAAGTAGGCGATATGATGAGGTCCACAATATAGCAGGTGGAAGGTGAGGGAAGTGTGAATCGCAGAGTGCACAGAACCTATGGCCCATGTGCTCCCAGCCAGCCCTACACACACCCGTCTGTTCATGGCCACTGGATAGTGCAGGGGTTGACAGATAGCCAGGTAGCGGTCATAGGCCATGACTGTGTACAGAAAGCACTCAGTGCTGGCCAGGAAATGGAAACAATAAAGTTGTATAGCACAGCCATGAAAGGAGATCACATTCCCATCCAAAGTCACCAGGCCTGCCATGACCTTGGGAACTGTTACTGTAGACAGACATGCATCCAGGAAGGAGAGGTGGCCCAAGAAGTGGTACATGGGGGAGCGGAGATGAGGGTCAGAGCCCACAGTAAGGAGAATGAGGAGGTTGCCAGTCACAGTGATGCTGTAGATGAGGAGGAAGAGGAGGAAGAAGAGGCCAGGGTGCTCAGCTGTGTACATCAGACCCTGTAGGAAGAAGTGACTTACCATAGTCTGGTTGAGGTACTCTGTCTTCACAGCCATCTTCTCATTCCCCATTCAATAAACTGACTGTAAAAAAGTAAATATCTTTTCTTTTTCCTCAAATGTCAGTATCATTTAGTGCATCCCAGTTTTCCTTGTCTCACAAAGTAAAAATATTAACAGATTAAATTCAGCTTTGTCTGTATTTAAGTTATTACATCACATGTTCTTGCAAAAATGAAGTTTGGAAGGCATGACCTATATTCTTGTGGGGTACATAATGTATTATAAGGATTGTCTGTAGAAATACAGTCTGTAAATTAATTATGAAAACACAGAGTACAAATCCTGTTGCCATTGAGTAAGTGATTTTGGCATGTTCTCCAAAACGGTGATGCTCCTGCCTCTTAGTTTCCTCTGCTGTGGTTTACACGCACCCAGCTTCATACTTAATTGCTGTTTGTCATCTGGGAATAACATTCATCTCTGGATTTGCCTAGAATCAAAGGACTGTTACATCACCCAGGAACAGATCCTTCCACCCATTTTTCACTCAGAGGGAGATCTTTGGAATGTTAGCTACCCACAATTCTCAAGAGTATGATAATGAGGCCCATGAGAACAGACTATATAATTATGCAAGCCAATTGTTTAATATAGTTCATGTTTTCCTTATAACACTTTTTTCTTTCCATTGTGATTAACAACTTTATTGTGGGTGTTTGAGTGTTTTCTCTTGGTGGGAACTAGTGAAGAAAAGAGGGTGTGAGAAGCTCATGAAGTAAAAAGTTGCCTGTATACTTTGTGCTTTTCTTTCCTTTCTCCTATTCCAAGAAGTTTTATGTTTCTAAATTAAAAGAATTTCAAAATACACATTTTCTCATAACAAAAAAGAGGAAGTTATCTTCTGCAATTCTATCATCCAGGTGTGTTAGTTGATGTATTTTCGCTATAATTTCTCTTCAATACAATTATGACTTTCTCCTTCCAAACATGAACATAACACCTCCAATATTCACCTTTCTTAATTTATTCTGCAGGGTTCAAGTCTGGTTGGTTGACCTGTTAAACCACTAGTTATCACTGCTGTACGTTCCCATGGGCCCCTGCACTGCAGGCAGAAAGAATGTCTCAGAGAAGTAGGGTTATGAAAATTTCTTCTCTGAGGTCTAGACTTTTTATATCTTAGGGTAAATAAGAAAACACGTACTTCCTGATTGTAACTTAAGAAAAAGGGAAGAAGCACATGCTTTCATGATGGTAACCTTTTCTTTTACTTCATTTTGAGTAATTTCTCTTTCTCAGCACTCTCTTTACACAGTTACTCTTTTTTTTACGTACAGTTACGTATCTCTCTTTACATACATACATCTCTGTCCTTCATAGCCTTACATCTTTATACATATTTCATCTATTTTAACACAGTTTGTCTACACATTATCCTTATATTTTCCATACATTCTCTACACTACTATATAAGTTGATACTTCCTTACTCAGCCACATCTCTCTCCACACAGTAACATTCCCTACACAGCCATATACCTCTTATGTATAGCTATACATCTCATCTACTCAGCTCTCTCATAAATACAGCATCATCTTTCTACAGATACATCTCTCCTACATACATATCTCTTCTATATTGATACATTTTCTGTTTTTCTCCTCCCATTCAGCTACATCTCCTCACATTTATCTCTTAACTACTTCTCTGTTCATTGGGCTACATCCCTTCTTCAGTACACATGCATACACACACACACACACACACACACACACACACACACACACACACACACACCTTTATATTTTTCTCCTTCTTCCCCCACAGCAAAATCTCTAGACAAATATAAATCACATTTTTTAAGGTCAAAAAGCACTTCTTATTTAACCAATAAGATACAGGGTCAAACTGATCACACAGTTTCTCTCAGGCTAGGAAGGTCACATTGACCAGGCAATGAGTAATGCTTGCCATGCACATTATTCTAAGTAGTCAGTGTTCCCAGACAGAAAGTGACATTGAAATTCAGGGCTTAAACAGTTAGTTTCCTGAAACTTGAGGTTGGGAATATTTGCAGAAAGTCCATTTCTGAGAAAGTTATGTCTTCATGCCTGACCTTGAATCAGCAACAAACTTCTGAGAAATTTTCCTTGTGTATTCATCTCCACTTGCAACCAATTTGCTTTGAATTTGTTCTGAAGTCCAAAATAAGCTGTCACAGTGACTGAGAACACTATTACTTTCCTAGAACACTATTGCTTTCCTATGTAAGTTTGAGTAATAAAACTTATCCTAGTGTTATTTTTATTTATTAGAATTATGCACTTTAAGTAGAAATCATCTTCCTGACAACGCTCAACTATAAATGTTTCCAGCAGATAAAATATTTCCATGAGATAAACACACAAGAAGAGGGATAGATGTCCACAGCTGTTATTAGGGGAAGAAATATGTATGCACATGAGAACAATTACAGACAGAGAAAAAAATTATCCATAGGGCAATAGTCTCATAAATCTTGCTTTACAAGATTGTCTCCATAAGATAATTTTTCATCTGGTGGGTTGAACTTATGAATATCAATGATTATATGTTGTATATTTTTGCCTCTGGTAAAGCCATTGCTACCAGCAGCTCTTAGCATCAAAAAATGAGTACAAAGCATATTACATATGGAGAAATTGAAGAATGCACATACACACAAAAGCTGTTTCATAGAAAGTTAAAAACGAATTTACTTGACTTACGTTTTTTTTTTCTACTGGGAATTTCCACAGAATAAATGAAACTTTTGTTTCTGCAAATACTTACAAGAAAAAGTTCATGGTAATTATTTGAAACAATCAAACCCTAGAAACCAGTTTACTGCACATCAAATAGTAATAAAGAAAATCAGTGAGTATTATAACTATATATCAAAAGTATATAAAATTATTGGAGTGCATAAAATGCCACCAGAAATAAATATTACATGCCATGGTTACATGTTTATAAAATATCCTAAAACAATCAATTTGTTACATGAGAAAACAGAGTAGTAGATTCCTGAAAGGGAGAGGCAAGGGTAAGAAGTTAGTAAAAGTGGCCATAAATGTCTTTCTTAAGTGGTAAAAATATTCTAAGATTAAATGTGGCAATAGCTAGATAATGTGCTAATTTACTAGCAATCATTGAATTGTATATTGTAAGCAGAGGATTTTATTAGATATTCACAATGATCTGGAAGCTCTTTGGAAAGTGATGGTGAAATCTAGAAAAGTCTCCTTAGTGGCATAACACAGATATCAGACAAGTAAGGAAAATTAATTGCTCAAGATGATAATAATAAAACACTTAATACTTTAAAACATTTTAAATTTAAAATGTTAAACTAATTAAACCAAAAAACTAGAAAAGAATTAACATTTATATTGACTCAACTTCCTTAAATGTTGATGAGCCCCAAGTAGATTTTGTGACAAGCACCTAAAGCCTATGCAGTCTTGCTCAATATTGCTCCAGAAGTGACACACCCTTTTTAAGAGTCCATGTCATATATGATGACAATATATCTTGTTTCTAGTCATGCTCAATGTCTTGAAAAGACAAGTTTTGACATCAATCTTCTCAAACGTCCTATACCACTGTTCAGTTTCTGTAAAGAACTATCTACTAATTGCTGTTTACTTCTTCAAGTTTTCATTTATATCACTAGTTCTAGTAATGACATAAAATGCTGTAATGTGTACCAAATATATTACTTAAGAAGTGGTGATTATTTTATTACTCAAGTTTTCCAAGTCTTTGTCAGTTTGTCACATGCAACTTGACATTTCCATGTTTCTTCATTCTTGGATATGTCCTGGTACAATGTTACTTTGTTATGTCCTAGGCACCTTTTATATTATCACTGCTACAACACTAGTCTTAATTACATTTCAAAAGTTCTTTTAATGGGAAACATCATACAAACCAAAGTCAAAATGGACACAGTAGATAGAATGTGAAGAACACCCTTTTTCCACAATAGTTCCTAACAACAACATGAGCTCAGGAAAGACAACTGAAATATTTTTGTTTGTGTACTGTTTGAGAAAACACCTAAACAAATGTAATAAAACAGAAATAATGAGAAAAAAAGACTGGTAAAATAACACTTTTGTATACTTAAGGGTATTTTAAAATTCTATTTAAGGAAGCCTGATGCTAGAAAACCTATAGTAATAAAACCTGAATCTAAATGCATACATATATTTTGATTCATGTGTTGGAAAATATGAAACTGAACGGTTGAAAGAGGCCAGAACAAACTAATGAAATTCTAAGTAGCACTTAAGTACATCATTTGATTTGCTAGTGTTAGACTAGCTGCACAGACATACATAGATCTAATCTACATGGGAAGCAGAAAAAGACAAGATCTCCTGAGTAAATTGGGAGCATGGGGACCTTGGGAGAGGGTTGAAGGGGAGGGTAGAGGCAAGAGGGGAGCAGAGGAAAATGTAGAGCTCAATAAAAGTCAACAACAGCAACAAAAAACCCCAAAACCCCCTACATTGCTGAAGATCTACAGCCAAACACCAGGCTGAGCTCCTGGTGTCCATTCAAAGAGAGGATGAAGGGATTATATGAGTAAGGGTGGGGGAACTCAAGATCATGATGGGGAAACTCACAGAGACATCTGGCCTGAGCTGGTGGGAGCTCACTGAATCTAGGGTGACAGCTGGGGAGCCTGCAGGGCACTGAGCTAGACTCTCTGGCTATGGGCGACAGTTGTGTAGCTGGGTCTTTTTGTGGAACCCCTGACAATGGGACTGGAATCTATCCCTGGTGCATGAGTTGGCTTTTTGGAGCCCATTTCCTATAATGAATGCCTTGCTCAGTCTTGATGCAGGTGGGAGGGGCTTGGTCCTTTCTCAACTTGATGTGCCAGGCTTTGCTAACTCGTCATGGGAGGCATTACCCTTTCTGAGGAGTGGATGGGGAGTGTATCCATTAGGGGTGAGGTTGGGGAGTGGGAGGAGAGGAGAAAGGGGTAACTATGGTTGCTATGTAAAATGACTGAAAATTTTTTAAAAATCACATTGTTAGGTAGTTCTTCCTAGTGAATAGTGTAGATAAGATGTTTCTTGAAGTTTTGTGTGATACTTTTCTTCAAAAAATGATGAGTTTGCATAGAATATTTCTTCATTAGATGTAAAATGACTAAAGTTTGTTCAGAATGTTGTGGGGTGTATTTATAGTTGGCGCTGATGAAAGGCGATGATTGTGTGTTTCCAGTAGGGTTGATTTAGTCCATGAGCATTATTACCTATGCTCTGCCTCCATTTACACTTCAGAGTGTGATGGTTGCCTCTGGAGTTGTGACTGTGTTTATTAGCCTAAAAGAATATGTTACTATCTCGGGCTGTTGTGAGGGCTCACAAATGTGAGCCTGTTCCACATTGATAGGAAGTCAGAGAGTTTGAGCTTAATTTTGGTCTTTTAAAGTAGTTGACAACAGGTGTGGCTACAAACAAGAGATCCTGACCTAGGGTGTGGTACTTGGTGTTTTGTGCTTCACCTTGACCAAAGGTCAGATAATTCAAGCTAATTCCTGAGCCTTCATTTAAAGCAGGAGGTTTGACATAAAGAGTGGCTGCCTATAGGCTAGGGTGGAAGGGTCTTCGGTGCATATCTTGCCTAAAGCATCAAATGCTTTACTTAGGAAATAATGGCTTGAGGTCTCAAATACTGAAGCAAATAACTGTTCTGGTTGTCCTTCGTGTCATGTTAAAGCAATCTTTTGCCTTTCCCATTTTTGTATTGGGGTATAAAAACATGAGAAAATTAAATGTGGGCAAATTCAGTATCCAGTATTTACTGAGTTATCCTCCTGCTACTGTCCTATGTCTTTGTGTTTCTATCATATGTATTCTTTCTAACTAACATTTCTAATCCACATACCTCTATCCTGGGATACATGAACCTGTCGTGGCTGGACTGCGACAGATCACCCCAAAGTATGGCTTGTGACAGGCTATTCTTCCTCAGAGAGTTGATCAATTTTTCTAGAGCATTTTTACTCTTATTACCTGTAGGGCATTCTTCCCATTATATGCAAAACTTCTATACTTCTTCAGTTAACTAGGTCTTACATTACTTTCAAACTACAGTACCATATTTTCCCAGGAAGTTATTTTTACATGATCTTTCTTTTCTTTCCCATCAGTTCCTAAGTAATATCTAGTATATGATGAATTGCATCAACCATTTCTTAATCATGTGGTATACATTTTATCATTTTGCCTTATATGTAAATGCATTTCTAGTCTGAAGAATAAAAACTCATTTAGAATTACAATAATGTCATTGATTTATAGATATATTGAACAAATTAGTGCTGAATTGAATCACATTGCTCATTCATGAAGATTTTGGAGTTTAACTTTGGAAGGGAACGCCAGAAGAATATATATTTCTTATTAGAAATAATAATCTTTCCTCATACATCACCCCAAGCTTTAAAAAACATCACAGTTGAATTGAGTCTGGGAAATACAGAGATCTTCTTGTAGTCTGTGACTGCACTCTTTCTGAAAACCAGTGAAGGTTTATCTAGTATTCAGGGAGGTCTTGCAATGAAGGACCTCCTCTTACATACTGGTCAAATTCGTATATGAAAAGACACTAGGAATAACTTTGGGTCATTGAATATTATCTGGCAATAAGTTATATGCCACCAATAATTCTATTGCATGAGGATACTCTACATCTCTGTAATGAATGTGGGAGTGTACCAGCACAAGCATGTAATCACCATTTCAAACAATCTGCTTCTGTTATATCAGTGGAAGATGAGAATGATCCATTTTATGCTAATGGCAAAGAAACTTTCTTTTTGATACACCTACCTAAGTGTTACTCCTGTGAAATTTCAGAAGCTGTATCTATTCAGGTCATCCAGCATTGATAGGCCCTTCATACTGATGTGAAATTGTCCCTTTATGTTCAAGTACAACTGGAGTTTCTTGTCAAAGTAAAACACAGAGAGAAGAGAGTTGGGAAAGTCAGCTCGCTCCTTTGAATTTCAGTACCTCCATAGTTGTATGATATTGACAATAACACTTAACTTACACAGGATTTGTTTGTCAAGGTTAAATCTGACAGATTACAAGTGGATTGTTTGTGTCAACACAGGACTTAGAAATTAAAATGTACACATATATGATGCCACAGAGAAGCAGCCTTTATGGGGCCATTGTACTTCTTTCCTGCTAGAAACTACCCTTGTCCAGTGGATTTTAATTGATTGTCCCTAGTGCTGAAGGATGAAAGGCAAAAACATGAGTACCAAGGGGTCACAGTATGGCACTTTCCAGGCTCCTGCTTTTCCTAACAAGGAGTCCTTTCCTTCCCACACTAATTTTCTTTTCTTTTTCTGCTTTATCGCTTCCTGTTAGGCATGAGTGTGTACAGAAGGCCTGAGCTAGGTGAAGTCAGTGAGCCTGTACCTCCTTGTGACCTCCCAGCCTCCGCAGTGCTGCTTTCATCTCTTTGTTTCGTAGTGTGTAGATGATGGGGTTAAGCAAGGGAGTGATGACTGTGTAGAAGACAGCCACCACCCCATCCAGAGGTTCCTGTGAGCCAGGCCGTAGGTAAATGAAGGTGCAGGGCACATAGTAAACGATGACCACAGTGAGGTGGGCAGCACAGGTAGAGAAGGCATTGCGTCGCCCGTCTGCAGAGCGGATTCTCAGGATAGCAGCCACAATGTAGCCATAGGAAGTGAGAATGAGCATGAAGCACGTGAGCGCTAAGAAACCAATGTCTACAAAGGTGACTACCTCATTGATGGTGGTGTCTGCGCAGACGAGACGGAGAATGGCTGGGATGTCACAGAAGAAGTAGTCAACCCTGTTTGGGCCACAGAAAGGAAGCCTGAATAAAAAACTTGTTTGAAAAAGTGAGTGGATGGTCCCTCCAATCCAGGTGCCCAAAGCTAGGCAGTTACAGACACCGCGAGTCATGATGGTAGCATAGTGTAAAGGCTTACAGATGGCCAAGAATCGGTCGTATGCCATAAGTGTATAAAGAAAACATTCAGTGCAACCCAGGAAATGGAAACTAAACAGTTGAATCACACAGCCCCCGAAGGAGATCATTCTACTATCCAAGAGAAAGCCAGCTAGCATCTTTGGGACAATTGCAGAAGAAATGGTCATGTCTAAGAAGGAGAGGTGACACAGGAACCAGTACATGGGCCGGTGGAGCCGGATGTCCACCAAGACAGTGAGGATGATGAGCCCATTGCCAGAGACAGTGAGGAGGTAGATGAGAAGGAATGCTAGGAAAAGCGGGACCCCGAGCTCAGGTGGGTGGTGCAGGCCCACCAAAATGAAGTGAGACACAGAAGTCTGGTTGCCGCTTTGCATGTCCTTGGGAGTCACATCTGATAAAAGATTGCAGAAGGGAAAGGCTTAATGCTCTTGTGAAGTCTCTAGATGTGGCACATATATTCTGCATTATTGTCAAACAGGCATAGAAGAAATTTTCTCCCTTCCCTCTTCCCCTGGCTCCATGCCTCGCTCCTCACCTCCCTCATCCTCTCCCCCTCTCTCTTCCTGTCTCTGTCTATTTTCCTCCTCTCTCTTCTGTATTGCTCGCCTGTTGTTTATTATTTTTTCTCTCTCGCCCTCTGACTGAGATCTTGTTTGCTTACAAAGAGCATCTCAGGGCTAAAGCTAATGAACTATTCTCCTTATCCATACTTTTACTTTCCAAAGTTTCAGTTATACTCACCAATGGACTAAAAATATTGCATATCTTGCTTTTTCAAAAGAGGAAGAACACAGAACGTAGTATATTATTAGTTTTTATTTAATGGTTGTTGCAAACCTTACCCTTTCAACTTTCTGGACTGCCACAGACTTTGCTGTTCTCAGTGACAAGTTTGCACACTACATTGTCAGTATCCAGCATTCTAATCTCTGCAGTGTTCAAGAAAGCTTGTGACGGAGGACTCCAGGGCCCATGCTTCAACATCGTGCTGGGAACCCTACGCATCCCTGATCTAGCTTAAGGTAAACACTAAGGATTATTTGGATCAGAAATCTCCAAGATAAGACGACTGACCTTTGCTAAATGATGCTCAAAGACTCTCCTGTCATGCACAATGCTTTAGGTCTGACTCAGCTGTCTTCTCAGTTCCCAGCACCTGCCACATTTAATATAGAAGGGTCCCTGTGAGCATACCTCTCCCTCACCTGCTCTCCCTAGAACCTGTAGAGGAGCTCTGCCTGGATGAGAAACTGCAGTAAGGCCACTGCCAGCTTTTTCCCTCAGCTTATTTTGCATATTGCTACTCCAGAAGGAGGCCCATTTCTGCAGTTTTATGGGCCGTGACCCCTCTTCCTTCTGAGGTTGTGCTCTTTCTGCTTCCCTCCTTATAGCCTCCGTGCTGCTATTGACGGTGGGGTAGCTTGGATTTGCCCTCTGGGGTCTAGTTTTCTGCTGTGTAAGTTCTTCCTGTTGATCAGGTCCTTCCTTCCTACAGTCTCAACAGGGTAGGTCTCAATGGGGTAGGAGTTAAGGGGATGCTGAGATTACTTCTGCCTTTTCCACTGAGGGCAATTAACCTACTAGGTGTAAATAAATTTCACTGGGCTTTATTAACAGTAGACCCTTTGGAAGTTTGCTGAGTAAATAGTAGTGTTTCTGTAGCATCCTGATGAGAGCAAGTGCTTGTAAACCCATGTAACTCCCCTTCCTCTTCTCTTGTGTTTTAGTTTTCACACCCTGAAACTTTAGATAATTCTGAACTTATTCCATGGAGATCTGGGTGGGAAAGGAAAGACCCGTAAAGCTTGGGGTATTAAACAAATGCTATTTATTAACTACTTAAAGTGGGCCATTCAAATTTAACTTGGAGTAAGTTACTAGGGCGTTGTATTAGAGTATGTCACACCATCGGGGACAGAGTGGTGTCAGATCATCAGGATGCAAATCAGGATGCCTGTCTGGCAGGCTTTATGCATTTTAAATAGTCTGTAAGTAAGACTGCTTCCTGCTATAAATTAGATATGCAGACACTGAGGTCTAGTAGTTCCATTCCAGGAATATATTGTTAGTAGAAGCATCAGTACACAAGTTTACTCACTCAAATATTTGTGCTGATCCATGGTTTATAATGGCAAAACAGTAAAAAAAATCAAGAAGACGATGGAATAAGTGAAAGTATTACACCACCATGAAATATTAAATAGCAGTAGAGAAAACTGAACTATAACCACACTAGTCAATATTGAATGTCTTTCTGAGATAACTTTAGTTGGTGGAGAAAGCAAGAGCAGTAGTTAACCTTGCAGTATTTTTCTAAAGCAAAAAAGACAATTCATTATTATGTGAATATAGAGGAAGGAGCAAAAGAACATAAATCAGATTATTAGTATATAGTTCGGTAGGTGATGGTGGTGATTAAGAAAAAAAAACAGTCACACCTAACCTAAAAATAAAAGTAACACTGACATACTGTAGAAAAGTGCCTTTGTCTTTCTTCCACATGAATGTACATGTGGTATATGTTTGTTTGTGCATGTTTTATTGTTTGTATATGTATGTGATTTATCATGTATATACCAAGTAAATGAGTACCGAAAAAGAAAAGTGTAATCTGTAATTTCTTCACAAATGAAATTTTGTAATAGTATCTATATCTACATTAGTATCTAAAAACATGTATTCTTGAAGTTTGTTCCAACCTGATTTGAGTAGTGAAAAAGTGGACACAAAAACTGCTGGATTTGTTTGAAAATCAATTGATTTACAAATACGAAAATCTTCTGCTACCTATTGTAGTGTATGTGTTTGTGTTCTGCAAGCATAGTTCTCATGCGTTACATTCATCTATATTTGTGAAGGCTCAAAATAAAATTTAATGTATCTATGAAACACAAGGATCAATGACTCTGGGCTCAGCTTTGTGTAACTCAGATCATTTGGTAGCATGTGGAGATGTTAAATTACATGGGCATTATCAGCATTTTGAGCAAGATTGATGATGACCAGAACATTAGTGTAAGGAAGGATGGATAACACTATGAAAATGGAATTAGCAAAATACTTTTGAGATCAATAAAAAAGTTTCTGATGAAACAGAGTGTTATGGTGTATTCATAGATGGGGAGATTTAACATTTGAAAGATCCCAGTTTTACCAATGTTGTTGTATAGATTTGAAATATAACAAAACTTCTGCTCTTCTGTACACAAGGGGATGTGGATCTTAAAGTTCATACCACATTGAAATGAAACAGATGACATGAATGATCAAGGCAGTCCTAGAGAAATTAAAAGCAAAAAAGAGAAGAGTCCTCAACCTACATGTAGAAACCCACTTAGGAGCTAACACTTGACTGAGGGTGGACAAACAGCAGAACAGAACATGTAGAGGAGCAATTATACAGGAAGATATATACAGCAAGGTGACGCCTGACATGGCATAGAGAAAGGCAGTCTTCTTCAAATGATAATTTTGGGCTATCTGGAACTTCAAATGAGAAAAGTCTCAACCCTGGTTCTCAAAATACACATAAGAAAATCAGTACTTGTCAAAGGTAACATTAGTCATCTCAGACTTTATGATACTTTGGTAAATATATTTTAAGGGAAACAAGCAGAAAAGGATAAACACCAAAATTATATACTGTATTTTCACCATCTAACTGTAAAAGAAAGCTTTTGCAATTTACTTTTGAACAGAACGGATGAAACAAATCAAGTGTTACAGAAAGCAAGCCACAATTGGAAACCTAAATTTCTAAAAGAGCACATCAGCTAACGAGCTAATGCCAAGCACAATCCCAAATAATGTAGGAAATAAACCCTTTTGACATGAAATCTAAAGTAAAATAAAATAAAATAAATGAGAAGATTTATTTAAAGTTCCATTAAATATTAAGATACTAAGAAATTATTCTGTAAGAGAAAACTGATAAACATTTTGCACAAATAAACTTTGGTAAAACAAAATACCAACTTTGGACTGGTACTGGAATCCTTGAACAAAAATTCCTAGAATAGTAAAAAAAAAAAAAGAAGCAAAAATACTTAAATGATGACAATATTAGTATTTTCCTTTTGTATAAAGCACTCATATAAACCAACAAAAAGAACACAAGTACTCTAAAGAAAAGAATAAAGGAAGTCCCTTATGAGATATTTCATAAAGAAGTTCGCATAAATAGTTTTTAGTTTTGTAAGAACAATGATACAGTATAAGTAACTTATGATTATGACACACAATTTGGAAGTCATTATGATCTGTAGGCATTCTTTTGGGAATAGTGATTCTAAAATCCTAAGTAATAACAACAAAATTTGGAAATTTTAAATGTTTTATCTGGGTATAAAGATGACAAAAGAAACAATGATACTGAACTGGTGTGTGTAGAAATCCATGACCATTCAGGTTCTGAACAGTGTTCAGTGGAGAACAAGTAAGTTTTCATCACAGGAGAGAGAAAAGGATAGCAGTTCATCTTCTTCTTTCTTAGGCAAAAGGAGAGAGACAGAGGATCTCCCAGGAGGAGTCAAGAAAGAACTGCTCAGGGAAATGTGCCTATACCCATTCCTTGGTGACTTCCTGTGTCTATACCCATTCCTTGGTGACTTTCTGTTTTTGCGAGGGAATATGGAAACCCAATTTCCCCCTCTGGTACAGTGAATGATGTCCACCAAGTTAAACACCTGCTTATTTAGTCATGCTGGTTTCCAGCCTCCACATTTCACCTAGTTAGTTTTAGATTTAAAAAAAAAATGGACCAGTTTTTTATTAGTCTGTTGTATCGGTTCTCTGAGTGACAGCTTACAGACCAGTGCCTGTCTACAGCGTGTAGAAGGTAAATTATTGGGAGGAAAAATTCAGATGAATTTTCTCCTGCAATAAATCATATCCTGTAAGGTGAGTTTTAGGTAAGTTGAATAAATTTTCTCCTGCTTTCACTTCTCTTCACTTTAATTTTATATATAGCAATGTTACTTGACTGACGGTCATTTAATTTTAGTTAGCTAGTATCCCTATTAGATGATTTACAGGTAGGTAGATAGAGAAGATGAACAGGTAAGTAAGGAGATGACAGAGAGACGGACAGCTAAGGTGGTTACAAATAGTGGCCTTGTTGTTAAAGCATTAAAGCAAGTATCATATCAACCTCTCCGATAGGGGTTCCAATAAAATGTTTAACCTATAAAACCTTTTTTTCATCAAACCTAAAGCTGAATTTCTCTTTGTGATTTCTTTCTGTTAATATGGTATAAATTTTAGGCTTATATTTTCTCCCTTTAATGAGTTTTGAATTAAAATTCATGATTATAACAATTCTGTCTTTACTTGTACATATTTGAAAAAAATGAAGCTTTAATTTTCCTAAATAGACATTCCCTGGAGCTAAAATCATTATTTTTGTGTGAAGTCTCTTAGTATCAAATCCTAATTTCTCTTAAATAGTAGGCATTTTTCACCATCTCTGTCTACAGAATAATGAACTGTCATTATTTGAATATCAATGAATAGATTTTAACAACCATGGACATATTTTTTATTAAGTAAAAAGAATTATACTCATTTCAACTTTTTGAGATCTCAATTTTTCTTGACATCAATTTCTTTTAATTGCCTTGGTTTCATTTTTCTGTATCTTTTAATTACCTTGGTGTCTTTCCTCTGTGTCATGTTGTAAGTGTTAAAGAAGCAGCGTAGACTTGGCAAAAATGTTTCTCATGAGAGTCTTTATGAAACACAGGAGGTGAATTATGATACCATGTAATCTTAAGGAAGTTGAGTTACAAAATATTCAGAAAACTATGTTAGAATGGTGAATTAGAGGAAATGTTTGCTTTCTAATAGATCCGATCTGGCATAACATATCAGAAGTTGATGCTCTTAGATTCTCATAAAAGGTCATCAAGTGGATGAAGAACAGAGTAGAAGTCATGTATGAGGTTTAACATTTCCTAGAACATGAGAAATGGTGTAGGGAGTATCCCTAAGAAGGCTGAATGATATTAGTCCCAACCCCGAGACATCGTATAGGAAACCACAATCAGGGAATGATGTGGACACCAACAGCCGGAGCAAGGAAGAAGGCCTTCCAAAAGCTACATTTGAAATTGAGAATAGTCTATAAACACAAAGATAGCATATTTCTTTCTGTAAGTTCAGCAAATATAATTCTGTAAGGCTTCTACAGGGAATAATGCAGGAAGGACTACTAGTTATTAAGCAGTTTTCACATGTCAAACTGCTGTACTAAGTTCTGCACATCTACCATCTTATTTCCTGGTCTTGGATTCTTAAGGATGTCATATTAGTAATGCTAGATGACAGGTGAGGATAACAGAGCATACTTTAAGGCTGCTGTGGACTTGAAAAATGATCATTACAGTAACTCAATTCTTGTCTCTGTAAGTTTTTACACAAACTTTGGAGAGAAAATAAAGAATGAGAGGTAGATTCACAGAAATCTGTGAAGCAACATATAATTCCTACCCAACAATCTCTCCCTTCAGTTTGCTTGAGTGTCATGAATGTGATTGGGTACTACCACATTGAATATACTGTATCATTTACCACTTCATCACAGTATAGGGGATGTGGCTGTCCTTATACCTTTGAAAATGTAACTACCAAATTGTAAGCATCCATGTGGCTATGACTTTCTATCACCCAGGTTTTCCTGAAGAATCCTAGAGTAAAGCCATCTGCCACCAACAACCAAGAACATTGAACTTCACTCTGGAAAGTTCAAGGAATGAAGTTATATTAGCTATTTCAAGAGGGGTGGAAGAAGCTCCAGGGTTGGAGATGAGATTGATTTCCCGATTAAACATTGATGATACCTTGAGTAGATACCCAACTGACCTGACTATAAAGAAAGGGTGTGGATACCACATTTGTATTTCATTCACCAAATTTTTGTAACTTATGTCAATGGCTGTGATTGGATTAGATAAATGTCCACACAAAGTCTCAGATGTTAAAGACTTACCAAGGTAGTGGGAACTACAAAGGGTGGCTTCTAGCTAAGAGGACTTCTCATTGCAGAGAAAATACTCTTATAAAAGGATTTTTGGATCTCTTCTCTCTTCCTCATCTTCTTTCTTTTATGTACTGGTCATGATATGAATAGTTTTGTGATGTTACTACTATGATATGGTCCCATGATAGAAATGGGGCCAGTCAATCAAATACAATAACGTTTCTTCCTAACTTGTTTCAAGTATATATTACAATAACAGAAAGCCAAAATATAAAGGTAATAAAACATCATTCTTCTCTCTCTCTCACTCTCTCTTTCTTTCTCTCTCTCTCTCTCTCTCCCTATCTATCAATCTCTATCTCTCTCATGTGTTATACTTTTGTGTCTCCTTCTACTTCCCTGTGCTTGAGAGAAAAGAGACACTAAAAACATTTCAGTATCTTTACCAAAGAAGTTTTGAAGAGCACAAAATTGAGTAAACTCTGGAATTATTTACCATGGCTGATACAGTGATCATATAAAGAAGTAATTTTCAGTTCTCATTTACATACAAATTGAAATAAATAAAAAATGAGAAGAAATGTCAAATGTGAGTCTAGTGACCACATTCTTCCTCTCAGGTCTTCCCCACCCACCAATCTTGGACACCATGCTCTTTGTAATCTTCCTGGCGATTTACATTCTCACTGTGTTAGGAAACCTTCTCATTCTGATGGTGATCAGGGTGGATTCCCACCTCCACACACCCATGTACTACTTTCTCACCAACCTTTCCTTTATTGACATGTGGTTCTCCACAGTCACAGTGCCCAAAATGCTGATGACCTTGGTGTCCCCAGAGGGTGGCGCTATCTCCTTCTACAGCTGTGTGGCACAGTTCTACTCCTTCCACTTCCTGGGTAGCACTGAGTGTTTCCTCTACACAGTCATGTCCTATGATCGCTACCTGGCCATCAGTTACCCACTCAGGTACAGCAGCGTGATGAGCGGGAGAGTGTGTGTCCTCCTGGCTGCTGGCACCTGGCTCACTGGTTCCCTGCACTCTGCTGTCCAGACTACACTAATTTTCCATTTGCCCTACTGCGGACCCAACCAGATCCAGCATTATTTCTGTGATGGGCCACCCATCCTCAAGCTTGCCTGTGCAGACACTGCAGCCATTGAGATGGTCATCTTTGTGAACATTGGGGTGGTGGCCTCAGGCTGCTTTATGCTGATTGTCTTGTCCTATGTGTCCATTGTCTGCTCCATTCTGAGGATCAATACTTCAGAGGGACGACATAGGGCTTTCCAGACCTGTGCCTCGCACTGCATCGTGGTCCTCTGTTTCTTTGTGCCTTGTGTTTTCATCTACTTGAGGCCAGGCTCCAGAGATGCTGTGGATGGGGTGGTGACAGTTTTCTACACTGTGCTGACACCTCTGCTCAACCCTGTTGTGTACACCCTCAGGAACAAGGAGGTGAAGAAAGCATTGCTGAAGCTCAAAGACAAAATAACATTTTCTCAAAGATAGTAATACTGTGAAAGAGCAATTTAATTAAAAGTCATCAATAATATAACTTAGTTATAAATCATTGCTATAAATTACCTTCTCAGGATTGCAAGGTTTATACGTTTTTAAAGGTTTTAGAAGTTATATTTATATCCATCATATATGGCAAATGTGATCATGTTCTTATCTATAATCTCTCTCTCCAAGATTTATTTTTTTTTAAATCTTAAGAAGATAGCATTGTGGTAGGGGGTGGTTATGCACATTTTAATTCCAGCATTCCGGAAGCAGATGGATGTGTAAGTTTGAGGCCAGCCTGGTCTACAGAGCAAGTTCTAGGACAACCAGGGCCACATAGAGAAACCCTGTCTAGAAACAAACAAGTAAGAAGTAACATTATGATGTGGTCAAGATACAACGTGAAGACTGAATTGTTTTTCTTTAGGTTGAGCTCATATGATGTGTTTTCAAGGTTTATTTGTCATACAAATGAGTTTAAGAATATGCAATCTTTGTGCTGCTGTTCAGAAGTAGCAGCAATGATGAGAGTTCAAGTTATCCTGAGGTTGTGGTTATTCAAGTATATATATTATATTCTTTTACTAGTTCTCTTTGTATTTACAGTAAAACAAATGTAGTAAAAAAGCTCATAATATATAATATACTGTGCATATGTGAGATATTATATATTATACAAATGTATATCTCTAGAATAGGTAGGCAAAACAGGAAGCTGTTCAAACATATAGCAATCGAATGAAATAATAGTTCTGTGCAAACAAATAGTATATGTTTTAAATCAATAGTTTAATGATTATCTAGAAATATTTATAAAATGTATTATGAAACATATTTTGACTATGTGTGTTAAGAATCAATATAATAAAATCCCAAGCACTTAGGTGGGGAAAGTGGTCCTTAGTTAAGATCACTTCTGTTTTTGCAGAGAACCTAGATATGTTTCCAGTATACGGTATCTTACAACAGTCTATAGCTTCAGTTTCAGCAGCCCTGACTCCCTATTCTCATCTCCACAAGCATCAGGCATACATATGGAACATATATGTATGTAAACAGTTATACACAGCAAAATAAAAATTAAATTTAAAATATTTTAAAAATCAATTATCTATTAAATATCTAGATTAACAGCTTCCAGCTAGGGGTAGTTTTGCCTCACTAGGATGATTTGGTATTGTGTGAATATCTTGTTTATTGTTATATGTACTGGCACCCAGTTGTTGTATGACAAGAATTCAGGTAAACACCCTATAAATCATGGAATATCCCCAGAATAAGATTTACATTAACCAAGTATTACACACACACACACACACACACACACACACACACACACACACACACACATTTTCTGAAGAAACAGAGGATTGATTGATTGTGCTTATGGACTGGGGATTCGATATTAAATTCTCATATATTCTCCACTGATTAAGATAAGTGACCTCCATCTGTGTATTTAAAGAAACCCAGGTTGTCATGGTAACCTTAAAGAAAAGAAGAAATGAGATGATTCACTACATCTAATAAATTCAAAGAGAACTCATTACTCATTAAAGATTGTTAACAATTCAGAGTAGGACTTTTAAGCGATCTGAAAAAATATAGGGGAAAGGAGAGTAAAGAGACAGGTACATGTTTACATGACACAGATAACCTGTTTTGTAGCAGAGAGAGATGGGCATCTATAATAAGTTATTTTGAGGTATTTGTGTAAAATAGAATGAATTTTGACTACATCTCAAAATGTAGACATAAAATACACCCAGTTTAGTTTAATTGGATATATTGGTGATCTCTATGACATTTGTTTAGATGTTCTATTTTGAAGCAAGCAATCAAAAGACACTAATCAGATAAATTATGCATCAGACTAAATCAATTATGCCATATAATGCAAATTTTTTAATTCATTTTCCTCAGTCAGAATGCAATAAATCTAAAATAAACAAGAATATATATGAAAATGTCTGATCGAAAATCCTTTGATGTAATTGTAACTGCAATTTTTGATTACATAGAAAAAATACTCATTCTTGGTACGATAAAGATCTAAAAGTGAGAATAACTTGCAATATCAAACTTTATTAAATTTTATTTAATTTAAAATTTATTAAAAATTTTATACAAACAACATATTCTAATTATATTCTTTCTTCTCTTCCAAATCTTTCCTACATAACTTACCCACCCAACTCTTAGTTCTCTCTCTTAAAGCAAAAATAAAAATAAAATTAAAAGGAAACAGAGACCTAAACAAAGAGCCTCAATAAGACAAAAATAGAATATATCAAAAGAAAAATGCACACAAAAAATCTTTTCAGTACATTTTGTATTAATGAACTACTCTGGATATGGGACCTGCCCTGCTATGTTGCTGATACACACAGTGACATTTCATTAGAAAAAATTGATATTCTTTATCACCGAAGCTATCAATTGCAAATAGCTTCTTGGTTAAGGGTGGGATTTTGTGTCCACTTCTCAGAAGGTCTTTATTGTGCATGCTGTGCAGTCTTTGAGAATTCCTAAGTGTATGAGGTCTGGTATGCCTGGAAGAAGCTAAAACATTAAACAGTTAACTACCTGGAAGTTAGTAAGTCTCAAGTGTCAGGATGAGTATCCATATTGGAATCAACTGGTAAAATTCAAAGGAACCTTAAACTCTATACAAATGTTAGGAATGTGGGATGTTTGAGTTGATGACAATAGATGGTGTAAGAAACAATGGCATGCAGCTACAGACAGCAGTCAAGTTACTTGAACTTTGGGAAATTTTAAGCGGAGAACGGGCACTGGAAAGATCCAATAAGACATGGGATATTTTGAGCAGAGACATGTTTTCATGTCTTGCTGATGTATTTTTGCTCATCAAGGGAGCCTGGAAACCTAAGAGGAATACCATCCCATGAGACATGAAACCAAGTTAAGCTCCTGCACATTTAAACATGCTGGTTTCTAGACCCTGAACTAATTAGCTTGAATTTTAATTAGAAAAGATGAGACATCTAAAAAAAGATGAGACATATTTTTCTCATCTCAGAGTGACTCTTTATATGAGAACCTGAAAATTAGTGCTTGTTCATAGCATGTAGGAGGTGAAACATTTTTGGAAAAGCTCAGGTATGTTTTGCTACTAAAACAAATCACACACCATAGACGTTCTTGAGTGAATGTAACTTGTTTTACAATCAGTTCCTTTTTTTCCTTTTAGTGTAAATATTCACATTCATCAATGATATTTGTAAATTCTTAGACTTTATCCTAACTTTGTCTACTTTCTCTCACTAGACAGACAGGTATGTAGGAACACGAATAGATGGTCCATAGATAAATACAATAACTGTATTATTTCCAGTAATATTGATGTTATAGTAGCCAGGTACCCTAAACACTGAGCTTCTTGACTGAGTTTCCTGCTGGAGTCTAAGGTTACTCTGGACTTCTCCTCATGGGTGTTTTCATTTTTATCAACTCTATATATATTTTCTCTGTGTTTGAGTTCCGTTGCTACAGTACACATTCTATTTCCATGATTGAAGGGGGTCCTCATGATCTATCTGGTAACTTCAAATATATATATTCTACCATTTCTTTCAAACTTGTAAAAATACAACTTTCCTGTAGCCAAAGGCACACTTCTTGCCAAGAAGAAGTATTTTATCTGGAATCTTTTAAGAACAGATCCTTTATTTTCTCTTAGTGAAAAAATGGTTTAACAAATCAATGCATAGCACAATAAAATTAAAACAATTAAAACAAAAAACAATTGTTAGTGATAGATAATATTTTGTATCAAGTAAAATTAATCATTCAGTCTTAGTCATACACAATATTACCACAGTTGAGTGAGAGAGGGCCTCTCTGTTGGCATTGGTTTCAATTTTAAGTCATAAGTGTTGAATAAGCAACACCGATTTGACAGATTCATTTCCTTCTGTGAGAGCACTGTTTTTATTTGAGGGTCATGAGGAAAGAGATATGATCTATCAAAACCAGTATCAGAAATAACCAGAATCCTAGTATAAAGTATGTATGAGAGAAAGCTCTTCCTTACTCAGCATTTTGTGGTTGAGAGAGCACATACGAATTTGATCTTCTCAATGACATATAAATAGAGAGGAATCAGGGATTTGATACATATGAAGCTTTTTCTTTTCTGGACAGAGGGTATGTTATGTGTAATCTTAGTGTGTAGTGGGCATCTGGTATTCTTATGTGACTCTGTCAGAAGCAGGCAGTAATGGGCACCACTAAATGGTCAGTGACAAAGAAAGCTGTTAGTAGGTTTCTCTCAAACTGGTGGGTCTCTGGGATTCCAAAAGAATTGATACATCCCCTTTCTAAGATCCAAAAGAGGGAATTCGGCAGTACTTCAGCAAGGCTCAGTACTCTATTGTCCACTGTCAGTCGCTGAGCAGTGGCCGCATGCCAGTCTTTACTTTTCTCTTTTCAGTCAAGGAGACAGTATTGGTGCTGTTAAATAGCACATTTAATATCAGATAATTGAACTATGCCATGGACTTAAATGATACTTATCAATGTCAGCAATTTTTTGATTCTTAAAGTTTCTGTGGGAATCCAAAGGAGAAAACTAAATAGACTCTGTTAAGTAGAACTCTAAATAGATTCCAAAATCACTACAAATTTCTACATTCTCCCTGAATAATCACGTTTCCGCAAATATGAACGCAGCTATGAACATTGCTGGAGATTACTTACTTCACTGACATTATCTTGCATCACAATTTGTCTCTCCAGGGGTGAGAAAAAAGTACATGTCATTTTGTGACATGGCCAGGTACATAGGACTGTACAGGTCCTAGGTGACTCCCAGAAACCTTGAGTGATGGAATCGTCCAGACCCGTTAAACACATGAGAACATCAGATCTAAAACTTTACAAAACTAAATTCTATCAATAGCTGTATTAGGTTAGAATAAAATTCTGACTCCCAGGTGAGATTATAACTGGTTTTACTTTGAGTTTTTTTTTTAATGTCACAATTATGTCATTTTAAAAGTTGTTTTTTTTACTTTTTAATTTTAATATATTTTATTATATTTTTTAAATAAAACAAACTGTTTTCTTCATTTTACATACCAGTCTGAGTCCCTTCTCCTTCACATATTCCCATTCCTTTCACCTATTCCTCCCAACCCAGACCCCATTAATTTCTCAAAGAGGGTAAGGCATGTTGCCTTGGAAAAGGTTCAAGGTCCTTCCTACTATATCTAGGCTGAGCAAGACATCCATCCTAATGGAATAGATTCCTTAAAAGTCAGCACAAGCAGCAGGGATAAGTCCTGGTGTCACTGTCAGTGACCCCACAGTCTGCCCCAGCCATACAACTGTCACCCACATTCAGAGGGACTAGTTTGGACCTATGCTGGTTCCTTCTTTGTTCAACTGGAGTTGATGAGGTCCCATTAGCTCAGGTAAACTGTTTTAGTGGGTATCTACATTATGGTCTTGAACTCTTTGCTTATAATCTAACTTCTCCCATTCTTCAACTGGGCACTCTGCTATGGGTCTATGCCTCTGTTTCCATCAGTTGCTGGAAGAAGGTTCTAGCAAAAAAAAAAATCTTGAGTTTTAAGATCTGTGAGTTATACCACAGCAGGCCTGATCCAGAAAATGTTAAGAATAACACGTTTGTATGTCTTATGTAGCTGTGGAAATTTATGATGCCCCTCAATATAACTAAAACAGAGACACCTTCTTATAAGCTTTTTCTTATACATTTTATGTATGCTACTGTGTGTATTCCTAGGCCCATGTGTGACCCAGGTGCTTAATAGTTTCATCACTATCACTAAAGTAGACTCAAATGAAGCAACATAAAATTTAATATTATGAAACACAGATAAGTATTTGTTAATGTCTGAGTCATCCTTATATTTCTATAGGGAGAATGATCCAGGGTGTAAGAAATGTCAAATGGGACCCTAGTGACAACGTTCTTCCTCTCAGGTATTCCCCATGCACCAGCCCTGGACACCATGCTCTTTGTAATCTTCCTGGCGATTTACATTCTCACTGTGCTGGGCAACTTCCTCATCCTGATGGTGATCAGGGTGGATTCCCACCTCCACATACCCATGTACTACTTTCTCACCAACCTTTCCTTTATTGACATGTGGTTCTCCACAGTCACAGTGCCCAAAATGCTGATGACCTTGGTGTCCCCAGAGGGTGGCGCTATCTCCTTCTACAGTTGTGTGGCACAACTCTACTCCTTCCACTTCCTGGGTAGCACTGAGTGTTTCCTCTACACAGTCATGTCCTATGATCGCTACCTGGCCATCAGTTACCCACTCAGGTACAGCAGCGTGATGAGCGGGAGAGTGTGTGCCCTCCTGGCTGCTGGCACCTGGCTCACTGGTTCCCTGCACTCTGCTGTCCAGACTACACTGACCTTCCGTTTACCCTACTGTGGACCCAACCAGATCCAGCATTATTTCTGTGATGCTCCTCCCATCCTCAAGCTTGCCTGTGCAGACACCTCGGCCAATGAGATGGTCATCTTTGTGAATATCGGGGTGGTGGCCTCAGGCTGCTTTATGCTGATTGTCTTGTCCTATGTGTCCATTGTCTGCTCGATCCTGAGGATCCGCACTTCAGAGGGCCGACACAGGGCTTTTCAGACCTGTGCCTCGCACTGCATTGTGGTCCTCTGTTTCTTTGTGCCTTGTGTTTTCATCTACCTGAGGCCAGACTCCAGGGATGCTGTGGATGGAGTTGTGGCCGTTTTCTACACCGTGCTGACACCCTTACTCAACCCTGTTGTATACACCCTCAGGAACAAGGAGGTGAAGAAAGCGCTGGTAAAACTCAAAAACAAAGCAACATTTTCTCAGAGCCAGTAACCACTGGTACAAAGATACTTCATTTTTCCAGCATCAGCAATAGAATCTAATTATAATTTATTTTTGTACCCAATTTCTCAAGAATATTCAATTCTTTTATTTGCTAAGGATTTTCAAGTTGCCATTACATCTCTGACATGTGATAAATGTGCTCATAGTTTGATATTTCATCCCTTTGCAAATGCTTTACTTTATCTTTAAAAAATAACACTAAGCTGAGAAGTGGTGGTGCCTGCCTTTAATCTCGGCACTCAGGGTGGCAGAGGCAGGCAGACCTCTGTGAGTTCGAGGCTAGCCTGGTCTACAAAGTGAGTTCCAGAACAGTCAGAGATGAACAAAGAAATCCTGTCTTGAAAAACCAAAAACCAAACTAAAACAAAAATAATACTGATAAAGAGCTGTGATGTTATCTCAGTTGCTTTATGAAGTTGAAATTGTCCTTTGGCTGATGTGATAGAATGCTCCTTTTGTCTTCATTTCTCTTGTGCATGTATCCAGCAGTCATAATCATGACATTATTGCAGTTAGTAGAAATCAAGTTATTCTGTTCTTTAGTTCTTCAAATGCATTTTTTTCTCTTTCAGTGGTTGTGTTTTTCTGTGTGCATAGCTATGAAAACATATTCAAAACAATTTTCATCATATATAGTATGTAGTTTTCTAAGGAAAATTCCACATCTAATTTATGTGTTATGAATATATGTATGCAATATTTTTATAAAAAAATAATTTCTAGAAATGCTCCACTTATACTAGGCAAAATTTAGATATTTAAATGTATAATAATTAAATGAGACAATATTCTTCATATTTATAGTGGAGTGTTACAAAGCAATGGTCATGACGATCTACCACTATTTATAACATGCATTATAGAGCTATCAATTTTGACTCTATTTGTTATGATTCAACACCTACAAATCAAAATATATTAAATACACACATATGTTGAATAATAACAAATATAGAAAAAAAATCCTAGTCATCTTGTCTCCTTTAACATGGCAGGTACTTTTTCCTTCTCCAGGAGAGGCACTTTCTTATTGATAGACAAAATGTGATACAATACAAGGCAGTCAGTGTAGTAAATGATCTCCACTTATGTTCACAGTTCAGTACATATTGGGGAAATGTGATTATCCAGGAAGAGTAATAAAGGCTTGGGAGATTCAACATTTCAAGATTGCTAATTCTGCACCTAGGATGGAGTAGGAGCTTACGGATGTTTGGGATGAAACAGTCCTTTTGGAGATGACAGGAGGGAGCAGTATGAACTCATAACAGCAGTGGTTATCCATACAAGACCCAACTACTCAACTACTGTAGCATGGAGAGAAACAGGGAATATAAGCTCAGAAGCTGAGGTGCTAATGACAATTGATGACTTCTAGAGGAAGGGGAGTCATTTTTCTCTAGGGCTGTTGTTTCTCATAACTTGACCATGCTCCAGTAGATGGGTACTGGATAATGCTAATTAGATTCAGTGGGTCATTAATAAGGATGTGAATAAGAAGCTATGAAGTTGGGGAAGGGATGTATGTGTTGGGTACCCAGGAGGTATTAGAGATTTTAGAGCAAATGGGTAAACATGATCCAAATATCTTGTATTTATATATTAAAGTCTCAGAGAATGGATAAAATATTAAATTTAAGAAGTTTAATTCACAATATTAGTATTAATTAAACACTTCACAGTGCTACCAAGGTTTTTGTGAATTTCCCCATTTCATCCACGTAAGAAGCATAGATGATAATGCTACTACAATTCTTTTACTGTGAAGATTAGCCTGTTTCCTAGTTTGAATTTCCAATTCAAAACCTTTGAATGTTTTACTTTACAGGCAAAATGGGTTTTGTTAATGTGAATAAGTTTCTTAAATGAAGAGATTGCACTTCATTAATCATAAAGGTATTCATGTAGTACTATAACGGCCCAAAGTCGTTAGAAAGCATAAGAGAAAAACTTAAAGTCACAAACAAGAAATATAAAAATAAGACAGAAGTTGGAGAGAGAAACTCAGAAAAATCAAAGACTCTAAAATTATGGAATCTAGATCAATGTTAGAATATAGGAAAAGCAAGTCAAGAAATGCTCTTCTAAAGTCTCCAGAAGACATTAATTCTGTGTACCAACTGATGGATGTCCAGTTTATTTATGTTTCTGTTCCTCAGAACTATCAAGATGTTTAACTTGTATTGCCTTAGGGAAAACAGTCTAGGTGTCTATGTCTGTATAGAACATCCTGAGGATGGGAAGCACATCACAGAGGGAACCTTGGATCTGGCTGGGTTTACAGCTGGACCAATGGAAAATCAGTGTGTTACGGACAATAGAGTTCAGGGACCCACTGAGTCAAGAGTCAGCAGTCAGGAGGCACATGCTCTCAGGCTCCTCATACTGCTATACCTGAGCTG